>NC_136069.1:712401258-713881258 GCF_964261635.1 Lissotriton helveticus
TGTTTATTGAGTTACATAGGAACTTTCTAAGTCAACGTTCCGCAAATCAGGCAATACGAATAACGTAGTATACCACATGAGATAGATCCAGTGGAATAGTTGTCTATCTATTTGCTATTTTTCCAAAATATTTTGTTATTGTTCTTTTGAAATTTTTGATTTGGTTGAAAAATCTCATCCATGTTTTCTGGTTTTTCTTTCTTTCATGTTGTACATCAGCTCCCCCCAAGGGCAAGAGGACACAGGAGGAGGGTGCTGAGGATGCAGGCCAGGATCGGGCAGGCGAGGGCTCCTTTGCTGGCCCCAGTAAGTTTACATTTTAATAAACAGTACCTATTTTTTCCTAGCGTTCCTCATTCGATTTTTTCTAAATCGTCTTTGATCTTCTTGTAGACTGGATATAAATTCTTATCCTGCCTGGTATTACTAGACTATTCTTATTAGTCTGTCTGTGTAGCTAACTAAGATTGGACATTTGGCAATTCCATTGGACTCCCATTATATTCAGCAATACCTCTATGCACTGTCTCCTTACTGACTAGATAGTGTGGCAGAGTCATTCAGCTCCCGAAGTCACCGATTATAGATCCCCAATGATCTCTAGATTATCGTACGCAGGACAAGAGAGTAGTACGGAGTCACAGCACAGTCAAGAAGTGTCAGAGGCACTCATGCTTGCAAAAATTCCAAAACCTTTAGCTCATCCACTCTAGTCTGGAGGAACAAAAACCACAGAGTCTATTTAAGTTTAAAAGCTTTATTAAAAGTAAACACATTTATTAAAATCTACTTTGTCATAAAACTATTTAACTGAAAACGGAAAAGTGGTTAGTGCTGACGATTAATTGGACACATTTCTTGTGGTCGAGCCGAGCTCTCACCTGGTTTGAACTTGATCCTGGTCGTGTTCTTAGGAGTCAAGCTTCTGTCTGTTAGGAGAAAAAGTGGTGCGTGTTAAAAATCAAAAGCAAGCATTCATCAGTTGTGCATAAAAGTGCAGCAAGACAACAGCCTTCCCTGGAAAATGGGACATTTTTACTATGGAGTAGACAGTCACAAATTATTACATTGTATTCTGTTTTTTTAACATTTCTCCTAGACCAAATATTATATAGTAGTGAGTGGTGTATTCTAACATTCTTAAATGTACTTTGTAGGTGTAACATCTGGTGACGGGGCCAGCGCGGAGGTGGCTGTGTTGGGCGAGGACTCGGAGGCCTCTGGGGAGGAGGCGGTGCGAGAGCCGGCGGACGGTCCTGTGGGGGATCAAACGGTGGTGGCGGAAACAGGTAAGCTATATATTCCTTACTTATTGAGATTGAAGACTGCATAGTGTGCTTTCTGCACGGGTGTATTACAATTACAAATCAACCAGGTAGTAGCCTCCTCGAAATGTACTTCGACTTAGCTGTGAAGTTTTTGGTGAGAAGAATCCCAATAAGTTCTTAGACGAACGTGATGGATGGGATGAACGAAAAGTGAAAGAAGGGTGTAAGTAAGTGGGACGCGAACTTGTATGATGGCTGGCAAAGAAGAACGATATGTGTTTGCTTGGCCCCCGAGGTGGCTGGGAAGGAAAGAATATGGTATGGTGCATGGCTGGGTCAATGATGAAGCAAGGATGGGTGGAAGGACAGCAGCCTGGGTGGGTGAAACAGAAACTGTATGTGTGCGTATACTTTGACTGAATGGATGCCTGGAGCATGGTATTCTCTGACTCTTAGATAGCACATGTGTATCTAGAGAGAGTAGATGGTCGCCAGGTGAAGTAAGTGTTACCTTGAAGAGCATGTACCACCGCACCCGCACGTCCGTTCCAGTGCAGGGAAGGCAAGGAAAAGAAATTGTAAATGTGTCCAATACTGCCATGAATAGTAGCAGTACTTTGTATTGCGTTTGCAATCACAGCATATATCTGGTTATTACGGTGGACACTCCGTACCTCTCTTAATAACTTTAGTTTACTTGTAGTACGTCATTCATGTGTGGGTGTATCACTGTTCACTCAATATTAAGCAAAGCACCTAAAGTCATGTTAGAGCAAGGATGCAGAAGTGGGAGGCTACATAGATACTGTCCTCAATAGTTATGTACTGTGCTTTCAATTTGCTACTTGTACTCTGTGACCCAACTTTCGGCTCAATCACTTTGTGTTATTAATAAGGAGCATTGGTTACAGACTATGTCTTTCTTTCTTCATATAGTTGCTCCTTCCAAATCAACAACAAGGAGGGAGCAGGCTAGATTGGCCCGGCAACGGAGGCTGGAGGCCACTGTCGCCGAATATCGGCGGCTGGTGGCCCTGGAGGAGGAGGAGGACACGCAGTCGAGCGGGGCAACAACGACATCCTCGACTGTGACCACTGCATCCTCCTCCGTGACTAAGCCAGCGGGACCGAGCCGGGCTAAGAAAGACGACCGCCACCGCCAAGCAACCGAAATACCAGCTGCCCCCCACAGGAGCTGCAAGGAACGCCAACGCCGCCTACGAGTCCGCATGTCCAACCTGGAGCAGGAGGTCCTGAAGTATAAGAACTTGGTTAAGGGCCTCCGCTCCGAGCTTGCCACCCTCCGCAAGGAGTATGATGCCCATGCCGCATCATGCACCAGCACCAGCACCCTCCAGTAGTGGAGTGTCCCTTGCCCTTTTTTTATAGACTTTTGGGGGGTGGGATTTGGGAGTTGGGATCGTTTTGGGACGTTTCAAAGACAATCGTTGGGGTTAGGGTGGGTGAGGGAGATTATTTTGTTAGGGCTAAATAAATATATTTTTAAACTTTATCTGACCATACCTGTTTTTTACTGCTTTTCAGTCTGGTGGGTGGGGGGCGGGGGTGTAACAGTAACTTTGTTTTCCTGAACAGTCGTAGGACTTTAGTAGTACAACCGTCAATCTCTTGTCTACTCCGAAATAATACTCCATTATACTACCTCCCACCAAACGCTTATCTTACCTGTAATTTGTGTTAGAAATTAGGGCTTGGCCCAGGGCTGGCTCCAGGTGAAATGGGGATTAACGTTGTCAATCCTGGGCGGGTGACATTTCCTCATTGCGGTGGTACTAGTGGTGTGACACAGTGGCAGTTGCATGCCTATGGAAAAAAAGAAAACAAAACCTTGTTTGTCCTCCTTACTGTAGCATTACAACGGTTACGGTACGATCGAGAAAATAGCAGGTGACAGTACACTAGAACAGTGCCATAATGTAGCCTAACAAATGGTAAAGTATTTGCTTGCAAGTATAACTAGTACTTGCGTTGAATTTATTTGACATTGGCTACTACTACTAGAAGATATAGTACTGAAGCTGAGTAAGTCTAGAAGATATCCTCGTATTCCTTCACCAGCCTGTTGCTATGACCTTATCCTCCCCAGCAAGTGTGTGGAATTATTGATGTCATTTTAGTCAGACATCAAGCAAAACAACACAGCCCGGGGGAAGAGGGTTAGGGTTTGTAAAATGGATGGGAATGGGGGTTTCTTTTTGGGTAGGTTTTGTTGAGAGAAGAAAAAAAAAGCAGAGCATGGACAAACAATAATTGAAGATACAGACAATCTTTGGTTACAAACTAAAGGTAAGCACATGCAGTCACACTCATAGAATAAAAGACAACAATGGATACTGTATCTGTATTGCGTATGTTGTTGGAGTTGTCCTGTTGAATTTGGTAAGTAAGTTGCATGCAGCAAACAATTCCTCTTATTGGCGGCACTCCTCCATTCCAGCTGACGCTTCGTCCATCAATGTGGTGACCACTGACAGAAGACACCCTGTCCACTGCCTGCCTGGCGGATGTTGACTGAAACCCGGCCTGTAATTATTGAACGGAAAACAGGAAGTGCTATTACAATACCACTGATAAATAAATAAAAGGTATGTACGCTGTGTGGTTCAAAAAGTGACACTTTGATTTCCCTAATAGACAGTACAATATTTTTGAAATTGCGTGCTCTGTCTGAGTCACCTTTTTAAGGATCAATAAGTATGGCCAAAATATTATAGCGGATCTTTCCCCTCAAGGTAGGTGTACTACTGTGTTTTAGAACAAAATTTGACCTTCCCAGCAATGCTCCCACCAAGACCCTTACTAAAGCCAGTCGCAAAAATGTAGAAGAACCCCAATCAGATCTCCAAAAACGATGCCTAGCAGAAAAATGGTTACAAAACGTACTTTGAAAGTAACAGTAGGCCCAAATACAGACCGTGGATTGTATTCAAACCACTTGCAAGCAAGCAAAAGTATCCATAGCCAGCATCGCTCCAACAGTGCTCTACAACAACAGAACTGCGTTGCAATAGAACCCCCCGAAACACATGCAATCCTGCTGCTAGGGCTAACCCTAACGAACCCTAACTTACAAAAAGTGCCAAAACTGGTGTTTCCTTATGGATTTTGTCCAACAAACTTCTAGCCGGTATTAGACCTTCCCAGGAATGCCCCAGGCAAGACCCACCAACCCACCCGCAAAAAAACACCCGACAACACCCCCAAACAGCGAAAAAGCTAAATCTCATACTTACAATGTCTCTCGGCCTTCGGTCCAAACGCGGCGCTGTGCAGCTAGGTCATCATCATCATCATCATCAATCATCATAACTCCTGTTTTCCACCACGGATTTCCTGAAAAGCAAATGCAATCAAGATTAGACTGTCGCAGCAGTGCTTCGACAGAGACCCCGGCCGCAACCCACCCACGAACAGCAGGAAGCCCCCCAAAACGCTACATTGAGCAAGATGTCAGAAGAAATAGCAAAAAAAAGGCTGTTCCTTATGGATTTTGTCCAAAACACTTCTATCCGGTATTAGACCTTCCCAGGAATGCCCCAGGCAAGACCCGCCAACCCACCCGCAAAAAAACACCCGACAACACCCCCAAACAGCGAAAAAGCTAAATCTCATACTTACAATGTCTCTCGGCCTTCGGTCCAAACGCGGCGCTGTGCAGCTAGGTCATCATCATCATCAATCATCATAACTCCTGTTTTCCACCACGGATTTCCTGAAAAGCAAATGCAATCAAGATTAGACTGTCGCAGCAGTGCTTCGACAGAGACCCTGGCCGCAACCCACCCACGAACAGCAGGAAGCCCCCCAAAACGCTACATTGAGCAAGATGTCAGAAGAAATAGCAAAAAAAAGGCTGTTCCTTATGGATTTTGTCCAAAACACTTCTATCCGGTATTAGACCTTCCCAGGAATGCCCCAGGCAAGACCCGCCAACCCACCCGCAAAAAAACACCCGACAACACCCCCAAACAGCGAAAAAGCTAAATCTCATACTTACAATGTCTCTCGGCCTTCGGTCCAAACGCAGCGCTGTGCAGCTAGGTCATCATCATCATCAATCATCATAACTCCTGTTTTCCACCACGGATTTCCTGAAAAGCAAATGCAATCAAGATTAGACTGTCGCAGGCTCGCAGCAGTGCTTCGACAGACACCAAAAATTACCCACAAACACCCGGAACCCCGCCAAAGAGCACCTCAAAGGCAAGCAAGTCAGCAAAAACGGCAAGAAATTTCCACCTCATATTTGGTCCAAAACACTTTTGTCCATTATTAGAGCTTCACAGCAATGGGCCCAAATCCGTCAACTCACCCGCAAAGAAGTACAACACCCCCACAAGTGCTGAGTCTTTCTTCATTGGGCGTAATCCAGCACTCTGCTTGGAGGGAAATCGCAGTCTGGAGGAGGAGGATAGAGGAGCATGTTCTTCAGAACTTGTGAACCTGAGGAATGTAGACTGCGGCACCTTCAAATCAATAAGCAAACAAGTGAAGACAGTTCTGATGATGGTCTTGTTTTTGGGATTAGGTGATTAAAGTTTGAATTAAATTAACTGTGCAAAACAAAGAAAGAGAGACACAAAGCACACAGGAATAAAAGTGAATAAGGACGAAAAAGAAAGTTCTTGATTGATTGTCTCATTTTCAGGGCTCAGTGTCAGGGAATAAGAACAAGATTTCGTCATCATACTCTGCGAATTCAGGCTGGATGAGGTCAGTGCCACCGAACAGAGAAAAAATCCCCTCATCTACGTTGCCGTCCTCCTCGTCTTCATGCGGCGTGCTTTCTCGTACTTTGTAATCTGGTGGTATGAGGTGCTGATTCATCTTGATCATTGTCAGCCGCTCCACATTTTTGGGCGAGAGGCGGCTCCGTTTGGGAGTTACAATGCCACCAGCCGCACTGAAAACACGTTCAGAAGACACACTTGCGAGTGGGCAAGACAAATAGTTTATAGCCAGGTTGTAGAGCTGTGGCCACAATTGTTTTTTGCCATGCCAATACTGCAATGGCTCATCATTAAGAAAGACCACTGTTGAGTCATTCATATAGTCCTGCACCATCGACTCAAGGTCATCAACGGTTCCTCCACTTTGCTTACTTTTTGCTGTGGCTGTGACATTTTTTCGAGAACCATACCCAAGCAAACTTAGCCAATCCTCTACAACAGCCACTGTTTTTGTTGTGTGTGGTGCAGATGATCCAGTTGCCGGTGTCTTTAACGGCTGAGAGGTCACTTGTGCCCCAGCCACAGGTGCAGAAGTGGATTCTTGTGACTGGGGATGGCCTGCTGATGCTGATGCTGATGTACTGGCTTCTCCTTCAATAACCTGCCGTTCTTTTTCAAACCTCTTGGCTGACCAGGCTAACCAATGTTTGTACTTTTGAACATCTGCATCAGCAAAAGGAAAGAATGCTTCGCCTGCCAGCGCCTTTTTGTAGCGTGGATCCAGAATAGTAGCACAAATGTAATGCTGATCTGACTTGATCTTTTGAAGACGTTCCTCACCACGTAGGCGCTCTAATAATTTCTCTGACAAAATGAAATGGTTTTTTTTTCTTCATCTTTTTCAAACTCAGAAGACACCGTCATCAGTTGGTGCTCCAGCATGCACAACAATGGGATAGCTTTTCCCAAATTACAGTCCTCCTGGCTGACTGCACGCGTGAAGAACTCAAAAGGACGAAGCATGTCTGTCAGGCTTTTAACTATGTCCCATTGCGCCGCACTCATCCGCAGGTCCTCCTTCTGAGATGTACCCTCTGTGAAGAAATAGTGATCGAGTACCGTATACTGCTCATACAGACGCTCAAGCATGTAGAAGGTTGAGTTCCAACGTGTTGCCACCTCCTGGATGAGTGCTTTCACTGGCATTCTACGTTGAAGTAGCAGTCTCCGCAGATGCTTCCGGGCCTTAAAAGAATGGCTGAAATGGTTGCACATTTTGCGGCAGGTGGCCATTACCGCGAACGCTGCACTGTCTCTATCACTCAAGAATTTTTGAACTACCAGGTTGATACAGTGCGCCAAACATGGCACTCTGAAATAGCCACCCTCCGACATGGCCTTAACTACATTGGCGCCATTATCCGTGGAAACATAACCAATCTTGCGTTTTAGGGGGGATAGCATTGTCAAGACCTTTTTGTTAAACTCTTCCAAAAGGTTTTCTGCTGTGTGACTTTTCTCCAAGCCAAACATGGCTAGTGTTGCATGTTTCCGAGCAGCTTTGAAAACTTTGTCCGGGTCAACACCTGCGTTTAGCTTTGCTTTAACACCTGAAAAAGAGACCCAGTGTGCAGTGATGCACATGTAATCATGGCCTGGGCCACTGGTCCACATGTCTGTTGTCAGATGTATTGTGTGAACAGCACTCTTCTGCAAAGCTGCCCCAATCGCCTGCAGCACATCTTCATGTAGTGCTGGAACCGCAACTCTGGCAAAATAGAACCGGCTCGGAACCTTCCATTTAGGGCAGAGCGTTGCCACTAATTCAAGAAAACCTACCGCTTCTACAAAAGAAAAAGGTAAAAGGTCCACAGCTAGCATTTTAGCCAGCTTAGTGTTATACAGACGCGTCAGTGGGTGGTTGCGTTCATATGGCACGTCTGAAGTAAGCATTGTTCTAATGTTGCCCTGGACCAAGCATTTACGGGCTGATAATGACTTCGTTGACCCAATTTTGCTCGCTGGTGAACTTTTGTGCGTTGGTGTCTCACTCGCTCCAACACTCTTAGTGTGCCTCACATTGGGTGTGCTGCTGACAGGGGTACTGGGTGTAAGGGAAGTGTTTGACACGTCTTCTTCCTGCTCGTCATCATCAGATGAAACATCAACGTTTCCTTGATTTTGGCCTTTCTTGATCGCATCTAGGTGCGCAAACCATTTGACAGCGTGCTTTCTCTCAAGATGACCACTCTGGCCGTCGGTACCATAGTTGGTACCTGACTTACCACGACTAACTGCAAGCTTACAAAGGGTACAAATGGCAAACTTTGGATTTTTGGGACAAACAGTAAAGAAGTCCCAAACTGGGGACTTGAAGTGTCTGTGGGACCTGGAGGAGGCGGCGATACTGGTGGTGGTGGTCATGAAGCTAATGCCAGATGAAGTGGAGGATCTGGATTGCCCAACTTTTGTACGTTTTGCACTTTCACCGCCACTAATTAAGGTCGAGGTTGACGGAGGTCTCTTCTTGCCAGAAAGAAATATGGAAGCGGGACGAGTTGGTGTACTACTTAACTCCAATGATTGTGGTGTTTCCACTGCCTCCTCATCGACAACATCATCATCACGCGCAGCAGCTCTTTGGGCTAGGGTCAAAATGTCTGTTTGCTGCATGCCCGCTGGGGCTGCAGTGACCTTTATGATGACTGGGTCGTCGTTGGCAGAGTCTTCATCAGCAGCAGTATCCGCCACTTCTTGTTGAGCCTCATCACACTCCATAACTCTGAGACTTTGGACGAGCTTCCTTTTACGCTTAACTACCTTTGTTGGATCATGGTGTGCCTCACTCTCAGACGGCTGTGGTGCTGGTTCCCAAGTTTGATCCGTATCATCAGAAGGAGGTGTGCTTGAAGAGGATGTAGACACCACCCTTGATCTCTTCCTTGCTAGGGGTGTGGAAGACAATGAAGGATCATCAGGAGGAGTGGCTTCCTCAAATGATACCTCGCCTTGATTGTCGATTTCCTGATGTGCCCCTACTTCGGGAGGAACAACTATTGTGGGCACTTGTGACCCTCCATGCACCTCTGCTTGCGCATCTCCTTGCGCTGCCTCTCCTTCCACATGTACTTGGGCTTGTACTTGCACATGTGATTGTTGTTGCGGCTGTGGTTGTTCAACACTCGTCAGATGAGCTACAACAACCTGTGTTGATTGAGGGACATTGCTGCTGCTTTCTTGCGATGAGCCAACATCACTGGTCGATGGTGATTGAAGAACTATACTGGCTGCCTCTGCAGCACTCAAGGGCTTGGACTTAAGTTGGCGTGGTGGTGGTGGTGGCACTGAGCCCAATGGAGCGGGGGTGCTGCTGCCAGCTTGGTCCCCAGCAGATCCCGCTGCTGCTGCTGCAGGCATACTTTTTTTTTTACTCCCAAAAAAAGGGGCGGGCGGCACACCAGTCTCCTTGGTAACTTGCTTCTTCTGCTCCTTACTGGCACCTTTCTTGCTAGAGGAGCTACGGGTTACTTTTTTTGGGGCCATCCTCTTCAGAGCAGGTCAGCAGGCAGCAGTTGCACGAGTTGCAGAGGGTTCTGTGTCCAGACGTGACGTCGCGTGACGTTATGCTGCACACACCGCTGCAGGACTTCTTCCTGGCACTGGTGGTTCTCTTGAGTCTTCTTGTGCACCTAAAAGCAATGGAAGACAGAGGAACATCAGTTCAGTTATACACCCCAAAAAATCGACAAAACACAGAAAAATGAGCACAATCCCATGCCATCCATGATGTTTACATTGAAGACACCCCACAGAAAGACTACGGACATGCAAGTATGCAACACTCACTACCCCTGGGCATAATGGATGAAAAGTAGGCAAAATAAGTGCAGGCCTCAGACACTGCCTCTCCTCAAAATGGCCCCTTACACCCCAAGCACATGTTGCCTGTACCAGCCAGCACTCAAGATGGCCACCACCACCACCCACATGGCCAGTCCACATCAACAGTACACCCCCAAAAAACAGAAAAACAGCCAGAAATCACCACAATCCAACGCCATCCATAATGTTTACATTAAAGAGAGTGAGACCACACCACAGGCACACTCAGTCCATGCACCACCACCCCTGGGCAAAAGGCCACACCAGCAGCCCCCCAAAAACGACCAAAAACAATAAAATAAGCACAATCCCAGCCCATCCATGGCCTCAATTATGTTTAAATTCAAGAAGACACCCCACAGAAATACTAGGCCCATGCAACACTCACCACCCCTGGGCAAAGGGCCACACCAGCAGGCCCAATAAAACGACAAAAAACAATAAAATCAGCACAATCCCAGCCCATCCATGGCCTCAATGGTGTTTAAATTCAAGAAGACACCCCTCAGAAACACTAGGCCCATGCAACACTCACTACCCCTGGGCATAATGGATGAAAAGTAGGCAAAATAAGTGCAGGCCTCAGACACTGCCTCTCCTCAAAATGGCCCCTTACACCCCAAGCACATGTTGCCTGTACCAGCCAGCACTCGAGATGGCCACCACCACCACCCACATGGCCAGTCCACATCAACAGTACACCCCCAAAAAGCAGAAAACAGCCAGAAATCACCACAATCCAATGCCATCCATGATGTTTACATTAAAGAGAGTGAGACCACACCACAGGCACACTCAGTCCATGCACCACCACCCCTGGACAAAAGGCCACACCAGCAGCCCCCCAAAAACGACAAAAAACAATAAAATAAGCACAATCCCAGCCCATCCATGGCCTCAATTATGTTTAAATTCAAGAAGACACCCCACAGAAAGACTAGGCCCATGCAACACTCACCACCCCTGGGCAAAGGGCCCCACCAGCAGGCCCAAAAAACCGACAAAAAACAATAAAATAAGCACAATCCCAGCCCATCCATGGCCTCAATTATGTTTAAATTCAAGAAGACACCCCACAGAAAGACTAGGCCCATGCAACACTCACCACCCCTGGGCAAAGGGCCCCACCAGCAGGCCCAAAAAAACGACACAAAAACAATAAAATCAGCACAATCCCAGCCCATCCATGGCCTCAATGGTGTTTAAATTCAAGAAGACACCCCTCAGAAACACTAGGCCCATGCAACACTCACTACCCCTGGGCATAATGGATGAAAAGTAGGCAAAATAAGTGCAGGCCTCAGACACTGCCTCTCCTCAAAATGGCCCCTTACACCCCAAGCACATGTTGCCTGTACCAGCCAGCACTCAAGATGGCCACCACCACCACCCACATGGCCAGTCCACATCAACAGTACACCCCCAAAAAACAGAAAAACAGCCAGAAATCACCACAATCCAATGCCATCCATGATGTTTACATCAAAGAGAGTGAGACCACACCACAGGCACACTCAGTCCATGCACCACCACCACCCCTGGGCAAGCAAAAGGCCACACCAGCAGCCCCCCAAAAACGACAAAAAACAATAAAATAAGCACAATCCCAGCCCATCCATGGCCTCAATTATGTTTAAATTCAAGAAGACACCCCACAGAAAGACTAGGCCCATGCAACACTCACCACCCCTGGGCAAAGGGCCACACCAGCAGGCCCAAAAAAACGACAAAAAACAATAAAATCTGCACAATCCCAGCCCATCCATGGCCTCAATAGAGTTTAAATTCAAGAAGACACTCCTCAGAAACACTAGGCCCATGCAACACTCACTACCCCTGGGCATAAGGGATGAAAAGTAGGCAAAATAAGTGCAGGCCTCAGACACTGCCTCTCCTCAAAATGGCCCCCGCCCTTACACCCCAAGCACATGTTGCCTGTACCAGCCAGCACTCAAGATGGCCACCACCACCACCCACATGGCCAGTCCACATCAACAGTACACCCCCAAAAAACAGAAAAACAGCCAGAAATCACCACAATCCAATGCCATCCATGATGTTTACATCAAAGAGAGTGAGACCACACCACAGGCACACTCAGTCCATGCACCACCACCCCTGGGCAAGCAAGGCCACACCAGCAGCCCCCCAAAAACGACAAAAAACAATAAAATAAGCACAATCCCAGCCCATCCATGGCCTCAATTATGTTTAAATTCAAGAAGACACCCCACAGAAAGACTAGGCCCATGCAACACTCACCACCCCTGGGCAAAGGGCCCCACCAGCAGGAACAAAAAAACGACAAAAATCAGCACAATCCCAGCCCATCCATGGCCTCAATGGTGTTTAAATTCAACAAAACAGTTGTATCATGCACCCATAACCAACCCTGGTCCTACTGGATACTGTGGCTACCCACAATATCATTTATTTAATTTTCTGAAAAAGTTCCAAAATTGTACTTGCAGCAACTGTAATGCCCCAAACAAACTTACTTGTGAAAGTTGATTTCTAATCCAAAAGTGATCCAAAGACAGTCAAAAAGGCCTCAAATCCAAATATCCAGCAGCACCCACAAAAAGTAATCCTTCCAGCTCCAGATCCAAATGAAAGTGACCAGGAGATGGACAAAGCACTGGGAGGAGCCTGCTGGACAGGAACAGGAAGTTGGAGACTGTGGGGCACTTCCTTCCCCCCCCCCCCCAAAATGGACTCCTTGCAAAAAGAAAGGCCATGCAAATGTCAACCTGAGGAGTGATTCTGATAAAAATCATAATTTTCTGAAGGTTTATCCTGTTTGCTGGTGATTTTCTTGTGCGAAATTGCAAAATCTCTACTTCGCAAGTGCGAGATTGTTCCTTTCCGCCGCAACTACGTGTTCGCAATTGCGAACTCTCGCGAGATGTGCTGTGCAAGGTGGCAAGCCGCGATTACGTATTCGCGGGAGCCAAACTCCCGCGGGAACACGCAGCAAGATCCAAAATGGCGCAGCACTCTCAAAATATGATCGAGAAAAACAACTCGGCAAACGCTAAATGACGGAAAGTGAACGCCGTGCACCACGCCGCGCGCCGCAACCAAGCAAAAAATCCGCCGCGAGCGGATTCACGGATTTTCGACAAATTCGCGAGCATTCGCCGATTGCGAATTTGCCGAAAATCCGAAAAATCCGCGAGCGGAGCGGATTTTACGCCCATGCTTAGGCCGAAGGCAGCACAACGCGCCGAGATCTGGATGGCACCGAGGTGGTGTCCAGCAAGTTGCCGCACTGGTGTGGCCATCCTACAATGCTGCGCCGAAAGTCGGCGTGGGGTGCCCCGTTGGCCTGTGAGGTGGCGTCAGTAGCGGACCGATGTGTGAATAGGCTGGAACCAGCACAAGGCGCCAAGATCCGGATGGCACCGAGGTGGTGTCATAGTTGAGAGTTCTGAGAAGCGGGGGGGAGGCGGCGCAAACGAGTCTCTCCCTCCATGTGGAGGCACTTCATCTGCAGTGGGGCGCCGAGATCCGGATGGCACCGAGGTGGTGTCTAGCAAGTTGCCGCACTGGTGTGTGTTGAAAAGATGAAAGGTCCACAGCAAGTCTATGTTCCTTCAGTGGAGCGCCTTCTAGCTGAGTTTCGCCCGCTCTTGCTGCTACAGCGACAGGCGGCTGCAACAGGACTCTCAAAATGGCGGCCTGTTCTTTGGATTTGGGCCTGGTCCACTAAAATGGCCCTGGGACACCTTAGAACTCGGACGCTCGAATTTTTTTTCCTTTCCTCCACATGCAAAAAAGGTAAATGCCCGGTACGTTACCTGCCTCATCTGCCACGATGTACTCTCCAGAGGAACCGAAAAAAAATATAGTTATGGTAATTGTGGCAAATTAATTTCATGTGGACAGATGAGTGTTACTCTAATAAATACAGCATATGAACATCATCATAGTCGATGGTTGGTGGAGACATTTTGACTATATCCTGGACCTGCCCGTCCTCGCCCAAAATGGCGCCGGAATAAATGGGACTCGTAACTCCTTGTTGTGTACTGGTTGCACAACCTTGATATCACGAGATACGTATGCAGTTTTGAAGCACATGGCGGGCGGGGACGAGAATTGATTGAATATTTCGACATCCCTATTGATATTAAGTTCTGATGTGTTATTGATTACTGTACTATTGAAAGTTCGAATTAACGTCACCCATGGTACTTGCCCGCAAATGTATATCTAGATAATTTTATTGTAACTGGCCCTGTCGTATTTTAATTATAAAATGTACGTCCACCGATTCCGCAACTGTTAGACACCTTAGTTCTTGCAACCTAATCGCCCGCCCGTTACGTTCCTCTACAGTGTAAATGTCTCCTCATCATATATGATTACAGTTTGCTCCGTGGCCGGCCCACGTGGTTATAGGCCCGTATTTGTATACTGACATTTTCACAATAAAGGTTTATAAAAGAAAACATGGTAGTAGTATTTACATTGGTAAAGTTTTTATTAATAGTCACTGTTTTCGAATCAGTAAAAGGCAAGTGAAATAAAGCAGTCCAATTACATGAAGGGTAAAAGGTATAATACGCAGGAACGCAGTAAAGATAAATGGTCAAGGGCTGTTGTGTTTTCTACTCCTGCAACATAAAGTGATCGATAAGAATCTGATATTCAGGCGTATCGCGACTAAGACAGCAGGCCGAGCCTCTTTTGCTCAACGGCTCCGTCATGGGATGAAGAAACGCCCTTTTTCTCGAAAAAGGAATATATTTTACTTGCAGGACAGTTGTAAATTTTCCGGGAAAGTACATTAGCCTGGAACATTATAACATATATGTTTAAGAAAAAATAATGTTCGAAAGCAATAAAAAGCGTAATTTTTAGGTCATATGACCAAGCCTTTCATCATTAGAATAAGAAAAGTAAAATGAAAACCAATGAAAAGTTTTATTAACAAGTCACATGACCTGTTATGCTTACGTTACGCGCTGCGCGCCGCGCCCCGGATCGCTTCCGGGAAGCTGCGCTTCGCGCACCAGAGCACTTCCGGATGCGCTAACGCGGCGCGTCATATGACGCATTACGCGACAACGCAGGTCCAGAATATAGTCAAAATGTCTCCACCAACCAGCGGTCGGAACACAACCCCTTTCAGCAGGCTAAATAGTTCTGTTAAATGACAACAGAAGGGACAGGCAACAAGAACCATCAGTCAAAGAGGGGAGGGCAAGTTCTTCTCTACCGGGTCACGTTGGGGCGCTACCGGAACTGATCGAATTGGTAGTCTACAGTGTTTCTGGATGTTTCAGACTGAAGCTGGCGTCAGCATGAGAGCACCACCATCTCGTAGCTCCGTCGTGGCCATTCCACGAGCAATCATGGCAGCCGCTCCCCACCAGAAGCCTGCGGGAGTCGGGGGCCCCCAAGACTTTTGTAGAATCTTCAAGGCTGAGGGGACGCTTTCGAGAATGGAGCCCAACCCCTAGCAGACAAGCGTCCGAGTTCCAAGGTGTCGCAGGGCCATTTTAGTGGACCACGCCCAAATCTGAAGAGCCGGCCGCCATTTTGAGAGTCCTGTGGCAGCCGCCTATCGCTGCACCGCAAGAGCGGGAGCAACTCAAGTACATGGTGAGCGAAACACTGTAGTCGCAAGAGCGGGCGGTAAACAGCTGAATAGCGGAAGAGGCACAGTGTAGCAAAAGCGGGCGGAATGGCAACTGAAACGGTAAAGGGGCGCCCCACTACAGTGTGTCTTCAGGTCAAACGGATTGTGGGACAAGGTCCAGAATGGAAGAGTCACCAAAAGGCAAAAAGTTCCGCTTGACCCCGGGAGCCGGCCACCTATGTCGGGGGCAATCTCAGGCCACACCAGGGCAACACGACTTGGGGAGGGGGCCGGAGCCAAGCTCCCCCTCCGAGTCCGCGCCATCACACCGTCCCTCGGGGGCCTCCGTCAAGCGGTTCAGGGAGGCACCGCATCACATTGTTTTCAAATGCAGTCACGTCCTCAAACAGCCCCCACTTACATTGAGAATAGTTAAGCTGTAGCAGGTGCAAATAAGCTTCAGACAGTCTAACAAGCACTCCTCAAAACTTTGAACTATCAGAGTGCATGAGTTTCATGCTCAATCGATTGAGCTAGCCGGATCGGGCAACAAAAAGTATAAAATAGTTATGTAAATAGTTATTTAATAAAAAAATTTACCCTGTTACTTTGCTGGTGTGTTGTATATATTTGTAATATTTGCATAGAGTTTATCGTTATTTTGGGCGGGGTGGGTGGCGGAGCCGAGCTGTCTTGCAGCCATCATGGTGTGGAGTTCAGTTCATCTCACTAGTTTCGTATTTCTCATGAGGGGTTGTTCCTAATGTTTCTATTTTAGCGAGGTCAAAAAGAGATCCCATTAGTGGCCTACTGATTTTGCTCGATTTCTTTAGTTTTTTTACACGATTTTTCACTATCTGCAAAGACTAAACAGAGTATTGCGACTCTGTGCTTGTTTGTAAATAGAGAATGAACCAAAGAGAACCAATTCTAAAACAGTAAATGCTTGGATAACAATCAATCAAATGGAGAGATAAGCAGTCACGACGGATTACAACGGGGGCAAAGGCCTGCGTTAACTACCCTTCACTATCTGCAAAGAGAGAGTACTCCTAATAGAAATGAGGGGGGGGGCAGCATTCAAAGCAGATCAGTGTGCATAAACACGAAAATGTTTTTACTTACCACGTACTTGACATTCGACAGCTTATGATATTTGCTATTAAAAAACCATTGAAATTCACTGAAAAAACCATAGGTTAGAGACCATATATAGTTAGGAATTAGCATTTAAAAAACCTTGAAAATTCACTGAAAAAACCATAGGTTATAGACCATATATAGTTAGGAATTAGCATTTAAAAAACCTTATTTTACTCACACAAAACCATTGAAATTCTATATATAGTTAGTTGCACTAACTATATATCGCGCACCCGCAATCCACTGCTGATGATGTCATATATTACATCATTCATGACATGGTCAGTGACATCACTGATGACATCTCAAATGACATCACTGATGACATCACTGATGACATCTCATTTGACATCATTCTTGTGCTAATACGATAAACCTCTTCAGACTCTAATATAACCTTAGATACACTCAGTGTATACAGACACTCACACACTGTCACTCATCCATGGAGTTACTCACACACCTAGTCAGTCATGCAAAGAATCAATCACACTTCCCTTTCCTCAACTATACAGTTATACACACCTTACTTATTCAAACATATACTAACACATATTTACTCTCTTATACAATCCCTGATACAAGTTCACAATGATCCATACAGCCACTCACACATTCAGTGGCTCTCATGCACAGTTATTTATATATGCCAACTCTCACATGTACTGTGTTTTACATATGTACGCTTTGCCGAATCTTGTTTGGACCAAGTTGGAATTTCCTCTCACAGCCCACTTCTTGCGGAACCCGCTTCGCGGGTCCCGCTGCGTCAGGAGGGACGCCTGCAACTTGCCTAAGGGGACAACGAGGGAAATTGAATTGCCGGGGCTGCGAGTGTGTGCGCGCGCTGCACTGGGACTGCATATCCCAGGAGCGCCCGCCTGCCTGACGAGACACACCTGGGCCGCTCTCCCCGACCCCTCCCACCCCTTCACCGAGCCTTCATCTACTGTGCTCGCAGAGCTAGCGAGTGGGACGCTTTGCCGAATCTTGTTTGGACCAAGTTGGAATTTCCTCTCACAGCCCACTTCTTGCGGAACCCGCTTCGCGGGTCCCGCTGCGTCAGGAGGGACGCCTGCAACTTGCCTAAGGGGACAACGAGGGAAATTGAATTGCCGGGGCTGCGAGTGTGTGCGCGCGCTGCACTGGGACTGCATATCCCAGGAGCGCCCGCCTGCCTGACGAGACACACCTGGGCCGCTCTCCCCGACCCCTCCCACCCCTTCACCGAGCCTTCATCTACTGTGCTCGCAGAGCTAGCGAGTGGGACGCTTTGCCGAATCTTGTTTGGACCAAGTTGGAATTTCCTCTCACAGCCCACTTCTTGCGGAACCCGCTTCGCGGGTCCCGCTGCGTCAGGAGGGACGCCTGCAACTTGCCTAAGGGGACAACGAGGGAAATTGAATTGCCGGGGCTGCGAGTGTGTGCGCGCGCTGCACTGGGACTGCATATCCCAGGAGCGCCCGCCTGCCTGACGAGACACACCTGGGCCGCTCTCCCCGACCCCTCCCACCCCTTCACCGAGCCTTCATCTACTGTGCTCGCAGAGCTAGCGAGTGGGACGCTTTGCCGAATCTTGTTTGGACCAAGTTGGAATTTCCTCTCACAGCCCACTTCTTGCGGAACCCGCTTCGCGGGTCCCGCTGCGTCAGGAGGGACGCCTGCAACTTGCCTAAGGGGACAACGAGGGAAATTGAATTGCCGGGGCTGCGAGTGTGTGCGCGCGCTGCACTGGGACTGCATATCCCAGGAGCGCCCGCCTGCCTGACGAGACACACCTGGGCCGCTCTCCCCGACCCCTCCCACCCCTTCACCGAGCCTTCATCTACTGTGCTCGCAGAGCTAGCGAGTGGGACGCTTTGCCGAATCTTGTTTGGACCAAGTTGGAATTTCCTCTCACAGCCCACTTCTTGCGGAACCCGCTTCGCGGGTCCCGCTGCGTCAGGAGGGACGCCTGCAACTTGCCTAAGGGGACAACGAGGGAAATTGAATTGCCGGGGCTGCGAGTGTGTGCGCGCGCTGCACTGGGACTGCATATCCCAGGAGCGCCCGCCTGCCTGACGAGACACACCTGGGCCGCTCTCCCCGACCCCTCCCACCACTTAACCTACGTTGTATTATACTATATTAAGCTCCTTGAACCCCCGCTGTGCGGGAGCACGCGGGAGCGCCGGGAGAAGCCCGGGACAAGGGCGGGGCCGTCTGTGGCCGTCAGTGGAC
This sequence comes from Lissotriton helveticus, assembly GCF_964261635.1. Classification (NCBI taxonomy): domain Eukaryota; kingdom Metazoa; phylum Chordata; class Amphibia; order Caudata; family Salamandridae; genus Lissotriton; species Lissotriton helveticus. Next base: position 712,420,050 of record NC_136069.1, read on the forward strand.
TTCAGAGGACGGGCGGGCCACCCCTCTAACAACTCTATTAAAGGTGAGCATTCATTGCGGATACTAAAATGGGCGACAATGAGAATGATGATGTAGGAAATAAGATTGCCGACGCCTCAGTTTCCCTTATTACTTCCTTTGAGTCAATGATAGACTCCGCCTTTAATGAAATAGTAGAGACCGAGCGAAGGTTTTCTATGGCTTCCACCAACAATAAAATAACTCCCACAAGTAGCTCTAGTGACATCAATGCACACATAAATCCAGAAATAACCGTGGTAAAACCATCATATCCCTGCGTTGATGTGCCCATAATTCAGGACGATGAAAATACAGTCATCTACACAGCACAAGTTTCTGCCTCGACATCACCAGTGGCAGCAACGCCAAAGCCAACACTGACAATGATACCCTCGGTACCCACCCAGACAGAGGGTGTTAGTACAATTGTAACTGCTTCGCAGGATGATGTCATTAATGTGGACATCATCGACCTCAGCAGTAACAAGCCGGGTAGGGAGAAACGCAAAAGAGGCACACCCAAGTTAAGTGCGAATAAAAGAAAACAGACTGTATCTCACAAAAACCAACCAACACCGCATAGTTTGTGGAATAAAAATAAATCATCGGGGGTACAAACTGGCGTGATAGAGGATAAAGTGGATATAGAATCCGCGGACCTGGACAGCCTTTCTGATGTATCTATCACTAATTCTTGTGGGAAATTTAAAAATATATGGACGCAAACTACAATAATGGGTGATAACTCAAATCTATCTAGACAGAATGGAAATATGATAGAAACCATAGTCGATACTATTTTTAATCGAATTGAAAAACAAATGGTCACTCAGTTTAATAATATTTTTAAAAGACTTGATAGGTTGGATAACCTGGTCAAAACTGGTGAAACAAAAAGGAAAGGGTCAATCATCTTGGACCAAGTTAGAGCAGATCGCCTTTTGAAGGAATTGGAAAATGCAAACAATATATTATCATCGAAAAAACAGGTTAACTTTAGTGCCTCGGGTGGGGCACCAAGCAATTCTGCTTCTGCCTCCCCATTGTCGGAACAACTATCAGTAAAACCCACAACCACTGGAAACGGGTCAGCTACGAGTAAGGTTAATACATCCACGAAACCGACTCCTATACCTGCCCCTAGGACTGCTGTTATTCCATCGACTTCTAATATCTCTGTCCCTAGCAACAATAGCGGCCCATCCATTTTAAGTGCAGCTCCAAAACCGACAGCGGTTAATAACAACGTGGGCACTGGCTCCCAGGGGTCAACTAAATCTTTAAAGCATCAAGGACCAGCATTACATCTGCCACCGGATGCCTGTCCTTTTGTTCTGGTTCTAGCAGGTGTTCCACCCTTGAGGGAGGATCAGGGGGAATCGTGGGTGCAATTGCGGAATAAGAGCATAGACTGGCTAACTAAACACAAAGGTGTTGGTTTTGATATCTCCAGAGAGATTATATCTGTGCGTAGGGTATCGTGGGTTGGTCCTTTACTCAAGGATAAGGATGGTGACTGCGTAGTCCTCAATTTTAATAATCCTGGGACAGTAAGAAACCTCCTAAACAGAAATTGCAATTATTCAACCATTCCAACTGTTGCAACTATGTTACCCTTGAGTTATTTTTACAGACAATCGGCCACTCAATTTCGCCCACCCCCTAGGCAATCTACAGTGCCATTGATGCATTTACAACCAGCACCTTTTATGCATTTCCAACCACCACCTGTGCATTTTCGCCCACCATCTATGCAATTTTATCAACCTTATCCCCCATTACAAATGTACAATAGATATGCACCACTTTCGGACTTGGATATGCAAGATTGACCATCTTCGACTTTCTTTGTCGATTCTTCTCCGGTGTCCGAAGTCTTGGTTGCCCCGGAAAACTCGCCTCAAAGAACTATGAGCAAAGAACACCAGACCCCTGCTTATTTACATTTGGACTCAGTATTGTCTATCGTTAGCTGGAATATAGCTGGCCTAAATTCTAAATTGAAAAATTCGGAGTGGCTTAAGTGGGTTGACAATAATTGTGATATATTGTTGCTACAAGAAACATGGAGTACAATGTCTCCAATAATTGAGGGCTTCTGTTGCCACAATCTTAAGGCTCTGCCGTCACCCATGGGTCGACCTAGTGGGGGACTATCTATTTGGTCCAAGATAAAATGTGGGGTGCATACTAAATTGATCCCAACACCAGGTATCTGCTGTTTTATGGCCATCAAGTACATTAACAGACTGAAATTATGTATCATAAACTTTTACAATAATGATTTTGTTAGTCGCCCTAATGGCAATTTTATATTATTGTTTAATTTTATCGATGAAATTATGGGGGGGGAAAAGCATGGATCTTTCGATGGTATTTGCATTGGAGGGGATTTTAATGCTCACTTGTACCGCCATAACCCAATATGCAAGAATGGGGCAGAATTGAAAGATTTTATAGCTTCTCATGACTTAGTTAATGCTATGGAATTTGCAGGTACAGGTATAAACAATGTATTAACCCCCACTTACATAGGTCAGGGCTGTGCCTCTACGATTGATTATATTTTCACATGTCCTGAGTTAAGTGAAATAACCTTAAAAGCTGAAGTCGTCTGTTCAGCATACAGTGATCACTATCCGCTTAAAGTTAACATACATAATCCCCAGACCTCAAGGGTTGCAGCGAAATCAGATGTAGGTCCTCTAAACCTAGCTCTATCAACCGATAGATTGAGACTAGTATGGAAGGGAGCTGACAATAAAGGGATACTTTCCAGAGTAATTAAAAAATACCCTGAGACAGTTGGAACTTGCCTGTCGCATACAAGTCCTGGCAATGAGGTGGTTGGCGCTTTTGGCGATCTATGTAGGGCAATTAAAATTGAATCTTCTAAACCCGTTAGGCAGAACATCTTGCAGGGACCTCGATGGTTTGATACTTCCTGCTCTAAGGCCAACAGGGATTTGAGGGATGCACTTAACACCATCCCGAGGGATCGTCAACTTGTGAGAACATTAAGATCACAATATAAAAGGGTCTTATATATTAGATCTGAAACCCTGGTAATTAAACACTGGGAATCACTTACGCACACCGCCAAACTGAAGGACTCAATGGGATTCTGGAAAGAAGTTAAGTCGCTAAGATCGTTTGGCTCAAATACCAGCCAAATTACCTGTAATATAACGGGCGAGGCATGGGTAGATCATTTCTCCCAAATTTATGCCGCACCAGTTACCCCCTCAGACACGGTCTATCCATCCCTTAGTGATGAACCCTTGACTTTTTCATTATTGGAGGTCGAGGATGCAATCTTTGATAGTGCTAGCAATAAAGCTCCGGGTCCTGATGGTCTCTCCATCGACCAAATAAAATCGGAACCTAATTTTTGGGCTCCTCTCTTATGCAACCTATTTAACAACCTAAATGACAGCTCAATCCCTGAATCCTGGTCGAATAGTGTCATCGTGCCTATTTTTAAGAAAGGCGATAGGTCGGATCCCGCTTGCTACCGCCCGATTTCACTAATCGACAATACGTTAAAAGTCTTGGGAAGAGTAATCTTCAGCAGGATAAGGGATTGGGCGGAAGAAAACAATATTCTACATTGTAGTCAATTGGGTTTTAGAAGTAAGGTGGGCACCACAGAACAATGCTTAAACCTAAACCTGATTATGGCTAAATATATTATTGTTAAAAAATCTCCTCTTTATTTAGGTTTTATGGACTTGAGTTCGGCGTTTGATTTTGTTAACCGTTCTAGGTTGTGGTCAGTTTTGCTTGAGTATGGTTTGGACGACTCACTGGTTTATTTCCTTTCTTATTTACATAGGGATTTAAAAGCACGAGTGCGAATTAATAATGATGGTGATCTGTCTGATGACATCCCTATTAGTAGAGGTGTTAGACAGGGCTGCGTACTCGCCCCATTGCTTTTTATTTTATATATTAATAGGCTAAGCAACACTTTGAGTGAGATTGTTAAGGATGTCCCCATAATAAACGGCTCGCCCATCACTACTCTTCTCTATGCGGATGATGCCGTATTGATGGGGCGTACGCCGAATGCATTACGCACCTTAATCTCCGGCTTTGTTGCCTTCATGTATGATCTTGGTTTAAATACCAATTTTAAAAAATCTTTTATAATGAATTGCGGACCAAAGAAGTATAACATTGCATCCATTAAATCTGGGAATAATATTCTAAAATGCACCAGCACTTTCCCTTATTTAGGGTTGACATTTTCTAATTCAGGCTCATGGCAGCAACATGTAGTTTCTGCAAGTAGTAAAATTTGCAAGTCGATTAACTCGATCCTATCCCTTCGCCAACCGAAACTGGCTGATGTTGTTACCCCTCTTCTTTCCATCTACCGTACCCAATGTCGACCTACTGGGACTTACGGCGCAGAAGTATGGGGATATTGTAACAGCGCGGCCCTTCAGGTGGCAGAAAATAGATTTTGTAGGAGGGTGCTAGGGGGAGTCCCGTGTGCTCCCACATTGATTTGCCATAACGAATTGAGGCTGCCATACATCGCTGATTTTATAAAGTCAAGGCCTGTCTTATTCTGGATTAAAATCTGGTTAAACCCAGCAGCAACACTGACTCGTAGTATTATATCTGATTGTTTGTCTAGTGATAGATCCCAACATATACCTTGGCTAAAAGCAGTCAAAACTAGCCTGCAACAGGTGGGACTGGGATCTTTATTTAGTTCCCCTGATTTAATTGTACCCGCCCATAAAAACAGCATTAAACGGGCACTTTTGGAGGCATATACTGAGGAAAGGATGAGATCAGAATCTAGTAAACCTGTGGTCATGAAATATTCACGCATTTGCGACCCAGATGCCAATAATCCTAACAGATTTTTTAGATATTTGACATTGCCTATAGGTAGATGGATCCGGAGTCTTCTATTTAGGTTCCGGGAGGGAAGCTTAGTTTATTTGCTTAGCTTCCCCATTGGCTACAATAAAAATCTAGAAGAATTGGATTGTCCCTGCTCTATAGGTGGACGACAAAATTTATTGCATTATTTCTTCTTTTGTGGCCACTACAAATTGTATACATGTCAATACTTAAGACCAATTTTATGTAAATATAATCTACGGGAATCTATTCCTGCTCTACAATTTTTGCAAATGCTGCATTTGGATGATGTTATTTACTCTGTTAGCTGTTTTATAAAAGCCTGTGTAAAATCTAGGGCAACCATGGAAACTGGATAATGGATAACAGAGTCATGTTGGTTCACATATATGAGTATTAGTTACTAAACTGTAGTAATATTGAATGATTTTATGAGATATTTCTATATTGGGCAACTGTGGATATTGATGAATTAATACTTGTTAGTATTAGGTACTATGCACTTTACAAATTATATTATGCACTTTAAGTCATCTTGCTGCTTAACCTAAACTTTAATTTGGTTATTGTCTTATGTGTATGAGTTGTTTTTAATGTTTTTAATGTATTCTCATTCTGTATGTACTTTTATGGATGTATTAATCCGAATAAAGATCATTTGAATTGAATTGAACATATGTACTTACTATGACATGTAGCATTGAGATATCCATTCACTCATCAATACACTCATGCACACAGTCAACCGCCCATGTAGCTGTTTCCACATGCACTCTTGAACTCATACACCTAGTGAATCAACTGCTCACACATCTATGCACAGAGTCACACACCTCCCAGCCACCCCCACACAAACTCAATCTCCCATACAAATACTTGGGCAACCAATCAATAACACATATAGCCTCTCGTATAGCTAATGATCAACACATGCAGCAGTTTACATCACAACAGACATACTGAAGCACACATTCAGACAGTTTAGTCACTAACCCATGCATTTAGTACGACACATTTATTCACTCACTCATACAGTCAGTCACGCACCTACTAAATCCTTCATCCAGACACTTATACATCCACTCATTCTTCAATATATCAAACATATTTAAACTTTACAGAAACACACAGTCACTGGATGATGTCATCAGTGATGTCATCAGTGATGTCATTTGAGATGTCATCAGTGATGTCATCAGTGATGTCATTTGAGATGTCATCAGTGATGTCATCAGTGATGTCACTGACCATGTCATGAATGATGTAATATGTGACATCATCAGCAGTGGATTGCGGGTGCGCGATATATAGTTAGTGCAACTAACTATATATGGAATTTCAATGGTTTTGTGTGAGTAAAATAAGGTTTTTTAGATGCTAATTCCTAACTATATATGGTCTATAACCTATGGTTTTTTCAGTGAATATATATATATATATATAAAATGTATAAATTATTACGTGTGTGTTCAGTAGTCACTGAGCCCAGTCTTGATAGAATACTCCCAGTCACAGGAAACAAGCTGGTTGATTCATTTCTTGGGAACTCCATTTACTTTTCGTTTTCATTCATTCACCATTCCTGAAACCAATTGCAGTTCTGGTAACGCCATCCATTGACTTTATTTCCTTGGTGCTCTTCACACTGCTAGTCCTGAGGAAGACCCCCCCACTCAGGTTAGACCTAGTTTACTTCAGAGGGGTCGAAACGTCGACTTACATCCAACACACCAGCTAGGACGACTTTGCACGAACGTGATAGTGTACATCTGTTGCTATGTGTTACCTTTGGAACACATGACCTTGCACCAAGGCCAGGACAGTATTGATACGTGATATTGATGTATATATGTCACCCCACCCTGTCCTTGTCCACAACCCCCAATCATCAACCACTTCCACTATCCTTTCCTACATCCCCCTAACCTGAGCACCTTTCACTTTTTTTGTAAATATTTCCTATAATTTTGAATCGAAAGAGCAACTGTGTTGCCTTTACTGATGAATCTAATCTAATGCGAATAAACTGCCTGAAATTGCAACAGTATTCACTAATCTACTTCAGGCAAGGGAGTAGTCACTGTTGTCTAGGGCACTAGTGCGCTGAGTTTATGTGCTGTAGGCCCTCGAGTTCTACAGGCTCAATCCACATGGTAGCGGACCATGCAGTCCAGGTTTGACATTGAGGTGCCTCCTTCACCTCCCTCCCATGAGGGGCTGCTACTGATCAAGGAAACGGTCTAAAGCATCAGGTCCACTGAGCCTCTGCATTCATGGAGTGGGAGGTATTTGCCAGATGGCAAGGTGGGTTGATTTGGTGCTTACTCTCTGTGGCTTGTGGGTGGCAAAACACATGGTGCAGCGTTTGCCTTGTCAGGACGAGACTGCGCTCCTACCGGGCTTCTCCCACCGGTACATAGCTGCAACCGCTAGGTACGGCTGTTCACAGATGTGTGAGCGGGACCTTTTTGCTGTCTGGGCCACTCCTAGTACAATCACGGAGTGGCTGCCATTTTAGGGCTCCAGCGAGCAGTTCCACAGGCTTGCCTAAAGCAGCGTTTTCAAATCTGCGGTGGTCCCGAAGTCAGGATTCAGTGCTCCCAATGCCATCCTGTGCATACTCCAAAACAACCAGGGTTGGCTCTAATCAGTAAGGCTGAGCCTAAATAATTAAACAACAGAGAGGAAAGGCCAATACTGATACTCTATTAGAAGTCTTATTCTATCAACCAAAAGAAGTCGCCTGATCAAAAATGGGAAAAGCTTTTTAATCGCTATTTTATTTTACAAAATGAATTTAGAAAGTGCATTTATTTCAACTTTCAACATATACTTGTCAAAAAGCAGAACATTTTATATACAAAAAGAAGAATTAAATGGAGGACACAAAACAGAGCAATAAAATCAACCATACAATTCCGAACTCAATCATATCACAGTCATACCACATACATTCATTCATTCATTCAACAGTACTTCACCTAAATTGAATGAAAAATAATCAAATGGGTTAAGTATTAGGTCTGCTGCATACATAAAAGGAATTTCGCAATGATTTGTGGAATACACTCATTAATTTTGATGTAAATCTAATGAATTACAAACATTGGACAAACAATAAGTGTGTGATTAATAGCACCTTGTGCGGCGACAGATCAACACTAGAGCAATACAAGGAGGGCAGACGCTGGACGTAAGGAGGCCTACGCGTTTCGAATCCCTACAAGTTGGGAGGGATTCTCATCAGGGCCAGATCGCTCTAGAAAACACAAAAAGGGGAAAACCTCTGTATTCAGTTTTCTTTGGAAAAACAAGGAACACTACCAAGCACTACAACACCCAGAGTACCTCTGCTTACCAAAACGATAGTTATCCAGTGAGAGAGGTTGAAGCACAAATGTCAGCTGTTGACACAAATCAAAAAAAAGAAAGGAAAAGAAGAAGAAAATCGGAAAGAATGTGTAAGCTTCTATTCTTTTTAAGATGCCATATCGAGAAATGGGTAATATAAAGTATTGAGCAATTACCTCGATGTTACGTGATGAATTGTTCTGATGCGAGGGTTTTTTGCAGGAAAAGTTGGTTCGCCTACAAAGGAATGCTCGTAATTAATGTGGGACCTGTGTTTGTAACAAACGACCGATGAAATGAAGGGGAAGGCTTCTTACCCGAAAGTCGGCCGACCGCATTGTGGGCTTTCAGTTCAGCTGCGTCTAAACATATGCGGGCCGTTTTCTACTCGCCTGACTGGAGGGAGAGAAGGGCAGCGGGTTAGTGCTTGAAATGCCACAAAAGGTTAATGGTGAGACACTGGAATCTGGGTTGGCGGAGGCTTACCGGCACTGAGAGTCCTAATCTTCTCTATCGAGTCCTGCGGGCGTTCCGCTCGGCACTGCTTCCTAGCGCATGCGTGGTGCATGTCTATTGGGACACCATTTCAGTATTTAAGCGGAGCACTGCTATTCTGTGCATGCGCAGTGGTTGCTGGTTATTACGGGGTAGCGTAGTTTATTCGAAAGATTCTGTCGCATGCATGTGTCCTGGGGAAAAACTGTTGTATATAAAACGTGATCTATTCAAGGGGAGAACAATTAAAGGAAGTGAAAATCAGAAAACAGGAGGAATTGAATTACACAGGTGGGCTCACTGGAAAAAATAGCACTGGGGTTCTACAGCTTATACATTTCAGACAATTCGTTGAGTCCTCTTACTGCTGTATCGAACTTAACGATTAGATATGCTTCCCTTTTGGAACGTTTTTGATCTAAATCCCCACCACGTAGGTCCTTTTCCACACGGGAGATGACGGTCCTTTTAAGATCATTTAGGCGATGTTTACACCGTATCCAGTGGTTGACCAGGGGTGCAGTTTCTACTTCATTTTTTATTCTGGACTTGTGTTGGGCGATCCTATGGCGGATATCTTGATTGGTCTTTCCTATGTACAAGAGTCCACACGGGCATACAATACCATATACCACGAACTTTGATTTACAATTGCTGAAAGTTTCATGTTTCCATGAGATGCCATGATGTTGGACTAATGATCCTTCTATGGTAAGATCACAACACAAGCACGTGCCACATTTATGGTGGCCAACTATGGGGGCCAATCTCATCATTCGTCTTAAAGACGGTTGCTCATCTTTTTTCATTGCTGCTCTTACTACATGATTGGCATCACTGTTCTCCTTTTTAAATGCTAACAGAGGAAACTCCTGTAAACTCTCGTCCAAGTTTTTTATTAGATGCCAATTTTGTCCAATAATTTTTTTAAGGTTATTGGCATTGGGACAATAGGTGGTTAGACAGACCTGTCGTTTTAATTTGGTTTTGGTTTTTCGCTCAAGGAGACTATCTCTTGGTATCCATCTTGCCCGCTTCATTGCGTTGCGGACCAGTTTTTTTGGGTAACCGCGATCACACAATTTAGATACCAGGTTTTCTGCGTGGAATTTGTAGTCCTCATTAGTAGAGCAGTTTCTACGAATACGTAGAAATTGGCCAAATGGCAAATTTTCTTTAAGGCTCCTCGGGTGGTTACTGGAGAAAAGTAGTGCCTTATTGCGATCTGTGGGCTTGGTATATAATGATGTAGCCAATTTACCATCTGATGGAAAAACTTCCACGTCCATAAACGAGACTTTGGTTGCTGAATGTGATATACTGAATTGTCTGTCCAATGTTCTTGTGTTGAGCCAGTTGAAAAAAGATGTTAAATTATCTTCACCGCCTGTCCAAATCATTAAGGCTGTTGAAAGCAAATATATGCCTGTTTCATTGCAAGAGTCACTCAGTGACTGAAGATAAAGAGAACCAAAAGAAGTATCCAAATCTGCCATGGTAGACTGGTGATAGGCAGCAACATGGTCTTAGATGTATTGTCCTACATGAGGTTAGCTTTCTCCTCATCCACTGAGACTGTGTGGGGTACTGAAACAGTGGTCTATAGAAGGCATTACAAGAGCACATTCTTTTTCCTGACCCACAAATAAGAAAACAATGGATTTTGTCATTGTTAGACTTGGCCCTTTTTGCAGGGTCATCCCTGAACTTTTTGCCATTCTCCTCTATTTTGTCTGACCTGTTTTTGTTGGTTTTATGACTCTGGGCACTCTACCAATGCTGATCAGTGCTAAAGTGCATATGCTCTCGCTATTGAAATTGATGTATGGATCAGTGATTCCATGATTGTCTAGTTTGGTTTACTAGTCAGACCCTAGTAGAGTGCACTGAGTGTGCCCAGGGCTTGTAAACCAAATGCTGCTGGTGGGCTTGCAGCACTGGTTGTGCCACCCACAGAAGCAGCCTTGTAAAATGTGTCTAAGGCCTGCCATTGCAGAGTCTACGTGCAGCCTGGTACTGCTATGCTGACTGAGCACATGCACCCACTTGCTAGTCCCTAAACCTTCCCTTTTCTGCATATCAGACACCCCTATGGTAGGCCCAGGGGCAGGGTGCATTGTAAGTGTAAAGTAGGACATGCTCTGGTGTGTGTCCTTATACTGAATGACAGCCATTTTCGTTTTTCATTATTGCAAGGCTAACTGTTCTCCATAGGCCAGAAAGGGCAGTTAGATTATTACATTTTATAATCCTAACTGACTCAGGGAGCATGGTAAAAATTCGAGTTTAGTATGCCTGAACTTAGAATGATTTAATGAAGTTGGTTTTAACATTCTGTGTTTGAAAATGCCACTTTTAGAAAGTAGGTATTTTCTTGTCTAACTATCCAAGTCTGCCTCTGCTAGGTTGTGTATTCCTTGTCTGGAGTTTGAGTGACAGGGCTGTGGGATTCCATGAGGCAGGGTGAGTCCGCCCAGTGGTGAATAGAGAGATCTGCATCTAGATGGGAGGGAGGAGTTGCACCTGGGACCTGAATAGGACTGTGCCTGCCCCCCAATGTGCTGGCTCCACCCCCTGTGGTGCGTCTGATGTCTCTGTCCTGCAATGTGAATGGAGAGAAGAAATCCTGTCAACAAGAGTGCTCCAGGGCTGTGCCTTTCCTCCACAATGCTGGCTCTACTTCCTGTGGGGCATCTGATGTTTCTGCCCTGCACTGTGAAAGGAAAGAAGAAGTCATGTAAACAGAGTGCTCCAGAACAGGTTTGGACTGGGCAAAGGCCCCTCTTCCCTCAGAGGACAAAGGATTTTGGGGTATACATATTTGGACCCTGATCCTAAGAAATGAGGTCACTTGTGGACTACAAGAAGAAACCTTTGCTGAGGACAGAAACCTGAAGAGACTGAGGAGAGACTATTCCTAAGCTGAAGTGCTGCTTGGGGGATTGGCCTGCAGTGGTTGCCGGACTGCCAATGCAAGGAGAAAGAACTTTGTGTACTTTATTTTCAACTTCGAAGGATCTCCAAGGGCTTGGAACAGAGCTTGCCTCCTGCTGAAGTCTCAGGGACAACAGACTTCACCCACCAGCTCCCCAAGAGTCTTCCTGAAATGCCTGCAGCTGTGCTGGACTTTTTGAGGACTTGCGTGTCACAAGGAACTGGAAGCGCAACTCAAGAACAAGAATTGTGTCGCCGAACTGCCGCTGCACAACACGAAGCACCTCGCATCACTGGAGAAGAGGATCGACGTTGCAGCAGACGCCGCCACATCATCGGGAAGCGTGTTGCAGGAGAAGAGGATCGACATCGCATCAGACGCTGCCGCATCTCCGAGAAGCGTGTCGCAGGGCCTGTTGCGGCTCATCGCAGGAGAAGAGGATCGACGTCGCAGAAGATGCCCCCGCAACTCCTAGAAGAGCGTCGCAGGGCCTGTCGCAGCTCGCATCATTGTGGGAGCAACTCGCATCGGCAGGAGATTGGATTGACATCGCAGCAGATGCCGCCGCATCACTGGGAAGCGTTTCACAGGGCCTGTCACGGCTCGCATCAAGGACACCATCTCGCATCGCCGGAGAAGAGGATCTACGTCGCAACAGACGCCTCCACATCACCAGGAAGCATGTTGCATCAAGGAGAAAGTGCCATCTTTATTTCTTTTACACCGGAACTTTGCCGCATTTCCATCACTGCAACACTTTAGTTGTGGAAGCGCAACGCATCGTAAGGTACATTGACGCAAAGTGTTGCATCTTAAGAACTGAACTGAACTAAGATAACCCTACCATTTTTAAGTATATTATTGTGGATTTTTGTTGTTTGTGGTCTTGTGTTAAGTCTATTAAAAGAATACTTATTTTAGTACACAACTGTGTGGTGTCCATCTGCAGTGTTGTTACTGGGTTACTGTATGTGGTCACAAATGCTTTACACACTGCCTCTGAGATAAGCCTTTCTGCTCGTGCCAAGCTACTAAGGGGGTGAGCAGGGGTTATTTTAGGAGTGTACCACTTTACCCTGACTAGAGGCAAGGGTCCCTATTTGTCACAAATACCTATCTGTGCCAACTAGAGATCCCCAAATCTAACAGTCATCGTACATGAGATTTGATTGCATCAAAATGTGGGCCAAATTATGGAAGGTAAGGTTTCTAGTCATTGCAAAAAAGTTGCTGGACAGAATGTAGCATGTAGAACAATGTCATACATTCACCCCAGTACAAGGATCTGTGCCTAAATCCATCGTTTTTTTGCACTCCACACCACCCTGGGTTAGACACTGGCTATATGCAAATCAGCTCTGACCCTGTGCCTCATGGGAACAGTCCAGTCCGAACTACCAAGCCATGTCTTTCCCAGACCGGAATCAAGCATCCAAGGACCGGTTTCTGGCTATCAGCCTTCATTCAGCCTGAATAGCTTGACTCCAGTGGTGTGGAGAGCCTGGGACTCACGTCTGAGCATACCCAGCCCACTCGGGGTGAAAATTGCAATAAACACAGTTGATGGACAGAATGTAGAACAATGTCATACATTCACCCCAGTACAAGGATCTGTGCCTAAATCCATCGTTTTTTTGCACTCCACACCACCCTGGGTTAGACACTGGCTATATGCAAATCAGCTCTGACCCTGTGCCTCATCGGAACAGTCCAGTCCGAACTACCAAGCCATGTCTTTCCCAGACCGGAATCAAGCATCCAAGGACCGGTTTCTGGCTATCAGCCTTCATTCAGCCTGGATAGCTTGACTCCAGTGGTGTGGAGAGCCTGGGACTCACGTCTGAGCATACCCAGCCCACTCGGGGTGAAAATTGCAAAAAACACAGTTGATGGACAGAATGTAGAACAATGTCATACATTCACCCCAGTACAAGGATCTGGGCCTAAATCCATCGTTTTTTTGCTCTCCACACCACCCTGGGTTAGACACTGGCTATATGCAAATCAGCTCTGACCCTGTGCCTCATAGGAACAGTCCAGTCCGAACTACCAAGCCATGTCTTTCCCAGACCGGAATCAAGCATCCAAGGACCGGTTTCTGGCTATCAGCCTTCATTCAGCCTGGATAGCTTGACTCCAGTGGTGTGGAGAGCCTGGGACTCACGTCTGAGCATACCCTGCCCACTCGGGGTGAAAATTGCAAAAAACACAGTTGATGGACAGAATGTAGAACAAAGTCATACATTCACCCCAGTACAAGGATCTGGGCCTAAATCCATTGTATTTTTTGCACTCCACATCACCCTGGGTTTAGACACAGGCTATTTGCAAATCAGCTCTGACCCTGTGCCTCATGGGAACAGTCCAGTCCGAACTAACAAGTCAAGGTTTCTAGTCATATCAGGATGGGTCTTCGTGTCACTTAAAAGTTTAAGGTGTTCAAAAACGTTTATGGATTGTTCCCTGTTCTGACTATATAGGAGTAAGGTGTGTGCTGGATGGGAATGGAGAATGGAGGATTTCTTCAGATATTACCCACTTAGAGAAACGACAAGACCAAAGGAGTAATTGCTCATTTATTTTCTGTTTGTTAATGAAGAAATGCCCAACCTATGCATTTCGAGACAATTCAGTCAGTCAGTCAGTTAAAACTTTATTTCGGCCGTTTAGGCCATAAAAGTGCATAGCAAAAGATGGTCTCCAAATATATACACATATAATTCAATAATTACACTTTCATGATTTGTGAACAGTTAAAACTACAATCAGACGCATGACAGGTTCGAAGTTCTAAAAACAATCATTACAGTACTCAGAAAGTTGGAAAAGAAATACTCCAAATAGTCTTCCCCTATAGTTTCTTTAAAAGTCCTCTCCTGATGTGCCACATGGCATTTAAAAAGCGAGATACCACAAATACAATTGAAGGGTCAGTATCATATTTTAAAACTCTAAAAGCCTCTGCACAATGGACGAACCTGAGGTTTTTACATATTTGGATTATCCAGCGCTTGCGAGGCGACACATAAGCAGGGCAAAAATACAGCACATGAGTTTCACATTCAGATGTTGAATTGCAAGTTGGGCACACACTTGAATTCTCTGGAGCCCATGAACTGGTATGCACTGCCAGTGGTAAAATCCCCAATCTGAATTGCAGGTATAGTTTCCTGGCCATAGGACGGTAGATTACATCCAAGAAGGGTTCGTTCATATACACCTCTTTTATTTTTAGGAACTCCATTGTCAACCTGCCCTCATTAACCCTTTCCTGGAGCGACAACAAATTGTAATGCCTGTAGTGTTTAATAAGATCCGATCTGGAAATCAAAGCACAGGATAGTTCTAGTAATGACCATAGTTCTGTCCTCCCAAGCCTGGTCAAGACACTCCTGATATGGGCTAGCCACAGTATTTTACTGATGAAAAGTCTGGGAAGGAGCTCCTTTAACTCATCCTTGTAGGGGGATAGCTCGGGGGTCACCCATAGCTGTCGCCAAAATGTTAAGGGCCTAAGGGCAATCTCTTCATCAATTGGCCTCAAGCCCATGTCCATACGGAGAGGAACTAATGGGGTGATGCGTGGGAGCCCTATAAGCTGTCTCAAAAACGTATTTTCTAGCTTGACAAGGTCCACAGTGGAACTATGCCCCCAAAGCTCCGCTCCATATATTGTAGCCCCTCGAGCTTGGGCCCTGAATATCTCCACCATTGGAGCCGCTGGCTTGAAAGCAGACGTGCTGTATAGTTTTATTATGCCCCCGTTGTCTGGGTGAGCCTCAACCGTACTTTATCCATCTGTGGGCCCCACTCAAATTGCTCAGTTAGTGTAATGCCCAGATAGTCAAATATCCTTACTTTGTCGAGAGGGGTGAAAGTGAGGGAGGGGTTTGAGCATGTACTCTTTGGAGGGTTGAAGACTATAAATTTGGTGTTAGACAAGTTTATCTCCAACCCTCGCATGTTGCAGAACTGTGCAAACCCACCCAGGAAGCATTGGATACCTAGGGGTGACTTAGACAGTAACAAGGTATCGTCTGCGAAAATTAATGCTGGTATCTTCCCTGTGGCAAGCTTTGGGGCATCACTGTCTTTTATGTTGTTTAAAAAAGCAATGAGCCTGTTAATATAGGGGCAGAATAAAGTTGGGGCTAAAACGCATCCCTGTCTCACACCCTTTTTGACAGGGAAGCGCGAGCAGAGTTCCCCAAATTTTCCACATCTGACTTGTGCATAATTGTCACTGTGTAACCTCACCAGCGTATTGAGTACTTCCCAGAGCTTCTTTCTGGGTACAAGATTGAAGGTCGACTTCACATCAACAAATATGAGATAAAGGCTGCCACCCTCCATCTTCACTGTTTTCCAGAAAAGTAGCTGTAGCCTAAATATCTGGTCCATGGTTGACATGTTTGATCTGAAGCCAACCTGATAGGGGCTCAAGATCCCCTGCTCCTCCATCCACTCCTGCATATGGGCCAATAGGACCCTACTCATGAGTTTTTGTGTGTTGTCGATTAAGCTGATGGGTCTATAATTGGAGATTAAAAGGGGGCAACCCTTTTTGAATATGGGTACTATCTCAGCACCTTTCCAGGTGTCAGGGGGATTCATGCCCTTCAGAATAGCATTAAAAAGAGCACACAGATATGGAGCCCAGACATTGGGTTCCTCCCGAAAGAGATCCCCCGGGAGTTCGTCCAAACCAGGGGCCTTGTTTGAGAGTAAGCTATTGATAGCTTTTCTAACCTCAATCAGCGAGATATCCTGTGCCCCAACCTGTGGGGGCTCCAAAATTCTACTTGAGATGTCTGTGCTTAAGGAGACTTCCGCTTCGTAGTCATACAAGGACCCAAAGTATGATTCCCATATTTCGGGTGCTATGTTAGGCTCTACAGCTACACATCCATCCCCCTCTCCTGAGCTCACTAGCATCCAAAACAGTTTCAAATCAATATCTGTCAAGGCAGTCCTGAGGGTCTCCCACCTTTCTGCTTCCCATTCTTTCTTTTCTTGCTGCAAGATCTTCCTGTGCTTGATTCTAGCTAGTTTGATGGTTGGCCTATCTTTGGCTTTCACCGCTTGCACAAACTCTTGTTTTGCTTGGCGACACTTGCTGTTATACCTGGAACATTTGGGTCGATTTGCTTACCTCTTTGATGTTTCTGGATAGAATACATCATTCAGGTTTACCAGTAGCTCCTCGTGAATCGGTTTTGCCATGTCTCTATCCCCTGCTAGTGCCTCCACCTGTCCCAACTCACTCATTCTAGCTATCATATTTATTGCAAGGCGGTAGACTTTAGCCAGTTTGCAGGGGGAGTGTTGTATCCAGCTCCACCTAACTTTCCTTCTATTATTGGTAGTTGTTAGAACACCCAAACTAGTTGCATGGTATGGATGGGTGATAGGAACACCCATATTCCCTAACTTTAAAGTTACAATCAGAGCGTTATGATCACTGTCCTGCCTCTGTTGCACTTCGAAGTCTTGGATTTTCTCCCATATTCTCATTTCTACCATAATATAATCTATTAATGATGCATGGCCATCTCTATTAAATGTGGATTTACCAGGGAGATCAGACTTAGTCCTCCCATTGCATGCCCTCAAGGAGTGGGTCAGCATGAGTGAGTGAATTTGCATAGCCAACGGGGACCAAGATTTGATTGGGGTGATCTGCAGGTCAGGAATTGCCCAGTAGAGGTCTTCTTCCGAGGGAGCCTCCTTGGAGTTGTTAGTTAATGGCTCGAATTGACAATTGAAGTCACCTCCTATAATCTTCAGAGTTGCTGGGTCCAGGGTTGAAATAAAGATTCCGAGTTGGTCTATGGTTGGAGATTCTAATCTGTTGAGCACAGGTCTTGAGTAGACATTAATTACGGCAATTTTCTTCTTAGCCGGGAATGAGAGCAAAACACATTGGATGTCATTAGTGGGGGTTATCAGCTGCTCTGCCTTGTACCCCAGATGCGTGCCCACCCAGATCATGAGTCCACCCGACAGGCGCCCCCTCCCCCCCTTGGTGGCCATGATGTTGAATGACGCAAACCCTACCCTATGATGTTCTTTGCAGCCCAGGTCTCTTGGAATAAGCAAATATCCTTATTGTCCACAAAAGACCCCCGATCTGGACATACTAGTTTGTTTTTTAGACCTGCTAAATTCCAAGATAGGATACGTAGTTCGTTCCTCGCCTGGCCTGCCCCTGTTGCTGTCTTGATAGAGGTGATACGGGGGAAAGATGAACAGCCTGATAGAGGCTAGGAAGTTTGGGGGATACTGCGCTAGGTTCTCCCTTGCTCATGTGGCCCAGGTGGATGTCAAGGGGGGTATGGGCAGTCTCCTCATTCTGTTGCCTGCTCACTACTTGTGTGCTGTGCAGGCCTTCCAAGGCCACACCACTAGCTCTGTTCACACCTCACCCAGAGTGCTCTTCTCTACTCGAATGAACAAGATGTTGATTTTCACAAATATCACCCAAACAATAGCCCTCCCCTAGTCAGTCAAACTCCTCTAGATTTTCATATCTATTGCTCACTGTGATGTTGTACAGAGGGCAACTACTTGGATGGCTCCACCATCCTTCCATAAGAGAGCCAGGGCCCTCTGGGTTGTTTGACGAGGGTGCACTGCCTCTGTAGTCGGGATGATGTTGGGAGTAGAAACAATCCAGTGAGCGCAAGCCTATTCCAGTGGGTGTGTGGTGACCTGAATTAGGTGAGGTTAACAGTTTTCCCGGAGTGTTGGGGTTATTAAAATTGATGATGACACACTCCCCCGCTTCTGTTTTTCGAGTGTTGCTCAACCAGCCCACTTTACGAACCATAATTATCTTCCCCGCTCTAGTGTACTCAAATTGTTTGTACCTTGTGAGCCAGAATAGACATTTGTTTCTGAGGTCAAGCTGGGATTCCTAAGCATTGGGGCAATTGGAGGGATACCTGTCATTATGGCTACATAAGGGGCACAAGCTGGAGGAAGATTTATGCAGGGAAGGGAAGACACATTACTCTCACTGATCAAATCCTGCCTAGTTGGCACAGTTTGTCTATTAGTAACCTCCCGAGGTTTAGACTTGTCCTTATCCCCACCACTCACTTCCAGTATGCTCCTCTTATGTCTAGGCTCCTGGCTGACTTTTGTGGTTGTGGTGGTTATCTCCCTTTGTATCCCACTGAATGTGGGGTTCTCAGTTGTATGCACCCCCTTGTGTGTGGATTGAACACTTGGGAGCCTCCTGTCTGCCATTATCAGACCCTCCTCTCACTTTCCTGGACACAGGATTGTTTCGTGCTATGGCTCCTGTGCCCTCCCATGCTTTCTCCAGACTGTCTAAGCGACTGGTTAAAGGGGATATTTCTTCTTTAATAATAGCTCTTATTTTGGTTAGGAGGTCAGCCATCAGGTTAGCTGCCCACGTTGGTTGTTCTACAGCTATGTTATCTATTTGAGATTTGCCCTTTGGCAGTTCCACCTCGTTACAACCCACCGGGCCTTCCTAGTTGCTCACACATGTTATTTTATTTTTTGGCTCCGTACCCAGCGGTAGTTTGCGTTTCCCTTTGTTTGGGATGTTAATGCGCATGCTATCCTTGTAGGTTTTTTTCTTAGAAGGACCAGCTTGCGGGGTGGGCGTTACAATGAGTGATTTTTTTTTTGGACCCCAGCTGGCGATGTAAGGGGATGGCCAGAGGGGGAAAGTGTCAGTGGGCTATGCTGCGGTGTTTGAGAGGTAATTAGTGCAGGGCTCGCTTCGGACTCTTGGGGAAAAATGTCCGGGGTGAGTGATAGCCTTCTTACCATCCGCTCTATTTCCGTGGACACCACCCCGATAGCCCTCTGACGCATTTTATCTATTGCTGTAGTGGGGGGGTTCACTTATTGATTTAGTTCTACTGGCGACTACCCTCTTTCCCATTTTCTCAGTGGCTAACGTTGCAGTATTTCCCGCAAGCTATTCCTCGTCCCCCCACTGCTCGAGTGCTGTTAGTTACTCTTGGCCTCTTAGGGGGTTTCGGGAGCATAGAACTGTCCGTCTCGTGGCAGAATTAATACAGTGTTATTACGCAAGTCGACCCCTAATTCATTTGCCAAAAGGACATACCATTCCCCCCAGGGCAATGCTCAAACAGTAGCACCACAATAGTCCAAATGAGAAGGAGAACAAACGAATATTATTTGTCTTTTGTGGCAGAGTCACAGGTTGATAAATGTCTTACCCCTTAGGTTGAAAGCACGATGGGGTAACCACAGCAACTCAGGGGGGTGGCCCTGCCCAGCCTCATCTGGGCACAGACGGGCAAGGACGAGGCCGCCCTTGGTCTGGGCTTCGTCCTGCAGATGCGGGTGCCGCGAGTGCTTTAAACCCCTCCGGCATGGGAAAACTGGTGTTGGCGCCTCCTGGCGCAGCAGGGTATCTTGGGGTGTGTGGTGCCCCTGGCAGCTCCGGCCAGTAGCTGTGGTGAAGCAGCTCCCACGGATGCGGGTGCCGCGAGTGCTTTAAACCCCTCCGGCACAGGAAAACTGAGGTCAGCGCCTCCTGGCGCAGCAGGGTCTCTTGGGGCTTGTACTCCCCCTGGCAGCTCCGGTCAGTAGCTGTGGTGAAGCGGCTCCCGCTTTCGAGACAATTACATAGGTATGAGGGAACGAATTCCTTGAAATGTGGATTTTCAGGAATTGCCTGCAGTAGGCGAGTAATTCTTTGGGAATTATTAAAATGTCTGAATATGTATTCCATCTATAGGCATGAGTATACACAAATGAACATCAGACATATTCCCCGAGACTTTTGTGTCTGCTCTGTTAGAATTTTCTGGATGTTATGACAACTGGTACGTTCGAGGGCTCTATAATTTAGACGCCAAATTACAGATCAATTGAATTCAGTGTACTCTAGCCTTTTGTGCCCTGTACCGTGAGGCCCTCCTTTATGAGATTTTGAGCAGCAAGGCATCTTGCTGTGCTGCCCTTCGCCAAAGAGAAAGTGCAGGAATGCACCATATTTACGGAATATGGTGCTTTCTGTCCTTTCTCCCTGCGCTAGTGCTGTTTCAGCAGCCTAGCCCCAATATAGTCAGCCTTGCACCAAGGTGCAAGGGTGTCTCAGTTGCAAACAGAAATATTTCTGTGCAAGAAGGGACACCTTTCTACACAAAAACAATCCTAAGAGGTGTTTCCTCCTTCCATGTGTGCTGCAGAACGCAGCACACAAAGAAAGATGAAAAACGGGAAGAAATAAAAACAAATCTCATCATCACGTCTCACCTCAGGAGGTGTAAGGATTTGGCGCTTTCCGAGGCTACATGATTTTGTAAATCTCGGGCAGCGTCAAACCATGAGTGATGCGTTGGAAAACCCACGCAATGCCCATGGAATGCCTCCTGGACACAGAGTAAGGTGATGCAGTGATTTGTTCTGTGTTGCCTCACTCAAAATTTATGAGGTCACTCAAAGCCACAACAGGGTCGCTTTGCGTGACATCATGATTCGGATTGAGAGCCCTGTGTCATTAATGTAGCACTCCACGTGGTGCAAAAGAGACACAGGGCTCTCATAAATAAGTGCTTTAATTGGACCACTGGTTTCAGACCATTCAAACTGCATTAGGATTGCCCCCTGTCTGTCTGCCTAGTAGTACAACTGATTCACATGATGTACAGGAAGCTCTTTTGCAAATGAACTATTGATTTTTAAATGTACCTCACTAAGCAATTCATATTTGATTTCAGTGACCTTCACATTTTTTTTATGTACATTTTTTCAATTTTAATTTTGATAACGATGCTAATTCAATTTCAAATCTCTCTGGATTTCTAGGTTTTGACTCTTTTTCAGTAATTAATTACATCTCTTCTAAGAAACAATGCGCCAACAACCGAGCGTTTTTAATATCAGCACCTCAAACGGAATAAATCAAAGCTCAAATCTATTTTCAGTATTAAATGCAGTTCGTCATGTCCCAAACATATTACTGTAGAAACCAGCAGTATGCGTCATTCCAGAGACTGGGTCAATGGCCGATCTAGGGACTTTCCAAGAACAATCTACTCATCAATGCTAGTTTCTCACATTTCCTGTCCTATGTAGAATATAATATTAAATGGACACAATGGAACACTCGTGTAAATAATATAAGGGCAGAGATAGTGAAAGATTCAGTAGTGGCACTTTTTGACGGACAAAATAAATAAAGAAAGTCATATTTGTTTTCATATTTTGGAAAAGTGCCCCCCTTCTAAAGAGGATTTTACAAAGCACTAAAAAGCTTGTACAATAGTTTTCCCAAAAATGAACTTGAAGAGATTCTATACGTTGCACTTCACAGGGCATCTGACAAACCAGGAGTAAAGGGTAACTGAAAGATTATTAGTTTGGAAGAGGGACGTCAATGTGGAAATATCAGGAAAAGCTTCGGGAATAGTAATCTATTTCTTTAGGGAGTTTAGTTGTATTTATCGCTACACATTTACTGCTGCTTTACAGCATTCTGACAGGCCTTATTTGGGTTTATTGAGTGCAGAAGTAATTGGTGGTGATACTCTAAAAACATATCTTATTTGTATTTGTTGTTTATCATCACCCCTTTTTATGCAATTTGATTCTGACTTAGGTGTAAAATCGTTGTACATGGATTACCCAAGGCTATTCTACAGCCGATGGCCTTAACTGCTGTTAATGTCTTGAGTAGAGGGCAATAATGTTAATTATCGGGAAATTATAGATATATTTGCAGAGAGATCACTCACTGTAACACTGTAACACGAAATGGCACTAGTCTGTAGATCCACTCATGAAAATGACAATAGTGTTTTTGGACAAATGTGCTTTACATGTAGCAAGGATTAAGTACATGCCCATGATACGCTAATTTTTAACGTTCATTTTTCTGTGATACTAAGGGGCATATTTACTAAGAAGTGACAGAGTGCTGTGATAGCCTTCCTAGCTCAACAACGCACTAGGGCCCACATGCATCATTGTTGCCGTTTGTGATTCCTAAATTGCGAAAATTAAGGAATCGCAATTTAGAAATCGCAAATGGCAATTCATGAAAAATTTGCATTTTTTTTGCGATTCGGTATTTTTCCTTAATTGTGATTCACAATTTGCGAATCGCAATTAAGGAAACCCTTCCCATTGATTCCTATGGGGCAAAAGGCCCATAGGAATGAATGGGAAGGCATTCACATTTTGCGAATTTCATTTTGTGAATCGCAAAATGTGAATGCAATTTCAAGGGTGCGGGGGGGTCCAAAGAACCCCTCCCTGCACCCCTGAAATTTAACTTTAAGATCCATTTACACACACACATGCCCCAAGGACATGTGTGTGTGTAAATTAAAAGTTTCAAATATGTAACTTGTGCATGTTTGAAAGTTTTCGGTAAATTAGCATGAAGTTCAACTTCATGCTAATTTACCCCTTCCAAATTGCGAATTCGCAATTTAAAAATAATCATGCATAGCATTTAAGAAATCTCAAATTGCGATTTCTTAAATGCTATCGCAATTTGAGAAATCACCAAAAATTGAAAAATTAAAAAAAAATGATGCATCCTAAAAAAGGTTTTTGCATTCGCAAATGGCCGGATTTTGCGATTCGCACCGTTTGCGAATGCAAAACAGCTTGATGCATGTGGGCATTGGCCACTTCTGAACGCAGAACTGCACCATATATACAACAATATGGTGCAGTCCTGCATTTTCACATGGGCTGATGCTAAATTTAGCAGCCTTGCCCCAACACAGACACCCTTGCACTAGGTTCAAGGGTGTCTGCATTGAGGGGAAAACATTTTTTGCGCAGGAAGGTGCATAAATAATTTTTAAATGGCATTTTGTAACTACTGTGTCGGTTGCTTAATGCAGCACAGATTGATGCAGCAACATTTCTTTTTTTCCAATGATTGTTTATGTACAGGAAGGATCACCTTCCTGCACATAAACAGTCAATTGTGTTTAGCTGTCACTTTTAAAATGGGAAAAAGTGACGCACCGGTAGCGCAAGGCCTTCATAAATAAGGCCCCAGAATTTCATTGGTCTTAATTTTGGTTCTGGCAAATAAGGGGCCCGAGTCAAAATCAATGGGTGTTGCAGTGGAATACCCACCGCAACAACCATTGCCCTCCACTTTCATGCTAAGTGTAGCGTGAAAGGGTGCCTTATTTACGCTGCCTTGTAAATAAGTCGAAGCCGCTATCGCCACCACATCTGAAAAAGTGACATTGATAGGGGCTTGTAAATATGCCCCTAAGATTCAGTGATGAGTAACTGTGATTATCTATGTACAATAGACGCCTTTTTGGAGAGGAATTATGCTATGTCTACAATGGACTGGGACATTTTCTATGTACCGTGGTTGCTTATTTCACAAACGTAAAAGTATTTAAATAAATAGAATTTCTTGTCTACATCAAACACAGCGGCCATTAATGTGCACTTAATCTTCTTATGCTGCTACGAAACTCAAGTCCTAGTTTCCTTTATTTTGTGAAGGTCCTGTTTATTTTCCCTGTTACTATTTTGGGTTTCTCAACATTCCAAGTGCCCCAAATTAAAGTCATTCATTGACAAATCGAGGCAAGACTTGGTTCTACATTTTATTAGTTGCCTTATTTTCACCTCGCATCAAACATAAGATTATCACTTTCACACCTGAGAATGGTACAGCAGCAAACTTTGCATACAATAAAATAAGCCAAGCCAATAAAGTTCCCTGCCGTAAAACCAGGTCTCCAGAGCGTTTCCACACTGTGCTCTGCAAAGAAATCAGTGCGCTGCAAATCTTTTCTGAGTTATTATCTGCTGGATAGCGGGCATGACAAATTCAGCTTATTGCTGCTAGGATCAAGGAACAGATACTTGTCTGAAGCCAGGATGAATGAAAACTACCAGAAGCACACACTTCCTGAGATCAGAACAATGTTGTAAGCAAAGGCACTTCATATTCTGCCCAAGTGAACAACAATCTTTCAAAGGAAACATTTGGAAACAAAATCGCAGAGAGTAGAAAGTTGAACAAAGCAGTTGGAACAGTGTGATTGTTATCTGCAGTTGCTACTAATGCCATTTATTTCCTTACTGTACAGAGAGTTTTTTTTTTAGTTTTCTTGTGGCGAGCATTGAGTAGGAACAAGACAATAATATTTCATGTTCGCTTCTATTACATTACTAACAAAGGAAATATTATGATATAAGGCCATAAGCAATTCCTTGCTGGGCTAAGCAGATGTTTACATATCAGACATTCATAATAATGGCTGTGCTATTTGTAAAAAATATAGTGTTGTTCATATAAGCGCTTTGACGCCTCGCCAGGGGAAGTAAGCGCTATACAAATGTAATTACAATTACAATCTGGAGACAGAAATATCAACCAAAATATTGTGGTACAAAAATATTGTAATGCATAAATATTGCTGTTAAGAAAATCATTGTTGTTAATATAGTTTTTAATATAGTTGAAAAAAATATCATTTTTTATTTATCGGAATGTGTTATAATTTGTTGGAATTGGGCCTTTTTTGCAGGTTCACCCATAAACTTTTTGCCATTAGCCTCTGGCATAGTAGTAGTGATTTTAGGCCTCTCTGTGCACTCTGAGTGCGTGTGGTGAGAGTGGCCTGCCCTCCCATAGGAATGCATTGGGTATGTGTGTGCCGGTGGTAATTCCTGATATGTGGGGAGTGTAAGGTCGAGTTTGGTATGTGCAAACTCGTGAAAATAAATGCTGCGCAATGGTGTGTGCAGATTTATTGTGACTTGTGGAGAAGTGCCACTTTTAGAAGTTGGCATGTCTGTGTGCTGTAAGAGGTGAATTGCCTGTCTGGCTTGTGAGTGACAGGGGCTGGCTGGTGTGGTTGGCTCCAGGAGCCAGGATGAGTCTGCCCGGTGGTGAATCGGGAGATCTGCATGTAGATGGGAGGGAGGAGTTGCATCTGGGACCTGAATAGGGCTGTGGCTCCCCTCCACAATGCTGGCTCCACCTTCTGTGGTGCGTCTGATGTCCCTGGCCTGTCTTGTGAAAAGCAGAGAGGAGCTGGGCTAAACAAAGTGATCCTGAACCAGTTGTATCTGGTTCTCTCATTGCCTGCACTTTTGAGACAAAGGATTTGGTGGTGTAAAAAGGGGCTGTGACACCATGTAAAATGTACTTGTTTGTGAACTTGAATCTACCAGGGACGTGCTGCTGCTGGGGCTCAGGGGAAGGCTTGCCTCCCGGGGCTCTGCCCTGCTCCTGGAGGTCTGGAGGACTTCTTTTCTTGGGACCATTCGGCTCTGCTTGGATTCCAGGACCCTAAAAAGACTTTGGCAGCCCCTTTTGCGCCTTGGAGGCGCTGTGATGCATTCTTTTACCCCCCCAGGAAAGTGTGTGGGCTGCGCAGCACTGATGCTGCAGCCCCTTTTGAGAGGGAATCTCCCAGCCTAGGGATTACCCCTCCTTCTGAGTTTTACGGGTGCCCACCCCGCTTATTTTGATTTCCTTAAGCAGCTGCCTACCCTGCATTATGGCCGTCTATTTGTGACCATTGCGGGTGCCCACCCCGCATGGCCGCCGTGCTGATGTTTAATTAATTTGCATGGGTGCCTACCTCACGACTTTGCCCATATTTTAATGCGCGTGTGCCCACCCCGTGACTTGACTCTTATTTCAACATTGCAGGTGCCCACCCGGCATGTTGCCTGCTCCAATACCTTTATTAATTTAAATGCGGGTGCCCACCCGCGTTGCACCGCCGCGGCCCAAGCCCGTTCTAAACTGTTGACCGAGCCGCCGGTGTTGCACCAGCCCGACCCGGAAGCAAGGCGGCCTTGCCTGACTGGGGGCGGGCCCAGTGCGCGTCACTTCCGCTTCCTTCCCCGGCCGCGAAGAAGCTGCACGAGCCTCGCGGGCTCCAGGTCCAAGTCCCGGTCCCAAGAAGAGGGACCGGGTGAAGATGCGCCTCCTCCTGGAGTAAGGCATTGTGTGGCGGGGCTCCCAGGAGTGAGGGGAGCCCCGGAGGCCACGTGCCGCCGCGCCGAGAGGAGAGAAGCCGCCAAGAGCCACCAGGTGAGGTGAGAAGTGCTGGTGGGCTTCGTATGGATGGATATTGATGCCTGATAAAGGCACAGTGATACTTGACGCATTTCGAGCGGCCCTGGCTTACAGCGGACCACTCCAACGTTGGGGGCGAGTTCTTTTGCTTAAGGGTCCCACAGTTCATCGGGGGAAAGTTCTGTTTTGGCCATTATTTGTTTAAAGTCCCCGTGAGGGGCTTGGGGCACATTTACTTCAAAAGGGCAATGACTGTTAAAAGGGCCAGGACTGTTAAAAGGGCCAGAGGGGCCCGTGTTCTTTACCAAGTTTGCCCCCATCATTTCTAGAGCCCGTGCAGGGCTCCAACATTTTGCACATTTGTTCTGAGGGCCAGTGAGAGCCCATGCCCCACTTTGACTTCCCAGCTGCCCAGCAAGTAGCGGGCAGCTGCACCGTTTAGGTCTTTTATTTTAGGGGACATGTCTTGGGCTCAGGAGTGAGACGCACTCCTTCGCCCCCATCTTTTCCTGCACAGCTGCGCAGCACTTAGTGCCAGCTGCTACGTTAAGGCCCTGCATTTGAGCTTCACAACTGCCCAGCAAGTAGTGGGCAGCTGCAGCGTTTTGGTTTGCACCAAGTGCGCACCCTTGCCTGTCGCTGCATTGGCAGCGCCCCCTGACTTTGGACAAAGGGCATTTGAGTCCCCCAGAGATGGCCAGTTGGCCCTAGGGACTATTAGATTTATAGGGCGCAAGGCCCTAGTGTGATGTATATAGGTGCTAGGAAATGCAATGTTTATATAGTAGGTTTTGTGCACCTTGATTTATGATTATAGATGTGCGTTTATGATTATTAGGTTTTACCTACTGTCTTATGTTTACTGTCTTATGTTTTATTTGATTGTCTACTGTAGTCTAGGTTTGATTTACTCCCTACTGCAGGTTATGTTATTAAATCTATTTCTTAATGCAAGTTATATTTAGGAGATTAAGGTCTACTATATTAAGGCTGATGAGGTTGGCGCAGAATAGAGTTCTCGCCTTTTGTGATACTGTACATGTTATGATTTATGTTACAGGTTGAAGTTGAGTATAGTGTCTGCCAGTGATTACTGGCTGTGTTCTAAGTTCCTGATATATTCTTACTTTTACTATTTTTACCAAGTGACAACTCTGACAGTGGCCCACGTGGCCCTGTCATGTGTAAATAACCCCCTGTAAATATTGCTCGTGCCAGTTGACACAGTGTATATTGTGTGATTATTATCTACTGTGTTTTATGATAATACAAAGGCTATTGTAATATATAACCTTGTGTGGAGTTCTTTTTGTGGCTAGTATGTTGTTACTGTGTGTGTTGTGCAATTGCTTTACACATCGCCACTGGGATAAGCCTAACTGCTCGTGCCAAGCTACCAAGGGGTGAGCAGGCATTATCTTTGGAGTGTACTCCCAAGCCCTGACTAGAGTGGTGGTCTCTGCCAGGCCTTGGCGCAAGCCTTAGCCAACCAGAGATCCCCATTTCTAACATAATTAATATATTAATTTCATGTGATATTGTTCGTATAATTGTTAATTATTGTTAAAAATAGTTTGTAATTTTAAGTGTTTTTTAATTTAATTGCTAGTAGTAATTTATAGTGTTGTAGTGGGTTGCTAGGTTTGTCAAGGTATCGCGTAAAACATTAATTAAGTGATGACTAATGAACACATCCTTTTTAATTGTTTATTAAGAAATTAAGTGATTATCAATTATGTAGATGGTGTTATATGTATTTATTTTAGTTATATTTTCAGTGTGGGCTGGGTTTGTAGGGTATAGGGCGGGAAGTTAAGTAATGAATAAATTACACTTTTTTAAATTGATAATTAAATATAACATTTTTTAATAATTATGAAAAGTGTTTATTTGTTTTTATTTTATATACCTTTTTCTTGTGTATTTACTAATGTTGCTAATAGGAATTTTAAATTTGTTCTAAATTAATAGGGTTATTCAAATACAGAATGTGTGTGAAGTGAAGAACTTTCCCTACTGTTGCTTAGACTGGAGTGGGAGTAGAGGATTTGACCCCTTTGAAATCCAATGCTTTCCCTACTGTTGCACAGTGTGTAGTGGGATTAGTAAATCTTACCCCTCTGAAGTCCAATGCTTCCGTACTGTTGCACAGACTGGAGTGGGAATAGAAAATGTTACCTCTCCGAAGTCCATGTCCAATTCTTTCCCTGCTGTTGACCAGTTTGGAGTAAAACTAGTACATGTAACACCCTCTGAAAGCATATGCTTTACCTACTGTTGCACAAACAGTAGTGGGAATGGTATATCTATTATTCTATTATTCCCAGACTCCAATGCATTTACTAATACCGGTTTAATATATCAATTATATGTTTTTTCAAGCTATATTAATTATAGATAGATAGATAGATAGATAGATAGATAGATAGATAGATAGATAGATAGATAGATAGATAGATAGATAGATAGATAGATAGATAGATAGATAGATAGATAGGTAGATAGATAGATAGATAGATGTCCCTCTCTCGCTCTCTCTCGCTCTATGTATATATTATACATACATATTACATACAGGAAATCTTTGGTGTTTACCTGTCCTTTGATGTGATAATTGGGAATATATATATATATATATATTTTATTTTATTTTTTTCCATAGGAAATCTGCAACATTCTATTTGGAATAACTTTGGAGCCGGTCAACAAATCTTCGTGAAATTTTCAAAACTTATGGTCAGCTCCGGTCCGCTCCTATCCTGAAAGTTTCACGGTGATTTGTCAAGCGGGGGCCGAGAAAAAATGGGGTCCCAAAACGTGTTTTCCACATGCAATTTCCCACAGGACATTTAGCCACAGCTACAGCCTGAACTGCTGAATGGAATTACACAAAATTTGGCAAAGATGTAGTCCTCGGTTCAGACTTGTGCCTTTTGCTTAAATGGTGTCAATCTGTTCAGTAGTTCCTGAGAAAATTACAGTTAAATGCATTTATATATCTATGGGCATGGTCGATCGGCGGACCCTGAGCGGACCGTGAGTGTATAGTAAGCGCACTCTTCCGATCACGTGCTGAATGCTAATTGATTGTCAAGTGGTTGTCAAAATTTAAAACCAGGAACTGTTGGCAGCCATTTTGTGCCTCGGTAGAAGCGAGGCTGAAGAAGTCAGTGGAATATGTGTGCAAAACGTAGAAAGGAGGCAGGGTAGAAATACTTTTACCCTCCAGACCTGCGACCCCCAGGACCCACAATTTTATTTTTTTTAAAAGACCCGGCAGGTGCGTGTAGGGTGCGCAGACTCTACCATGAAAGAAAATAAAGAAAATAAAACAGAGCTTTTTTTATAAGTATCCCCCGGGGGGGCTAAATACCAGGGGCAAAATTATTAAAATTTATGGGGGGCCGAGAGGGGCCCCCCAGCCCTGGAGATCGTCACCCCCGGGGCTAAAAAAAAAAGTGGTGGGGGGAGGCGTGCAAGGTCCCCAAAGCCACGGGGACCACCATCACCATGTATTATGGGAGGGTGACTGCGTGGCCCCCCTCCTGGAGCACTCGAGGGCCCTGTCACCCCCCCCGGGGCTACAAAAAATAAATGGTTGAGGGGGCTGCAAGGTCTCCAAAGTCCCGGGAACCACCACTCCCGGAGCTTTATGTATTGTGGGAGAGTCGGTTCATGCAGTGTCCGCGGGTGTCCATCCCATCCTCCCATAGCAAGGAAATCTGTTCTCTCTTTCAAAATCTAAATCAGATTGCTTTTGCAGATAGAGATCTGCATGTTAGTTGCTCCCCATGTGGAAAAGCAATGCCAGCTCCCAAACGCGTAGAAGTTGTGCACCAAAGACGCTGGAGTCGCGCACCCTACAGATTAAGAGTTGTGCATCCACACCAGGGGGCCGCACTGAGCGCTGCACTGGGTGCGCGACTTCTAATTTTACTGTGAAAAAATAGCCCCTATCAGTAATTTCTAATATCTCCGGGGACCCCATCCCCGGGGATATTAGAAAATGCTGGGGACCGTGGGGTAGCCAAAATGCCCCCACGGTCCCAGCCGGCTCCCTGCATCCTTCGGGAGCCGGCATTGCTTTTCCACATGGGTAGATGCTAACTTGCATGTGGAAAAGTTATCTGGTTTGGATTTTGAAAGTGAGAACAGATTTCACTGCTGTCTTTCAAAATGCAAACCAAGTTTGCTATGGGAGGGCGGTGGTGGTTCCCGGGGCTTGAGGGGAGTCGTTGAGGCCTTTCCACTTCTAATTTTGCAGGGGGGGGGCCTTTGAGCCCACTCCAACCATTTATTTTATAGCTCTGGGGGTGTCTCTCACTGTTACATAGCAAACAGCAATGTTGAGAAATTCTTCTGGTAAGATAACAAAGGATTTTGAAGTCCATTTTCAGCGTTTTTGTTGTAGGTTGCAGTAGTTCAAGCGGCGATAATTTTAACTCCGTCTGTAAATATGCCACTAAGTTTTGTAATGTCAACAATCTCGTCTCCCATTTAAATAGGCACAAGCTATTTATTGAACTGCACTGTGAATCATGAAGCAACACTGTCTAATTGTGATTGACAAAGAATTGAAAGAGTTGTGTACTTTTTTTGCTCGTAATGTGCAAAGGGGCAGATTTACAAGTTCATTGCGTTACTATTGCATCACTGTTAAAATGGGAAAAGTGACGCGAAAGTGGCTCAAGGGGCTTGTAAATCTGCTACAAAGTTTTCTGTCTTACTTTGCTTTTCTTTCTGTCATGTAGAGGATCCTGGGGAAATATAATGGTTTCTGTACAGCCAGTACCTTTCAACCCTACCCCCAAACTGCTTACTGCCTGTTACCATAGTAACAGTTCATGGAACACTTAAGTGAGCACAGAGGTTAGAAGTTCACCACACTATGTTGCTAATCGAAAGAGTTACTGTGCTGGAGTTTAAAAAGTTTTCCATAGGAACCGTTAGTGGTAGAAGACGTCAGTGGAAAATATAATAAAAATATTAGCGGGGGTTCGCTGGGGCCCCCACAGTCCTGGGGCTTCACTCATGTTGGGAGGGGGGTGCAGTAGGCTGTGTAAATTCTATCGGGAAAACAACAATGCGGCTTATGGCAGCTTTTCTTTAATATAATGTGAAATAATGCTTATTTATTAGGCAGTGTTCACTTTTGTTACGGATAGAGTCACTTTATTACAGGAAATGTATTAATATGTAGGACGGCGTGTTCTGTATGTGTGCGTGGAACAAATTTAATGTTTAAATGGCTAAGGTGTTCCAACAACAAGCTTTATGTTCATTGGGTGTGAACTATTGAAAGTAGAAGTGTTTTCTGCAATTCACTTCTGCTCCGGAGAGTTGCAAGGACATCTAATTGGCTTACATGTTGTAAGGAGGACTTGCCTGAGCTTTATGTTGGTTGGTTGCGAACTATTGACAGTAGAAGTGTTGCCAGACATTCACTTCCGCTCTGCAGGGTAGGAGGGACATCTGATTTGCTGACGTGCTCCAAGGAGAACTTTCCCAAGCTTAATGTTGATTGGCTGTAAACTGTTGAAAGTAGAAGTGTTGTCAGCGATTCCTTCCCTCTTCGCGGAGTATTAGGGAAATTTCATTGGGTAACGTGTTCCAAGCGGGCCCTTACAAAGCTTAATTTTCATTGGCTATGGAGTATTAAAAGTAGACGTTTTGGCAGTCATTCCTTCCTCCTCTGTGGAACAACATTGACATTTTATTGGCTAAAGTGTTTCGAGCACAAGTTTGCTCCTTATTGGGTGGGAATGGTTCACTGTTGTCAGTGATTTTGTGACGCACTTCCAAAGGAGTATGGGAAAAGAAAGTAGAAGATTGGAGGTTAGGAAAACTATTAACTCTGTACAGTAGTCACAAGGTGGTGGACAGGGATTATGAAGGTAAAACTTGTTTTTTTATGTTTTAAGGGCCATTTATATAATTGCCGTCTGGTGTACAAATCACAGCGGAAAAATGACAGTGTCTTGCGGTGTTTCTTTTATCAGGTTTGCGGGTGGGATACTTCCCAGGAGCACTATTTACTTATAATGTGGTGTTTACTTTTCTGATGGGGAGGTGTGGTTGTGCAGCAAAAAATTCAGTCTAGGTTTGAAACAGGTTTTATTTAGCAAATACAAATAATCTTTCTTCAAAAACGGACGCTGTATATATCAAAGGGGTGACAATTAAAAATGCAATTTCATAAAATATCAGTTAAGCGTGGCCATACCCTCCTTTTTTCTGCTATAGTTTGTAAAAGTCTTGCCCCATATTCTTGATAATGTAAGAGGGCATCAGTTACTTTTAGATAAAGTATAATAGAAGTGCTACAACAGACACTCCAGCACTACATTATCTGAGGTCAGGAGAAAAAAGTAAAAAACAGTTAAATACAAGTGATTTCATATTACATAGAAATGTAGGCATTATTATTTTTAAAATTTGTATTCCGTAGAATTCAGGAACGTTCTGTCGTAGTGCTTAGAGGTCGCACACTGCAATTAAGGCAATGTGCATTAACCCATGTGTTATAATCCAGTTAATGGGCGGGGGTGGGATAAAATATACATCTCCCGAGGGACTCGTCAAGGATGCCCCTGTTCCCCTATCCTATTCGCCGATTACATTAGAAAGATAATGGGACATTAAGGCATTAAACCAGTCACGTGGAACGGATTTGAAACCAAAGTGCTTGCATATGCCGACGACCTTGCGATAATGACTCCTGAACCAGATGAGGCTATGCATGTTTTGAGGGCAATAACCTCTGAGTTCGGATGGTACTCGTGATATTTATTGAATGAAAATAAGACATAAATAATTTGTTCAAGTAATATTATTAATTTGGATAGTAGATATACGGACTCAGCAATTTATCTTGGGGTTAGGATTAGCCACTCTATGGAGTCCATAATCAAAGAAAATTTTGAGCCATTAATTGACTCAATCTCAACTGAGTTAAACAGGATAGACTCCATCCATCTGTCCATAATAGGGAGAAAAACGTGCTAAAGATTGCAATGCTTCCGAAAGTACTATATCTCTTCCGTGCGATCCCGCTTATGGTAGATGAGAGGGTGTTAAAATCTATCGAGTCCCTTTTTATAAAATTTATCTGGCATTTCGGTAAAACAAGAAGATCCCTTAAATATCTGTCTTTACCGCAAGAAAGAGGAGGATTAGGGGTCCCAAACATTCAGTTTTATCTGGTGGCCTGTCTGTTTAGTCAGATGGCGGTACTTTTGGATACGGTCACAGATGTAACGTATAGTACACCTGGGCATATATATCCTCCCTCTATTTTTTAATTATTACTAGGGAAGGAGGCATTTGGCCTTCTATTGCGTAAGACAGATCAACGATATTACAATAAAAAAAGGTACAAGGTACTTGATAGCGTCTGGAGGGTGTGGAAGTAGGTCCAGAAAATTTTTGAAATTCCCAAGTTTAACTATTACTCGCCTCTATGGAGATCAAACCTTCTTCCTCATTTGAGCAGTGATGGATCCCGGGCAATCTGTGTGGCCCAAGGGATCAGGATTATTGGTCACATCAGGGAGGGAACGGCCCGATGAATTTTGTAGATATACAACGGAAATTTGGCTTACCATCAAACCAAAGTTTTAAATATCTACAGATTTCTCAAACTCTAATAAGTGTCAGGCCCAGGATTACTCCCGGAGGGAAAATCAACGTTCTGGAATATATCTTGAAAGGAGGTACTAAGATTGGTACGATATACAGAGCCCTGATCCTTATGCTACAGGAGGATATGGAAAAGGTGGAGGCCTACTGGGCTCTGAAATTAGGCGATCCTGACATTGATCATGATAGAGCCTTACTGTTGGCTGGTAAAATATTTCGCTCTTCGAACCTCAGGGCCCAACATTATATGACATTATATAATTTATATTATACGCCAGCCAAGTTATTTGAGTGGGGGAAAAAGGATGATGACAACTGTCCAAATCTGGTACATATGTTTTATCAATGTAGTGCACTTGGGAAGGTAGGCACAGAAATTGAAAAATCTCCTGCTTTAATGATCCTGGGTACTGATTCTAATTTGAGACTGAAAAAGGAAGAGGAAACTTTTGTATTTATTTGTGTGGCTGTTTTAAAAATATTACTGGCCGCGGGCTGGAAAGACTCTGTGGCTCCCACATTTCAGAATTGGTTGTCAAGACTATTGGGGATTCATAATATAGAGACAGCATTATATTCTCAAAGGGGTAAAAGGGGTAAAAGGATGAGGGAGCTGGGTCAGAACATCTGGGCCCCCCTCAAAAACTGGAGGGAAGCTAGAGTATTAAAAAAAAATCTTAAATGTAGGGTTTATCAAATATTTAAAGTAACAAAGTATGTATGCAAGCTATATTTTTTATTCTGCAATTTCGTAAAATATGCTCCCTGTAAAAAAAATCTGATCTAGTAAGTTCTAATGTTTGTAAGCTGTATTACAGGTGGCGCCGAAAAATCTCCTATTCCTCTTCTGTAACAATAGGACAATCTATTACAATATAACAATAGATACCATTGTTACAGTAAAAAGAAAAGGAAAATAAAGTTATCTATTTAACAGAACATCCATAACGAAATACTTTCGAGCGGGTATTATTTTCTGACCTTCTTTTCTCCGGGAGGTCAAAAAGTTTGATCTTCGTGGCGACGGGTCATTAACTCCTCTGAGATCATGACTGTGAAAATTATAATATATATATTCACAGTATATGATCAAAAGAGGGGAACAGACTAAAAACCTGAAGTTGCTTATATATCTTTACTCTTTGTGACGACGGGTCATGAACTCCACTGAGATTAGCATAACTGTTAATATTATAATATTCATATTAACAGTATATAATCCCTAGGGGAAAACACACTAACAGCTGGAAGGTGGTGACGTTAATTTTAAATGTTTAGGGTTTGCGCCGACGGGTCACCAACACCTCTGCAGTGAAGTACAGTACAGTGTCAATATTATAATATAGAAAGTCACAATATATAAGCTGAAAGGAGCCAGAAAAGGAGCAATGTTTGTTGTAATCTATCTGTTTCTGAAAACAAGCTGCATACCACTTTTTCTAGATATAAATGTTTAAATATTGACAAATAGCCACAAATTATAACTATCTACTATGCCATAATGAAACAACTTTCAACTCCGGAATATGTTTGTTCACGCAAAAAAGAATCCGATGCTAGACAAGGGAACCTGCATCACAGATTGGCGACACAGAAATAACTCGTGAAAACAAACCTAATCACACAATAGGTGTGGTTTATATAGTTTTTGGTTGTTTAGTAGTCTATGGAAGGAAGATTTGGCTCCGCCTATGTATTTGTTACGTTTTACAGTTTACACGTGCTCGCGTTTTAACTGTTTTACTTGTGCACGTGTTGGGAAAAGTTACAAACTGTGAAGCTGTAAAGGTCCTTATTATCTACATACGTTGGAGAGTTTAAAAAGTGTTACACGGTAACCTGTGTCCTTTGCATTCTCATGATTAAAAACATCCAAATAGAAGATATAAAAAAAATATATTGTTTACAATAGAAGAAAAACAAACGTATTAATATTTGTTATCACTAAGCTTTTTAGTAAAAAAAATGCCAAAAAAATGCCGGCGCTTGGGGCATTGGGAAGATTAAGCAAGGTGTTACCTACAGTGAGATAGTGGTGGGCTAAGATTCTAATGGACTTTGGAATCGAACTGTGAACGCTGTTCTTGAAAGTCAAGTATTATAGGTGCTGCGTCCTACTTTTACCACACTTATATGTTAATTACTGCTAATTAAGTTGAAAATATTCATGAATTATAAGTAGGGCTCCTTGATTTATGTTTTTACAGATAAATACAGACAGAAAAGTATTTATTTTCCTCTCTGTATTTATTTTAAAGTGTGGATAAATACGGAAATTGTGTTGCTTTTTGAGCGTTTGTAAATGCTGTCAATGATGAGTAGTAGGCCAATAGGTCTGTTATTCTAAAAGTAAAAGGGTAAAAACAATAAAATACTTTTAGTAAAGAGTCTTAAAGAGCAATATATATCCTTGTATAAGAAAACTTGCACATTTTAATATGAAGGTTGTGTGTATAGTTTATCCTCTAAGAGTGATCATGAGTGAAAACGGTCAGTCTTTCAGCCATGAGTGCATATTTATCTGCAAAATAAATGTGGAAATATACCAATTTCAGATTAATTTTTTCACAAAACCCAAAATCTATATGGGTAAATACACATACAAATATTTAAAAAAAATAAGGATAAATAGAGATGGAAATGTCCAAACACTACTGTTAAGTTTGTTTTTGCTATAAAAAGTATACACCTGTTTTTACATTTTACTTAACAAATACTATAGGTTATAGGGATATTGTAGTAAGAAACTATAATTTAAAAACCTTTCAAATTCACTGAAAAAACCATAGGTTTCAGGTAGGTTATAGTTAGGAATTATCATTTGAAAAACCTTTGAAATTCACTGGAAAAACCATAGGTTTCAGGCAGGTTACAGTTAGGAATTATCATTTAAAAAACCTTAGAAATTCACTGAAAAAACCATAAGTTTCAGGAGTGTTATAGTTAGCTGGACATTTTACTCGTACAAAACCATTGAAATTCCTCCGTTATAGTTAGTTGTACTAAGTATAACTCGCGCGCCCGCAATCCACTGCTGATGATGTCACATATTACATCATTCATGACATGGTCAGTGACATCACTGATGCCATCTCAAATGACATCACTGATAACATCACTGATGAGATCATCCAGTGAATGTGGTTTAGTTTGTTATTCATATAATTATTATATATATATAGGAATCTGCATTGAAGACTGAGTGGATATTTGTTTCACTCTGTGTCTCTGTGTCTTTTATGGTGGCCCACACCCCTGTCCCATAGGTTGCCACAGACAAACATTTAGCTTTATAAATGGTAACTAGCTCTGTCAGTGGCTTGTGACCTAGCTTGCAGGCAAAGTGAAATAGTCCCTTCACAACCCTACTTGTGTGTTGCACCCTTGCTGTTATGAGTGGTTCCCAATTTATCTTGTTATTAAATAAGTTCCCTAAATAGGTTCCATTTATTCAGTTTATCAATGTTTTTGCCCCCAACAGCAACGTTTCTAGTTTTAGTCAATTTGGGGCCAGACATCATACTGTACGATTTCATAAAATCAACTTTTAAATCAAAACAAAATTCTGCAAAAGCATTGGGCGATTTTTGGGGGCTATTTGCTGTCAGAGCCATTACCACAGTGTCATCTGCATACGATAGTAGTGGGACAGGATTGCCACCAATTCGGGGAAGATTTCCTTGTATAATTAAAATGCCTCTAAACCATAAGTGTAAAATAAAAAGAGAAAAGTAGCTAAAATGCACACCTGCCGGACACCTTCTTTGAACAAAATCGGCATAGTCTTTTTCTGTTGGCGGCCATATCTTATGGCAACCGTAGGGTGGGCATGAAGCCTATGCAAGAAGGAAATCAGTGCTTTCTCAAAACCCATTTTCCACATTAGTGCCCATAAATGGTATCAAGGCGCTGGACAAGTCCATGAAGGCCAGAAGGATAGAACCCTTTCTGGCCTTCATGTACTTGCTAATAATCAGGGATACGTTGAGGCACTGCTCCGTGGTACTTAGCCCCCTCCTGAAGCCATATTGAGGTTTAGACTTGACCCCTGTGGCGGTCGTCCAGGCTTCTAGTCGGGCAAGAATGACCTCCCCAATACCTTCGCTGTGGCGTCCATAAGGGAAATTGGCCTGTAACTAATGCCCTTTTTAAAAACAGGAACCACAGTGGCCTCCTTCCAGGTTGCTGGGATGTGGCCATTCACCACTGCTTGAAATACATTAGTCAAAAGAGATCCCCAAAGGTTGGGATTCCTTTTAAACAGATCTAGTGGAACCCCATGAGGGCCTGGGGCTTTCATGCAAATTTCTTTCGCTAAAGCCTCCTCAACCTCGGATATTGAGAGAGATGAGCTTAATTGGGAGGACAAGATTACATCTAGAGGCAGGTCCTTGCTAATTTGCTCTAAATGCAGGCAGTTTGGGTTAATATAGTGGAGAAGTGGGATACCCAAACATCCCCCAGAATTAGTCCATCTGCTTCACATCGTCCGTAAATAGAGGGCGATTAATGATGTCCCAAAAGCTTTTAGTGTCTGTAGGGGAACTGGCTTTCTCCAGGTCTTCCCATGCCAATGTCCTCAGTTCTTCTTTTCTTTGGCTAATAGTAGTCTTGTATATTTTACTTGCCTAATGAAAATAAAATATAAAGGTTGGGCCCCGGGTGATGGGATGCCTGGGGCCTAAATCGGCTGGGGAAGGGGGCCACGTGGTACTATTGGCTATTTGTGTACTGGATTCTTGGGATTGTATATCCTCCCTCCTACTTACTTGGGGTCTTGTGCGGCGGTTCGCACCTCCCTGGTCTTCCTCTCTTGGACTTGAGAGCTCCCATGGAATCGGGATCGATGCTACTGGCGGTGGATCCTGAACAACATGCCCGATGTACGGTGGTGCTGCCCGGACAGCTATTGAGGAGATTGGCTCCGGTTCACTTCCTCAGTCATCACCTACCCAGCCGGACATCTGGCACAGTGCTTGTCTTCACTCCACTGGCTCTCCTTTCTTCCTTCGCCTCCTAGCGAGCTCCTGTGTGTCTGCCAGTTGCTAGTTCTCAGCCTCTCTGCGTAGGCCTGGCTTTGCCGCCCTGGTGGCCCCGCTGATTGACGCTTCCTTTCTGGACCTTGCTGGGATCTATTGCCTGCGGTGCCTCTCCGGTAACTGCAGCTGGGATGCATGCCTGCCTGCCTTCCTCACTGGTCCTGAGACACGGTGCCTGCCATCCCGCTGCTCATCTGTAATAGAAACAGCAAAAATGCACCAAGGAGATCTTGCTTATGCCTCTGTGCTGCTCCGCTACGTGGCAGCCTGGGGTCCCTCTGGCACCTTGTTCAGGGTTTTCGACGGGAAGACGCGTGGGTCCTGTCTACCCCTCATCAGAGCTGCCTCGAGTGCCGCGACGCGGCTATTCCTGATCACCGAGATCGCTGATGCGCCCGCAGGACCCATGGCTGCTTTCCACCTATGAGGCTGCTGCCTTGCTCCTGCTCTTCCTCGAACGGTCGTGGGTGATCTCCCACCTCTTGACAGCTTTCATTATGCGTCTGGCATGTGCCCCCTCTCATCTCTGCTCATGGGGTAGGTTTTTCAATTTTGGGAACTTTTCACCCGATTTGTATTTGCCCGCAATGCCACCATTTTTGATTGAGAGGTACCTGGGATCAGGGTGACTGAAACCTCCATCTTACGGTCTCATAATTTATTTAGTTAAATGGTTTATAAAGCACCTGAATCACCCCATCAGGGCGTCTCCGTGCTTGAAGTGGTACAGGGCTTCAGGGGATACTAGATTAAAGCAAAGTCATTTTTTAGCATTCGGAGCAGAGCTTTGGATTCAGATCGGAGGGATCTGGAGGGTAGGTATCTGATGAATTTGTCTTTCAGATAGCTGGGGCCTAAGTTATTTACAGATTTAAATGCCAAGCAACTGATCTTAAATTTGATCCTCTTTCGCACCGGGAGCCAGTGCAGTTTTTGGAGGAGGAGGAGAGATTCCCCCGAACTGACTCTCCTGATCAGCGCCTTGTTCCACCTATGGTCCTGTTCTAATCTACATTTTCCTCCCCTCTTCCACTTCACCCTCTACCCACCCTTATTCTCCTCTTCCACTCTGTGTAACATCCTTGCAACTGATGCAACTTGTTTCTGATGTATCTGTTGTAACTTTGTAACAATATGTAACTCATGTAAAGTGCTCTGATACCTTCAGGTCTAGCCAGCCCTATATAAATCTCACCAAATAAAATAATATGTGTGTTAGTGTCTATATGTCTATTAATGGATGTGTGAGTGGCTGTATTGGTGAGGGAGTGGGTGCATAACTGGTGGCATGGGTGAGTTAGTGGGTGAGTGAGTGATTAAATGAGTGAGCGAATCTGTAAGTGGCACTATGGAAGAGTGATTGCTTGTGTGAGTACTGGTATGGGTATGTGCATGGGTATGCTTGTGATTTTCAGAACTCACAAGTTTGCATCTGGAATGAGCACTCTTACTTTTGGTAACCAGTCCCAGATGATCAATTTTTTGGGGACTAACACAGTCACGGATGAGCGAGCGAGCAGAGAGCTGAGCGTGCAGCGTGAGCAGGGCTGCGTGGTAGTGCATAAGGGTGGAGCCTCAGACAGCAGCGGCGGTCTGTGGTGGTATGGCGCTGCGAGGCGCTGCGCGGTGCGAGGGTGGGCAGGAG
Organism: Lissotriton helveticus; assembly: GCF_964261635.1. Taxonomy (NCBI): domain Eukaryota; kingdom Metazoa; phylum Chordata; class Amphibia; order Caudata; family Salamandridae; genus Lissotriton; species Lissotriton helveticus. Next base: position 712,461,092 of record NC_136069.1, read on the forward strand.
TAGAGGCGGAAAAAGTGCAGAGTAGAGACGCAGCGGGGGCATTGCGGGGGCCCCTGTTGATTCCTGTAGGCGAAGCCTTCCGAGGTGAGTCTTGAACCCCGGTCCCTCCAGTGACTTCTACTTCCACTTCCGCAGGCATAGTCCCCAGCCGCTTCCACGTTGGTCTATGGTGTTTCCTACTCTAACCCCAACTCCAACTCCCTAGCGCAACACCCCACTCCTCCTTTCACCCTCACCCGGTTGAGCTGTGGTGCAGCAGTGCTACTGTGCTTGTTGAGCCTGTTGCGCCTGCTTCCTCTTGGCTGTGTTGCTCTCACTGAACAGTCTGAGGCTAGTCTTGGCTGCACTAGCTGCACTAGATGGTATTGAACTATTGAATTACTGACTGCAGCTGCCGTACTTGCTGGCCTGGTTGGCTCCAGCTCTACTTACCCTAGCTACCCTGGTTCAGCTCTGCTCTGCTGTGGCATCTACCTGCCCTGCCCTGCTCGGCCTGGTTTAACCCCCCCAGAATCATCACCATCACCCCTCCACTATCCCTGCACACGTTTATACTGACATCTTGTTTAGGCCCTTGCATATACCTCACGCAGCATACCATACTCTGACCCATCTCCACTGTAGACCTGGTTGATGTGGCAGGGTCACAAGGGTCATAAGGCAGGTTATTGTGGGCAGGGAGGCGGAGGAGGAAAGAACGCAGGGTGTTCAAGCCGCACCCGCAGCGCTTGTAGTCACCAGTGTGAACCCAGTGTGAACCCAGGATTCAGCAGAAGCAGTTCCGTATTGGCAACACAGCCTAACAAGCAGAGTGATGAGATGTGGGAGAGCAAGGAAGACGTTCCCATCACCAAAGCAAAAAAAACAAAAGCAGCTGGCAGCGGTTGTAGAAGGAGCCACCGTGAATATTACCAAACAATTGATGCCTATGTCCCCGACGCATTTGCTGAGTCCTCCTCTCCATGGACCAGACCCTGACACTAACATGGATTGCCCTCCTTCGTCAAGCTTTAAGATTTTGAAATCTCTCTCTATCTTGGACTACTTCAAAAAAGTACATGGAGGGGTTCAGCCCTCCCCTCTTTCTCAAGTTTTGGAGGCACCTAAGGCCAGCAACCTCTAACAAATAACAGAGGCAACTGTCCACATGCCACAAATTATGGAAACTATATCATTGTTGGTCACTCCCAGCCCAAGATCACCTGTGGACGATCAGAAAACGCCTCCGGTGTTCCTCTCGGGGGCCCCCTCATCTATCCAGCATTTTTCATTTTGTTATCCATCGCCCCCTCAGGAAAGTCACATACTACACGTCTCAAACAAGCACTCTTGGACCGAAACCATCGAGCCAAAACCTAATGTTTTGTCACAACAAACAGACATCCCTATGACCATGTTATCACAACATTCGTCTCCAAGTCCTTTATTAACACAAAAAAATCAAACATCGATCTTTGACGTATTTAGCCCTATTGCATCTCAATGGGACAGACCACAGAAGGGAAACATTAAACAGCTTCTGCCTCAAACGCCTTCAAACTAAGCCACAGTAACAGGTGCAGCTCTCACAAAGCACTAATAAGGAGCCGACTTAAATGACCAATCACAACTAGATTTTTCTTTCTTTCTCAAAGACTCAGACAAATTACCTAATCTGAAATCGGAACCCGAACCACAGGCCAACCCCCCCACGTTTATGTTGAACGTTTGGCCACAACTGCTGCAAACCTCATCAAACTATTGAAAGGAGTACTGGGATTTGATAGACTGGCATCTGAAGACATCGAATAGATAGAATTTCTCCCACCAAGAGGGTCGCAACCCTCCGAAGTAACTTTGGTGACATTCAAATCCACTACCTGGGCTCGAGCCTTTCTAGCCTCTAAAGATATTTTTCGGTCATGGGAAATCAAAATATACCCACACCTTAAACCAGGCTACCCTACAGTGCTAGCCAAGCAATCAGCTACCCAGACAAGTGTCAGTCGGACCCTGAATGGTGATATAAATAAGCCATACTCAATCTTAATAAATGCAGTAGGTGACGCATCTTTAACAGAAAGCTCATGGACTACATCTTCAGATCCCCATAAAGGTCAAGATTGGGGGTGGTTGCCATCCGCTTTGTCCCGTACAAACTCAGCCTGACCATCAGGCCAATGCCCACCAAAATGTAACCCACTGGAGGCTGTCAAACTAGCGTTCCTCAGCTCCAACCTACAAACTCTACAAATCTCCAGCTGCAGTCTCGCCTATCTCTGTGTTTGTGGAACATTGGTGGTCTTCATCATAAAATGACCTTACTGGAGACCTGAAATTTTATTTTTAGCTATGACCTAATTGCCCACCAGGAAACATGGGCTACCCTCAACTGCCCCATTGTAGGATTTACTGAATATTGGAAACCAGCCGTTAAAAAGATTGTAATTATGGACGCTCTAAGGGGGGCTTGTCCATCTACATCTCATGCAGTCTAAAGGGTTCAACAGAGTTATTAAACTTTGATGAGGACTGGTTGCTTGGAATTAAAATCAACTTGTGGAGACAACAGTGATCCTTCCTGCTTCTTGATTGTTATATTAATCCAAGTGTACAAACAAAAAGGGCTCACTTAAATCATCTGCTTAAAACTCTGGGTGACTTGGCTGTGGATTTTCCTCATGCTGACTGCCTGCTCACCAGGGACTTCAACACCAATCTTTTTCAGGGAAAAAATCTGTTGGATTTTGGATGTCTTCTACCACTGCCATTGCAGGCATTTAAGGTTCAGTTTAAACCCCCAAACCAATCATATTGTGACTTAGGAGAGTTCTGTGTATTGCAACTCTACAGCGCCGGATTCATAGTAATGAACGGTAGGTTCACACAGGACACTCCCCCTAATTGGTCATGGACAAATGGTCGAAAGTACTCTTACTTGGAATATACCATCTGCAACTCAGCCGTGTTCTCATACTTGGAGAACTATAGTATTGTAGCTCGATCAGAGAGGAACCACCGCCCACAAGTCGTCACTGTCAACACAAACCCAGCATATCATAACTCTGCTCCAATAACCAAGAAGGGAGTTCATTCTGAAAACTTTTAAGATGGAATTACAACATCAGCATTAACATCATGAAGGAATGTTTGTCCCTTACACAAGGTGGCCCCCATCTGACAGCCTCCCCCATTGTTGATTGGTCAATTTTTGCTCTCATTTATTAGGTCTTTTTCCAACTCACTCGTTCTCTCATATGGTTTCTAGCAGCACCCAGTTTTCCATTTCAAGACAAACCATGGTACTAAAGAAGATTAGAAATACTGCCCTAAGGGCAACTAGGAAGCACCCAGATTCTAATGATCGACTGAATGACTATAAAATGGAACAAAAAGCTTTAGACAGGCAGACCAAAAGGACAAACAATCGTACGTGACCAATTTTGATGTAAACTTCCTTGGAAAAGTAAACATCGCAACGCAAAAAAAATGTGGGCGCTAATAAATAGACAAATCAATGGAATAACTAGTCAGGGGAGTGCAAACATCGCTAAGGCAGATTGGGTCATATTCCTGACCAACCATTTTAGGGCCAATGGAGGAGCAGATCCTACAGCAATGAATAACCCTACACTGCTCAAAGATGGTCCTATGGAGTGCCAGGACTGTTTTAACGAGCTGACGCAACCTCACTGCGAGAAAATCTCCAGATGGAGCGCCAGGTCCAAACGGCCTGCCATAGGTCCTGTTTAAAACAAATATCCCTCTCTGGTCACAACAACTAACAACTCTCTTCAATTTCACACTGAGTAGTATCATTATACCTGACTCATGGCAAGGTGAAATAATCCACCGATTCGCAAGTCTGGCTCCCACTCATCCCCAAATAACTACAGGCTGATAGCCTTACTGGACAATGTGGCAAAGTACTTTGCGAATATTCTACTTGAAGAACTGAGCTCCAGGGCGGACCAGAAAGGCTTGATATCAAAAAATCAAACCGGCTTCACCGCAAACTCAGACACAATGTCTAACTTAATTGCATTATCAATACATATCGATAAAGCACTTAATTAATCTAAGGTGGTTTTTTGTTGCTTTGTTGATTTTAAAGCTGCTTTTGACCGGGTCCCTAGGGCAGTCATCTGGGCGAAGTTGATGAAATGGGGAATCCCGGTCAAACTTTTGGAGGCAATTGTCCAATTACATACTAACACCTGGATACAAGTTAAGCTTGGGACCGGCTCACATCAGTCTTGGAAAATCACGACGACACGAGGAGTCAAACAGGAATGTGTACTAGCTGCATTGCTCTTCAACCTGTTCATCGCCGACCTTTCAGATTAACTAGATGGGATAAACAGCCATCTCCCTAAGATTGGTGGTGTCAAGATAAGCAACCTTCTGTGCACCGATGACCTTGTCCTTTTCAGTCTCACTCGAGTAGGGCTGCAACGATTGTTAAATAAACTGCTTAGTTATACCTTTATGAACAACCTAGACGTTAACTTAAAGAAAACTCAAGTAGTCATATTCGGCAGAAAAAACTACGGAGGTGCTGGCTGGACGTATAACAACTCTGGACTTGTAGTAAGAAAATCCTACAAATACCCGGGGGTTAATTTCAACTCCAGGGGGCCCCTTGCCAAACATTGCAGCAACATCCCAATGGCAGCCATGGCTCTCCAAGTGAATCTTTCAAAACTTTCAAAATAATTGACAAGCCTGAGCCTAATTCCAATGTTGGAAGTCATGAAAGCCAAATTTGGCCCCAAGTTGTCAGAGGGCCTTGAAATTTCTCAGGGTAAACTGACTGCAACATTAAATCAACAAGTGACTAGGATCTATAAAAGAGTTTTTCATATGCCAAAATCAGCTTCTGCTGCACAGATATGATTAGAATTGGGCCTTTTAAACTTCGAAATCTTAAGCGCATGTGCTCATTTAAATCTGTGCCATAGGTTAAGGCAGCCCGAAGCTGGGTCCCTTGAGTCACTGTTGTGGTCAGACATGAGCCTTAATAACCCAGGTGGGTCTTATAGTCACTTCTTCCATGAATGCATACAGCAACTATCAGCTAGCGATCACTAGAATCTTAACCCTAGTAACACTGTTTTAAAAATAAGTGTCAAGAAGCACATCCGTATGTGGTTGCATAATACCGACAAAGCTCTTTTCGGCAAACGTAAGCACGCATGGACAGTTATCAACTCTTACCAGCTGGCTTCCCTACCATTTTATCTATCCTGCACATACCCCCTGTACTTAAAATTGCAGTTTATGGCACTTAGATTGGGGGAATGTCACTTTTTGAAACATTTACCTCAATGGTGTCGTACATCAGATGAGCTACTGTGTAGGGGCTGTGGGGATCTGGTGGGGTCCCTGGCCTCTGCCATGCATTGTTGGCCTGGCGCATATTAAAACTGAGGCCAGAGTGGAACAGATTGGGAGTCCGGTCCTGTAGGCAGGCAATTATCGCACCATTGAACCCAGTGAACACAGCTTTAATCATAAGCCTCACAATCTTTATTCACAGTGCATACAGCTCATTCAACTAGCAAACTGCAGGTCCGATAACAATCTTGAGGAAGTGCATAGGTGACTAAAATAATAGCACACCCATGAAGCTCTATCTCAGTATAACCCGTGTTCACTGCCCCTGCAACACTTTGGAACGCTATCCAGATGACTTGATATTGATTATCGACAGCTGTCAGCTGCTTTATTGAACCGTTCTTATCTTTTCGGTCTCTCTGCCACTCAGTGTCTTACTTGCAGTTTTTAGCAGCAACATTCATTCTCTTATATATATTATTAATTTTTTTTGTGACATTCTGCTGCTATTTGGTTTTAAAATACGTAGCCTTATTACATTTTGGTCATTTTAATTTTTTAGGTTTGTATATGTATGGTATGCATGTCTTGCTTTTATGATTATACTTTTAATCAAATAAAGGATTATTATATATATATATTCAACCAGGACAATAATTTCTAATTTATCAGGCTGTGCTGCACACAGGAGAGCTACTTGCAGGTACCTGGAGAGCAATCAATAAATCATGATCTATTTAATGGAGAAACCTAGTTTAGATAGACTTCTGAGATCTTATCAAATTATTATGTCGTTTCTAAACATGAGTAATAGCTACCTATAGTGTGCTTGTTCAATCATTCTAAAATACAGTTCATGTATTTGTCAGTAATGTTGTGAATTTTGTGTAGGGCAACTAAATGTCTCTCTTTCCATAACATTGGAAATATAAATGCTGTGTGAGCATTACATCTAATATATCTTTGTATGGTCTTTGTATTTATTTTGCACTTTGTATTTTTATTGATAAAGTCTTATATAGCATGAACATGACACAAGAGGCTTTTAGAGCACTTCACAAGATGGTTGTACAATTATTTATTCACTTCTGGGTTTATTAAAGTAAGGTGTCTGCAAAGACAGGTGGTCATAGGGCCACCCAAACAAACATGTTTAACCTGAAAGTGCTGTCTAGGTGTGTAAAAGCTATTTGTGATAGTAAATTGATGTACTGTTTCAGGTATGTGAGGTGTTATGTGGGAGTGGGTATATGGGAGGCTATATGGGAGTGTGAGTGGGCATGTGAGTCATTCTGTGGATGATGTCATCAGTGAGGCCATTTGAGATGTCATCAGCGATGTCATTTGTAATGTCATCTGTGATGTCACTGACCATGTCATGAGTGATATAATGTGAAAGGTTATAAGCTGTGCATTGTGGAGGTGTAAGTTAGAGTAAGCACAGGTAACTATGACTGCTGAATTTCTATTGAAATCTGAGCCTAACTATAAAGTCAGTGTAGCCTTTTTTCATTGAATTTCAATGCTATTTTAAAATCTATTTCCTAACTATAACATCCCTGCATCATGTAGCATGCACTGCATGGTGCCTGCCGCACAGCGCAGAGATGTTTGTAAACATCCATCTTTCAATTGTAGCTTGTGCTGCAGCCCTTTTCCGCCTGTCGCACAACCTACAATCGAAAAATGGATGTTTCTGATCGGCCATTGGGCGGTCACATTCAAATACATCGGGTGGAACCGCCGACCTATGGTCAGGCAGTTCCATTCCACAACAGTGTCGGTCAGATGCTTGTCTGACCGACATCGTAATTATACCCTTAGTTGTTAGAATGGTGTATTTGAATCAATTATTGTTGGACTTGGCCCTTTTAGCAGGTTCACCCCTAAACTTTTTGCTTTTAATTGTGACCTGGTGTTAGTTGTTTTTGGCATCTGCGCACTTTAACACTGTGTCCCAGTGTAAAGTGTGTGCGCAGTCTGAGTGTGTGTGGTGCGATTGGCCTGCCCTCCCATAGGAATGCATGGGGAATATGTGTGTCCATGGTAGTTCCTGATGTGTGGGGAGTGCAGGGGCGAGTTTGGTATGTGCAAACTCGTGAGAATAAATGCTGCGTGACGGTGTGCGCAGATTTAATGTGAGTAATGTGGAAGTGCCACTTCTAGAAGTTGGCATGTCTGTGCAGTGAATGTAAATTGACTGTCTGGATTGTGATTGGCTGGAGCTGGCTGGTGTGCCTGGCTCCTGGAGTCAGGATGTGTCTGCCCGGTGGGGAATGGGGAGATCTACATGTTGATGGCAGGGAGGAGCTGTACCTGGGACCTGAATAGGGCTGTGCCTTCCCTCCGCAATGCTGGCTCCGCCCCCTGTGGTGCATCTGATGTCCCTAGCCTGCCCTGTGAATAGGGAGAGGGGCTGAGCACAACAAAGTGCTCCAAAACCAGTTGCATCTGGTTTATCCTTCACCCTGTGCTAGGAGACAAAGGAAAACTGTGTGTAAAACGGGGCTGTGACCTCATGAAAAATGTTCTCACTGATCCTATCTGGAGGGGGGCCTGCTGCTGCTGGGCGCCAGGAGGTACCGCCAATGGGGACTGCCTCCCTGCCTGGAGGGCCATGTGAGCTGGCCCCTGGGCCCAGCCTTTGCCCCGCTGCCTCCCTTCCAAGACTTTCCTGGGACTTTTTATTCTACAAGCGCCTGGGAAGCGCTAACATCTTCATTCCCAGGGGAGCTCTTTATTTTGTGGTGCCTGAGGATCATTGTGCCGCTCATTTGGGTTTTTGTGGTGCGCAGGTGCCCACCTTGCATTCTGGCTGTGTAATTGTCCTACCTAATTACGGGTGCCACCCCGCTTATTTAATTATTTCTATGAGCGGGTGCCCACCCCGTGACTTTGCCCAGATTTCTGCATTTCACTTGCACGGGTGCCCACCCCGTGTTGCCACCGACGCGGCCCGAGCCCCGAGAGAAATCCCGTCCGGGCCGCTGCCTAGTGCATCCCAGAAGTGCTTGCTAGAAAACAGAAAGCAGACGGGAGCCCACCCCGTGCTCTTGTGAACAGAGGAAATTGGAAGCTGAGCCTGGCCGGGAGAAAGCTGTGCCCAGGCTCGCAGGTGAAGCAGGAAGCGAAGCGGGGCTCCCATGAGGTGAGGAGAGCCCCGCATATAGCCTACGGCCGCCCAACAGTGTCACGGCCCTGAAGCGGGAGGAAGCGGAGCCTGAGGTTCGGCGGGAGCCTACCCCGCATGCCGACAGAAAGAGGAAACCGAGAGCCGCAACAGAGAACCCAGGTGAGTGGGGCTCAAAGGTGGTTGGGGGTGTCGGGGCATTTGCCGGTGCCCGCTCCCTGTGCCAGTGCTTATTGGTTGTTTTCAGCTGCCCCACTTGATAGCAGGCAGCTGCACCTATGGTGTTTAGAGCCCACGAGGCTCCAACGTCGAGGGCAGTGTGGTAGTTAGAGCCCACGAGGCTTCCACACACCCAGGGGCATTATTGTGTTCAGAGCCCCGTGGCTCCAATGTTGTAGAATTATTTGGAGGCATTTCTTGGTTGTTTAGAACCCCGTGGCTCCAACATGTAATTTGGGCATTTGTGAGTATTTAGAGCCCACCGGGCTCCAACGTGGTTGGTGGCAGTTTTTCACTGCAGAGCCTGCGTGGCTCCCATGTCGTGTTTGCCTCATTCTGGTTATTAGGAGCTCCAGAGGAGAGCCAGGAGGCACGCTGGTGCCAGGCTCAGTTACCCCAGCTGCCCAGCACTTAGTGGGCAGCTGCAACGTTTAGGTGGTGCCCCTGCGCCCTGCTCATAGCTGCATTTGCAGCTTGTAGCCCTGACTCTGCTGGACAAAGGGCGTTTGAGCCCCTGAGAGACCAAGTTGGCCTGGGGACAGTTTTAGGTGTTGTGCCCTAGCTTAGGGTACATGGTTATGCCTCATGTGTATTTTTGCATAACGTGTTATGCCTTTATGCTTGTCCTATACCTCTAAAATGTGTTTTCATGGTTAGGAGGTTGTTTTGCCTAGGAGGGTTTATGCAAGCGAGTTTATGTTTACCTGCGTGACCTATGCCTATGGTGACTAGTATTGCGTAGTGTGTTCCTACCTTTTACCTGTGGTTACTGGTTGTGTCCTACAATTAGTATTTTGTGCTACAATTATGCTATGTTCTAGATCTACTATTTCTACCAAGTGATAGAAGTGCTATTTCTACTAAGTGCTGATTCTGACAGTGGCCCAAGTGGCCCTGTCATGTGTATATAATCCCCTGTAAATACTGCCCATTGCCAGTTGGCACAGTGTAACTGTGTGATTATGATCTAATGTGTTTATGGTAATACAAAGGCTATGTTTTATATAACCTTGTGTGGAGTTCCTTTTTGTGGTGTACCTAGTGTGTTGCTGCTGTGTTTGTGTGTTGCGCAAACGCTTTACACATTGCCTCCGGGATAAGCCTGACTGCTCGTGCCAAGCTACCAAGGGGGTGAGCAGGGGTTATCTTTGGCGTGTAACTCCCTTGCCCTGACTAGAGTGGTGGTTTATGCCTGGCTTTGGAGCAAGCCTTAGCCAACCAGAAATCCCATTTCTAACACTTATGTATTCATAAATGGCATTTGATTGAAATTAAGTTACTAGATGTTACTTCATTTTGGAACGTGTTTGATGATATTTGGAGCATTTTCTTTTTAAAGGTCTATACTTTTAAATTATTTCATTTTGTTTATTTATTTTTCTATTGTGTTTCTTTTTTTAAGTGTATTTTATCCTTTATTTAGTTTTTAAGTATTTAAAAAATGCAAATTGGTATTCCATATTTTCAAAACTATTTATAATATTTTCATAAATGTACAATATGTTTAGGATATTTGATAATTATTAATAACTAGGCATGCTTTTATTGTGTTTGACTTTTTGTAAATGATTTACATTTTTGAAAACGACTTTACGCTGGTTTGTATACTTTTGGTGACAATGCTTCGACACAAGTTGCTGATAAATCTGGCCCCTAGAGTTTCTCTTGGTCACACAATTTTCTATTAGACAGAGACACGTGCTGTGGGGCTTAATTAGAGTACAGAGGCGCCACCAGAATATTGTGGGTTGGCTTTCATGGTGGTGAGCCTGCCATAAAACAGGTAGCGGAGAGGCAGCTAAGGCCTGTGGGTTCATGTAGGGGGCACAGGTTGTGCCCCCCTGGTATGGCACCCCTAGTTCCTGCAAGGTGTGGCATGTATGCTACACCATGCAGGAATGTGCAGTCTGCGCTCTCACAGCAGAGGTCTGCGTGTAGGCTCTCCCATGAGCCTAACAGACCACTGACATCAGACCGCCCCTGTACCACCTGCCCGACCAGAATTACACTCGTAATCTGGCAGGCAGGCACATCACAGCTTTGGTGGTCTTCTAACAGACAGCGTGATGCTGCCAGCACTGAAGGACTGCCAGACTTGCAATAAGGCCTACAGTCCATACTATGGCAGAAAATAAAGTATTGGAATATTTTTTAATAGCCCTTATTGTATTTCAGAATATTTTCTTTTGAAATTATGTTATAAAATATACCCTTCGATGCATGTTTTCAATCCTCTCTCATTGCTCATCCACTTCATAGTTCAATGGGATATTTCCTACCCTGCAAACCTTTAAGAAAAACAATACAAGAGCATATAAAAATGCAATGAACTATTTGAAAACCATGAAATTATTAAAATTGAGTCAAAATTTGCCAAATTGACATCTGTATTGAATGTATGTAAAAATGCTGGAAATATAGCGTCAACATAAACAGGAAGGTTTACTGATCACATTCAAGCTAACAGAAAGTGGCCAAACATCCCAATCTAAATCTCACAGTGAAAACTAAGACATTATGGCAAAGCCACATTTAAAAATGTGCTTTTCATTTAACACATCATTAATATTCACAGACTATACACACAAACTGCAAAAGAAACAAAGCAGTGTAAAGAGCGCATTCTTGCTTTTAAGTATTGTAGACAATTGCTATGCAAAACACGTACATCTAAATAACCATAAACGTCAAATCCTATTAAGTTTATGGTTTTCGCTTTACAATACTAGAGACTGCAGGATTTTAAAGCCTGTCCATCATTTAAAAGCAGAAACAAATTTACCTCAAATCCTTTCCATGCATTTTCAGGATCTTTAAATTCACACACTAGAGTCATTTATACCAGTTCACATCACAAAAAAGCCTGCAGTTGCCTAATCTACAGCACTGAAAGCAATGCTATGGATCAGATTTACTAAGTTATCTGGAAAAATAATTTACTTTGCTGCGTTGCAAGACAGGGGGAGAGCAGGGCTGCTGCTGTCTTCCTCAGAAGTGCTTCACATTCAGGCTGTCTAGCGTGGCGCAATATGGGACACCTGTTTAATGCAAGGTAATGCAGAGGGTGTATTTCGTGTTACTTTCAGCAACTTCCCAAAGAAACATTTTGGGGCGTACTTACAATCCCTTGCACCGCCAGTGTGTCACATTTAACATGGGAAAAAGTGAGGTACGAGTTTTATAAGGGCTGGTACATAAGCCCTTTTGTGCCGGTCAGCCACAGCCCGTGGAGGGAGTTGCGGTGGGGAGGAGAGGCGGGCGTGGGAGGGGCTGGGTGGGGGGGTGCTAAAAACCGGAGTATGGATAATTGAAGGTGAGTAAACGATTTAATAAATAAAACGAATTTCGGAGCGCGCCCTGCATCACATTTTGCGATGCAGGGCACGCTACGAAATTCGTTTAATTAATTACATTGTTTACTTACCTTCAATTATCCATACTCCGGTTTTTAGCACCCCCACCCTGCCCCTCCCCACCCCGCCTCTCTGCCTCACCGAAACACCCTCCACGGGCTGCGGCTGGTGCCGGTTTACATCACTTTTAGCAACGTGTTAGCAAACAAGCACCTTAGTTTCCATACTTGCACAAAATACGACCTCGTTTTTATTTCATTTTAAGAAAGATATAGGGAAGCTGAGGCACACATATGTTACTGCTTCTTTTAATGAAATAATTTATGCTTAACTCTACAGGTTTTTCATTTATACTCAGTCGTATCAACCCACAGAGCTCCATTAAGAGTTAGGTTTTTGTTTCGGGTGACAATGTTCTTCGTGCCTTGCAGTGGAATATGAAGTGCTATACAAATGAAATTACAACACAATGCAGACACAAGTTCTCCTCAACGGAGTATATTTTTCTTTTTCATACATGCTCTCAATGAAAAAAAAGAATAGAATATGTGAATTTTATATTTCTCCGCAATATGTTCTACAAGCAAGGAAAGTGACGGTTAATGTGTCTAATGACAATGCATCTTATACAGCAGTAAGCTGTGCATTGTAAGGACAATTTCAAAACACACTCTGAACGCTACAGTGTGAATACATGTTACCATAAAATATGCTAATTTGATGAGAAAAGGAATTTAGTTAATAGCTTTCATAAGCCATGTCTTCCATTATTTTCTGTTGGTCAGTGAATTGATTTTCTTGTAAAGAGTTTTTGGTGTGAATTTTGAGTTTTGAACCTATTAAATACGGTAATATGTAATCAATATGGGAAAATGTTTTCATACATCCGGCCCCAAAAGTCATATTTCATTTCAGTTTATGCAACTGCATATCGGAATTTTGAACATCTTTAATAATGCATTGATAATAAATATGAAACCAAAATATTTGTCACAGCAAACAGGCAGCATGTTTAAAACCAGCAAAACCATAATACATCAAAACTAAATGCAACCATTTCCTTAGAAAACTGGCCTTTCTTTCCAATTTTAATATTTTAAAAATTGCCAGTGTGAGCTCATCCACTCATGGATTTTTGGTACATTCTCAGATTTACTATGGGCTGTAAGCCTTAGGAACGCGTCAAAATGCTACACCATCCCAACAGAAGTGTACGAGGAGAAATATGTTTATTTCTCATTGGTATTTCCTCTTTCTACTTGTGTTGCATTCTGCGGTAAGGAAAACAATGGTCCAGAACCTATTTCTTTCTATTAACCAATTCAATCAGTAAATATTCAAGCATTCTTAAATTCATGGGCGTTCCTTGTGTTCGCACCAAAGCAAAAAATATAAACTCAGTTGTTTAAGCTAAACCAAAACAAATATATCACTACAGCACCAATATTCCAAACGGAACATGGAAAAACATCATTTTATTTCTCACCATGAAATTATTATTATTTACAAATTACACATTATATTTGCAATAAAAGGTTGCCCAATAGGAGCGTGCACAAAAAGAAGTGATTGAAGAGAAGTGCAGTGAATCAAAGAAAGAGAAGAAATTCAAAGAAATATACAGAATATTTTACAATAGTTTCAATAATTATGGTATTTACAATTTCCATAACATTGTCACCTGGCCCATACACAGATAAACAATAACTAATCTCTAAGTTATGTCAACACAGCAGTCATGTCAATTGTGTGCACTTTTTGACTAAATGCTGGGTCCAAGGTGAATCTAATATTGTCGACGTTTCGACTCGACTTAAAGGCGTCCGGTGAGTTAAACCTGGACCATGCGAGTCTTCATCAGGACGTTCAAAAGAACGGGCAACCAAGGGTTAAGGATGACCCTAGAAAAATCAAAAGGGAGGGGGAATATAAGTTACCCCGCTGTAGTGATATATTACAAATGGAATTAAAAACACCAGGGGATGATTGCTTACCCAAGGGTGTGCAGACTAGGCTGCTTGTGTCTCGTATTCAATCAAGACTGCATCCTGCAAGACAATAATGTGCAGAATGTAGGCTGCTTGTGTCTCGTATTCAATCAAGACTGCATCCTGCAAGACAATAATATGCAGAATGTAGGCTACTGTTCGTAGTGCCCATTCTGCAGCACATAAAGAAAGAGAAACATGCCTGTAAGGATTGTTTTCATGCAAGAAGGTGTCCCTCCCGGCACAAAAACAATCCTGTCTGTAACGCAGGCACCCTTGCACCAAGGCACAAGTGTACTAGACACTAGGTAGCACATAGTGTGCCAGGGCAGAGAGAGAGCAGGAACGCACCACATCTTAGCAAATAGAGCACATATCTGCTCCCTGCATTCAACACAGCCCAGCACAGTAAGTTCTCTTGCTGTGTTGTGTCAAATGTTAGTTAATCTTGCCCATAAAACCTCTGTCTTGACCAGAATCTTTCCTCAATGCTTCTTTATGCTTCTTGATGTCATTTGTGCTGGTTTGCTTACATTTTCTCCACATACCCTAGTATTCTAGAGCCAAGTTCTTGTACCCTTACAGCTATACCTGTAGTATAGGAGAACCATTTATGGTTGAACGAGGTATCTGGGCGTGAAGCTCTTCTGAAAAGACTCATAATGTCTCCTTCTAAATGAAATGACTACATCTGCATCTGGATGTTTACAAACTCACATGGATGTAGAGCATCTAATTTCACAAATCTAATCATGAATAAGTGAAATCTATTCTTTTCAGGTGTAACTTGGCGTAAATTCAATTTTTTACATCTGAGAATATATAAAAGTATAATCTAGGATATGAAATAAATGAGGGTGAGTGAACATGGCTCTGATAACCTTTTTCTCCTCAGATTACATATTTTTCTCCGTTGAGAAATCCATTCCCCTACACCGCCACCAATATTATGGAATGTTTTCGTCTTGAACCTTCACATATAAAAGAGATTTACTGGGGCGTGGCTAGCGCCCCATGAGGATGGCAGAAGGCGCCTAACGCTCCTGAGACGACGAGGGGGTTTAAGGCTCAGGCGAACAGTTTACATTCAGCGCAGCTCCTCAAAGCCTCGTTATAGACGTCATAACCGAGGCAGAATCAAATGTTATGCTCAAAGGACCCTGAAATGTAACGTAAGTGGAGATATTGTCTTTATTTGCACCGGAGCGCCTATCCTACAATTTCGGCCACCAGTTTGTCAGTCTTACTGACGAGCGTTTTCACACTCATTTAATCAAATACATGGCACAGACACTGCAAAATAACTTCGTAATACTTGCCATGCACCGGAACTGTAGTCGAGGGATTGGAGCCCACATTCTCCTCGTGTATAGATGTCTGTGCTCTGAGTGCAGATGCCTTCCTTCTCACAACGATGGTCGCCATTTTATATATTTGTTCTGCGCACAGCTTATAAAGCAATTACAATGCATAACAACCTAACTGCTTGGAGGCGATTTTTTTTTTCTCTCCGTGAAGGATAATTCTTAAGTGGTTTTTCCTTTTTCTTTCCATTAATTCCTACTAGGCTTTTGTCTCAGGCACCTTCATAAAGTAAAGGATTATTGGAACTCTGGAGACATTTCACTCCCTACTCATGTGGACAGGGATAGCTGTTTCATAATTTTGAAATTCTTCTATATCACTTTTTCACTCGCTTGGTGTTTTGGCTTCCAGGGGAAAACAAATACAGAACACCTTCTTGTCTTTTGCCTCTTCAATACTCTCTTCCTAACTAAGACAGTGCTATAATATTTTCATTATT
Organism: Lissotriton helveticus; assembly: GCF_964261635.1. NCBI lineage: Eukaryota > Metazoa > Chordata > Amphibia > Caudata > Salamandridae > Lissotriton > Lissotriton helveticus. Next base: position 712,476,902 of record NC_136069.1, read on the forward strand.
CATAAGTCTGTGAATTGTTTGTGCTAACTTTGCCTTTGGCTATAGGTGTTTGAATAATTACTCAACTTGCTCTGAGTCTTGTTTACAGTAAGCTGTCATGGAGAATCCATCAAATACTTCAGCTAAGAGCGCTGCAGTTTCCAGTATTGCTGTGACATCTGGTTTGAGCAAAGCGCCAAGCAAACGATTAAAGAAAGATCCTCCCTCCCCTCCCAAACAAACCTCTTCAGTTTCTATGGACTTACTACTTGATTAGAGCCCTTCACCCATTTGTTGAGGAGACTAACTCTCAAATTCAGACATTAACTGAAAGATGGTCAAGCTTAGAAGATAGAGTGACAACAGTGGAGCAGAATCTTGAATTCCTAACATCCGTTAGTACTAAAACTGATATCCTTCACTCTCAGGTGCTGTCTCTTCAAAAACAAGTTGAAAATTTGGAAAACAGAAATAGACGGAGCAACCTCCGTATTTATGGATTGTCAGAAAGATTGGAAGGCTCTGATCCTATTACTTTCTTTAAGTAATTCCTACCCAAAGTACTCAACTTGCCTCAAGATACTCAGCTAAATATTCAACGAGCCCATCGCTTGGGTCCTGCTTCGTCATCACCCTCTACAACTACTAAGAAACCGAGAGGAGTCATCCTTTATTTTCTAGAGTATACTGACTCACTCAAGATTCTATCAGCAACTATGTGATGCAGCGCGCCCAACAATTTTATTTATTTTCCGGTACTTACCTGAAATCGTCTGTATCCCGCATTTTACGACCCCCACCCTGCCCCTCCCCGCCGCGCGTCACCACCCGGTGGCACGCCCTGCACGGGCTGTGGATACAATAGAGGCTTTGCCTTCTTTACGAGGCAGTGTTAAGCCCCTTAACATGACTTATCACTGCCTTGTAAATAAGGCACCCTTTCACGCTATACTTATTAATTTTGACACTGCCCCATATTTACATGGGCAACGTAAATATGTGGCAGAGCCAAAATTAAGACCAGGGAAAACCTGGTCTAAAACAGGCACAATGAGGAGAAATGTTTCAGTTCTCGTTTTTGCTGTTTCCATGTGTGCTGCATTGTGCAGCACACATGAAAACAGAAACACACCAATGATTGTTTATGTGCAGGAAGGTGTCCCTTCCTCCATATAAACAGTCATTTAAAAAAATGACATATTTCAACTTCTATGTGAGCTGCATTATGTAGCACACATAGAAGTTACAAAACGCCATTTAAAGAGTGTTTATGTGCAGAAAGAGACACCATCATGCACCTAAACATGTGTGCTGCATTAATTAGCAAACATAGAAGTTACAAAATGCCATTTAAAGAGTGTTTATGTGCATAAAGGGACACCATCATGCACATAAACAATCACTCCCTTCAACGCAGGAAGACTTGCACTATGGTGCATAGGTGCCTCCGTTTAAGCTAGGCAGCTAAATTTAGTGCCAGCGCAGGGCGAAACACAGGGCGGCACCATATTCTTGGAAATATGGTGCAGTCCTGCGTTTCTAAAGTGTTGTTGGCCTTCTTGGCTTAACCACGCGCTTCACCACTTTCTTTTAGATATGCCCCTTTGAGTCTCTGAGGTCTGAAGTCACCCAGATGCATAACCACTTGAGTGATGTGTTAGAAGAACGTTTTAGTGAAAGTGTTGTATTTTTTAGGCATGTCACTCACTATGTCACTGTGCTATTTTGATGTTCACCATATGGCTTTTTTGGGTATACAGATGGATCAATGTTGGTAATTACCGTCAGAGGCTGGATTGCAGTGAGTTCAACTCATTTAGTTGTTGAGATCAGTGGGAGAACAGAAAGCAGTGAATATTTCTTCATTTGTTGCTTGGAAAAAGTTTTCTCCTTGTGATGGTTTGAAAACTTTGGGTGGAAATGTCCTCTTGTCCATTGGAGGAAACTTTGAATCACGCACTAATCAGCTATTTCCGAAAAATGTATACCTGACTGAGAATGGTTTAGAATGCGTCTAACATTAACCAGATTCTTGCAGTGCTCTTTTACTTAGTGACACTGATTCATGACATTTTCTTGCTGATGTGCTGGGAGTGTTGCCTGGCTGAAATAATGAATGTCACAGATTTGAAGTATCCATTCATCCCTGGTACATTATTGTCTCATCCTGACAAAGGGTCATTCACCAGATGGCTTCAGAGTGGCTCATCTGGCACACCAATAAGGTTGACAAGGAGGTGAATAGGAGTCATTCACCTTTGCACTGTCAACCCCAGTCAAGCAAAGCTATTGGTGTAATCATTCCTGATTCTCCTCAACGCCCACAACCTTTACTTCTTAAGGTTCAAGGTCCCGTTTTAGGGATTTAATCCATGTTATAGCAGAGGACTATGGGAGTGACTCACTCTAAGTCCAGCAGGAAATCCCATAGTTGTTTGCCGGGTACACTTTTTTCTAGTTTACACTCTTAATAATTGTTGGGAGAGTTCATAGTGAGTTTCCCAGCATGCTTGTTATTTCACTGCTGTACCTGCCTCCAGTCTAATTCACATATCTCAAAGTGGTGTTATAAATCCTGAAGAAGGATTGGGTGTTATAAATGGATGAACAGCAGCTCGGATTGCAAACCAGACCGCCTGGAACTACCGGTCCTGGACAAAGAAAAGCGTATCCTGATCTTACGGCTTTCCATCACAATATCAAGTTTATAAAATAGGACTACAAAAATATTAGCACCAAAGTAGAGTATTCACTAGGAACTGACTCTGAAGAAAGTGGACCAAGCACATCTGGGGAACAGCCAATAGGTGCCATGAATTTAACTCCGGCGGAGGAACTGAATTTGCTTCGTCTGGACTGGAGGAAGACCTTAAGCCTTCGCAATCCTCCAAGACAGCAAGGCGAGGCAGTAACCAACGTAGGAGGGAGAGGAGGCGCAAACATCGGCAGCAGTACAAGCAGAGGGAATGTGACCAAAAAATGGAGATGATAGCCAAACCTGCCAAAAATACTGTGATTAATCTCACAGAGACAGTACTAACTGGAGCTCAGTCACAACTTCTATCCTTGGGATGGACGTACTGCCCTGAGTGATTTCTTTTACAACCAGAATCTAGAATTGATGTTTTTAAGTTTATTCAAAAAATGAAGTTAATCAAATTCTTCCAATTGCATAAATTCACATCTACCTCCAGTGATACCTCTGATCCACAAGAGCCTAATACCAACCTACAGGCAAAAGACTTTCCAACATTATGGATGTTACAATCTATGTCCAATGAGGACAGTACCTCTGTTAATTCAACACAACAAGAGATATCTGAAATGGGCATTAATATAATTAAACCAGCTACCAGCCCTTTTCGTCCGGCTTCAACATTTCTGCCACTTATACCTAAAGATACTGTTGACACTTTCAACAACAGAGTAGTGGAGGAATTAAAATGCCTTAATCGTACCATCAGCCAGAAGCAACAGTTTGGAATATTCAAACAAGTCCAGTACCATGCCTTAATAAAGAAATTAAAGGACAATCATGACATCATTATTAATAAATCTGACAAAGGTGTGAATATTGTTTTATGGCCAAAGGATCAGTATATGGTGGAGGCTAAGAAACATTTGTCTGATCTCACGTGCTATAGAAAAGCCTCCAAACAAGATCTGAAAGTAATTCAGGAGAAGGTGTCAAAACATTTACCCCAATGTGAGCGGCAAGGATTGATAACCAAGGACAAACTGATTTTTCTAAGGATTGAATACCCTGTTACTCCCTAAAGTGCACAAAAAGCTGGTTCCTATTCCAGGAAGGCCTATTATTTCGGCCAGGAAAAGCATAATGGAAATGAAATCCAAGTATGTGGACTACTTCCTACAGCCTCATGCCATCAACTTGCCTTCGTTTGTGAAAGACACTAGCAACTTCCTCAGAAAAGTTAATGTTGTTACATGGCAATCTAACTTCTTGCTTGTAGTAATGGATATTGGGTCTTATATACCAGTATTCATTATTCTGATGGGGTATCTGCAGTGAACTATTATTTGGATAATAGATCAATTCACTTACAGGAGCACAACTGAATGCTTATCAAAATGATTGAGCCTTGCCTATACAATAACTATTTTCTATTCAATAGAGAAGTTTACCAGCAATTGCGAGGAGTCACATTGGGGGCATGTTTCTCCCTCAGCTATTTATGTCTTCATGTTGGCTGGTGGGAGGAGCATGTCCTCTAGAAACAGCAGAAGGTAATGTGGGATACCCATGTTAAACACTGCTGGCGTTATATTGATGCTGTGTGTATGATATGGGACGGATCCAAAGAGACAGCTATGTCGTTTGTAACATCGATTAATGATAATGCACAAAATCTAAGATTCACCACTACCATAAGTGAGAATAATGTTGAATTTCTAGATGTACTGTTGTATATCAATGAGGGTTGGATTCACACTAAATTGCACTGCAAAAAGACCGCAGGAAACTGTATACTACACGCGGATAGCGCACATTCCCACCACCTAATTAAAAGCCTCCCATATGGAGTGTCAGCAAAAGGCCTTTAAATGTTTCCTCAATCGAGGGTATAAAATGTCCCAGCTAAACAGAGCCCTTTGTCAAGCCAAAGGCACACTCCAGGGAGGAAATACTAGTACCTAAAAGTGAACGAATGGTGGCTCAGGTTCCTTCCTTTGAAGGTAACGACAGTGATATATGCAATATAAGACTTATCATTTCCTTCAGGAAGCAAGAACACAAAATTTGCCTGATTATTTATTTACTCGCAATGGCCCATAGTACTCGCGGATGTTACATTAAAGCCTATTTAGCAATCTTTACCTGCCATTACTTTTAGGAGGGCTCCCTCTATGAGGGATGAATTAGTAAAAATGAGCCCTGAAGTAACAGTAAAATCCACATAGGTAACTAAATCTGGCTATTATAAATGTAACTCGTGTTGTGCCTGTAAGTTTGGCACCAATCTGACGCAGTACTCAACAGCGTTCAGCACTACATCGATTTTCATGCAGGACCACTTGACGTGCTGCACTGAGTTCGCCATATATGTATTGCAATGTTCTTGTGGGCTGAAATATATAGGGAGCACTAAGCTCCCTGTACACAAACCGATATTGCAACACATACGGGCAATTATAAATTCGGAACCGAATTACACGGCTGCCAGACATTTTAAGTTGGTGCATCACAACAATCTTGAAGATTTTCAATCTTCTGTGTTGGGGGCAATACCTGTACCCAGGTGGGGGGAATCGTAAGAATAGCCCCCGTCAACTTAAAACACACTTTATTCTGGTTCTCAAAACTAAGATGCCGAATGGCTTAAATACAAGCGAGGACCTGCATAATTTCCTTTAGGTCACTTAATTACTTCAACATCTTAATTAGTGAAGAGAGTACTTATATTTGATTAAACTTTAAATTCCAATATTGTTTTTGACGTCTTAGTTTTTTTAAATGTCTCCTTGATCTCTTGCAGATAGATTCCCATTTATGGAGTAAATGAGTTAATTTATACATTATATCCATCAATTTCATTAAGGTTCTTTAAGCTTTAGGTAGATATGAATTCAGCCCTTTCACTTTATGAACAGTATTCTCTGCCGAACAATGTATGCTTCCATATTGTTATTACATTATTTTTTGTGTGTTTAACAAAGTTTATTTGCACTATGGGTAATTTTTTTGTACATTAGCACAGCACTTTATTGATAAACAGACTGTATCTAGAGAGGCAAATGTTGCAAAATATATTCTGTGAAGAGCTAATATATGTGTCATATTGCTGCTAATTAAGATCCAATTAGGATGAAATTAACTGAATACAAATTCTCTCTTTTTTATTCTTTGATTTTAAAATACTGAGAGCCAGTTTTCCCTACGCTTTACGCGTTTCGTGCGTCTTCTCGCAAAATTGGCTGAAACCCTGCTGTATATCCTGTGCTGCTGACTTATTCCTCCGAGCAGAATAAAGAATTGCAACAAGTAGTGATTGGGCCTCCAAGCTTCGGGTGCTTTTGTTTGAAATAATTTGCGGCCTGCCTTGGTCGCGGAGAGCCCCTCCCCGAGAAAGAGCGGGTCCTGCGCCACTACTAAAGTGGAGCATTAAGGAACCAATTGTTGGTCTGTGAGGGAAACTAATGGCCTAACAGCGGCATTAAGGAGATGCATCAACCCACTGAGGTGTAAGAAGTACAATTAGGAGAAGGGCGGTGGCATCTACTACAGATTTAAGAACTCGCAAGAGACTTCGACTACCACAATGCAGCGAGTGCATATGCCCACTGGGCGGGACTTCAAGCTAGAAATGAGAACGCGCCAGCCGCTACTCCTCACTGCCATCCCGTGAACAAGTGCGAGAAGACGCACGAAACGCGTAGGGAAAATTGGCTGAAACCCTGCTGCATATCCTGTGCTGCTGTCTTATGCCTCCGAGCAGAATAATGAATTACAACAAGTAGTGAGTGGGCCTCCAAGCTTCGGGTGCTTTTGTTTGAAATATATATATATATATGTGTGTGTGTGTGTACATATATATATATATATATATCGAACAAACACTCCGACCACTTCCACCAAAGCCGCGGCGGCGAAGAAGGAGAAACGAACCTCTTTTTCCAGGCAAGATGTTATTTATTCAACCACACAAATCCAATTCAGCATTCGACAGATGGCGCGTTTCGGGCTCGGGAGCCCTTGATCACATGTATATGTATGTATGTACACACACACACATATATATATGTATATATTTATTTAGTTGAAAAAATGATATGTAATTGGTGATACCAAATGAACTTTACAACTCCTCATTGTATAATAATAAATTGTTATAATTTTAAGTTAACAATTTCATGGAACCATACAATAACAATAAAGAAGAATGTAATAAAACAATAAAGAAGAATGTAATAAACAGTGGTGAAAATAACATGTATCCTTCTGAGGAAAATGCAAGAGTTTGAGCATGGCACACTAAACAAAATTATTTATTGAAGCCTAATCATACATGTGTGCCTTCTTCATCACTAACTCCGTCCATATTAATATTAACATTAGCAATAATTTTTTTTTTCAAATATGTTTCTATCTTGGTGCTTTTAGCACCAAAACTGGTCTTTTCATCAGACATGACACATACTGAAATTACTATTTCTAAAAATTAACGTTCTGTGACCAGTGTGGGAGTATGTGCATTCTTCTTTTGTTAATTCAACAACATTTAGCATCTCTGAATCTGTTCAGTTTCTTTCCTATCTTAAAACAACACCTGCCCCCAATCAAATGAGAGATTAGTAAAAGGAACTCTATGGGACTACCTGCAGTGAACAAGATAGCATTAGCATACTGTAAAGCCATACTGGGAGCTCCGCTGGTCATTTTCCTAATTTGATGGAAAAGCTGCCGGATTAATTATAGAAGGCGATATTTTGCAAATTGAACAGAGAAAAGAGGACATTCCTTCTCAGAGCAGAGCAGCTTTATCACACAAAATACACATTACAAGGTTTGTGTGTACAATCTCCTCAGAGGTATATGACTACAATGTAATCATTTCTTTCAATACACCAACAAAGATAACAGCTGCTAAAACACAATATGTAAATGCCAAGCAGGAAGATTTCATCTCCTGCCCCACCTCTAAAGTGGAAACAACAGGTTGTGTTTGACTAATCAGCTTGCAACACACTGCACATAGAGCTCGCATCTACACTATTTTAAATCCGCACAAATCCGAGCGATTTGAAAACATGACCAATAAATAGAAATAATGGATATGTTTCAATAGGCCAGATTTTTCTTTCCAAGTTTTCACTTGTATTGCCACAATTCTTTGGATGGTTAATAAAACTTTACACACATACTCATTGACCAAGTTCATCGAAATTTCAAGGCCACATTTAGATAAAAACGTGACATAACCTGCAATCTTTATCAATCTTAACCTGCAATCTTTATCAATAAAACTGAAATGAAAATCCATTTAAATGCCACTTCTTCAGCAAGCTCATTATTGACTATGAAAAGACATTGAATGTAAAAGGTGACACACTGAAAGCTTGTATTTCAGCTCATTCTGATATGAGAAAGGTTAGAACAAATCAAGAGAGTCATACTTAAATAAAAGCCGGATATTATGTGAATTTTACATTTGCGTCATTGGAATTGTTGTTGTGTTTGTACTGATTGCTGCAGGTGGTTGCCACAGACATTTATTTTTTTGGGTACTGTGGGGCATATGAGCAAGAGCCATATTGCCACTTTAGTGGCACTTTTTGCCGCTAATGCGGCGATATTTTTATCGCCCTATCAGCAAGCTGTCGCTAACAGCAGTTAGCGACAGCTTTTAGGTGATAGCGACAGGTTTAGGGCCCGCTTTGCATGTCAGCGATATTTATCTCTAATGACATGCAAAGTGGGCGTACCCAAACTGTTAGCAACTGAAAGCAGTCGCTAACACAGCTATCGCCTATTAGCAAGGCAGGCAAAGCAATATAAGAAATCGGATTAAGCGCGATTATCGCTATAATCTAACGCCTACTAAAAACATGACTTATCTGTTTATCCAATGGGAGGTGGATTGTCAGGATAAGTCCGCGTTAATGAGTGAATATCGCTGGATTTCCAGCGATATTCACGCATTTCGCCACTATCGCTGGATATTTTAGCACAATGGAGAAAAACTTTGCTAATAGCACGTTTTCTCTGCTAACATATCCAGCGATAGGTAGCGATAAAAAGAAATGCGCTAAGCGCATTTTGAGATAAATGTCGCTATTCCTTGCTAATATGCCCCTGTGTCTTTTTTTTCTCATAAGAGGTTGACTGAAGGCCTAAGAGGGAAAGAAAGAGAAGGGAGAACAAAAGAGGAAAATAACGACAATAACGTGCTCGAGGAAGTTAAGGAGACAGGAAGTGCAGGGTGCTAGATAACAGAAGGACGAGGTGCAATCAAGAAAGCCAGGATTAAAATTCGGCAGGCTTTTTTTTTCACTTGGCATCGACACTGACTGGCTCCTAGAAAGATGTGGGTGTTCACTTTCTTTTTTACACATTTTGCACTGGAAAATTGCAAATAGGATTTGCATCAGGTTTGCTTCAAGCTTTCAATTTAGGAAAGTGGTGAAATAGATTTGCTTAGTGGACAGAATAAATCACATTGAATTGGTGCAAAATTGAGTAAATATGTGTTTTACCATGATTCTAATCTTGTTACAGTATATTTTGCGAACAGGCTTTGCTCCATTGTGTTTTAATACAAATGTGTGCCCGTGACAAAGCATTTTCAAACTGAATTTGCATATTTTTATAGTGTATCAGTAAATTTTTAATAAGCAGGTTTTTTTCCTTCAGCTGTAAAATGTGGCATGCAAAACCAAATTCAGGGCAAGTAAATTTGTTATTTCCTGTTACAAACTCAGATTAAATAATGCGCAGTCACGGTAAGTTAGTAGAAGTGATCAAGCAAACTGCGAACTGAGGGGCATATTATCAAGAAACTGCGTTAACATTATCGCCCCTTTAGCAGCAGAAAACTGCTGCTAAAGCGGCGATAATGGGCTTGATAATACGCCCTTGTGAATTCCCATAGAAGCCCATGTTCTGGTCTGAACATGGGCTTCTAAGGGAATTCTCTTCAGCGCATTATCAAGCCCATTATCGCTGCTTTAGCGGCAGTTTTCTGCCTCTAAAGCGGCGATAATGTTAACACCATGCTTGATAATATGCCCCTGAAGTCCTGTATTTACAGAAACCGGTCCTAGGAAGCTTGATTCCGGTCCAGGGAAGGCATGGCTTGGCAGTTCGGGCTGGACTGTTCCCATGAGGCACAGGGTCAGACTGATTTGCATGTGAGTGTTTGATTGGTTCAGATGCTCCGTCCATTACCACCCCCTTTTGTACCGCTTTGTCGGCATAAGTTGGCAGGGTATGCTCAGACGTTGAGTCCCTTGCTCACTTTGCCACTGGATTCAAGCAAGCCTGGCTGAAGACGGCTGGAATGCCAGAAACCGGTCCTAGGAAGCTTGATTCCGGTCCAAGGAAGGCATGGCTTGGCAGTTCGGGCTGGACTGTTCCCATGAGGCACAGGGTCAGACTGATTTGCATATGGCCATGTCTGAACTGGGGTGGCAGAGTGGGCTAAAGAACGGTGATGGATTCAACCCAGATCTGTTGACTGGGTGTGTTTGATTGGTTCAGATGCTCCGTCCATTACCACCCCCCTTTTGTAACCCTGTATTTACATGGTTCTGTTAAAGCAGGAATTGTACCCACGTGTGTTTCCTTCTATGCTAGAAGTAGGGGGCATATTACCAAGGGTGGCGATAGGCAATTATCGCCGGTTTAGCGGCTGTTTTCGGCCACTAAGCGGCGATAATTCTATCGCTCTATTAGCAAGCTGTCACTAACTGATGTTAGCGTCAGCTTTTAGGCGATAGCGAGCGGTTTGGGGCCCGCTTTCCATGTCAGCGATATTTATCACTAATGACATGCAAACTGGGCGTACCCAACCTGTTAGCGACTTAAAGCAGTCACTAACGTCGCCATCGCCTATTAGCAAGGCAGGCGTAGCAATGGAAATATTCCCGCTATCGCCAAAAACCAACGCCTGCTCAGACCAGTTCTTAGCCATGTTATCCAATGGGAGGTGGATAACATGGCTAAGAGCATTTCGTCGCTAATGCTTGAATATCGCTGTATTCTCAGTGACATTCACGCATTTCGCCGCTATCACTGGATATTTTAGCACAATGGAGAAAAACGTTGCTAATAGCATGTTTTCTCCGCTAACATATCCAGCGATAGGCAGCGATAAAAAAATCGTCGCTAAGCCTATTTAGCGATAGTTATCGCTACTTGTTGGTAATATGCCCCTAGATTTTATACCAAGGTACAGGAATAGATATACACATGAGAAGATCAACTGATGTAAATTTACCTTTTTGTACTGGCCCCATAGTTTAGAAATATGTGCATGTAGCGTAGCATACCTGACAGTTACATATAATAACATGTAAGAGTGGTCCTATTTTCCATAACTGTCATCAGCACAATAGCCAGACAAACATTTGCAATATAGAGTATGGGGTAGCATCGTCTGCCTCCGTCTCTTCTATTTAATAGCTATTGGTAGTTGAGAGAATGTAGGTGAATAAAAATGGTATGGGCTCTGATAGTCACATTTGTATTGAGCTGATGATGTATCTGCCCTGAATAGTAGTACAATGGTAGTTGATTTGTTAATAAAAATGTGAATGCAAACATTACGTGTTTCATTGCTATGCAGCACACATGATACATCGGGTACTGTACTATGTAGTAAATCAACAGCATACAAATATTCATATTTTAGCTCTGCAAATTGCACGTAGGAGATAATTGGTATGGAACCGAACTCTCTCATCGGAAAACTCTTATGTGGAAAATAGAGGGAAAATTGTGCCGTAGAATGCTGATGCTGCAAGATACAACAAAATGCATAAAAGTGAATCAATGTTATCAGACAATGTGGCTGCGGGGGACGGTAGCATGAAACATGGAAAGCCATTCTTGCATTATGTAACTTTTTGCTGACATACAGAAATGCGGCGAGCAGTAAAATGATTACCAAAAAAATGAATATGAAAACAAAAAAAAAACTTTCTTGCTGTGCTGGATTTCTCTTTGAAGCCATGTATAATGTACATTTAAATAAGCGTTCTATTAAAAGTTTAACTAATCTGGATTAATAAACGTGACTTTAACTGGTCCTACCAAGACTATCACAAATTTAATGGGGATCAGGAATCAACAATTCCATTTCAAGGATTACAAAGACGCCTCAAATGCATAATACATTTTATTCTAAAATCTCTATTGTAATATAATAGAATTTCACGCATTTAGCAAGCATTTAATGCTACTAAATGTATGTAGATCTTGAGATACCCAATTCTTTTGACCAGGGCTTTTATTCTTACTCCTTTTTACTTAATAATATTATACCTTCCTATGTCTTATTGAAAATAGTAGTTTTTAAACTGCAGAAGTAGTCAAGGCCTCCCTAGAAAACTGTAATAAAGATGGGATCACAGCACTTGAATAGCTCACGCTATTGAGGAATCTATTGAAAGGCATTTGGATGCAATTGGATCAGATATTGATGTGTGAATATTAGTCTTTGCCTTTCACAGTCACTGTGACAGCCGAGTAATGTCAAAGGAGAGAATCTTTAGGGGGATATTCACAAGGACACAACTCCGATTTATCCCCACCCTAACGCAACAAATGTGGAGATAGAATTAACACCTCATTCACAAGCTGGTGCAAACTGCAGACATCGCCCGTATTCCCTCAATAACTGCCACAAAATTTATCTCCACGGTGGACACCACCAACTAACCCTAATGAGATGCAGAATAGGCGTTCCTATGCAAAAACGCACGAAAAATCCACAACACCACTTTCACAGCGAAATGCAAGATCTGCGATGCTAAACAAAAACAGGCAATAAGCCGCAGTAGCAGCAGGGAATTAACACCTGCTCATTGCTGGTGTAAAGCAGGACGATAACCTGCAAGATAAAAGGGAGCCCAACAGTCGGTCCCACATCCAGCACTAGTCGCGACTCAAGAATGGCAGAGTCCCAACCAGTGAATGCACGGAGAGGAGGAAGAGGAAGAGGAAGATGCTGCTCAGTCCGGACAAAAGCCGGATCAGAGTCACAGAGGTGTTCGAACACTTACAACAACTGACCTGGTGCCATCAGCCCTGTTCACTGCAAGTCATCGTCCCGTGGAGGTGTGCCTGTTCCGGCCGCAGTGCATCCGGGTTCACTGACTCTGTGCTGGTCACATCCGGGACCCTTCTTCAGATATATTGAATGACCTCTGTGATGGTGGTCTTGGGCTTATAAATGTGTCTGTGGCCCTGTGCTGACCGCTGCCTCAGGCCTACACTGCTATCCAGTAGATCACACATGTGGAACTGTGTCTGGGGTAAGATGTGGAGGAGTCCACACCATTGGACACGCCTCATCGCAGCCGGCATCCCCAACAGCACTGGTGCCACTAACTCTGTGCGCAATGAGTTATGGGCACTTTCTGGTTTTATCTTGGTGGCATATGAGTCCATGGCCTGGTGGTTTCCTGCATCTTCCACATGCTGGACTGACATGTGTCTGTTCCATACGTCTCCACCATTGTGACTGTTGCAGCGTGGTCCTGGATTGGGCATCATGCCCTGGGGTTTCTCCTTCCACTGTCCACCGAGACACTCCGTGGCAAGCTCCTTTTACATCAACGAGAACCTGCTCTGCACTCATGACCCTGCCCGAGTGCCCTGCAAGTTAGCGTGCCGTGGTGGTAGGGCCATGAAGGCCGCTGTGCATCCAGGGCCACTAACTCTGTGCAGCAGAAGTCATGGGGTCTCTATGGTTGAATGGTTGTCTCCTTTGCGATGTACTCTGTTGTCAATTTCTGACTGCACCAGGCAACCCTTGCCTGATGGTGTGCACACACCCCACACACATCCAACACAGGTGTCACTCAGTATGTCTGCCTGCTAATAAATGGGGCAGTGCGCACGTGCACAAAGCCATTCACACCATATGAGCAAGTGTATCCATGTGGTCATTGTGTCAGCATGATGGGCACAGACCCAGCAACATCACAGTGTGCTGTCTTCAGTGGACGTTACTATGTCACCTCAGCATAGGCAGTGACCCTGGACATGTAGCTTCCCACGCACTCCCCTGCATGCACAAGCAGCGTGTGCTGGTTCGGCGTACGTCAGGTCTGTGCAGGGGTGTGCAGAATCAGCAGGAGAAGCAGGGCATGGCTTGGACCTGGCCTTGGGCGGGAAGTGCGGTAAGTGTGTCTCTGAGTTGGTGTTGTAGTCGCCACCAGGGCCACAGTGGTTGATGTTACAATGTAGCATGCACCAGGAGGGCGGGTCCGCATGTACGGGGATATGTAGGAGCACTAAATCACATGGGGTCTTGGCATATGCATGCCAAGTGTCTGGTGTATCAGCCCTGCGGATGCATGAGTCATTTGTCTGGGCTCAGTTGCAGCGTATTCCCAGCCAGCCATGGGCTGTACACCTGTGTCTGCCCTGTCTGGTCCATTGGCCAACGTCATGGTGTTTCCATGTTCACAGACATCCCACCACACCCAAGCCAGGCCCTGTGCATCTCCTGTATGAATGCAGATGGTGAAGTAACTGTACGGATGAAAGGTCCTTTGTGCGAACTATCAGGTGGTAGCACATCTGCAGCTTCGAGCAGAAACTGACATGTGGCCAGCACCCCCTGACAGATACAATGGCATTTGCTTGCGACTCCCCCACTATGCACAGCCTGAAGTGAAACCAACATGTCCACATCCCACAGGAAGTAGTACTTGGTGGTAGTTGGCGTGCGTGAAATGACCTTCACGCGTACTCCCACCCAACCCCAGGCCTGCACCTGTTGCACACAGACACGGCTCATTGCACCGGGCTGTGCCATTTCATCCACAGGACTGGCACAGGGCAAGCCAGTGCAGCTTCTAGCAGAGCCACTCATGCCATGGCAGACCATCCCAAACACATGCCTGGATCCAGCCACATGGACCTGTACCGTGCACGTTTGCTGCATGTACAGGGGGCACTCCGGTTGGCCGTCTTGCGGATCAGTTACCGGCTGAGCTTCCACTTAGCGGACGTCACCTCCATTCAGCCTGTGTTGCATTGTTGCTCGTGCATATTCGAGTGGTCCATGGATGTCTGCCTCTCCAACTTAATGGTAGCTGACCTGGATTACGATGTGTGTGTGCGTCCAAGACCAGGAATGTCACTGTGATGCCCATTTGTGGCATGCACGGATGTTTGGCATGCAGGCTGGACACTGGGCCTGGGAGATTGCACAAGACCTTGTGTGCAGTGAGCACATTCTTCCACTACCCAATTTGGCTTTGGTGCACATTGGGGCCAGTGGTTAGACTCAGGACATCTGTTCATGTCAGCTGATGGATTACGTTGACAACATGTCAGATGTGGTGGACAACGAACGCTCATTAGAGATGTTGGCTTACGCAGCTGCAGTCGCGTTCATGGACGAGTGACAAGGTACCCGCAGCCACAACTGTGTGTGTCCCATTGCACGTGTCCCGATGCCTGGTTGCATGTTGGGAATCTGGTCACATGTCCCAAGATGACAGTGGAGATGGCTGCTTTTGCCTGGACTCATGATCCATGCGCAGGCAACTGATGTAGGTTGGCACAAACTTGTGTTGGTGATGGACTCCCCCGAGGTAGACATGGGGGCTGTCCTACGTTCCTCATTCAGACATGCTGCTGCATTGGTCTGCATATCGTGGCACTTCTCTTGGCCGTACTGACACACACTTGTTGACAACGTTTCCGCACTTTCACTTGTCTCCAACTGTGTTGTGTCTTGATTTGTATGCCAATGTGTATGTCACGGACTCTCTGGCCCCCTGCCATGCATGCACTTCTACCCCATCTGGACTGTGGGTTTGTACTTGTGCATTGTCATGTCCGTGTGTCGTGCTTCGCCAGATGCATGTGGGGGCTAACCAGCACCAGGCGGGTGCACTTGTGTCCAGTGTTCGGTTGTGCAAATGTTGGTGTTTGTGCCACATTGTGTTCAAGGTCGTGGTGCTCTTCTTCCTATGTGTGTGTGCTGCATTGTGGGTGAGCTGTCCCTTCAGCTCGGATTTTGCTCACCCTACTCCCCTTCAGGCAGTGTGGTTTTCACTTCTGTGCTTGTGCTGTCGTTTGATATTGCTGGGTTGTGTGACTTGTGCTCCTGGTTGGTGTTGTCCCTCTTGGACATGGTGTGTCTACAGTGGTGCTGAGCTTAATTGTGCATGTGTGCCATTGTGCCCATCTCCCCGAGGTCCCTGCTGGTTCCTCTCCCTGTTACTGTTGTGTCTGTTTCGGTCAGTTTACGTTCCCGGGTCCTGCCACGGTCTCCCACTGATGTGGTCGACACCATGTCATCCAGCTCCTGGTGTGGCGATGGCCTCCCATCTCCGGTGTGCATTGCTGCCTTCTTATTGTCGGAGTGTTTCTGATTGTTTGTGCTATTTGCATCATTCCGGATGTTCTGGTTTTCTTCCATTGTCCACTTCCACTATCAGGCTGCATTCACCTTGTCTGAGATGGCCTGCCATGGACAATGTTTTGTTGCCAATGGGGCTTGTGGGGTTGTATGCTAGCCCAGGTTGCCTCCCTTTTGATTGGCTGTTATTTTCTGTTTGGATTGTTGCTTTTTTAGGCTTTTGTTTTGCTTATTCCTGCCTGCCGTGTGTGTCACTGGCTTGGCGATGCTTATCCCTGCTTTCCTCATCGCCGCACATTTTTTTGTGGTGTGGTTTGTGTTTTTATCTCCGTCGAGGTAGTTGTATCGTGGACCAGTGCCAGTCCAGGTCTTCTGGCCAGGCCTCCACTGTTGGTGGGAGTGCCATCCCCCACAGTTGTGCCGTGTTCCTTTTTGCCAGCATAACTCCTAGTGTGGCCCATTGTGTGTGGTAGTTATTCAAATCTGTGGGATCCCAAAGGTTTAGAAGGCATCTGTGTGCATCAGGATGATTGACAACAGTGAGCACTTCGCTTAGTATTTCGTAGATATTGCACCAGTATGTCTGCATGTATTTGCACTCCCATAGGATGTGTAGAAATGTTCCTTCCTGGCCAAATTTTCTCCTACAATCTCCTTTGTCAGCCCTACCCATGCGTACTACACTAGGCCCTGTGATGTATACTCTATGGAGAATTTTGAGTTAAACTAGTTGGAGACGGAGTCTGGCCGAGATTGCTATTACTTTTGGTGAGGACAGTGCTTCTTGCCAGTCTTTGTCATCTAACTCGATACCAACCCTCATCCATTTCACGTGCAGCGGCCCAAGGGGGTCTGCCATATTGTTGATCAGTTTTTTATAAGGCAGTAATATAGTTTTCTCAGGCCTATCCAACAATCTAGGGGTGAGGGGAGGAACCATCTGGGAAGTATGTTTTTAGCATGTGTCGGATTTGTGTGTAACGGAAAAGGTCTGTGGCAGCCAGTTTGTGCTGTTGCTGCAAAGAAGCAAAGGATTTCACTTCACACTTTTCCCACATGTCTCTGACCTGTGAAATTCTGATGATGTCCCACTTAGCAAATCCCTTTGATTATCATAGGTCGCCTACTTGTTGAGAGTCCCACAGTGGGGTCGCTAGAGTCAGCTTTCGCTCCCAACCTAGGGTCTTATTTGCGGCATGCGAAATACGAACCGAGTGGTCGGTTGGTTCCGTCAAGGGGTACCGTTTGGGTTTGAAATAGAGTGCCCAATTATAATTCTCTCCAGGTAGTATCCATTTATCCAACGCATACCCGGGATCATCAGGTCATCCATAGGTGCCCTGATTAATAGCTGCTAGGTGGGCCCGCCCAGTAGTATCGCTTAATATCAGGGAGGCTAATTCCCTCGTCATACCAGTTTAGTGTAAGCTTGATCACTGCTATGTGGGGTTTCTCATCCCACACCAAATCACTCTGCAGGGTTTCAACCTCTCTGAAATACTGCACCGGGACAGGGTCCAAGGTGTTCTGCAAGGCGTAGAGGAAACTGGACAGCGACATCATCTTGAAGAGAGCCGCCTTGTCCAGTAACAAGAGTGGAAGAGTTTTCCAGCTGTCTATGTTGCATATAAGCCTCTGCAGCAGTGGAAGGAGGTTTTGAGTATAACGGAGTTTGGAGTCCAACGTAATATAGATGCCTAGGTACTTGAAGCCCACCGTGTTGATTTGGATTGGGCAGCCGATCGGAGGGGATGGTGGTTCACCTTTGAGGACACATAGGAGGGACTTAGTTCAGTGGATGGAGAATCCAGAATACCTTCCAAAGATTGCCATAATGTCTAGGACACATACCAATGACTTCTTGGGGGAGGCCAGGAACAGAAGGATGTCATCAGCGTACAGGGAGATACGATCTTCCCACATAGGAGACCAGCGTAGACCTCGTATTCCAGATCTTGGCGAATCCATGCCACGAGTGGTTCAAGGGCGAGGGCGAATGGGAGGGGGGAGAGGGGACAGCCCTCTCAGGTACCACGACTTAAAGTGAATTTGTCTTATTTCTTGTTATTGACCACAACCTGTGCTTGGGGCTCTGAATATAGAATCTGTACCCACTGGATGAACTCCAGGCTGAATATCCAGCTTTGCAAGAACAGCAAAGAGGTAGGTCCATTCGATGGGGTCAAATGCAATGGTTGCATCCAATGATACAACCACAGCATCCTCTAGGATGGTATCCACTTTCCCCAGCACTCCATGCAGTCTGCGCAAGTTCAGCGCCGTATTGCGGTGCGGCATAAAGCCGGATTGGTCAGGATGAACTAGGCTTCCAATTATTTTGACCCGACGGTTCACTAGGAGTTTCGCCAGGATTTTAGGTTTTGCATTTAGTAATGAGGTCGGCCTATATGAGGCACAGTCAGGTTTGGGTTTACCCTCCTTATGTATAGTGACCAATGTGGCTATTCTTTGATCTGGTGGCAGAGTCCCCACCTCTCTGCTCTCTTTCAATCAATCAATCACAGCATTTATATAGCGCACTACTCACCCGGAGGGTCTCAAGGCGCTAGGGGAGGGGGGATCCGCTACTGCTCGAACAGCCAGGTCTTGAGCTGCTTCCTGAAGGCAAGGTGGTCCTGGGTCAGGCGGAGGTGGGTCGGGAGGGAGTTCCAAGTCTTGGCGGCCAGGTAGGAGAAGGACCTTCCTCCTGTGGTGGCTCTTCGGATGCGGGGGACGGAGGGGAGGGCGTGGCCGGTCGATCGTAGCTGGCGTGTGGGAGCGTAGAAGTTGAGGCGGCTGTTGAGGTATCCTGGGCCTTGGTTGTGTAGGGCTTTGTGTGCGTGGGTGAGGAGACGGAAGGTGATTCTCTTGTTGACCGGGAGCCAGTGCAGATCTCTCAGGTGTCCGGAGATGTGGCTGCATCGGGGGATGTCCAGGATGAGTCGTGCTGAGGCGTTCTGAATCCGCTGGAGTCTCTTCTGGAGTTTGGCGGTGGTTCCGGCGTAGAGGGAGTTGCCGTAGTCCAGACGACTGGTGACGAGGGCCTGGGTGACTGTCTTCCTGGTCTCGGTGGGGATCCACCGGAAGATCTTACGTAGCATGCGCAGGATGTTGAAGCACGACGAGGAGACGGCGTTGACTTGTCTGGTCATGGAGAGGGAGGAGTCCAGGATGAAGCCCAGGTTGCGTGCGTGGTCTGTTGGTTTGGGTGCGCTGCCCAGGGGCCACCAGGAGTCGTCCCAGGCGGAGGGTGAAGATCCCAGGATGAGGACTTCCGTCTTGTCCGAATTCAGTTTCAGGCGGCTGTTCATCATCCACTTGGCTACGTCTGCCATCCCTTCGTGTAGGTTGGGTCTGGCGGTGGCGGGGTCGTTGGTGAGGGAGAGGATCAGCTGGGTGTCGTCGGCGTAGGAGATGATGTTGAGGTTGTGTTGGCGTGCGATGGCTGTGAGGGGGCTCATGTAGACGTTGAAGAGGGTTGGGCTGAGCGAGGAGCCTTGAGGAACGCCGCAGATGACTTCCGTGGCTTCTGATCTGAACGGGGGGAGTCGGACTCTCTGTGTCCTTCCGGCGAGGAACGAGATGATCCATTCCAGTGCCTTCTCCTGGATTCCGACGTTGCTGAGGCGCCGCACTAGGGTACAGT
The DNA here is from genome assembly GCF_964261635.1 of Lissotriton helveticus. Lineage (NCBI taxonomy): Eukaryota > Metazoa > Chordata > Amphibia > Caudata > Salamandridae > Lissotriton > Lissotriton helveticus. Next base: position 712,496,591 of record NC_136069.1, read on the forward strand.
GGCAGACAGTGTCGAAAGCCGCGGAGAGGTCTAGGAGGATGAGGGCCGCTGTTTCTCCGTTGTCGAGCAGGGCTCGGATGTCATCGGTGGCAGCGATCAGGGCGGTCTCGGTGCTGTGGTTGGCCCGGAAGCCAGACTGCGAGAGGACGAGGGATCCGTTCGTCTCGAGGAAGGCGGCCAGCTGCTTGTTGACGGTCTTCTCGATGACTTTTGCAGGAAACGGGAGCAGCGAGATGGGGCGGTAGTTCTTGAGGTCGGTGGGGTCGGCTGATGGCTTCTTTAGAAGAGCGCTGAGTTCGGCGTGCTTCCAGCTCTCCGGGAAGGTAACGGTGTCGAAGGAGGAGTTGATGATGTCCCGCAGGTGGGGTGCGATGACAGCGTCGGCCTTGTTGAAGACGTGGTGAGGGCAGGGGTCGGTCGGAGATCCGGAGTGGATGGAGTTCATCGTGCGGATGGTGTCTTCGGTGCTGATCGGGGTCCAGGCACGGAGGGTGGTGGAGGGGGGCGCAGGTTCAGTCGTGGCGTGCGTCGGTTGAGTGCTGAAGCTGTTGTGTATGTCCGCGATCTTGTTGTAGAAGTAGGAGGCGAGGGAGTTGCAGAGGTCTTGCGAGGGGGTGATGTCGTTGTTTCCGGCGTTGGGGTTGGAGAGCTCTTTAACGATGTTGAAGAGTTCCTTGCTGTTGTGTGCGTTGTTGTCCAGTCGTTCCTTGAATGCAGTTTTCTTGGTGGCGTGGATCAGTTGGTGGTGTTTTCGGGTGGCGATCTTGAGGGCAGTCATGTTGTTCGGTGTTGGGTCTCTGCGCCAGGCTTTCTCGAGTGCTCGGCAGGTCTTCTTGGAGCTCTTGAGTTCGTCGGTGAACCATGGGGCTTTCTTGCTGCCGGGTCTGCTAGGCAGGGTCTTCAGAGGGCCGAGGTTGTCTGCGCAGTTGCTGATCCACTTCGTGAGGTTGGTGGCCGCCTGGCTTGGGTTAGTTGCGCTGGTGGGAGGGTTCATGCTCAGGGAAGTCGCGAGCTGGTCGGCTGTGATCTTGTTCCAGCTTCTGCGTGCAACCTGTTGCTGGTGGTGGTGGATCGTGGTTCTTCTGAAGCTGAAGTGGACGCAGCTGTGGTCCGTCCAGTGGAGTCCGGTGACGTGGCTGAAGGTGATGTCCTTGCTGGATGAGAACACAGGGTCGAGTGTGTGTCCGGCGTATTGGGTGGGGGTGGTCACCAGCTGCTTGAGACCGAGGTTGGCGAGGTTGTCCAGCAGGGTGGTGGTGTTGCGGTCGTTGTTGTTCTCCAGGTGGAAGTTGAGGTCCCCGAGGAGGATGTAGTCCGCGGAGAGGAGGGCGTGCGGGCTGATGAAGTCGGCGATGTCTGCGCTGAATTGTGTGCGTGGTCCTGGGGGTCTGTAGATGAGGGTGCCTCTGAGGGTGGTCTTTGGGTTGATGTGGATCTGGAAGTGCAGGTGTTCGGTGGGTGCTAGGGTTTCGTCGGTGTTGGTCGTGATGCGGATGGTGTTCCTGGGGATGATGGCGATGCCTCCTCCTGTCTGGTTGACGTGGTCCCTCCGGATAATCTTGTAGCCGTCCGGGATGGCGATGGCGATGTCTTTGAGCATGGCCTTTAGATATGGGGCTATTTTGTCGGGTTTCAGTTTGTAGAGCTCAATAGGCAGACCATTTGGGCCTTGAGCCTTACTGGAGCACAGTGATCTAATAGCTTGCACTATTTCGTCGTTAGTTAACGCGCTGTCTAAGAAGTGCCGGTCTTCCTCCGACAAGACTGGGAGCATAATGTTACATAGTAATTCATAGGAGTCTTCTTCTGAGTAGGACGTACTATTAGTATATACTCCCTTTAATGAGTGGCAAAGTGATTTGTGATTTCTTGAGGGTCGGTGGTGATTATGTTGTCTGTACCTACTAGTGTCGGTACAAAACGACTCGCCCATTCCTTCCTGTCAAGCCAGGCGATTAATTTCCCAGCTTTGTCACCTAGGTCATATATTCTACCCAACTTTTCCCTTCCAAGAACTTTGGCCCTATCTGTTGCTAGAGCTTTGTACTCCTCTTGTTTGAGGCGTAGTGAGTGGAGTTTTTCTCGAGTGACCCCTGTCTCTAACTCGCATTCCAGTCTACCTATTTCTGCCTCCACTTCTACAATCTCCTTCTGTCTATCTTTCTTCATACCAGCGATTAGTGATAGTGCTTGTCCACGAATTACAGATTTGAACGCTTCCCATAGGGTCTGGGAAGAATGTACCGATCTCTCATTTTCTTGGAATTAGGTGTCTATGGCTTTTAATAATGTTTTTCTGATTCCCAGGTCTCAGAGATACCATGGGTTGATGGGGGCGACCCTCCTTGTTTGAGTCTGGCCTAGGACTATGTGGATCCAAACCAGGGAGTGATCAGAAATTCCTCATGCTAAGGTTTGACTTTGCGGATGTGAGCAGCTTGTGAAGCCGGGATCAGGACAAAATCAATACAGGAGAGACTAGAGTTATGAATTTTTTATGTTTGATGTGAAAAATAGCGCCTAAAAGATTAAAGCACCAGTGGTGGACATTTAGTCACCAAGACTGGGATAAAGTTGAAAGTTATGGCTGACCATGATGGAGGGTGGTCCAGATCTATAAAGTGGGTTGGTCCTGGTCTCTGCTTACCTGCAAACGTAAAAGAATTTGTAAAGAAAAATGTCTGAGAAGGTATAGTTCTGCGGGGCAAAGCAGCCAGCTGTGTACATTGAGGAGGCCTCATCATCTGAGAGGTTCTGGATGAAGTAGCAGTGAGGATTTCTACATTCAGTCTTAGTGTCGTTTATGAAAGCTTAAAATCTGCAGTGGGAAAAAGCTGGTGGCTGTAGCCAACAAGGGCTCCATGAGGCCAGATACCCCTGACGCGAGGAGTCACTAAATAGGATTTGCTGCTATAGAGAAGAACGTAGCTGGACTGCCACAAAGCCAGGCCTACTGGGAAGCATCTTGGGCGGATTGGTGAGTGGGTAGGTCCTGGTCTCGTGTCGGGTCTTGGAGCCATTTTTGGCAGAAAATGTTCTAAGTCTCAAGCTCTGGATTTGGATTATCCGGCACCTTTAGCACCACTTCCAAGGGTCCAGGACTGAAGGGGTACCACTTGGAGGTTTAGGACTCACTCAGGCGGGGTCCAGGTGTGGACTCAAGATGGTTGAAGCCTTTTCTATCACTGAGGCTTTGATCACAAGATCAGCCAACTTGTCCAGAGTCACTCTGGAAGTCTTGGGTTCAAGAAGAAAAGCAGATCTTAGGTAGCAGGGAAGTTCTCTGGGGGCACAAATCAGGCTTCCCGCCGCTGGGCAGTTCTCATTGTGCAGCAGCGTAGGCCTCTGAAAGTCCCTCCAAAGGTCCAGAAGTGAACTGAAAATTAGAGTGAGTCCGAATGGTCCTATATTTTATACCCAGTGGCAACTTTGAAGTAGAAGAAACTTCTTGAGTTTCCTCCACACAGTGGGGATGAGAATTTCCAGCCTCTCTGCCCTGATCCCAGTCTGTCTGGGGGCACACTATGCTAGTGTGAGGTTTTTTGTGAGTATGAGCAGAGGCATGGTCCTTGTAGTGCAAGTGGAGCTGTACATATCTCCCTCCCTTTCTGCTTTGGTTAGCCCGTCCTGCCAATATCTAGTCCCTCTACAGTGTGGCTATCTAAGAGGAATACACAAAGGCCAACTATACAAAGTCATGTGATCCAGGAAGCTGGCTGCAAGCTCCAAATAGTTTGGACAAGAAAATGTCAATGTCCTAAGAGTGGCAATTTCAGAATTGTGACTTTAAACCCAACTTTACCATTAAAGAATATTTTAAATTACAGTTCCTTAGACAACAAACATGACATATCTTCCTTTTCCCAAACAAAAGTTACCACTTTTTAAATGTTATAAGGGAACCTAATGGCAACCTATGGGAGAGTACGCCTCAATGTAGTAAAAAAACATTTTTTCGCGTTTTTCACTACCAGGACATGTAAAACTTAAAAGCACATGGGCAACTTTTTAAATACAATGCATCCTGCCCTGTGGGCTGTTTAGGACCTACCTTGAGGGTGGATTACATGCACTAAAAAGGGAGTTTTGGCCTGGCAAGGGGTTTATTTTGCTAATTTGAATTGTCTATTTAACGCTGCATAGAGGCTGTAATGGCTGGCCTAGGACATGTTTTTAAGGGCTAGTTAAGTGGGTGGCACAATAGATTCGGTAGGCCCACTAATAGCATTTAACGTACAAGCCCTGTGTCAATGACATGCCACTTTACAAGGGGTTTATGAATAAATTAAATATGCCAGTCAGGTGTAAGTCAATCTCAGCATGTTTTAGGGAGTGAGCACAAGCACTTTAGCACTGGTTAGCAGTGATAAAGTGCACATTGTGATTAGGCCAACTAATCCAAACAGCAAAATGGGTTGGGTGAAGGCAAAACAGTTTTGAGGTAACCCTGAAGTGAGGGCCAAGTCCAACACGGAGTAAAGAGTCTGTTTCCTTTTATTTAACTAGCGATTTTAGTGTATTTAAGCTTGCAAAAACTTAGCAAAAAACACAAAACATTTACAATAATACAACAAAAAACAATATCACATACATCTATGTTATATGCAAAAATATTTTGGCAGAAAAATACAACACTAAAAATTATGTTCTTCCCTTTAATATTCCAGATGGCGATATTTTGGTATATGAATATACAATGTTTCTAAGGGTGCAATGTAGACTTTCCTATATGCCTAGTGTATCCATGTATCTGCAGAAGCATGAACCTGTAGATCATGTTGGTCTGGTCTTACCAAATGTTGGACCTCCACACAAAGAGCAAGTCAATGAAAGCAAAACTATAAAATTCAATGCAGGAGGCAGTGTGTTTATGACAGTCACCAATTCACTCACTTGCAATTGGAAAAATATTCTATGGGAAATCCCTCCACCAATCTTTGATAAAGGGGTGACTACACCTACTAGGTGTTGTATTTGTGTATATTGACTTTATAGCAGTGCTTAATTTGAGCCGGTGGTTTCCGGTGCTTGGCTCTGGGAACTAAATTGTCAGCATCTGAAATTATTTGCCAGAACCTGCACTTATGACAGCTGCCACATGGTGTCACTGTTTGTGCAATTTAAAGATGAGCAGAAATATAGATGTTCGCTTATTCAAATACTTTAAAAACAAGTAATATCTGCCACCCAAGCCATTCTTAATACTTTTGGTAGTGTTGAACAGTCTGAATTGTCACACTTGTAGCAGAGTGAGGGTTAGTAGCTGTTTTAGTTCAGTGGCAATATGTGGTGCAAACTGCAGTTGCCCCCTGACGAGGGCCCTAGCATTTATTTATTTTTAAATTAAGAACAGCTGTGTGTGCTTGCTATGGGATTATTGTTAAGTCCACTGCTTCAAGTTAATTGAAGAAATTGTTATTTTATTTTATTACAGCCTACACCCATGGTTCATTTTTACTCTGGACTAGAATTGTGGAATGATTAAATGTAAATGGCTAAACTCTCTCTGCCAATGAGTTTAATAGCAAAACAGCATGCATTACTGTTTTTTTTTATTTTACCTAAACACAAGCAAGCTGGATAACACTTTGTCTGATACGAGTGTTAGCATAAATAACAGAGCTCTATCCAAAAACGTTCCCATTCAATGCACATTAATTGATTGATTGGCAAATGTGACGTAGAGGAAGCCTGGATTGTTTATCAGAGAATGGCAAACATGAAAATAAATATTATAAAAACAATAAATTAGCTATACTGTATTTGAATATCATTTGAATTAATAAACTAAGCCACTGGGTCTTTGATTTACAGGAACAAGGAAGCTGAGTTTGGTCAGCAAATAAATATGTGCTTAATCAAGTGTACAGACTTATGATCTGATTCAGTATTTGGTAAACGGAGTACAGTCCACTAGGCTTGCGGACAACAATATGTCCACCGCCATGGCAGTCTACAATCTGACAAATTTAGGGAACACTGCCAGGGAAGTGGTGATCTCTATCTTGACAGGATCCACCGACAAGGAGGTTCTTGCCAATATATAAAAGGTTTGGTGGACAGCTGTCACCAGCTTTGACAGCCATTTACCAAATGTTACTAAAGGTTTGGTTTTTCAAAAACATATAATTGAAAAAAAAATGGCTAATGACCCACACCCAGAGATTTGTCTTTGGGGGATGTTCATTATTTGTTTTTTTTACTGTCCTTCAGCACCAAGTAAAACTTGTCGGTAAAGGACAGAAAATAGAGGATGTCACACAATCCACCCTAAATAGGTCCGATGGTGTAATGCTGTTCCTCCACTGGCCTCTATTCTATTCGGCCCTCAGGAAAACTTTTCAGTCAGGGGAGCTCATGGGGACTCCATCAATAGAAAGCTGTTGGTACTCCTGACTACACATAGTAGGACCCTTGGTGGGGTGGAGAGGTTCCTCCATCATATTTGTGATGGAGTACCCTGTCTGTCAAATGCTAAATCGACCCAATAGAGGTATTTTGTAAAGCCAAATTTCAGAAATGTTGTCACATAACAGTTTGTCACAGAAATACAAAGATATTTTTCACAAGCAAAAGTTGGATGTCGCGGCTGGTGTTAATGGGTGTAGAGGGCGTTGACCTAACACCCTGAGAGAGAAGCAAGCAAGATGAGCAAAAACACCCAGCAGCTTGAAACAAATGACGACTTGCTGATTGGCAATAAACATGTTGAATTGTGGACATGTCCTGCTGCGCATGTGCCAGGCAAGGGCGAGGTATTGCTTGACCTACAGGCACAAGCTGCAGCACTGACATCATTTTAGAGGGAGTGGTGAATTACAATTGCCATTCACCAGGATGCCTTCGGGGCACACATACAATTGGCCAGGAAGGAATTAACAAAACTGTATTCATTTCAGTGGGAGGGAGTGGGCCAGGCTGCGGTCGAAGGAAACAAAGAGGTAGTGGATACGTCATCCCAAGAGGGGGTGGGGTGTAGGAGGGGTGCCTCTCCTGAATACCTTGCTGTATCACGTGTTTAAAACTGCATAGTTTCGCTTTTGAAAACGTTAAGAAGCAGCCTGAGCCCGAACCTGTCGCTTCGGAGGGGGCCCCAGCCTCATCTTGTTTGTGTTTCATGAAAAACAGAGGCCCGAAAGAAGGAACCGAGTAGGCTGTGAACACCAGTATGTGGTAACGCGCTAGCAGTAGCGGTCTAGTGTTCCGCTAGGCGGAACAGGAAGGGGAGTAGCGGAAACGGAAGGCGGCCATCTTAAGGCATTGGCGCCGACCGTTCCTAAGCGAAAGGTCGCTAATCCCGGCGCTCCGTTGTATTAATAAAGAAACTTAACCTTACCTGAGCAGTCCTCCAAATTCTTCATCTGTACAATGGCGACGAGGGTTCAGGCGTGACGCCGACCCACCAGACGCGTGCTGTGCCGACGGAGCGCAGTCAGCGGAGGCTGCGCTTTCTGGAACAATAAATCAACACGGAGGTGTTGAAGGACACAACGGAGCGTGGCAGAGGACATCGCCGAGCGCTACACTGCGTGCCCCCTCAGTCAGCAGAGCACAAGGGAAGCTCAGTGAGCGGAGGTAGGCCTGCAGGCGACCCAGTCACCGCGTCCCACGGAGCAATTAACCCAGTCACCGGCTCACTGGCCACAACACCAGCGAGCATAGCGATAGTGCCCGCGCAATAGGGGAGCAGGCCAGGGGCTGGAGGGATCATCGGACTCTGTGAGGAGAAGCCTGGATAGGCAAGCTGGCGGAACAGAGAGGGGGCAGAGGGGAGCCATCCAACACTCGCCCTGAAGGGGCAGCAGACACGCAGGCAGAAGGAGAGGAAGGTACACAGACGCTACCTGCTCCCGGAATCACGTTACAAGAGGAAGACAGTGACAGTGACCGTGAGTCAAGGGGCCCGGCCGGGCAGAACGCGCCAGGCAGCCCCCCGGGGAGAGCTATCCCCATCCAGCCCACCAGACGTAGAGCTGGCAACATGGCGGTACAGTTGTCATCCCTCACACAGCTCGTGCCTTTCCTAACAAATCCAGGGGAACCAGAGAGGCGATGGGAGGACTGGAAGAGGTATTTCCTCAACTACCTCGACGCGTTGGAGGAAGAGGCAGGCGCGCCATACTCCAGCGCAAGAAGGAAAAAGATCTTACTACATAATCTGGGCCCGGAAGGGATTAGAGTCTACGACACCATCGTGAAAGCGGAAAGAGATGGCACAGACAATGATGTATTCGGCCACGCCATTGCAGACCTAGACGCACACTTCAGGCCTGTAGTATGTGTTGCCATTGACTGCTACAATTTTTTCCAAAGGAAACAGAAGAGCAATGAGACTGTAGATGAATACGTGGTAGCCTTGCAAAAATTGGCACTCACATGCAAGTTTGGGCAACTGCACGATGACTTCATCAGGGACCAGATTATTATGCACACTTCGAGCACCCATGTCCAGGAGAAGCTATGGGTGAATGGTGACGCCCCTCTCAAAGAAATTTGGGCGATGGTAAAGAAAGTTGAACTATCCAAACGCTGCGCCCAAGCCGCCAAAAAGGAAACAGGAGGTACGCAGGCAGTGTGCAAGATAAGGACGAAAGCCAGAGGAGAACGTCCCAAGCAAAGGGAGCCGCAGAGAAATCAGGACAGCGGGCGCCCTAGATCAAATAATTCAGCAGATCAAAGAGCGAACAAAGGAGGACATCAAAGCTGCTACAGGTGTGGGAGTGCTACACACCTTCGGAACGATAAAGTGTGCCCCGCGTTCCGGGCGAAATGCTCATATTGTGGAATATTCGGTCATTACGAAAAAGTGTGCCGCCGAAAACCGAAAGGAACGGCGGTCAAGTACGTGGACCAAGGACAGCAGGGCGACACCACTGAATCGGAGGAGACGGAAGAATCGGAAGAAATCCTGTACATAGACGTCCAGGTACTGGAGATCGAAGGGTCAGGAACTGACAAGCCCCGATTGGACATGCACATCGGAGGAATACCAGTGGAAATGATAGCGGACAGCAGCGCTCCCATCTCCATAATTCAGAGGAAGGTGTGGGAGGACAGGTTCGTGTCAAAGCACGGAGAGAACCTACACCCCATGGACTTGCGTCCAGTCACATACACTGGACAGAAAATCCCAATGTTGGGGTATTGCCCTCTATCGTTTGAGTTTAGAGGCCGTCAAGCCATATGCAAACTATACATTGCGGAGAAAGGCCCCTCAGTATTAAGTTGGAAAGACCAGGGTGCCTTAGGGATCCAACTCAACCCGGGAGGGATTGAGAAGATCCTCCTTATGGACATGGATAGGAGAGATGATATTGACTCATGGAAACGGGCGTACCCAAGAGTCTTCAACAGCCAAATAGGGGAGCTGACCAGATACAAGCACCTTATCAAGTTGAAGGAAGGAGCGACTCCAGTGGTGCACAAGGTGAGAAATATCCCATTCCGGAGCAGAGAAGCGGTGCAACAGGAGCTGGACAGACTCGAAAAGGAAGGAGTGATCAGAGCAATAGAAAGTGCGGAGTGGCTTTCTCTGTTAGTGGTAGCTCAGAAGCCGAACGGCAAAGTCCGGTTGTGCGTGGACCTGAGGGAGTTGAACAAAAATATAATCATTGACAAGTTTCCCCTACCACGCATAAACGAAATGTTGTCCAAGACAAAGAACATCAAGTGGTTCTCAACAGTGGACCTATCTTCGGCCTATCACCAAGTAAAGTTACACCCCTCGTGCACCCACCTCACGTCGTTCATCACACCATTTGGCTGTTATGAATTCGTACGGATGCCGTTTGGCCTAGCATCTGCGGCCGCAGTTTTCCAGAAGATGATGCACAAATTGCTGAAAGGCGTTAACGACGTCCAGTTCTTTCAAGATGATATCTTGGTGATGGGAAAATCCATGCACGACCACAATGAAAAACTTCACAAGGTACTCAAAATATTGCAGGACAACGGGTTAACAGCGGAATGGTCGAAGTGCAAATTGGGAGTACAGTCAGTCACGTATCTAGGCCACGAAGTAAGCGAAGAAGGGATCAAACCTAAAACTGCAAACATGAAGGCCATTCAAGATGCCCCCACCCCGAGCAAGAAGGAAGATGTTCGGTCATTCTTGGGAATGGCCGAATACTACAGCAAGTTTGTACCCCACTTTGCTTCCAAGACGCATCATCTACGCCAGTTGCTCAAAGAGAAGAACAAATTCTTGTGGGGTCAAGAGGAACAAGCAGAGTTCGAGTCACTTAAGAAAGAAATGAGTGCCACCATTCCCCTAAAAGGTTTTGACCCCAAGGCAGAATCGATACTCACGACGGACGCCAGTGACCGGGGTCTAGGGGCAGTCTTAATGCAGAGGTCAGAGACGGGTGAAATGCAAACAGTCAGCTTCGCATCCAGATCACTAGCCCCCAACGAAGAAACGTTTAGCGTGATTGAGAAGGAGATGCTGGCGGTTGTGTGGGCCATGGAGAGGTTCCGCCAATACTTGTGGGGAGCAAGGTTCCTGGTAAAGACGGACCACAAGCCTTTGGTCCGAGTGCTAACCTCGAGTGGCCACGCGCATGCAACACCCCGAATAGCGAAAATGACTTTGCGCCTGTTGGACTTTGTGTACGATGTGGAACACATCCCTGGTCCACAGAACAAGGTGGCAGATTTTCTCAGCAGAGCAGCAGCAATGGAAGACGCGAGCGGCCAAGAAGAACAGAAGTGGGACGGTTATGTTGTTGCCACGATTCAAGAAACTGAAAAGGTGATAAGCATACAGGAGTGGGAAGAAGCATACAAGGAGGATGTTGATCTGGAAGCCGTGAAGGGATATGTCATCCATGGATGGCCAGAGAAAAGACACCTAAAGGAAGAACTCCGGAGATACTGGGAAGTGAGAGAGGAACTATCGCTGGCCGAGGATCCCATCTTCCTGTTGAGAGGGGATAAAGTGGTACCACCCCAAGGCATACTGGGACGCTTAATGGTTTTACTACACGAAGGGCACCAGGGCATCACCAAGACCAAGGCCCTTGCCAGGCAAGCTTACTGGTGGCCGGCCATCGATGTGCAGGTCGAAAGACATGTGAGGCAATGCGAATCTTGTGCCAAAGCAGACAAATCGCAAAGCCTAATCAGACCTCCTCTGGGAAAATTCCCAATACCTGATGGACCCTGGGAGATGCTGTCAGTGGACATTCTGGGTCCCGTCCTAAATAAAGCAGGGACACAGAAATATGTGGTAGCCCTTGTAGACAAATTCTCCAAATGGCCTGAAATAGAAATAAGAGAGGACATGGACACGGAGGCTGTAGTGAACTTCCTGCAGTCCACTTTCATAAGAGAGGGAATCCCGAAAGTCATCATCAGCGACAATGGGCCTCAGTTCACCTCGGCAAAGTGGATGGCCTTCACAGAGAGAAACGGAATTGAAGTGAAGCACACACCAATTTATCATCCCTCAGGAAACGGCCAAGTGGAGCGGTTTAACCGCGTTATTATGGGAACCATCCAAGCAGCTATCAACGATGGTTTGGACTGGGAGAAGGAACTGGAAAGGATGATCTGGGCAGACAGGATCACACCGGGAAGCACCGGATACAGCCCCTTTAAGATTTTGAGAGGGAGAGAAGCATTCACCAAGGATAACCTGGCGTGGAGGAAGCTGGTGATACAGAGCAAGTGGTCTCCAGCAGTGGTGAAGAGAAACCTGGAGAGAGCACAGGAGGTCTACACGACACACTTCAACAGGAATCATAGTGTGAAGAGAGCGGAATTGGAGAAAGGGGACTGGGTGCGAGTAAAACTAGCGGTCCTCAAGAGGAAAGGCGAAAGCAAGTTCTCACCGCCTTTACAAGTCCTAGAGCCATACGCCTGGTCGGCCCTGCTGAGCGATGGGAAGGTGTGGTCACAGGACAGGATGGCCAAATGCAGCAAGATCATTAAATGGGAAAGTGAAGTGGAAGAAGGATCAGAGAATGTCGTGGAAGATGGAGAAGAAGGAAGTAACAGAAGGAGGAACGAGAACGTGAAAGAAGGCATGCCGGAGGTAGAAGAGGATGAAGATGGAGCAAACGAGAGAGAAGGGCAGAGGATTAGATGCAATGAAGAGAAGAACGAGGAGGTGACAGACAAAGAGAGTGAAAGAGTGGAAGAGCAGGCGGCTAGAAGAGAACAGGAAAGCAATGAGAGAGTGGCGAAGGTGAGAACCAGAGTTGGGAGAGAGGTGAAGGCGCCTGAAAGATTTAAGGACTTTAACATGGACTGGAAGTAAGAACTTTTATTGTTGATTAATGTTGATCAAAGGGGGGAGATATGTGGTAACGCGCTAGCAGTAGCGCTCTAGTGTTCCGCTAGGCGGAACAGGAAGGGGAGTAGCGGAAACGGAAGGCGGCCATCTTAAGGCATTGGCGCCGACCGTTCCTAAGCGAAAGGTCGCTAATCCCGGCGCTCCGTTGTATTAATAAAGAAACTTAACCTTACCTGAGCAGTCCTCCAAATTCTTCATCTGTACACAGTATAACAAATGTTGGAGGGAGCATGGAGAAAGAGAGACGAGACGGCCATACTTGATTGACCTTGTAGCCTGAGCCTCCAAGCACGCGAGGCATTGCACAGTCGCAAAAAGGTCAGTACTACAAAAAGTCCAAATTAAATATACAGGTTACTGTTATTTAGGTCACTGTTGTTTAAGTGTGTACTGTTTGGCAGGGCCCGGCGACCCGGCCCAGCAGTGTGCTGGTACTATATTGGCATATGATGTGACTGTATTTCAAAATACTGTATTTCGGTATTTCAAATCTTATGATTCTATGGCGTGCTCAGCACTGCCCAAGTTTCAAAAGTAAACGACTGTACCAGCGCAACAGTAACCCAGGCCTCACCTCAGGCTGCTACCATTTGCAGCTAGGCTGCATTTATTGATAACAGTAATCACATTGCACATTTTCACCACTTCTGTCAAATAGCAGAACATTTTATTCTCATTAAATATTGCTTCTCACCTCCTCAGGTCCATCCCATTTTGCGTGCTCGCGCTGAGGCTTTTCAAATTTCAACATTTCTATTCTCTTTTTTCTCTCACCCTTCTCACTCTCTCTTTTCCGCTATGTATTTTGTTGCTTCTTCTTCCTTCTTTTCCCCTCTCTTTAGTCTGTCTTCACTTCCTCTAACCCATCCAAGCTCTCCACACTTTCTGCCTCTCTTTGCTCCTGTGCTTGTCTAGTCTTGCTATTCACTACTACAATAGGAGCTTCAGAGGGAATAACAGGACAACCAGCCCCCCACTCAACATGTATCAAGTCAATAAGTGTCTGTCCTTACTCGGATACACAAAGTACTCATCAATTTATAATGTAAGGAGGGTTTATTTCTTTTTAAACCTCACCTACAAGTACTACCATTACTATATGGTTATTTCGCTAAAGTGTATCTCAATTCAACCTAAAAACTATCATCGACCATCCACCCATAAACTGAAAAAGTGTGGAAAGGAAAAAAGGCAACTCACGGTAGCAACACCAAGGGGGGACAACTGACTGGTACTTGCCAGCGAACTCCACTTCTCATCATAGGTTACCTTTTCTCCAAAAAGAAAGGAAAAATGTGTGTGCAATATAAAGAAAACCTCAACCCAATGAAACAAAAAATGAAAGAGAACCAAGATGGGATTCTACTTTCTACAAATATGCCACAATAGTGCAAATGTATCAGGACCCCGTGAGAATATAAAGAGGTAATTCTCACCAATTAAAAATTGGTAAAGCTTACTTGCTTCTAATACCTTTTATTCCTTGCTGTAAGCTTTCCCACATTAAAAATGCCTCATATGGAACCATAATAGTCATTATTAGCCAAGATGTTTCGTTGCAGTAGCAATTTTAAGCAACTACTTCAGGGCTAGGGATCCAAAATAGGTTTTCATGGGAGGTTCACATCAAACCTGCGATGGTAGTAAGAAACAAACAAGAGAGACAGGAAGCACCACACGTAAATCACAATACATTTGAAAGTGCCGACATGTTCCACAAAGGTAATTGAAAGTTAAAAATAATTAAAACTTAACAATGCTCATACCTACAGGTTGCATCAAGATTGCGTTCCTGCAACCTTAACTGATCGCGAACCCACAGGGTGACTGCCACCTAATCTTGTCACCTAAAGATTTTCAAAGAAAGGCCACACTGTGACTGACACGATAAGCCCAGATAACCCCCATGGGAGCCTAGTACTTGTTCACCCACTTCACGCAAAAGTTTAAAATATGTACATCGTGAAATCTATATTCAGGGTTCAAGATAACCTGGAGTCTCGATTTAAGGCATGCAGTGGTACAAAAGCCTAAAGCTGATTATGCTCCGTTAGTGAATCGAGTCATGTGTCTGTTTTCAAAACAGCAAGATCCAAATACCGCCACTGCAAACGCCAAACAATAGTATCGAATCCCGGGTGGTCAACATGCCCGCTACTTTATCAGAACGTAATCGACTCACCCGGGGCTATCATAAGAAAACGCCCGTGATTACCTCTCCAGGCCACTCAGTCAATCATACTCTTACCGCGGTCTGGAACCAGAAATGATTTCATTTGTCCCACCATTGTGCCTGTGACGCCACCGTAATATAAAGCGGTACAAAAGGGGGTGGTGATGGACGGAGCATCTGAATCAAACAAACACTCACACCCAGTCAAAAGATCTGTGTTTAATCCATCACCGTTCTTTAGCCCACTCTGCCACCCCAGTTCAGACATGGCTATATGCAAATCAGTCTGACCCTGTGCCTCATGGGAACAGTCCAGCCCGAACTGCCAAGCCATGTCTACCCTGGACCGGAAACAAGCTTCCGAGGACCGGTTTCTGGCATTCAGATCTTTTGACTGGGTGTGAGTGTTTGATTGGTTCAGATGCTCCGTCCATCACCACCCCCTTTTGTACCGTAATATAAAGAGCAGGCAAAATTACACGCCAATCCTTGTTATTCACGTGTTATGAAATATTTTAAAAATATTTCGAGAATATATGAAAAATCTTGCTCTAACCTTCATAGGTGTCTGCATAAATGCACATCACATTAATTGCTGCAATGAATTCCATTTGACAAGAACTATCTGTTAGCATTGCCGCATTCACTCAAGTTTCCCCAAACGAAAATGGCTCTGGTTTTCAGACGCGTTGTGCGTCACGTCACGTGACCGGCGCCAACACCGGAATGCCTGCTCTTTATATTACAGTGGCGTCACAGGTACAATGGTGGGACGAGTAAAATCATTTCTGGTTCCAGACCACGGTAAGAGTGTGATTGACTGAGTGGCCCGGCGAGGTAATCATGGGCATTTTCTTATGATAGCCCCGGGCGAGTTGATTACGTTCTGATAATGTAGCGGGCATGTTGATTACCCGGGATTCGATACTATTGTTTGGCGTTTGCAGTGGCGGTATTTGCATCTTGCTGTTTTGAAAACAGACACATGACTCGATTCACTAACGGAGCATAATCAGCATTAGGCTTTTGTACCACTGCTTGCCTTACATCGAGATTCTAGGTTATCTTGAACCCTGAATATAGATTCCACGATGTACATATTTTAAACTTTTGCGTGATGTGGGTGAACAAGTACTAGGCTCCCATGGGGGTTATCTGGGCTTATCGTGTCAGTCACAGTGTGGCCTTTTTTTGAAAATCTTTAGGTGACAAGATTAGGTGGCAGTCACCCTGTGGATTCGCGATCAGCTGACGCGGTTCCCCCATGTTAAGGTTGCAGGTACGCAATCTTGATGCAACCTGTAAGTATGAGCATTGTTAAGTTTGAATTATTTTTAACTTTCAATTACCTTTGTGGAACATGTCGGCACTTTCAAATGTATTGTGAATTACGTGTGGTGCTTCCTGTCTCTCTTGTTTGTTTCTTACTACCATCGCAGGTTTGATGTGAACTGTTGGACTTGGGCCTTCTGGCAGGTTCACCCCTGAACTTTTTGCCTTAAATTATAGTGATTTCTGGCCTTTGCGCACTTTGACACTGTGGCGCAGTGTAAAGTGCGTGCGCTCCTTGAGTGCGTGGAGTGAGATAGGCCTGCCCTCCCATAGGAATGCATGGGGAATGTATGGGTCCCTGGTAGTTCCTGATGCGTGGGGAGTGCAGGCTCGAGTTTGGTATGTGTGAACTCGTGGGAGTGAATGCTGCGCAACGGTATGTGTGGCTTGTATGTGTCTAGTGGGGAAGGGCTACTTCTAGACATGGCTGTGTGTGTGCAGTGAGGGTGCTGGAGTGTGATTGGCTGGAGCTGGCTGGCATGCCAGGCTCCAGGAAGTCTGGATGGGTCTGCCCGGTGGTGAGTGTGAGATTAGCATGAGTGATGTGTGGGAGGAGTGTACCTGTGTCCTGGATGGGCTGGGTTTTCCCCACACAATGCTGGCTCCGCCCCCCTGTGGTGTGACTGATGACCCAAGCCCTGCCAGTGAATAGAATGGGTGGTTGGGCCATCAAGAGTGCTCCAGAACCAGCTGCAACTGGTTCTGCCCCCACCCTGCACCTACAGACAAAGGGTTGCTCTGTATAAAAAGAGGCTGTGACCTCTTGAAAAATGTTCTTGTTTGCTGCTTGAATCTGCCAGGGGCGTGCTGCTGCTTGGGCCCAGGGGAAGGCTTGCCCAGCCCCTGGACTCCTAAAGGACTTTTGCTGGACCTTTGTTGCCATAGCGCTTGGGAGCGCTGTATTTACCCTCCAAGCGCCTGAAAGTCCTTTCTTTCCCCTCCTAGCGCAAGGAGCGCTTTACTTGCCTTATAGCGCATGGGAGCGCTTTATTCTGCCTCTAGCGCTTGAAAGCGCTGTGTTGTTCCCTAGCGCTCGGAGCGCTTTATTTTGCTTTGCAGGTGCCACCCTGCTTATGGCTGCCCTAGCGAGTGCCCACCTCACCTCTACGTTTAGTTTTCACTTCGAGGGTGCCACCCCTCAGTTATGCCCAAGTGTTCACCGCCGCGGGCCCGTGGATCTGCTCTGAGGCGCTGTCCCGCCTCCATCCCCCCAGGGCCGCGCTGCCATTGGCGGCCCCGGAGAAGTGATTGCCGCTTGGTGATTGGTCCCCGGCTGCAGGGACTCCCGACGCGTCATCTTGAGGCCGCGCAGGGATTGGCCCAACCTCGAGGGCTTCCCCAAGCGCGACCCGGAAGTGCCCGCGGACACAAGGAAGGAACCGGCTGCATCGGCCAGCAAGACTCTCAAGAGGGAGAGCCCCGGCCGCCAGCGAACAGAGGAGACGCGCTACTCCCTTAGAGCAGCCGAGGGAGCATGCAAAAGAACCCGGTGAGTGGCAGACAAGGGAGAGGGGCGTCGGAACACATTGTCAGTGTCCGCCCCTCCCCCGTAGCGCGACCTCGCGCTTGTGATTATTTGCAGCCCTGAGAGGGCTTCGTGGGCCATTATTATTTTGAGTCCCCAGGAGGGGGACTCCACCGATTGCCCTACATTGGTTTTCAGAGCCCGGAGAGGCTCCAGAGACGGCCGCATTTTGTGGTTGAGCCTGGAAGGCTCAAGGGGCATTTTTATTTACTGCGAGCCCACAAAGGGCTCAGGCACCACAAATATCCTGGAGAGCCCTGAGAGGCTCAAAAGCGCCACAGTTGTTAAGGAGCCCTGAGAGGCTCAGGGGCCATTTGTTTCTTCAGAGCCTGCGAGGCTCCCACGTTGGCCCCTCCTTGGTTGCACCAGTTGCCCAGCACTTTGTGGGCAACTGCTCCGTTTAGGACCCTGACTTTGGACACAGGGCGTCCTAGCCCTAGAGAGGCCAGTTGGCCTAGGGACTGCCACAGGTGGTGGCTAATGTGATTTTTGCTCTATTGTGTTCCCTGCACCTCTGAATGTGTTGTAGATGCATCATGTGCCTTGCTCCTTACACCGCTGAACGTGTGTTGATGCGTCATGTGTTCCTTACACCGCTGAATGTAGGTTCTGCATCATGTGTTTTGTCCCCAGGTCTATGCCCCTACTTGTATTGTGATACTGAGGTGGTTGTTCTTGCTAGTGCAGGTGGTGCTAGTAAGGTCCTGGTTCCCTGCGTGACCTGTTCCTAGGGTGGTTAGGATTGCGTAGGGGGGACTTACCAGTTACCAGTGGGTACTGGTTGTGTGCTTTATGTTATAATTTTGTGTTACAGTGATGTTCTGTCATGTACTAAGTGATATTCCAAGGGCTTGATACTAAGCTTGCCCCCTGACCAGAGTCCCAGGACCAGTGGACTCTATGGTGCCTTCCCTGCCAAATTGATGGGACTTGTCTGATCTCCCTGGGCCCCTGGGGCCTCGCTGAAGTGTGCCTCGCTCGTCCCCCTCGGCAGCTCGTGCCGGCAGCCCGTCCAAGCCTCGAGCAGCGCCGCTCTCCCCTGAGCCGCGCCGCTTCGCTGGGTCGCCCGCATCCTGCCTCCCCCTCCTCTTCTGAGCCGCACACATTGGTCGCCCCAGAGAAACGCTTGTACCCTGCCGGCAGCCCGTCCAAGCCTCGAGTAGCGCCGCTCTCCCCTGAGCCGCGCCGCTTCGCTGGGTCGCCCGCTCAAGCTTACTAAGGAGGTCACTCGCATTATCCCGTGCAACCAGGACGGAAGGTACTGTCTGATAGGCTATGTTCTAAGTTCTAGGCCTACAAGTATTGTATTGTTACTTCTAAAAGTGCTGATTCCTGACAGTGGTCCAGGTGGCCCTGTCTTGTAAATAATCCCTTGTAAATTCTGCCCGTGCCTCTGGCACATTGTAAAGTGTGTTTTATCTAATGTGTTTTGGTGTAATACAAAGGCTATTTTTATATAACCTTGTGTGGAGTTTCCTTTGTGGTGGGCCTTTGGGTGTTGTTGCTGGGGTGCATGCGCAAATACTTAACTTACATCGCCTCCAAGTTTAGCCTTGCTGCTCGCGCCACGTTACCTAGAGGGTGAGTAGGGGTTATCTTGGCGTGTAACTCCCTTGCCCTGACTTGGGAGTGGTGGTCTCTGACTGACTTTGGCGAAAGCCCTGGCCAGCCAGGGATCCCATTTACAACATTGGCGGCAAGCGGTGGGATAAGGATTTGTGTTTGCGTTGTACCTTAGTAGCAGCTGGCTGCACCACAAAACTCTGCATTTTAGATAAAAACATTTTGGGGATTATTGTATGGAGTTTGCTAAAAATGTCATTTCTGTGGAAATGTGTTTCTCGTGCACTTTGAGTTAGGTGTCCCTAGCTCGGGAGGGTAGATCATCCCCCTAAGTGCAGTGTGTTTTCTGGATTCATCCAGAAGGGTGGGATCCAGTGGTGGCAGCATAAGTGTGTCCAGTGCATGAGTCCCCCGTCCCTGCCCTGGAGTAATGGTACCTGTGTCAAGTGTGGTCAGGTTGAGAAGTCAGGGGTGGTAGAAACTGCCTTACCAGTCTGGGGAGGGGTGTGTGTGGATGAATGGTGTTTGGCACTGGACGTGTTTGTAAGTTCTCTGGATGGGGAGCTTGCTGAATGCTTGTGTACTCGTGTTTTGCTCAGATACCTAAGTCCTGTGTGTTGAACTTTTCCCAAGAACGTCTGCAGACAGTGGAGCCTGCTTTTTGATTTCTGTGGTCTGTTGAGAGACAGAATTTTGGAGTTGGTAATGTTCTGGAAGGAGAGAGGCATAGGGGATGGAGTGATTCCAAAAGGAGTGTCTGAGGTGTCTTCCAGCCCAGCGTGGTGGAAGAGGTTCAGTGTAGCCCAGCTAGGTCTCGGTGTAGGGGCTCACGTCCTGTCTCAAGAGGAGAAGGAGTGGGTGGGACTGCATGTCTCCAGGTGCCCGAAACCCAGTCTCAGGGCCTGGATTGTTCTTGAAGGGAACATCAGGTCGGGGGCCTAGGCTGTACCAATAGGTCATTTGAGGAGGATCTTCCAGAGTGTCTGGAGAACGTGGAACCTCTGTAACCAGGGTTCCAGTAGTTCTGGTGTCTGGCAGTACCGCTCCAGTTGGGAGGGTGCAGAAGTCCAGATGGAGGGGTGCGAGGGGGATAGGTTCCCCAGTGGAAGAGCCAGTGGGTCAGGGGCCAACCAGAAGGGTTGTGTCACCAGGGAGTGACCATGGTGATGCCACTTCTGTCCTGAGTGTCAGGCAGACTTGTACACGACACATTAGTTGTGTCACCCTCAAGGAAGTCCTGGTGCGCCAGGCATCTGACCAAAGGGTACGTCCCTCGGTTGGGGAGCCAGTAGCCGGTGTTTCCGGATCTGGACGTAAGGGCAACTGTATCTAGTGTCCTGAAGTTACAGGAGAGAACTCCTGCCTGAAGAGAAGGAACCGGGTAAGCTGTATGGGGTATTGACCTGCAGTGGTTGCCTTGCTGCTGAAGGAGGAGAGAAAGTCTTAGACTTTTGTTTTCAACTTGTAGAAGTCCTGGTGTGCCAGGCATCTAACCAAAGGGTAGCGTCCCTAGGTTAGGGAGCCAGGTTCAGGTGGTTGCCTGTCCTGGACGGCAGGGCGACTGTAGCCAGTGTCCTGGCCGGTTTGTCTTCTAGGCGTACCCCTGTGAACACAGGTGGGGCTCATCTTAAGTGAAGAGACCCTGTGTTTCCCAGAAGGGGTGGTACAGGCCTAGCAGGGATCTTTAGGGTTCTTGGCTGAGTGTTGTGGTACTACCCTGAGAGCAGGTGGGGCCTACCTTAAGTGGAGGGACCCTGTTCTACAGTGGGAGGGTGCAGAACTCTGGAAGGGGGTCAGAGGGAGTCTGACCCCTGTGCATCCGGTGAATGTGGACTCCCGGTGGGAGAGTTGTGTTCTGGAGGGTGCTTCAGAAGTAGAGGTAGGGTGGGGCAATCTTGCCCGTGACCTCTGGTCAGCCTGAGGGTGCGGACCCTAGGTTGGAGGATCAGTGGTAGTTTGGAACTACACTGAGAGGGAGTGGAGAATGGCTAGTGCAGGCCAGGGGTTACTACCCCCCACTCTGTGGATTGGCAAGGACCAGTGGTATCTAGGTGGCCTAGGGCCTGGTCCTAGCCGTGGACAACTAAGGAGTACCAGTGGGGTAGCCTAGTTGGGCCTGTTTTTTTAAGGATGTGCTTGTCTTATGGATTAACTTGGCGTAGAACCGGAGGGTGTCCCTGCAGTGCGGGCCCGCGTCCGTGTTCTATCGCCCCAAGCAGGGAAGTCCATCACGGTGGTGATTGGTCTCCCCTGCGTTTTGGCTGGAAGGGGGTTGTGTTGGACTTGGGCCTTCTGGCAGGTTCACCCCTGAACTTTTTGCCTTAAATTATAGTGATTTCTGGCCTTTGCGCACTTTGACACTGTGGCGCAGTGTAAAGTGCGTGCGCTCCTTGAGTGCGTGGAGTGAGATAGGCCTGCCCTCCCATAGGAATGCATGGGGAATGTATGGGTCCCTGGTAGTTCCTGATGCGTGGGGAGTGCAGGCTCGAGTTTGGTATGTGTGAACTTGTGGGAGTGAATGCTGCGCAACGGTATGTGTGGCTTGTATGTGTCTAGTGGGGAAGGGCCACTTCTAGACATGGCTGTGTGTGTGCAGTGAGGGTGCTGGAGTGTGATTGGCTGGAGCTGGCTGGCATGCCAGGCTCCAGGAAGTCTGGATGGGTCTGCCCGGTGGTGAGTGTGAGATTAGCATGAGTGATGTGTGGGAGGAGTGTACCTGTGTCCTGGATGGGCTGGGTTTTCCCCACACAATGCTGGCTCCGCCCCCCTGTGGTGTGACTCATGACCCAAGCCCTGCCAGTGAATAGAATGGGTGGTTGGGCCATCAAGAGTGCTCCAGAACCAGCTGCAACTGGTTCTGCCCCCACCCTGCACCTACAGACAAAGGGTTGCTCTGTATAAAAAGAGGATGTGACCTCTTGAAAAATGTTCTTGTTTGCTGCTTGAATCTGCCAGGGGCGTGCTGCTGCTTGGGCCCAGGGGAAGGCTTGCCTCCCCTGGGCTCTGCCCAGCCCCTGGACTCCTAAAGGACTTTTGCTGGACCTTTGTTGCCATAGCGCTTGGGAGCGCTGTATTTACCCTCCAAGCGCCTGAAAGTCCTTTCTTTCCCCTCCTAGCGCAAGGAGCGCTTTACTTGCCTTATAGCGCATGGGAGCGCTTTATTCTGCCTCTAGCGCTTGAAAGCGCTGTGTTGTTCCCTAGCGCTCGGAGCGCTTTATTTCGCTTTGCAGGTGCCACCCTGCTTATGGCTGCCCTAGCGAGTGCCCACCTCACCTCTACGTTTAATTTTCACTTCGAGGGTGCCACCCCTCAGTTATGCCCAAGTGTTCACCGCCGCCGGCCTGTGGATCTGCTCTGAGGCGCTGTCCCGCCTCCATCCCCCCAGGGCCGCGCTGCCATTGGCGGCCCCGGAGAAGTGATTGCCGCTTGGTGATTGGTCCCCGGCTGCAGGGACTCCCGACGCGTCATCTTGAGGCCGCGCAGGGATTGGCCCAACCTCGAGGGCTTCCCCAAGCGCGACCCGGAAGTGCCCGCGGACACAAGGAAGGAACCGGCTGCATCGGCCAGCAAGACTCTCAAGAGGGAGAGCCCCGGCCGCCGGCGAACAGAGGAGACGCGCTACTCCCTTAGAGCAGCCGAGGGAGCATGCAAAAGAACCCGGTGAGTGGCAGACAAGGGAGAGGGGTGTCGGGACACATTGTCGGTGTCCGCCCCTCCCCCGTAGCGCGACCTCGCGCTTGTGATTATTTGCAGCCCTGAAAGGGCTCCGTGGGCCATTATCATTTTGAGTCCCCAGGAGGGGGACTCCACCGATTGCCCCACATTGGTTTTCAGAGCCCGGAGAGGCTCCAGAGACGGCCGCATTTTGTGGTTGAGCCTGGAAGGCTCAAGGGGGCATTTTTATTTACTGCGAGCCCACAAAGGGCTCAGGCACCACAAATATCCTGGAGAGCCCTGAGAGGCTCAAAAGCGCCACAGTTGTTAAGGAGCCCTGAGAGGCTCAGGGGCCATTTGTTTCTTCAGAGCCTGCGAGGCTCCCACGTTGGCCCCTCCTTGGTTGCACCAGTTGCCCAGCACTTTGTGGGCAACTGCTCCGTTTAGGACCCTGACTTTGGACACAGGGCGTCCTAGCCCTAGAGAGGCCAGTTGGCCTAGGGACTGCCACAGGTGGTGGCTAATGTGATTTTTGCTCTATTGTGTTCCCTGCACCTCTGAATGTGTTGTAGATGCATCATGTGCCTTGCTCCTTACACCGCTGAACGTGTGTTGATGCGTCATGTGTTCCTTACACCGCTGAATGTAGGTTCTGCATCGTGTGTTTTGTCCCCAGGTCTATGCCCCTACTTGTATTGTGATACTGAGGTGGTTGTTCTTGCTAGTGCAGGTGGTGCTAGTAAGGTCCTGGTTCCCTGCGTGACCTGTTCCTAGGGTGGTTAGGATTGCGTAGGGGGGACTTACCAGTTACCAGTGGGTACTGGTTGTGTGCTTTATGTTATAATTTTGTGTTACAGTGATGTTCTGTCATGTACTAAGTGATATTCCAAGGGCTTGATACTAAGCTTGCCCCCTGACCAGAGTCCCAGGACCAGTGGACTCTATGGTGCCTTCCCTGCCAAATTGATGGGACTTGTCTGATCTCCCTGGGCCCCTGGGGCCTCGCTGAAGTGTGCCTCGCTCGTCCCCCTCGGCAGCTCGTGCCGGCAGCCCGTCCAAGCCTCGAGCAGCGCCGCTCTTGATGAAGCAAAGCTTCGCATATTTGCGACCTTGCTGTATTCAAGAACCTCGTTTATGTGTAACAAGGTAATAAGTGTGCGTCTTACTAACATTTATATTAAGTTTGAGTAAAAGTTTATGAAGCTTGCCTATGTGTATTTCTAATGCATTTAATCTGTGTACTTAAATATGGCCGCCGCTTGTATTTTAGTTACTGCGCATGCGTCAGCCACACTCACGTGTCCTGACGCGTCTGCAGAAGTGGAGGGAAAATTATGCGCATGCGTAATACATAGCTGTGCCCATCATGTGGTACTGCTCGTGCCACTGCTCTTGTGATTGTATCCATGTAGCTAACATATAGACTGCATAAGTATATTTTATGATGATAAGTTGAAAATACAACCCTGTGATGTGATTTCATAACGTTATATTTGTGTATTAATTTGTTCTCGCTTACTTTTCATGTACCGCGGGGAATGGGGGTCCGAACTGGTTGGGAGCCATATTGACGGTCTCTTCTGCGCATGACCAGAGAATACTGAAAGGTGGCAACTTTGGACAGTGGAACTCAGCCAGCTGGCAGCCACAGTCAAGATGTGCCTGGGAAAGCCACCTCTGCGCTACGAGAACGGAGAATGTTGCTCCTCATGTGTTACAATGTTAATTGTCACTCGTATTTCTGCACAGTTTCTCATGAGAACCCCAATCTCTCTAGGCGGTACCCAAGTATGCTAATATAGGCTCAAAATAGCGTATTCTGATTGGTGTGTTACCCAAATCCTACCTTAGGACCAATCCAAATTGAGGGATTCTGACACTTTGCAACATTGGGGTTGGTACACCGTCCCAAAAGAGTATATCTACCCTGGGTTCACCTAGGGAAATTGTCCGACTTGTCTGGTTTAGCTGACCTGTCACTGACCCATCGTACTCAATAGGTGACTGAAGATACAGAGAGCTGCGGAGCACTCTGTCCGAAATTGACCATAGACTAAGGTTCTACTGAACCTTAAAGTGCTGGCGAAGCACTTTGCTGGGAGTTCGCTGACCCAATCGGGGTCTTGATCGATAGCTGCAGAGAGGGTGGAGCGCAGGCGTTGCTTCCAAACTGCGGGTGCGGTCCTGTCCTGAGCGGTCCTGTCCTGAGCGGTCCTGTCCTGAGGGTTTGCTGTCCTGTCCTGAGGTCCTGTCCTGATTCCTAATCTGAGGGTATCCTGTCCTGTCCGGGGTGTCCATTCTGCACCTGCTGTCCTTTGAGGGGTATCCTTCCTTGAGGGTTTCCTGTCCTTAACTGACCCGTGGCCAGGGTTTGGTTTCCACACCAGTCTAGGTAAATACTGCTCTAAGTTCTTTAAACTTGCACCTTTCTATATTTCTACCTTTCGCTACAATAAAGTGACAGCTTTGCATATGTTGATTTTTCCATGCTATTTGCTGCAAACTATTGAACGAAAGTCATTTGCATATTTTTCATGATATGTTCCCATGTCACCCTACCTTTTAGAGATTATATTTTGCATTGCAGTTTGTCATTTTCTGATATGGTCTAGAACCTCCTTACCTAGACTGTTTAAAGGTCCCTTTACTTTAAGTTTAGCGTGTTACTTTTTATAGGACCTCCTTTAGTAACCCATGCATAGTCTGTCCATGCTTAAACATTTCTGAGATTTTAGTATTTTTCCACTTGCATTCCATATTACATTTTGAATGGTTACCCTGTCGTTATTTCTCTATAGTTATATCATTTACATTATCTTGGTTATTGATTGCCTCATTCTTGTGTATCTTATGCTTGATGATAACGAACTTTAGATAAACATTTTAAAACTTCCAGTTGTCCGTGGTCATTTTAACAGTATTGAATGTCATTTGAAATTGCATTTGCTGCCTTTCCTTTTACAGCTAGGCTCCTGATCCATTGAAGTCATAGGTACCCGTGTCGGTGGATGGTAAGTCGGGTACACTGAGTCATAACAAGTAGGGAACACACACAATTGATAGCAGCCCGTGAAGTCGCCTGGTCAATGAATAGTGTGAATTGAAAGTATATGGGCCCTGAAGCCGGAAACGGCGGAATCATTGGCTGGGTGACCTCGCGCGCTTTATCAGTTTTCTGGTAAGCAGAGGATGGTTAGGGACTAGCTAAAGGTTAGGCAGGATTAGTTAGACTAGTTGAGTCGGAAGCTGCTAGTACATTAATGCTGCTATAAGAGCGGCTGTTCTGAGAGAGCTGATCATTCTCTTGTGAATACGCTGCTAAAATTCATGAATTGCTGTATTGTTATTATTCTTGTTCTTATATTGTTATATGTATTAATCCATGCGTTCGTAAACCGTATTGTTTCTTGTTGTCCGAACTCCCCGGGGAATTGAAAGGGCAAGTGGTGAATAGAATCCATTGTCCTGAGGTCACAGGCTTAAAGGAAAGTTAGGTGCAGGTTATGATAACCGGGAAGCACTAACTAGGGTTTTCTGAATACATGTGTGAATAAATGTTAGTAACAAGGTTCATTGGCAAAATTCCCATAGTGGCGTAACCTAGTAAAGGGTCACATCGGAAAAGTAGCAGGTTCCTCGGAGCTAGGGTGAAAGCAGAGGGGTCCGCTGAGAAACCTTAAACTCAGAATATATCCCGGAAAGAAGTGGATGAGTTTAGGGGAATAACAGGTTCACCGATGCTAGAGTGAAGGGTAGGCGGAAGAGATCTGCCCGCAGCGCGTGAAAAGTAAATGGAAGTAGTTTACTTGCAGTAAAAGAAATCTTTCTGTCTAGACACTTGAGCACTGTGGCGAATGTGTATTCGTTGTTAAATAACCAAGCACTGAGCACTTTAGAAAGAAAGAAAGTTTCCGTTACCTTGTGAAGGGAGGGAGTCAGTCGCGAAGCGTCTCTGACGTCACTCCGTGCCGCGCTGGGATTGGTAGAAGCAGCGGGCGGGTAGCGGGGCTGGAATTGTAAAGGATGGGTGAAGCGCCGAGGAGTGGGAACTGTCTCACGAAGGGGCCGCGCACCCATTGGTCGAAACTATTTGAACGCGTGCACCTCATTGGTCGCACAGAATTGCAAGGCGCGTTCTGATTGGAGGTAGCTTTGTAAACAGAGTTAAGCGTAGAAATCGTATGTGGCACTCGTATTGTCCAGAGACTAGACCCGATCCGAGAAACCAAGGGTTTGAAAGGGATCAGTGGAAAGCCAATAGATACGATATTATGTACGGAGGAAAGAGAAAGATGTCCCTTGTAAGTAGGGTAAAGAATTATTTCAAAACGGACAAACCGATTAAATCTAGAGAAGGCGTTATTGTCCCGCCACCGAATACCCCCGCCTCATTCATGATGTTTGATCGAGGGTACAATACCTGTGTGTGGTTAGAGAATTGGGTAAAGTACACAAAAGATGACGGAGTATTGGCCTTTCCGTTAGACGGTACTTTCAATGGCAGGATTTTATTTAATTTGAGAACCCGGATGAATGAATTGCATCCCAGACCGGGACTAACGCAGTATGAGGCATTAGAGCATGGGTACTCACAAACTTTCTCTCGGGGGCCAAAATTATAGTGTGGTTTGTGTCCGAGGGCCGCACCGGTGGGGCGGGGTCAGTGGGGTAGGGGGCGGGGCTAGAGCAACAAAAAAAACTCTTACCATGAGGTTGATCACAGGTCCCTGCAGCGGACGCCTTCGTCCACTGAGCCACCAGACCCGGCATACACACATCTCTCTCTCTCGGTCTCTCTCTCTCTCTCTCTGTCTCTGTCTCTCTCTCTCTCTCTCTCTCTCTCTGTCTCCCTCCTTCTCTCTGTCTCCCTCCTTCTCTCTGTCTCCCTCCTTCTCTCTAGCTCTCTCCCTCTCTCTCCCTCTGTCTCACTCACTCCCTCTCTGTCTCCCTCTGTCTGTCTCTCTCTCTCTCCCTCCCTCTGTCGCCCTCCCTGTCTCACTCCCTGTCTCCATCCCTCTCCCTCTCTGTCTCCCTCTCCCTTCCTCTGTTTCCCCCTGCCTTCCTCTGTCCCCCACTGACTCCATCTGTCTCCCCCTCCCTTCCTCTGTCTCCCCCTCCCTTCCTCGGTCTCCCCCTCCCTTCCTCTGTCTCCACCTCCCTTCCTCTGACTCCCTCTCCCTCCCTCCCTCTCCCTCCCTCCGTCTCCCTCCCTCCGTCTCCCTCCCTCCGTCTCCCTCCCTCCGTCTCCCTCCCTCCGTCCGTCTCCCTCCCTCCGTCTCCCTCCCTGTCTCCCTCCCTGTCTCCCTCCCTGTCTCCCTCCCTCTCTGTCTCCCTCTGTCTGTCTCTCTCTGCCTGTCTCCCTCTGCCTCCCTCCCTCTGCCTCCTTCCCTCTGTCTCCCTCCCTCTGTCTCCCTCCCTCTGTCTCCCTTCTCCCTCCCTCTGTCTCCCTTCTCCCTCCCTCTGTCTCCCTTCTCCCTCCCTCTGTCTCCCTTCTCCCTCTGTCTCCCTTCTCCCTCCGTCTGTCTCCTTCCATCTGTCTTCCACTGTCTGTCTCCCACGTCTGTCTCCCTCTTTCTGTCTCCCCCCCCACTGTCTGTCGCCCTCCCTCTGTCTCCCTCTCTGTCTCCCTCTCTGTCTCCCTCTCCCTCCCTCTCCCCGTCTCCCTCCTTCTCCCTGTCTTCCTCTGTCTGTCTCCCTCCTGCCTCTGTCTCCCTCCCTCTTTCTGGCTGTCTCCCTCCCTCTGGCTGTCTCCCTCCCTCTGGCTGTCTCCCCCCTTCTGGCTGTCTCCCTCCCTCTGGCTGTCTCCCTCCTTCTGGCTGTCTCCCTCCCTCTGGCTGTCTCCCTCCTTCTGGCTGTCTCCCTCTTTCTGGCTGTCTCCCTCTTTCTGGCTGTCTCCCTCCTGTCTGTCACCCTCCCTCTGTCTCACTCTCTGTCTCCCTCTCCCTCCCTCTCCCCGTCTCCCTCCTTCTCCCTGTCTTCCTCTGTCTGTCTCCCTCCTGCCTCTGTCTCCCTCCCTCTTTCTGGCTGTCTCCCTCCCTCTGGCTGTCTCCCTCCCTCTGGCTGTCTCCCTCCCTCTGGCTGTCTCCCTCCCTCTGGCTGTCTCCCTCCCTCTGGCTGTCTCCCCCCTTCTGGCTGTCTCCCTCCTTCTGGCTGTCTCCCTCTTTCTGGCTGTCTCCCTCTTTCTGGCTGTCTCCCTCTTTCTGGCTGTCTCCCTCTTTCTGGCTGTCTCCCTCTTTCTGGCTGTCTCCCTCTTTCTGGCTGTCTCCCTCTTTCTTGCTGTCTCCCTCTTTCTGGCTGTCTCCCTCCCTCTGGCTGTCTCCCTCCCTCTGGCTGTCTCCCTCTTTCTGGCTGTCTCCCTCCTGTCTGTCACCCTCCCTCTGTCTCACTCTCTGTCTCCCTCTCCCTCCCTCTCCCCGTCTCCCTCCTTCTCCCTGTCTTCCTCTGTCTGTCTCCCTCCTGCCTCTGTCTCTCTCCTTCTTTCTGGCTGTCTCCCTCCCTCTGGCTGTCTCCCTCCCTCTGTCTGTCTCCCTCCCTCTGGCTGTCTCCCTTTCTCTGGCTGTCTCCCTCTCTCTGGCTGTCTCCCTCTCTCAGGCTGTCTCCCTCTCTCAGGCTGTCTCCCTCTCTCAGGCTGTCTCCCTCTTTCTGGCTGTCTCCCTCCTGTCTGTCTCACTCTCTGTCTCCCTCTCCCTCCCTCCCTCTCCCTCCCACTGTCTGTCTCCCTCCCTCTGGCTGTCTCCCTCCCTCTGGCTGTCTCCCTCCCTCTGGCTGTCTCCCTCTCTCTGGCTGTCTCCCTCTTTCAGGCGGTCTCCCTCTTTCAGGCGGTCTCCCTCTTTCTGGCTGTCTCCCTCTTTCTGGCTGTCTCCCTCTTTCTGGCTGTCTCCCTCCTGTCTGTCACCCTCCCTCTGTCTCACTCTCTGTCTCCCTCTCCCTCCCTCCCTCTCCCTCCCACTGTCTGTCTCCCTCCCTCTGTCTGTCTCTCTCTCGGTCTCCCTCTCCCCCCCTTTCCCTCCCCCTCTGTCTCCCTCCCCTTTTCCTCCCTCCCAGTGCCCCAGCACATTTATCTGTGAGGGGCTGCCATTACCATAATTCCCTTAAACGGGACTGCCTGCATCTTGTTCATTGCGACGCCAGGACTGAGAAACGTTGCCTGTTTTTAAAACAATGTGGGTTCTAAAGACACTGTAATTTACAAAATGAGGGGCACACCTCTAGTTTTACGGAAATATTTTATAGAATTTTTAGTTTTATTTAATTTTTTTAAAAACCATGCGTGCAGCAAAAGTGGCACGTTTGTCCAAACGCCGTGCCTCTGTCTCCCTTCTCCCTCCCTCTGTCTCCCTTCTCCCTCCCTCTGTCTCCCTTCTCCCTCCCTCTGTCTCCCTTCTCCCTCTGTCTCCCTTCTCCCTCCGTCTGTCTCCTTCCATCTGTCTTCCACTGTCTGTCTCCCACGTCTGTCTCCCTCTTTCTGTCTCCCCCCCCACTGTCTGTCGCCCTCCCTCTGTCTCCCTCTCTGTCTCCCTCTCTGTCTCCCTCTCCCTCCCTCTCCCCGTCTCCCTCCTTCTCCCTGTCTTCCTCTGTCTGTCTCCCTCCTGCCTCTGTCTCCCTCCCTCTTTCTGGCTGTCTCCCTCCCTCTGGCTGTCTCCCTCCCTCTGGCTGTCTCCCTCCCTCTGGCTGTCTCCCTCCCTCTGGATGTCTCCCTCTTTCTGGCTGTCTCCCTCCCTCTGGCTGTCTCCCTCCCTCTGGCTGTCTCCCTCCCTCTGGCTGTCTCCCTCCCTCTGGCTGTCTCCCTCCCTCTGGCTGTCTCCCTCCCTCTGGCTGTCTCCCCCCTTCTGGCTGTCTCCCCCCTTCTGGCTGTCTCCCTCCCTCTGGCTGTCTCCCTCCTTCTGGCTGTCTCCCTCCCTCTGGCTGTCTCCCTCCTTCTGGCTGTCTCCCTCTTTCTGGCTGTCTCCCTCTTTCTGGCTGTCTCCCTCCTGTCTGTCACCCTCCCTCTGTCTCACTCTCTGTCTCCCTCTCCCTCCCTCTCCCCGTCTCCCTCCTTCTCCCTGTCTTCCTCTGTCTGTCTCCCTCCTGCCTCTGTCTCCCTCCCTCTTTCTGGCTGTCTCCCTCCCTCTGGCTGTCTCCCTCCCTCTGGCTGTCTCCCTCCCTCTGGCTGTCTCCCTCCCTCTGGCTGTCTCCCTCCCTCTGGCTGTCTCCCCCCTTCTGGCTGTCTCCCTCCTTCTGGCTGTCTCCCTCTTTCTGGCTGTCTCCCTCTTTCTGGCTGTCTCCCTCTTTCTGGCTGTCTCCCTCTTTCTGGCTGTCTCCCTCTTTCTGGCTGTCTCCCTCTTTCTGGCTGTCTCCCTCTTTCTGGCTGTCTCCCTCCCTCTGGCTGTCTCCCTCCCTCTGGCTGTCTCCCTCTTTCTGGCTGTCTCCCTCCTGTCTGTCACCCTCCCTCTGTCTCACTCTCTGTCTCCCTCTCCCTCCCTCTCCCCGTCTCCCTCCTTCTCCCTGTCTTCCTCTGTCTGTCTCCCTCCTGCCTCTGTCTCTCTCCTTCTTTCTGGCTGTCTCCCTCCCTCTGGCTGTCTCCCTCCCTCTGTCTGTCTCCCTCCCTCTGGCTGTCTCCCTTTCTCTGGCTGTCTCCCTCTCTCTGGCTGTCTCCCTCTCTCAGGCTGTCTCCCTCTCTCAGGCTGTCTCCCTCTCTCAGGCTGTCTCCCTCTTTCTGGCTGTCTCCCTCCTGTCTGTCTCACTCTCTGTCTCCCTCTCCCTCCCTCCCTCTCCCTCCCACTGTCTGTCTCCCTCCCTCTGGCTGTCTCCCTCCCTCTGGCTGTCTCCCTCCCTCTGGCTGTCTCCCTCTCTCTGGCTGTCTCCCTCTTTCAGGCGGTCTCCCTCTTTCAGGCGGTCTCCCTCTTTCTGGCTGTCTCCCTCTTTCTGGCTGTCTCCCTCTTTCTGGCTGTCTCCCTCCTGTCTGTCACCCTCCCTCTGTCTCACTCTCTGTCTCCCTCTCCCTCCCTCCCTCTCCCTCCCACTGTCTGTCTCCCTCCCTCTGTCTGTCTCTCTCTCGGTCTCCCTCTCCCCCCCTTTCCCTCCCCCTCTGTCTCCCTCCCCTTTTCCTCCCTCCCAGTGCCCCAGCACATTTATCTGTGAGGGGCTGCCATTACCATAATTCCCTTAAACGGGACTGCCTGCATCTTGTTCATTGCGACGCCAGGACTGAGAAACGTTGCCTGTTTTTAAAACAATGTGGGTTCTAAAGACACTGCCCTAAGCACTAGCGCTGCTTGTCTGAAGTACCGCAATACTTTGGCACCTTCAATTGCTTACCTGCATTGGACTGAGTGGTCCCAATACTCCTGCACTGCAGGAATTGCCAGCAATAACTTAATAATTACTCGAACCAAAACACACCAGCGCTTCAACATGTGCTGACTACAGGCAAGTTTGGAATGCGTCTACATAACTCAGAAACCTTTTGGATTTGAACACCAGACGGTGTTCCTGGATTCTGCACTTGCTGCTGCTCTCATATTTAATGGAACAAGCCCCAGTGTTACAGTCTTCTTTCCCTCCCTCCCTCTCCCTTTGTCTCCGTCCCATTACCTCCGTCACCCTTTTCACCTCACCCTGCTGTGTGTCAGCCCGGGCTGAGACAGCCTCCTGGCACACACAGCCCCACCCGAGCACTTCACAAGACCATTTGTATGGTAATGAGGCCTTGCTGTATTTAACCTCTTCTTAGACCCCTGCAGCTCCACTGTGACTGTCATTGGAATCACCCGGCGGCCGGCCCCCACAGAGCAGCAGAGTCTCTTAGACTTGCGCGGCTGCAACCAGCAGTGTTTGAAGACACGATGACATTTTTTTTTAATGCACGGGTACGATGTCTGGAAGGTCGGCGGGCCGCCAGGGAAGGCTTGCCGGGCCGCAGCTGGCCCGCGGGCCGTACTATGAGTACCCATGCATTAGAGGAATGGGAGATTGAGGCTTTTGAAAGAGAGAAACCCCGTATGGTCAAAGGTCTGACCAAGTGGTACCCCAGGCTGAAACAAGAGACCAGGGATAAGAGGATGAAACAGTGGAGGCAGAGCATGATTGTTGAGGGTCTGTTTCCCATGATGCCAGCAGGTAACCCTTCTGGGGGAGAGAAAAGGACAGAAAAGAGTAAGCATTGGGGAGCTCCTGGGGAGTCAGACGATGAATTTTTAGATGACATTTTTACGAGAAGTCCGCCACCTTATAATGAGGGAGCCCGACCTTCCAATGCAGGAGAAGTTGCCCAACGTCCATCTATTAAGGAGGAGGACAGATCCCTATGTAGGGGGGGAGGGGGCCAGGTATTGCCCTATTTTGAGAAGCCCGAGCCCCCGGAGGTACGAAATATATATCCCAGTATGTCCGGGATCCCGGAGGAAAAATATTCCCGTGAAAAGCTCTTTTACCCCAGACCTCTTTATGAAAACGAAGAGAAGCCATTAAGTTCAGGAGTGCCCTTTTTGCAGCCTCCATATGGGGAGGAGCGCAGGTCATTTGGGACAGGAACTTTGTTCCCGAAACCAAATTATGGTGGAGGACCAAGTGAGACGCATCCTACTGCCCCGAGTTTTACGCCTCAACTGACCCCACAAATGGTACCTGACCGAACCTTAGGAAGAGTATTGGATGAAAGGGAGCAAGAGGCCATAGCCAGACAGAGGTCAGAAATAATTCAGAAAATCTCCCAGTTAAACACCAGTCCTGAAGCTTTGACTATTCCGGTAACAATCGGACCCGTGGTTCCATTGTACGGGAATGGTCAAGGAGGTCCGAACCCTCCAGTTATGAACCCAATAATGGCCCCGCCGAGGCAAGAGCCCTTACTAATAGACGATCAGTCCAGTGAGTGTGAGTCTGATGTTGTGTTCTTGGATCTGCCAAACAAACAAGCAGGGAAGGGAGTGCAGAAGAGGCATAATCCTTTTGATACGAAAGAAATTAAATTAGAGTCAGCAACAGGTACCCGGAGTGTCTCTTTGGTAACGCCAGAAGAAATTGAAAATTGGAGTCGTGAATTAGAAAAACAGGCTCCGCAAACGAAACCTTTAGACCTCTACAAACTGAGAGTAGAAATAGAGGAATTAATGGCAGGAAATGTGGGGCTAGACAGACTGAACACCTATTCTGAAGAAGAGTTGCTGTTTATGTGTAAAAGTCTTACCAGGAGTACTAGGGTGCTCCACGAGAAACTGACCGACACTGCAGCTAGTATGGGGATAGATATATCAAGATCGAAGCCCTTGCAGAAACCATACCGAGCTGAGTTTTCAGACAAAGATTTAGAAAGTCTGAATGTGTCAGGAAGAAAATTGCAGATTAAAGAGTTGCTTGCAGTTTTGCAAAAATGGGGAGACGTGGAAAGGTGGAAAACGAGGTGGGCACATAAGAAAGAGGAGGCCCGATCCAGACAAGCTACCCCTGAGTTCCCTTTGAGAGAAGTAGACAAGCCCGAAACTTTATGCCCCATGCGCGAAGTACCCGGTGGGAGGTATGTGCACATTCCATGGTCCAGACAGGATATTGTGTCCTTTACTAACGATTTCCCGAAACTGCGTGAGAAGCCAGTTGAATGGTACCGGCAAGTGGAAAGGTTTGTAAAGGTGCAGAAATGCCTGTGGAAAGACCTGGATGGGTTTTTTGACATTGTGGTCCCGGTCGATCTATGGACCGAGTGTAAAATAGCCATAGCCTGGCCTAGTGAGGAATACCCGAGAGATGAGAAAACAGGGGAACCATCGAAAGAAGTAATGAGAAAATATGAGCAAGTAATTCAGCATCTGAAACTAAAAGTGCCAGCTAAGGAAACTGATTGGACCAGGATAGATAGAACAACGCAGGAAAGAGAGGAGACAGTGCACTCCTATTATGAAAGGCTGTTACAGGTGTTTAAAACATACAGTGGTATAGATAACATCGAGATGAAGGACATGACGCACTTCATTTACAGGTTTGTAAACGGTTTAAGACCTGAAATTTGTCCGTGGATAAAAGATAACAAGATCTGTTGGCACTCCAAAAAGGTAGACGAGGTCCTGCGGTACGCAAAGTACTGCGAGGACGAGATGGCAGAAAAGAAAAAAGCTCTAAAGGAGAAAGTGATGTGGGCTCAGGTGAAGCTCGCAGAACAGCAGGAAAAGCAGTTGAGTAACATGGTCAAAAATGCTAAGAACGAAGGCCCTGGGGGAGGGGGAGGGGGCAAGCCCCGGCCCAAAATGAGCAGGGAAGAGGCTATGAAGAAATTTCCCTGCCATCAGTGCGGCGAAATTGGGCACTGGCGTAACGAGTGTCCTTACTTGCCCGAAGATAACCCTAAAACTCCTGATTTAACTCCACAGACGCAGAAAGAGAGACCGAGAAAGACTCTACCACAGGTAAAAACAGTTCAGGTGCCCCGAGCACCAAAGCAAGTGTACAGGGGAAAACAGGCAGAGGGAGATGAGATAGAAGTATGGGAAAGCAATGAGAACAGAAATGCAGCAACTTCGCAGTATCTTTTAAATGATACCTTCCTTTGTGATGACCAGTACTGACGGGGCCTGAGAGGGGAGGACGAGGAGTGCGTACTTGGCGCCTCCTTGCCGGTGGACCAGTCCGGACCATACATTGAAGGAAAGGTTGACGGAAATGATGTCACCTTTCTGTTGGACACTGGCGCTACCCGTTCTACTGTGAGAACAGTGGACGTTCCAAACCTACCCCTCTCGGGAGAAGCCATCCAAGTAGTGGGTGTATCTAATCAATTGATTAGTACTCCTGTTACCAAGCCCATGGAGATCTCAATTGGAAACTTTAAGGAAATGCATAGATTTGTCGTTTGTGACACCAGTCCGGTAAACTTACTGGGACGTGATTTGCTGTGCAAAATGAACTGTACCATCTTTTGCACACCAAAGGGTGTTGAAATTCAGACCCCAGATGAAGACGGCATTTATAAATTAATGTTAGTCCGCCCTGACTCGGAAATTAAACGAATGACCATGCAGGATTTACCCCAAGAACTCCAAGAAGCAGTGAAGCCAGAGGTGTGGGACTTTACTGGGAAAGATATAGGGTTAATGAAAAATGTGGACCCCATACAGATAGCAATAAAGGACAATGCAGTATACCCTAATACTAAACCCTACAGAATGAATGCAGAAGTAAAAGCTGGTGTCGCTGTGGAAATACAGAAATTGCTGGAAGGAAACATCATACAGGAAGTAATGAGTAGCCCATGTAACTCCCCGATTATGGGCATCAAGAAGCCTAGTGGCAAGTACAGAGTAGTACAGGATCTACGAAAAGTCAACAAAATAGTAGTTCCCTGTTGCCCCATTGTCCCGAACCCAGCAGTGATTCTGTATCAGATTCCCTGGGATGCTGAGTGGTTCACTGTGATAGACTTGTGTCATGCATTCTTTTCCATTCCTTTGCATCCAGATAGCAAATTTCTTTTCTCATTTGCCTTCGAAGGTCACGTATATTGCTGGAACCGGGTCCCTCAAGGGTATACAGAGAGCCCCTCTATCTTTAATCAGATCTTGAAAAAATGTTTGGAAACTTTGGTCTTACTGGGAACTCTGTCTTAGTGCAATACATAGACGACCTCTTGGTGGCGTCTAAAAGTCATAAGGATTGTGTGATTGACACCATTGCCTTGCTGAATCACTTGTGTGAAAAGGGACATAAAGTGTCCCCTGACAAGTTACAGTTCTGTGCAAAATCGGTGAAATATCTGGGGCACCAGATAGAGAAAGGTGTCAGAAAAGTGACATCGGAAAGAGTGAGGATAATTCAAAAGATGCAGTTGCCCCGTACTCAAAAAGAGATCAGAATGTTCCTGGGTGTACTAGGATACTGCAGGCAGTGGATTCTGGGATTTGCAGTCCTAGCCCGGTCTTTGATAAAAATGACCAAGAGAGGAATGCCAGATATTGTAGAATGGGATGATGAAAGCCTAATGGCCTTCACCAAACTGAAAAATTGTCTGTGCACAGCCCCTGCATTGGGAATGCCAGACTATTCCAAAGAGTTTGCCCTATTCTGTGACACTCGCGATAATTGCGCGTTGTCTGTCCTGACTCAAGAACATGGCACAACCAGAAGGCCTGTGGCATATTTCTCTGCCACCTTGGATCCAGTGGCTGCTGGATTACCAGGTTGTCTGAAAGCAGTCGCTGCTACCTGTGCCAGCTTAGAACAGAGTGAGTCAATTGTCATGGGACATCCGGTAACTGTATATGTTCCGCATGGAGTAGTAATTTTGTTGACCAGAACAAAAACTCAGTATCTCACCCCTAGTCGGCTGACTAAATACGAGAGGATTCTTGTGGGTGCTGCAAATGTAAACATTGTTAGGTGCAGTATTCTGAACCCAGCCACCTTACTCCCTGACCCAAAGGACATGGAAGGGGGGGTGGATGATGAACATGATTGTATTGATCTAACAGAATTCAATACCAAGCCACGCCCAGACATAAAAGAAACGCCATTGCCTGTGCATGATAAAGAACTGTTTGTAGATGGTTCATGTCTAAGGCATGAACTAGGAGGCCTGAGTGCTGCCTATGCAGTAGTGTCCCTAGAGAAAATTGAAGAAGCAGGTTATCTATATCACATCAAGTCTGCACAAGTAGCCGAATTGATTGCTATGATAAAAGCTTGCCAAATTGGGAAGAACCTACGCATAACAGTGTATACTGACAGTCAGTACTGTTATGGGGTCGTGCATGACTTTGGCCAATTGTGGCTACAGAGGGAGTTCCTGACTTCATCAGGTACCCCTATTCGAAATGGAAAGGTGGTTCAGGACCTTTTAGAGGCAATCCAGTTACCAAAGGAACTGGCAGTGGTAAAATGTGCTGCTCATAAGAAGAGCATGGACAAGGTATCACTGGGAAACGATTATGCTGATCGAGTGGCCCAATGGTGCGCCAGAGATCGGTATATCGTAAATCCAAAACGAGGGGGGCCAGGAACCAGCTGCCAACTTCAGGTGTTTGAAGAAGTGCCCACATGGGATGAAGTGAAAGAGTGGCAGCAGGCGGCACCTTGGCAAGAAAGAGAGAAGTGGAAGGACGATGGGTGTCGACCAAGGTGTGTGGATGGTGTCATCTTAGGTCCAACTGGTATGCCTGTGTTACCTAGACACTTACTTAGCACAATGGCGAGGTTGATACATGAAGGGTCACACATTGGTAGGGATGCCATGATTCTAGTATTCCAACAGACTTGGTACAGTAAAAAGTTCAGGAAAGTGGCCGAGTCCCTCTGCCAGAGGTGCCTGTCATGTCAAAAGATGAACCCAGGGAAGAAAACTGTGGTGGAACTGGGAAAAATTGGGAGGTCCGGGGGTCCCTTTGTAAGAATACAGGTTGATTTCATCACCATGCCCCGTTGTGAAGGGAAAAGATATGTTCTTGTCATGGTCTGTTTATTTTCCAAGTGGGTGGAAGCTTTCCCTACTCCCCAAAATGACGCAAAAACAGTAGCTAAGTGTTTATTGAAAGAACTGATACCTAGATTCGGGGTGCCAGTCACTATTGAATCAGATCAAGGCTCACATTTTCAGAATGCAGTGATCGATGAACTCTGTAAGGCCTTTGGAATTGCCCAAAAGCTTCACTGCGCCTACCGTCCAGAGGCTTCTGGAGTAGTGGAACAAATAAATGGAACTATCAAAAACAGGCTAGCAAAACTGTGTGATGCATCTAAAATGACCTGGGTGAAGGCCCTGCCCCTGGTCCTGATGGGACTGAGAAGTGTTCCTGATCGCAAAACAGGCCTAAGTCCCCATGAAATCATTATGGGAAGAGTGATGAGACAAGCATGGGTGCCAGGAAGCAAACTGTTGAGTATTACTGATGATTTGGTGCTTGAATACTGCAAGAGATTGGGTGACCAAGTGCGTTCTATCTCTCGCCAGATCGGAGAAGACGCCATCCTCAATCCAACGACTCCTCTCCACAAACTGGTCCCAGGAGACTGGGTGAAGATAAAGAAGCACACTCGGAAGACCTGCCTGGAGCCAAGGTGGGGAGAAAAACGTCAGGTGATCTTGGTAACTACCACAGCAGTAAAGTGTGCGGGAGTTCCACGCTGGGTACACGCCAGCCACACCCAGAAGGTACCACCAGACGAGGAGCCTGAAGCAGAAGTGCGTCCAGCAGAGGACTCTGTTGGAGCCAGACCGGAAGTAGCTGACGACATACAGCCCAGTACCAGTCGAGCTATAGAATCAGCAGATGTTGGCCCAAGAATAGTTGATGACGAACTACCAAGAGTCCAGCCTGCTGAAGGGGTCCAAGAAGCTGAGCCAGAAGTAGCTGAAGACGAGCTGCCAAGCATATGGCCAGAAGAGTGGATTCCATTGATTGATCTCACTGAAGATCCCATTCGAACAAGGGAGCGACTACAAGAAGGTAGAGAGTGGACTAGTGAGGAAAAGCAAGGCACAGGCGAAGAACCTCAGAATCTTGAGATTCACATCAAAACTGAGGAAGGAGAAGGTCAGACAGGGACAGAGCACGTGATTGATACAGAACAAGTGAATAAGACTGAACAAGTGCCCGATACTGAACAAGTGCAGGATACAGAGCAAGTGTTTGATACTCCTCCACTGACTCCTGATATCGGAAAGGGACAGACTAGGCATAGTGTAATAGTTCGAGCAGAAGAGAGTCCAGAGATCGAAGTGCTTGAACAGGATCAGATAGGATTAGAAGAACGTGTTCAGGAAACAGAATCAGAGACACTTGAAGAGCAAACACCTAATTTACCTGAACAAGGCCAGATTAGTAACCAGGCAGAAGAAATAGATGCGAGTCCTGGTATTAGTCAGATAGAAGAAGAAGAAACCGAAACAGAATTACCAACAGTAAATGAGAACAAAAGGGCAAGAGAAGGAAACGAAGTCCAAGTACCAACTAAAAGACTTAAGAAAAGAAAGCATCTTGAGCCCAGGTTCGTAAAGAAGTTAAGACTAAGGATAAAGACGGTAGAAGAAAAACGTGCAGAAGAAAGGAGAAGTGCACGCATAGCTAAACAACAAGAAGATACTTCCAACAGAAGGAGTGATCGAATAAAAAGACAAAACAAAAAGTACAAGTCACCTGAATGGACTCTGGTGTTGGAAGAACTTGAAGATCTTGATATAACTGACGTAAGCGACGGAGAGCCCGTCCCTGAGTACTCTGACGAAGAAGAAGACGAGCCACCGTGAATTTGCACAAAGTAAGATACTCGTGTAAAGTCACAAAGAGGGGTCGAGAAACTTCTTCTGAGCCAAAATGTCTGATTCAAACGTGAGTGGTAGACCTAGTCGTAGCTGTTGCAAAACATGCTGCAAGGTATGTGTCTGTAGTGTAGTTGTCCTGATATTACTCTGGATAGGACTAACAATCTTTATACCCTTTGCTGTGAGTAAAGATATTAACATTGTCCCTACTGAAATTGTAAATACTGACAGTGAGGAGCTGACAACACAAAGTGTAGCAAGACATGAGAGAGCACTGAGACAAACAAAACAAGATTTAGAAGCATCAGATGAGGGAGGACTACATTATCATGGAATTAAGAACAGGACACACCTAAATGTTTTTGCAAACTTATTAATACACTATGTGGAGACTATGGAAATTGAAGATTGCTATGTCTGCATGAAGCTACCCACTTCTGTAGCTGAAGGCGTGACATACCATCACTTGCCGCTGACATATGGAATCTCCTGTAGCATATTAGCTAGTTTATTTTACAAAAGAGGACCGTTACAGTACTATTACTCTAACAATGACGTGATCTTTTCTGAACTTCCTATACGTGGGAACTTGAATCCTGTACATACCAAAAGTGACACAATTAGATATATGGGAGATTACTTCCTGACTATAGGTAACATTGACATAGCGGACGCACACAGAGATAACTTGACTTGTTCTTTGCGTGAACAGGAAAAGATGTTCCTGAACATGGCAGAGAAAAGAAGAATTAAAATACAAAAGAAGGCTAATGACGAAAGTCAGAAAAGGCCAAAGTGGGCTGAGAACATGGAAGGCACCTCAAATGGTGGGGCGGGACCTGCTCTGTTGCTGGATTTTGAAAAGAAAGGAAAGTTATGTCTTCATCGCGAGAAGACTAGCTACTATAATAATGTTTTCATTGGTTCCAGTGAATGCGAACATAATTACAAGGTAATTGGAGGTTGGGGTTTCAAAAATGGGTCAGAGCCTGTGTTTCCTGGAATTTATTATATTTGTGGGGACAAGGCTTATTTCAAATTGCCGGATCACTGGTATGGAAGCTGCTATTTTGGCATTGTCTTCCCGAAAATATACCATGTGAATGGAAATGCTGGAAGCAATGAAAATACTAATGGCTTAGTGCGTAGTAAAAGAGAAAGTATAGGTGAAATTATGGGTAGTATTTTCAGTGCACTGATACCTGGAGTGGGAGTGGTTCTGAACACACACAGAATTTGTAAATTGTCTACTATAGTGGATGTATTGTCTACTGAGACAGCTCATGGATTTCTGCTGGTCAATACCGAAATGGTTGCGATCAGATCAATGGTTTTGCAGAATCGACTTGCTCTTGACACCTTATTAGCGAAAGAGGGCGGAGTCTGCCGGATGTTGAAGGCGCAACATTGTTGCACTTATATTCCGGATAAAAGTGTACAGATCAAAAGATATGTGAAAAATATTACTAATTTGGCAAAGGAACTCAGACCACTCGAGGTTGATAGTGCCTGGAAGAGACTGGTAGATGGTCTCTCAAATGTAGGTCATTGGCTTGCTAGCGTAGGTAAAGGCTTATTGTTCAAGATACTGATGCCAATTGGAATTATAGGTCTTATCATATTTCTCATTTTTATTTGTTGTAAATGCCGCAAGCGCACCAAAAAGCACGAGGTAAATACAAGAGGGTTGAAACGGAGTGTGGATGAGATCGAATTGGAGGAAGTGAATGATCAGATATACAAAAAGGTGAAGACTTCTCACCCTACCAGAACTGAAAGAGAGAAGTTGGAGCGATTGCTGGATGAGATAGAGCTGTATAAAGTGTGAGAGAAAGTTGGCATCTGGTTCCGTTTATTTTGTGATGATAGTAAATATCATCAAAGAGGGGATTGATGAAGCAAAGCTTCGCATATTTGCGACCTTGCTGTATTCAAGGACCTCATTTATGTGTAACAAGGTAATAAGTGTGCGTCTTACTAACATTTATATTAAGTTTGAGTAAAAGTTTATGAAGCTTGCCTATGTGTATTTCTAATGCATTTAATCCGTGTACTTAAATATGGCCGCCGCTTGTATTTTAGTTACTGCGCATGCGTCAGCCACACTCACGTGTCCTGACGCGTCTGCAGAAGTGGAGGGAAAATTATGCGCATGCGTAATACATAGCTGTGCCCATCATGTGGTACTGCTCGTGCCACTGCTCTTGTGATTGTATCCATGTAGCTAACATATAGACTGCATAAGTATATTTTATGATGATAAGTTGAAAATACAACCCTGTGATGTGATTTCATAACGTTATGTTTGTGTATTAATTTGTTCTCGCTTACTTTTCATGTACCGCGGGGAATGGGGGTCCGAACTGGTTGGGAGCCATATTGACGGTCTCTTCTGCGCATGACCAGAGAATACTGAAAGGTGGCAACTTTGGACAGTGGAACTCAGCCAGCTGGCAGCCACAGTCAAGATGTGCCTGGGAAAGCCACCTCTGCGCTACGAGAACGGAGAATGTTGCTCCTCATGTGTTACAATGTTAATTGTCACTCGTATTTCTGCACAGTTTCTCATGAGAACCCCAATCTCTCTAGGCGGTACCCAAGTATGCTAATATAGGCTCAAAATAGCGTATTCTGATTGGTGTGTTACGCAAATCCTACCTTAGGACCAATCCAAATTGAGGGATTCTGACACTTTGCAACATTGGGGGGTGGTACACCGTCCCAAAAGAGTATATCTACCCTGGGTTCACCTAGGGAAATTGTCCGACTTGTCTGGTTTAGCTGACCTGTCACTGACCCATCGTACTCAATAGGTGACTGAAGATACAGAGAGCTGCGGAGCACTCTGTCCGAAATTGACCATAGACTAAGGTTCTACTGAACCTTAAAGTGCTGGCGAAGCATTTTGCTGGGAGTTCGCTGACCCAATCGGGGTCTTGATCGATAGCTGCAGAGAGGGTGGAGCCCAGGCGTTGCTTCCAAACTGCGGGTGCGGTCCTGTCCTGAGCGGTCCTGTCCTGAGCGGTCCTGTCCTGAGGGTTTGCTGTCCTGTCCTGAGGTCCTGTCCTGATTCCTAATCTGAGGGTATCCTGTCCTGTCCGGGGTGTCCATTCTGCACCTTCTGTCCTTTGAGGGGTATCCTTCCTTGAGGGTTTCCTGTCCTTAACTGACCCGTGGCCAGGGTTTGGTTTCCACACCAGTCTAGGTAAATACTGCTCTAAGTTCTTTAAACTTGCACCTTTCTATATTTCTACCTTTCGCTACAATAAAGTGACACCTTTGCATATGTTGATTTTTCCATGCTTTTTGCTGCAAACTATTGAACGAAAGTCATTTGCATATTTTTCATGATATGTTCCCATGTCACCCTACCTTTTAGAGATTATATTTTGCATTGCAGTTTGTCATTTCCTGATATGGTCTAGAACCTCCTTACCTAGACTGTTTAAAGGTCCCTTTACTTTAAGTTTAGCGTGTTACTCTTTATAGGCCCTCCTTTAGTAACCCATGCATAGTCTGTCCATGCTTAAACATTTCTGAGATTTTAGTATTTTTCCACTTGCATTCCATATTACATTTTGAATGGTTACCCTGTCGTTATTCCTCTATAGTTATATCATTTACATTATCTTGGTTATTGATTGCCTCATTCTTGTGTATCTTATGCTTGATGATAACGAACTTTAGATAAACATTTTAAAACTTCCAGTTGTCCGTGGTCATTTTAATAGTATTGAATGTCATTTGAAATTGCATTTGCTGCCTTTCCTTTTACAGCTAGGCTCCTGATCCATTGAAGTCATAGGTACCCGTGTCGGTGGATGGTAAGTCGGGTACACTGAGTCATAACAAGTAGGGAGCACACACAATTGATAGCAGCCCGTGAAGTCGCCTGGTCAATGAATAGTGTGAATTGAAAGTATATGGGCCCTGAAGCCGGAAACGGCGGAATCATTGGCTGGGTGACCTCGCGCGCTCTATCACTCTCCCCTGAGCCGCGCCGCTTCGCTGGGTCGCCCGCATCCTGCCTCCCCCTCCTCTTCTGAGCCGCACACATTGGTCGCCCCAGAGAAACGCTTGTACCGTGCCGGAAGCCCGTCCAAGCCTCGAGCAGCGCCGCTCTCCCCTGAGCCGCGCCGCTTCGCTGGGTCGCCCGCTCAAGCTTACTAAGGAGGTCACTCGCATTATCCTGTACAACCAGGACGGAAGGTACTGTCTGATAGGCTATGTTCTAAGTTCTAGGCCTACAAGTATTGTATTGTTACTTCTAAAAGTGCTGATTCCTGACAGTGGTCCAGGTGGCCCTGTCTTGTAAATAATCCCTTGTAAATTCTGCCCGTGCCTCTGGCACATTGTAAAGTGTGTTTTATCTAATGTGTTTTGGTGTAATACAAAGGCTATTTTTATATAACCTTGTGTGGAGTTTCCTTTGTGGTGGGCCTTTGGGTGTTGTTGCTGGGGTGCATACGCAAATACTTAACTTACATCGCCTCCAAGTTTAGCCTTGCTGCTCGCGCCACGTTACCTAGAGGGTGAGTAGGGG
This sequence comes from Lissotriton helveticus, assembly GCF_964261635.1. Taxonomy (NCBI): domain Eukaryota; kingdom Metazoa; phylum Chordata; class Amphibia; order Caudata; family Salamandridae; genus Lissotriton; species Lissotriton helveticus. The sequence continues at coordinate 712,540,897 of NC_136069.1, forward strand.
TTATCTTGGCGTGTAACTCCCTTGCCCTGACTTGGGAGTGGTGGTCTCTGACTGACTTTGGCGAAAGCCCTGGCCAGCCAGGGATCCCATTTCCAACATGAACCTGCACACTTTTTCAGGTTATGGGTGGATGGTCGATGGTAGTTTTTAGGTTGAATTGAGATACACTTCAGCGAAATAACGATATAGTAATGGTAGTACTTGTAGGTGAGGTTTAAAAAGAAATTAAACCCTCCTTACATTATAAATAGTCTTGCTATTCGCCTGCTGATCTCGTAAAAAGGTGCCATCCAACACAGAACTCATTTCGGATTTCAAACCTTTACAAATATTCCCTTTTTGTGTGTGTTCTCCAGAGGGACGTTCACTCACTCGTGATTTTTATTACAAAGGGATATTTGTAAAGGTTTGAATTCGGTGGTAACATACACAGGCTTTGCAGACATAATGTGATGTGTCCCAGAAACAGTTGGTATTTGAAGGACCATTTATCTCTCTGAGATGGGGTGGATAGCACGTGGCATTACAAATGTTAATTGTTGCCAGCTTTCTGTGCACTGACTTTGGTAGATTTGTTATCGTTAAGGTCAGCGTTGGCCCTCCCACCCCTGGTTCAGTCTCAGTTAATGGAAAATTGTCCAGGGGGTGTTAGGTAAAGCAAGGGTGAAATCCTGCTCCATCATGAAAGGACTCAGCAAAAGATGGGGTGATGGGGCATGAGATAGGGTGGAGGAGGGTGTGTGTTCACGAAGAAGGAACGCAACCCATGCACATTCTATTGGACTGCAGCATTTGTATAGTGCTTGTGAGGTGCTGACATGCTTTCGTATAGCACTTAAGATGCACATGGGAGTTGCTGACATGCTTTCGTACAGCGCTTACTATGCACTTGTGAGGTGCTGACGCGCTTTCGTTTTTCAATCATGCACTCCTCAAGTCCAATGGGCCTCCATTTTTCGATTTGCTTCTAAACTGCACTATGATTCCTTTGTTGATGTTAGTGCTCTGAGCCCCTGCTGCTCGCACATTTATTAAACCAGTAAATGCAAATTTCCCTATGGACTCAGGCTGTGACTGACTGTCATGCCTGTGCATCAAGGACTTCCTCCTCCAGCAGTTTACAAACTGCCCTGAGACATGTGTGCGGTGTGGGTTTATGGCCTGACAAATGGCTTGCAGCCTATTTGTCGATGGGATGACACCTCGGCCAAGGTTGTACTCTGCTCTAGTGTAAACTTTGAGAAAGAAAATCCCAAGAGTCCCCTCTTCCCTTTGATGCTCTGTGCTCTTGTGAACAGGTCAGTTCTCTGGTTATACTGAATAAGCAGCTATCACCGACATTAGCATATGAAGTATTTTTATTGATGACATAACAACAGTATCACAATTGCTTTATTAAACTTCTTGTGCTCTCAAATGTGCTTGAAAATGCACCATTTGCCCATTCATTTTTCCAAATATTCCCAGGGGGATAACTCCTCCTCCCCCCAACACTCCTTATGACAGTCAGGCTGACACGCTACCCTTGCTCGCCACAGGGCACTCATCACAAACTTTTACGCCCTTCCACTTTCAAATGTCACCAGCTGCCCCTGACCTACCCACATATAAATATGTGAATAAATATGAGATTAATACTACTACAAAATATTACGGATTAATGGATCTTCTTCCAATATTGACACCACAACCTTAGATTGCATATCATGTTATTTATTATCCTTAAATTTATGCAGTTCTAAAAAAGGAAATTTGTTTGGTATATGCAATCATCAATATTCTATACTATTCTGAGTTATAGGACATAAATAGCCAGTATTAGATTTACATTTACGAGGGTTAGGTTCTGTTGTTTGCTTGGCCATATATCCTATCCAAGTTATTTGAAAGTCATTGGTGTGAATTATTTTTATGGCCTTTCTAATATGCAGTATTTTCAAGTTGTATTTTAACCATTTTATTATTGCCAACCAAGTTACTAACACACTTCAAATTCCCTTCCTACTGGTTTCTATCTTTGCTAGAACTAGTTTTTTATGTCGAGCAAGGGCAGCGCATGCGCTCCTCTGCAGAGCATGCTGTATTGTCTTATTACTTACCGGTAATCTTCATTACCCCGAGTAGGGTCCTCCCCCTCCCAGTCCTTACTACGTGAGGCAGTGCTGCCTCCACCCAGACAATCAAAACGCCAGAAATCCAAAGTTCGAAGGTTACATAAGCCCCTCCCACCTACTGCCATGCCTGTTATCAACAAGACTCAGACACAAACACAGCGGGAGGGAGGGAGGGAAGAGGACGGGGAGGACCCTAATCGGGGTTATGAAGATTACAGGTAAGTAATAAGACATTACCCCCTCATGGGTCCTCCCCGTCCCAGTCCTTACTACGTGAGGAACTCACAAGCAGAGAACCAAGAAGAAAAAATGCAGGGCACCAGGGATCCATGCAATAGTACAAAACTTTAAACAATAAAGTATCAACGAACAGCAGCGTACAAGACACCAACAGGAAGAGGCAAGTAAAACATCAAGCCGAGAATGTCGCACAAAAGTGTGACAGGACCGCCAAATGGCCGCCCCACAAATCTCCTGGATAGAGACCCCGCCGCCTCAGCACAGGAAGCAGACACAGAACCCACAGGAGACAAAAAGGGCAGCAGAAAACCGAGACTGCAGCGAACGTTGGAGGCTAATGGGAAGAGCCCGGCGAACACCCAAAGAAAGGGAACAGGAGAAACCCCCTCAGCAGGCAAAACAGGAAGCAACACCTCCAGCCTCAAAAGGAAACTCGAAGAAACAGGCAGAAAAGCCGGATTAAGCCACAAAACAACTCAAACCAGCAGAAACTGCAAAGAAGGAAACAAAAAGAGCAAGGCACCCAACTCACCCTACCGACAAGTGGAAGTGAAGGCCAGCAAAAAAGCCACCACAGCGGACAACCACAAGAACACCGCCACTAACAAGGGCACGAAAGGGGCAACGGAAGACCCCACAAAACAGCAGGAAAAGCCCCAAGAAGAATCGGGCACAGGAGAGAGCCCAGACAATGAAGCACAAAGCTCTGAAGAAGCTGACTCACCAAAGGGCAACAACCACCAAGGAAGCCCCAAGTCCAGACAAGTACCAACCGCTGTCAACGAGCAAACAAAGTGAAAGGGGAAAAAGCCCAACAACAAACCCAAGCTGGAGAATCCAGTACAGAAACAGGAACCCCAGCACGGATTCCGACCAAGAGAAGAGCACCAGGAAACAAAAGAGAACCAAAGTGCATCACAGCTCCAAAGAGCGGAAGGCCAATGCGACCAACACACACCACAGGCCACCACAGAAGAACAGCCCAAAGATACTAAAAACAGCCGCTCAAGAGTCAAGCCGTCAGAAGCAAGCGACAAAGATAGGGCAAAGACAGCTGCGAACCCAGAAGCAGAGCTGGAGGCAAGGGAGGCTGGCCTAATCCGACTCCCACCAGCAACAGCAGGAGCTGAAACCAAAGACAGCGAGGACAACCCAACAACACCGACACCCCCCCAAACCTCCGCAGAACCCCCTGGAGGAGAAAACAGGAGGGAAGGCATACAGAAAAACCAAAGGCCAAGGAAACAAGAGAGCAACCCCTGAGGACAGACCACCCCGGAACAAAAACCAGGGGAGAAGAGCAACGGGAGGGGAAGCAAACAAGACCAAACCAAGAGTCCCAAACCAAAGACAAAAGGACCTGGAACAAAAGAACAGACAGAAGGAATGCTACACGAATCAGCATGACATCCCAGCGCAGGGGCCATTCCAAGCACCAGCGCATAGTCCCAAGCACCTGCGCATTGTCCCAATATAAGGATATGTCCCGCCGAAACGAGCACCAGACAGCACCAAACAGAGCACGGGAGGAAGCGGCCCAAGCCACCAACAATTAGAGTATTTTTCCTTTAAAGAAACCAACCGCCTTAACAGGGAGGTTTCCTAAGACCCTCTGAAAGTCAACAGAGAAGATGCCGCCCAGCCACAAAACAGGGAAGCCAGCAAAGAACAGAGACACGTACCAGCCCCCCCCCCCAAGAAGGCCCAAACAACAACGAGCCACCGGAACGCCATGCCGAACAACAGACAAGCTGGCCATCAAGGACCCCAACGGGGCCCCCAACCCAAGGACAGGTATCCGAGGACAACAAGAGGAGAGAGGGAAGCAGAAACGCACCCCCCACACCAGGTTGGGAGAGCAGAGCCACCAGACCAGGGGAAAGAGGAACCAGAGCCCTGTAACCAGCACGAAAAAGGACCCAACGAGTCAACAGAAGAAACACCAAGGACACAAGGTGAAGGAGAGCCCAACGAACCACAGCCGTGGAGGCATCCACCACACTCCGGACCCACAACCAACCCTGAGCCGGGGCAGGAGGGTGACCCAGCAGGACCCGCAGAAGATCCAACAGGGCAGAGAACAGATCCGGACATATGGAACGCCTCACGAAATGCGTGTCATCCTTGCGCAGGGGCAATGCCAACCCCCCCAGTAATGCTCAACTTAATTGCATATGAGCTGCCAAAGCACGCACTGAGAAAACAGCTCCCTGCAAAGCGTCAAACCGGTCCCGAGGAACTGAAGCCCCCCAACAGGAACCAGACGAGGAATGGCCAGACCCAATACGACCCCAGAAACCGGAACCAGGACAGCAACCCCCCACAGCAGGAGCCAGTGCCGTGGAAAAAACCTGAGGAGCAGGAGAGCGACGAAAAGAAACACCTGAAAACAGAAAGCGGAACTCAACCACCGCAAACCGCAGGAAACCTCTGATCAGCCGGATGGATGATAACGTGAAAAACAGGCGACTTCCATACCCAGGGAAGCCAAAATCACCCACCTGGAAGAGGGGAATGCCGGACAGCAAGGGGCACAATTGAAAGGGACACAGCGGCACCAACCCTACCAATGCCCCAGGAGGCAGAACAGTACCGAAGGACCAACGGGAGCCAGGACCAGGAACAGAGAGGAGGAGGACCCCTGGCCCCTCTGCATCACCGAAACCAGCACAACAGAGAGTAGTGACAAAAAATAGGCCGACGCCAAAGAAGCTGGCAGAACGCATCACAGTGCCAACGGACAACGAAGCAACCGTGAAAACAGCCTAAAAGGGGGAGAGCCCCGGGATGGAAACCGGCAACCAAGAACGATGACCGACAAGACCCACCATTTGGAAATCAGACGGGACCAATGATCCAGAAACAACTGAGCCGAGCCCTCAAATCGCAACAATGTCAACAAAGGAGACAGGGGACCTGCAAGCAAGCTAACACAAGGAGCGGAACACACAACCTGAAGAGGAAGAGACGCAACCACCAGGACACAGAGATTCCTCCCGGGAACAACATATGCGACTGATGCCCAGGGGCAACAACAGGCGCCGCAGAGCCCGGGAACCAAGCTGAATCCAAAAAAGGCAGGCAGTGGACCAAGGCACCAGGGTAGTGACAAAGCACCAAAGTGCGGGCCAGAGAGAAATCTCACCAGCCCCCGCCCTGGTAGCCGACGACAAGGCCCAACCATCCAGGCCAAGACAGGAAGGAGGGACCCCCAAGAAAAGAACCTGCGAAGCACAGGCCGCACAAGAGCAAGCATGCACCCCAAAAGGAGAAGCAAGATATGAACACTTGAGAGCGGAATCCACCAACCTGGACCTCCAGGGAAACCACCTCCGAAGACAGAGGGAGAAGGAGCAAAAAGAAGAAATGGAGGATACCGGGTGACAAAGACCGCCAGGCGAAACTGTGTCCCCAAAAAGCAAGGAATACCCCGCATTGCAACGCCAGGGCACACCGCAGCAAGTACAGCCAACAGGACAGCATGAAATGGCAGGTCAAAATAAAACGGGAATAAACACCGCAGTAGATAATGAATCAGGGAAAAGACCCAGCACTACCAGACCATGGACCACCAAACCCTGAACGCATACCCCAACAGGGGAAAATGTCCACGATTCCACGATCCCACCAACAGTAGAAGATGGTCTAACCGCATGCACCAGCAGTGCAGACAGCGTAAAACAGTCCAAGAAAAACTGCAAAAGAACACCCCCCCTGCAGCTCCAGGACATCATGCTGCGTGGACAAAGAGAATGCACTTTTTTAAAGCACAGCATGAAAATAAACATCTCAAGTCACTTTGACAGCATTGGCAGGACTTGAAGCCTTGTCTTGTGAGAGCCTGTGACACCAGAGGCACAAATCATACCATCGAGCTACAGTTCCTTGGATGCACCGGAGAGGAAGTCCCCTCACACATGGCGAGCAAAGGAGTAAACCCCACAGGAAACTCCCAACACACCAATAAAGGAAGTGCCCGGCAACCTCCTGAAACACTGTCCCCAAACATCAATCTTGCATGTGAGACCAAAAAATAAACAAAAAGGGCAGCCCTGCAGTCTCGACCCACAGCCACATATGAAGAACATGGCTGGCGGGGCGGGACGCTGCACTAAAGCACCAGCGCCAGAACGACCTGCGGCCAGAACACCAGGCGGGCTCCCCACCCCAGCCCAGCACATGAACGGGGAGCATCCTGACCCCAGAACAGGAGCATGGTTGACCGGAGGACCAGAGCAGCCGCGCCGGGAGAAATGTGAAAAGACCAACATCAGCAACATTTAAAAAATGCAAAAGAAACACTCATGGCACCGCCAAACCATCCAGAAGCAAACCGGAACAGAGGCAGGAACTGGGATCACCAGCGTTCCGACAGCCGTCGGAGCAGAAAATAAACAGGCATAGCAGTGGATGGGAGGGGCTTATATAACCTTCGAACTTTGGATTTCTAGCGTTTTGATTGGCTGGGTGAAGGCAGGACTGCCTCACGTAGTAAGGACTGGGACGGGGAGGACGAGGAGGTAATGGAGTATGGACTTGAAGCTCCGCCCACTCTGCACCCTGGGAGAGCAAGCCTGACCGAGCTCCCTTCCCATGCCTGTCTCTGGCCTTACAGCACTGGGCCAGGCAGAGTGGACACTCTCCCTCTCAATGCTCTGGCACACAACGCTGGGACGAGGGGGGGACCTGAAAGTACAGCTGCAACCCTTCTGTGGTTCCGAAGACCGCTTAAACACTCTCTCACCACAAATCCCCCTTTTCTGGTGTCTTCCTGGACAGGCTGGGTGTGCACGGCTTCACCCAGCCCCCACTAAGCTCATATCAAGCATTTGCAATGCAGTATGTCTCACATTTGAGAGAGTTTAAGCTATTTGCATTGTAAATGACAATGCCTTTTATTTATGTTTTAAAAACCAACACATAAATAAAAGGCATTGTTATTTAACAATGTCAATAGCTCAAAGTCTTGCAAATGCGAGACCAATTGCATTGCAAATGCTTGTGTTTTTTCTGTGCTGGTTTTCTCCATTCAAAGCTTTTCAATTCCAGCAGTTTACCTCGCCAAGAAGTTAAAACGTGATCTGCTATAGGTTTCATGCACGTGAGTCTGTCAATGCGCCTTCTTCCCAGTTTAGGAAGGATATTAACATTGATCAGTTTAAGTGTATGGCATAATGTGCTAAACAGAACCAATGAACACATTATCTGAACATTTGTTAAAAAAGAAGGGCAAATGTTCTTTTGGTTACTGTATTCCTCATAAATTCAGAAAATAAATCATACGAGCGGAGCAAAAGTAAACCCTTGGCCAATGTTTGCGCTGCTTGTCATTTCATTACAGAAAGCTCTACCGCGCTCCATTTTGTGATGCTCTGAACTGTAATACCACAAGATGGGGGACAGTCATTCATCTATTTCTCCCAGTTTTCCAGATCAATAGCCTCCCTGCATTAAAAACGCGCATTTCGTCTTTGATGTAAAAATGAAGACATCTGTATGCAGCACTGCTAGCTCATTACCCATTATAGGTACTGCTATTCATTATAATGAAAGTCAGGAGTTTGACCCAAATAAATACACAGGAAAAGACTATCTGACTGCGTCTTGAAGGTGCCATTTTGATTAATGTCCCTTGTTGAGATTCACCACCACTCTCTTCGAGAGACAAAGACAAGGTAAACAAATGAGACACGTTGAATCCCCGAAAAATATATGTTCCCTAGGCTCATCCACTTTGGTCCCTATACATCTTTTTTCCTCGACACCACTTCTGCGGCTGAGACACATTTCCCATTTTTTACGCAATGCGTGGCATTGAGCATACCTCATTCAGTGCACGCTATGAAAGTTCGACGACATCAATGAATAACAATAAGTTTGTTTCAAAGCTTTCTCGATAAGTTATGGCTGCCATTTTTAATACCCACTCCTAGTGATGAATATCGGCCGCCTCAACGGTTCTTTTAAGGCGTCCTTTCTCCTTGCCCGAGAAAGTAGTTCCTGAACCTTTTTTTTTCACACAGTGTGATTGGTACTGTTGAACAAAACAATGTAAATAGCTGTTGGGTCTTTCATCGTCGACGATATATAAACAAGATTGCATCTGTCTACAGAGCCCATTCATTCTGTGCATTTCATTCTTTTCACGTGCATTATATGCACCTTTTTGAATACGGAAGATGCTGATGTCAAGTAAAATATAGGCATACATACACCAATAGTAAATACATCAGCCGCTTTCTTTCTCCCTATCCCCTCCCTCTCTCTCTCTCTCTCTCTCTCTCTCTCTCGCTCTCTCTCTCTGTGCCACACCCTCTCTATCATTTCTTCTGTCATTCTCCACTTGGACCATCTATCTATCTATCTATCTATCTATCTATCTATCTATCTATCTATCTATCTATCTATCTATCTATCTATCTATCTATCTATCTATCTATCTATCTATCTATCTATCTATCTATCTATCTATCTATCTATCTATCTATCTATCTATCTATCTATCTATCTATCTACCTGCCTGTCTGTCTATCTCACTGTATCTCACTGTATCTCACCATCCATTTACCACTCTACCAGTACCTCACCAACTTCATCTATCAATCCATTTATCATCTATCCATATGCCTGTGCATCAGACAGAAAAAATATGCCATGTGTATATTTCAAGCAAGCCTCACAAATGCTGTAAAATGCTCATGTTGTTATAGAGCTAAACTGGACTAAGGGCCTGATTTGGGGCATATTATCAAGACAGGCAATACAATTATCGCCACTTTAGCGGCAGAAAACTGCCGCTAAAACGGCGATAATAGGCTTGATAATATGCTCTATGGAATTTCAATTGAAGCCCATGTTAGATGTGAAGGACATCTAACCTGAGCTTCAATTGGAATAGCCTTTCATGCTTGCTTCAAGTAATAAAGCTGTCTCTACTTGCAAATACAGATATGCTCTATCGTGATGTCTCTCCTGACATCCAGATCGGGAAAAATAAAATGTCTTCTGTGAATTGTTCTTATGCTTTCTTAAACAAATTGCGTGGGTGTTTCTGTGGGTGTTCCCATACAACACCTATGGAGCAAGACACATCTCCAGATTTACGAGAAATCGTAAATCTGGAGATTCGTCTGAATGCTACGCCACCCTAGAGGTGGAGGCGCAACGAGGAGACATTTTTTCATTTCTCCTTTTTTTTTCATTGAAAGAGGAAAATGCCTGTAGTGATTGTTTTTGTGCAGGAAGGTGCCCCTTTCTGCACAAAAACAATCTCCCCCTGACGCATGCATTCTTGCACAAAGGTGCAAGGAAGCCTGCGTCGGTGCATGGCTGCAGCTTGTGCGCCAGCGCAGGGGGAAGCACAGAGATGCAACATATTCTTGTAAATATGTCGCATTCCTGTGCTTCGGAAGTGCTGCAGCGTGGCGCAGCCAAAGGGTTTGCAGTGCCACGCTGCGGCAATTCCTTGTAGGTCTGCCCCATCGTCCCTCTATCTCAATCTCTTTTTTGAAGTGTATCACTCATGTCCATATATGAGAATTGGATGTTGAAATGGGGGAGAAAATCCTCCCTTTACAGTAAAAAAACACTTGTTTGCTTGTAAGAATATACTAGTGAATGAATGAATGAATTAAGGAATTAATTAATTAATTAAGTTTATTTATATTGCACAGCTACTTAAAACCATTTGCAATACAACTTACATGCAATTAAAAAGAAAGTTGGAACAACCAGTTTTATAAAGTATTCATGAAAAAAACATTTACATACAGCACTATCAAAACATAGTAAAAGGATGAATATATACATTAGTAAAACGACAAGAGATTGCCAGTTCAACATTTTTGTAAAAATTCATACGAGTTCTAAGATTTAATAGTTAAAATGACATCTTCACCGGCTGGTTACTGGAGACAAATTATTTAATAAACCAGATTGACTTTCATATTGCCTGGCCCCTCTTCTTCCATAAGCCTAAGTCGAAGCTCGGCCATGTAACTCCCAAACCTGGCCAAGTCTGACGGTAGAGTGCAGGAAAAGAGTACAGAGACTGCTTCTTTTACTGTCCAGACCCCGTTACGCAGCCATATTTGTTTTAAAAGGTTCTGACTGAGCTGAAGCATACCGGGACAGCAACAAATCAAGTGTAGCAGAGATTCATGTTTGAAGTTGCAGATTCTACATCTGATTTTGTGTTCAAGGGACTTCCACCCAGGATTTAATTCTTTAATTGGGAGGGGCACTAATCTGGCCCATATAATGTTTTTGAGTGCTTTCCTTCCAAGAGCTTGATTGGGCTGGATTTTGTGCCCTGCATTTTATGTTAACAGCCCTGGTGGACCTCTTCCTGTTACATATTCCGCTAGGTCATTTATGTGCGACAGTTGGAATATTCTAGTGTAACTTTCAGATACATTGAAATAGTTTCTAATAGTCCCCACTATGATCTTGCTCACACATTAATGATTTATTTCAATTATCCCATATTAACAATAAATCGGTCTGATAAATCCAGATCTGAATCCCACGGCAATCAGTTACTGCCTTCCAACTGTAACAACTGGGGTCTTTCACTTCTGGCGTCCAGGGGTAATCTGTACTGTGGATCCCCAAACTGGAAGCCAAGTATCTGTTTTAGCACTTGACCCTTAAAGTGACACTGCAGATTAGAGCAGTCCAATATTTATTCAGGAAGTTGCTGCGGGCTACAGATGCAACAACACAAGTCAGTGATTTTTATATTAAAATGCAAAAACTCTTTAATACACCCAAAGCGAAATCTTAAACACAAAATTACAAATATGAGTAGACTATCAGGTATAAATACCTGTGTGGACACCACGAAAAAGACTTGACAAACTTTATTGGGCACACTTTTTGCTAAAGTCACGGTTAACAAAAAACTCCTAATCGCCTGTTTCCTTGGCAAGGTTATCAATACCGTTTTACAAACTAGAAAATTCTAACCCCTTACAAACCCAGCACCTTTCTATGTACCAAATCCCTACGTATTACAACACATTTTCAAAAAGTACCAAATATATATATGCGTCAAACGTCATCATTACCATTTGTTATGAAACCACTTAGATCTACAAACAAAGTCCATACATTTAGAACACTTGGGACACAAAACTCCAGCTCTAGGAGTGTTCAAAACCTACAGAAACTTACTTTTTTAGGCTGCAAGATTGAAGGGAGACCTGCTGCTCTCCTGGCAGCCCTCCTAGAACAATAAATGCTCTCCTGGTGACTTTGGTATTGCGCCTGACCTTTATGAGCACAAGAAATAAAATATGGTCATCAGAAAAGCTCTCACATTGCCTTATGATGTGCTCCGTTGTATTGAGGCAATGCTCTTGAACTAGGTAATGATCTTATTTTCTTTCCTTTTTTGTTTCCTTTTTTAATGACACAACTTTGTTGGGAAGGATCTTCAGGCACCCAGGCATGCACACTGAGGACCAGGACTCCCATCTGATTTTCTGTTTCCACCACTGGCCTGGCAATCACCAGCGCTGGCAACCAGCGAGGATTGCTGTGTCCCACTATCCTCCTGAATTCCCATACTATTGCTGAAATGGGGATTCCCTTTTACTGATTTTGAGCAAATTTTTTTGAGTGGCATAATATACAGAATAATGACCTCCACATGCAGTGATGGAGGCTGATTTGGCTTCCCTGTGCCCATTTAACTCTTGCTTACTAGCCCATATCAAAGCACTTGACGTGGATAAACAAAGGGATTTGCCTAGCGTGGACATGGCATTGTTTGGCAACTGGTACGGGGTTGGAGATGGCTTAATCTTCGGAGCTCCTATTGAAAGACAGTTGTTGTTCGCTGGTCACCATGATTAGAAAGCTTTGATGCAATCATGACACTAGGTCAAAATATAAATGGTGATTTTAACTTCGGAAGGTGTGTTTAGGACCTTGTACAGATTAAGGAACTGAGTGATATTACACTTCAATAATGCTACTGTCAGATCCCCTTTCAAAGTACTACAGGTCAAGCAGGAGCTACTTGGCACAACTGTGGGGATTGAGGCCTTTTACTCCTGATGCCCTGGGGCCAAACCTACTATGGGTTCTTAGTAGCTGGACCAAGTGCTACCACTTCAGCACTTGACTCTCAGTAGTAGCGTGGGTTGACCAGTCCAAGGCTTCTAGGGGTGAGGTAGGTGCAAGGCTTGCATAGGCACAAAACGGAAAGTACATTCAGCAACCCAAGTAAAGGAATATCCAGCCAGATACTAGCTTTTATGAAAAAAGTAGTATTTATATACAAGCACAAAGTGAAATATAACACACAACATATTATATACTCAGTATTCCTAAGTCCGACAAATGAAGCATTGTCTGTGTAAGAGTCCCACTTCCCTGTCTAAAGATTGTGATTATACTCTATTCATGTGAAGCAGCATTCTTGTTAGGACAATCTAGTAAGTTGAGTCTTAGAAGTTTTGGAATGGCTTTTTCAAAAGTCCAGATTTCTCAGTGCCAAAACTCTGCAGTCAGTGCATGCGATCCCCAGAGGCTCTACAGCCCAGTGACCAGCTTTACCCACACTTGTTGGTGTTGTGATGTGGAAAGCTCGGGTGCTGGAACTAAGCCCACTGATGAGCAATAGTCTTGATGCTGCAGGATAGCCAGTAGAACTCCATAGCGCTCCTCTGGTCATGCACTCAGTCTTTTTGATTCAGGCCTCAGGTCTTGGGTGACTTCTGGGTTCTACTGGTTAAGCTGATGCTCTGCTTACACAGGTCACAACCCACTACATTTCACTTTTGCACACTTTCCACTGAGACCCCCACCTGGCATACAATGGTTATGAACACCCATAACCAGGGCAATGGCCCATCGAGGTTACTGCACTGCACAGGGTGAAATCTCTCTTTGGTCACAGCAATGCACCAGGGAGGTGGCACTTAATCTTTACCGCATCCTCCACATGGGATATGGGAGTCACTAACAGGGACACATAGGCAGATGGCCCAATCGGTGTTGTGGTGCCAACAGGACCAGAATCTTCCACTACGCTTCAGGGATCCACTTAACAGGTTCCCCACTTGAACCTGCTCCCTTCTTTTTCTCTCCTCAACTTCTGGTCTTGACAGAAGGCACATGCTAGTGCTCCAGGCTGCAGAGTAGTACAAAAAGGGGTGGTGATGGACGGAGCATCTGAACCAATCAAACACTCACACCCAGTCAACAGATCTGGGTTTAATCCATCACCGTTCTTTAGCCCACTCTGCCACACCAGTTCAGACATGGCCAAATGCAAATCAGTCTGACCCTGTGCCTCATGGGAACAGTCCAGACCGAACTGCCAAGCCATGCCTTCCCTGGACCCGAAACAAGCTTCTGAGGACTGGTTTCTGGCATTTCAACCGTCTTCAGCCCGGCTTGCTTGAATCCAGTGGCAAAGTGAGCAAGGGACTCAGGTCTGAGCATACCCTGCCAACTTATGGCAAAAAAAGTGGTACAAAAGGGGGTGGTGATGGACGAAGCATCTGAACCAATCAAATACTCACACCCAGGACTGGTTTCTGGCATTTAAGCCGTCTTCAGCCCGGCTTGCTTGAATCCAGTGGCAAAGTGAGCAAGCGACTCAAGTCTGAGCATACCCTGCCAACTTATGGCAAACAAAGTGGTACAAAATGGGGTGGAGATGGACGGAGCATTTGAACCAATCAAACACTCACACTCGGTCAACAGATCTGGGTTTAATCCATCATCGTTCTTTAGCCCACTCTGCCACCGCAGTTCAGACATGGCCATATGCAACTCAGTCTGACCCTGTGCCTCATGGGAACAGTCCAGCCCGAATTGCCAAGCCATGCATTCCCTGGACCAGAAACAAGCTTCCGAGGACTGGTATCTGGCATTTCAGCCGTCTTCAGCCCGGCTTGCTTGAATTCAGTGGCAAAGTGAGCAAGGGACTCACGTCTGAGCATACCATGCCAACTTATGATGAACAAAGTGGTACAAAAGGGGGTGGTGATGGACGGAGCATCTGAACCAATCAAACACTTACACCCAGTCAACAGATCTAGGTTTAATCCATCACCGTTCTTTAGCCCACTCTGCCACCCCAGTTCAGACATGGCCATATGCAAATCAGTCTGACCCTGTGCCTCATGGGAACAGTCCAGCCCGAACTGCCAAGCCATGCCTTCCCTGGACCGGAAACATGCTTCCGAGGACTGGTTTCTGGCATTTCAGCCGTCTTCAGCCCGGCTTGCTTGAATCCAGTGGCAAAGTGAGCAAGGGACTCACGTCTGAGCATACCCTGCCAACTTATGGTGAACAAAGTGGTACAAAAGAGGGTGGTGATGGACGGAGCATCTGAACCAATCAAACACTCACACCCAGTCAACAGATCTGGGTTTAATCCATCACCGTTCTTTAGCCCACTCTGCCAACCCAGTTCAGACATGGCAAGTATAATTTGTCAACCTGGGTGATGTCCCCCCACCCCGCAGGGAGACTATTAGACCTTGATCCTCAGTCCTGGTTACAACTGGCAGAAGTCATGCTGAGTTTCACAACACAAATGTCCAGCCACAGTTAACTGTCCCACATTTGACTATTGGAGATTCAAGCTCCCCTTTTTATAATCTGTTTCCAGATAAAAATGTTATTTAGGGTCTTAATATTTAAAGCTTGGGTTGGGCATTGCCTCATTTGAAAAGTCCACTCCTCTGCTCTTGTCTGTTGTCCAGGAAGTAGTCTGTCACAGTTGGAGCAACATCAACAAGATTAGTCCCACACACAGGCCATGGGACTGACTCGAGGACCACACCTCGATCGCTTAAACATGTCTGACAAAGACTGGTGACCTCTGCCAAAGAAATGTCCCTTTAATTTGTAAATATATCAGCAAACCCAATGCAAGGCCTTCACATACCTTTCAAATATTAGCAGACTGTCAGAGCTAAGTTACAAAGGCATCAGCCCCAGTATTTATCTTATCTCCTATCTCTTCAGTGTTTCTCTTATCAGTCCCATTCTCCTGATGGTCTGCCTAGGCTTCATTGACCGGTGACCTTTTCAGAATCAAAAGAACTCTTTTGAAATGTACCGGAGAGCCTTCCTCTTCCTTCCTCCAGCCTTTGTCCCACCCAACTCTCGGGAAGCCGGCAATCCATAAATCTGTCTGGGAGTACTCCTCCACATGCATATCCAAGGCCCTGGGTTTCCAATATGGAACCCACAGTCTTCCGTCTACTGAACCATGCACAAGCACACATAAATCACAGCACACACACACACACACAGAAACACATGCGCTATACAGTGCTACATACTAATTGTGAGGTCCGCACACATTAGTACAACTTTACATAAGTGGGCTGGTAGGCCCCATTCTAGTCACACAGGTAAAAAGCCCTGTTCAGTTTACTGATCATTATTGCAAAAACACGGTATACTACCACCAACACGCTCACGCTACTTAAATATTGGTAAGGTCAGTAGCCATTCACCACTGCAAGGGTAGAGCGTTGTGCCCCTCCTGATGTAACAAGACCACAGTCCATGATACAGACCTAGCTCATGGAGGCCATGCATTATCTGTGTTTCCCCATGCCCAAAAAATTTACCAACCACCCAAATATCAATTTAGCTTTGGAAATGGTGCACATCTGTTACAATGCAGGTAATTTTTCACTCCTAAGAGACCCAACAGTTACTGAAAGTTAACTCAAACACTTGATCATAACCAATGCACACCATTGACTTCTTAGTTATATGGCATGGCTGCTGCTCTTGGGCTGGTACTTGTAACTGCAGTGAGACGACATTGGGAGGGGGACCAATAGAAACAGCTGATGACCAAACAATGGTGTTACTGTTATACTGAAAGAAATCACATAATGTTAAAAAGTAGACGCAGATTGTTGCATTAAAAATACCTGCATTGGTTGTTTTATACTCTGACGAGATTTAAGTCCTTAAGGCTAGAAGTGGAAGTGGAATGCTCTTGCTATCACCAGCCAGAGGTGGACTAAATACATTTGGCATAGGACTGTACATCAGTTATAGACTCCAGTAACCAAATATTCACTACAGTATCCATAATATTAGAGATGCCCAACTCTTTTTCCTCTCTTATGGCATTGCTGAGGTATATTAAAGGGTTATAGGCTTGTCTAGACAATTTTCAGCCTTGGCTTTATGGTTGCCTAAGAGGGGAGTGAAATATACGTGGATAAGGGCCCATCGCACACAATAAAGAAATGGCTGGAAGATTTTGTACATTATAATAATACAATAGACACAAATGTGACACTTTTACAGAGCATGATTAAACTCAGAGTAATTTTGAGAGTGTTAAACAAGACTTCACCCAATGGGAAAAAAAACAGTGGGAAAATGCAAAAAAACTGCGTATGGTTTACAATGTTGAGAATCAAAGCATTCACTATGATCTATTTGGATTAAGACAATGGTGTGTTGGAGTGGGCTCTAGGATTGATTAAAAATGTCTGAAAATGGTAAAGTCCACAATAAGTATTCTGTAATTATCGACTATATCTCCATAACTGTGTATGCATAAATAAATATATGGACTCATATTCCACTCTACTATGTTGAGTTTGTTTTGCAAACTCAAGGCGCTGAACAGCTGTAGGAGCCTCACCATGAAGGATGGGAGGGAGTTACTCGAAGAGCCAAGTCCTCAGCTTCTGTGGAATTCAAAAAAGAGGAGGAGGCTTAGATGTGTAGTTTGAGGTCATTCCACACTTTAGAATCGACATATGAGAAGGCGTGACATCCTACTCTTCTGTTTATTTGTGGAATTGTTTGAGAGCAGCAGCCGGCTAAGCAGAAGTGTCTGTACAGTTGATAGAAGGAGATGTGATTGTTCAGGTAAGCTGGTCTAGTGTTATGTAGTGCTCTGAATTTGTGGGTGAGGAGTTTGTACTGAGCGTGTATTGAGAGCCAGTTGAGTAACCTGAGGTGTAATGTAATGTGAGTCATGCATGGTAGGTTGAGGATGAGACTAGCAATAGTGTACTGGATGGTTTGGCATTTACAGGTGAGTTCTTGGATTTTACAGTTTAGAGAGAGTTCCTGTAGCCCAGTCTGCTATAATGAGTGTTTGGGTAATGGTTTTTCTGGTGTTGCTTGGAAGCCATTCTGAGATCTTCCTCAGCAATCTCAAGCTGTGGAAGCAGGATGCTGTGACAGCATTGATTTGTGCAGACATGTCCAACTTGGTGTCAATGATGATTCAAAGGTTCCTTGGATGGGAACAGAAGACTAGTGTGGTTTTGAGGTCAGTAGGCCACCAGTTGGAGTCTCGAGTGAGGAGTTTTTTTCCAAAGCTCACTACTTCTGTTTTCTTCTTGTTGAGCTTCAGACAGTTGGACTTCATCCAGGTGGCAACCTTGACCATTCAGACTGTGAACTTGTTCCTTGTGTTAGGGTTTTTTCCAAGAGGGACAGAATGAGTTGTGTGTCGTAGGCATAGTAGAGGATGTTGATATTGTGAGTGTATGATATGCTGACAAATTGAGTCATATATGTATTATAGAGTGTAAGGGTTAGGCATGAATCTTGAGGCAATCCACAGATGTGTTTATGGGCCTCCAATGTGTATGGTACCAAGCTGATCATTTGTCTTCTTTCAGTAAGAAAAAAGCTAATCCAGATGAGAGTAGATCTTGTATATGCATCTGGTGAGATGAGCTGTGATACGGTAATGAAGGCTGAAGAGAGGTCCAGTAGGATGAAGGCTGATGTCTCTCCTCTGTCAAGGATCATACATCTGTTGCTGCAATGAGTGCTCTTTCCATGCTGTGGTCGGGTCTGAATCCAGACTGTGAGGCCTCATGTAGCTCAAGATTTGATAGGTGGTTGGAGATCCATCTTTTATTAACTTTCTAAAGCATTGCCTTGGTATGGTGGGAGAGAGATTGTACTCTAGTTGTCTAGATTGACTGGGTTAATAGAAGGTTCCTTTAGCAGATTGGTGACAGCAGCATGTTTCCAAGCTTCAAAGAAGGCTGCTGAATCTATGGACATGTTGAGGATCAGAGTGAGGACTTCACTCATGGAGGTGAGTCCCTTGCTGACGGTGTGGTAGGGGCTGGGTTTTGATAGGTGCCCAGAGTGGATTTACTTAGTTGTGGCAGCATTTTTTTTCTATGGGGATGGTAGTACATGTCTGTGACAGGGAGACTTTGCAAGATCGAATGGGTCCGGTTGCAAGTCATAGTTTCTGTATATGAATGTGATTTTGTCGCAGAAGAATTGAGAGAAAAGGTTGCAGCAGACTTGCAGGGGGTGATATTGTTGATGGTGACTGCAGGTACAGGGAATGCTTTGACAAAAGTGAAGATTTCCTTGCTGCTGCCGGTATCAATAAGGTCTGCAAGAGCTGTGCACTTGGTTTTCCAGAATTGTTGGTGGTGTTTTCTCAGGGTGTATTTCAATATGTCTTTGGTCGAGGAGTCTTGGCCCATTTTCCACTTGTGCTTTGGGTGCTTACAGTGCTGCTTCATCAGCCTGAGTTCTTCTGTGGGCCATCTTGCTTGTGTTTATGTTCTTGCTAATTTCCCACACTTGATGGGGGGAAGGGTGTTGACACAAGCGGAGAGTCGTTGAAGTTCTTGATGTCTTCGATCAGGCTTCTGATGGGTTTGTGTCAGTGTGCAGAGAAGGCTGATCGATCTCTGGGATGTTTTTCCAGCAACAGTGGACAGGTCCAGTGGAGGTGTGTCTTCTGGCGTTCAGTACATGGATGTTGCAATTGAGGAGTGAGTGAATTGCACAGGTGATAGGCAATGGTAATGTTGCTAAATTTAGGTGGTATCAACCCAAGCGGAATCTTCGCTCTTCGAGTATCGGCCTCCTGTCGGTCCCTAGGTTCAAACGGGCCAGGGCTGGAGGGAGGGAATTCAGAGTGGTGGGTGCCCGCCTCTGGAATGAACTCCCTCTGAAACTAAGACAAGCAGACACCCTGACTGAATTCCGTAAGAGCCTGAAAACCTGGCTCTTTCCAAAATCTTAGCTCTCCGCCTGCTATATACTTGGCCGACCTTATCTCCATCAAGGTTCCCCTCTCAGTCAGAAGCGCCAGGATACCCATAGGATGACAGTCAGCGCTATAAAAGTACTAAAATAAATAAATAAATAAATGAATAAAGGAGGAGAAAATTGGGTCCAGGAGTTTTCCATTGGACAGCAGTTGGACCGATGACAAGCTGTGCAAGACCGAGATTTCAACGATTTTCAAGGAGCGCGTTCGTCGGATCTGTATTCCAGGTGAAAGCTCTGGTGTCCTAGGAGGATGAAGGGGCTGGCTATGATATGTAGCTTGAAGGTGAAGTGCTCCATGCAGCTGGTTGCTACAGGAGGTGCTGCATGCAGTGTTGGTTTAGCTGATTGTGTCCTTGAATATAGTGAAGATTCCAACCCAGGGCTTGTGCTGACAGTCTTGTCTGGTGATCTTGTAGCTGGCAGGAATGGTAGTGGAAATATTCAGGACAGAGGCTGGTTTCAGGCATGTTTCTGTAAGGCAAAGAGGGTCCGGGGAGTCATCATGCAGCCGGTCCCATATCTCTGTTCGGTTTGTTTAGTGAGTGGGGTTTGAGGAACATGCATGTTAGTGCAAGGTGGTGTGTGGGTGGTGGTTGGTTGAAGTATGTGTCAGCAGGTGGGGCGCAGGGAGCTGTTGATGCAGAAGTGGTGAGTGTTGTGGGAAAAGCATGCATGAGAACCTGCTGGAGATGCAGGTGAAGGCTCCTTCCATGTTCCGTGTGGCAGTGTGGAAGCAGTGCAGTGAGCGGCAGTTGGGGTTGAAGACATAGAGAAATGTGGAAGGGTAGCAGTGGGTAGGTAGAGGACCTGTGGTCAAGGGGCTCGGCACAGTCCAGGTGTGGATGGGCGTGATGAGCTTGCCTTTGGCACATCTTCAACATATCAGCAGCGTGTCCGCTGAATGTGTCGGCACTGTGGGCTATATTAATTAGGCTCTTGGAAGGAGGGGGAGTGCTGGGGCATTGGGCAAGGCTGGGTGGGCATGGGAAGCAGGAGAGCGGGAGGAGCAAGAGGGGCATGAAGAGGAGTTAAGGAGAGAAAGAGAGGAGTAGGGAGCTGAAAGATTGGGAAATGGCATTTAAGGACCAAAGCAAGGGTGAAAAGTGACAAAATGAAATATCAGAAAACAGGCGAATTTTAGTAGAGTCAAAACTACTTACCTTAGAGAATAAGGACAAATGCGGAGAGCAAAAGTCACGGCAGTGTCAAACAGAGGCAACAGGTTGGAACTAAGCTAGGACAGAGAGAAAGACACTAAACTAGATTGAGAGGAATGGGAATGAATTGACGAAACAAATATTGCACAGATGGAGATGGCAAAGAAAAGGCAAAAGAGACAATGGCAAACACAAACAGTGGCAAAGACAATCAATGAAATAGCAAAACAGAGAAACCTGAGTAAAAGACACAGATTGCGAGAGAGAGAGAGCGACATGCAGGAGAGGAGTGAGGTAGACTCCTCAACGAACAGGAGCGGGGTTTGCAAGGTCATTGTCTGCTCAGAGGACCAGACACAGGTAAGTCGTAGAAGCACGAGCTATGCACATGGTGAATATCTGATCTACACTATAGCTGCCATTATGTTGGTCCTGGCAGCGGTGCAGGGGAACAATGGGTGAGGCTGTGGGGTGTCAGAGGTGGGAAGTAGGAGAGCGGGAAATAGGTGAGCAGGACGAGTAGGAGGGTTGTAAGAGGAGATAAGGAGCAGCTGGAATTTGGGGCAGAAAGAGCAGGAAACAGCACACAAGAAGCAGTGCAAGGGTGAGAAACAAGAGAAGGTGGAAAGAACTAGCAGAATAGAGGTGAAAAAAGCAGAAAGGCAAAACTACTGAAGTGGCAGATGAGAGAGAAAGGGCAAGGCAGAGAGACAAAAGTCAATGAAGAGTGAAAACAGAGGCAAGAGGTTTAAACTAAGGAAGGTGCTGAAAGAAAGGCACACAGGCAGATGGAGATGACCAAGAATTGCAGAAACAAGGCAGTACAGACAAACCGTATGGAGAATATGAAAGAATGAACAATGGCGACAGGGGCCTGATCTAGTTAAAGGTCAAATGTAGTCCTAGGGGCTAGGGTTATGCACCTGCTTTACGCAAACTGTACCAGTTCTATAAACTGGCTACCCGAGGGACCACCCTTGCTGAGTTTAATCGGTTCACTCAGCAAGAGCAAAAGCCTTGTGCTTCGTTTACCGCTCTCCACCATTTGCCGTATAACTCATATTACAAATATGCATTAAAGATCAGCCTTTGTCCCAGAACCTCTGTCTGTCTGCTCAAACATCGGCCAGCAACAGTTTAGCTTTAAATTATTATGCTTAACCTTTAAAAATGTGTGTGATGGTGAACCTCAAAAAACCCTTTCTTGCAAAACCAATTTACATTTATTGACATTAATGCCTATGACACAATGTTCTGGAAAGAAAGCAGCTCAAACGCACATTTATTTATGGCAATCTGACATTTAATTCCATTTAGTCATGATCTGCATTCATTTATAGTTGCTAAAAATATTGGTTTAGACACTGACACTAGCAGTTACTTCTGCAGCAACCTTTAGCAACACTCCTCTTGCAAAATAATGTATTTGAAATTATCCCTTTTCTAACAATCCGTCTGTCACAAATCGTTAATTATCCCCTAGGCAGAGTAATATTTCCTGCATGATTAATTGAGGTACAATAGCTCGGAACCTTTCATATTTCCCAAGACTTGCTTGCATTAACGTGTGGGTGAAACATATGGAACCGTGACCTGGCTTTCATATGCAGAAAAAAAGTTTGCTTTCATAATTCTAGTATGTGTTTATGCGCCCTTTTCCGTATTAATTGCTTACTTTTGTCCCTTGCTGCATATTAGTTTATTATTCCATTTTCTTTGAGGTACACATATTGTGCGATTTACGTACATTTGTCCTCAGTACGCAAAAGTGGGCGCATAAATATTCGTAATATTATTCAATGTTGATCCCACAGAGCGTAAACCTACGTTCTAGCTTTTTTACTTACCAATTACTTAAAACATTATTTTTTTTATTTTGTACCGTATATGTATCACTCAACCTTTTATATCTGGTGTGTCACAGTCACACTTCTGAAACATTGCTTCCCTACAGAAAAACAGTCCATTTTTGCAGCCTTTGTAATAGGAAATAGGCCACACAATATTTGTACCAAAGCGAATATGGTGCATACCTATGCCACGCTGTGTTGCTGTGTAAAAATGATTAGACGAAGAGAAAATATTAAAATTTCTTAAAATGTGAAAGATGAGGCTATTTTTGAAACAATCATTTTGCCCCTGAAGTATCAATTAAGTCGAAGAAATGTGTAAAATCTTTTTTTTTATTATGAAGTTATTCATGAGCTAAATTTCTATTTTAATATTTATTTCTTATCTAAAATAGTTTATAAGTAATACATGTGTTACTTTTTTCCAGCTTTTGGATTAACAGCTGCAACCAACCACTATTGAATTTGAAAGTGCTCTCTAGGATCCTAGGTAATTTGTCTGAAAAAATCTCCTACGCTGACATGTTGACTGCTCGCCATCCGCTCTGTGATCTGCCTGCTCCTGTTGGAAACTGATAGGAGAAGGCGGGGCTTAGACGACATGCATCACTACCGCACTCAATGGTGGTGACTTCCAAACTGAAGCTTTGCTGTATCACAATCAAGCGCACCTGCTTTCTCCAAGCATGAGCAACAGATTGGGGAACAAATGAACTTGAAATAGACTATTTTAAATAGACTACTTGAGAGACCTACACAACCAAGGAAGCATTCAGAGACTTAGGGCCAGATGTAGGTGGTCATTTATCGGCCGGTAACGGCCGATTTCGGCCGTTACTGACCGGTAAATGGGTTTTTGAGATGTAGGGGGCCAGTTTTACCGTTTCGGTAAATTTACCGAATCGGCAAATTTACCGATTCGGTAAAATACCAAATCGGTATTTTTACCGATTCGGTAACTTCTAGATGTAGGTGGGACTCTTCTGAGTCCCAAAGGCCTTTCAGATTCGGTATTTTACCACCCAATCCAATTTGGTGGTAAAATACCGAATCCTGGTGTGCTTGCACATGTGTGCATGCACACCTATGCCATGTGACAGACAGACATGCCCTTAGGGCATGTCTGTGTGCCACATGGCACACATGCCTGTATTTAGGGTGCTAGAGGGTGTCAAAGTGACACCCCCTGCACCCTTGCTGGAATCGGTATTTACCGATTCTGTAAATACCGATTCGGTAATGCCCATTGATTCCTATGGGCTTCAATGCCCATAGGAATCAATGGGCATTACCGAATCGGTATTTACAGAATCGGTAAATACCGAATCTTAACGATTCGGTATTTACCGAATCTGTAATACCTACATCCTCCCCCCTCTATTTTACCACTTCTTAAATACCGAATCGGTAAAATTCGGTATTTAAGAAGTGGTAAAATAAAATGACCTACATCTAGGCCTAAGCTTTGAGACACTGACGTGAAAGGAAGCTGCTCACTACACCTCAGTGACATAGTACCTGTCTACACTTTCTGTACTCTTTGGTTTTTAAGGACTACTATTGCTATTGAACTCTTGGGTGTATTGGGATCTTTCTGTGTAGTACTGCACAATTATGTTTTTCCTCCTTAAAGTAAAGAAATTCTACTGACTGGACAATGTTTTTTAGTGATATCATGTGACTTGTTAAGTGTTTAGGGGCTTATTTATGAGCCCTTGAGACACATTTGTTCCGAGGGGAGTCACTTTTTGTGCTGCACCAGCATTGTAAAAAATGTGCCACGTTGCGCCCTTTTTACAAAGTGAAGAATCTAGGCAGATGCATCACTGTGTAAACCCCTGCGCAACATTATACCAGCGTCAGGAATAATGTATTCAGGGTGGGCTTTTCCCTGCAAAAAGCCTTTTAGAAGTGGCGCAGTGCAATCTATGAGATTTCAGTGTGCCACTTCTAGGACGCCATTGAGTTAATATCTTACACCTGCCTCACATCAGGCGTAAGACTGATGCAGGCCCTTTCACATGGACATATTGCTAGAGTTGCGTCTGTTTTCAGACACACCCCAGCAATGCGTCACTTTTGCGCCTACAGATATGTCAGAAATACAGACTTATCTGTAATTCCTTGAAACATGATGTGTCATACAGTAAATATGATGCATCCATCATGTCGCAAGGAGGGCGCACTGAGAGGTGACACATCACTGTTTTCACGCAGTGATGCGTCACTTCTCATAAATAGGGCCCTAAATCTCTAGCCTCATTCCACCTTCCTGAGTAAGCCTTGACTGTTCGCCTCACTACTCTGTTGGTCAAATGGGAAAGGGGTGCTCGTTCATCAGTGTAAACAGGGCAGGTGTTTTTGTTTTAACACTGTCAAATGAGGGATTAATGCACCTTCCTTAGACATCTGTGTGATGATGTTGGTTTAAAATTCCAGCGATCATGCTGCGTGCCATTCAACTAGAATAGTTTGTCTATCTTCCTACTAGTTGATGAATCTTATTCAGCTGACTAACAGCCACGGCCTGTGGAGGGAGTTCCGGTGGGGCAGAAAGGTGGGGCGGGGGAGGGGCAGAGTGGGGGGGGTGCTAAAAACCAGAATATGGATAATTGGAGGTAAGTAAACAATGTAATAAATAAATCACATTTCGTAGCACGCCCTGCATCGTTTTATTAATTAAATTGTTTACTTACCTCCAATTATCCATATTCCGGTTTTCAGCATCCCCCACACTACCCCCTCCCCCGCCCCGCCTTTCTGCCCCACCGGAACTCCCTCCACGGGCTGCGGCTGCTGACTAGCTGCCGTTTATACAGGCAACCATGCCATTCCTTCCCCACCATTAAATTTACTTATAAACACAGCATTCCTATTCTGGATTGATACCTTCTTGTTGAATATCAGCCATCTACAAACCTACCACAGTTTAAATACCAGCTCAGACAAGTCACATGCGAGTATCGCATCTTCTAACTTGTGCCCATTGATCTTTATCATAAACATAGTACTGATGCGGTCAATGTTTATAAACTATGATGTCTTGTGCAATAAATATGTAGACTTCATGAAGTTATGATAACAGACACCACTACATAGAATTGATCTGTATTCAAACCCCTGAACTTTTTCCCCCTCTACCATCTATGCCCCTTAGGACTTGTTTTCTATGCTATCTAATTTGCTCTATTAGCGGATGTATTTATGTAACACTGTTGTTCTCTATTCTATGTTTTTCTCTAGTAACTCTTGTAACTATGTAACACTGTTCTTTTGTAACGATATTCCTCATGTAAAGCGCTCTGATACCTCGGAGTCTAGCCAGCGCTATATAAAACGCTTCAAATAAAAAAAAAAATAGTAGGCTGTCCCTGAAACATCAGTGGTCAACAGAATAAATCACCACGATTTAGGCACCGTAATCCTTCTGTTCCCCGGGGCCATTGAACTGGTTCTAGGATATTTCAAATAATGAAGTAACAGAAATTACCATTTGGCTACAAACACTATATTTTGATCGTGATCACAAATCACCAGTGCTAGAACAATCCTGAAAGTAGGAAAGCAACGCAATAGCGACGTAGTTACTAAAAATTCTAAATGGATCAATCCATGCTTGAGGGCATGCACTCTTTTTAATAGGTAAGCAATAGTGTTTATGTAATGTGGAAGGTCATTACCATCATGTCATTACTTAGTACAAACGTTTACGATTTTCTAATCTGAAAAAAGCTGAAACAAAGAAAATAACATTCTCAATCACCAAAACAGGCTCTAATTAGAACTCGATTTAATCCTGCTGCTGGTTTAGACAAATGCTACAGTAGGATGGAGGCAACTGCAATTGAATCTACAATAAAATCGATTTCCAACTCCCTGTGGCTGTCATAGTTCATGCAACTAGATGGCAGTGCAAGTAATCTCTTTAGAAATGTAAACACAGAAGGGGAATGACCCCACACACCTTATCCATAACACCTGCGACCGCTTTACACTTGTACAGGTTCAGGATTCCTCTGAGAGACTTCCGGCCCAAACCTGTTCACTGCACTAATTGTTCTCTCAAAATACAATTTCATATTGGCCACAGGCTTGGAGCATGAGTTTGTAAACTAAATGTAGCCTCCAAATATATAAAATTGTCTGCCTCTGTAATTTATCCCCCAGATAAAAAATGCCTTCGCCTTTTTCCCACCTGGCCCAATCCTCATGACAAATGTTTCCTCCTGTTAATTTTCGAAAGCAAACCCTCCATAAAGATTACTAAACTGTGTTAAAGAATTGAAGTGAATTACAAGTATGGGCCATTAATACTGCGTCATCTGAATACAATAGAAATGGTACGGGGCAGGAGCCTGTAAACAGTACAGCCAATGATTTTCCTAACAACAATTATCTATTGCGTTTACAAAAAGAAAAGGGGCTAATATACACCCCTGTGTCACCCCCTACCCACTCTAAAATCTCTGTACATTCAAAATTGTAGCAGTAAGGATCCACAACCACATTGTCAGAGTAAAACTGACGGATAAAATAGATTACGTGTAAATCAACCCCAGGATAATAATAAAAATTCCCACAACAAGAAGCAATTGACCAAAACAATGGCAGAAAAAAGATCCATAAAGGACACATAAAGAGTCTCATATTAGCCACCCTATATTTCTTAATCGTCAGTGCCAAATGTAGACTCGGTTCTCTCGTTCTAACTCCCTTCCTGAATCCGTACCGGGCATTTTAAAAACGACTTTATTTTCCAGGGCCCAATTTTCCATTCTGATCAGGAATATCCTGCCTGACACCTTAAGGGAGGAGTTCAAGATGGATATTGGCCTGTAACAGGCCAGATCTGATTTCCTAACATTCTTGAAAATCAGGACAATTACTGACTTCTTCCATGATGGGAGGGCCAACTTTTGCAACTGCATTTAAAACATGAGCGGGGGCATGGCTTGGACGCCGGGAAGTATGGCGACTACGGCATTCTGAACGCTGGCGGCTGCAATCCCGGAATATTTCCCGACCTGAAAAGAGTTTCAGGTGTCAGAACACAATCCCTACCTGCGAGGCAAGTTTGAGACGCCTCCGACCCCGGAAGACTGAGAAATCTGCTCCTTTCTTCTTGACCGCTGACGAGCGCGAGACCGGGCGGAACCCGATGGCGGCTGTTGCTGCGTGACTGCCGGGGTGACTGAGACGCCGCGATCGCTGATCAAGGCAGCCCCTTCATGACATTGACGATGGTTTCAAGGTCCCGGAAAACAGTGATAATATCCTCTTCAGTACTGTGAGTAGGGTGTGACCGTCGATATCCAGCGCTTATCTACTGAAATAAATAAAAGAAAAATGGAACAAAAATGTCTTTTTCAAAATGGCGGCCTGATCGCTCCCTATGTATGCACTGAATGCATTGAATGCAATCAACGGCTCACTCTTGTGGCTCAGGCTAGCGACACAAAGCGGACTGGCACAAGCAATGGAACAATCAAGGCTCCATGAGTCTTAGTGAATGTTGTGTCCCTTTGATGAGCGCAACCTGGTGACCTTAACAACTGCAACTTAGGCACTCCCTCTAAGATAATGGAAGTATCGTTTATGAAGCATCTAGAGCTCTGTCTGCGCACCGCTTAATGATCCACTCAGTGCCTTCAAGCAGTATATGAGCAGACATGGCAATAGTGAAGCAGTGACTGTTATTTGTTTGGACTAGAGCCTACACCATTTAGCGAAGGCTGTACGAGTCTGCACTATCTTAGCCTTGATCTAATACGATACAACTGCTCCCCTGGGTCGATTAGCAAGAGTGCAGTGTACCCCATGAATGAGAGGGGGCCATCAGTTCCCTGAATACGGCTCAGAAATCGACCAGAAACCCCTTGCTCTGCCAGGCACTAAACACAACTCTGCGCACTATAGTGTCTTTTTATGAGCAAATCTGACATTTTAGTGAACTACTAAACACTGAAGCGCTAGACACGCACTAGTGGAATTGTGACCTGGTATCACGCAAGAGTGTCACAGGATTAACATCACCCCGTCATCTGTCTTCAAAATGGGCGATAAAGAAAATGGGAAAACTTCCAAACGGCTGAAAGCTGACCCGCCAACACCGGTTTCCCCATTTAAGGGGAAAAAGGAATTTAGTAAAGCAATGGAAACTATTCTGAACAGACTGGAAGAAGTTAGAGGCCTGGCCAAATCCACCAAAGAGGAAGTAGTTGCGGTCAGACAAGATATCAGAGACATCAATTCTAGGCTGACAGAGTCTGAAAGCAGAATAAGCAAGTTGGAAGATACTGAGAACAAAACCTGCGAAGCCATTAAAAATCTCACCTTGAATTCTGACCACCTCTCAAGGAAAGTGGCGGAATTGGAAGATAGAAACAGGAGAGGGAACCTAAGAATTTTTGGTATTCCAGAAAATTCTGAGGATTCTTCAGGCTCTTGCATAACCTTCCTCGAACAATGGTTTACACAGGCCATGAACCTCACCTTCACCCTGCCACTGGAGTTTGACCGTGCGCATAGAGTCCCGGGAAGAATAATAAAAGACCAGAAAGGCCCTAGAGCGATAGTATGTAAACCACTGAGATTCCAGCATGCTGAACAAATTCTTACATTTGTTTGCAAACATAACCATGTATTATGGAAGGGTCACAAAATATACATATCGCAGGACTTCAGTAAAGAAACTATGGATACCAGGAAAGCATTTCTTGCTTTGAGACCGCAGCTGAAATCACTTGGCCACCAATATGGTTTCATCGGCCCGGCGAAATTCAAAGTGACAATCCAAGGTGTATCCCAGGTTTTCTCCGACCCACAAAAACTAAGACAACTACTACATAACCGAGAGGATGGTCGTATGGAAGTTACTCCACCGGAACTGGCGGATGCGACAGCATCCGGCTATAAGTGATCACTCGCTACTGGAACCCTATAGTACACCCAACACAGCCTTTGTTCTGTTCTCATGTGATCTGTTCACCAGCTGTCTGAGATCAAATGTGTAATTCCCATTGTCAGTCGACACCGTCCTGTGTTAAGTTGCTATATTTTTTGATCATTGATTGCTGATACCCACTTAATAGCGATGTATTATAACTTCAAGCTACTGTGGCTACATTGAACTTTCAATTGCTGAGTAGTATGAGCACACACCTTGGTGATATCAGGTATGGTTATTAGTTTTTACGTAGATACCTGGCTCGTTAAAGGTTTGCTTTGGCCCGCAAGTTGATTAATAGTTTATATCCATGTTTAAAATTGCATTTGCCGTTCCTACAATGTATTGATCTGAGTAAGTTGCTTGGAGGCGGCCTCGCGGTCGTTCCCGAGTCGCCTTGTTCTTCTTCTACAATTGGGGTGGGATGGGAGGGATGAGGGAGAGGGTGGTGGGGGGGGTTCAGGGGTTGGGGAAGGGTCTGGTATACTTTGTTCTGTTTTCTTTTACACTGCCCATTTGGGCTCCTATTGTGTTTCTGGAATTTACTAGTGTTCTTGCATATACTAAAACTAGTGTTTGCGCCTCACTGCAGCTGATCTATCCACAAGGGGTACACCTACCAATACTGTTCAGAATTTCCTACGGAATTGTTGGTAATGTGGTCTCATCAACAAAAAGCATGGTCATTGCCCTAGGCCTACTCTGGATTTCACTAGTTAAAAGGGTATGTCGATTAATAGGTACAATCTGTTCCTTCATATGGTCTATCTGTGACACATGATGGCATCCTCCATTGACACTCCTATAGGGTCTACGAGAATAGGTAACCTTAAAGTACTCTCACTGAACGTGAAGGGCCTGAACCAGCCGGTTAAACGGCAGAAAGTATTAGAATACCTTCGTAGACAAAAGGGGGACATAGCTTTGCTACAGGAGATGAAACTAGAAGGATAAATTTCCACACCTTACGGAATAAATTCTATACAGAAGTGTTGGGATCTGAGGCCATAACTAAGAAAAACGGTGTGGTAATATTGATAGCAAAAAAGGCCAAAGTGGACGTAGTTTCCTCCACAATGGACACAAAAGGTAGATGGGTTACGGCGAAACTGATCAAGGACGATACTGAATTTTATATTACCAACGTATATGCCCCTAACTCACACGAACCCTCCTTCTGGTCAGAACTCACAAAACAATTGGACACTATTCCGGACTCAGCGGTCCATATTCTGGCAGGCGATTTCAACCTCCCATTCGATCCTACCTTAGATAGGGACTCTAAATGTAATTTCCGTCCCAGCAGAGCCCATAAAGACTTCACTAGACTGTGCAGCAGATTTAACATGATAGACACATGGCGATTACAAAATCCCGATGGCAGAGACTACTCTATTTACTCCCCTCCACATGATTCATTCTCACAAATCGATTATTTATTCATCACTAGAAATGCGGTAGCCAGAGTCGAGGACACAAACATTGAGCCAAGGCTCGTTTCAGACCACTCATGCATCTCACTAACTATATCAAATCAAATCAAATAGAGCTTTATTTCGATATAAGATTTCATATCATAAAAGCTTACAATTAAAAAGACATCAAAAGCACAATACAGGTTTCACTATGTATCACAAAAGGCCAGTATCATTACAATTTTGGATGAAAAAAAGAGGAGTATTGATCATATTTATACACAGAAAATACAAAAAATATAGAAAAAGAGTTAATTATAAACATTATTTAAGATTATGCAATTCAAAGAGCCCTATAAGTTAAAACATTTTTTAAAAAGATATATACAGTCCATTCATTGAATTTCTAAATTTCACCAATAGTTTCAAAAATTTTATTAGAGTGAAAATTATTTTCGGGGTTTCCATCCTTTGTAGTTTAAAAAACGCCGCTCTACAAGAACGGATCCCCCACTCTTTAAGAATTGGTCTTAACAATTTTTTTCTGGGAACCTGATAAAATTTGCAGAATAAAGTGCAGTGCAAATTTGATTGGAGGGCCACATCATCACAGGGACAGGGCAAGATTTGTTTCAACCAATCATTACAGGATGGAAATGTGATCAGTCGAAAAAAGGAACCCATTCTAAATCTGGATAAAAGCATTCTAGCGTAGCTATTAATATCACTGATAAGATATGGTTGTGGGTCCCGCTCAAGAGTTATATTTTGGTAGGCTAGTACGGACTTTTTTAGTTTCTCCGTCATCCATCTTTTATTTTCTAGATGGTCTAAAATCTAACTATATCAAACGTTAAACCAATACTCCATCAGTCAATGTGGCGCCTTAACGATGCCATCCTGAATGACGAGAAACACAAAGACACCATAGGAACCGCCATTAAAGAGTACTTAACAATTAATAAAGAGGGTGACACCACTGACTCCATCAGGTGGGAAGCTCTAAAAAGTACCATAAGGGGCCTTATCATAAAAATAACGTCCGCGGTAAACAAGAATCACAATGCTGCTTTATTGGAACTAGAAAAAAAGATCTCAAAACTCCAGAGTGAATACCTGAAAAATAGATCTGCTGAAACGCTTAATAACTTAACAAACCAGAAGTATGCCTACAACAAACTAATAAGTGAAAGAGCAGGAGTCTGGTTGGACAGAAGAAAACGGTTTAAAATTTGCGAATCAAATAAGGCAGGAAAGGGCTTAGCAGCCTACCTTAAATTTGAAATACAATACAACACAAGCAACTCCTTGATAGATGATAAAGGTATGCCCAATACGGACCCCCTTAAGATTGCGGAACTGTTCAAAGACTTCTACGAGAAATTATATGCCAAAAATAAAAATGTGAAAAGGGAGAGGGTGGGAAACTACCTAAGTACATGTGATTTACCAACACTCACCAACACAGAACGTGAGACACTAAATAGACCGATATCAGAGTCAGAGGTCACGTGTGCGATCAAGTCACTTAAATGTGGGAAAGCCCCCGGCCCTGACGTGTTCACAGCGAAATGTTATAAATGTTTCTCCCAGACACTTACATCACCAATATTGAATATGTTCCATGAGATCGGCGAAACCGGAGAAGTGACAGGGACACTAGCTGAAGCGGGTATAGCCGTTATACCAAAAGAAGGGAAATACCCTAAGCTCCCAAAGAACTACAGACCTATTTCGTTAATCAACTTAGACTGCAAGCTTTTAGCTTGCATTTTGGCACAACGCATACAGAAAGTCCTACCATCTCGAATTCATCCCTCACAAGCGGGCTTCCTAAAAAATAGGTTATCAAGCGATAACACTAGAATCCTGGCACATGTCATCAAGAAGGCAAAATTCCTTTCCACGCCTACTACGGCAATACCACTTGACGCAGAGAAGGCATTCGATAAAGTGGACTGGTCGTATTTGGAGGCTGTCCTGCAAAAGTTTGAATTAGGCCCTTTTTTCACTAAAATGGTCATGTCACTGTATGCCTGTCCCTCGGTGAGAGTAAGGGCGGGAGGGGCTTTCTCCTCACCGTTTAAATTACAACAAGGGACTAGACAAGGATGCCCCCTATCTCCCTCTTTATTCCTCTTAGCAATTGAGCCCTTCCTGTATCAAATCCGTAATAATGATAACATCCCAGGGATTCCATTTAACGACTGCATTATAAATCTGACAGCTTATGCGGATGATGTATTGGTTCTGTCTGAGCAGGCTGATAAAGCAATTCCTGCCTTGCTGTCCACTATCGAGAAATTCTCTGATGTGTCTGGTTACTCCTTAAACAAAGATAAGACCGAGGTCAAACTATTAAATAATATGTGTGGCAAAGACATATTAGGCAACTCGGGGCTCACCTGGCAACCGAAGAGTTTCAAATACTTGGGCTTAGACTTTGAAAAGGATCTAATCACGACACTAAAAATCAACAAAGAGCAACTTCTGAAGAAAGTAAATAAGCTCCCAGAGGGGTGGTCTCCAAAGTATTTATCGTGGTGGGGAAGAGCGGAGACACTGAAAATGATGGTCACTCCCCTAATTAATTACATGGCAAGCATGCTCCCTATGACTTTCTCAGAAGACTTTCTACAAAAAATAAACAAACTATTCAGTACATTCCTATGGCAGGGGAAGAAAGCCAGGGTGTCAATGAAAAAACTACAACTACCTAAGATAAAAGGCGGCCTGGGTCTTCCCAACTTTAGAAATTATCAATCAGCTTTTTTGTGCAAACAGGAGGCATGCTGGTTTAACGAAGACTCAAGTTATACACCACTATGGGTTGGAATAGAGAGCTCAATCATAGGCAAAGCCCCTCTTCCAGCGATACTCACCATGGACCTGTCACACCTTACACACTCCAAGTACATCCTCCTAAATACTAGGAGAGCGCTCCTTAGACTTGACCAGACCCACAATACTGGCCTCCAAATAAAAAAAACGACTTCCTCATCCCTATGGCGCAACCCAAATATCCGGATTAACGGAACATCACCCTTCTGGGAACACTGGTCAGAAAAAGGCATCAACATGGTCTCAGACTTATTCGATGGCCACATGCCATTGCCTTACTCTGCGATTCAGAATAATCATTGCCTCCGACCAATTGACTTTTATGCATTCCTAAAGTTGAAAACAGCCTTATCCACACGATCGTTTACATTCTCAGATCCATGGTTGAAATCAACACTCCCACGCCTCCAGAAAACAGGTCACTTTGTCTCGAAAGTTTATAAAATGCTTGCACCTACACTAGGCAAAGCCCAAAGACGGAACGAGATTAAGTGGGAAGAAGAACCTAACACCACGGGCATAGACCTTAATTGGGATAAGATTAATGCTTCAGCCCTTACACATAAGGTCTCCCCGTTACTGATATCTTTATATTGTGTTGTATTTGCTTTTTATTCAGGTCTGCACGTAGTGTCCCTTTTTTAATTGAGAAATGTTATTCATGTGTTTTTAAGGCATATTTTTTATTATTATGAAATGATAATCCACATCGTGTACACTGTATGTTTTCAGAAGAACTTATTATATATTTTTTCTGAAATTTTAATCTTATTTTTCTGTTTTAATAAAAGACTGTAAACGTTATACTTTGGTTGTTGGTGTGTCCCTTATATATATGTTCAGGGGTATCTTTTGCACACTGTTACCTCTAGTATTATTCCAGGGATTCTTTCTGGACTTAAATGTAACTAACAAAAAACTGTGAAACGCTCTTGATGCTTCCTCTTCCTTGTTCGACCCACCGTAGGATGCTACCTATATAGTGTGTCAGTCTAAAAATGACCCCCAGTACTAGAAATCTAGGACACAGGTACTAGTGCGAGTATTGCAAGTGGACCAAATTGAATGTCATGCTATTATGCAATAAATATAGGGTCATCTTGAGGTACCTTGTGTTACTCACTAAAGAACACAGTCAATGGAAACACAATGTATGTCAACTGTTTTATTTTATTTCTTCACCCACATATGCTCGTTTTACTGTCTTATATGATCACGTCTTAATTGTAACTCTATCCATTTTTGAGAACGATGTCCTGAGTTAAGGCCTCTCCTAACGAGTATAACCTTGGACCCTCAATGTCAGACCACATTCAGGTACGCCACGCGTGAATATGACATTTGACCTCTACGCGCTATGTGGGCTTGTGCTGTATTCATCCTATTTTGTTATCTTACTTTATTTTACTTTAACATAAATTGATCCATGTATGTATCATTGCATATATCTCTATGTATTTTTGTACCATGTATGTATCATTTGTATACATCATTGTTTGTACTCATTTCTTTTTCTTTTCCTTACTTAATAAAAACGATTTGAACAAAAAAAAACATTAGTGAGCAATGGAGCCCAGAACTCGATACAATCCAAAAACAAATCTAAGGAATCCCTGTGTATTTCCCTTGCAGGACCTGTAAAGGGTGGCTATAACTTCACCATATTCCTAAACGATACCCCCCCATCTACATCTACTATAGTTTCCTCACATAGGACCTCTTCGCCAGAAAATATGAGAGAAATGGGCTTTCCATTCAGCAGGAGAGATAAAGGATTCAATATTGGGGCCATGGTCCTCTCAGAATAAGGGGTTACTACCAATTCTCCAAAATGCAACATTATCCCTGCTTCTGCTAGCATCCATCGAACCATCTCACACTTCATCCCTGAGCTTTTTACTTCCTACATTCTAGAATTTGCTTGTATTATGATCTACACTCTTTGATTGCCCCTTTATACCTCGGGTCAGCCTTAAGGGTGTTCCTGAGAGCCCTATCTGCACCCCTACAAGCTTTTACTAACCATTCTGAATTTTGGATCTTCCTATTGGAACACAAAAGCCCAGCATTTATGTTAAGGTACAGGGAGGCAAAGACCTGAACTGCAAAAATCTCATGAGTGCTTACATCGAAAAACAGAATATATGATTATACCACGATTTCAGTTACCACGCATGGCTTTACCACGCGAATTTTACCTCGCAAGTGGCTTTACCACGCTGGTATTTACAATGTAGCATTTTACTACGCGTTGCAACGTCTTACCTTCACGTCTTTCTCCACGAGCCCTTACTTCCATCCTCCTTTGAAACAAGCGTCAAAACACGTATACCAAAATAAAAAAAGGACTGCTTTTTTGACGTACACGGCACGTCTTTGGGGGAGGCTCTTTCCTCTTTCTTTTAAATTTATGTTCGTTTTTTTGTTAAAGTAACCTGCTTGTTATTTTTGGGGGGGGAGACCCCCCCCAGCCCCCCTCCGAGCCCCCCCCCTCCCTCTGCCCCCCCATGCCCACGCAGATCGACTTGAAGGAATACCACGTCTCCCCCCTAGCCCGTGGTAAAGACGTCGTGGAAGGTACCCTGCGTGGAAGGCACCCTGCGTGGTAAGTGTCACGTGGTAAATGTGAGTAGTGGTAATGCCTTCGTGGTAAATGATGTTTCCCGAAAAACAGGTCAAACTGTTCTCTGTGCAAAACAACCAAGCCTCTTACGAAATGATCTTTATACATTTTACTCAATTTCAGTGGCACCTCACTCCTTCTACTGACTGGTAACACCTCTCCCAGCAATGAACTTCCATCTTCTCAAGTTTGATGTCAAAATATACAACCAGGGGGTTATTGTCACTAAAGTATTGAAAAAGACGAGAAAATCTTGTGTGAGGGAGCCTATGTTATCAGACATCAGTATAAAATGGATGGCACTATGCTTGTGATGTCCTACGAGAAAGGGTGAAGTCGCTACAAATTAACTAGACAAATCTGAGACAAACACAATTGTATACAATAAAAAGATAATTTAGTCCCTTTGCATACCTTAAATGCATAAAAGGTGAGTTATTCTCTTCTACCTCATCTGTAATGCCACCACCCCTGCATTTAAGGTACATCGTTGCATGTTGCAATCACCTGCTCAAATTATGTACAATTCATCCCAACAGGAATTCAGAAATGCTTCCAATTCGTTGTCTAAGATTGTGAGATCACATCCTCAATAACATTACAAAAAATATTATTATAAAAAAGATTAACTTTTTCCGTCGCTCCCTTATATTTATAACAAACCATCTGAAAATGAGAGGATTTCACATTTTTAAAAGACTGCCCTTCATGTTGATAGCAATAATAATTTTCAGACCCCCTTTTGCCCT
This sequence comes from Lissotriton helveticus, assembly GCF_964261635.1. Taxonomy (NCBI): domain Eukaryota; kingdom Metazoa; phylum Chordata; class Amphibia; order Caudata; family Salamandridae; genus Lissotriton; species Lissotriton helveticus. The sequence continues at coordinate 712,577,881 of NC_136069.1, forward strand.
GCCTTTATTTGGTTCTATAGAGGTGGGTAGAAATAGTAATAATACCATCCTCATACAAGGTTGACATCATCCATGTTTCTTGAAAACACACAATAGGGAATAGGATGAGAGCACACCATTCCTTATTCTTTAACTTACTTTTTAACCACCAGACTCCTGCCACAGCCAGAACCCTGCCTCAACCTCCCTAAGAGAATCAGCGTTAGGCAACACCTCCGTAACCTGCACTGGTTACCAGTGAAAGCACAGATGCAATTCAAGTCCTTGGTTACGGCACACGCTGCCCTCCACGGGCTAAGCCCGATAAATCTTAGAAAATGCTTTCAGTTCTTTGTGCCAATCAGGCAGATTCGTTCTTCTCAACGCGAATGGCCTGCATCCCCAGGTTCAGCCTTAAAAGAGTAGATGGCAGCTCCCTTGTCTATAGGGCAGCGATAGCCTGGAACCAACTCCCTCATGACTTACACCGTCTGCAGGAGCCCAACAATTTTTGGAGGAGACTCAAGATTGTTCTCTTTAATTAAATAGTCCTTATTCTTCTCTCTTTCCACACGAGGTTCACGCAGGGACACTCTCTGAGTAGCTGTGCGCGCTACAAATGTGTTAACATAACACAACATAACTTCTCTCATTAGAGACAAGCCTACAATATTCATCTTCACCTGTCCCAATATGAGTCAATGTGATGCTGTCGCTACACTAATAGCTTTCTGACTACCCTCCTTGTGTAATTATCAGTCACATTCAAAATTCTAATTAGTAGGAGTTCACAAAACGTCAAACCCCTAGTGAAGGTTAGTCAGACCGGCCATATTTTGTGGCTCATGTGAATGTCTGCAACTGTAAAAATCGAAGGCAGAAAAGAAAATGAACTCCGGGTCATATTATCAAGAACAGGCGATAAAATTATCCCCAGGAAACTGCAGCTAAAGCGGCGATAATGGGCTTGATAATATGCCCTTGTGAAATCCCATAGCAGCCAAGGTTAACACCAGAACCTGGGCTTCTATGGGAATTCACAAGGACGTATTATCAAGCCCAATATCGCCGCTTTAGCGGCAGTTTCACGCCGATTAAGAGTCGATAATTGTATCGCCTGTTCTTGATAATATGCCCCTCCATTCTTCTGTTCATATTATTGGCCACAAACCTGTTTAAAAAAATTAAATAAGAGCAGTGACTGGAGCTCCTTTTATGTTAAAAATAGTTTTACTGTCAGACAAGACATTGCAGTTATCCCATTTACAAGGAAGAAAAACTTTTTAAGGGAAGGCACTCCATAGGAAATATTCGTTCTGATATGTCAAATGCTAGATCCTTATCTGCATTGTTGGCTGCTTTCTTTCTCATTTTGAGGGATTTAGTGCATGGAAGCGTGGAAGCGTTCCCTAATCTTCAATACATCTCACCTTGTTTATCCTGACATAGTGTAGATCATTGGATTAAAGTCCTGGTTCGATATAGGTTTATTAATCTGGTTTCTGTTAGAACGTATTTTATGATTTAGAGCCATTGCTTCTTTTGCAACTTCGTTTGCATCGTGTCGACTACTTGATTCAGCTACTGTCACTTAGTTAGATTCAACTAAGATATAGTTTGCTCTTCATGCTCCTGTAATCAATAGTTAATACTTGTAAATATCCCTTTAGGGTTTCACCTTGTTTTTCCACTTACTCTTTTTTCTGACTTCCATTTTCATTCACTTCAAAGTCCACAATGTGCTCACATATGAAAGTATTAAAGGGATTGTACTACTGAACGTCGATACCCAACAATATCATGGTATAAGAATATCAAGGATAGAATTATGAGGGACAAAATATGAAAAGGAAAGTGCAGCAAGGGAAGCATTGATTAACTTTTCCTAACTCCACACCTGTATACCTTGAAGATATATGTACTGTGTCAGTACATATACCTGGGTACTTACTTATCTGTCAAGATTTGTTCCGAGATTTTTCCCTTGATTATTTGTCTCGCCGACATTGTGAGTTTGTTATTCAGGGGGCATACCATTAAGAAAGCCCATTAGTTATTCAGGCTGACTAATTTGTTATGGCATTCATTAATATAAAAATCTGCTGATATTTAGTCTAATGAAAGTGCTTAATTCCAATAATCGTTCCATACAAAAACCATTGTTTTATTAACTTGCTCAATTCTACGATCATTGATATATAACCAAATAATAATATTGACTACACCTGTTTGTTCTTTTGCCAAAATGCAGTCCAGTAGCCAAACAATCTATGCTTGATAATAGTTGACAAGGAGCTATTTCCAAACATGGCTCCATCTACTGATAACAGGTGCAATTGCTCCAACTTGATGTATTCCAAAAGAGCCAATCTGTGGTCGATTTTTATTCTTTTTAGCTGGAACATAATGGAACAAACGTACTCATTGTTTTGGACTTCATTCTAACAATGGCTTTCTGAAATTGACGTTTCTCTGTTCCTAACAAATTTCTTCCAAGATGACTACCATGCGGATTCAGCATCAGGGAACCCTTTCTGGGTATCTGAGTGTATTACACATTGTGATTATTTAGTCAATCAGTCCTAGATACACTGTATTCACATTCGGTATTTGGGAATTCATGTTTCTGTGCAATTTGTATGTTCCTTCTGTGACCAACAATACTTGTCATTGATGCAGAGGTTTATTACAGCACAGGACAGCAGCTTAGATTGACAGATATGCAACATCAATGCTGGGAGAAAAACCTTCACTGTGTGGCACTGCAGCAGTGTGTTTTTAGGGCCATATTCGCTAATGCTTGATTTTAAGTAATTGATAGTATTTATGCTGTGTGCATTAGCCAGAGGTATATATGCAAAACCTGAGAAACATGTTTAAATTAGTGCCCAGTACACATCAGGAGTTTTCTTTGCACCTTGTTTGTGCATGATCTGCCCTGTATCACCTGCATAAATCGGGGACTCATTTTAATGTTTGTGGTAATAGTGTTTTGCAAAAAAAGGTTTCTTTGCTGCAAAATAATAATTGATGCATGTTCTGAAATGTTCATAGGTATGAACAAAGGCGAGAACATTGAAAAGTGGTTAGTCGCTGGAGTTTTCCACATTTCCCCAACAGAAGCCAGGTGTAAGGCCGTTGTGCAAATCATCAACACGTCACAGCTATTTTGCAAATGCAAAGCCTGAACGATATATTGAACCTTAAAAAGATGAGTTCCCAAAAACTGAATAACAAAACAAAAAAAATCTGATCTTGTAATTTAGTGACATGAAATTTCGAGTACCTAAATGCTGTGTATAATATTTACAATTCTCAAATTATCCCAAAAGTAAAATTTTGCACTTGCACATTATCTCAAATTGGAAGCAGGCTGTCATCATGAAAATATAAGAAGAGACCCAAAATTGAACAGCTTTTTACAAAATGGCTGCTGTGTGTGCTATCTTAAGAATGAACTTTTTGGGTGCAGAGGCGTAAAATGAGACAGGAGAGGACATTGCCACTCCAAATGAAACTAGTTTATCAGACAGAGGAACAGAGGAAGGTATTTATGAGAGATATAAATGTAATAGTCAGGCAATCCTAGCCTTCTTGGAAGAACTGTACCCTGTGATTGGAGCTGATGTGGTAGAAGAATAATTTAATCAGAATATAGTCTGACATATATATTATGTTCTAAATATCGTATACAAAAACATTCCCCGATTGGAGTTTATAATAGCACATGTGCACCTATCGGGATGATATTTTTGTAAACTATATTTAGGACAAATTATTTATGCCAGTAGATAATCCTGCATATAATATTCCAACAGACAACCACCAGCCATCCCAACACATGTGTAGGTCCTATGCTTACTGCACCTTCTCACATATGGATATTGAAGCTGTAGCATGTGGGGTATCACACCCCACCTCAATCCATACACCCCTAATGAGATACAATTCCACATTGAACACAGAAAAATATTATTTAGTTGTGGAGGCCGTGTGAGGCTTACTTAAAGCTGTATTTTATTGTTTAGTCAAAGGTTGCGGTGCATTGCATTTGGTCCCAAGACTTCTCATAAAAAAGATTCCTATTGGGCTATTTTGCCCAACATCGCATCAAAGAAAGCTCTTGTCTAAAATCTGGCATTGGAGACTCAGAAGAAGCGCCCCCTCCCACAACGGCCACCATCCCTAGGGCAGAATGCAACTAAGGTGTCTGATGGAAGGGCATGCAGGAATTAGATTACAAAGATTATGTGCAATACCTGTTAAAAGAAGAATTAAACACACATACTAAGTTTACAGAGTTAGCAATAACTTTTTATTTATTCAAGATGTGACATGATATCTTCTGTATAGTCTGGCAAGTACTCAATGATTTGCTCACTGAAAGTACAATTATGAAAATGTAAATATGTATGAACCTTTAAGATGTATCTGTAGGTCTATATTCACTGCTTTCTCCTGCCTTTGCCCACAATGGTCCTCTCAACAGGAGCACCCACCCAAAAACTGTCTCATTCTCCACTGTAACTTCTGTGTGCCCATTTTGTAAATCATGAACAGAAAATCTGGGGATGCTGATTCCCTCTTGCTTTCTTTAGGTAGCTTTTATTCCCACTGCTTGCCCAGTCTGAAGGAGCTCCATGGCAGTGGTAACTTCGGACTTGGCCTCTTGCATGTCTAGATCTTAACGTGTCATCTCCAGCTGTAAACTGACAGCCTGTCATAAGTGCGATTGCCACCCTGTGCACTATCTTTCCATAACTCTTTATATGACCGTGTAGGCGTTTTTGCCTTCACCAGTGTGTGATCCTCTACACATTTAGGTTAATGCCTCGCTCTAGGAAACTACGCTCTCACTTGGATTTAGATTTCTGATTTCTGCATTTCTTTCCAGGACCAAAATTGCTCACTGTTTGCCTTGGAGTTCCAGCACAAATTTCTCAAACACCTAGAATTCACCGGAGGCTGACTTCTGGAGAGCAAAATAGCACATTCGAGATTTGGCATGGCTGAAATCAATAACTCGTCAGAAGACCTCTTCTGAATCTTTGGTGAAATTATCACAGCTCCCCAAAACAAACAAGTATCACTGTCTCAAAAAGTATGTGAAAACCTGATATATTTGTTCACTGATATAATTACACTGCTCATAGACTACATGGAACAGAATACTACCATCCATTTGGTGTGTGGAATTTCCTTTTGCCAAATCCCACCTCCCCATCACTCCAAATCTCCAATAACCCCAACCTTCTCGCCTCCTCTCCTAGCCCTGTCTTGTCCCACACTCTCTTTTCATACTTTCCACAGCAACAATATGTCCCATTCTCTAAGGGTAAGATGCCTTACACCTGGAATTCATCCCAGTGTCTGGCCTCAGGAGGGTGAAACTTCCCCTTGATAAAGCTTCCTGCAAAAACTGAGGTAAAGTTTCCGTTTCATCAGCAACATTTGTGAGTGGAGGAAAACCCTTTGAAACGTGTGCTAAAAGGTAGGCACACAAGTCATGAAGATTAGAAGTCCAAATGCTGGGTCTCCCCCAAGATCAGTCGAATTTTGCATTTTAAAGACAATTCTGTGGTCTAAAGTTTATATTTATTTAATTTAGAAAGCTTCTCTTTCTTAACATACTTATATTAAATGCAATGGTTTTGTGTTGATTACCAATTACGGTTGTTTGGGTTGTTTGTCATCAATACTCCATATGTACTATTTATACAAGAAGTGGGAAAATAATTATCACAGTCATAAAATAGGTTGGCTTGAATTTTCTATATCTTTAACGTGATGGATCAAAATATTTTAATCTGATATCGATACAAAATCATTGCCTTTAATATAAGGAATTTACTAAAGAAAAAATAGATTCTATATTTGCACGCTTGAGTAAAATCATTGTAAACAGCAAACATTGCAAATAGAACACAAATGTACAAAAATAAATATCAAAACACATCTTTCACTGAACACAGTCTTTTTGTGACTCACTATATACAGGTAATTCATTGACAATTAAAGTGCAAATGCAGTAAAAACCTGAAATACTCATCTCAACCCACTTCGTTGATGATAGAGGTCAATGACCAGTATAGCATAAGGTCTAACCCAGATGACCTCAGGTCGTCGTCATGAGCAGATAACAACTTTGCCTGTTTCAAAATAATTTTTGCTAATATGTTGGGTGGAAATTAGGATTGCGTCAAGTCTTTAGCTACAATTTGAATTTGGTCCTTACATGACTGCATTTGGAAAGCGTGTCTGTAACAGCAACACTGTGCCAGATATAGACAAGTTGTTAGACGCATCTTGTAAATAAAAGATCCATACATATAGGAAGGCATCAATTTGCTCTCAAGTACTTTACAGATTGCTGAATAACGTTGAGGGTGCACGTTTTACAAAGTCCAGAAAGTCAAAGTGATATTGGAAAGTCACTTCTTTATTAGAAAACAATTGTTCCGTCTTTTACAAAACATTCAGAGAATGATATTAGCCAATGCGTTTCGCTTTCGAGCTGAGAGCTTCCTCAGGGCTGGAAACAAAGATAAAATATGACAGATATAAATAACAAATACAGACAAACCAAATGCAAACAAACATGAGTATGACACTGGTGTGAGGTGCGGCACTAAGGTCCCGCTGTTGCTTCTTGTAGTTTAGTTTTGTACTTCCATTTGGGCCAGCAAGCACTCATTGCCATCCATCGAAATGAAAATGCCAAGATTTGACGACAAGCGAGAAGAGATGGCGCAAGACCTTTTCGGGAGAAATGTGGATACTGTTCCAACGGGACAAGGAGGACAGAACACTGCAGGGTTACGTGCCCTGTTTTTGAGACTTGAACGCCTAAAGAAACAAGAACAATATATTGACAACAAGAAGGTAACAAGGGGGTTGCGCATCCTGATCTTTCCTACCTTTGAGGACTTGAGTGACGAGCTCCTCAAAGAATGGGAAGCCAACCTGGAAGGTGCATCTCTTGTTATGATGCAAATCCTAATAAGACATGCTATTGAAAACAGGGTGAAATTGTTGTTCGAAATAGAGTCTCTTGAGAAAGAAATAGAGTCCTGTGAAAATAAGGATCTTGTTGACAAAAACTTTGAGATTCTTAAAACAGTGATAGAGGGCCATCAGAGCTATTTAAAGGATAAGAAGTTACGTAAGATTAAATGTGACGATAAAGATTGCAAAGAGGGACGCATCTACACGGTCGCTAAAAGATTCGATAACGTTTCCTTGTCCGAAGATGTAAACGAGAAAAGACTTAGAGAAGATAGTGAGGATCCTAAAACAGCAAGTGGTACATCCCTCTCTTCTCTTGATAGTGTTGCCTCTAATGCTGCCCCTGGTGCATTCCCCTTAGGGGAAGGTCCCTCCACTTTTCAGAAGGAAATGGCCAAACTGAGAATAAGTGGGAACCAAGCAAAAAAGGGAAAAATGTTAAAAAGACAAGGAAAGGCGTGCATAGGAAGCAAAGGGGAAACAAGCGAGGATCCCATGAGGAGATCACAAAGGGCAAAGAACAAACTGAAGGATCATGGGAAACAGTAAATGCAGAAAGCATGAATGAGGGACTGGATGACCCTAACAGTATGGAATTAAAAGTTGTCAATCTGTCCGATGGGGATTTAGCTGCAGATGAGAGAAATCTACTTTGTAAAGGTTTAGGCTTTTGCCCTACTCAGGAAGGTGACTTTTCTAATGTCCATGTGGATCTGTTTAAATTTACCAGACATTTGAAATTAAAAGATTTTTTCAATGACAAAATACCGCACAATGTTATTATTGGGGGAAATGCAGGTAATGCTTGTCTGACAATATCAGAAGTTAAGAACCTACAATGTTTGACATCTTTGAATGACGAGACAGAGGCGGGGTTGGATACTATTTTGGCAGAACATAACATAATAGGAAACACTCTAGTTGATAGGGGTCTGCGCCCTAAATCCAGATTCACACCAAGTGTCTACCACCGCAATATTGACATCTTTACAGAACGTGTCAGTGAGGGACTGTACAAACTCAAAAGGGAGAGTAGAGATCTTCGCACTGTAAAACACAACCTTTCGAAGGGGGAGAGGAGGGCCCTCATAAGACTCAAAGATGACAAAAGTTTAGTCATCAGGGAGGCGGACAAAGGCAGTAACGTCGTGGTGATGAATACGATGGATTACAAAAAGGAAATTGAGAGACAACTTGGGGACAACAATTGTTATGAGAAAATCGACCATAATCCAACGAAGGAACTGATGATTGAGCTCAACTCCAAACTTTTGGATTGGAGGGATATGGGTCTCTTGAACGATCTAGAATTTAGATATCTTAAGGTTGATAATACGATGTTTCTTTGTATTTATATCCTGCCCAAGGTCCATAAACAAGGTGACTTCCCGCCAGGCAGACCCATCATCTCAGGGTTGGGATCTGCTACAGAGAGGCTATCAGAATTTATTGACATTAAACTCCATGACATGTCCTGGATCTACCATCATACATCCAGGATAGTAAATACATTTTGACTAAACTTCACGATTTCGAATGGTCGGACAACCTCTTTTTCGTGACTCTGGATGTAATGAGCCTTTACACCTGTATCCAACATGACTTTGGACTTAAAGCAGCAGAAGTCTATTTAGACAGGGATGGGGCAGATCTCTTGGAGCATAATCGAATGGTGCTAGAAATGATGCAACTAGTTCTCACTAAGAACTATTTTCTATATGACGGTATATGGTACCACCAAAGGAGGGGTACCGCAATGGGAACTAAATTTGCACCCTCATATGCCTGCCTATTTATGGGGAAATATGAAAGGGGACACACCTGGAATAGATGTGCCTCCCCCTAGACAGATTATATTGTCTTGTGGGGGAGGTACATTGACAACATCATTTGTCTATGGTCAGGGTCGGAAGTCCAACTTCTCAAATACTTTGAGTACCTGAATAATAACTCCCTCAATGTTAAATTGACAATCGAGTTCAGTAAGGAAGGCATCAATTTCTTAGATCTACACTTTTAATGTTAAAAATGGTCATATCCACAGTACTCTCTTTCGCAAAGAGACGGCATGTAATGTGGTCCTACACGCTGACAGTGCACATGCAAGCGCAACAATCAAAAATATCCCCTTTGGCGAAATGGTGCATGAAAGACGCAATTGCAGTGAGGAGGACACTTTCAACACAAATATTCAGCAGGTGAAAAACAGATTTCTCTCAAGAGGGTACAACGAGAAGGTACTAAGATCAGCTGAAACAAGAGCTCGAACAATCTCTAGGGAGTCTACCCTAGTTAAGAGGACCACTAACAAATCCTCAAACAACAATGTGGGGGTGAGGTTTGTGACGCAATACACCCGTCACAGCGATGCAATTTTTAGAGTACTCAAAAAAAATTGGCACCTCTTAGGGGAAATCCCCAACCTACAGTCTCACATCAGACATAACCCTTCAGTTACAATCAGGCGAGGGAAAACGCTAAGAAATGATCTCTGTCCCAGTTATGTGGTGACAGAGGCCAAAAACATTGCAACATGGCTTCCGGTCAAACCCAATGGATTTTTCACATGTAGTACATGTACTATATGTGAACTGGGTTTGGATAAAACCAAATGTTTCACATATAATGGTTCACAGAAATTCAACATTTGGAGTTTTATCAACTGCAATACCACTTTTGTGATCTACGAGATTGGCTGCAGTTGTGGACTTATCTACATCGGCAGCACAAAACGCATCTTGAAAATTCGAATACAGGAACACAGAAGGGCCATACTAAAGAATGATCTTAAATATCCCATTGCTGAACATTTCATCAAAACACATGGGGGCAAGCCTGAATTCCGGTTTCATGCCCTAGAGCATGTAGATATTGCTACCAGGGGCGGTGACCGGGAGCTTCTCCTTAGACAAAGAGAAACACAATGGATCTGTAAACTACGCAGTATCGCATGCGGCTTTAACACTGATCACAAAATGCACTATTTCTTGACCCTTTTTTTGAACTAACCTGACAAAGAAGTCAATTGTTTAAACCATATATATTACCCTTATGTGCCCTGGGTGACTATATGCTATAAGAATGTATCTTTCCAAATGTTTGGGTCTATGGAGAATGTTGCTATGCTCCTATTTGGTGGCCTTCCTTTGGAATCTGTCCCTAGGGGCAATTCCCTTTCGTTTAGGACATTTGTACCACCATAATGAGCATTTAGACAAACCAATGGTACAACAACATTAAAACACTTTGGATGTGAGATAGGTGATAACTTGACAAGTAATGCTTGCTGGACGAATACTGTATTAACTTCTTATCTTACCTTGTGCTTGCATGTTCTCTTTGCACTCAGTTTTGACCCTGGTACTGACCCTATAGAACTTGTGAATAGGTTGGGTTTACGGTAGCTGACATACAAACACTTTATAACAAATTAGTTTCCTTCTTCTCTGCTCCTTAATTTTTTTCCTCCTGTGAGAGGAATATGCTGCACCAATTTTGAATTCCACTCTTAATCTAAGCAAATATCAATTTCCATAGGGACACTGTACCTGACTATGGTATTTAATTTGTCCCTTGTCTCTTATTATTTATTCTTCATTATTCCATTCAATTTACACCAATATGTTGGCTGGTTGGAGCCTTTGTTGGTCTAACCGCTATTTGTGCTCTCGGATTCACAAAGGGGCAGAACCTAGCTATTCTGTAATTCGGAATCATTACCAACTATTTTGTGCCCTGAATCTCATTATAAACCGTCGCGTTACTACATTTCTGAAATGGCCTTAGAGACCGGGCAGGATTTTTACTTTTCGGTACAGTAACAAACGTGTAGACCATGGGAGTTTACAGTTACCATGGAAACCGATCACATGTTGTTTCCGAGGGACCATTCCATGCTTTGTGTCACTCGGGACCGGCCTTTCTTGAGATGGCATTATGCAATGTTAGCGCACTGATTAATATGGGCCAACTATAATGTGCAGAACCCGAATTGTGCATGTTGTGAAATGAAATTAGCATTGTTGAGCAAATTTGTTTCTTCTTCGCTTTTCTAAAGTAATGGTTTATGAGTATTACAACAGTTCGAACAATTTGCCAAAATTAGTTTTATTATCTATAGATTTCATTTTGCTTCTCTTTCTTACTGTTTAGTAAACTGACATTCTACATTGGCATCTTTACAATGTCTCTTGCAACTACTCTAAGATGGCGGCTATCAGCAATGTGGTTCTCTTGGTTGGCTATCTGGCTCTGAAACGAGAGTCGAGCGTGATTGGATGTGATTTGAGTGACGCACCGGTTGCATCGATGGGGTCACTCTCAGGCACGGGAACGGAACGCATTAATTTCCTGTAATTTCAGGTATTTGGACTAGAAGGAACCGGAGGGGGTAGACGGTTTCCTATGGAATGACCTAGTGGGCTTTGCTTTTAATGGGCTCTATTGGGAGGTTCTGATTGTTGTCACTGTTAGTAATATGTGTGCATTATCACTTGGGGAATCCTCCGCTTGATGGGTCTAAGAACACCATGTAGCTTGCAATGGGTTGGGAAATACCGGTTTCTGTGCAAAAACTTTGTACTCCGGTCAGTTGCCTAAACCTCTAGTTGTTTTACCCCGCAACTCGCTGTTTAAAATTACGTGAATTTGATGGGGATGCTTGTGAAAAGCTATCTCAAATGTGAATGCTAGTACATGGACTGTGTTGGTTTAGAACCCGCCCTTCCAAATAGTGTTTGATACTCACGGTTTTATATATACGTTTTTTCAACTTGGGACTCGAGGAAGGAATGCTGGGACCTATAGTTCTTCTTTTTCAACTATCGGGCATTATGTTTGACATGAAAGAACAGAGACTGATTTTTTATATTCTTGCGGCATTCTGGGGCGATCTATAACTTTATGATTGTCTTCCTCTGCATACCATGGTGTGAGGTTTTTCCATCATTGACAAATCACACCATATTATTTCCTGCATTTTGTTTGGTTTAGGTCCCGGTTGAGGGTCAATGCGATGAAATACATGCGCCCCTCAGGAGTTTTTCACTGCCGGTGTTGTTGTTTGACCCACTATATTGAAGGTACATAACAGCGCCTGTTACTTTTCTTAAAACTTTCTTGGACTTATGTTTTACCCTGAGAAAGTACAGGAAGGGGTATTTTCATTGTGATATCTTGGAGGCCACGACCAATTATTCTATTATTGTTTGTTCTCTCTCTTTTCTCTTCCCCTGCAGCTCTTACCACCTGTGTAACCATCACTCTATTGTAACGTTTGTGAAATATTAAATCACCCCTTTGGACCATATCGAATGCATTTGTCTCTGGTATGAAATATTGCCTTGTCTTGGGACTCTGACATTTGGGTCTATTTGCTTAATGTAGGCCTGCTACTGCCTTTTTCATATAAGGGTACAGGAATCTCATTTATATTAGTCGTAAGGACCTGTAGGTACACACCATCCAGTTAAGGGCAAAACAAGTTTTTTTTTCCTTTTCATTACAATACACAGTTAAGTTTCTTTATTGTTCACCTGTGCCGGGCCCAGCTATGTTACTATTGCAAGTCATATATATATTTAAAATATTTTTTGTGTCTTCTTCTGTCATTACAGACCCAATTGGGGGTTCTGGGTGATGTACGTTCAATTTGGAATACGCTGCTGATTACACCCGGCAAATACTCTGAGCCGGAATTGCACATTGGTGGTGAGGGTGGCGTTTATTCGTTGAGGGGGCTACCCAAAACAGCTAATCCTCCTTCTGGTACTTTATGAACGCGGTGGTTGTCTTGGATTGTCTTATGGTCAAGACACGGTAACAAATTTTAACCATATATACTTCTTTCTGACTGCTTTTTGCAATCAGGGTATAGAACTAGGAAGCTGCTTACCTACTGTTCGCTGGCACTATCAGGAAGGGAACCTGTTACTCACTCATTCAGGTCAGTTTGAGTTCTAATGGGTTTTTATTTTGGTCTGTGATTACTTGTGTTCATTGTTCTTTATAGCCTATATATTTTTTTCATATGAAATAGGACTACTTTATCGATGGCTGCCCGATCCCTTTTAAAGTTTGATTGAAACAAATATTACTGTATCACGGTGCTGTTCCAAAGACTTGAACTCCAAATAGACTGACTGCTAATATTTTGGTAAGATAATATGTCTGTTTATTTCAGTTTTGGGAATTATTTCCCTCCCGTTATTTATTGGAATAATAAGAAGGTATTGGACTTTCTCACTGGTGTTCAACAGTTTTTATATACTTCTTCATACGCGACTCTGTCTTAATGTTTTTCTCTTCCAACCTGGCTTTTGGATTCCTGCTCTTCATTTGCCATCTTTTTATATCTCTCATGACTTTTTCCCTGCTAGTGTCTCTGTTTTTTCTCCCCTTTTCTTGAGTCCATGCAAGGGTTCTTGATCAATGAGATACGTACTGTATGTTACAAACGGTTGAACTAAAAAGTAGGTTCTAAACAGGCAATTGGGTAAGGAATTTTAACTTAAGTATGTGTTGACTACCTTCTCATTATGATTTATGTTAATTTATTTGTGTGTGTGTTATGCTTCCCCTTGGTTTTTTATATCAAACAGCACACTTATTGTCATCATCAACTTTTGAGTCACTATGTATAGTGTGTAAAAATATGTCCTTTGTGTGTTCTATATACATGTATTAAGTTGGCCAATTGTTTTTATATGCATATTCTTGTTGTGGCTATGTCGTTAGATTCTCTTGTTGTGGTCTTGATGTCATACTCATGTTTGTTTGCATTTGGTTTGTCTGTATTTGTTATTGATATCTGTCATATTTTATCTTTGTTTTCAGCCCTGAGGATGCTCTCAGCTCGAGAGCGAAACGCGTTGGCTGATATCATTCTCTGAATGTTTTGTAAAAGACAGAACAATTGTTTTCTAATAAAGAAGTGACTTTCCAATATCACTTTGACTTTCTGGACTTTGTAAAACGTGCACCCCCAACGTTATTCATTAGTCGCCAGACCTGGAGCACAGGTACGCCAACCGACAGCTGGTGTAGGGGTTACTTGCACGGTGTTGAGAGAAAACCTCTGGAGCTGGTGTGAGGTGCAGCACTAAGGGCCCACTGTTGCTTCTTGTAGTTTGGTTTTGTACTTTACAGATTGCAGAAAGGTCTGGGCCGGAGAGAAGGCACTAGAATGCAATTCAACTACCTTTAATTCGGCTTGAGCCATAAAAGAGAGCAAATAAATATATACAGTTCATACATAAGCACAATACAATTATCAAGATAATCAATACACAGCTATCCATGTTGTTGATTGCCAAACTGATAAGTCTCTACAATAAAATTACTAATACAAAATGTATATTATGTGATAGAATAAAACCATTATAAAAGTAATTCATTTGTCAAAACCTTAAAATCAATTAGCTGCAACAATACCCCTCTTTTTTCCCATATCAACCCCAAGAATTTTGCAACTGTGTATAAATACAATTGAGATGGATCAGTGTGTAGTGTTCTTAAGGTAACCATATGGCTTGAGGTATCCAGCAACCTACACACTTTCAGAATCCAGAAAGAGCATAATCTGGTGTATGCTTAGCTCACAAATAACATATGCAGGATAGTTTCTTTTTGCCTTACACAAAATGGATCCTCATCACTAGATAAACATTTCCATTTTGCAGTAAACGCTTTGACAGGGAGTGTACTCACTCTAAACTGATGGTAGAGCGTACTACCAGGAGGAACAGTAACCAAATTCCAATACTGCTCTAATGCATATGTATACTTATTTAGATTTAAAAATGTGCCTGTCAGCCTTGCATGCCCAACCACCCGCTCTTCCTGCTGGAGGGAGTAGGTCCAATAATATGTTTTAAATATATCTTTCAGTGGAATCTTCTCAACCTCAGGAAGGAGTCCTAGGTCACCTAGGCCAATTGCCTTCAGGAGCTGCCTCACAGAGGACAGCCAGGGAACTTTGTTAGCTTTAACTTATTTGCTCCAAGGCCACTGCATAGTGCCTTAATTCTGGGGTGGCCCTGATCCTGCACCAATATAGGAGGGGTTGCAAATGGGCTTTGAGAATGACCTTTTTCATGCCCAAATCCATCAATAGACAATGCAAGGGGGTGCTATTCGGAAGACAACCAGTTCTCTAATAAATGTGTTCTCTGATTTTACCAGGCCTGTAATGTCTCCAAACTCCCAGAGCGTGGGCGCTATGCACAGCACCTCCAAAAGCTTTTGCTTTGTAGATTTTTTGAGCAGGTGCAATAACCCTAGTGTGAAAAACACAATGTTCTTTTAGAATTACTTCAGATTTCTGTCTGTGCTCTAGAGTTGCAATATTAATATGCTGGCCCCAGGATAGATTTGGTGAAAGTTTGATACTCAAGTGTGTAAATGAGTCCACTACCCAGAGATAACTTGCTTTAAACTTCTTATAGTGGTTAATGCCATGAATTTAGTTTTCTCAACATTTATCTATAAGCCATGCTACATGCAAAAATCAACAAAAGACAAAAAGTCTTTGCAAACCACTAGGTGTTTTGGAGATTAATAACGTATCATCTGCAAATAACTATAGTGGTATCTTACCCTTTGCCAGAAAAGGGGCAGCAGCCTCGGTTGTTAAAATGTAGTGTACCAGGCCATTTTTAAGAAAATTATGGTACCCCTCTGCCTTTGCGTACACGAAGCGGCAGGCACCGCGCGGTGCCTGCCGCTTTGTGCATGCAAATGCACTGCTTTCATTTTTAACGTTGCCGCGGGTGCTGCTTCAAGCAGCACCCGCCGCAATGTTAAAAATAGAGCATGTGACCGCCAGGGTGGCGGTCACATCCTAATTTGCATGGAGGGACCGCCGCTGCTCCTGCGGACGGTCCCTCCACCTCTGGGGTCTGTCCGCCATCCTAATAGGGCCCTAAGTTAGGGCCAGTACAGAGCCCTGCCGGACACCATTTGACACATCAATCTTTTCAGTCAATTGTCCCTGCAAGCCCCACCAAATCTTAGAAAGTTATTTTCAAGCAGTCTAAATACCAGAGATAAAATGTTAGGAGGCATCCCCATTTCTACCAAGACTGCCCTTAGCCTTGAATGTGGTACTAAATCAAACGCAGATTTGAGTTCGACAGAGGCAGCATATAAGTTGCCCTTGCAGATGAAGACCATCTCCCAATATATTATAGCAAATCTGAAGACCTGATCTATTGTTGATGTCTTGGGTCTAAAGCCTGCTTGCAACAGGCTTATAATGTCATTACTTTTTACCCATTGTTGGATCTTTACCAGTACCATTCAGCAAAAGACCTTCTGAAGGCAGTCAATTAGACTAATGGGCATATAGTTAATTGGCAGATTCGTGTCTCCCTCTTTATACACTGGCACCACATCCGCTCCCTGCCAGGATGATGGATTGGGGGCTTCCATAGCAATCTCATTGGCAATGACGAAAATGTAATTTTTCCACACATCTATATCTTGAAGGTAGACGCCTTCTGAATTACTGTATAAAACAGCAGCTATACCTCTAGAAAAGATTGGCAATTAATAGGAAACATCCTCCCTAGTAAAGGGTGGCAAATTGAAATTGATCAACAAGGTATTTAAAGATAATGCACCCAAATTTGTAACATCATCACAGAACAAAGCTTAAAAGTGGTTGACCCATTCAGCAGAAGTGACATGATTCTGGGTCTCGGAACCTAATGTATGCTCTCCCTGGGCAACTAGCTTATACAACCGAAAATCATCCTTGGACACACATGTCTCCACTAGGTCTTGCTATCTCTTATAGTCCCACTCTTTTTTGGCGCTCACCAGTGCCATCTTACACATCTTTCTAGTGGTAACTATCAGAGGGGGATTTTTCCATTGATGGTTTCAGTTAATACCCACCTTATCACTAGACTAGAATGCAAAGGTAATCATGGTTCCCTTGATTTCAAGAGTCTAAATATGTGCCGCTGAATGACCACTGCTATTTAGCCATAACCTAAATATTTAATTGTGTTGCCTCTTTCAATTTTCGGGTCATTTATCAACCATGTACCATACTTGATCTTATTTTTGCCAAAGACTAGAATCTTGGCTTTGAACGTGTCAATACTGAGCTTATTAGCTTTACACTATTCAGCCAACAAGGTCAAAGATCGTTGAAGACAAATAGCAGTATGGTCCATTAAGATGCTGTTGTCAGCATACTGCAAATCTGTAAGCTAGTACAAATGATGTTTGGCATAAAAGCTTTGGCTGTGCTAAAGTGGCTATTCAGATCTGCATGGTACACATTTAAATGTAAAGGGGTCAAAATACAACCTTGCTTCATACCTCTGTTGGTGTAAATCTTTGACGAGGTAGCTCACTTGCTGGAGACTCCCAACTTCATGCATGTATTTGAGTAGAGGCATATCATGAATTGATAAAAGTTAAGTTCCCACAATTCACCTTTGAAGCTCAATTTGTCTACTTCTAGCCACCTACCTTTCACTGAATTCCAGTTTAAATGAACACTGCAAAAAAATAGTCACTAAAAGGAACATTCTTGTATTACCTGCAGATCCTTGCAACACATGGATTATCAAACTCCGTCAGTATGTGATCACTCAAATTAAGAAAAGGTTCATCAATAGCTCCCTAATGTCTGGGGTTGTGTTCCACAAACTTAAGCATGCAGGCATTGTCCTGCTTTTCAATAAACCATCCATTGGTCAAGCTATCTCATCTAACTTCATGCTGATCACATGCCTAAAATCTACCACTGTAAGATTTTATTCTGTTTTTGTATGATTCTATTGCCTAATTAATGTCACTTTTGCAACATTTTATTTCAGTAGATGGTGCAAAAAGTTCCTTTCTTGAGACTATGCTATGCTTGATTCATAAAAAGGGCCATGAATTAGCTTTGTGTGAAAATGATGGACTACGTTTCTCTTATTAGTACTGACTGCAAATTTTTCGGGATGTTTTTACTTCATGTATCAATCTTTCAATTTCTGATCTGATTGATCTTGAGCAATCTGGTTTCATTAAGGTTCGATTTGTTAGTGACAATTCCAGGATAGTACTGCATATTATTCATGCTGTCTCAAGAAAGACCATTAAAATATACAAAAAGTGATGTATGGAATGCTTGAATTAATCTAAGGCACATGTAATCAGTCTGGCCACATGTCATTCCATCGTTATTTTGCACACTGTGTCACCTCCATTTGGACCCAGCAATATGCAAATCAGTCTTTATCCTCCTCCAATGGGATCAGTGCAGACCGAACCGACAGCCAGGTCTTCCCTGTACCGGAGCCCAAGCAACCCTGGACCAGTTTTGCCTTGGTTAGAGGCTCATCAGCTGAGAATAGCTTGATTCCATCAACACAGTTTGCATCGGACCCATGTCTGGACCTACCAATTCACTTAGAGCAACTCACTAAAGTATACAAAAAGTGATCGGCGGAATGTTTCAATTAATCTCAGCTACTGGTAGTCACTCAGGGTTAGTGGCTGAGATTAATTGGAGCATTCCATCCCTCACTTTTTGTACACTACAAGGATTAATGTCAACAACAGAAGAGTGTAAATTCATAGAAAGCAAAACAAAAACCAAAAAGCATGGAACAAAATATACAAATCAAATTGTTTTGTATAGAAGGCCCTCACTCACCAACATGGTTGATGACATGCTTCATCATTGGGCCCCACCGGGTGAAGCCCAATGCCTCCCCTGTGTGCTTTAACGCCAGGTTTACTGCGGAGCTGTTTTTTTTTTGTGAAGGTGGTGATGAATGTGGTGAGTATTAAAAATGACCAGATTGTGTCTCACACATTTTTTTTATTCATTAGCCAATCTGTCATATTAAAATTATGTGTAGGGAAAATTTACCAAATTTAATCGTTTGGCTATTTCCACTTAGAGTGGGGTCAACATGTTTCTGCCCTTATCATGTCATTTACTGGGCATTCTTCAGGACCATGGGAGAGTGTACCTTGGCGGTATGGGCACGCTAAGGCCCACCCTGACCAGAGGACGTGAAAGTTAAAAATAGTGAAAAAATGTGTAAACAAACCAACAGGTTTGTGGGGTAGCCTCTAAATTGGAGGTGCCTGTTGGATTTGTTTAGTGAGTGATCCACGCCCCATGGGTCTCGGGAGGGGAATGGAGGCGACAAATGGCACACCGCCCGCAATGCCAGGCACCCGCTAGGAACCTGTCTTCACCCTCTGACCGGACCCCGTGGATGAGGACCTTTTACAACCGGTATAGCCCAAGGCAGAAGGTCTTTTAGGCTATTTAAGCATCCCAGCCAGTAAGTGTGGAATGTTCTAAATTGAAAACAGATAAACAGAAAGACAAACATTGGAATGTTGCAGTAGAAGAGGTGTACCAGCCATTAAAACCACAGAACCACTCTTTTGTCTTCAATAGAGCTCACAGCATTCAAATGTTCTAATATTATATATCAAAACTGATATCACCCTTCCAAAATGTTTTCACTTATTGGGTAACTACTCTGCAGTATTAGGATATAAGTTAAATATCGACAAATCTGATGTCATGCCTATAAATCCATATTGGTTTAAAGTTAAATTTAAGGATTTGGGTTTTACATGGTACTCTACCAGTATTAAATGTCTATGTGTTCTATAGTTGAATGCTACAAAGATACAATTTCAATTGAATATAAAATTAGTTCACTCTCCGAAAAATGGTTTGCTTGAGTTTTATCCTGGTTGGGCAGATTAGATCCTTAAAAATGATGATGCTACCCATCATTATTTTATTCCTTAATGCTCCCTATGAAACATCCTCAGATGGAAAAAAAATATTGATAGCTTTAAGACAAACATTTTATGGACTAGGAAGAAGGCACACATTTCTTTACACAAACTTAAAAGACGTAAAGGTAAAAAGGACAAAAATTGCGCTAATTTTATATAATATATTTCTGCTTCTATCCTTAACAGAGTTTGACTTCTCTGTCATCTGACCCTAATAAATATTCTAATATTTGGTGGGAATTAGAATTACTTTCATGTTCCCTTTTACTTCCGCAGATCTGGTGTATATTACACACACACACACCTAGATGTAGCTCATCCACAGTAAGTAATCATTCCTTATTTTTAGCTAAGACTAGTCTCCCAAGGCCCTACCCTAGTATGCATCATTTCAGATTATGAACTATCTAACATATAAAAATATTAAAATGAATAATAGACAATTATGTTGGAAGCATTGGTTGTCTATAAGTATCAAGTATGTAGGACAACTACTCACCAATAATGATTTTCTTTCTTTTCATTAACTCAACACCAATTTAATTTACTCCCTACTCATAACTCTAAATATATCCTAAATATTAGACTTTGTAAAACTATTTTTCCCTAAGTGTCGGGTAGCGGATTGACAGTTCAGTGAAATACCTTTTTTTTTTTAATTTCCATTAAACTAAAAACATCTCATACATACAACATCTTGGACATAGATAATATAGGAAGACCTAAAACTAATAGAGAAATAAAATGGGAAAATGCTTAAATCTTATCTTCCTATTTCACCGCTGAAATAAAATATTGTCCAAGATATATTCCACCTCTCCCTCTACAAGCACCACACAAAAAGTAATTTTTTGTATAACATATTATTCCTACTCCTGCTTCTCTTTATAAAATGAAAAATTATAATAGGTATTGGTCCTGCAACAATGATAACAGCAGTGTGTTATAAATATTTTTGATTGTCCAAATCTAAAGATTGTTCTGGTTAGAAGTTTGGGAAATGATTATTGATATATGTTTATACAAACTAACTTTTGATATAGTGCAAATTTTCCTGAGTGGATCATCTAATGTTTGGCATTCTAAGCTCATGATTGGAAAGTGTGTTGATAATATTGCTATTGGTCTGAAAATAATTACTTTACATTTGAAAGAAAATGCAAACATTACTTTTGCCAGATGGTGTTACATGTTGTGTCCAAATCATAGACTCGATAGAGCAAATATATTATCTACACAAACCATAATTAGTAGAGACTCGCTGCAGACGGCATTTTCTTCCTTTTGTCTTGACATATTGATAACATTTCAACAGAAGCTGAAGTTTTGATCCTCTATGACTGGTAGAAATATTTATACTGCTTTTCAAATATTGTTACGTTACTATTTTTCAGCATCGTTTATCTGCTAAAATACTACATTAATTCATGCAGCTGGTTTTTAATTTGGTATGTGAATCTTCCTGTTTCCCTCATGCGAGGAGTTCTACGTCTCCTTCTTAATCCCTGTTATGATCCCTCTCTTTGCTTCTTTCTTTAATTTAAGAAGATTATAAAATGTTTGTATCTCTTTTCCTTTCAATTCACACTTTCTTTCTAGTATGTATATATTGGAGTCATATATTGATAACTTATTTATGTACTCATGTAATCCTTTTATGTTTATTGTTAGCATTTTGCAGATGCGGTATGCTCTCACATTTTATCTCTTTCAATAAAGCATTTTTACACTACAAAAATTAGGCAAGGCATCAACAGTCATAAAATAGAGATTTACTCCATACTCTCTTAAAAGAACTCTCAGGAATGCTTGGAAACAACTTCTGGTTTTGGTGTATCAGAAAGGAAGCAGGAGGGAAGTACCTATTTTTCATCCATCGCTTGCTTCGTATGGTAACCAGTGCCAGACGGCTTCAGACAAATACAACAACTTCTCCTTTTCAGTAAAACTCTAAAATTGCCTGCCACTCATCCATTCTCGCAGCACACTTATACCCTCGGTCTTCGGCGCTATATACATTTATTTGACTTGAATATGTAATACTTGCAAAAAAATCACAAATGAAATGAATCATCAGTTTGCACTGCCTCCTTACAGTATACAATAAAATGGTACATTTATATGAAAATGTTTAAGTAAAAGGTATATATCGATGTTCAAAATAATGCACACACCCAAAATATAAATAAAGGATCAAATAAAAGGCGTCACACAATAAAGGATACATCAACAATCAAAAAAGCAAGCAAATAAAGAATAATATCTAGGAATAAAATGCCCCACAGTCATTCAATCACCGTTTGCACTGAATATGAAATATGAAATATTACATGAATATTCATATTAACTGTTTCTTATGAATTGTGCCCTAAGCACATATATTCTTTTAGTCACTTTTTTAGAATCTTTATTTAAGAATTGTACTTGTAAACAAAGAAATGAGCTCCATGTCCAAGATTATCGTTTTAGCCATCACTTCTCTCAGCCCCCTCCACAACATGTTCAAGACATTAGGCATAATAAATACTTTCCTATCTGAAAATACAACACTTTTTTTTAACAGTGGTCATGAACTGTGCCTACATTAGCACCTATGACGTTACCTTTGCTTTTTTAGTTTTTCCAAAAACAGTCATATCATACCACACATCACGGTAGGGCGGATTCAAGATAGACAGTTGAACGTCCAAAAACTGCAAACTACCACAGATAGAGCTAAATGCCTAAATATATGGGGAATAACCCAGGGGAATACCACTGAAGTAGTGTTTTTTTTTTTATTCTTTGTGTTGACTTTTTTGTTATAAACATATAGTTTTCCATATTATTGACATAATTACATTCTCTGTAATATAGGAACACCACCATTTTCGCAGGTCATTTACATGATTAGAAACAGTATGGTCCATTATTCCTGTGAATAGGTAAACTAAATATGCATAAGATCTATGCTACACGTTCAGGATTATTCTCCACTGAGTCTACATGTCTACATATGGCACGATCATATATTCACTACGATCTACATGGAAAAAGCCATAATATACACATGATTAAAAAGAGAAAAAGACGAAAGAAAGGAAAAGCAGACAGAGCTCTGAAACGAGTCATGCCCATGCCCATGTAAAGGAAACTTACTTAAACAACTAAAATGTAACTGCCAGAGGTCCTCGTGCTCCTACGGTAATGAGAAAATGTCAATTCTCTAGGTAGGGATGAGGGGGAGGGGATGGGGGAGTGACGAGGGAAGGGGAACACCACTCATCAGGCAGAGTTTCGGAGGGCTCTCACTCTCAAACATTCATGATGCTCTAAACCTCAAACTCCGCCGAATCATCCCCCACGGCATGATCCGACACATGTCGAGTCTCCCAGACCCAAAGAATGTCTCCCCACGGTTCCGCAAATGGCTGGTGTCGTTTGGTAATCCTGTCTTCAGCAATCAGGGCCCTTCCCTCCACTCTAGCCCAACTTGAGACGGATGTATGACGGTACAACGCGTGGTATTACCACGTGTACCGTTACAACACAGGTTTTTCAACGCAAGTCATTACAACGACTTGCGTTGGGGGGCGCTGGATAGTGAATAGTTTAATTTACTATTCCAACTCAAGTCCCCGTGGATAGTAGGGAAGATGTTGGATAGTAAATTAAACTATTGCATTGTAATGGTACCACGTTGTTAGGGTTTCGTTGTAAAGGTTATTCACCCTTGAGACATCCACCTCCCATGATGTCACCAGTGATGGGTGTTTGGACTTCCAGCCAAGCGCTATTCTTCTTTTGGCAAAGAGGAAGGCCATGCAGTAACCTATATCCCAGATTACGGGCTCTAGGTCTCGGAAAGAGCCCAACAGACAGACCCAGAGAGTAAACAACAGATTACTGGAAAACACCTTATTGACTTTATCCACTATCCTAACCCAATAATCAGAGAGAGCTGCGGGCAGGACCAAACCATATGGTCGTAGTCTGCATCCTCTAGGAGGCACCGAGCGAAAGACAAATCCACTCTATTATAAACTACATTCAGCCGGAGCGGGGTAAAATATGTTCGATGGAGTGCATTAAATTGAAGGACTTTAAAGGCCGTATTCCTTGAGTTCTTTTTGGGGCCTTTCAGGACTTTCTGCCACTCCTTCTCTGCCAGGCTCCTATGTAATATCTCCTCCCATCGCGCCCGCAGGTTCGATAATGTACCCTGGCTTAACTCCAGTATTGCAAGATAAAGCCATTGCACTAGGTGCCCCGTCGAACCCAATGTCACTACCGCCTCCAAAGCTGGGTGGGCCTCAGGTTCCTCCATGCCATCCCCCCGCAGTTCCCGCAATGCCCCACTTAGTTTGTGGGAATTTAAGAATTTCCCCGCTGGGAGCACGTGATATTCTAAAAAGTCGTCTAAGGGGAGCTGTTCCTTATCCCTGTAGCAATCACCAATCGTCAGTACACCAGCCTCCTCCTAACCTACCAATTGACGCTGCAATAGCAATGGGCCCATCCCTGCCTGGGGGATACATATGAGCGGGAGGCTAGGTGCATAAAGCAATCTATTTCTGGAGCACGCCGTTCATCTATCCCAGCATTTCACTGTCACCAAGAGCAGTGTGCCCATGTGTTGAAGTTTCTGGGTCTGTTTAGAAGCCGGGGAAAGAGGTTAGTCTGTATAGCACCCGCAGGAAGCGGCAACGTAACCAGGTCCCTGCCATCTAGCCATCTAGATAGCCACTGCAGCTGCGCCACTAGGTAGTAGGCTTCAAAATCAGGGGCCCCGAGTCCTCCACCCACAAGCGGAAGATGCAAGGTCTGCAATGACACCCTATTGTGGCCACCATCCCACACCAAGTCTCTCAAGAGTCCATCCAGTGTTTTAAACCACAATCGCGGTATCAGCACTGTGAGGTTGACGAAGTAAAATAATAGGTGGGGCAGGACCACCATTTTGGATAACGCCACTCTTGCCATAATTGGCAACTTAAGAGTGCGCCAAAAGGCCACTTGCCCCCAAAGCGCCTGCAGGGCACCTTCAAGATTCCCTTCAAACAAATCGGCCTGTTTATGGTAGACCTGTATTCCGAGATATTTACCCAACACCGGTGCCCATACTATGGTGGTCGGCAACGACAAGGGTTTGTCCATAGCGGGGTGCAGCGGGAACACAAAGGTTTTTTTCCCATTTACTCGCAGGCCCGAGTAGGTAGCAAACTCGCCCAGGATAGCTAAGATAGTGCAAACCCCATGCGTTCCATCTCGGAGATAGACCAATACATCATCCGTGTATAGCGAGATAATGTGGTGGGCCCCATCTAGGGATACCCCCAAATCTGTTCCCTCTCTCCGAACCCACGCCGCTAGAGGCTGCATTGCCAGAGCAAAGAGCAATGGTAGCAGGGGACACCCCTGCCTGCTCCCTCTATAAATAGAGCAGGAAGCCAAAACCGCCGTTCCTGTGCACACTCTGGTGGTGGGCTTCCCATAAAGGAGACGGACCCACTGCAACCAGTCCTCCCCCAGTTGCATCGCACCCATGACAGCCCGTAAAAAGTCCCAGCGAGGGTGTCAAACACTTTTTTTAAATCAATCGCCACCACCACTGCCTCAGGATAACCCCGCAAGTCCAGGTGAAACATGACATGGTACAGCCTTATGATGTTATTGGACGTTGAGCATGAGGGAATAAAACAGCTTTGATCAACATGGAGCAGCCGATGCATGTGAGGGAGGAGTCTTAGGGCCAGTGCCTTACTTAATATTTTGGAATCCATGTTTAACATGGAGAGAGGTCGGAATTCGGTTAAGGGGTGTGGAGAGTCTTAGTCTTGGGCAAAGGAATGACCAACACCTCACGCAGCGTGGGCGGTAACTGCTGAGCCTGAAACACAGAGCCATAGACGAGTTCGCGCTGTGGAGCTAATATGTCTATATAGGTACTGTAAAATTCGGCCGGGCGTCTTCCCATGGGCCAGTTCCCGGACCACTGCTCTAATTTCACCAACGCGAATAGAAAGGCCTAGTGGGTCCCTGGAGTCCCTATCCAGTTGTGTCAAGTGTTGGTCAGCCAAATATACCCTCAGTGCCTCCTCTTGGGGCAGCCTTGGTAAATCATAGAGCATTTCGTAATATTCCCTAAATGCGTCATTGATAGCCCTGGGGGAGGAGAGCGTGTGACCATGAAAATCCTTAACACTCATAATTGGCACGCCTATGCTATTGGATTTAACTAGCCAAGTCAAAAGTCTCCCAGCCCGCCTCCCTCTTTGGGTTGTGTGGCCTGGTATGTTTTAAGATATAGTACTCTCAGTCTGTACGTGGTGTTGTATAGGCTTTTCACTTCAGCTACCTGCCCGTGGTCTCCAACCCCCTCAGCAATCTCCCTGTCTGAGGCCAAAATTAGTGAAATCCTCAAACTCCCGGGTCAGCAAATGCCAAGTGCCCACAGTCTGACCCAGGCAGTGTCCCCTAGCCACTACCTGAAATGCCTTCCATTATACCAGAGGCAAACTGGTGGTGCCCTGAATATTTAAGTAATAGTCACTTAAAGCTGCAGAGAGCACTTGACCAAACCCATCATCTTCTAACAGGGAAGGGTCCAGTCGCCACCGTGGTATCGGGGCCTTCTCAGGGACCGGGTAAAACCCAGGAGCAGGGGACTGTGGTCTGAAAGGGCTCTACTGAGGTATTCAGCTCCGGATAAAAGAGGGGACAGTGTGGGTGAGCAGAAGAACATGTCAACGCGTGTGAGTAGATCGTAAAGATGAGAGTAATAAGAGTACACACTACTGTTCAATATAGAATCACAGTAAAATGATGGATCATAAGAATTAAGAACCAGACAGTGTTCACATTATTACTGTATCTTCAAAAACATTACTGTTCTGACAATAATTGATATAAGCACATCAAGTACTTAAATCAATTATTGTCCAGACACTCTATTTGCCAAATCTATAACATTATTTTGTCAATTTTCTCATGTCATGATTGCAGCGAATCTATAGAGGTGTAATTCACAACACTGACATTTCGCCTTGTTTGTGATAATGTCAAATAATAATATGTGTGTTTTGGCATCACCACGATATGTTTTGTGTCTTTTAAGTTAGTAAACATGCATAATGTAACCACACGATTTTATTTTGTTTACTTCCCAGCTAGTAACATTAACATTCTGCTATTTCATTTTTCGAAAAGTTCTTATCTGGAGGGACGATTATCCGTCATACAAGATCCATATTCAGGGTCTCTTTAGACAGTCTAAGATGGCCGCCGTTTGCACGTCAAGCGAGGCTCCTCCTTTGACTACATTAATTGGTTGACCCACCGTAATACATCCGGGTCACTAACTTTAAATTGAGGTTTTGACTATGCTTGCACTGCATGCCTCGATTTTCCCGCGACTGATGCCGTTTCCAAACACGACGCTGCTCGTGAAAAGTGAGTACTGATTATTGGAATATCAGCGTACGTCAGGGTTTGTTTGCTAAGCCTTTATCCCCTTGCGGTTCCTCTAGGTGCTATCATGCTATCGTGTGTATCAGTCATTTTTTGTTAACATTTTAAGACTGCACCACCTTTTAAAACTACTGAATGTCTATTTTTTGACATGTTACTCGCCGTATTTTTATGATTAGCGGCTCCATTTGGTT
This sequence comes from Lissotriton helveticus, assembly GCF_964261635.1. Taxonomy (NCBI): domain Eukaryota; kingdom Metazoa; phylum Chordata; class Amphibia; order Caudata; family Salamandridae; genus Lissotriton; species Lissotriton helveticus. Next base: position 712,605,282 of record NC_136069.1, read on the forward strand.
ACCACCGTGCCATCAAAACTCTTGGTTGTGTTATCTGAAAACAGATAAGGTGAATCATATTGCAAATAATGGCATACATGTGATATCATGGATCATTGCCGGAGCCAAAAGACTGTTGGAGGATGGATTAGCCTTAGACGAATGGGCTAACGGCGACATAATTGCTTTGCAAGAAACTTGGCTGCAAGAAGAAATTGCTTTGGTTGGCTTTGTTCACTACTCTGTAGCTGCTGAAAAATGCAAAATATATGGTCGCGCCGTAGGAGGCCTGTCCGTCTACGTGTCAACCTCCTTAAAAATTAACTCCGAACAGCTTAATTCTCCTGATCCAAGTCTTCAATTAATCAAATTAACAGGACGAAATGCAACTAATAATACAATTACAATCCTGATTAATTATTACACACAACCAACTTTAGGAGTGAAAAGGACAAAAAATGCCATATTATGTAAAGTAAAAATGGATCTTCGCATCACAGATCCATCATGGAACATAATACTAACTGGAGATTTTATTTCAAACTTGATTTACTCTCCAGAGGAAGATGAAATACTAAGCGTAGATAATATGCATTGGAGCGTTCCACAGCAGATACAAAGCGGGGCAAGGACTCGAAAGGATCTATTAGGCACTTTTTTGGTAACAGAACTAGAGTACCAAGGTATGCGTGTCCTCAATGGCAGGACTGATGGAGATCGTCCGCCGAAGAAAACTTATTATGGCCCGCATGCTCAATCAATGCTGGACTGCACCATCGTAAGCCTATCGTTAATCCCCTTAATAAATAGTTTTTACATTGAATACTCACCCCTGAGTAATCATGCGATGCAACATATTAAGTTCAATATCTGCACGGAAAGATTCCAAACATCTCACATACCGGAGGGACAACCTTGCACAATTAACCAAAAGCGCATACATTGGTCTAACTCTAATAAAATGGAGTGGTTCACAATAATAGAGGATGTGCTGAATAATTTAGGTAACGCCCCAAAGAACAAGATACAAGCATGGTCTCTCTTCCTGGAGAAAATAAAGACAAAAATGAAATGTCCAGTTACTAAGGCCAAGAGACACGGTCCAAATGTCAAATTACCGAAGGAATTGCTAGATCTAAGGAGGGATCTGCGTAGAACACATAAGAAGTTGCAGTTGAACGACAAAAATGCATGTCTATTGGATACATTTCTCGTACAAAGAAACTTATACAAAAAAAATGGTCTGGGAGTTCAAAAGGAAAACAAACGAGAACCTTTGGACGAAATTGCTCTACAGCTCTAAACTCCCGAATTCAAATACATTTTGGAAGATTATAAATCAGTTAATAAGAACTCGAAATGTTCTGACTTCGAATGTGCAGGAAACTGAATGGGCCATTTTTCTCTCGTCAAAATTTAAAGAAACTTTAGAAAATGTCCCAGGGAACGCACTCATTTTAAAACATCAAAATAAAAGGATTACTGAGGAAGAATGTTGCAGTCAGACTCTATCAACCGGCCAGGGCAAAATTTCACTTTTAGATGCAATGTATGGTAATCAAAAAGGGCAAAAGTATTGGTGCTCCAGGGCCAAATGGTATCCCGCAAGCGACCTACAAACATGCACCGGAATATTGGAGCTTAAATGAAAAATGTAAATGTACCGGTATTTATAGAGCGCACAGCTACTTCCCTGAGGTAGTGCCCCGGCGCTGTCTGTATACCGCTTAGGAACCCTTCCTGGTTTTCCCTGTGAGTGTCCACTCCTGGGCACCCCCCAGGGTGAAACCAGGCATCCCAGCGCTTTTGGGGCCGTTGTGGTGATTAAGCAAGCTATTGCCCAGAGTCGCAGAGTGGGACCCATGATTAGAATAGGCACCGAGGCGAGAATTGTTAGGTCTGAGGAAATTGAGCCCAAGACCCGCCAGGGCGGGTATTGAACCCTGGTCCCGGGCCAGACCTCTGCATCAGGGTCTGCCGCTCTAACCATTTGAGCCACACTTCGAGCTTACTGCTCGAGAAACTTTTTTCAGATGTGCAAACCTACAACTTAGTCCCGGAAAGTTGGCAAGGCTCCATCATAATGCCTAGATATAAAGGCGGAGAAAGAACCAGCCCACTTAGTTACCGTTTAATAGCACTGCAGGATGTTGAAGCTAAATATTTCGCATCACTGCTTTTAAAAGATCTTGTAAAGTGGTCAGGAGAAAGAGATCTGATCCCAATCAACCAAACCGGGTTTAGATGAGGGATCGGAACAATATCGAACATCTTAGCTATCACAATGATAGCCGAAAAATGCAAGCGTACTAAACAGGACTTGAACTTCTGTTTTATAGACTTGCAAGTGGCTGTTGACAGTGTGGATCGGAATCTCCTATGGGCTAAATTAAGAGCTTGTGAGATACCAGAGAGTATATTAAGGGGCCTGTTGTTATTCTACTCAGATACCTGGACGAAAGTTAAACTAGGGGATGGATCCCATTTATCAAGAAAAGTGTTCACAACTATTGGATTAAAATAGGGTTGTGTCCTGGCTCCTCATTTGTTCAATTTATTCATTTCGGATCATTCTGGCAAGCTAAATTCCTGTAACTCTCTCTTTCCGAAATTAGGCAACCTACAATTGACACACCTGGCATACACCGATGACATCGTGCTAATGAGTCTTACAAAAGTCGGTTTATCAAGGCTGCTCACAGTACTTTCAGTTTTCTTGTCAGCAAACAAGCTGGTTCTTAATTCATCCAAATTCAAAATAATGATAATTTCCAATGGACGTACAACAACCCACAATATCTGGCTAGAAGGAAAACAGCTGGAAAGGGTAGCAAATTATAAATACCTGGGATATTACATCGACGATAAGCTCTCCTTATAGAACAGAAAAATTACCTGTCACACAGATCAGGAACCTTAATTTTTGCACTCAGCACCTTGGCAACAAAATTGGAAGGTCCATCGTTAAAACCATTACTAACTGTGATTGCTAACAAAGCGTTGCCCACCCTAGCTTACGCCAGCATAGCTATGCATGGCAAGGATTCTGTTCTTTTAAACAATTTAATTACTAAAATCTACAAAAAGGTCTTACGTCTTCCCAACTCTGCCTCTTGAATTTGGTTTAAAGAACGAATCATTGGGCCGACTTTATTCATGCATCAAGGTGTGGTATCAGATTAAGAAGAAAGCCATCGATAATAATCTTAACAAATTTTTATGGCAGGAACTAGAAACGCAAAAAAATCAGAGGCAAACAAATTCCTGTCAAGTGTATTGGAGTTAACATGCACAGCCAAGCTTTGGGAGAAAAACTTGCCATTCACGTCATTCAAACAGGCATTAAATAAAGCCGCGAAATTTCATTCATTGATCACGGACAAAGACATTTTCTCACATCGTTCTCATTCTTGGGCTGTGATCAACAGTTATACATCTCTTACTCCAGCGGCATATTTGGATACAACATACTCCATTTTTATCAAAAAAAGGCTGATGGCCTTGAGATTTGGCAAATTTCCATCTTTGGCCGACGAGCCTGCCTGGAAGCATACAGATTCTCTTACTTGTCGCCTCTGTGGTAACACAAAAGAAGATTTAATTCACATTATGTGTCACTGTAAGATGCTGAACACGGAGCGAAGGTTCTTCCTAAACAACATCTTTTTGGTCACAAGACTGCGCACTTGCAGGACTGCAGTAATTGGTGGCTTGGACTCAACCTCCCCTCAAATAAACTGTAAGATGGTAAAGTTCCTGCTGACTTTTGAAAAACGCCTGATGGCAATCTAATATTTTTAAGACTTATTAGGACAATGGATAAAATTTCTTGTTTCTCTGTCATTTTATACCGATTTTAGTTCTCTTTCTGGAGATGTGTTATTTGGATTTTACTACGTTGCAATTTAACTTTTAGTTGATTTTATTCCATGTCATTTTACATTCAAGCCTTGGATGTGTACTGTAAAGGAAATTTGTTATGGTTTTACTTACCTAATCAATAAAGATTAAATTCACAAAATTCTTGGTTGTGTTTGTATAACAAGTTACCGTATCCTGATCACTTGTCCTGGCCCATATATATAATGCCAGAGTCCTTCAATATTTCACGCATTAGTATCTATGCAGATCAGATCGAGAGCGTTCTCGAATAAAGAACTGTGGATGTACACTCACGATGTCTTTGGTTTTGTTTGGTTTACATACCTACCTAAAGTCTTTTTCGCAATGAGACCACTGGTTGTCTTTTTACCACGCTGACTATTTCCTCGATTTATTAACGGACGGGTGCATTAAGTTTGATTACCACCTTTGGTTTAACAATATGAAGTTAATACATTTTGCTGCTGGAGCCAATTATGAATTACGCATTGATGCAGATATTACAGCCAGCATATATAGCTATAAAGTTACGCTGGCATTGTCTTTGAAATACTGAGGACTAAGACATATACTTCATTAGACCTTTAAAACCAGGGGCACTTGGTTAGCTCGATTTTCCTGGTTTTGTGACCTTATATATTTAAATATAATTGTTCTTCAGTTGGTGAAACAGACGATTTTTACATAGTTCGATATGTTCCTTTTTGCAGATATCAGAAAAATAACGTATTGAAGAGCGTTCTGCAATTTTTGCTGGTTTTCTAAACTGCAATTTTATCTGTACCGTGTTTCAGGTATTTGTATAACCAGCCAATGATCCTCTCATTTTTTATTTGGTTCAGGGTCAAACAGTGGACTGATTGATATCTCTCTGCTTGTTCTCCTTTTGTTTCTAACAGTGACTTTATCACAGTCCTGATTATAAGTTCATGTTCAGGCAAGCTTCCATATTCCATGCATAGGCTCTATGCTGGTTTAGCTAAGTTTGAATTTGAATTTGAATTTGAATGGGGATTTGTAAAGCGCGTAGCTACCCTGGGGCGTCCCAGCGCTGTAAATCGACCTATAGTTCCGGAGGGTCGGCAGAGGAAGTGATGTGTTTATGGGAAGAGCCATGTTTTAGTTGCCTACGAAAGGCCAGAAGGTTGTGTTCTCTTCGAATGGAAAGTGGGAGGGCGTTCCACAATTTAGGGGCATTGTAGGAGAACAAACGCCCCCCAGAACGGGCCTTTTTTATTCTGGGAACACTGGCCAGGGAGAGGGAGTCTGATCTGAGTTGTTTGTTAGAGGGATGGGGCTTGACGAGGGATCTCAAGATCGGAGGGCCTCTACCTTGCATTATTTTGTGTGAGATGCATAGGGTCTTAAAGGTGATCCTTTCTTTAATCGGGAGCCAATGTAGACTTTTGAGGGCTGGCTTGGCAGAGCATCTCGATTTGGTCCCTGTTAGGAGTCTGGCGGCGGCGTTCTGAGCGCATTGCAGTCTGTTGATGACTGATGCAGGGGCCCCCAGATACAGGACGTTTCCGTAGTCCAGTCTGGAGTTCACCAACCCCTGCATCAGCAATTTCCTAGACTGGAAGGGGATTAGATGGAGGATTTTTCGTGCTGTTCGAATGAGGCCGAAGCAGCTGCCAGTGGTTTTTCTGGCCTGAGCTTTGAAGTTGAGGTCCTGTCCAGCCAGATGCCAAGACTCTTAACTTCGGATTTGGGGGCAGGCGTTGATCCCATGCAGGGCGGCCATGAGAGGGATGGATCTCTCCCTGCCTACCGCGGGAGCACTTAGTTTGTCTCTCATTTTAACCCCACCACCCCCACTTGCTCGCGCTTTCTGCGCTTTTTAAACTTTTTTGCCCTTACCTTGTCTCAGGGGCCCTGCCCTCGACCCCCTGTCCCGCGCAGCCGACTTGGACACTGCCGGGCCCCGCAGTCAATTGCCTGCCGCCTCCAGCGGACGCTCCCCCGGCCTCGCCCACTCATTGGCCACGCCCATTCTTGCAGGTACATAGGAGCTGACTACAAGCTCGCTTTTGATTGGATCTCTCCCTGCCTACCGCGGGAGCACTTAGTTTGTCTCTCATTTTAACCCCACCACCCCCACTTGCTCGCGCTTTCTGCGCTTTTTAAACTTTTTTGCCCTTACCTTGTCTCAGGGGCCCTGCCCTCGACCCCCTGTCCCGCGCAGCCGACTTGGACGCTGCCGCGGCCCCGCAGTCAATTGCCTGCCGCCTCCAGCGGACGCTCCCCCGGCCTCGCCCACTCATTGGCCACGCCCATTCTTGCAGGTACATAGGAGCTGACTACAAGCTCGCTTTTGATTGGATCTCTCCCTGCCTACCGCGGGAGCACTTAGTTTGTCTCTCATTTTAACCCCACCACCCCCACTTGCTCGCGCTTTCTGCGCTTTTTAAACTTTTTTGCCCTTACCTTGTCTCAGGGGCCCTGCCCTCGACCCCCTGTCCCGCGCAGCCGACTTGGACGCTGCCGCGGCCCCGCAGTCAATTGCCTGCCGCCTCCAGCGGACGCTCCCCCGGCCACGCCCACTCATTGGCCACGCCCTTTAGCTGCACTATATATCATGTGCTTCTACCGTTCGCGCAGCGGACGGGCGCAGCGGGCGCGCCTAAGGCAAGCCCGTCTGCGCCCGTCCGCGACGGGCCGGGACCAAGGGCCACAGACCCTGCCCGTCCTCTGGTATATTCTTCAGCACAACTCTCCTCTATCCCTGCCTCTATCTCTCTTTCCCCTTCTGCAGCTTTACACCTATCTTCGCACGGCATCTTTGTCCCCCCCCCCCTCTGGTTCGACCCCGTCCTCATCTCCTTCTTTAATATCTTCTGTGTCACCTCCTATGCCCCTCCCCGCTCGTGCTTCCCCCTGTTCCCCCGTTGCCTCTGCTATTCTCCTTAACACGCGTTCTGCTGTCAAAAACCAAGTCGCTCTTTTCAATCTGTTGGACACCGACCCTCCGGATTTTCTTTTTCTCACTGAAACCTGGTTTTCCTCTCATTCACTTCCGGACCTTCTTGCTATTCTCCCCGCCTCTCACTATGCTCTCCGCGCTGACCGCCCTGATGGCAGAACTGGGGGCGGCGTGGCGATGATAGCTCGCCGCACCCTGCAGTTCCAACTCCTTTCACACCCCTGTATCTCTGGCGTTGAGTTTCTGGTGGCCCGTTCCCTAAACCTTCCGGTTCCCCTTACGGTGATTCTCCTTTATCGCCCTCCACACAACATGCCCTCCTTTGTATCTTCTCTGCAGGATCTCCTGGCCACCCTGGCTGTAAACAACTCCTCACTAATTCTGCTTGGGGATTTTAATTTCTGGCCGGGCGACCCGCGGGAGGATTCCTCCTCCAAGGATTTCTCTGCCACTCTTCGTTGCCTTAATTTTTTACCGCACGTCTTGACTCCTACCCACACCCATGGTCACATTCTCGACCAGATCTGGTCTTTACGTTGTAACCCCTCAGTTTCTTCGATCTCTCCTTGTGTTTGGTCTGACCATTCTTTGATCTCCTTTTCCATCCCCCTGGTTCAACCTGAGAAAGCCCCTCTGCCCAAAAACATCTGGGCTCGGAGCTGGAATAAGGTTGATCTTAATGATCTCTCTTCTTCTCTGTCTCTATTGGCCCCTACCTTGACCGACCTTCCTGTGGAAAATCAGGCGGATGCTATCCGCACCTGGCTTTCTTCGGCTTGCGAACAGGCCACCCCTCTTAAAAAGATCAGAGCGGCCCGCCTTCACGACGCCCATAAGTGGTTCTCCAGCGACCTCAGATCCCTGAAATTAGAGCTCAGGCGGTCTGAACGTCGCTGGCGTCGTGACTATTGTCCCACTCTTCGCCTGAACTATAAGGCTCTTCTTCAAAAATACAAGTCAGCCATCCTAGCCGCCAAATCGAAATATTTTTCGGACCGCGTCGCCCTTTCGGCTAATAAATCTCGCGAGATTTTCTCACTGGTCCGCAGCCTTGCCACCTCTGACCGTGCAGGTCTTTCTCCTGCCCCCTCTCAATCTCTTTGTCATTCTTTGAATGACTTTTTTATCAATAAAATTATCAACATTAAGGCCAACATTCCGATCGTGCCCTATCCCGACGCGCCAGATCATTCCTCCCCCCCCCCCCTCTGTTTTGGACCACTTTAAGCCTATTACACCAGAGCTCTTTCTTGACCTTCTGGCTAAGGTCAAGTCTGGCTCGCCGGCGGACTGTGCTCCTGCCCGTATTCTTAGAACCCTCTACACTAGCTGTCCCATCCCCCCCCTTACCTTTCTTAACTCTTGTTTGGCTTTGGGCTCTGTCCCCTCTTCTTTTAAGTCTGCCATCGTGCTTCCTATCCTGAAGAAAGCCGGCCTGGACCCCTCCCTTCCATCGAACTTTAGGCCGATCTCTCTTCTTCCCTATCTAGGGAAAATTCTTGAGAGCCATGTGACATCTTGTCTCTCTTCCTACATAGAGGAGAATAACATCCTGGCCTCTCACCGGGCTGGCTTTCGACCAGGCCACTCAACCGAGGGCGTGGTCCTTGCGGTCCTGGATGAACTGAAGGGCACGGCCGACAGTAATCTTCCTCAGGCCTTAGTCCTGTTGGATCTGTCCGCTGCGTTTGACACGGTCGATCATGCCATCCTTCTTGACCGTGTCAGCGCAGCGGGCATACAGGGCTCTGCACTTTCCTGGATCACCTCCTTCCTTCAGGGACGGTCGCAGGCTGTTCATCTCTCTCACTTTTCGGCACCTCCCCTCCCCGTCACTTGTGGTGTACCCCAAGGCTCCTCTTTGTCCCCTCTTCTTTTTAATCTCTACATCCGCCCTCTTATTTCCTCGCTTCTTGAGCTGGGGGTCTCGGTGTATAATTACGCGGACGACCTCCAGCTCGTCTTTGACCTATCCTCCCCCACTCATTCCCTTTCTAAGCTCAGCTCTACCCTTGTCTTCATTTCTCAGTGGATGAGCTTCAATCACTTGAAGCTCAACCCTGACAAGACTGAGCTTGTTCTCACTGGTGGCCCTTCTAATCCCTGGTCTTCAGTCCATTGGCCCCTTTCTTTTGGTTCCCCTCCCTCCCCTGTTCCCTCCGTCCGGACTTTGGGCATCAAGATCAGTAATGATCTTTCCATGCATGCGCACATCAGCTCTGTTGTATCCTCTTGTTTCCTTTCCCTCCGCCTCATCCGCAAAATCTCCCGGTTTTTTTCTGTTGATGCCCTCAAACTCATCATCACTGCCCTTATCACTTCCCGCCTGGATTATGGTAATGGCCTGTATGTCGGCATTCCAGCCTACGAGACTCGTCGTCTCCAGGCCATCCAGAACCAGGCGGCCCGTCTGGTTCTTCGTCTTCCCAAGTTTTCCCACATCACCCCTGCCCTTAAAACCCTCCACTGGCTCCCCGTTCATTTCAGGTCCCAGTTCAAACTCGCCTGTTTGGCCTTTCGGGCGCATGCCCGTTCTGCTCCTCACTTCATTAACTCTCTGATTTCCTCTCACGTTCCCATCCGCACTCTTCGGTCCTCGTCCCTCTCTCTTCTTCACGTCCCCCGCTTCCGTAAATCCCGCACAGGTGGCACACGCTTTTCTGTGCGGGCCCCTCAGATCTGGAACACTCTCCCTCTTTCTATTCGCTCTATTCCTATCTTCTCTCATTTTCGCAAAGCCCTTAAAACTTTCTTCTTTCTCCAGGCTTTCCCAGACTAACTCCCTCTTTTCCGTGCCCTCTGGTTAGACATTGATGTGATCCTCAGCGCCAGGAAGCCGCTTGGCCACAGTGCGCTTTAGAAGTCCTTTTTTCATTTCATTTCATTTTCATTTCATTTCATTTCAGTTTGCGGGGGTTACCCAGGAGCAAGATCTCGGATTTTTCTCCATTTAATTTCAAGCGTGATTCACACATCCAATGGAAGATGTTCTTGAGACACATAGCCAGATTGTCCAGGCTTTTGCTCGACTGGTTTATGGAGACCACCAGTTGGGTATCGTCGGCATACATAACTGTTTTAATGCCAAATGGGGATATAATGTCCTCTAGAGGGGACATATAGACATTAAACAGTGTGGGGCTCAGGGAGGAGCCCTGGGGGACCCCACACTGTAGCAGTAGAGTTTTGGACATGACTGTGCCATCGGACACTTGGAAGGTTCTTCCTTCAACGAAGGATTTGATCCAGGACAGGGCGGTGCCAGAGACTCCTATCAGGCTAAGCCGGTGGATGAGGATGGCATGATCCACCGTGTCGAAGGCGGCACTCAGATCGAGGAGGATCACTGCCACTGATCCTCCTGTGTCTATGATGGTTCTTGCCTCTTCGACCACGGCTAGGAGTGCGGTGTCTGTTCCCTGTCCAGGTCTAAATCCTGTCTGGGGTTGGTGCAGGAGTTTATTGGTTTCTAGGAAGTGGGAGAGTTGGTGATTGACTATTCGCTCAGCCACTTTGCTAATAGCCGGGAGGAGAGAGATGGGTCTGAAGTTGGACGGGTCCGTGGGGTCCAGGTGGGGTTTCTTGAGAAGTGCCCTGACTGTGGCTTTCTTCCAGTTGGCTGGAACAGAGCCTAGTGCGAGAGAAGCATTAATGAGATGGGTGAGGGGAGGGGCGACAGTGGAGGCGACCAGTTTTAGCTTGCTCATAGGAGCTGGGTCTGATGGGGCACCGCTCTTTACGGATTGTAAGGTAGACAGAAATAGCTCTGTGGAGACCTGGGAGAATGTGTGGAGACATGGAGCCTCAGCGCAGAGAGGGGGAGTGACGGGGGGTTGAGAGGAATTGGGGGCTGGGAGTGAATTAATGATTTTATCAATTTTTGCAGCAAAGAACTCGGCTAGCTGGTTGCATCTAAAGCTCGATGGGTCGGGCGTGGTGGAGGGTCTGGGGTTTTAGTAAGATGGTGTATAATGCGATAGGTTTCTTTAGCAGAGTTAGCTGCTGCTAGTATTTTTGCCTCAAAAAAGGTTGCCTGGGTGTTTTTTATACAGGTTTTATAGTGCTTGATGGCAGACCTATACTCGTTTTTTCTTTCCGTCGACCAGTCCTTTCTCCAAAGGCGCTCGAGCTTTTTGCATTTTTTCCTAAGATTACGTAGTTCTAGAGTGAACCACGGGGATTTAGCTGTTCTCTTTTTGCTGGGGAGGGGTTTGACCGGCAGGGTAGCGTCCAGGGATTGATTGATCCAATCATGTAGTTGGACGTCTGCTCTGGAGGGGTCTGGGTCCAGCACTGGTGAGGTGGAGGCCAGAGCCTGTTCCCATGAGGTCGTATCCAGTTTTTGCCACGGGCGGGAAGGTGCTTGGGTTCAGAAGTTCAGAAGTAAGCCTTTTCTTTGGTTTCCCTCAGTTAGTAGGGTGATGGTGGTGACACACTAGGAACATGTTTTCACATGGAAAGTGCAAAAATGTGATATTTGGCACTAGATTATGTTAATTTTGTAAATCTCACGTGATTTTCTTTTGCACACGGTTTTCCTTTTTAATCAATGTAATTTATTGACAGTACAATTATGTTTACAAGTCTTGTAACACATTGTATTATGTTTATATAGGAGTCTTTTTTTGCAAAAAACAACTGTCCTGATGATGGTCTAATGGACTGATGCCACAAAGACCGAAACGTCGACCTTTTGATCAACTCCAGAGAAATGTATTGCTCTTTAGTGACGTCTATTCTCTTGAGGAGATCTGTCGCTCGCTGATTGTGTTTGGAGTTCATGTCTGTCGTGAATTGTTTGATTAATTTAATTTTACATCTTTTCATTACATTTTGCTGATGTGTTTCATAAGTATGTACTCCTTTTAAATTATGCTAAATAAAAATACATATATTTCTATATGAATAGAATTTGCCATGTACTTTGTGTTCTCAATTCTCATTTAGTGTGGTTGTCTTAAGACATTTTGGAGTATGTTCATATATTACTTACCCCTCAAATAAATCCTAACAATTACAATTTTTTATAAACGAAATCCCTTGTTGGCACTCCTTACCTTTGATTAGGACCTCTGTCAGCCAGGACTCTAGGTAGGTGATCATATCCTGCCCCTCCACTCCTTCCGGAAGGCCTATTACCCGCACATTGTTCCTTCTATTATGACCTTCCGCATCTTCAGCCCTCTTTTCTAGAATAGGGACCTTACTCGCTAGCTCGCCAACTTGAGCTGATAATTTGTGATGGGCAGGGGGGAGTACCGCTAGGTTCGCCTCCGACTGTTTCAATCTGTCTGCAAGATTGGCATGTTTGGCTTGCAACAGGTTCAGGCCCGCCACCACAGTGCTAATATTTTTGTACAGCGTCTCCTTAGTGTCTACGATGGCCTCCAGGATTTTGGCTAGTTGTTGTTGGACTGGGACCTCCACAAGTTTGTCTCCCACATCCTTCACAGCTGTCTCCAGTGCATTTGTCTCCAGGTACGGTGGGGGTACGGCCTGCCTCCCCCTTGGCTTTCCCATGTCGGGGATCCCAGGTTCGGCCACCCTTGAGCGGATCCTTCTCTCCCTAGGCGGGCACAGTGCCTCCAGCAGTTTCACCGGTACCCACGACTCCAGAGTCTGGTCGGCCCGACATGCCCCCTCTTGCGGGTATCTCCTGCTTACTCTCTGGCTTCTGCAAGGGTCCAGGCCATCCCGGCCACTCCAGGCTGGGCGGGAGCACCACATGTCTCACCCTAGCAAACCAGGGGCCAGCAAGTACCCCGAGGGAAACGACCTCCCGCCAATAAGCCCCTGCACAGTCCCTGCCGGGAGGGGAAATGCAGGCCTCCTCCAAGCACACCTCAGTAGTCTTCCTCACCAGACTGCGCTCGGGCGCAGCAGCCCGCCCGCCGTCCCCCCCCTCCGGCAGCAGGCGTCAAGTTGGAGCTTCTATGTCTCAGGGCCTCCAAGTTCCCACTGAGTGCAGCACTGGTCGTTATAGCACGGCAGGGTCCATCTCCCCTGGGGTCCTCCCCCTGTGCGCAACAGACTCCACGATCTTCGGGAGGTGCCACGCTATCACAAAACCATCCGGCACCAGCGCCAACTCCGCTGCGCGCAGCTACTGAAGTACTCCAGATCTGCTCCTGGGGCGTCCCACCGCCTCTCCCTGACTCAAGGCGGGAACGAACGGATCTCGGACTCCCTTTTTAAACCGCCCTCTGATGTGTCTTCCCAACTATCGCGGCTGTCGCATGGGTCAATCTGTCCTACTCACAGCATGTCCTTAGTATTACCAGGCAACGGGGTGCCAAATCCCCAGAGTCAGGCTACAACCTCCATCGCTTCCAATGCCGTCGCCTCGCCGCCGTTTGCCAGGCGTTGTCACTGCCCTTCAGCCAGGCCATTTACGCCCTCCGCAAAGGCTGTCACAGACTTCGCTGGTCTCACAGCCTGGCTGGCTCCACCGGTCCAGGGTCGACTCCATGCACCCTTCACTCTCACTCACCGGGGTCAGCGCTGTCTCTGTCCGGCCCGCAACTCGGCCGCACGAGGTCCTCAGGAGCACTCGTGACACTGCAGACGCCTTGCAGGGAGCAGCCGCCAGGCTGCGACACTGACTTCCGTCACCCCGCGGAGGTACGCTCAAGCACACTCCGCCATCTTGAGCCCATTGTGGCCAGCTGCCTCGTCTTCTGTAGCCACCAATCGGCAATCGTTCACTGGCAACCAGGGGTGAAATCAGAAGCCCCCAGCACTCCCAGGGACCAGCCCCCTCTTATAGGCTCCAGGGCTCAGGCTGGATTCCCGCTTTTGAACGGATAACTGGTGAGGCTAGCGCGGAGCTCCGGGCTTATGTGTTCCCCATCGTCGGCTCTTAAGCCACGCCCCCCAACACTGAAGTAGTGTTAATCAAATAGAAAGAGCTTCCTGTTTAAGGATGGAAGCCTTCAGCCACTCAATGAATGCCATGCTTCATCGTCGGGCCCCTACTACTCATGTTACTACCCATCTATGTATAGGAGAGCTTGGAGAATAGATGATAAAACGTTAACTATGCCACTAGTATGGTCTGTAAGGGTGTGAGTTTGTGCAGAGGAGTGTAATAGGCTGGGAGGGAATAAAACTACTTACTAGGCGGAGTAATGTATTTTATTGAATCCCCCAGTGGTAGGATAATTAAAAGTGGGGGATAATTCTACACACAATTAAAGGTCGGCATTATTCTGCCTGTGTCAACCCTCAGTAGCATTTGTCAGGACTCAAGCCACTCTGTATGCTTTGCCAAAGAGGTCTAAAGAGCAAAGATGAAACACTACTCACATTTGTAAAGTTATAAGATGTCAGGCATTCGCCTCAGTGATCCAAACTGTAGGCTTGCAACAAAGAGGTAATAAACTCACAATAACGGATAGTACATAGAACATCGATACGTGTGTGTGACTCGGGAAGTGAGCGCAATGGTAAAGTGAATACACAAGTGCAAAGCACTCCCAGGACATGATGAAATATTTTTATCACTAATATAGTTGTATGATTTCACTTCACCTTCGAAGTTGGAGTGGACAAGGCTTGGACCTTCTAAAAAACAGAAATCCCAAACATTTGAACCTCTGGATAAAGTCACCAAAAAAGATCACAAATTGTTTCTCTCATGTCAGGTCTCAATGTGAGTAACTAGTCAGTCATGTGACACATAACTGTTTATCCTTTCAGACTAAACACATAACAAAAGAACTATGTTGCAGCTACTCGAAATAAGATCATCATTTGGTTTGCTCACTTTTGAGTCGACCACTTGAGACCAGCAGCGGCCTCTGCAGGTAAGAGCGGCCGGTTGGGCGCGGGGGGGAGGGGGGAGGTGGGTGTTGACAAACGATAACGAGGGAAAATTAATAATTTGTTTCTTTTTCCCTCGTGGTGGTCTGTCGAACACCCCCAATCCGGCTCAGCCCTCTTACCTGCAAGGGCCGCTGCTGCTGAGACAGTCGCTCCTGTAGCAGTGATGTCGAAGGTTGCGTCACACAAGCAGCAAATGGCTTTTCACAGTTATTCAGCTTTGTGTGAGAAGAGTGTAATGGTTAGGTAACAGCAGGTGATGATCTGCTGCATCCGCACACTGCCAGTTTTGACACTGACACCTTGGCTGCTGATATATTTTCACGGTGCAAATGTAACTGGAAGGTCAATGGCCCAGCAAGTAGCTTTTGGCTGTCATGACTCAGGTTGTACACAAGAGTTTTCCTACAGAAATGCAAGGATAAATATTATGCCCATATAGTTTTCACACGGATGTCTAGAACAAATATTAAAATATACGAAGGCTGATCAGCACCACTAAGGCAGTCTATTGAGCCAGTTTCAACCTTCCTCAATAGTCATTATTCACACATAATAAAACCAGACATATTGGAGAGAAGTGACACAATCTAGCATTATCCCACAGGGCAAAACTACAAAAATGATAAATTTTCACTGTTTGATGCAAAGATTCATATATGTTAAGCAAGCGGTGACTATTTCAAGAAAAACAATTTCTTAAAAAAACAAAAGGCCTGATTACGAGTCTGGCGGTGAGGGAGCGGGGTGGTCTGCCACCAACCCGCACCACCAAACTTGACTGCTGCCACAATCCAGATTACGAGTTTCCTCGTTGTCTGGTGGGTGGTTCTTTGGTGTTCTCACTGTGGTGCCATTGAAAAAGGCACCACAAGGAGAACGCCAAAGCAAGTTCCTGCACAGTATGGACTGTTAAGTCTGTGTCATGCAGGAACTAGGAATGCATGCAGAGAGGGAGCCACATGATGTGCCTTCAAGCATGCATCCCCATGGCCTGAGGCACCAGATGGCCATGTAGGGCCCCCTTAGTTTCCTCCCCCCCAGCAGTTTCATGGTCTGAACACCGCCATGAGCCCGCTGGCAGTGACGAAACTCATAATATGCTTGGCGGGGCTGCAGTGGCCTTGCCAAGCATATTGTGGCCTCATACTGCCGCGCCACAGTTGTGGCGGTGCAATGGAGGTCTGACCACTGTAGTTGTAATATGGCAGTCGAACCACTGGTGTGGTGGTCCCGACTTCCACCGCACCTCCACCACGGGTTTCATGGTCCGATGGTCCTCCGAACTCACAATCAGCCACAGAATATCTGTTGCTCACACCTCGGTACTAAAAGAATTTTTTTTTTGAAATAAAAAGGAAATTTAGGTGACATACCATAGTGGCGTTAATTGCATAAAAATGTAAATTCTATTTTTATAGAAAATGGCGGTGCATCGTACATATTTATCTTTTATTATATTTATTTGGTAAGTGCTCCGCTTTACTGTTCTACAAACGTGTAAACTGTATCAGCATGGTGATCGTTAAACAGTGGTACAAGTCGTGATTGTTGACCACCTTTGAGATATGTCTAAATTTGCTTAGTTATACAATATGTTTAGGTCTTCAAATTATTCTGTGTGGTTTCTTGGAATCGACAAAGCAAATAATTTCACACATTCCTTTTAGGACTTTTACATGTGGACAAATTCTTCTTATGCTTTTATTTTGAAGAGGAACACACAGGAAGAAGATTGTAGAGCGTGTGTTTCTTTCTGCAGGAAATAGTGTGAATGCTTTTCGTCTTTAACACATCACATATTCACAAAGCATTCCATTAGTCACTCAGGCTGGCTTTACTTTTGTTTGCAGGCTTTGAGAACAATTGTATTTTTCTGGTATACAGCATGCAGGCTGTGGATTAGTTTTAATTAAGTTGTGAGCCTGGAGGTTATCTGAATAATACACTAGCCCCTCATCAACATTTCATTAAGAATAGAATAAAATAGTATTTGTATTTATTTTTGAATTTCTAGGAGAAAGCATCTTGGTTCTAAGAAGAACATCGTGATGTTTCGGTTTTTCATGGAAATCCATCGAAAAAAGTACAGTCCTTCAGAACTTCGATTCTTAGAAGTGATCTGAATTCAACTCTTGGTAGCCATGTTGCAGAGTGAACATTGACAGCTGAAGTGCTATGCAGAATGGAGAAGTTGGGTTAATGGTGTTGAAAGATTCTGTATTTTTTGACATGCTGTGTGAGCAAGTGCACGATGTTTTGTTGCAAAAGACCCAGTACATGTACTGGACAGCATAAAGCACAAACACTTTTTTTAAATTAAGTATTACAAGGGAATGCACTGATTCTTTGTTGTGAAACATATTGTGCTTGAACTAAAAGTCCAAAGTTAAGTGCATTCTAAATGCAGTGTCCCTGCTTACAATTTCATTTATCATTTATCCTTCGGAATGGCATTTGCAATGGCTTCCAAGTATTAACAGAAAATAGATGCATATAAACAAAATAAACAAAATAACTGTGGGGTTCTGAATTTCAGACTTATGCTTAGCGACCTATCACTAATTGTTCCTGAACCTCAATGGGCCACATAACAGGAGATACCAGGTCCTTGAGGATTAAGAGTAAACAGTAAACCCCTTTGCCCTGCCAGTTTCCAAAAGTAAATCTCTCACAGAAAATGCGGCCAAGAAGGAGGCATAATCAGTGCTTAATTCGAGCCGGTGGTTTCTGGTGCTCTGCACCGGCACTGAATTGTCAACACCGGAGTGGAGCTTCACTGTCTACCACAGGGTGGCACTGTTTGGCTAATTTAGAGATTACCACAACAACTGTTACATATTAATTCAGTAGACATTAAACATGACTATTACATGCTGTCCAAGCCACTCTTATAGTTTTGGGGGCTTGAAATAGACCGAACTGTCACACTTGCAAGAGTGGGATGGTAGGTAGTTGTGTTGTTACTATCATTGGCAGAATAGGAGTGGCAATGTGTGGTGAAAACTGCAGTGGCCTCCTGACAAGAGCCCTGGCACTTATCTTTTTTTTTTTTTTTAACAAATTAAGCAGATGTAAAAGGGCAGTTGGTGGTGGTGCCCAGGCAGGAGCCTCACATGTGTCAGACTTGCAAGAGTGGGATGGTTGGTAGTTAAGAGAAGGCTGAAGAATAACAAGCTCATAAATTCACTTGATAAGAATAAGTTAATTGTTAAAAGAGAAATCTTCCCTGAAGTGAGTGCTAAATGAAGTGATCATTTCAATCAAGCAAAAAGAGGATGCCAAGGGCTATGATTGACAGGCCATGACTAGACACCATGCAGAGCAAGTCAATAATGACTACAATATAGTGTTTGTATTCTAGATAGAGGAATTGCTGTTGTAGCGTAAAGGAAAGGAAAGATTGCGTCATGGGAGTGATGTGCTTGTACGCCAGATGTGAAAGAGCTGTTGGTGGTGGTGCCCAGGCAGGAGCCTCACATGTGGTTCCTTTTTCCTTTGATCCACGCCTCCAGAAACTACAAGCATGTACTTTATGACAGGCTTCCATGTTGCATTGTGTCTTTGCTTATGGTAGAGGCATTTCTGATACAGCATGAAGGATAGAAAAGATTGTACCGATCAAAGGACAGTGCCTGTACATTAGAGTCGAGAAGCAGGGCTGGTGCTCATATTCTGGAAGGCATTGCTCACTTGGCTGTCTTTCACTGTCATACACATCTCAGAATGTCAAAGCCTAATGTTGAAGCAGAGCAGGGCCGGCTCTAGGGCAGTGCGACAGCTGCCACTGCTGCAGGCCCTGACTTCGGGTGCTGCGTTCTTTGCCAAAAGAAAGAACAATTGATGGACGCTATACTGAAACAATGTTGAACATTCACCCCTAATGTTATGTTATGTTAAAAGCTCTTATAAAGTGCACGTTCACTAAGCGGTTTCATGGCGCTAGAGGCAGAAAGACGGGTTTATGGAAAGCTGAGATTAAATGTTATATGCTTGAGCAAACAAGAAGGTCTTAAGCATCTTTCCAAACTGTCCGTATGTTGGAGTCAATCTGATCTCCACAGGGAGAGAGTTCCAAAGCTGAGGTCCTACGACAGCAAAATGAAGGCTGCCTAGCTTTTTGCGTTTAAAAGAGGGAATAATCAACCATTTTTGGTGACAAAAGCGTAAGGCCCGAGAGGGAATATATCTTTGAATTTTGGCCGAAACGAAAGCGGGGCTACTGTCGGACAAGGCTTTAAAAATGGTACATCACAACTTGAAGACATACCTTTTGGCAATAGGAAGCCAGTGTAGATTATTCATTATAGGGGTCACATGCTGTCATTTGGGTTGAAGGAAAATAAGTCTGGTGGCTTGGTTTTGAACCAACTGAGGAAGTCTGAGTTGGTAGGCCGGGCTGCCACAATAGAGAGAATTGGCGTAATCCAATCGGGAAATCACCAATGCTAGAACAACCAGGGTCAAAGCCTCCCTAGACAGGAATCTTCTGATCTTCCTTATTCTCCGTATTTGGAAAAAGCTTGCAGAGACTACTGAGCTTATCTGGGCATTCATTGACAGATTGTTAGAAGTCATGATGCCCAGGCGTTTAGCTGAATCTGCCGGCTGCAGAGGGTTGCCCATTGAAGCAGGCCAAAAATTTGTGTTCCATGGATTGGAGGATCCACCTGTGAGAACCAGCTCGGTTTTAACAGGGTTGAGCTTAAGTTGGTTATAATTCATCCATTCCCTGATAAAGATTATGGTCGATTGGAAGTGGGTATTTGACGATGCTGACAAATCGATTTCAAACACCAATTAAAGGTCGTCAGCATAGTTGAAAGTCTCAACCCTTTGATCTCCAGGGATCGAATTAATGGGAGCAGGTACAAAATAAACAAAAGGGGAGATAGAAAAGAGCCCTGAGGGACTCCACAGGTCAGTTCCCTCTTGTTAAAAGAAAAATTAGCCAGCCACACTGCTTGAAAGCGGTTGCTGAGAAAAGAGGAAAGCCAACTTAACGCCAGCCCCTGCATCCCCGCACTTCTGACATGGTCAATCAGGATGTTATGATCGACCGTGTCGAAGGCTGCTGATAAATTCAAAAGGACCAGGGCCTGGGGGGTTCTAATACATAGATGTGGCCCTAAATCCATTGTTTTTTTCAAGCCACACCATTTCAGTTTAGAACCAGAATTATGCTAATCAGTCTTGACCCTGTTCCTCGTGGGAACAGTCCTGCCCGAACTGCCAGGCCATGTCCTCCATGGACCGGAAACAAGCATCCTGAGACTGGTTTCAGGGTATCAGCCAGGATAGCTTGACTCCAGTGGCATGGTGAGCACCGGACCCATGTCTGGTCATACTCTTCCCACTCAGGGTGAGAAATGCAAAAAGAACAATTGATGTACAGAATGCTGAAACAATGTCAAACATTCACCCCAGTACAGAGCCCTAGGCCCAAATCTATCATTTGTTTGTACACCATGACTTTCCAGTTTAGACCCAGCCATTTGCAAATCATTCTTGACCCTGCCTCCAGCAATTTTCAGGCAACAATAAAATGACAAGATAACACCGCTGATTAATGCTTGTAAGATATTGGGTTTCTGGTTGGCTTAGGTATGTGCCCAAGCCAGGCAGAACCCACCACTCTAGTCAGGGCAAGGGAATTACACACTGAAGATAACCCCTGCTCACCCCCTTGGTACCTTGGCAGAGCAGTCAGGCTTATCCTAGAGGCAATGTGTAAATCGTTTGCACAACACACTCACACATTAGTGACACATTAGGCACACCACAAAAGGACTCCACACAAGGTTAAATACAAATATCGCTTGTATTATCCATAAAAACACATTAGATCACAATCACATAGATTACTGTGCCACAAGGCACTTGTCATGACTTCACAGGGATTACATAAATCACTTGGCCAATCAGGCCACGGTCATAAACATAACAGTTAGGATAACCAGTAACTACTGGTTTGATTGTACCTAGCATAAAACACTATGTTATGTTATGTTGTGTTATTTTATTTTTATATAGGGCAAATCACCACTGGTCTCTAAGCACTTCAGAGAAAGAGCAGGTCACTGCGTAGCTGCAAGGTCGGAGCTTAGACAGATGTCAGTGTCTCTCTAAACAGGTGGGCCTTTAAAAGCTTTCTAAAGGGTAGCAGGGTCGATTCCTTGCGCAGGTTCTCCGGTAGATCATTCCAGATCCGTGGAAGGAGGACCGAGAACGCTCTGCCCCCTTTGGTCTTGAAGTTGTACCTGGAGGAGGCTAGTCTGCAGGCCTCCGAAGAACGTAGAGCCCGGCCAGGAACGTACTTTTGCACTCTATCTTTTATGTATTTTGGTGCATCCCCATACATAGCCTTGTGGGATATACACAGGTAAGCATGGGCGTAAAATCCGCTCCGATCGCGGATTTTTCGGATTTTCGGCAAATTCGCAATCCGCGAACTCTCGCGAATTTGTCGAAAATCCGTGAATCCGCTCGCGGCGGATTTTTTGCTTGGTTGCGGCGCGCGGCGTGGTGCACGGCGTTCACTTTCCGTCATTTAGCGTTTGCCGAGTTGTTTTTCTTTGCGAGTGACGCGCCATTTTAGATCTTGCTGCGTGTTCCCGCAGGAGTTTAGCGCCCGCGAATACGTACTCGCGGCTTGCCACCTTGCACAGCACACCTCGCGAGAGTTCGCAATTGCGAACACGTAGTTGCGGCGGAAAGGAACAATCTCGCACTTGCGAAATAGAGATTTTGCAATTTCGCACAAGAAAATCACCAGCAAACAGGATAAACCTTCAGAAAATTATGATTTTTATCAGAATCACTCCTCAGGTTGACATTTGCATGGCCTTTTTTTTTGCAAGGAGTCCATTTTTGGGGGGGGGGAGGAAGGAAGTGCCCCACAGTCTCCAACTTCCTGTTCCTGTCCAGCAGGCTCCTCCCAGTGCTTTGTCCATCTCCTGGTCACTTTCATTTGGATCTGGAGCTGGAAGGATTACTTTTTGTGGGTGCTGCTGGATATTTGGATTTGAGGCCTTTTTGACTGTCTTTGGATCACTTTTGGATTAGAAATCAACTTTCACAAGTAAGTTTGTTTGGGGCATTACAGTTGCTGCAAGTAAAATTTTGGAACTTTTTCAGAACATTAAATAAATTATATTGTGGGTAGCCACAGTATCCAGTAGGACCAGGGTTGGTTAGGGGTGCATGATACAAATGTTTTGTTGAATTTAAACACCATTGAGGCCATGGATGGGCTGGGATTGTGCTGATTTTTGTCCTTTTTTTGGGCCTGCTGGTGTGGCCCTTTGCCCAGGGGTGGTGAGTGTTGCATGGGCCTAGTCTTTCTGTGGGGTGTCTTCTTGAATTTAAACATAATTGAGGCCATGGATGGGCTGGGATTGTGCTGATTTTATTGTTTTTTGTCGTTTTTGGGGGGGTGCTGGTGTGGCCTTTTGCCCAGGGGTGGTGGTGCATGGACTGAGTGTGCCTGTGGTGTGGTCTCACTCTCTTTAATGTAAACATCATGGATGGCATTGGAGTGTGGTGATTTCTGGCTGTTTTTCTGTTTTTTGGGGGTGTACTGTTGATGTGGACTGGCCATGTGGGTGGTGGTGGTGGCCATCTTGAGTGCTGGCTGGTACAGGCAACATGTGCTTGGGGTGTAAGGGAGGGGCCATTTTCAGGAGAGGCAGTGTCTGAGGCCTGCACTTATTTTGCCTACTTTTCATCCATTATGCCCAGGGGTAGTGAGTGTTGCATGGGCCTAGTGTTTCTGAGGGGTGTCTTCTTGAATTTAAACACCATTGAGGCCATGGATGGGCTGGGATTGTGCTGATTTTATTGTTTTTTGTCGTTTTTTTGGGCCTGCTGGTGGGGCCCTTTGCCCAGGGGTGGTGAGTGTTGCATGGGCCTAGTCTTTCTGTGGGGTGTCTTCTTGAATTTAAACATAATTGAGGCCATGGATGGGCTGGGATTGTGTTGATTTTATTGTTTTTTGTCGTTTTTGGGGGGGTGCTGGTGTGGCCTTTTGCCCAGGGGTGGTGGTGCATGGACTGAGTGTGCCTGTGGTGTGGTCTCACTCTCTTTAATGTAAACATCATGGATGGCATTGGATTGTGGTGATTTCTGGCTGTTTTTCTGTTTTTTGGGGGTGTACTGTTGATGTGGACTGGCCATGTGGGTGGTGGTGGTGGCCATCTTGAGTGCTGGCTGGTACAGGCAACATGTGCTTGGGGTGTAAGGGAGGGGCCATTTTGAGGAGAGGCAGTGTCTGAGGCCTGCACTTATTTTGCCCACTTTTCATCCATTATGCCCAGGGGTAGTGACTGAGTGTTGCATACTTGCATGTCCCACTCCCTAGTCTTTCTGTGGGGTGTCTTCAATGTAAACATGGATGGCATGGGATTGTGCTCATTTTTCTGTGCTTTGTCGATTTTTTGGGGTGTATAACTGAACTGATGTTCCTCTGTCTTCCATTGCTTTTAGGTGCACAAAAGGACTCAAGAGAACCACCAGTGCCAGGAAGAAGTCCTGCAGCGGTGTGTGTGTGCAGCATAACGTCACGCAACGTCACGTCTGGACACAGAACCCTCTGCAACTCGTGCAACTGCTGCCGTGCTGACCTGCTCTGAAGAAGATGGCCCCCAAAAAAGTAACCCGTAGCTCCTCTAGCAAGAAAGGTGCCAGTAAGGAGCAGAAGAAGCAAGTTACCAAGGACACTGGTGTGCTGACCGCCCCTTTTTTTGGGAGTAAAAAAAAAAGTATGCCTGCAGCAGCAGCAGCGGGATCTGCTGGGGACCAAGCTGGCAGCAGCACCCCCGCTCCATTGGGCTCAGTGCCACCACCACCACCACGCCAACTTAAGTCCAAGCCCTTGAGTGCTGCAGAGGCAGCCAGTATAGTTGTTCAATCACCATCGACCAGTGATGTTGGCTCATCGCAAGAAAGCAGCAGCAATGTCCCTCAATCAACACAGGTTGTTGTAGCTCATCTGACGAGTGTTGAACAACCACAGCCGCAACAACAATCACATGTGCAAGTACAAGCCCAAGTACATGTGGAAGGAGAGGCAGCGCAAGGAGATGCGCAAGCAGAGGTGCATGGAGGGTCACAACAAGTGCCCACAATAGTTGTTCCTCCCGAAGTAGGGGCACATCAGGAAATCGACAATCAAGGCGAGGTATCATTTGAGGAAGCCACTCCTCCTGATGATCCTTCATTGTCTTCCACACCCCTAGCAAGGAAGAGATCAAGGGTGGTGTCTACATCTTCTTCAAGCACACCTCCTTCTGATGATACGGATCAAACTTGGGAACCAGCACCACAGCCGTCTGAGAGTGAGGCACACCATGATCCGACAAAGGTAGTTAAGCGTAAAAGGAAGCTCGTACAAAGTCTCAGAGTTATGGAGTGTGATGAGTCTCAACAAGAAGTGGCGGATACTGCTGCTGATGAAGACTCTGCCAACGACGACCCAGTCATCATAAAGGTCACTGCAGCCCCAGCGGGCATGCAGCAAACAGACATTTTGACCCTAGCCCGAAGAGCTGCTGAGCGTGATGATGATGATAATGTTGTCGATGAGGAGGCAGTGGAAACACCACAATCATTGGAGTTAAGTAGTACACCAACTCGTCCCGCTTCCATATTTCTTTCTGGCAAGAAGAGACCTCCGTCAACCTCGACCTTAATTAGTGGCGGTGAAAGTGCAAAACGTACAAAAGTTGGGCAATCCAGATCCTCCACTTCATCTGGCATTAGCTTCATGACCACCACCACCAGTATCGCCGCCTCCTCCATGTCCCACAGACACTTCAAGTCCCCAGTTTGGGACTTCTTTACTGTTTGTCCAAAAAATCCAAAGTTTGCCATTTGTACCATTTGTAAGCAAGCAGTTAGTCGTGGTAAGCCAGGTACCAACTATGGTACCGGAGGCCAGAGAGGTCATCTTAGGAGACAGCACACTGTCAAATGGTTTGCGCACCTAGATGCGATCAAGAAAGGCCAAATTCAAGGAAACGTTGATGTTTCATCTGATGATGACGAGCAGGAAGAAGACGTGTCAAACACTTCCCTTACACCCAGTACCCCTGTCAGCAGCACACCCAATGTGAGGCACACTAAGAGTGTTGGAGCGAGTTAGACACCAACGCACAAAAGTTCACCAGCGAGCAAAATTGGGTCAACGAAGTCATTATCAGCCCGTAAATGCTTGGTCCAGGGCAACATTAGAACAATGCTTACTTTAGACGTGCCATATGAACGCAACCACCCACTGACGCGTCTGTATAACACTAAGCTGGCTAAAATGCTAGCTGTGGACCTTCTACCTTTTTCTTTTGTAGAAGCGGTAGGTTTTCTTGAATTAGTGGCAACGCTCTGCCCTAAATGGAAGGTTCCGAGCCGGTTCTATTTTGCCAGAGTTGCGGTTCCAGCACTACATGAAGATGTGCTGGAGGCGATTGGGGCAGCTTTGCAGAAGAGTGCTGTTCACACAATACATCTGACAACAGACATGTGGACCAGTGGCGCAGGCGCTGATTACATGTGCATCACTGCACACTGGGTCTCTTTTTCAGGTGTTATAGCAAAGCTAAACGCAGGTGTTGACCCGGACAAAGTTTTCAAAGCTGCTCGGAAACATGCAACACTAGCCATGTTTGGCTTGGAGAAAAGTCACACAGCAGAAAACCTTTTGGAAGAGTTTAACAAAAAGGTGTTGAAAATGCTATCCCCCCTAAAACTCAAGATTGGTTATGTTTCCACGGATAATGGCGCCAATGTAGTTAAGGCCATGTTGAAGGGTGACCATGTTAGAGTGCCGTGTTTGGCGCACTGTATCAACCTGGTAGTTCAAAAATTCTTGATGGATAAACAGAGTACAGCGTTCGAGGTAATGGCCACCTGCCGCAAAATGTGCAACCATTTCAGCCATTCTTTTAAGGCCCGGAAGCATCTGCGGAGACTGCTATTTATACGTGGAATGCCAGTGAAAGCACTCATCCAGGAGGTGGCAACACGTTGGAACTCAACCTTCTACATGCTTGAGCGTCTGTATGAGCAGTATACGGTACTCGATCACTATTTCTTCACAGAGGGTACATCTCAGAAGGAGGACCTGCGGATGAGTGCGGCGCAATGGGACATAGTTAAAAGCCTGACAGACATGCTTCGTCCTTTTGAGTTCTTCACGCGTGCAGTCAGCCAGGAGGACTGTAATTTGGGAAAAGCTATCCCATTGTTGTGCATGCTGGAGCACCAACTGATGGCGGTGTCTTCTGAGTTTGAAAAAGATGAAAAAAAAAAGACCATTTTATTTTGTCTGAGAAATTATTAGAGCGCCTACGTGGTGATGAACGTCTTGAAAAGATCAAGTCAGATCAGCATTACATTTGTGCTACTATTCTGGATCCACGCTACAAAAAGGCGCTGGCAGGCGAAGCATTCTTTCCTTTTGCTGATGCAGATGTTCAAAAGTACAAACATTGGTTAGCCTGGTCAGCCAAGAGGTATGAAAAAGAACGGCAGGTTATTGAAGGAGAAGCCAGTACATCAGCATCAGCATCAGCAGGCCATCCCCAGTCACAAGAATCCACTTCTGCACCTGTGGCTGGGGCACAAGTGACCTCTCAGCCGTTAAAGACACCGGCAACTGGATCATCTGCACCACACACAACAAAAACAGTGGCTGTTGTAGAGGATTGGCTAAGTTTGCTTGGGTATGGTTCTCGAAAAAATGTTACAGCCACAGCAAAAAGTAAGCAAAGTGGAGGAACCGTTGATGACCTTGAGTCGATGGTGCAGGACTATCTGAATGACTCAACAGAGGTCTTTCTTAATGATGAGCCATTGCAGTATTGGCATGGCAAAAAACAATTGTGGCCACAGCTCTTCAACCTGGCTATAAACTATTTGTCTTGCCCACTCGCAAGTGTGTCTTCTGAACGTGTTTTCAGTGCTGCTGGTGGCATTGTAACTCCCAAACGGAGCCGCCTCTCGCCCAAAAATGTGGAGTGGCTGACAATGATCAAGATGAATCAGCACCTCATACCACCAGATTACAAAGTACGAGAAAGCACGCCGCATGAAGACGAGGAGGACGGCAACGTAGATGAGGGGATTTGTTCTCTGTTCGGTGGCACTGACCTCATCCAGCCTGAATTCGCAGAGTATGATGACGAAATCTTGTTCTTATTCCCTGACACCGAGCCCTGAAAATGAGACAATCAATCAAGAACTTTCTTTTTCGTCCTTTTCACTTTTATTCCTGTGTGCTTTGTGTCTCTCTTTCTTTGTTTTGCACAGTTAATTTAATTCAAACTTTAATCACCTAATCCCAAAAACAAGACCATCATCAGAACTGTCTTCACTTGTTTGCTTATTGATTTGAAGGTGCCGCAGTCTACATTCCTCAGGTTCACAAGTTCTGAAGAACATGCTCCTCTATCCTCCTCCTCCAGACTGCGATTTCCCTCCAAGCAGAGTGCTGGATTACGCCCAATGAAGAAAGACTCAGCACTTGTGGGGGTGTTGTACTTCTTTGCGGGTGAGTTGACGGATTTGGGCCCATTGCTGTGAAGCTCTAATAATGGACAAAAGTGTTTTGTACCAAATATGAGGTGGAAATTTCTTGCCGTTTTTGCTGACTTGCTTGCCTTTGAGGTGCTCTTTGGCGGGGTTCCGGGTGTTTGTGGGTAATTTTTGGTGTCTGTCGAAGCACTGCTGCGAGCCTGCGACAGTCTAATCTTGATTGCATTTGCTTTTCAGGAAATCCGTGGTGGAAAACAGGAGTTATGATGATTGATGATGATGACCTAGCTGAACAGCGCCGCATTTGGACCGAAGGCCGAGAGATATTGTAAGTATGAGATTTAGCTTTTTCGCTGTTTGGGGGTGTTGTCGGGTGTTTTTTTGCGGGTGGGTTGGCGGGTCTTGCCTGGGGCATTCCTGGGAAGGTCTAATACCGGATAGAAGTGTTTTGGACAAAATCCATAAGGAACAGCCTTTTTTTTTGCTATTTCTTCTGACATCTTGCTCAATGTAGCGTTTTGGGGGGCTTCCTGCTGTTCGTGGGTGGGTTGCGGCCGGGGTCTCTGTCGAAGCACTGCTGCGACAGTCTAATCTTGATTGCATTTGCTTTTCAGGAAATCCGTGGTGGAAAACAGGAGTTATGATGATTGATGATGATGATGACCTAGCTGCACAGCGCCGCGTTTGGACCGAAGGCCGAGAGACATTGTAAGTATGAGATTTAGCTTTTTCGCTGTTTGGGGGTGTTGTCGGGTGTTTTTTTGCGGGTGGGTTGGCGGGTCTTGCCTGGGGCATTCCTGGGAAGGTCTAATACCGGATAGAAGTTTGTTGGACAAAATCCATAAGGAAACACCAGTTTTGGCACTTTTTGTAAGTTAGGGTTCGTTAGGGTTAGCCCTAGCAGCAGGATTGCATGTGTTTCGGGGGGTTCTATTGCAACGCAGTTCTGTTGTTGTAGAGCACTGTTGGAGCGATGCTGGCTATGGATACTTTTGCTTGCTTGCAAGTGGTTTGAATACAATCCACGGTCTGTATTTGGGCCTACTGTTACTTTCAAAGTACGTTTTGTAACCATTTTTCTGCTAGGCATCGTTTTTGGAGATCTGATTGGGGTTCTTCTACATTTTTGCGACTGGCTTTAGTAAGGGTCTTGGTGGGAGCATTGCTGGGAAGGTCAAATTTTGTTCTAAAACACAGTTTACAGTACACCTACCTTGAGGGGAAAGATCCGCTATAATATTTTGGCCATACTTATTGATCCTTAAAAAGGTGACTCAGACAGAGCACGCAATTTCAAAAATATTGTACTGTCTATTAGGGAAATCAAAGTGTCACTTTTTGAACCACACAGCGTACATACCTTTTATTTATTTATCAGTGGTATTGTAATAGCACTTCCTGTTTTCCGTTCAATAATTACAGGCCGGGTTTCAGTCAACATCCGCCAGGCAGGCAGTGGACAGGGTGTCTTCTGTCAGTGGTCACCAGCCACATTGATGGACGAAGCGTCAGCTGGAATGGAGGAGTGCCGCCAATAAGAGGAATTGTTTGCTGCATGCAACTTACTTACCAAATTCAACAGGACAACTCCAACAACATACGCAATACAGATACAGTATCCATTGTTGTCTTTTATTCTATGAGTGTGACTGCATGTGCTTACCTTTAGTTTGTAACCAAAGATTGTCTGTATCTTCAATTATTGTTTGTCCATGCTCTGCTTTTTTTTTCTTCTCTCAACAAAACCTACCCAAAAAGAAACCCCCATTCCCATCCATTTTACAAACCCTAACCCTCTTCCCCCGGGCTGTGTTGTTTTGCTTGATGTCTGACTAAAATGACATCAATAATTCCACACACTTGCTGGGGAGGATAAGGTCATAGCAACAGGCTGGTGAAGGAATACGAGGATATCTTCTAGACTTACTCAGCTTCAGTACTATATCTTCTAGTAGTAGTAGCCAATGTCAAATAAATTCAACGCAAGTACTAGTTATACTTGCAAGCAAATACTTTACCATTTGTTAGGCTACATTATGGCACTGTTCTAGTGTACTGTCACCTGCTATTTTCTCGATCGTACCGTAACCGTTGTAATGCTACAGTAAGGAGGACAAACAAGGTTTCGTTTTCTTTTTTTCCATAGGCATGCAACTGCCACTGTGTCACACCACTAGTACCACCGCAATGAGGAAATGTCACCCGCCCAGGATTGACAACGTTAATCCCCATTTCACCTGGAGCCAGCCCTGGGCCTAGCACTAATTTCTAACACAAATTACAGGTAAGATAAGCGTTTGGTGGGAGGTAGTATAATGGAGTATTATTTCGGAGTAGACAAGAGATTGACGGTTGTACTACTAAAGTCCTACGACTGTTCAGGAAAACAAAGTTACTGTTACACCCCCACCCCCCACCCACCAGACTGATAAGCAGTAAAAAACTGGTATGGTCAGATAAAGTTTAAAAATATATTTATTTAGCCCTAACAAAATAATCTCCCTCACCCACCCTAACCCCAACGATTGTCTTTGAAACGTCCCAAAACGATCCCAACTCCCAAATCCCACCCCCCAAAAGTCTATAAAAAAAGGGCAAGGGACACTCCACTACTGGAGGGTGCTGGTGCTGGTGCATGATGCGGCATGGGCATCATACTCCTTGCGGAGGGTGGCAAGCTCGGAGCGGAGGCCCTTAACCAAGTTCTTATACTTCAGGACCTCCTGCTCCAGGTTGGACATGCGGACTCGTAGGCGGCGTTGGCGTTCCTTGCAGCTACTGTGGGGGGCAGCTGGTATTTCGGTTGCTTGGCGGTGGCGGTCGTCTTTCTTAGCCCGGCTCGGTCCCGCTGGCTTAGTCACGGAGGAGGATGCAGTGGTCACAGTCGAGGATGTCGTTGTTGCCCCGCTCGACTGCGTGTCCTCCTCCTCCTCCAGGGCCACCAGCCGCCGATATTCGGCGACAGTGGCCTCCAGCCTCCGTTGCCGGGCCAATCTAGCCTGCTCCCTCCGTGTTGTTGATTTGGAAGGAGCAACTATATGAAGAAAGAAAGACATAGTCTGTAACCAATGCTCCTTATTAATAACACAAAGTGATTGAGCCGAAAGTTGGGTCACAGAGTACAAGTAGCAAATTGAAAGCACAGTACATAACTATTGAGGACAGTATCTATGTAACCTCCCGCTTCTGCATCCTTGCACTAACATTAGTGGTAGTTTAATGAACAAATTCTACGACCACTATGGACTTCCATTACAGTCGACTATGACAGTACACCAGTCTTATTCTTCTTCTTCTCTCTTGTTTAGGGAAATTGGTACGTTATCTTATGCAAGCCGGCAGAATGACATGGACAGCACAGTGAACTTGCACCCGAGAAAAAAAGTTGCACACCATGATGAGTGAGACAGACTTGCGTTACTGTACCGGTACAGTACATGCAGGTGGTGAAGCTATTACTTTTCTATTACGGGTGGCACTGAGAATACTCTGTTACAAGGGCTACTGCTTAATTAATTTACCTTTCACCCTACAGTGCAAATGAGTACTAGAAAAGGAAAATGAAGAAGCTAACTAATTTGATTATCTATCACTTCACATGGGACGTATTTGATGACATATGAGATGACTTTAGGTGCTTTGCTTAATATTGAGTGAACAGTGATACAACCACACATGAATGACGTACTACAAGTAAACTAAAGTTATTAAGAGAGGTACGGAGTGTCCACCGTAATAACCAGATATATGCTGTGATTGCAAACGCAATACAAAGTACTGCTACTATTCATGGTAGTATTGGACACATTTACAATTTCTTTTCCTTGCCTTCCCTGCACTGGAACGGACGTGCGGGTGCGGTGGTACATGCTCTTCAAGGTAACACTTACTTCACCTGGCGACCATCTACTCTCTCTAGATACACATGTGCTATCTAAGAGTCAGAGAATACCATGCTCCAGGCATCCATTCAGTCAAAGTATACGCACACATACAGTTTCTGTTTCACCCACCCAGGCTGCTGTCCTTCCACCCATCCTTGCTTCATCATTGACCCAGCCATGCACCATACCATATTCTTTCCTTCCCAGCCACCTCGGGGGCCAAGCAAACACATATCGTTCTTCTTTGCCAGCCATCATACAAGTTCGCGTCCCACTTACTTACACCCTTCTTTCGCTTTTCGTTCATCCCATCCATCACATTCGTCTAAGAACTTATTGGGATTCTTATCACCAAAAACTTCACAGCTAAGTCGAAGTACATTTCGAGGAGGCTACTACCTGGTTGATTTGTAATTGTAATACACCCGTGCAGAAAGCACACTATGCAGTCTTCAATCTCAATAAGTAAGGAATATATAGCTTACCTGTTTCCGCCACCACCGTTTGAACCCCCACAGGACCGTCCGCCGGCTCTTGCACCGCCTCCTCCCCAGAGTCCTCCGAGTCCTCGCCCAACACAGCCACCTCCGCGCTGGCCCCGTCACCAGATGTTACACCTACAAAGTACATTTAAGAATGTTAGAATACACCACTCACTACTATATAATATTTGGTCTAGGAGAAATGTTAAAAAAACTGAATACAATTAATAATTTGTGACTGTCTACTCCATAGTAAAAATGTCCCATTTTCCAGGGAATGCTGTTGTCTTGCTGCACTTTTATGCACAACTGATGAATGCTTGCTTTTGATTTTTAACACGCACCACTTTTTCTCCTAACAGACAGAAGCTTGACTCCTAAGAACACGACCAGGATCAAGTTCAAACCAGGTGAGAGCTCGGCTCGACCACAAGAAATGTGTCCAATTAATCGTCAGCACTAACCACTTTTCCGTTTTCAGTTAAATAGTTTTATGACAAAGTAGATTTTAATAAATGTGTTTACTTTTAATAAAGCTTTTAAACTTAAATAGACTCTGTGGTTTTTGTTCCTCCAGACTAGAGGGGATGAGCTAAAGGTTTTGGAATTTTTGCAAGCATGAGTGCCTCTGACACTTCTTGACTGTGCTGTGACTCCGTACTACTCTCTTGTCCTGCGTACGATAATCTAGAGATCATTGGGGATCTATAATCGGTGACTTCGGGAGCTGAATGACTCTGCCACACTATCTAGTCAGTAAGGAGACAGTGCATAGAGGTATTGCTGAATAGAATGGGAGTCCAATGGAATTGCCAAATGTCCAATCTTAGTTAGCTACACAGACAGACTAATAAGAATAGTCTAGTAATACCACAGGGAGTCATATTCGAGGCAGGATAAGAATTTATATCCAGTCTACAAGAAGATCAAAGACGATTTAGAAAAAATCGAATGAGGAACGCTAGGAAAAAATAGGTACTGTTTATTAAAATTTAAACTTACTGGGGCCAGCAAAGGAGCCCTCGCCTGCCCGATCCTGGCCTGCATCCTCAGCACCCTCCTCCTGTGTCCTCTTGCCCTTGGGGGGAGCTGATGTACAACATGAAAGAAAGAAAAACCAGAAAACATGGATGAGATTTTTCAACCAAATCAAACATTTCAAAAGAACAATAACAAAATATTTTGGAAAAATAGCAAATAGATAGACAACTATTCCACGGGATCTATCTCATGTGGTATACTACGTTATTCGTATTGCCTGATTTGCGGAACGTTGACTTAGAAAGTTCCTATGTAACTCAATAAACAGACTACTAAAGAGGTTTGCCTAGGCCTGGCACTGCAGGCAGCAGTGCGCAGCACGCGAAGTGACCGACAAAGTCCATCCTGCTTGCAGATCAGTGAGTACTCAAACTATCAATCCACCCGCCACCACCGCCACTATTTCTTCTTATAGCCATGTGTCTAAAGGAAGGACTGGACTTCAGTCTGTTGGGGCTTATTTAGAAGTCCCTTGCGGAAGTTGCGGCTCATTTTCCTCCATTGTTGCGTGCCTTTTGTGACGCAGCGGCAGAACAAAAGACTCGCCATGGTGTTGGTGCGGCGTATATATTAAAAAAAAAACACATATGGGCATATGGGCGATGCATCACGTTGTAAAGCCCTGCGCCATCAGGGGGCGTTCCGGCGCAAGGGAGGACGTACCTGCGCAGGAACGAATCCTAAAAGTGGCTGAGGGAAATCTACAAGATGTCAATCAGTCACTTTTAGGACAATGATGCATGACTCAAACCCTGCGCGCTTGAAGCCGACGTACGGCTTGATGCAGCATTGGGGAGATAGGGTACCCCAGAGCATTGCTGGAGCTGCGCCATCGTTGGCACGCAACTCCAGCAATGCGCTGCCTTTACGGCACAGATGCGTAAGGCTTCTGTGACGTTTTGGGCCAATGGGTGGTGGTGGCATGGCACACAATTACTGCCGCATCCCTGCTACTTTGCAGGGATGCGCCGGTAATTGAAAATATGACCCTTACTGTCTAGCATTACGCAGTTCTTATCTTTACACTACACTCATACATAATTTCTCAGGCCAATGAAATGCTTCTGAACACAACATACAAAACAAAGAAGCATAGTAGCAAGCAAGGCTACTGAGAAGGAGAGCAGTGCACCTGAAATGCATAGAAGATTTTGAAATATAATTTACCTCAATGTAATCGGCAGCATTATTGCTCTTGGTAAAGAACAAAGATTTGCAAATAACAGAGCAGGATAAAACAGAGTAGTAAATGTACTACTACTACTACTCACCAAGCCCGGGGACCTCTACGCCGAGCGCGTCCAGCAAGTCCCGCTCCCGGTCCATGACATCGGTCCAGCGGTGGGTGGCCTGGTTATATGTGCGCCGGACCCCAGAGATCTTGTACATGGCCCGGCACACCTTCTCCCACCGCTTGCGACGCTCCCGGATGCCATAGCCAGTCGCGATCTTGCCGCCTCCCAGGATCGTCTTGGGGAGGCGGCGCTGGATGTGGAAGATCAGTGCCGCCACTTCCTCCGCGCTGAAGATCTCCCGCGGGACCACTTGCTCCCCCCTTAAACGCCCGGACGGGAGCCGGGCACGGGGTGCGGGACCCTTCCCCTTCTCAGGGTGCTTCCCGGCTCCCTTTACCATGGTCTGGGCAGAAATAGAGTTAAATGATAAACAAGAAATAGAATAGTGAAGAAGAAAAGAAAAGAGTTTAAAAAAGTAGTTTAAAAGTAACTAAAAGCTGCAGAAAACACAAAAATATAGAGCTAGAAAAATAGAGGGATAGATAATAAGTAAAATTAGATCAAAAAAACTTCAAACAAGCAAAGGATGGCAGAGATTGAGAGAGGATAGAGAAAGCATGCCCAGAACCATAGCAATGAATGAGAAACAAGATGGCCGCGCCCGTTCACGACCGCGTGGGTAAGTTCGCGCGAGATTTTCCTTGCGAGTACGCGCGAAATTGTACTAGCGAGCAGCACACTTTGCGAGATTACACATAGCGGCCGGAAACGGAATACGTCATGCAAACAAGATGGCCGCGCCCGTGTACGACCGATAGGGTAACTTGGCAAACGTATAGCTAGAAGCGCCTCGCGAACACGCGCAAAATCACGCGAACATACACGTCGCAAAAAAAACAATTTTGTATTCGCACGTATTCGCGGCTTCCGAAATCGATCTCGCACGGATTCGCGCCCCAAAAAACGGGCGAAATTGCAGAAAAAAACGATTTTAGCTAAACTGAAAGCAATGAGCAGGTGCAAAAGTTCAAACTTAACATTAGTAACATTCAAGGTAGTGCTTCCTGATGGGCCCCTCCAGAGTTTGCAACTATTCTATGACCCTGCTATGACCCAAACAGCAGGCTCATAGAATAGCTACAAGTAGACCATAAAGGTCCTGTGAAAAAAAAATTTCACTGCAACAAAAAGCAAATTACAGATAAGGAAGGAAGCAGGTGCCAGCCAGACTGGAACTTTCAAAATTACTGACACATTAATGAAACACAAATTAATTGATGGCAATTGAAGAAGGGCAGGTGTGCTTGCTTTTTTCAACCACCATAATCTACAGTGATAAATAAACCTAATGGGTGGCAGTGAGGAT
Organism: Lissotriton helveticus; assembly: GCF_964261635.1. Lineage (NCBI taxonomy): Eukaryota > Metazoa > Chordata > Amphibia > Caudata > Salamandridae > Lissotriton > Lissotriton helveticus. The sequence continues at coordinate 712,640,423 of NC_136069.1, forward strand.
GTACCAGAGGGTGGCATGGGTGTCCCAGAGGGTGGCAGTGGTGAAACAGAGGGTGCTGTGAACCTGTGATGATAAACCAGACGTAGAAACAACATAGTCGCGGCCGTTGCGAGCCGAAAAGTAAGTTCGCAATTGCGAACTTGTCCCAAAATCGGCGCGAACGCGCGCAAACACAAAAAACGGGAAAATCCGCAAATCCGCTAGAGTTCGCGGATCTTCGCGGATTGCGAATCCGTAAATCCGCAAGTTCGCGTACGCGAGATCCGCTAGATCCGCCCATGCTTATACACAGGCTCCTAAATTGCACACGCTGTTCAATAGGCAGCCAGTGCACATTGTGTAGTAGGGGCGTGGCTCGCGTACTCCTAGCGAGACTAAAAATGAGCCTGGCCACTATGCATAAACATCATCAGCAGTGCACTATAGTAAACACTTGTAGATTTTGCACATTAGACATGCACCATCACTGTAAATATCCCTATCCATATTACATCAGGGCAACACTCCTATAAATTGCCAGATGTCCACAAACAAGCAGCGCGCACCTGCAGCAGGTGGTACCTACAATTACCATCATTGAAGGGCATAGGGTGCAGCTTCCCCACACTCCTCTTGCCAGTTATTTGGTAACTTTTCCTCCACAGCTTGGAGCACAGAAGCCCCCTGGCCTCTATCACGGGAGATGCAGTAATTACTGCTCCTGTCTGCAACCTACAATATTACTCCTCTTTACCCAGATGAGGAGGGGGGGCCTCTATTGAGGTTTACCCAGACCTACCAAAGACCCAACAATGCCCCCAGGTAGGGGTGTGTCTGAAGGGGGGAGGGGTGGACCACTTCCGGGTGTGGGGTGACATCACAGGGTCCCCCGAATATGGTCCGCGTAGCCCTGGTTGTCCAGGCAGCTGCCCAATACCACACGGGGCAGCTGCTATACCTGGCAAGAAGAGTGGCACTGACTCAGCTCCTCACACGGCCTCTCACTTGTCTTGCTGTAGTACACTAGCTTACCCACCCTCTGGGCAGGTCAGACTCCTCCTGGGTGTCCTGTACCAGCACGGGGTCAAAAAGCACAGCCGCTGCAATCGTCCCTACTTAGCTCCTCCAGCTACCAAGACATTTTGCGAGCCCGAAACTCTAAAGTGGCTCCTGCAGTCACAGCACTGAAGGCAGACTCTGGCCCTGCCCATCACGGGCCGGAGACCTTCAACAACCCCCTCCAGTGCAGAGCCTCCCTTGCTGGGGAGCGGGGCAGGTTTCTCCTATGGCCCCACAGTTAATAAGGCAACCGGCTGGGGGGGCTTGTTTATACTTAGAAGTATGGTGGCAACTCCCAAGACGACTGAGAGGGGAGGGCATGGTTTCTCTCGCTGGACTCTGCTCACTGTAGGATGCAAACGGGGATCCATAGCTCTTCCTGAAGTAGGACCTCGCTCGCGGATACGGCATTTCCCTCCTCACAAGTAGAGATCCACACGTGCTTTGCAATAGGATGGTGGGGAACACAGAGCTCTCTATCAGCAAAGAGCTTCCCACATGCTCTCTGCTTACACAAGGCCACCAAAAGGGCTTCACTACAGGCTAACTTAATGCAATAGGGCACCACCGGTCCTGGGAGATCACTGGGGCTCACACACAGCAGGAGGCAGGCTCAGGCCAGCTCACAGCATCCTGGCAGACACAGAGGCAGTATTTTCAGCAGGCCAGCACAACAAGGCAAGGAGTCCTATGGTGGTTGCCTGCCAACACAGCAATCCTCTGGTCCCAAGTCCAATGCAGTGTCTTCTCCATCCTCATGGGGTCACAGCCCCTCTACTTGTAGGGTAATGTATATGTTCTGTGGGCCATATCAAACTCTATTGAAGTGCATAACACCCCCATTCTCATTTTCAGCCCAGGCCTCAGACACACATCAGGCGGGCGGAGCCAGTATTGTCGAAGGCAGGCTCAGTCCTATTCAGGTGCAGGTGCAACTTTTCCAACCACTCCACATGCAGACCTGGTCTATTCAGGTGTGAGGGGAAAACTCCTCCTCCCGCTACTCTAAATTCAGCCAAGGTCTATTCATCCTAGTGCTGTCAGCCAGGAAAGGCAGGACACACCTCAACCCTCCTTGGGACTGGCTTGAGTGAAAGCACATCCCCTCTCTCCTGTCAGTCAAAACCAGATGGTTAATACACATCTAGGCAGGGCACAACGACACATAAGCACACAGTAATGCCCACTTCTAAAAGTGGCATTTCTAAAATAGTATTATTACATCTGCTTTCACCAATAGACAGGATTAATCACTACTATTCTAACATACCAAACATGGTCGTGTTACCCCTCTCAGATCAGAAATTGCCACTGAAGCACATATCGGGGAATCCTCAAGTCAACCCTATGAGAGGGCAGCCTCACAGCAGTGAGAAACAATATAGGCTGTTTGTCACTACCAGGGGATGCCACACAGTTAAGGCCCATGTCCTACCTTTTACCAACACAGCACCCTACCAATAGGGCTAGCTAGGACCTTCCTTAGGACTGACTTATATGTAGTAAAAGGGGAGTTGCAGACATGGCAACCACTTTATATGCCACGTCACGGCAGCAGTAAACTGCACATGCAGGCCCTGCAGTGGCAGAGGCCTGAGACAGGTTTCAAAGGCTACTTCAGCGGGTGGCACAAGCAGCGCTGCAAGCCCACCAGTTGTATGAGCAAACAGGGCTTGGGTCCTGTCACTAGCTGGCCTTGACCACTATAATATTATCAAACAAAAGGGGTGACCAGGTAGACTGTTACAACCAAGTTAAATAGAACCTTAGACAAGCAATTCTAAAGTCTATGTGCTTTATTTCACGTCAACGTGTGACTTTTTACAAGAGCAGTTATCCCAATCCTTTCATGTCATGAGATGGCAAGTGAGAAATGTTTACATACCAACTGCACATAAACACATCAAACAACATATTTATGAGTGAACACAGTGTAAAGAAGTGCAAAAAAACTTTAACGCAAAAACATTCATAAACAGTGCAAATGACCAATCCTTATTTACAAGAGAGCACTAGGTAGACACTGTCTTGTTTAACACTAAAGATTACACCAACTGTCCTGACTGTGATGTGAGTAGGAGGGTTACACAATTCCAACAGGTGTTGTCTAAGGGGGAAAAAAAAACAATTCGAACTGATTTCCTCGAGCCTCGAGGCATGCCCTCTGTTGGTTAACTCATACTCTGGAACCAACGCGTTTCGGACCCCAAGTAGTTGGGGGGTTCTCCTCAGGACTAGAACTAGGTCGTGAGAGCTGGTTACTGGCATTGGATGGGTAAAGAGTAGAATGGAAACTGTAGCAATGATCGTACTGTTGTAATAGTGGAGCTTCAAGGCACCTGGGGCACTCTCTGTAAAAATGCAGCACACACAATGTTGTTTTCAGGGATGCTCTATTTAATTGTGTGTGAAATCTTCTAGAAGTCTGCCAGTTCCAAAAACTTGAAAGGAACAGTTTAGTTGATTCTGATCGATTTCAGTCAGAGGTTGGTTCCAGGAAAGTTAAGCCCCGTATTTCCGGTTATCACCAGTAGCATTTAATTTACAGGCCCAGGGTATATGGGATGCCACTGTACAAGGGACTTACAGGTAAATTCAATATGCCAAACAGGTGTAGACCAACCCTACCAAGTTTACAAGAGAGAGCACATGCACTTTAGCTCTGATCAGCAGTGATAAAGTGCCCAGAGTCATAAACCAGCAACAACAAGTCAGAAAAAATACAGGAGGCAGGCAAAAGGTTCTGGGATGACCCTGCAAAAAGGGCCAAGTCCAACAATGTTCCTTCTAAAGAGAGAGAGAGAGAGATCGGGGTTTTGTCCAGTGGAAATGTTTATTCATCGTACGAGTAGGAAGCTGGCTTTCTATATAGCGTACTAACATTAAGTACACTGTGCAGAGAGTGTAGTGAATCCTCAATTGGTAATCAGAGGTAAAAGTAGATAATCCTAATGCTCTTTTTGTGGCAGTGTGGGCTTATCAGCATTTGTTGTACTCACAAAGGCAATACATGAGACACACACTCAAGAATAAATCCAAGACCAATTTATAAAAATAAAGGTGATTTGTATGTATTTTGTAAGACCAATGACACAGTTCTAAGGTAAGCCCTTTTGGATTTACGATTTTTCAAAGCTCCTAAAATATATCTCTTTTGTGCACAATTACGACCATAGGAACAATGGGAGAAAGGAAGAAAAATACATAGAAAATCAGGCAATACTTTCATGAAGGTCACTTTTCGGTTTAAGATCGATGTCAGAATCAGGTCAAAAGTTCCAGCAGGAGAATTTTGGGAGCATCCTGGATCAGGTGAGGGAAGAGTGCTAAGGGTCTTGGAAACTGATGCACAAGATGAAGGGGGGCCACATGAAGATGCACTGCACAGCTGGACTTACAGGTAAGTCAGGTGGGTCTCCTTGGAGGGAGGAGGTCGCAAGAGCCTGGGGTTCATGGGAGCAGTCTGGTTGGTCAGTGCTGGGGCCAGTTGAGCCGGGTGCAGAGCGAAGAGGTCAGCCAGGCTTTCTGCTTCTTAAAAGTCCTCACGATCAGGAGCAGGCAACTATGAGAGGCCATCTCGGGACAGCTGGGCCACTCAGGAAGTGGGTCTCAGGTGTCTCAATGTCCCTCGATGGGTGTTTGCTTTTGGTGCTCAGGACTCCGGTGTGGACTCTTCTTCTTGGTTTTTACCATTGGGGGTCTGGTAATCCTGGTATTGCTATGCTCTGGCTCCCCTAGGTCATGGTGCTTTCACACTTGGTGGAGCAGCAGATCTGACCCACCGGAGCTGTTGTACCTCTTCTTGCTTTGGGCTGCATCGAGGTCGTCAGGGAGCAGCATGTCGACAAACCAAAATTCATGGGATCGGTGCCTTCTTTGTGCAGAGGAGTGAAACCTTCACTCCAAAGGTTCTTGGAGTCCTTGCAGATTTAAGGACGATACCGCAGCAACAACAGTGGAATCCTTCTTGCAGCTGGCAGGGTTTGGAGCCTTTAATTTCTTCTGCAGCAGGAACTCTGTTCTCGCGTAGCAGGTCTTCTTTTGTCCCGGTCTTCTTTGGTCCGGTGAATCTGATGTTCAGGTCTCAGGGAGCCACCTCAATACTGAATTTAGGGTTGTTACAAGTGGAGACAGGTACAAGACAATGGGCTGCTTACCTTTAGGGTGTCTACACCCTCTAGTGACTACTTCCTGTGGGAAGAATCACTACCCTAGTACTGTTTGAAGGTTTTCTCACTGTCTCAAGATGGTGGAATTCTGGAGAGGAGTTCACCTCCCTTGTCAAGCCCTATTGGTTATGCAGGCTGGGGGGAACCCTCCCTCCCTCATCTAACACATTTTCCTGCCTTTCCTACTGCCAAAAGTGGAGCAGGAGAGGGAACTTGGCCTCCCCTCTATCTGGGGGTTCTTGGGTTGAATTTCAAAGGCGGCATTGCCTTTGAAGCTTCCTAACCGGAAAGGCCATCCTGTCCTGGAGTAGGTGTGAAATCCCCACGCCTGGAACAGGCATTGCTTCTGTCCTCTGAAAGGGCTGGCTCTGACCCCAGGAGGTCAGAAACATCTCTAGTGGTGGCTGGCTGGTGAAAACCGTCCAGAGGCCCCACTAGTGTTTGGTTAGGTTTGAAGGGGCCCTCTAAAAGGGTGTCCTGTGTGAATTTATTAATAAATCCAACACTAGCATCAGATAGGATTTACAATGGCAAGATGTTTGGTAACAAACATCTTAGAAATCTAGAAAGCCATCATTGAGCTAGGAAACTCGTGTTGGCAAGTATTCAGCCCATGCACTCTTTATTGCTTCTCTGTTCACTCACAATATCCCATATTAGACTGGACATTGTAGGTGTATATCTGCTCATGTTGATATGCCCAAACATAGGATATAGTACATCCTGCCTTAGGGCTAAAGGCCTGCAGTAGGAGTGATTTACCTATATCTTATATATGCAGTGAATGGGCGGCACAGCAGGGCTGTGTGCCATGTCAACTTTTCGGATTTTCCTGCACAAAGACATGCAGCCTGGAATGGCAGCGTGCATAGCCTTGGAGAGAGTGCCTTGGGGTGGCACAACCAGTGCTGCAGCCCCACAGGATCCTCTTCCGTACCCCTGCCCTAGGTGCCACGGATACCATTAACAAGGGACTTACAGGGAAACTGAAGTTGTCCGAATCATGGTACAGTGTTTTCGAAAAGAGATCTGATACTGGGGGCCTGGTTAGCAGTATACTTACATTTCAAAATCACATCAGGCAGAAAGTGGGGGCTAACCATGCAAAAAGAGGCACTTTCTTTCATGACACCCCCAAAATGAAAGAGGATCAGACTAACCTTTACCTAGAGAGTCTAACTCTTCTAAGTGGAAGAACCTAAAAAACATCTGCATTGGCAAGGTAAGTTCCAGCTCTCTGTTCCACCGTAAAGTCCATTCCCTGTAGGGATGAGGACCACCTTAACAATTTGGGGTTTTCGGATGATCGTTGAAGGAGGCAAGATGGCCACTGACGGACCGTAGGAGGACAGTCGCACTTTCCTTCTCTCCCGTCATAGAGCAAAAAAGGGAAAACCCTGAATACCCTGGACAAATCGAGCGTTCAAGGCGGAGTATGCAGTATGCAGCATGCAGTATGTTTATGAGCGGAGCATAGAGCGAAGGTGCAAATCACAAAACCCAAACAAACAAACACTTATCTGAAAGTCGCGCTCCGGAGCTGGGCGTATCTTGTGGAAGGCAGATCATGGCTATGGTCAGAAGTTTGCCGACTGTGGAAGAGGAGGGGGCCCGCACAAACAATGGCGCCTTGAGGAGCAAAGCCGAAGGAGGTGAAGGAGGCCAAGAAGCAAACGTAAGCTGCGGGACCACGAACGGAGACTCCCGGAGCAGTGTCCTCCGCTGCTGCTGCTGTACGAACGGGAGCAATTAGCAGGAAAGCAGCAGTGAAGAACATCGGTGTAGGCTCGACTGGGGAAGCCTCACAGTCTGCCGAGTGCAGCACAGGGGGAAAAGAGACAGCACACGACATCGCGAAGAAAGGCGTCAGAGGTCGGGTGCCCGCTGATGGGAAAATCAAGGCGATCAAAGAAGCGCTCCGTCAGCCAACGCTGCAGGAAGTTTTTTCTCCCGCCAGAAGACTGTCAGCGCCAGACCCAGGGGAAATGATGGCCCAGACTTCGCAAGGCATCGAGCTGGAGCTCAGACAGAAGGAGCAGAGTAAAGGAGATGACGATCTCAGGGATGACAGGGCAGAGAGGCTGAACAATCAGCATACATGCAGCAAGAGTGGAGACACGGAGGTCACGCTGCAGGCCCCAGGAGGGGAAAAAGGAATATTTGAAATAGAAGCATCAAGACAGCAAGAGCAAACAGGAGATTTTATTCAGCAGGAGGTAAGGGGACTGCAGAGGCAGGGGAGATTGACAAAGTGGGCACAAACACAGAGCAACAAACTCCCCAGGAGCAGGATGAAGAACAGGGGCAGGCCCTAGCAGTGACCCCAGTAGTGTTACCTCTGGCCAGTAAAGTCTCTCAGTTAATTCCCCAAGCTCAGACATTGATACAGGAACAAGCAAAGGCACAACAGCAGCAGCTAAGGAAGGATAAGACATTAAATATAATTAAAGCCAGGGAGGCCGCTACTCACCTGGGGATCGCTGAAGGTAAAAAAAATTAGAGAGGGCATGGAGGAAGGTTGGAGAAAACAGTACCAGGGTCCCCGAGTGATGACTGTTTCTTCTCAGTAAATGAAGACATAGGCATTTCAGTGCCCAGTAGGGGAAGCTCTTTGGATTGGTCGGATTTAGAGTCCAAGTCTGACATTGGCACAAATTTGGACTCTGGGCCTTCTACTGAAGAGAGCAGCTCAGACCATAGAGGGTCCATCGGGACAAGGCAACACCGCGGGGGGTCCAGAGCTAAGCAGAGGAAAAGGTCCAGCCAACAGCAGGGGGAGATAGTTAAAAAGCTGGACTGGGACTATGCTGCAACATCCCAGTTGTATGTAGAGAATGGGGGATTGGATGCACAGCAGGGTGCCGCGAATAAGGAAGCCACAAATCCACCTACTATGGAGTTGATGTTCGCTACACTTAAACAAATGCAGGGCGAGGCCAGAGCTGAGTCGAGAAAGGCCAGGCAAGAGTCAAAGAAGATACAAGGGGCTCTCAGGAAAATGAATAGACTCTACACAGAAGTTGTGGGAAGAGTAGCCCAGGTGGAAGAACGAACAGGAAATCTAGAAGATGATGTGTCAAAGTGGCAGCAGTTCAGAAGATCAGGAGAAGTTGGCTGAAGATATGAGGTGGAAACTCGAAGATTTTGAGAATCGCCAGAGGCGCAAAAATGTAAGACTGTTGGGAATTGCCGAAGGAGTTGAGGGGCAAGATGTGCGGGCTTTCGTCATTGACCTATTTAAAAAAGCCTTTCCATAATTGACGACTTGGCACTGGGAATCGGAAACTGGATATCGCCCGAGACATGGCTCGGGTTTCGAGATAACTTCCCTCATCAGTTGAGAAAATAGTTAGGGCTATAAGAGAAGGCCGCCAACCAACCGTCAAAGGCCTCGATGCCCGAACCGGCACGCAGGTGCGTCGTCCAGGAGCCCGTCGGCTCAAAGCTCAAGGGAGCCAATTTGTAGAACAATCGCAATGGACCGCACACCACTAGCCCCTCCTCCGGATCGCCCCTCGGGAATCTGGTACATGGAGTTCTTGAGTGGTTCACCCAGGTGGGTGCACGTAGGTACTTGTTGGACTGATGATCTCTAGACCCGATACATGTCCCGGGTTTTTGGATATCGCCCGAGACATGGCTCGGGTTTCGAGATAACTTCCCTCATCAGTTGAGAAAATAGTTAGGGCTATAAGAGAAGGCCGCCAACCAACCGTCAAAGGCCTCGATGCCCGAACCGGCACGCAGGTGCGTCGTCCAGGAGCCCGTCGGCTCAAAGCTCAAGGGAGCCAATTTGTAGAACAATCGCAATGGACCGCACACCGCTAGCCCCTCCTCCGGATTGCCCCTCGGGAATCTGGTACATGGAGTTCTGGAGTAGTTCACCCAGGTGGGTGCAAGTAGGTACTTGTTGGACTGATGATCTCTAGACCCGATACATGTCCCGGGTTTTTGGATATCGCCCAAGACATGGCTCGGGTTTCGGGGTAACTTCCCTCATCAGTTGAGAAAATAGTTAGGGCTATAAGAGAAGGCCGCCAAACAACCGTCAAAGGCCTCGATGCCCGAACCGGCACGCAGGTGCGTCGTCCAGGAGCCCTACGGCTCAAAGCTCAAGGGAGCCAATTTGCAGAACAATCGCAATGGACAGCACACCGCTAGCCCCTCCTCTGGATCACCCCTCGGGAATCTGGTACATGGAGTTCTTGAGTGGTTCACCCATGTGGGTGCAAGTAGGTACTTGTTGGACTGATGATCTCTAGACCCGATACATGTCCCGGGTTTTTGGATATCGCCCGAGACATGGCTCGGGTTTCGGGATAACTTCCCTCATCAGAAGAGAAAATAGTTAGGGGTGGAAGTGAAGGCCGCCAACCAACCGTCAAAGGCCTCGATGCCCGAACCGGCACGCAGGTGCGTCGTCCAGGAACCTGTCGGCTCAAAGCTAAAGGGAGCCAATTTGTAGAACAATCGCAATGGACCGCACACCACTAGCCCCTCCTCAAGATCGCCCCTCAGGAATCTGGTACATGGAGTTCTTGAGTGGTTCACCCAGGTGGGTGCAAGTAGGTACTTGTTGGATTGATGATCTCTAGACCCGATACATGTCCCGGGTTTTTGGATATCGCCCGAGACCTGGCTCGGGTTTCGGGATAACTTCCCTCATCAGTAGAGAAAATAGTTAGGGGTGGAAGAGAAGGCCGCCAACCAACCGTCAAAGGCCTCGATGCCCGAACCGGCACGCAGGTGCGTCGTCCAGGAGCCGGTTGGCTCAAAGCTCATGGGGGCCAATTTGTAGAACAATTGCAATGTACCGCACACCGCTAGCCCCTCCTCCGGATCGCCCCTCGGGAATCTGGTACATGGAGTTCTTGAGTGGTTCACCCAGGTGGGTGCAAGTAGGTACTTGTTGGACTGATGATCTCTAGACCCAATACATGTCCCGGGTTTTTGGATATCGCCCGCGACATGGCTCGGGTTTCGGGATAACTTCCCTCATCAGTAGAGGAAATAGTTAGGGGTGGAAGAGAAGGCCGCCAACCAACCGTCAAATGCCTCGATACCCGAACCGGCACGCAGGTGCGTCGTCCAGGAGTCTGTCGGCTCAAATGTCAAGGGAGCCAATTTGCAGAACAATTGCAATGGACCGCACACTGCTAGCCCCTCCTCCGGATCGCCCCTCGGGAATCTGGTTCATGGAGTTCTTGAGTGGTTCACCCAGGTGGGTGCAAGTAGGTACTTGTTGGACTGATGATCTCTAGACCCGATACATGTCCCGGGTTTTGGATATCGCCCGAGACATGGCTCGGGTTTCAGGATAACTTCCCTTATCAGTAGAGAAAATAGTTAGTGGTGGAAGAGAAGGCCGCCAACCAACCGTCAAAGGCCTCGATGCCCGAACTGGCACGTAGGTGCGTCGTCCAGGAGCCCGTCGGCTCAAAGCTCAAGGGAGCCAATTTGTAGAACAATCGCAATGGACTGCACACCGCTAGCCCCTCCTCCGGATCGCCCCTTGGGAATCTGGTACATGGAGTTCTTGAGTGGTTCACCCAGGTGGGTGCAAGTAGGTACTTGTTAGACTGATGATCTCTAGACCCGATACATGTCCCGGATTTTTGGATATCGCCCGAGACATGGCTCGGGTTTCGGGATAACTTCCCTCATCAGTAGAGAAAATAGTTAGGGGTGGAAGAGAAGGCCGCCAACCAACCATCAAAGCCCTCGATGCCCGAACCAGCACGCAGGTGCGTCATCCAGGAGCCCGTTGGCTCAAAGCTCAAGGGAGCCAATTTGTAGAACAATCGCAATGGACCGCACACAGCTAGCCCCTCCTCCGGATCGCCCCTCGGGAATCTGGTACATGGAGTTCTTGAGTATTCCCTGCTGACGAGAGGTAACAACCTCGAAACACGTGTCCAGGATTGGCCAACGCGACAGTGATTTTTTGCTCAAGACCCTGGCAGAGGCGCACCCGCTGATGCTTACTTCATGGACCACAATGCTTTGGGGTAACACGCTGATAGGACAAGCAGTGTGCGACCAATTGGACTTTCTTTTGTATTCAAGCTCCTTTGAGCAGGTGGGGCTGACGAGCCCGGGTTATGCACCTGCGTGCCACGAGTGGTACCGGACCTGAGGATATTTTTTGGCAGCCTAAGCAGCACCCCTACATATATGCCTATTCCCTGCTGATGAGAGGTAACAGCCTCGAAACACGTGTCCAGGGATGGCCAACGCGACAGTGATTTTTTGCTCAAGACCCTGGCAGAGGCGCACCCGCTGATGCTTACTTCATGGACCACAATGCTTTGGGGGCAACACGCTGATAGGACAAGCAGTGTGCGACCAATTGGACTTTCTTTTGTATTTAAGCTCCCTTGAGCTGGTGGGGCTGACGAGCCCGGGTTACGCACCTGCGTGCCACGAGTGGTACCGGACCTGAGGATATTTTTTGGCAGCCTACGCAGCACCCCTACATATATGCCTATTCCCTGCTGACAAGAGGTAACATCCTCAAAACACGTGTCCAGGGATGGCCAACGCGACAGTGATTTTTTGCTCAAGACCCTGGCAGAGGCGCACCCGCTGATGCTTACTCCGTGGACCACAATGGTTTGGGGCAACACACTGATAGGACAAGCAGTGTGCGACCAATTGGACTTTCTTTTGTATTCAAGCTCCCTTGAGCTGGTGGGGCTGATGAGCCCGGGTTACGCACCTGCGTGCCACGGGTGGTACCGGACCTGAGGATATTTTTTGGCAGCCTACGCAGCACCCCTACATATATGCCTATTCCCTGCTGACGAGAGGTAACAACCTCAAAACACGTGTCCAGGAATGGCCAACGCGACAGTGATTTTTTTATCAAGACCCTGGCAGAGGCGCACCCGCTGATGCTTACTTCATGGACCACAATGCTTTGGGGTAACACGCTGATAGGACAAGCAGTGTGCGACCAATTGGACTTTCTTTTGTATTCAAGCTCCTTTGAGCAGGTGGGGCTGACGAGCCCGGGTTATGCACCTGCGTGCCACGAGTGGTACCGGACCTGAGGATATTTTTTGGCAGCCTAAGCAGCACCCCTACATATATGCCTATTCCCTGCTGATGAGAGGTAACAGCCTCGAAACACGTGTCCAGGGATGGCCAACGCGACAGTGATTTTTTGCTCAAGACCCTGGCAGAGGCGCACCCGCTGATGCTTACTTCATGGACCACAATGCTTTGGGGGCAACACGCTGATAGGACAAGCAGTGTGCGACCAATTGGACTTTCTTTTGTATTTAAGCTCCCTTGAGCTGGTGGGGCTGACGAGCCCGGGTTACGCACCTGCGTGCCACGAGTGGTACCGGACCTGAGGATATTTTTTGGCAGCCTACGCAGCACCCCTACATATATGCCTATTCCCTGCTGACAAGAGGTAACATCCTCAAAACACGTGTCCAGGGATGGCCAACGCGACAGTGATTTTTTGCTCAAGACCCTGGCAGAGGCGCACCCGCTGATGCTTACTTCATGGACCACAATGCTTTGGGGCAACACGCTAATAGGACAAGCAGTGTGCGACCAATTGGACCTTCTAAGGGAGATACTAGGAACACAAGGAAGAAGAAAGGACGGAAGGATGGATGCGATAAAGGGCTGGGCAAGACGCAAAGGGTTAAAAGAAAAGAGAGATAAAAATGAGCATTAAAATACTTACTATTAATGTATGTGATTTGAACGATCGTGTGAAAAGGCAGCGGGTGGCAGCCTACCTTAGAGCATCTGGAGCGGATTTTATATTATTACAGGAAACACATATCGAAGGCAGTAAGGGGTATCTCTTGGATCAGCTAGGCTTCCAGGTGCTAGCACACTCCAAACAAGGTGCAAAGACAAGAGGAGTGGCAATACTGGTGAAAAGAAACCAAGTCACAATTAAAAAGAAAATGGAGGATGTATGGGGCAGGTGGGCTTTAGTGGAATGTCAAGTAAATGGGGACTGGATTACTCTAGGCTCGATCTATGGATCAACAGAGGACGATCCAGAGATTTTTTCATTTTTAGATACTGAGCTGCCAGTATGGGCACGACAGTAATTCTGGGAGGAGATTTCAATATCAATGGTATAGTAGGGCTAGGTCTAGGGGGGATAGGGAAATACCAGCGGCGGAAAAAAAGGGTATGCAAGGCAATTAATGAGATGGCAAGGAATAACTCGCTGGTAGATGTTTGGAATACAATTAAACCACTGGTTAATGGCCCCACATATTTCTCTGCACCACATAGAGTCTTTGCAAGACTAGATTATGTTATGATATCTTATAGGCTGATGGGGAAAGCAAAGATGGAAAGGGGACCCCGTATTGTCTCGGATCACAATCCGCTGACACTGATGCTGGAGAATATAGTTAAAACTAGGCCCTTGCGAAAAAGGGCATTTGAGCGAAGATTATTAAAAGATAAACAGTACATTGAGCACTTGGAAAAGTGGATAGAAAATTACTGGGAGACGAATTGGCACAGTACCTCCACGAGCTTTACCTGGGACGCCTTTAAGGCAGGGGTACGCGGAGAAACTCTCAGTTATAGATTAACAAGACAAAAAAAGGAGAGAACGAAGGAGATTATGCTATACCGGAAGGTCGCAGAAGTGGAGTCAGAGCTAGTGGAGCTAGTTCAGGCAGGTGCACCCATAGAGCAGATTCTGATAGAATTAGCAAGGGCAAAAGCGGAAGCAGGAGAAAATATAGCAGCAAAAGCGGCAGAGCTGTATACGGCAAGGAAGGAGCACTGCCATGAGTACAGCAAACGAGTGGGGCACACCCTGGCGGTCAAGACTAGACAGATTGAGGCAAGGGGGGGGATAAAGGAAATTATGGATAGAAATGGGAGTTTCATCACTGAAGCGGCTGGAATTAGAGAGGTGTTCAGGCAGTATTATACCAGACTTTATAGCGAGGATCAGGAAACGGACAAGGAGCTAACTCAGGAATACCTGGCTAATGTAGTAGCGCCATACCTTACCCAGGAAGACAGAGATGAGTTGGATGCACCAATACGGGAAGAGGAGGTGAGAAACGTACTGGCAAGTTTACCAGCAGGGAAAGCCACAGGACCAGATCAGCTGCCAGTGGAGTTTTATAGAACATTTCAAACAGGAATTTTCAAGTACATGTTTGAGACAATTTAGCAGGCACAGGAGGGCCAGTCAATACCGAAATCGTGGGCAGCGGCAGAAATTGTGATTATTCTTAAAAAAGGCAAGGTACCTACTGAGGCGGGCTCTTATAGGCCGATTACACTTTTAAATGCAGATGCCAAAGTTTATTCTAAGGTTCTGGCCACCAGACTCTCCAGGATAATAGACACTATTGTGACACATGTGCAGCATGGTTTTATACCAGGGAGGGGGACGACGGAACACACACGAAGAATAATCACACTATTTGATGCTACAGAAGTCTCAGGAGACCCAATGGCGGTTATGCTGCTAGACGCAGAGAAAGCGTTTGACCGCGTCTCCTGGGATTATCTGTGGTCATCTTGGGATAGGGAATAATTTTATACGTGCCATTCGGGTGCTTTACCAAGCTCCAACTGCACGGGTGAGGGTTAATGGGGATTATACGAACATGCTAGAAATAAAGCGGGGCACCAGGCAGGGGTGCCGATGCACCCCGCTGCTCTTTGATGTATACCTGGACCCACTGTTACGTAGGCTAATAGGAAATAGGAGAATTAAACCAGTAAAGTTGATGGGGGGCGAAGGCAAAGTGCTGGCATACGCTGACGACGTTGCGATTATTTCATCAGATCCTATGGAAGCAATAAGGGAAATAGAGGGAGAAGCAGCGGTGTTTGGCAGAATATCCGGATACTCTGAACAAGGAAAAAACTCAGATTATTATAAACAACAAGGTACAGTGCCCAGACAGACGTGTGGTAGACTCAGGTACATACTTGGGAATAGAAATAACAGCGAACTTAGATAGTGTGGTGGAAAGAAACATTGAACCAATAATTAATAAAGCTAAAAGGGATTTAGACAGATGGCATAATCTACATTTTACATTAGTAGGGCGAGTAAATGGAGTTAAAATGATGTTACTGCCAAAATTGCTATATATTTTCCGGACAATCCCTCTAACCTTTGAGCAAAGATGGTTTGTTTCTTTGGAGCAGATGGTAAATAGGTTTTTATGGGCGCAAGGGAAAACGAGGCGGGCCCAGAGATATATGGCACTTCCTAGAGAGAAAGGCGGATGGGCAGTCCCAGATTTTAAAATGTACTACTGGGCGGCAGTTTTTCAATATATGGTGGAATTAATTGGGGGAGCCACAGAGCAAGCAGGTGTGGACAATTCGGTATATGCAGTATTGATGGGGGGGAGAAACATTAAAAATCTGTTCTTACAATACACTGAGTTTAGTCACTACAAAAGAACGAAATTTAAAACTTTGATAGCGGCATATAAGGTATGGGCTGCATTTAAAAAGAAGTATGGGCTAGGAAGATACAATGCATACATACGGCTATTAGATAACAAGGCACTTCCGCCAGAGATATTCGCGGACTCTGTATTTAGAGAATGGGGGCAGAAGGGCATTGTGAGTCTTAAGGATTTGATGGGGGAACACCGGGTGTATCAATTTTCGGAGTTACAACAGCTATATGGGGTGGATAGAAGAAGTTTTTCTAAATATTTACAAGTAAGGAGCTTTTTTGCCACAAAAAAGGGAGGCCAAGTAGGGTTTAGAGAAAATGTTTTGATGGAGTATGTAGCGAAGCAGGGGGGTTGCACGATTAACATTTTTTATTTTGAATTGATAGAAAGTAAAGAAGATGATTTAGGGAAACAAGGAGAACAATGGGTAGAGAGACTGGGGGTGGTGCAGGAAAACTTTCAGCTATCATTGGAATTAGGCAGAAACACGCTATGCTGTGCAGCCTTGCAGGCGCAGCACTACAAAACCATCTTCTCACTTTATTATACACCAGCAAAAATTGCGCAATGGGGAGGCACCTCCGGAATTACATGCCCGCGCTGTAATGGTTCGGAAGCTGGGATGGTGCACATGTTTGCCACATGTCCGACATTGTTACCTCTACATAAAGAAATAGAAACGTTTTTGGAGAATGCTATGGGTATCATCGTAGAATTGACACCAGCAAGACTAGTCTTGCGAGTGGATGGGCAGTGCGAAGACAATAAATTCTTGTTTGTAGCTATGGCGGTTTTGAGACTCTGTGTGGCCTCAGCTTGGAAAGACCCGGCACCACCCACTTTTCATCAATGGCTGGTAAGGCTACTCTCTATATATAACTTGGAGAGGGAGATATATGCAATAAAAGGTAAAAAAGGGAGGAAGCTAGGTCTAAAAATATGGGAACCTATGGAAGCTTGGAAGAAAGGATAGAATGTGGGCAAGAGGGCATGATTAAGCCTTTCCTTTGCTGGTTTTTCCTTTTCTCTCTCCCGGCATACTGTAATATTGCCTTTTGGATAAATTAACATAACTGTGGGGGGGGGTCTATTTTTTTCCTTTTTTTCAGAAATTCTCTCTGTCTTAGAGATTTGTCTCAGCTTTGTTATAGTTTGTACTTTGATGGGTTTTTGTTTTTCTCTTTTTAGTTTTTATCAATATAAGTATTGAATTTGTATATGCTAAACAATAAGTATGTTTTTTGTGTATGTAAAGTGTCATGCAGCCAGGGGGGGGAAATGTGGGGTAAATACCTAATAAAAATATTTTAAAAAAACAAAAAACAATTTGGGGTTTTCTATTTTCATCTGCATGAGTCATATGAGAGGTATGTGGTCAATTTCAACAAGAAAGTGAGAATCAAACAGGTATGGTTTCAGCTTCTTCAGGGACCAAACCACAGCAAAGGCTTCCCTCTCTATAGCACTTCAACGCTGCTCTCTGGGGAGAACCCCCCTGGCTATGAAAACAACAGGTTGGTCATGGCCATCATCACTAGTCTGGGATAAGGCCACTCCTATCCCATGTTCAAAGGTACCTGTCTGCACTATGAACTGCTTGGAACAATCTAAAGCTTTTAGAAAAGGTGCGGAGCACATTGCTTTTTTCAAGCTGTCAAAAGCGTTTTGAAAGCTCAATGTCCAGTTTACCTTTTGGGGCATTTTCTTAGAGTTAATTCCGTGAGGGGGCACATTGGACCCAAGTCCTAGCCCAAAACTCCTGTAGTACCCAGTCAAGCCAAGAATGCCCTAACCTGGGTCTGCGTTGTGGGAGCTTCCCAATCCAGAATGGTCTGGATTTTGGGTTGTTGGGGCTGATCTTGGCCTCCACCCACAAGATGGCCCAACTATATAGCTTTACCATGCTCTATCTAGCACTAGTCTGCCTTAATAGTGAGGCCTGCTCTCTGCAGAGCCTCTAAGACCTTTCAGAGGTGGATTAGGTGATCTTGCCATGTAGCACTAAAGACAGCAGTATCATATAGGCTGCACTACAGCCTTCCAATCCAGCAAGGACTTTATTCACCAACCTCTGAAAGGTGGCAGGGGCATTCTTCAAACCAAAGGGCATCACAGTGAACTGAAAGGGCCCATCTGGAATGGAAAATGCAGATTCTTTGTTTGCTCCAGGGGTCAGACCAAAATGTCGATACTCTGATGTGAGACCAAAGGTACTAAGATATGTGACTGCCCCCAACCTGTCAATTAGCTCATCAGCTCCTGGAATTGGATGAGTATCTGTCTTGATAACTGCATTGAGTCCCCTGTAGTCCACACAGAACCTCATTTCTTTCGTTCCACCATAGGGTGGAAACTTGAGGACTAACACAACTGTTCTGGCCCAGGTGCTCTCTGATGGTTCAATGACACCCAACTCTAACATCTTGCTTACCTCAGCTTTGATGCTTTCCTTGACATGGTCAGACTGCCTGTATACTTTGCTTTTGACTGGTAGGCTGTCACCAGTGTCTCCATTGCGTGTACAACACTTAATCTGTCCAGGGGACAAGGGAGAGAGATCACCAAACTGATTTGGGACTTGCTTCCAAACAGTCTGCTGTTGGGCAGTGAGGATGTACGAAAAGACAACTCCATCAACTAACCCATCTTTAGGGTTGTGGGAGTGGAGGTCAGGGAGTGGCTCACTCTCTACCTCTTGTTCCTCTTCTGTATCCAAAAGCATGGTCACATCAGCCCTGTCATTGTAGGGTTTAAGGTGAATTATAATAATAAGCCTCAACATGTGCCAAGGTCCACTAAGTAAGCGGCCTTCCCTTTTCTCTCAAGAATAAGGTAGGGCCTGGTCCATTTGCCCTGGAGGGACCTTGGAGCCACAGGCTCCAATACCCGCACCATCTGTCCTGGTTGGAACTCCACCATGGTAGTCTTTTGATCATATCAGTGCTTCTGGAGCTCTTGGCTGGCCTTAAGCTTTTTGTTTGTTTCAGCCATCCTTGAATGAAGGCCAAGTACATAATCCACAATGTCTTGTTTTGGTTTTTGTAGGGGTCTTTCCCAGCCTTCCTTGACAAGACAGAGGGGTCCTCTTACAGGGTGTCCAAACAAAAGTTCAAAGGTGGAAAACCCTACTCCCTTTTTTGGCACCTCTCTGTAAGCACAAAGCAGGCAAGGTAGCCTTCAGAGTTTTTGGGGAAAACCACTAATCATGCTTTTTGGGGTCCTGTTAAATCTTTTAGCAAGACCATTTGTCTATGTATGGTATGGTGTATTGAACCTATAGGTCCATATAAGTCACCCCTCATGTGTTTCAAGTATGCATACATGAAGTTTGTTACTCTCTCAGATGCTACCTCCTTAGGAAAGCCAACCGTAGAAAAAATACCAAGGAGGCCCTTGGCCACTGCAGGTGCAGTAGTGGTCCTTCAGGGTACCTGGTGGCATGATCCACTACCATCAGAATACATTTATTCTCTGTTGCTGTTGGATGGTCAAGGGGACCAACAATGTCAATCCCTACCCTTTCTAAGGGTACCCCAAACACTGGAAATTGTTATAAGATGGCCTACAGGGGGCTACCTGTCTTGCACTGGCCTGACAGGGAGTACATGAGTTGAATAACGCCTTCACCTTCTGGGACATTTGTGGTCAGTAGGAGTGGTTGACTAACCAACTACAGGTTTTTCTCTGATGCCCAGCTAGGGAAATGTCAAGGTCCAAAGTTAGAAGGGACTCTCTAAACTGCTGAGGCACTACCACACTGTTAGTGGCACCAGGTTGGGGTCTCTGGACTCATTGTATAGAAGTCCCTCCTCCCAATAGGCCCTGTGGGAACCACTTACACATTCCTTCTCCTAATCTGCAGCTTGCTACCTCAGGCTCCCAAGAGCGGGGCAAATTATCTGCCCCTGGTACAGATCTTACCTAGAGGGTCTCCCTAGTCCTAAGAGATCTGCCGTATGAGGCCCAAGCTCCTGAGGCTCATTCCCTCTGGGTCTGGCAAGCCTTCTCCCTTTGGAGAGTGGACTTGGTCTGGTGTCATTTTTAAAGCTGACTCCCCAGTCTTCCTGCCTTTTCTTTTGGAAGGTTGGTCC
This sequence comes from Lissotriton helveticus, assembly GCF_964261635.1. Lineage (NCBI taxonomy): Eukaryota > Metazoa > Chordata > Amphibia > Caudata > Salamandridae > Lissotriton > Lissotriton helveticus. The sequence goes on from NC_136069.1 coordinate 712,660,151, forward strand.
AGCATTTCAGGCTTCAACACTTCTTTTTCACCTTGTGTTTTGGTTGGTGCCCTTTTTTTTACACGCCCATTCAGGTATTCCCAGCATTGATGCATTGGTTTTTCTCTCCACCTCAGCCAATGCTGAGTGTGAGAAGTTGGCCTGGTATATGCCTGGGCACTAATTTAAGTGGCCACCTTGTACTAGTCCAAGAAACACTTATTGATGATTAGGTTAAAGACAACCTTTATTGAAAGCTATACTAGTGGTAGGAAAGGAAAGCAGCCTTCAGACTACGTCTTGAAGGAATGTAAAGCAGCTTGTTTTACCTGTCTTTAACCTCCTGAATGACCAAATTAAAGGAGAACCACACCAGGTATATATAAAATATATGTATATATATATTACTAAACCCTCTCTACTAACCTCTTTATGAGATTAGAGAACAAGGCACACAATATTACAGTACTAGTACAACAGTAAACAGCACAGTACACAGCGGGCTCCAGGGGGAGACCGAACCATATTCTAAGAAAGTGGTATAACAACCACGACTTGACTGGACACAGTGGCTAGAGCACCTAAAATCGCTCGAACCCCAAGGAACCACCCAAGGTAGTGAACCAGGGGACCCACTGGGAACACGTGCAGTGTGAGAACACAGCCGTGAGCTCCGTACAATCCTATTGGTATGACGCGGTTGGAATTTAAAAGTTTAAGGAAACTTAGGCGAGGACTTTGAGCAAACCCTTTCATCTTAGAAGGTTCTAAGGCCAGCACCCATGTGAGCACCGGAGTCCTTGTGGTACCTAACCTAGGGAAGCCGGATGCATAGGTGTCAAATAGTGTCAGGAATCTTCGTCGTTTTCAATGGTGAGATGCTGCAAAGTGCTGCTGCCGTGAAGAGGAAAAGTGTCCAGTGTGATCCAAGCCTGGATCAAACCTGAGAAGAACTGGAAAGCAAGGGGACAGAGTCTGGGTCACTTGCCATTGACCAGGAGCTCGGTAGACGAATGCCCACCGATGTCGGGTGCTTCAGGTAAGAGGTGAAGCTTGACTCTGCAGCCACGGGGACCAGGAGACATTGAGGATGACCAAAATCCACAGGTGAGCTGTTCCACAAAGGATGTCGAGTGCTGGGGCATCAGTGTCTGGATTGAACACCAACAAGCCTTGGCAACTGCAGCCCATGCAGTCAGAGAAAAGATGCTTCGATGAGGACCAACAAGGTCCTGGGGACTCCCCAAGCGATGGAGAGTCAGGGCAATTCCACAGCAGCCAGGTAAGCCCACTGAAAGTTAAAGTTGCCTTCACAGGGACCCACAGGCCAACGGACCAGGGATCACAGAGGCACCTCGAGAGGAAACACAAAATACCAGCTCACGGAACACTCGTGGAGTGTAGGCTGGTAATCTTTGGAGGAATCACTGCTCAGGGTCTTGACTACAAGTAGCCCAAAGCACTGCTTCAGGGATTGCCGGAAAGCAGATGCATCTGCAAATGGACACTGTACCCAGGGGTTCGTGTTGCACGGTCCCCACGAGGGATACAGGTCTCACACTAGTCAACCTCAGGGACACTTGGAAACCCACCTCCTGTATGGCAAAAGTCTTTGGAGTCCTCAGGGGCTTCGGGGTTGCAAACTGGTCAAATGCGTCTTTGGTGCCTGCTTAGCAGGGGAGTAACTACGTTACTCCAAGGGAGATTCTTCAGTCATCTAGCGCAGTACTTGGTTTCTGTGGCAGAGTTTCGTCCAGGTAAATCTAAAATCCTGTAGCCAAGGGTTCCTACTTCATACCCAAAGAAGGGGTGGGAAAAATTCTGGGGACCCACCTATGGAAGGGTCAGGACAGAGAGGTGGCTACACCCATATCCTTTGTCCAGTTTCGTGCCAGAGCAGGGACTGAGAGCCCCTGCAACCGGTTTGAGCTGGACTATGCACAGGGACACCAAATGTGCCCCCAGTGCTGACATCAAAGCACTCTTGGAGTGCACCCACCCAGCCCCATTACACTAAAGCCTGTCTGGGAGGTGTGACAGGAAACATTTTGTCCAGCCTTCCCCTGCCAGAGTTTGTCTAGCAGCAGAAGGGCAGACTCGTGTCTGTGGCTGGCAGCATCCATCTTGTGGTGCCGGGCTCGAGAAAGCTGGTACTGGGTGTATCGGTGCTGTCATATTTCTCCCTCTAGGAGGATGGAATCATACCTCCCAAGCCAGTTAATGGTGTGTCAATCAATCAATCAATCAAGGCATTTATAGAGCGCACTACTCACCCGGAGGGTCTCAAGGCGCTTGGGGGGGGGTGGGGTGCCGCTACTGCTCGAACAGCCAGGTCTTGAGCTTCTTCCTGAAGGAGAGGTGGTCTTGGGTCAGGCGAAGGTCGGTCGGGAGGGTGTTCCAGGTCTTGGCGGCCAGGTAGGAGAAGGACCTTCCTCCTGTTGTCGCTCTTCGGATGCGGGGGACGGCGGCGAAGGCGTGGTTGGTCGATCGGAGGTGGCGTTTGGGAGCGTAGAAGTTGAGGCGGTTGTTGAGGTAGCTCGGGCCATGGTCGTGTAGGGCTTTGTGTGCGTGGGTGAGGAGACGGAAGGTGATTCTCTTGTTGACGGGGAGCCAGTGCAGGTCTCTCAGATGTCCGGAGATGTGGCTGCGTCGGGGGATGTCGAGGATGAGTCTGGCTGAGGCGTTCTGGATCCGCTGGAGTCTCTTCTGGAGCTTGGCGGTGGTTCCGGCGTAGAGGGCGTTGCCGTAGTCTAGTCGGCTGGTGACGAGGGCCTGGGTGACCGTCTTCCTGGTCTCGGTGGGGATCCACCGGAAGATCTTCCGTAGCATGCGCAGGATGTTGAAACAGGACGCGGAGACGGCGTTGACTTGTCTGGTCATGGAGAGGGAGGAGTCCAGGATGAAGCCCAGGTTGCGTGCGTGGTCTGTCGGTTTGGGTGCGGTGCCCAGGGCGGGGGGCCACCAGGAGTCGTCCCAGGCGGAGGGCGAGGAGCCTAGGATGAGGACTTCCGTCTTGTCTGAGTTCAGTTTCAGGCGGCTGGTCGTCATCCACTCGGCTACGTCTTTCATCCCTTCGTGGAGGTTGGTTCTGGCGGCGGCGGGGTCGTTGGTCAGGGAGAGGATCAGCTGGGTGTCGTCGGCGTAGGAGATGATGTTGAGGTTGTGTTGGCGTGCGATGGCCCCAAGGGGGCTCATGTAGACGTTGAAGAGGGTGGGGCTGAGCGAGGAGCCCTGAGGAACGCCGCAGATGACTTCCGTGGCTGCAGATCTGAACGGTGGCAGGCGTACTCTCTGTGTCCTTCCAGCGAGGAAGGAGATGATCCACTCCAGAGCCTTTTCCTGGATTCCGATGTTGCTGAGGCGCTGCACTAGGGTGCGGTGGCAAACAGTGTTGAACGCCGCGGAGAGGTCTAGGAGGATGAGGGCTGCTGTTTCGCCGTTGTCCAGCAGGGCTCGGATGTCATCGGTGGCAGCGATGAGGGCGGTCTCGGTGCTGTGGTTGGCTCGGAAGCCAGACTGTGAGGGGTCGAGGGATCCATTCGTCTCGAGGAAGGCGGCCAGCTGCTTGTTGACGGTCTTCTCAATGACTTTGGCTGGAAACGGGAGGAGCGAGATGGGGCGGTAATTCTTGAGTTCGGTGGGGTCCGCTGTTGGTTTCTTTAGTAGAGCGCTGATTTCGGCGTGCTTCCAGCTCTCAGGGAAGGTGGCGGTGTCGAAGGAGGTGTTGATGATGTCCCGCAGGTGGGGTGCGATGACAGCGTCGGCCTTGTTGAAGACGTGGTGAGGGCAGGGGTCTGTCGGAGATCCGGAGTGGATAGAGTGTGTGGTGTTAATTTGAGTGGCCGCTCAGGGATGGCATAATATATGCTGCAGCCCCTGGGAGGCCTCTGGGGTACCTGTGCCCTGAGTATATAGTAAACCATATACCAGGGACTTATAAGGGTACCCCAGAATTATATCTGGAGTGTACCTAACGTACATGCAATCAGTTTAGGGAGAAAGTAGATAGACTGGGGCCCTGATTAGCAAGATGCCAGTCAAACTAAGTCGAAAACCAGCAAAACACCAGGAAAAAAGTGGGGGTAACCATGCAGTCAGATTCCACCTTCCTACAATTAGTACTCCAAATTATTTCCAAGCAGACACTGTACAGGGAAAGCAGAAGACACCACTACCAATTGAGGTCACTAACCACTGACTGTTCCTTAGCTTGATTGTTAGCTTTGAGGAATGTATAGACACCTTGGGCCAGATGTAGGAGGCCATTCACCGACCGGTAAATGGGTATTTGGGATGTAGGGGCATCATTTTACAGATTCGGTAAATTTACAGAATCAGTAAATTTACCGAATCTGTAAAATACCGAATCGGTAATTTTACCGATTCAGTAAAACCAAGATGTAGGTAGCACTGTGTGCAGTGCTACAGGCCTTCAGAATTCTGTATTTTACCACACAATCCTATTGTGTGGTAAAATACTGAATTCAGGTGTGCATGCACATCTGTGCATGCACACCTATGCCATGTGACAGACAGACATGCCCTTAGGGCATGTCTGTGTGCCACATGGCGCACATGCCTATTTTTGGGGTGCTAGAGGGTGTCAAAGTGACACCCCCTGCACCCTTGCTGGAATCGGTATTTACCGATTGGGTAATTACCGAATCGGTATTTCCCATTGATTCCTATGGGCTTCACAGCCCATAGGAATCAATAGGAAATACCGATTCGGTATTTACAGAATCGGTAAATACCGAATCTTAACGATTCGGTATTTACCGATTCTGAAATACCTACATCCCCCCCCTCTATTTTACCACTTCTTAAATACCGAATCAGTAAAATTCGGTATTTAAGAAGTTGTAAAATAGAATTACCTACATCTAGCCCCAGAAGCCCAGCCACCATGGTGATGCTGGCACCAGTGTCCCTCACGGCATCCACTGTACTCCCATTTATATGTGGCTCTTGTCTGTATCTTTCCAGGTTACTGGGTCAGACAGCCAGAGTAACTACATCTAACTTCAGTCTCCTGGTCAATTTATCTAGCATGAGGTCCTCGTCTGAGGGACTTTCAGTTGTATTTGAGGGGACTGACTCATGTCCATCCTCAACATCATCTTCATTGAGATTGTCTTCACCCTCAAACTGGCCTACGAGTTCTGGGTACTCTCTCTCAAACTGAGCTATCAGTTCTCTGAGATATCCTTTTTCAGGAATTTTGCCTGGTTTGATTGCATAGCTCTTGCAAAGGCTTCACAGATGAACATGGCTCAGGTCCATTTAAGGGGTTTGGTCGAGCTACTGAACCTGGCTATTAGATTCAGGCATTATTTTATTACAGTTGGGACCTTTTTAGGAAGCTAAAAAGAATGAACTCCATACTAAACCTAAAGTACATATTTTTAAATTTCTGAATAGTTTGTTTCAGGGGCTTAACCAAGGCACTAGCAGTTAATTAAAAAAAATTGGAAGAAAATAGACCAATCTAAAATTTGACTAGCTAAATACAATTTTTGAATTGACATGTGGTCAAATATTGAAAACGTGGTCCCAGCTAATGCAAAGTCTTCTATCCCACTGCTGAACCACCAAATGGAGGAATCTGTCTCTTGATATGGTGTACTAAAATGAAGTGGACTGTGCAGAGAGTCCAGTGAATTCCCAAGTGGTAAACAGAGATATAAGGAGATAATTCTAATGCTCATTTTTCGGTAGTATGGCCGAGCAATTAGGCTTATCAGAGGGTAGTGCTAAGCATTTGTTGTCCACTCAGAGGCAATAAATTAGACACACACTCAAGAATATAACTGAGACAATTTATAATAATAAAATGGTTTTTTATTTATTTTTTAAGACCAAGAACACAGTTCTAGGGTAAGTACTTTCAGAGTTCTGAAAATATATCACTTTTGTGCTCAATTAAACACCATAGGAAACAATGGGAGAAAGGAAATAAAATACGTATAAGACCAGGCAACGGTTGTCACGAAATTCACCTTTGGGTTTTAGGTCTATGTCTGGACCAGCCAAAAGTTCCAGCAAGAGAATTCGGGAGCATCCTGGATCGGGCTGGAATCAGACTGCTGAGGGTTTTGGAATCTGGTGCGCAAAGATGAATGGGTGCCACATGAAGATGCACTGGGCAGCTGGATTTATAGGTAAGTGAAACAACGTATGAAGGATGCAGTAGTAGATTTCCAGTTGTGGATTTTATTGGAGGGGTACAGAGAGCCGTCCCAGCTGGCACAGCCAAGGCACAAGCAGCAACTGACACTGACAGAACATTCAGGGCCGGATGTCTGCCAACACTCTAGGTGACATCACAGAATACTCACAGGCCTCTGCCAGCATCACATCACCACAGTAGGTCTAATGGGTCTCCTTGGAGGGAGAAGGCCAAAGGGCCTGGGCACCATGGGAGCAGGACTGCTTGGTTGGTGCTGGGGCTGGTGGGGCCGGGTGTAGAGTGAACAGGTCAGTCGGGCGTCGTGCATCTCGGAGGCCCTCACGTTTAGGAACAGGCAAGTTAGAGAGGTGGTCTCAAGATATCTGGGCCACTCAGGAAGTGGGTCTTGGGTTTCTCCCTCAACAGGTGCTTGCTTCTGGAGGTTTGGGAGTATGGTGTGGACTCTTCTTTTTGGTTTTAATCTATTTATATTTAACTATTTTTTGCCACCATTCCTCCTGCCGAAAGTTGAGCGGAAAGGGGGCTTGCCCTCCCCACTATCTGGGGGTTCCTGGGTTGGGAAGCTTCGAAGGCTATACTTCCTTTTGAAGATTTCCTCCTGGGAAGGCCATCTTGTCCTTGAGAAGGTTTTTGGGAAAGAGGTCTGGTACAGGGGGCCTAGATATCACATCAAGTGAAAGGGGGAGGATAGCCGTGCAAAAAGAGGCACTTTCCTACAGTAAGGTAGTGCAGAGGTTTCATATGCCTGCTGCAAAGAACGTGTACCCTGAGATCACAATGTGCATATAATGTAAATAGGTCAGTAGGTTACTGCTTTTGTCAGAGAGATCCAATTGTTACTTGCACTTTATGAGTTACAATCCGAATGTAAAACAGTGAGCAATTAACTGTAATCAAAAAGCTGCATGTAGAATGAAAGGTATAGGTTAGAGCATTATGATTTTTCCCCAGTTTTTCATTATCTTAATGTTGCAAAGTGGTTTAATTTGAGTGGAAATCAATTCTTAATACTAAAGAAACCCCCAACAATTATGTTACATTTTAAATTCTAAGTTTGTACTTCTTCAGACCAAGCATTCATTAAACTATACTGCCTACCAGTATGAATGACGGATGACTCCTACACCTTGTAGTCCTATGTATTATGTAACATTTCCTTTACACATATATCAAACGTAAAGTGCCCTGGCCCTCTACAGTCGTATGAGTAGCACTATAAAACGAATCAAATGCATCTGAGAGAGAGTGGTTATGGAGACTTGAGGATAACTGTTAAAGGGTAGTAGAGAGGGAATCAATGTGGCCATCGGGGGCACTAATAAACATTGTCACACCGGCCACCACCTGACCGAAATACAGCCCTCTGGTAGAGCATTAGATATTTAGGTGCAAAATCACATTTAGGTGAACATTTACCCTAAAGACCCTTTTAGTGGTGCAAAAACTTGGAGCGCGAAAACACTTTTAAGAGCAAAATCGAACTGGTGCAACATCAGCAGGAGTATACAAAAATCTTTAGGCACACAAAGCACATTTTAGAGAAAAATATCTTTATGTTCAAATCACCTTTGATGCAACTTCAGGAATGTGGAACCATTTTAGGGGCCAACACATTTTCAAACATAAACATTTAGAAGCACAACTCACATTTAGGAACAAAAATCGATTTGGGAGCAAATTCATATTTAATTGCAAAATCAACCTCTGTGCAACATTGGAAGTTAAGAAATATATTTTAGGAGCAAAAAACACGGCTAGGTGCAAATTCACAATTAGATGGGGAAAGGCTAGGGTGGTCAACCTTGAAGCTGGAGAACCGGGATCGAGTCTCGACAGGGACACTACAAATCCTGTGATTCTGGACAAATCACCTAATCTCCCTGTGCCTAACAAAAAAATTAATGTGTCTGTAATGTAACATGTGCTCATGTAAAGCACTCTAACACCTTCGGGTCTAGTTCGTGCTATATAAACCCCCCACCAAAGAAAAAGATGAAATACCTTTAGATGCAAAAATATGTCTAAGTGCAAAATCACATTGAGGTGCACATTAGGCCTAGAGCTACATCACAGCAGTATGGATAGTTTAGGTGCAAATCACATTTTGAAGCATTAATCTCATTTAGGAACACCAAACTCCTTTAGTTGGAAAATCATTCTTTGTGCAACGCGAATATTGCAATGAGTTCTGCCCCAGCAGTATGCCCAGATTATTTGCTTTTCTGATCACCTGGTCCTTTGACTTTTTTACTCTAGGAGAGCCTCACTACCAGTGTCTCACCCACAGTGAACACATGGTAAACAGAATGTGCGTGTTTACCGCCAGTGTCCACCTTTTAAGGTAATGCTGCAGTGATGCAAAAAGGGTAAAAGTTGCAAGTAAACTGGTGTGTACACATGTGCACCCGTGTGCAGGCTGCGCATGTGAGGTTACTGTTGTACACACCCCGGTAACGATGCACAGGTAGCCTGTTGCAACGTGGAATCTGCAGGGTTAGGTAATCACCTGGGATTGTTGCAGGGTTTCTGTACTCACACAGAACTGTGCACAGAGGAGTGGAACCTCGGCAAATTAGGATGTCCCAAAACTTACCTTAGCAACCAACTCACCCCTTACCGAGCTAGCTACAGTGTCTCATTGGACATATCAAACTCCCAATGTTTAGACAAACCAGAACATGAACTTACAGTACCTCAGGGTACGTGGGACTCATGAACACTCTTTCGTTATATTATCATTACAAACCAGAACATGGAGTAAAGAAGACACATGTGCATTTGAAATGTTTATTTACTAATGCCGTCTTCTCAGGCGCAGTATCTTAGATAATACAAGTATACTTATTATCAGTAGCAAAATTATCAGCATAGTTACTAAGACATAAAAAGCGAATGGTGACAGCATGTTAACATGCTGTAATGAATAAGAGTTAACAACACTTATATCTCACCCTCCCTAACACATATATTATATTATTAGCTAAGAAGGTCTCTTTGGGTTGTTTTAGGGCGGGCCCATACCTTAGTGTCCTAGCATGAAGGAATCACATCAGCATACACCAGCTCTCTCTGCATGTGCACCGCATCAAGTGTGTTAACGATTCTCGTGCAAAGCAATATCAATCCCGCCTCAAGCCCAAGTTGGCAAAGGCTGCACTTGTGTTATGACTATGAAAGCGTGGAGATCAGACCTCATAACAATTCCATATCGTGTTGCTCCTGAAACTTCAGCACTCTCCGTGCAGACAGGGTTTATTAAACAAGACTGATATCAGAGCAATAACATATTATTCTCACATACACCACGGCAAACCACTAGGTTGAAAGCTAAGTCAACAATTAAGGGTCGTGTGCAGAAGTTGCAAGAAAGGAAAAATGGCGTTTAAATCCAAATGTACCTATGCTAACTTAACACGATATAAGGATATATAGGAGCTATACAACACCCCCCCATGATCCGAGAACGGACTAAATAAGGTAACAGAAGTGCCATCACATGAGAGCAGAATCCATTTATAAACGAGCATGAATAAAGATTCAAATATAAAAATTAATGCTAAAAAAATAGCCCACAAATATAATGTGGCTCAAGCCAATAGGCAAGGAAAAATACAATGTCTTGACCAAAAGTCAATAAAATCAAGGAAATGCTATCAATCAGCATGTCAATTTGAGGCAGTGTCTATGATAAAACCGTATATGAAAAGTAAGCTGCAACAGCCTCCAGGAGGAAGTCACTGTCCTCATCAGAAAACAGTTCAGCCATCCAATTTAAAAGATGAAAGGAACATACGTGATCTTCCAGCACCGGATCCTCTATAACCATCAGAGGACAGCTCGGTGGGTTCTCAAGAAAACTTAGTTCCAAGAAATTTTGCGCTGCCGACAACACATCCCAGGGACCCATTAGTCCATGTGCCACCGCCAAGGCCATAATCCTTTCGTCAGAACAAACCAACTCGTGAGCAATGATAGGACTCATCAGTTGATCAAAATCGACGTCAGAAGACGCTGGTCCGCAGAGACACAAATCAATGGCCCAAAGGAAATCACAGGTCAGACAGCGAAATACAGGCTGGACACAGGTGAAATAGGAGAACCGAAAAGATAATCCAAACGCCGTGCTCAGAGTCGCTAACGGCAGTGTGCCATAGTAATCAAGCATGCGGTTGCGAAACCGAGTCAGTAGTAGCTGTGCGTGGTCTTGCACAGGAAGGGCATCCATATTTAAAAAGGCAGAAAACCACCAATGCGCCAGCCGCTAATGCAAGCAAAAACGGGAACCCTCCAAATAAGGATGAAAAAATAGAATGGAAGAAGGCAGGGATGACTCCAAATATCTTCTCAAAGGAAGTCACGAGACCACCGCTAACAACTTTAAAAAAATGTGCTAGGCCCGTTGTGGAGGATGCGTTAAAGATAGAACGGACCATGGCTCCGAAATGCAAAGGCAAATCAGTGTTTAATAGAGCCCGAACCTCCGTACGGGTGTTAGCAATGTGAAGCACGAAAGTTTCACGGGCCGAGCTCAAGGCCACCTCTTTCTGGGACAATAGAGCTCTTATCCTAGCCATGCCGCTGAATTCTGCTCCCAAGGTCGGTATCTGTGGCCAAATGGAAGACTCCCTATGTTCACGTGTGGGAGGATAAAGAACATTTCTGCAGCAAATAACTCGCTCACTAACTGTTACTATGAAAGCTATACCTTTAATTAAACCACAACAGTTTTCATTATTGAGCATTAAATAACTACCATTCTCTAACAATTTAAACGTGGGGATGATAGCAGGAACTGGCGTGCCCTGTAAAACGCAAGCCATATTCGGTCGGTCCTTGTTACATGAACCGCGTAACTGTATGTGTCTGCACATTAAAGAATGATCCGGCGTCTCAGTACACTCATCCCCTGTTAGATAAACTTCTTGTTCATCCTTGAAACATCTGTATGTGTATGGGAGTGACCAGACCTCATGAAGAAAACCGCTACCTAAGGGTTCAAAACGACCTATTGGCACATATTTCATACAATTTGAAAACTTATATAAAGCAAAAGGCAGCGTTATTAAACCGTGGATAAGCCACGTAGCAGCAGTGGCTTCTGCCACAGAAAAAGGTAAAGATTCCAACCTTTCAATATGTAGCATAGAAAAGGAAGCATCACGCATTGAAAGCAAGCGTTGTTTGTCTGTCAAATTAAATGGTGCAAATAAAGAAGAAACATTCATGTATCCCCAGGGAACTTTACCCATTTTCAGAGTCTGAAGTGTCCATGCAAACTGCATGATTGAACGTAATTGATTTTGACCATGGTATAATACAGATACTTCATCATGCACAATATCAACAACAGACGACACAATATTATCTAATGTGTAAATTCTAGAGGAAAGCACGTTAATGCTATTGTCAACAACTGCAAGCACTTTCTCAAGATTCGCCTGATCAATAGCCCTAAGGCGTGAAGCAGCTTCAATCTGTGACAGTTTCCAAATTTCATTGTAAACCCCATATAACCACCTTTTCGACCTGCCACTAGCTGGGCCTTTAATGAAATCATTCAAATCCACGTCTGCATTCAGTTTGGAAAGGTGATACTTAACCGCAGGTAAAGTTGAATGTTTCAGCCAAGCTTGACACAACTTGCCCACAGAGTAAGAGGTGACAGTATGACTCAAACCAAAACGGGGATCAGATCTAACAGTCTTAAAACCGTCAGTTATATTTAAAAATCTTTTTTGGCAAGAATCAGCACTACGGTGCCAAAGCAGCCAACCCTTGGGATTCATACTGGAAATGTTAAAGGAGGAATTCAGAAGCAGAGCCTGTATATCTCTAATGGACAATTTAGTAAAATTACTCCAATTCTCATATTCCTCCAACTCCGGGAAAGACGGGGTGTTTAACCTTTTAGATGTAGCCAATCCAAAGCATGTGGTCTGGGAAATGGTTTCATTTAAAAACCACATATGATTTGGGATGAGACATGCACGGTGCAAAGCCTCAGTGCCTCGTACCTGCCAGGCCCTTGAGCCCCAAACTGATTTAAGGTCTATGGTATCCTTCCATAACTCATACCCCCCAGTAACTAATTGATCTAGGAAGGCCTTCGAATACAACAATTTTGTATTTGTAAGTCGAACCTTGGACAGTGGCTGTTTTTGAAATTTAAAATAAAAGGACTCGGGATTGGACTGATTAAAGTCAGTGAAATAAGTATACTTTTTAAGAAACGTTTCTGAACTCCCTTGTGTAGGTGCTGGGCAATGTTCCCACTGAGTAAAATTAACCGCATCCCTTCGGGAAGATGTCCTGTGTAAGAAGTGATTGCCATAATGTAGGTAACAGAACAATTCACCATAATTAGCAGATTCTAAATATAAATCCTCAGCATCAAAAGCAGCATAGTATTTCAAATCAGAAAACAAACTTTCCACAGCATTAACATCCCAATCATCAGAACGAATGTTTTGTTTCACTACATCCCCCATATTAACTCTCAGTACATTAGGAACATTAACGACTTCCGTTGGACCATGAATCTGAAAACGAACTGCATCCCACGCGATTCCATCCAGAACAGGCCATGCTGTGATGTTAACCAAAGTCAAGTCTCTTTTTAACCCAACGTAAACGTAACCCAAGAGTAAAACAACTCGTAAGGAAACGCCGGATCTGCACTTACCACGAAAATCACAGCCATCCCATCTACTGGGACCTGGTACGTCTGAAGATGGTTGCGTACCGCTACGCGACTATGCTGTGCAATAGCCACCGCTGCCGCCATCACAGAATTGGAAACAAGTAAACACAAAGAATACTTTGTAGCACAACTGGGTAGTAACTCAAAGAAACCGTTTAAGTAAGAATCAAGCTTGAATAAAGACCTATTTCAAAAAATAGGTAGGTTTCACCAACACCCCGTTTTCCGGAAACGGACGTGAAGGGGTTAAGGCATGAACGATAAACTACTCGAGTGTCATGATATAAGACCACCGAAACCGTTGGGCGCCATGTTGCAGGGTTTCTGTACTCACACAGAACTGTGCACAGAGGAGTGGAACCTCGGCAAATTAGGATGTCCCAAAACTTACCTTAGCAACCAACTCACCCCTTACCGAGCTAGCTACAGTGTCTCATTGGACATATCAAACTCCCAATGTTTAGACAAACCAGAACATGAACTTACAGTACCTCAGGGTACGTGGGACTCATGAACACTCTTTCGTTATATTATCATTACAAACCAGAACATGGAGTAAAGAAGACACATGTGCATTTGAAATGTTTATTTACTAATGCCGTCTTCTCAGGCGCAGTATCTTAGATAATACAAGTATACTTATTATCAGTAGCAAAATTATCAGCATAGTTACTAAGACATAAAAAGCGAATGGTGACAGCATGTTAACATGCTGTAATGAATAAGAGTTAACAACACTTATATCTCACCCTCCCTAACACATATATTATATTATTAGCTAAGAAGGTCTCTTTGGGTTGTTTTAGGGCGGGCCCATACCTTAGTGTCCTAGCATGAAGGAATCACATCAGCATACACCAGCTCTCTCTGCATGTGCACCGCATCAAGTGTGTTAACGATTCTCGTGCAAAGCAATATCAATCCCGCCTCAAGCCCAAGTTGGCAAAGGCTGCACTTGTGTTATGACTATGAAAGCGTGGAGATCAGACCTCATAACAATTCCATATCGTGTTGCTCCTGAAACTTCAGCACTCTCCGTGCAGACAGGGTTTATTAAACAAGACTGATATCAGAGCAATAACATATTATTCTCACATACACCACGGCAAACCACTAGGTTGAAAGCTAAGTCAACAATTAAGGGTCGTGTGCAGAAGTTGCAAGAAAGGAAAAATGGCGTTTAAATCCAAATGTACCTATGCTAACTTAACACGATATAAGGATATATAGGAGCTATACAAAAGGATAGGCCTCACGGGAAGAGTGTACACTTTTATGGAAAGTGTGCTTTATTGTTCACTTATATTGACACTTCATTATACACATAGGGTGAGGGAAGCCTTAATATGTAGTGTCATCTCCACTGGTAATACAGAGACCTATGACATCTTGATTTAGAGTGTAAAACTGTGCAAGAAAAACTAATTTGTGGGTCATTCAGAGTTTTCGTTTTTTCTGGCTCAGCTCAGGATCAGGGCCCATATCTTGTGTCACTGTGCTTTGCCCAGTAATCACATTTTCTCCAGCAGCAAGAATCAAGACTGCTCCCACATAAAAGGAGCAATTGGCAGTACTTCTCTGAGCTCCTGAGAAAGAAAGGGGTGTGGTGGAATCATCTGCATCACTCACTCAGCTGTCGCACTGCACCAGGGAGGGGCCTGCCAAGCCTACTGAACAAAGGAGAGTGCCCAGACAACTGGAGCAAACCGAGAGGGGGCCCACCTTTGAAATTCAAGTGTGCAAGACCCCGGTAGGGATGTCAACAAGGGGTGGAGCAGAGACCGGTGCACCCAGGAGCACCTTGATGATGCCATTTTGGATTGTCCCAGCATACTGTGTAGGAGGGTTGGTATAGGGGTGGAGAGGTTCTGAGGCAACCCAGGATTGGTGAGGCGTGCCTGCCTTCTGGAACGTTCCTCTCCCCTTTATAAACTGAGGATGACTATCACATGCCTGCACATTTTCCACGTGCTTTGCTGCAAGATTCTGGGACTGCCATGGAGAACTAGAAGGAGGGACCCTCTGACCCCACGCTCAGACACAGGAGTCTGTGTGTCCAGCAGGCCCGGACTGGCCATAGCGGGCACTGGGCAATCCCCCGGTGCGCCGCAAGGGTGGGGGCCGGTTTTGAGCCCCTGGGGGCCGATTTTTGTTACAGGGCCGTTTTTGCAGCATAGCTGCAAAATCAGCCCTGCAACAAAATCGGCCGAAAACCGGCCCTAGCAAAGCGCTCGGCAGCACCTCCAAGTCCCCCGAGTGGGGAGGGGGGCCAGCGAGCACTTTGCTAGGGCCGGTTTTGGTTCCCAGTCCGGCCCTGGTGTCCAGTTGACCCCACGACCAGTGGGTCTTCTCAAGGGCCAGTGAGGCTGGCCCCCTTACTCCCCCTGAGTACTAGTTGGCACAAGCCTTGTAATTTTCAATGCCCACCAACAAAGCCACAAAGGAGACTGGTGCAGGGACCCTGGAGGACCAACTTTTGAAAGTGAGTAGGGTTTCTACAACAGCACCTGGTGGACAGAGCTAATCACCAAGAGTAAAATGAACCCATGATCATCCTAATTGGCACAATGGGGCCCATGTTGCAACATTTTCTACATTTGCAACCTTTGAAACTTCCCTTAGCTCAGCTTGTGAGGCTCCACCACTGTTTGATCGATTTCCCCTCGGGTGGGCCTGGGACTGTGGATGATACAAGAAAGCTAATTTTGCAGTGTTGGGGGAAAGGGTGTGCATGGGGTCCCCTTATTGTGTCTCCATCTTGCCCGGGAACTACATCCCCTGCACGGTCTGCTCTCCCTGCTGTCCGTGCCCAAATCTGGAGGCATTTTGTGTTTAAGTATCAGGAGGCGTCCACAGTGCCCATCTACAGACCCAAATGCAGGCAGCCTGCTGCCAGCTCCCACAGCAGCCCACACATGTACTGCCAACGTGGGGAGTCGACTAGGGCAGCTAGGAGTAGGCACACTGAGCTGCCCCCCACCAAGGACAGTCTCTGAGGTGCAAGGGTTGGACCGGGCACCTCCATTTAAAAAAATGTTTAAACAAATGTGGCGTGAGGCCGCAAAGAGAACAAAAAGCATTACTGTAGCTCTCCCAAGGGCAGCAGGAGAACCACTGCTATAATATCCACTGCTCCTTGGAGACTCTCCCCATAATGCTTTGAGGGGCCTTTTATTTTTGCCCATAGCTCAGCTCTTGGTGGTCCTAGGACAAGGGGACCGTCACCAAAACATTCAGCACTGTGTGCTTTTTCTCCTTGGATCATCTTCTAGGTCCTCACCCTAGGTTTGGGGGACCTCAAAATCATCACCTTCTCTGCTGTTTCAGGTATTTTCAAGGTATCCCATAGCTGGAGCTTTTGCTCTTCAGCTGGGAGCTGTTTGTTTTCTAAGGGTTTTGTCTATGGTAACCCTTTCTAAGGTTTCAAAGGATAGGAAAATATGTAATACCCTGTTCAGGTGGGGATGATCTCTAGGGGCTGATGATATGGATGCACTGCAATGCTTTTCATTATGTTGTTGTATTGCAACACACTCTAGAGGTTGAAGGTGATAACTGCACTTGTGTGTGTTTACAACAGAGAGGTACTTTAGGGGCTATATTTGAAGTATAGTATGTTATGATGTATGTTCTGAAAGTGTATGCTGCTATAATTGCATAGTGATATAATTATGAAGAAGATGCCCATTCGGGGCTTTGGTTAAATTGCGTATTTCATGCCAAACATGCCTATACATTTCACTTGCACCAGTTGACATAACTAATGAGGCTGACAGACACTGCTGATCAAAGTTTGCATTCTTGATTGTCAGTTATAAGTGTTCTCACCCAAAGTCAAGTACTGCAGCTGCATACAAGTTAATGTTTTCAACATGTGATTTGTTGGTCTAAGTCTCTCTTTGGGAGAGACTAGAATGATTACGTAATGTTATCTATGGTGTGTTCCGTCTGCCAACATATTTTTGTAAATTACTTCATAGTATTTAGTAATGTGTGCATGATAAATGTGCTGCTCCTTTTTCTAAAGAAAAGTACTGGCTGTTCAATCATTTATTGAGTGTTATTATTACGTGACACTGATGGGTGATTCCTAGCCCACACCACCTCTCTTGAGTAGACCTTAGATTGCTCCGCCTCGCTACCCTATGAGAGTTGGTTGCTACAATGGGGTTTTTGGTTCCCACTAAAGACAATTTAGAAACTGTTACTTGTGCTGGCCACATAACTAATTAACCAATTTCCAAAAGCAAGAAGAAGCAAAAAAACTTTTGTAATGCCACAGTGCAGACTTTTTACTACTTAACATTGTTTTAGAGGAATTCTTAGAAATAACACTTCACTATTTGCTGATTGCCCTCTGTTCCACTAAAAAGGTTTTCATGAAAGGGGGAGGCATAGAAGAAGAGTGTTGGGTGCAGTAGGACTGCTCCAACGGTTGTTGTAGTCTAAATAAACCAAAATAGTTGATAGTTTAACTGAGTTTCAGGTTATTGGGGAGGCCTGATATGTGATGCCCTGGGATTAAACATTGGGCTGGACAAGTCCAAAAACTGCAGGAAAATGCAATGTCCACTTGTCATAGTGGCAAGAGTTAAAGAATATGAAGAAAATTATGGAAAGTGAGAGAGAAACGTTTGGAGAAGAGCTATTTACTGTATTAATAGTTGGATCACTATCAGAATATCTGAAACACAAATGTCATTTGGACAGAATATCGGGTCAAAAAAATCAAGGGCAAGAATATCAAAAAGGTAAGTACAATATAATAAGTATAAATTTACTATTCTTCAATCCAGATCTATGCATCTTGGAGATATATATATATATATATATATATATATATATATATATATATATATATATATATATATATATATATATATATATATATATATATATCATCAAAGTACATATCTATGGAGTTATATATAGTAAACCTACACTTACCCATAGAAAATGACCTACACAATCTTGTTGTCCTTGATATTCTTGACACAGTATTCTTTCCCACAATATTTGTGTTCCCAAGATTTTGTCCAAATACTTTATTAGTTGTAGAGGATGGAGTATGAGTGGCATGGTTGTCAATTCACTAAAATACCTGGGGTAGCAAAGGTTACTCTGGGTACCTTGTGACCTTAATGACATTACAGGAAGTGACATCATATGACGCTGATTTTTTTCCAAGATGGCATGTCACATGACCATACCATCACAACAATTGTCATTGTTTAATTTCCATATTAATTGAATCAGCAGAAAAGCATAAAACAGACAGATATCTGTTATAGATACTGCCTATATTATGGTGCTGATATGATCTCTGAACGTCTGGGGCATAATACCTTCTCTGAATTATAATGAGCTAGCAAAATGCGTAAGTCAGAACTCTTCTATGAGGGTTCTCCCCCAAGAAAAAAATGAATTTAGAGTGGTAAAATAGTGGACTTTGATGCACAATTTTCACATACATTTGATGAAATGCCATAGGCAGGGAAAGGGCACTCATTAATTATTTATATCCTTTCATGGTGTGCCATGCCAATGAAGCCTGACATTCCCCAGGAGTTGAACCCATTTTTTTCGAAATGTGGTATGGGTACCCCATTTGCTAAAAAATGATCTCCATTGTGCCAGGGTGACAATTTTGTCATGGGTGAACCAAATTTTAAGAGTACCCCCATACATAAAAAATGACATAAAATATGACACTAACACTAATGGGAAAAGCCAGTTTATCATTCACTATTAGTATAACAAAAAACAGGCATAAGTTAAGGAGTGGAGCCACCCATGTTCTTACCACCTACTTTGCAACCTCTGAGACCAGTGGTCACAACGCTTAGTTATGGAACCATGGCAAGCCAAGGTTCGGAGCTGTGGCCTCTTAATGAAGTCCATGATGAGTGAGGGTATAGGGGTAGCAGTAAGAGCAGAAGGAATGGTAGAAGAAGGAATTCTAATTTAGAGTAGAAGTGTGTATTGGGATACAAGCGTGAGGCAGGGTAGGTGTGATGATAGGAGTAGGAGTAGTGATAGGAGTACTGTACCGAAGGAAAATGAGGGAGAGTAAGAGTAGATGTAGTGTGGGAGCAGGCAACAGGGTATATCTCTTTTGCAGTATAGCCTCTCGCTGTTGTTTGGGTGCTGATGATGTGAGCTAGGGTAAACCTTTAAATCTCTCGTTATGCAGACTAAAACCTCTGTTTTTGCCAATGTTTAGCAGCATTAAAGGGAATCACCTTGTATGAAATCTGCCGAGGTGCTAGCTGGATCTACTTTGACACTTTTGTTCATCATTGTAGACTTCACAGGGTTACACGTTACACAATATAGACAAAAAAGCTGGTGTGAGTGTTCTGCATATGATTGTGTATTAGAATATTTGAGTTTAATTAAACATTGGCGTGCATTGAAACTCTTGATTTCAGTCTCTATTTAAGACGAAGTTTATCATATTATTAACCTTCTGAGATATGGATTGGAATTCACTTATGCTACTAGGCGTAGCCACAGCAAGGGTTTGAGGTAAGCTCCTAATATGTAGACTGAAAGGCGGCTGGGCGGTGCTCTGCCAACTGGGTACTGTCTGGGTCCCAAGGAATTCTGGTCGGCCGAAGGAAGTGGTGCAGTAGACACTGCTGGTGCAGGATTGGGCATAGTGCTTGGTTGCAGATGCGGGCAGCTTAGGAGCTTGCCATGTTCCTCCACACTCGTCTTCACCCTCTACGGCCCACGGCTTGCACACAGAGTCAGCTTGCCACACTGTCATACCACCACTGAGGTATCTGGTCCTCTTGCAGTCTCAGCTAAAAATCGATGTGGGTGCACAGCATGAACAACGCAAGCGGCAGGGTACACTCATGCCTACAGGTAGCACAATCCAATCAATTCTCCTTGTGGTTCTCCCTCACATCTGCCTTGGGGCAGTGATTGTCTGGCAGCTGGCTCATTGGTCTCCTGCACACACAGCAGGAGAGGAGGGAGCTCAGCAGAAGGGAGTGTGAGGATTCCCTTAAATGACAACAGACCCACTGTGCCTTGGTGGCCCACTAGCATTCTCCACTTTTGCTAAATATGGCTGGAATAGGAGTGCCTGTAGTGCACTAATCTCACATGATGAGTACTAAAAATGGGGTGCAAGAGTGCCCGTTAATATAACCAGACTGGACCTAGGCTTATGCTAAGGTGACCGGATAGAGTGTCTTGTTTTGGTGTGTCTGGGATAGTCTCAAACTGTTCAACTTCTGTATTGAAACATGTAATTCTTACATAACAAACTATTGAGAAAATAATTTCCAATCTAACAGGCCAATCGCACCTTAAGGAATTTAATCAGTTTCAAATAAGAAGTAAAAATGCTCTTGGCTGAATAAGAATACTATTAAACCCACTACATCGGACAAGAGAAAACAAACATCTAGAAACAAAGTGGGCCTGCTCTCTGCTAACAATCAGCTTCTTCAATTAATTGATAAAAGAGATGGACAGGCTTGGGCTCAACCCCTCAGCAAACTTAAAAATGTTGAAGAATACTTTCAAAATCTAACAGCCAATTCTCGGAAACTAAATCTAAACCCCCAGTTAACAAACCTCAACCACTCAGCTTGTGAAGCATCCACCATCCCCCAGTAGTGTTCAGGACCTCTTTTGAACCAAAAACGGACATCACTCATATAGAGGGAATTAACTCGAATAACTCCTCCTTAGAGCCAATTTATCTGAATCTTAAATTAAAAACACACCAGTGCCATCGCCCCTCCCCATGAATATGTAAATTGACTTCAAATGTTGATTTAAATTTACTGGTACAGCTTTAAAACGTGTTTTGAAATCGTGTAATTAATATCTACAAGCTACTGGCAAGTGATATAATTTTAAATCAATTTCCCTGCACTGTTTACACTTGTATTGAACTATTCTAATCCTAATTCTATTCGACAGGAAGATCTTTCCAAATATACATTTCATAATAATTTAAGTTATTTTAACCACTGAATGATTCACACAAACAATAGCTTTAGCTGCAGCAGTCTCACCGCTGGGCTTGAATATTTTATTTAAGTTACTGTAGGGAGCTTTAATTTTGACTTTAAATTATATATATTTTTTTGCAAAAGAATGCAAACACGCTTGTGGCTTTTCTTTTCCAGGAAAATTCCACAGCCAGTTAATAAAGAACACTGCTGAGGGACACTGAGTGGTTTGGTTGATTCAAGAATAACTACCTGTAAATGCACCAGGGAGAATAATGGTATTTTTTCGCTATTATAAAGATTTTCTAGAAAAATATTAAGTAGAAAAAATGTATTGTTTGTAGAATAAAAATACATTGTAATTTCAATGTATAGATTTTTCAAATCGTTGGTGTTTTGGGATTTCCCAATAGCATTGCATGGGGATCAATATGAAGACTGCGGAAATGCGCGGCATGAGGTTGCTTTGGAAGAATGGAAGGGTTACTAACATGGCAAGGGGTACTCATGTGAAAAATAGAAAATAATTCCAATACAGAGACACCGTCTGGGGAAATTCAAAGAAATCAAATTATAATTTCCCAGGCTACAGAGTCCGAATTGTAGCAGACAATCTGAAAACAACAAAGCATGCTGGTTTCCTCCTCTAATGGAGAGTGCTACACAATGTTTTTTGGGGTGAAGTGAAATTGCAAGCTAAACAAAATCATAGTTTTATTAGCTTGAAGAGACTATACTATTCGTCAGAGAATAGCCAAGACAGGTGACCTAATCAAAGAAAGTCCCCTTTCCTGAACGCTGCCGAACAAAAGGTGAAAGTGTGCCTACCTACCTGCATTTGCTGTAAATGACCAACTGTTTTAAAATCCACAAAGATTTCGAAGAGTATCACCGAAATCTGTGTTAGTCACTGTTTCCCAGGGATGTCCATATGTGTACCCATTTATGCATTTATATTTGAACATTTTTGTTAAAATATATTCAATGCAGAAGCGCATTTGCACAATGAAACTTTTCTTAGTTCTTCACAGGGAAATACGTTTTCCATTAAAAAGAAGAAGAAAAAAAAAATATATATATATATATTCACTGAAAAAAACATAGGTTATAGACCATATATAGTTAGGAATTAGCATTTAAAAAACCTTATTTTACTCACACAAAACCATTGAAATTCTATATATAGTTAGTTGCACTAACTATATATCGCGCACCCGCAATCCACTGCTGATGATGTCACATATTACATCATTCATGACATGGTCAGTGACATCACTGATGACATCACTGATGACATCTCAAATGACATCACTGATGACATCACTGATGACAACATCCAGTGACTGTGTGTTTCTGTAAAGTTAAAATATGTCTTACATATTGAAGAATGAGTGGAAGTATAAGTGTCTGGACGAAGGATTTAGTAGGTGCATGACTGAATGTATGAGTGAGTGATTAAATGTGTCTCACTGAGTGCATGGGTTAGTGACTAAACTGTCTTAATTTGTGCATCATTATGTCTGTTGTTCTGTAAACTGCAGCATGTGTTGATCAGTAGCTATATGAGTAACTATATGGGTTATTGATTGATTGCCCAAGTATTTGCATGGGAGACTGAGTGTGTGTGTGGCTGGCTGGGAGGTGTGTGACTCTGTGCAGATCAATGTGTACTTGTATCAATGATTGTATAAGAGACTAAGTATGTGTTAGTATATGGTTGAAAACGTAAGGTGCTCTATGTTTAACTGTATAGATTAGAAAATGGAAGTGTGATTGATTCTTTACAGGACTGACTAGGTGTGTGAGTAACTCCATGGATGAGTGGCAGAGTGTGAGTGTCTGTATAGGTGTATGAGTGCATATGATAGTGTTGTAAAGATGATTGATTGTATGTATGAATGATTGTATGGGTGAATGAGTGAATGTGTGTGTAGACGTAGGAATCAGTGAGTGCGTATGTAGTAACTAGTATTGGCGTGTCAATGGTTTCAAAAATTATACTCTGTATTTAACACTGAGTGTAACAGAGGTTATATTAAAATGTGAGGAGATGCATTGTATTGTCACATGAATGATATCATCAGTGATGTGGTCATTGATGTCAAATGAGATGTCATCAGTGATGTCATCAGTGATGTCATTTGAGATGTCATCAGTGATGTCATCAGTGATGTCACTGACCATGTCATGAATGATGTAATATGTGACATCATCAGCAGTGGATTGCGGGTGCGCGATATATAGTTAGTGCAACTAACTATATATGGAATTTCAATGGTTTTGTGTGAGTAAAATAAGGTTTTTTAAATGCTAATTCCTAACTATATATGGTCTATAACCTATGGTTTTTTCAGTGAATTTTCAAGGTTTTGTAAATGCTAATTCCTAACTATATATGGTCTATAACCTATGGTTTTTTCAGTGAATTTCATTGGTTTTTTAAAAGCTAATATCTGTAGCTGTAAAATGTATTCTTCTTTAAATCAAAAAATATATTTTATATGTTTATTAATAATTTTTTTTTAAATATTTTTTTTTGTTCGCTCCCGGTTCGCGAACCGGGAAGCTTCCCGTTAGCTCAATTTGATGCCGCGACCCAGTCCGCGAACCGGTAAACGTTCCGTTTGCGCAACTGCCGCGGTAGAAATCAACATCGTGACGCGTCGCGGAAGCGCGACGTATCACGTTGTCGCGTAATGCGTCTCATGACGCGCCGCGTTAGCGCACCCGGAAGTGCTCCGGTACGCGAACTGAGGCGCGAAGCGCAGCGACCCGGAAGCGATCCGGGGCGCGTTCCACAGCGCGTAACATAAGCGTAACAGGTCATGTGACTTGTTAATAAAACTTTTCATTGGTTCATTTCACTTTTGGTTTCCTAATGATGTAAGGCTGGGTCAGGTGACCTAAAAATAACACTTTTCATTGGTTTAGAACTATTGTTTTTCCCAAATGATGAAAACCCCTCCTTCTTTCCTCACTCTGACTTTCATCTTTGTGAGAGGAAGACCTTTTTTGATATTTGAGCAATGGCTTCATTGGTAGCTTCAGCTGGTGGACCCCCACCACCACCACCACCTCCTCATGGGAAGAGAGGACCACCTCCACAGCAACACAGAGGAGGAAGAGGATGAACAAGAGGAAGAGGAGACAGAAGGACCACAGTTTTTACAAGAGGAGCCCCAGGTTTCTCATCGTAAAACCAGTTTTATTTGGCAGTTTTTTTCAATCCCTGAAGGGCAGAAGAAAGTTAATGCTAGATATGTGACGTGCCTCATATGTAAAGAGGCCTTATCTAGAGGCACCTTAAAAAAGTATAGCTTCGGCAACTACACCATGCATCGTCACATGATCAGGTGGCATCCATTAAACTACAGCCGGGCAGAGATGCGTGACCTGCAGAACAACCCATCAACTCCTGTGGGCACGACATCAACACAGGTATATTTGACAGGACCAGAGGCACGGGAAACCGTGCCAAACATTCAGGACAACTTTGTCCATATGAAGTTTACCTGTTTGTATTGCGGTGCATTACTCTCATGTGGCAATATGAGCATTACCTTAATCAACCGAGCTTATGAAAATCACAAGTGCTCTAAACGCCCCAGAAAGTAAATTTTTTTTTTTGCTCCTGTTGAGCCCTTTCCAATGCCTGTTTTTTGTTGTTTCCCCTCCCAAAAAAACAAAAAAAACATAAAACTGTTCAAAAAATACAAAAAAAACAAAAAATGTTCAGAAAAATAAAACAAAATATAAAACAACAAAAACATTTAAAAAAAAGTTCTTTTCAGAACTACCTCCCCTTTCAAAAAAAATTGCTAGAATGTTTAGCACTCTGGCAAGCTGTATTTCTTTTGGTTCGCTTCCTGGTTCGCTCACCGGTACGCGAACCGGGAGCGAACCAAAAAAAATTAAAAAGAAGAGTAAGTATAAGGGAAGTAAACAGAGAGTAATGTTAAAACAAAGACAGCTATAGGGTCTAAACCAGAGATACTGTTTAATAGATTTATTTAAGTTAGAAAAGAGGGAAGAGGATATAATTGTGAAAAACAAAATAGATAAGGAAGTGAAAGAAAAAAAGGACAGTAGAAGAATAACAAAGAAGAGTTTCTTAGAGAATATGAGTGAATGTTCAAAATAAGATTAAAACATGTGGAATAACAGAGAGAAAAAACAGAAAGCAGAAAAGAAGAAGTAACAGAAAAAGAATAATTGAAACAGCAAAGAAATGTAAATAACATAGGGCCATATTATCAACATAGGCAATAAAAGTTTTGCAGCTTTTATCGGCAGAAATGTGTCGCTTAAGCCGCTTTTGCGGCAGAAAACTGCCGCTAAAACCACTTTTGCAGCAGTTTTCTGCCGATAAAAACAGCAATAATTTTATAGGCTGTGTTCATAATATGCCTCTTAGTGTGCTTCAACTACACAGAAAAAGCATAATGAACAAGCAGTGAAAGAGTGATCAGTCAAAGACACTAAGAGTAATAGAGACGGAGTGAGTGAACAAGAGTGAGGAACTATGAGAAGAGAGGGACTGAGAAAAGGAGTGGAAGGAGTAGAGTAAGTAGGTAATAGAGAAAGGAATGAGGGAAGTAGCAAAGGCAGGAAACTGAGGGTTAAAGAAATGAAGCTGTGGAACTAATAGTAGGTGAATGTGATAGAAATGTAACGAAAAGACTACAAAACATTTACCTTATAATTGTCGTTAAATTACTCACTTTTTATTTTTATACTTTCAATCTGTGAAAGAGAGAACAAACATTTGAAAAATATTAAAACATGTATTTAAAAATTAGAAAAGACAAGGGAAAAGATTGAAGGAGAAACAGTTTTTCAACAACTTTGACACTTACAGAAGCTTCTGCTTCTCCAGGCCCCCTACACAGTCCTAAAGATATACATTTTAAACTAACAGTATCTTGATGCAGATGAAGTGAGGCCTATCTTAGAACATGGTGCATTTTTTGCACTGCTGTTGTCTCACAAAAGTGTCGCAAGACACTAACATTTTAAATGATTGTTTCAAGATGCCAATAAGATGTGTCCTATCCAGAGGTTTGTTTGAGGTGAGGCCTACTCAGGGTTCGAAATGAAATTTCGAGTTGTTGAAGAGAACAGAGGACATAATACATGTGAAGGTCTACCAATGAAGTAAATCATGTCCACTTCACTCTTGAACAAACGCCAGACCTCTTCTGTGTCCGTGGACAGACCTAAAGTTCATCTGCACAATGTCATTCGTAAACTTAGGAAACACAGGTGATGTAATTGAAAAATGTGGAGTTTCTTTTCCTCATTTCACAATCACATCACCTGTGTTTCCTTTGCTTAGGTATCTCATAGTGCAGATTGAGTCTAGCATATCAAAGAGTACACAAAAGTTGAGCAGTGTATACAACAATTTTGACATTTACAGAAGACTTAGCTTCTTATCTTGTTGGAGATGAAGTGAGGCCTGTCTTGCAACATGCTGCATCTTTTGCATCACTGCTGCATCGGTTTCATGTGGCACGGGTTTTTTACAGCATGACACATCTGCCTAGATGCATCAATTTGTAATTTTGTCGCCTCATAGCAAATCTTTTTCACCGCCAATGCGTCACAAAAGTGACGCACAGTGGCGCAAAAGAGGCATACACCTATCATAAATCTGTCCCTAACATTTTAAATGATTACTTCAGGATGACGATAAGGTATGGCCTCTCCAGAGGTTTGTTTAAGGTGAGGCCTACTCAGGGTTGCAGATCAAATTTACGCTTGTTGAAGAATACAGAGGAGATAATACATGTAAAGGCCTACCAATGAAGTAAGTCATGTCCACTTCACTCTTGAACAAAGGCCAGACCTCTTCTGTGTCCGTGGACAGACCTAAACTTCATCTGCACAATGTCATTCGTAAACTTAGGAAACACAGGTGATGTAATTGAAAAATGTGGAGTTTCTTTTCCTCATTTCACAATCACATCACCTGTGTTGCCTTTGCTTAGGTATCTCATAGTGCAGATGTAGTCCAGCATATGAAACAGTACCCAGAAATGCACACTGCATGCAACAACTTTGACATTTACAAAAGCTTCAGCTTCTGCATGCCCCCTACACAGTGCTAATTATATACATTTCAAACTGATGGTATCTTGCTGGAGATGAACTGAAACCTATCTTGCAACATGGTGCATCTTTTACACAAAACTGAACCACAGTGGCGCAAAAGAGCCGCACGGCCATCATAAATCTGATCCTAACATTTTAAATGATTGTTTCAAGATGCTGATAAGGTGTAACCTATCCACAGATTTGTTTCAGGTAAGTCCTACTCAGGGTTGCAGATGAAATTTAGGTTTGTTGAAGAATACAGAGGAGATAATACATGTGCAGACCTACCAACGAAGTGAGTCATGTCCACTGCACTCTTGAACAAATGTCAGACCTCCTCTGTCTCCTGGAACAGGCCTAAACCTCATCTACACAATGTGATGTGTAATGTTAGGAAACACAGGTAATATAATTGAAAAACGTGCACGTTTTTTTTGCTCATTCCACAATCATATCACCTGTGTTTCCTTTGCTTAAGTATCTCATTGTGGGAATGTAGTCTATCATATGAAAGACTACGTAGAATGTGAACACTGTATGCAACAACTTTGACACTTACAGAAGCCTCTCCTTCTCCATGCCTCATACACAGTTCTAAATGTACATCATAAATGCAAACAGTACAGAATTGATTATACATGTTAAATGGTTTATTTTTGCTGTTCTCAGAATGTATCAAATTTCACTAAAAACAGTGACTTGAAGGTATTCATCATATAACAGCGGGGAAAAAAAAACACAATCAAAATGATTGTGTTTAAAAAACCCATACAACATAACAAATCAGAATTCAGAACTCCTTAAAGTTAACTTACTTTCCATGACGTCGAAGGATGTCCTATGAACAGCTTACACTCTGTTGTGCTGTTATTACTTTCAGCCCGCCACTTTCTGAAAGAAAACCTCCATCGTTTTGAAAAATATGTTACATACAATAAATGACTTCTCGCTCTCTACCACACGTTTCCACAAGGCCAAATCGTGTAAGAGCCATTTATAACTCTTGGAATTCTTGTAAGCCAATCCCGTCATTTTATATTTCCGCAACTTTCAGAATTAAAATGTTGTAGATCATTTTCACAATCCTGGACTACTAATATCTTACCCTTCTTGCTCACTCATGTTCTACATTTCCTATGACACTGATACTGCTTACTATGAAGCAGACTTACACTACCTCTATGACTACTACAATTATTTAATTCTCTACATCACTTTTAATCACAAAGCAATATAAAACAGTAGACAGCATTGCAGACTTACATTCCCTCTACTCCATGTTTTGATTGGCTGCTTAAATTAGCTTATAAAAAGAAATAGTTTTTCTGAACTCATTCAAAGTGCAGTTATTTTTCCATGACGTCCAGTGTTATGGTAAGAAGTTATGTCTCTGTACTACACTTATCCTCAAGGCCAAATCGTGTAGGAGCCATTAGAACTTCTTGAAATTCCTCAGAGCACATCCCGAGATTCTTTCCCTAAAATTTTGGTTTTAAAAACACCAGGTAACAATTTTTAAGGTCATACGGCAATTTTTTTTTGAAAATTAAAACAGAATCATTGCAGAATGACCAGCCATTTCTAGACTTTAAATAAGCTGTGTAATGTCCTGATGTTATTGAAGGACCGTCATGATATATAATTGCTACAGTTACAAAAGTCCTTCCTGATATTGACAACTGTGAAGCCACAAAATTTGTAATTAAAGTTGTCAATTTTGTTCCATCAGGCCTACATCGTTGGAACTTTAAAAAGACATACTGGCCATATGTTCGTATAAATAATGTTGACATCAATTCAGATTTACATTGGCTACACTCCATGTTGTGATCAGCTGCTTTTACTAGCTTATTAAAGGAGACTGATTTACTGTCTGGCAAAGTTAAATATATAAATCGTTCTGAGTCTACACTAGTAGTACTTGATACCCTACAGTTCTCGCAGTCATGCTGCCATTGATAAGAAAGCCCAAACAGGTGATCTACATCTACACCTTCAGCATGCCATACATCAAGCATATACATTAAAAACTCCTGACAATCTTGCTGAATATTTTGAGAGAATTGTGTTTGGCCTGAACATCTGTCTAACAGATTTCGAATTTCAGACACACTTTCTATTTTTGTTCTATCAGTGCTACATTTCTCTAACACAGAATTTAACAAACTGCAAAATCTTTGATCAGAATTGACCACAATCTCTTCTTTTACATTTTCTAGAGAAAACAAAACATTATCCACTACATTAGCATAGCAGTTGACACCAGAACTGTTTTCAAATTGAAAACCAACAACATCTTCAACAGAATCCTTTTTGTTTCTGCTTATAATTTCAGGTTCATCGACTTTTCGTCTTTTTGCTACAACCTCCCTAGTATTGGTCACATTTCTTCGTTTCCGGCCTACCACACGTTTCTCAAACAAAGGATATTGAGGCAAATGTGGCGCATACTCTCTTCTCAACCTATTGTATTCCTTAACACAATCTAGATCCGCACAAATGTTTGTGACATCACACTCAATCAAGTACAATCCCGATAAAGTTCTAACTCTTGACAATGCCACATATGCCATACCCTCCTTGAACACAGAACTGCCAATATTCACCAATGCACTGTCTACACTTAAACCTTGCGATTTATGGATTGTCACCGCATATGCCAAGCAAACAGGAAACTGCTTACGGCGAACATATAAGTCTTTTACAAGCAAAAATCTAGCAGAACAACGACCAATTAGCTGTACTTCCTCAATGCCATCAAATTTAATTTTTAAAAATTCAATTCCATCTCTATTTCTGTATTTCACAAAATCAACAACATTACCCATTGATCCATTTACCAGACCTCTTTCAACATGTAAATTCCTTCTTAAAATTATACGGCAGTTTAAGCACACATTCAGAGTCTTTTCAAAACCTGCAGTTTTAGATATAGTCTTCTCTAATGAATCCAATTTGGATTTCAAATTCTCAGACAAAATAATTGTTGATCCCATATGCTCTACTCTGTCAATAGCTTCCAGTTTCACAATCTCTTGCTTTTCTAAATGCAACATTTTGTTGTTGAAGATGGCACATTCTGCAAGAGTTGGCATCAAACATATTCCAGATTTCTTCTCAGTAATTTTCTGAAAAATATTCTCAGGCACAACATCTTGTTCTGGATATAAATTTGACAGTAATCGTGCATGTAAAGCTTCTTTCCCATGCTCGGTCACTTTTCCAATTCTAACATCTTGTAGAATATTCTTGTAAACTTCATCCTTCGCCTGACGCATATTTTCATGCAGTTCAGCATAATTGAAGTTTAACCATATATTGACGTTGCCAATGCTCCCTAGGCACTTCCTGGTATCTTCATGCGTGAGCATTTTGAACACAGGTTGCCCTTTCACTGGTGTCAGCTGCAGAAGATCTCCGAAAACAATGATGTGTTTGCCACCAAATAACACATCATACTCTGTTTTGAGAACTTCTTGCATTCTCAAATGCACGAAGGCAAGCATGACATTGGAAACCATGCTTACTTCGTCAATGATAAGAAGTTTAATTTTCCTCAAGATTCTTGAAACTTCACAACAAGCATCTCCAGATAGCTTGTGATATTGTAATTTGTTGTCATGCTCCACTGGCAGCATCAGTAAACGATGTAAAGTAATCCCTTTAATGTTATGTGCTGCCAGTCCAGTTGGAGCGGTGACAACACAAGACAGCGATGACTCAGTCCTTTCCTGCAAATAACATGAAATTGCTTTAATGAGGAAACTTTTTCCAGTTCCCGCTTCTCCACTCACGTACAGTCGGACAGGCTTCAACGACGTACATGAGCACTCTTTCTTCTCATGACTTAATCCATGATCAATTTGCATGGTAACTTCGTCATATATTTTCCTCTGCTCAACGTTGAGTTGTCTTTCCAAGTCTTCTAAGTTAACCGCATCCTCCTGAGCATGTGCCATGGCTCTTTCCACTTCATTCATGGCAGTGGCAGCTTCATTTTTGATAACAGGTCCTTCTTGTGGATCCTGACTCAATGAAGCAGAACTCTGACTGTCCTGAGAACTGTCTCTGGCAATCTCGGCTGCAATCGTTGCTTCCTGCTCGATTTCCGCATTCCACATTTCTACATATTTGGGAAAAGCAGGTCATTCTATGGTCTGCTTGGCGGCAGTGAAAGAGTCTTCGTAACAGAGGAAATCTCCAAGCAGTTCCTCTTCTGCACGCCAAGGCTTGAAAAGTTGCAAAAGTGCTAAATAGAAAAACTCCTTTTTTTCAGGAGATTCGCCACTCAATTTTCGATGGTTTGCCAAGTGGCATTTTCTTTGCTTGACCAGACATCCCTCACTTCCAATTACAGCATACACTCCTTTCTCAGTATCTTCTTTGATGTTCCTCTTGAATATGTAATTTTGAAGAACCTCATACAGACAAACATTCTCGAGGTGACTGCTTCGATTTGGATAATATGTATCCAACATGTTGGTCTTCAAAATGTCGGTACTGTTTGGCTCCTTTTCCGCCAAATACTCAATTTCCCGCACAGGTTTCAGAACTCGATTACGCGTTGCAGCAAGACCAAGACTCGCCCAAACGATACTCCTAGATTTGGCATAGAGACTTGCTGAAGACAACCGGTCAGAACATTCGTAAGCTCCGATTTCTCGATGCGACAACATCTTCAGACTGAAACTGTACAACTTCTTACTGAGGCTCTTTTCATGGGAAATGTCCTCCCACATATCCTTCAATTCTGTCTTCTCTTTTTTGGTGATGTAAGATGTCAAATACCGAGCCACAGCCATACAGTTATCAGCCACAAACTGTATATCCATGTTAGCATTCCACATGGACAAAATCACTGGGTTGTAGTCGTTGATGTACTTGGACTCTTCGTTCCTCTTCAAATTGTATGTGTTTTTCGGTGATTTCTTCATCACATTATGTCGCAGCGAAGACATCAAACTGTTTACTCTTCCTTTAGAAATCACCGGTCGTGGAAACCCGAAACGACATTTGGTGTAGAACTTGTCCTTGTTTCGGAATTTACGACGACAGTACTTTCCACAACGATGGCTTTGGAAACGTAGAACTTTTTCTCTTAGGCTTTTCTTCTCCTTTGCGTTTGGAACAGCACACGTAGAATACTGTTGTATGAAACTCATCACTGAGTCTTCTGGATCCATTCCAAATTTAGGTGCATCCTTGATCCACAACAGCATATGTATGTGAGGAGCACCTCTTGCTTGGTACTCCTTTCTCCAGAAGAAATCCAACACCTCTCCAAGAGGTGGATTCTTCTTATTCATGATGAAAGACATCATAGCTTCAAATCTATGATTGAAGTACCGGCATACATTGACTGGATCCAAAGAGCACAGTTCTCCGGGTGTCTTGAATTCGATGTTTTCGATGTTTCCATTTGCCTCTCGTAGAAATTCAAGTAAGTCTTCCCAGCCATACTCGGCACAGCTCAGAGTGAGGAACCATGTGGGAGTTCCTAAGTTCCTCAGCATACATTTTAAATCACCATGACGACGGTACCAGTACTCATTAGTACCACGCTGACACGCCATGAGATTAATCAGGTGAGAATCCAAAATACTGTCTTGGACATTGACTTTATCCATAAAGTCACTTGCCGAGATGTTTTGCATGTGTATACCACTTTTCAAGATGTGGTTCACTGCATATGACAGTCCAGACAGATCGCTTTCAAACAGGAGATGAAACAAATAGGGAATACATTGTCGAAACCTAGCATCTCCTGCATACAATCGCAAAGTCCGGTATTCAGAAGCAGGAATTTGATGAGGTCGCTCATCATATCTTCCTCCCTGACCTGTTGGAAAAAGCTGTGGGAAACACCGAGCTTCCAAACTTTCCTCCCAAACACTAATGGGACTCCCTTTGGCTTGTTTCATTTGAAACAACTCAATAGCATTCCCCATGACTTCCTTGGAATGCAAAGGATGAACACTATAATGTTCATATATTTCTTCACTAGTAGAGGGTTCTAATTTCTCAATTTGACCAGCACACAAATCGCTATCCTCTTCCTCACTTACTTCCTCTTCTGCAACATATATATTCTTATAGTACTTATTATTTTTTTTCAAATACAATGTTGCCTTTTTGACTTTCCTAACATCCACTAAATCTTGCCATATTTTCTTATTCTTTGTCAGAACCCCATTAACTAAGATAACCAGAGGGTCCTCTTCCACTTTTTCTACTCCAATTGTGTTAATGTTTTTCTTCAAATCTAGAGGCAAATAAACAACTCTTCCCTTTAATCCTCTCTGTAAATCTGATGGAGGTAATTTCCCTGTCTTTGGCTCCATTCTTACAATAGCCTGAAAGGGATGGATACTTTGAATCAAAATAGATTCATAAGTATTTAAATCCTTCAATTCAGAAGGAATCTCAACCAATTCCAGATTATTATGAACTGCTCTAGCAGGCATCTGGTTTTGATTTAATTTGTTATAACAATAAGTACACACACGTTGATCCGATCCCAAATCAAAACAATTTTCTACCATCAAGTATGTTGTGAAATCATTCCATTCACTATTATTTTCCCTTTCACTTTTTGCATATAAATCCACTAACTTAGTCTGATTCTTATAATAAGTGCGTCGACAACACACACAAGTGAAATTAGGCCTCTCACTTGATTTCACCTGAAACGTCGCAATTTCCCTCTGAAAATTATCTGTACTGGAAACCTGTACACTATCTTCCACATTACCTTCTTCTTCTTGGTCAATTTCAACATTCTCCTCTTTACTTCCAAAGTAACAAAACTCAATTTCTTCACAAATATTCTTCACATCTATTTCAGAACCATGCAAAAGAGCAGCGCATAATTGTTTAAGCATAATAGCTGGACTCTTAGCATAATACAACATTCTAACTAATTTCCTCACTTTATTATGATGCACTGGTAGCATCCTGAAATGATGAAAAACACTCTGGCATACTCTCCTGGAAAGACAAGCCAGTGAATGACCATGCAAACCTGTCACTTCTCTCACTCTGCAAGGATCTAATTCTTGCAACAACTTCATTTTCTGCTTCAAACTTTTCTTATTAAATGTCCGTACAAAATCACAAAGCAAATTGATGGAATCCTGTCGCACACTGCAAATA
Organism: Lissotriton helveticus; assembly: GCF_964261635.1. Lineage (NCBI taxonomy): Eukaryota > Metazoa > Chordata > Amphibia > Caudata > Salamandridae > Lissotriton > Lissotriton helveticus. Next base: position 712,694,244 of record NC_136069.1, read on the forward strand.
CTACTACACTTCCAGGTGTACACAGGACCCTTAGGACGTCTTCCTAAAACCTCATTACCTAACACCTCTTCTGTCTCTGTTGTCACAAGTTTTTCTTTTTCAACTGGACAACCATCTTTCACTTCATAAGCTCGACCACTGGTGTCAACTGCATGCACCAAATCATTATCCTGGAAATAACTCTCCTCATTAAAAAATGCCTCACAACTTGAACTATGCATCCATTCTCTGGAAAAAACTTCACAAAAATTACTACGATTAACTATTCTCTTCCATCTACTATTTCTTTTGAAATCATAAATTGCCTTGTTTAGCTTCCTAATTCTATTGATTATCAAAATAAATAACTTACGTTTAATTTCAAATGCCTGATCAATAACTTTCTCAACTCTTTTTTTTCTCTTATAAAAAACCACTTTCTGTTGACCTTTCTTAATATTTTTTAACAAATTGCCAATTATCCTGTTGCGGAACATTCGTTTACGAATGTCCCTAAACTGTTGTTTCCTTCTACTATCATGCACAGAGTTATCTCTTGCTCTAGCAGTAACATTTTTGATTGGCCTTTCCTTTCCGTTTAAAATGCTTCTCTTTTTCTGGACTGAAACATTTTCTGTAGTAATATTTTTTTTACTACAAATATTTCTCATGAATGTTTTTGTGCTCTTACCCGGTGCTTTCTTGGTGACTTGACAAGTTTTTTTGGTAGAGGACTGCTGCATTATTTCATGTACCTGCTGTCTTTGACGTTTTGCAGCCTTTTTAAGTCTATCCTTGGTTGGCATGCTGAAATCTTGAAATGATATGCAGTTGAATCTGTGGTAAAATATAATAAAAAATGTTATTAACCACTATTACCAAACAGTAAATCAATAACAGTCATCAAAAACTTAACACACTACTTGACATTTTTACATAGAACATTTTTTAGTGCTTTGGCAAATATATAATACACAAATAGCAGAAAAGAAATAGAATTCTTCTTAATTTTACCTCTACTATTTTATATGTGATTCTGATCTAATTTTATGAGCATATTTTAATATTTTATTGAAGACACTAGACATAACCTGTTTTTAAAGGTGTTTTTAATTATAAATCAAACGGTTTACATTTTTACTTTTCATTTATTATAAATTTTAAAAATAAATGTTTATAGTTCCATAGGCTCAAGCACGTCAGCTTCCCAACCTATGTCATACAATTCTGACAAATCGGCATCCTCATCATGTTCTTCATCATCCTGAGAATTTAAATCATCCAATGGATCTACTTCCACTGACGTTTCAATTACAAGTTCAATGATAATGTCATAATCAACTGATTGCTGATTGTCACTCATGGTTGATGTTGTCGTTATCTTTAAAGAAAGAGAAAAACAATGAGATGTTGCAGAGTAAGAGACAAATCTCAGAGATTATAATAGTAAAATTGTTTAACAAGAGTAACATTTTGCAGCTATTATTTAGCCATGACCAGCGATGCTGAGGAGGTAAGGCCTATGTCCAAGTTTTCAGTGAACAGGACTCATCTCTTCTTAACCTTGGATAAGCCTCACCAACTCTGTGTCCCCTGCTCATACTTAAATGTAAAGGGGCAGATTTATGTTAACTGACGCATTCCCAGGGATGCACCAGTTAATGTGCACCGCTGCTCTGCCACCCATGGTGTGCCGCATTTACAATGTGGAGCACCATTGAGTGAAAACGGCACAGATGCGTGACGCAAAAGCAGCACATTGCAGGAATCACGTCGTAAGCGCAACATGTCTACTGCAATGCACAGGAGCAAGCCACACATTGCATAGTGCATCACTCCTTATGCCTGTTTCAAACAGGCGTAATGATTTGATTCAGCAATGCTATAAAGCTGAGTCAGTGAAATCTTCTAAATTTCACTGTGTTAGTTTTACAGGGCTTTCTTGCAAATTAATGCATACCTCGCAACAAAACACCTATATGAAAACTGACGCAGGTTAAATGTGGCACAGGACTTTACAGCATGACACATCTGCCTAGATGCATCAATTTTTAAATATGTCGCCACATAGCCAATCTTTTGCACCGCCGCTGCGTCACAAAAGTGACGCACAGCGGCACAAAAGAGGCACACGGCTATCATAAATCTGTCCCTAACATGTTAAATGATTGATTCAGGATGACGATAAGGTGTGGCCTATCCAGAGGTTTGTTTAAGGTGAGGCCTACTCAGGGTTGCAGATTAAATGGAGATGGGGCACCCCTGAGCCTTGCTGGAGCTGCATCGCACTTGCGATGCAGCTCCAGCAATGCGCCACCTTTACGGCACAGATGCGTCACGCATCTGTGCCGTTTTTGCCCCATGGTGCGCCGCATTGTAAATGCAGCGCACCATGGGTGGCGGAACAGCGGCGCAGGATGACTGGCACATCCCTGGGGATGCACCAGTCATCATAAATCTATCCCTAAGCTTCTTATCTTGTTGGAGATGAAGTGAGGCCTGTCTTGCAACATCGTGCATCTTTTGCATCACTGCTGCATCGGTTTCATGTGGCACGGTTTTTTTACAGCATGACACATCTTCCTAGATGCATCAATTTGTAATTTTGTCGCCACATAGCAAATCTTTTGCACCGCCACTGCGTCACAAAAGTGACGCACAGTGGCGCAAAAGAGGCATACACCTATCATAAATCTGTCCCTAGCATTTTAAATGATTAATTCAGGATGACGATAAGGTGTGGCCTATCCAGAGGTTTGTTTAAGGTGAGGCCTACCTACATTCATGGGGAAATGACTTAAAATGTCCTTAAGACACATGAAAGCGTTTTTATAAAGCCTTTGCAGCATTTTTGGGTCACTTTTAACATGGCTATGTAACTCAAACAATCAAAATCTAAATTTGCCAAGCACAGGTGGGAGCATATTTACAAGGAATTTGCACCACGGGGAAAGGTCTTTTAATTTAAAATGGGAAAAATAACATCAGAGACACTCAAATGCCTTATAAAGAAGCAGACACCATTATGTCCTTGTCATAAATTTTAAAAGCATTCCTTTACCTCAAAAACGATTTTCAAGTCATAATTTGAAAACACTGCACATGGGGAAATGACTGAAAATGTCCTTAAGACACATGAAAGCGTTTTTTGATTGCCGTTGCAGCATTTTTGGGTCACTTTTAACATGGCTATGTAACTCAAACAATCAAAATCTAAATTTTCCAAGCACAGGTGCGAGCATATTTACAAGGAATTTGCACCAAGGGGAAAGGTCTTAAATTAAAATGGGAAAAATAACATCAGAGACACTCAAATGCCTTATAAAGAAGCAGACACCATTATGTCCTTGTCATAAATTTTGAAAGCATTCCTTTTCCTCAAAAACGATTTTCAAGTCATAATTTGAAAACACTGCACAGCTCCTATGCACAAAAACACCCTGTCAGTACTAATACTTCACATTTTCTCCAATTACAATTTCTCAAAGAAACAAAATCTATTTGTAAAACACTTGAGACAAAGCAACATTTTAAAAACACAACTTTCTTCATAATTTTCTCCTTAAACCACACTATTCTCTATCTGAATTAAATAAATCTTTTCTCACCTTGGCAAATACTTTATGAGTTTCAAAACAGTCTCAGAAACACACCAATTTGTCTTTAGCAGAGCAAAAGGTATGCACACCAGAGGCTGGAACCAACAATGGCACAGAAATGCTGTAATTCATCACACATATCTCTCATGTCACCCAATCAAAACTCTTCCCTCACTTTTTTCAAATCAAAACCCTTCCCCCCTCTGTCCTCTCTGCCTTTTTTGCATAGCAACCACCTCTTGGAAGACCTCTGGTGTTTGCAAGTTCACACAACAATGTTTCAATTGAACTCTGAACTCTCAGTGCACCTGCGTATCCAGTGCAATCTTTCATTAAATGATTTTTGCTTGACCATTCAAATTACATCTTTCAAAGAACTCATCCATGCACCCTAACTTTCTGTTTTCAGCAATCAAAATCCACCAATCACTGTTACTGCTTCATTAACACAGAAACTCCACAGTTTTTTTAATTTTAAACTCTTATTTTTTCAACTGCCATTTCATTGCCACACTTCATCTGACTGCAGCAGAACCTTCTCTCACCATGTTTTCTGTCTGGATTGTTGGACATAGTTACATCTATTGGGCTCAGAGGTATGCTGAGAACAGAAATTTACCTAACCTCAATTTACAAGATGTGGAAATTAAGTGGTTTGGCCACAGAGGATTAAAATGTCACCAATTGATACCATTGGTGAAAACCTTTATGCATTTGCCAAAACCTGACCTGTTAATTGTGCACTGTGGAGGTAATGATTTGGGCACTTTGACTGGGGTAGGTCTGGAAATGCTTTTAAAGGACACCTTTGAGCAATTGATGGCACTTTTTCCTCAAACTGCCTTGGTATATTCAAATATATGCCAAAGACAGAAATGGAGGTGGTCAAACCAATTTTGTCCACAAATTGAGAAGTCGAGGAAGCATGTAAACAAATCTGTTTCAGCTTACATGAGAGACCATGGAAAGGGCTCCATGTACAACAATAACTTGCGTTACTACATGCAAGATATCTACAGAGGAGATGGAGTTCACTTCTCAGATGAGGGCAACAGAATTTTCATTCTGAATTTAAGACTGTGCATTGGTACCTACTTATAAGTACCTAAATGTACCATAAACCCAAAAGCTCTTCTCAGAGCTACCCTACATCTGATCACTCACAATTATTATTTTACTCTAACTTTTTTCACTAATTTTCAACAAAGTACGCTCCCCGGGGCGCTACCCGGTACGCGCACCGGAAGCTAACCTCGCAATTTTTTTTAAAAAAATGTTTTTTTTCCGCACATATGGGCCTCCTCAGCCACCCTCAGAAAACCTAGGGGGTCAAGATAAGTCTACCGTGCCCCCTTCTACCCATTCTGAACATTATTTGCCCTCCATCTTGTATCTTAATTCGACCGAAACACAAAATGGTGGACTCCCGTAACGCTTCAGGTTCGCGTACCGGGGCGCTCGCCAGTTCGCGTACCGGGGCGTTCCCCGGGAAGCGCTCCATCAAAAAAAGGTGGGAAAGTAATTTACAGAAAAACGACTGGAGACACTTTCACCAAATATAGATTAGCTCATACTACATACCAATCCCTACCATTTTCACAAATTTGATTGAAATTCCATTTAGCCATTTAGCCTGTAGACCTTTCTAAATACCGTGAGGTAAATTACTTCACAGAACACATCTGAAGTGTTGGAATTGACAACCAATGAAAATGTTACTTTCATTTTCTACTTTTTTTACCTGACATTTGATTCGTTATATACCTGAATATATTTAAAGGAAGAGAAGGGAACACAGCCATTTTGACTACTACTTCCTGGTGTACATTTCAATTGGATTTTCACTAATCACTTCAACTTCTTTGTAAAGGTAAGTTGTTATTTTAAAAACTGAAGTATATTGTGCACTATAAGTTAATATGGTAAACTTTTTCTGATAGTTATATACTATCCCTCTGTAGTAGTTATAGATTTATATAGACTTCTCTGTTATAGTTATGGATGGAGTTAGGTTTCTCTTGTATAATTATGAATTTACTTACGTTAAATCACATACACTTTTTTATATTCCTACTTCCACTCTGATACTATACACTGCCCAAAGATAAATTCACTGATAAAAACTGCCTATCTAAAATTAATCCCAACAGTGCCCTATCTCTACTAATATATATTTTTTTTATCCAAATTTCAGGCCAAATGGAAGGCGAACACAAAGTTTCATTTCAAATTGTCCTGCAAGAGAGCAGCCAAGAAATAATTGATCCAAATTATATAGAATTTATGGATGAAACTTGGGACCAAGAACTACTGTAATGTGTGCAAGCAGTAGATGACCTCCTTCAAAATGAGGACATTTTACACACTCAGAGATTACAAGCTATGTTCAATGAAAATAACGACATTTCAGACAGTGAAATTTTAGAAAGTTTATTAAATTTTGAAACACAATCACAATAATAAATAATTGCTTAAAAAATAAAGAAATTAAAAAATAATCAACAAAACCAAGAATCAATTAACATACAGTATTTGAAAAGTCTATCATTCTTTTTTCCTTATAGTACGCTCCCCAGAACGCTTCCCGGTTCGCGGACCGGGCGCTCCCCACGCAAAAAAAAAAATTGTTTTTTTTTTTTTTGCCCTGCGGGGCCCTTTTAAAGCCTCCACATCAAACCTAGGGGGTCAGGGAGGATCTACTATGCCCCCTTATGGTCATTTCCCCCTTTGTTCTGGCCTCCTCTTGTCTCTCGATCCTACCGAGAGACAAGATGGCGGCCGCTCCGGACTGTTTAGAATGTTGACAGACACCGGAGAGCCAATCAGCTTCGCTTCGCGAAGTTCCGTTACGCGTCAAGTACGCGAACCGGAGCGCTGCCCGGAGCGCGCTTACAGATATATATCTTTTTTTGAACGTTAATTTCTCAAAATCCACTGGAGCACATATATTGAGACCTAGCAAAGGCACATCGGGCTAACAGTCCCTACAATTTTGCCAAGTTTCGTGCAAATCCATTCAGCCGTTCGGCCTAAAAGTGAGGCCAACCGCCCTATGGAAATTAACATGGGAAAAACGCGTTTTGGGACCCCCCTTTTTTCTCGGCCCCCCCTTGACAAACACCCCCCAAATTTCCCGTGGCTGCTCAGAAACAAAATGATCCATTTTCCTGAAAATTTCAGCCAATTCCGTCCACAAACGCCAAAGTTATTAGACATAGAATTTTCAAAAATCCCATAGAGAAAAAATCCTAACTATATATACCTACTGGCGACCGCCAGTAGGTAATATATATATATACGTAAATAAAACTTCCTCTTTATCTGTATGCATTTTGGTGATTTTACCTCCCCATTCACGACCCAGCTAAGTATGTACTTTTGCTATTGACATGAGCAGAGTTTATGTGTGTGGAACCGCCTTCGCAGGGGGTCCCACTGGAAAACACTAAATCCAGTACTCCCAATAAATGTGCCACACTAAAATTTCACCAAACCTTCAGAAGTTCCATCTAAGTAAACAGCACCTCCTGAATACAAAATGTGTTATTATTATTTTTATTGAGTTACAGGTGATGAAACAATAACATATTGAAAACAAATGTTCTCAGAAAAATTGTTATTATACTTTGCCGCAACATAGAAAGGTAGTAATACCACAAAAAAATAATCCTCAGTCTCAATCAAATATATTGGCACAGACATAATTAAAGTGAGCACAGCCCTTAACACCTTTGGCCTTGAAGATAGCTGACACCAGTTCAAAGATCTGAAAGAAAAGCGCCCACCACTCAAATACCATAAGGGGCGTAAATCGCGCCACATTATACTACGAGGCTCCTGGAAAGAGGTAAATTGACTCGCTCTTGTATTTTTACTGCTAAGTCTTTTTTAACCTGTTTTAATCTTGTTTATCTTGCTCATTTGCACTGACCGATTTCAATACTGGCGGGGTTTCTGCCACGTGGGGTGATCAACAGTGCTGCCTCCTCATTCCGCCGCAACTGTTTTTTTTCTCGTTTGATGCGGAAGGAGGCAGACACCATTAGCTGGGCTTGGCACACTTCTGATTGCCCAGTGGGAGGAATGTGGGGTCAGCTTGCAGTATGGTGTTTTGGCTAGCACACCTATTAAATGTACATGCTGACGCAGGCGGGCAGCGGGCACGCCAAAGGCAAGCCCATCTGCGCCCGTCCGCGTCTGGTCTGTGCCCAGCGCCAGGCATGCTGACCTCAACCCACGTGAAGGGACACCTCCTAGATCCAGTTTTTAGCAACTGTGCAGAGTTGTTAACTCAGCCCCCACTCCCACTTCCCTGGACCGACCATTTTTTGGTCCCTTTCACCTGGTCCACCGAGAAACCTATTCCGTCAACCCCCTTGACTAGATATGCTAGATCATGGGCACGGATACAAGTGGAAGATTGGACAAACATACTACTGGAAAAACTTCCCTCCAACAACGAAGACCCTTGTCTGGCAAACCAGGAGTACGAAAATTGGATCTCGCACTCCCTCGAAACCATCCTCCCCCTTAAAAAATCCACTGTAAAACGCTCCCACAAAACAGCACCATGGTATTCAGAAGCCCTCAGGAATAAAAAGCGCCAATGCCGGAAAGCAGAAAGGAAATGGCGATCAAACTTTTCCACGGAGGAAAAAACCCGATATCGGGAAGAAATAAAGGCATATAAAGATGAGATAAAAACTGCCCAAACAGCATACTTCTCCAACAAGATCCTAGCCTCAAAATCTAAATCCAGGGAAATCTTCCAAACCTTACAGAAACTAACTAAACCACCCCCCCCAGGACACACGAGGAGAAATCAGTCGCTCAATGCAACGAATTGGCAGAATTCTTCTCAGCTAAAGTGAATAAAATATACACGTCCTTCCCTCTCGACACTACCTCTCCATCAGTGCAGGATAAAAACAGGGAGTCAGATCTTGGGCTAGCTTCCCCACCCACTCTTGACCATTTCCCCTGCATGGACCTGGAACTGGTAGAATCTATGGCGCGGAAAGTGAAATCCGGCTCTCCAACTGACCCGGCTCCGCCAGAGATCATGCTACTGGCATCTAAAACGATCCTACCCATCATCAAGAATCTCGTGAATGCCTCCATTGACTCCAGCATTGTCCCTCCTGCCTGGAAACGGGCAATGGTCCAAGCACTAATAAAAAAGCCAAACCTAGATTCATTGGACTTCGCCAACTATCGTCCGATCTCACTACTCCCCTGGGTGAGTAAAATTGCGGAGAAATATATTAATCTCCAACTGGTTAGCTTTTTGAAAGACAACCAGCTGTTGGACCCCACACAGACAGGCTTCAGGCCTAAGCACGGAACAGAATCCGCCCTCCTCATGGTCATCGAGGAGTCCAGGAAAATCCTTGATCAAGGAGGATCAGTGGCAGTGGTCCTCCTTGATCTTAGTGCGGCGTTTGACACGGTCAGTCATAACACCTTACTGAACCGTTTAGCAAACGTCGGCATCGGGGATAAGGCCTGGCTTTGGTTAAAATCTTTCCTAAGCAATAGGTCGTTCCAGGTGTTTGACGGACAGTCAGTCTCCTCCAGCATCCCCCTGAAGTGTGGAGTCCCCCAGGGCTCCTCTTTAAGCCCTGCGCTCTTTAATATCTACATGAGGCCACTGGCTGAGGTAGTTCGTCCGTATGGAGTTAAGATCATATCCTATGCGGACGACACACAGCTGGTGGTCTCTCTAGCGCAGGAAGCCCAACATCCTCCTTCAGGGGGATTAACAAAATGCTTGGAGGAGGTGAAGGCCTGGATGACCCTGTCATCACTAAAGCTTAACGGTGATAAAACGGAGCTTATGCTCCTGGGCCCGGCCGACCCGACCCTCTTCAAGTCATTATGGCCCACCTGCCTAGGCCCCCCCCGGCTCCGAAAGAAAACATCAAAAGCCTAGGGGTATGGCTGGACAGGAATCTTTCCCTTAACACTCAGGCCAAAAAGCTTTCCGCCACTTGCTTTGGACTGCTCAGGACATTGAAGAAGGTTCTCCCCCTGCTTCCAATGGAGGCAAAGAAAACAGCTATGCAGGGCTTAATACAGTCACGACTGGACTCGAATAATGCCCTCTATCTGGGAGCCCCAAAGTACACATTGAACAGACTACAACTGGTACAAAACTGTGCTGCTCGTACCTTACTGCAGATCCCCCGCAGAACCCCAGTCAGGGAGGCACTGACCAGCCTTCATTGGCTACCAGTACGCAAGAGAGTCACTTTTAAAGCAATGTGTATTGCCCACCAGGCCTTCTGGGATTCGGGGCCTCAAATCATGCGTAGCCTAGTTAGCCAATATCATCCAAGCAGAGACCTACGCTCTAGCCAGGCTCTTATGGCAATAGTCCCCAGAATTAAAAGGACTAGAGCAGGCGGAAGAATGTTCACCCTCAACGCCTCAAAGATATGGAACTCCCTTCCTTCTCATCTGAGATCTAATCCCAACCTCGTTTCGTTCCGCAAACAACTGAAAACACATCTGTTCAAATCCCCGTAACAATTCAATCCCCCCCCCTTCTCCCAGTATGTTATCCTCATTACACCTCCAGCTGGTTCCTCTAGCGCTTGGACGCCCCAGGGCAGCAATCGCGCTTTAAAAATCCATTTTCATTCATTCATTCATTCATTCATTCATTCATTCATTCATTGTGACATGGTTAGTCCCAAACCCATCACATATTCTGCAAAAACACTGTTAGAAATCAGAAATGGTGTGAGCCAGAATCAATGCATATGAGCTATATTTCCATCATCATGGGGGCAGGACTACCCAAGTCAAGCATTCTTGGCTTGCGGTTATTCCATTCACTGAGCAAACACTCTGGCTGTTCATGGAAAGGGAAATTGTATACCTCCATTGGTCACCACCCCAGATAATATAGAGGGTTATAAGGGGCTGCTGCTTAATGCACGCTCTCTCATTAAACACAGATTTGAGTCTGCAACACTAATTGAGGACTTGGAACCTAACTGAAACTTGGGCAAATGCAGCCTCAGGACCCGACCTAATTGATGCTATCCCGGATAATTTCTCTATCCAAAGGGTAGACAGGTTGGGCAGCATAGGAGGGGGACTAGTTATTGTTTTTAAATCCCAATATGAATGTATTATTGTGTCAGAACGGAATACACACACGTGAGCCTACTAATTTTAACTCATTCTCTCAGCCAACCGTACATTTGAGGGTTATTGAGTTATAGACCTCCAGGACCCAGGTCGCCTTTTTTACAAGAAATTAAGCAGTTTCTAGAGTCAGTTTTAGTTGAGAATTTGCGAACAGTCCTAGGGGACTTTAATTTTTACTTAGAAGAGAAGTACAACTCAGATTCTAATACTCTCATAGAGATACTTGATAGCATGGGTTTTTCCCAACTAGTAACAGTCCAGACTCACAACGCAGGACATACATTGGATGGTATTTTTTCCAGTGATTCACAAATTGCCTTCCAATATTCAATACACATTTGTTGGTCGGATCATAGTGCTGTAAGGTTCTACTTCCTCCCTCCAGCATTGAGTGGGGAACAGAGACCAATACACTGTCCTAGTAAATTTAGAAACTGGAAAGGTATCTCAGCCGCCACTTTGATCAACACCTTAAAAAATATTCCCTGTACTATTAAAAAGGAATCTAAAGTTGGGGCCGAGGCTTTTGCTACATGGTTAGAATCCGCAGCTAACATAGTAGCACCCCTTAAATAGAATACTCAGAAAAAAACATTGCCCCTCGGCTCCATAGTTCGAAAGACTCAAACGATTAAAACAAGTTTGTCATTGTGCTGTGTGAGTTTGGAGACTAACTTTAGAAGAACAGGATAGAACACTGTATAAAACTAGTGTTAAGGAATATAAATGTGCAGGAGTGGAAGAAAAATCCATATACTGTACGTACTTATTTGATAACTCAACATCCACTATAGAGCTATTTAAGCTGGTACAACAGCTCTCATCCTCCCAATCTATGGCAAAACCAGAAACATATCAAATATTTTGCGATCAATTGGCTACCTTCTTTCAAACAAAAATCACAGACATATATACCGGCTTTGACTCACACCCTGAAATGCCCATTTTAACTTCGGCAGTCAGCAGTTCTATTGAAGATGCACCTCTGTTGCCTGGTAGCGATAATAGAGGCTTTTCAAAATTCTGTGACCTCACGCCACCTTTTCTTATACAATACCTAATGAGAACGCACTTGGGCTCTCTGATGAAGGCATGTCCACCTGCAATTCTCCATATGGTGGCTGACACCATAGTAGAATTCCTCTGTAAATTAATGAATAATATCATTCGATCCGGAATTTATCCCAAAACCTGGAAACAGGCCATCAGTAGACATCTTTTGAAAAAACCTAATCTTGATCCTAAGACTGCAAAAACTACCATCCCATTTCTCTACTTCCTGCCCGAGCAAAAATCCTGGAGCTGCATATTTAATAAGCAGCGCATGGAAACTGCAGGAAACCAATCATGGTTAAAGAACTCGCAGTTTGGATTAAGGAGGCATCAAGGAAGAAGAAACGGCTTTAATATCAGCCACTGACTACATCAGGCACACAGTGGATGAAGGACAGGAGGAAGTGCTAACTCTCTTGTATCTGTTAGCAGCATTTGACACTATTTCTCCTACTCTGCTGCTGGACAGACTCCGGAGTCTTGGCATTTCACATCAAGCACCAGCCCTCCTGTCCTCATTTCTGACAGGGAGATCCCAAAGGATGAATTTAAAATCCTTTCACTCTGACTCCTATCTTCTACGATGTGGAGTTTCGCAGGGATCATCTCTGATCCCTATGCTTTTCAATCTGTATGTGGCACCCCTTGCAACTGTGGTCCATTCTTTTGGATTGAAGGTGGTGTCATATACAGATGATACACAGATTATGGTTACTATCCCTAAAGGGCTCCGCCTACTGTCAGAAAATGTTCTGGAATGCATGACCAGAGTGGCAAACTGGATGTCTGCTAGCTTTTAGAAACTTACTCTGGATAAAACCAAAGAGATTATATTTGGACCAGGGGAATCTAAGTGGAACAGCAGCTGCTGGCCTCAATTCTTGGGATGCTGTCCTGTCCCGAGCAAAAAGGCTAAGAACCTTAGAGTCCTGATGGATATTGAACTCAGCTTCAACATCCAATTGAAGCGCACCATCTCTACATGCTCCTGGCTCATAAGGATGTTAAACAAAATCTTCCCTTTTATTCAATGACCAGCTCAGATACAGGTAGCACTGACCTTTGTAATGTCCAGACTTGATACCTGTAATGCCCTGTAGCTGCTCCTAATAAGAGCTTGCAGCACAAACTCCTTCTGGACATTCCCAGAAAACAACTTGCCAGGAAGGGTCTAGAGTGCCTGCACTGGCTCCCCGTTGAACAACGCATTAGCTTTAAATCTCTCTGTATGATTCATGAATCGCTGTATGCTCTCTACCCTTCAAGGTTACAGACTATGTTCAATTGGAATTCTCCCAGCAGACCACTACGCTCTTCGCTCCAAATGCAACTGCTGTACCAAGAACCAAGAAGAAGAAGTGGAGGGATAGGGCATACTCGGGGGCAGCAAGCAAACTCTGGAATTCTCTACTCCTTGCTCTCAGATCTATCCCCCTTCTGCTCCCCTTTAGGGTTCATTATTGGTGCCTTTACTAAGCACACACTTATCATGAATACCACTAGCACGTGTCACCATGCATTTTTTATTTGTATAGTAATATGTTGTTACTGGGCCCTCAAAACCTGGCTTTTCACAGTCTAGCTGCTTGCTGGAGTTTTTCTGTCTTTGTCTACTTTCCTGGGTATGTACGGTTGGTCTCCAGCGTCTTTATGCCTCCGAGTGACTGCTGCATTTCATAAATATCAAATCAAATCAAAATCAAATCAAACTGACCCAAGATCTAGCAATAGAAAGCTGAGCAATACTAATCACTATTAATGCCACGGGTATGATCAAGGGCTAATATCCAGTGACGTAGCTAGGCCTTGTGCCACCCCCGTGGCGGTCCTTGAGTTTGCTGGCCATGGTGGCCACATGTAAGGGGGGGGTGCAGCAGTCATTACCACAAACAGACATAAGGGTTCATTATTTGTGCCTTTACTACGCACACACTTACCATGAATACCACTAGCATGTGTCACCATGCATTTTTTGTTTGTATAGTAATATGTTGTTACTGGGCCCTCAAAACCTGGCTTTTCACAGTCTATCTGCTTGCTGGAGTTTTTCTGTCTTTGTCTACTTTCCTGGGTATGTACGGTTGGTCTCTAGCATCTTTATGCCTCTGAGTGCCTGCTGCGCTTTATAAATATCAAATCAAATCAAAATCAAATCAAACTGACCCAAGATCTAGCAATAGAAAGCTGAGCAATACTAATCACTATTAATGCCACGGGTATGATCAAGGGCTAATATCCAGTGACGTAGCTAGGCTTTGTGCCACCCCCGTGGCGGCCCCTGAGTTTGCTGGCCATGGTGGCCACATGTAAGGGAGCGGTGCAGCAGTGCCTGTGATGGCTGCCCTGCGGACCGCACCCCCAGCTCCCACTGCTAATATCAAGCTTGAGTGTCAGCATAATATCCTTAACTGACAGCTGAATATCATGACCCAAGTGGAAGGAGAGATGCTGCGCCATATCAGACCAGAAAACTTTAAGTGAACGACATCCCACAAACATATAAATAAAGTTTTCAGCATGTAGGCTGCATTTTGGGCTGTAGTTCCTATGGCTAGAATTATACGTAGACCATTTGCAAATTCTTTCCAGTGTGTAATATAACAAACAAACACACAGTCCTAAATTGCTGAAGTTTTAAGCTAACTGAGCAGACTGATTAGTTATTAGTATCAAGAGCATCGGAAATATTTTCTACTAAAATAGTCTGTTCAAGCTTAGCACTCCATTTAGCGGCCAGGCTGAACCTGTCATCCTCTCTATCTGCAGACATAATCCTATATAAAGTCCATATTGATAGATTGTCATCTGTAGAAAAAGAAAAACAGGATATCTGCTTCAACCTGGTGGTATATAGCCAGTTATTTGAAAAAAAAAATCACAGATCTGTAAATATTTAAACAAAGTGTTGTATAATGTTGTAAAGTACTTGCAAAGTAGAGAAGGTACAGAATCCATTGGAGTAAAAAAACTGACCCATAGTCTTTATTCCCTGGTTATGCCATAATTTTACCACTGAGTCATGAAAGATGGTGGAAGATTAGGGTTCCCCTAAAACTGAGTAAATGAATGTGTAGGTTGAAGAGAATATATAGTGCACATTTCACCTCGAATCCTGGAGACATCACTAACGATCACTGATGATCCTGAATGCAAAATTACATCATTCTTGATTCTGTAAATCAGGAATGAGATGGTGCTTGTGGCTGCTTTGTATGTAGGTGCTCAAACACCTTTTTGAATTTAGCCGACAGAGAATAGTGGAGCCCTTAGGAAAAAGTGAAGATTCTGAGCCTTCAATCAATTTGGATTTCAAATCAATCAATCAGCACTTATAAAGTGTGGTGATTCACACATGAGGGTCTCAAAGTGCTGGAGTTTCTAGCTGCTTGACAATGCTCTGTTCATTCAACCAGCCAGGTCTTGAGTATTTTCCTGAATTTCTGCAGTGGTGTGGCCTTTCTAAAGTGTAGGGGAAGATTGTTCCAGGCTTTTGCCACCAGGTGAGAGAAGGAGTGGTTTTTGGTTTGGTTGATCCGAGGGTGTCTGCGAGTAAGAGGGAGGCTGATCACAGGTTTCTGGTCGGTTGGTGGAAGGTCATTTGTTTGTTGGTATATTCGGGTCCTTCATTGGGCAGGGCTTTGAATGCGTGGGTCAGAATCTTGAACTAGCATCTCTTCTGGATCAGGAGCCTTTACCAAAACACAAGCAAAGGTCTGTGTGGGAGGGGGGCCGGTTCGCTTTTGAGTACATAAGTTAGCCTAAGCACACTATTCATGCCTGTAATATTGTTTCTGTGTACAGGATTGTAAGTGATTAACACAAGTCCAGAAAACCTAATTGTTTTTTATAACAGCATTTAGGGCCTTATTATGATGTCATTCGGAAACAAGGAATCCGTTCAACCGATTATGATTTTTCCAAACACCGTTCAGGCGGACTACCTTTGACTTTAATGGGAGCCTGTGTTCCGACCAACAACACAGGTCCCCAATTGAAGACAGGGGTGGTTGCTGAAAACCTTGCACCATGTGGCGGCCACCCCATGGTGCCTGCCACACTGTGCATGGTTGTAAACAAGGGCCTCATGGGTACCCCCACAGGCTCCAACTGGAGGCCTCTCAGTGAAGGGGCCCTGCTACGGGCCCCCAAAGTCAGTTTCCAACAGCCGTTCCGTGTTAGACAAATCGAGTTGGAAAGTCTTTCTGAATCCGACATTGTAATCACTCAGTTGAAAACGCTGTCCATAGAGCTGTGAGAGTCAGCTCCGACCGATTCGGTTTCTCCGAATGCCGGTCGGAGCCGAGTCGTAATGACCAAATGGTTTCCTTCTATCGTAATCGGTCTGTCAGAAATGTTTCTGAGTCAGTCAGAAACATGGTTTCCAACACAGGTTAGGAAAATCCGAATGCCATTCAGAGCCTTCCCGACCAACATCGTAATGGGGTCCTATGTTTGTCGTTTCCTGACATATGACAGCTTTCCGAGTGATGGTATGTAATAATTGTTTGTGGCCATTACTACTGCATTTGTGCCAATGACAATCAATGAATTACAAACCTATAGCCAAGGTGAATACAAATCTAATTACCATCCCACATGCTTACTGAAAAACAAACTTTTTTACGAGAATAATGGAAATTTGATTTAAAAGTGAAATTGCACATAACTAGAGTTCCCCTTTCTGCTTAGAACTTAGTGCTCCCTATCAAAGAAGAGGGTTGTATGATGGAACTATGCATTCATTTACCACACATGTCTTTACAACAAGGTCTTTCCCACGCATCAACCACTATCACGCACAAAATTACCATGCATGTCATTACCACAAACAGACGTAAGGGTACGTTATAGGTGCCTTTACTACGCACACACTTACCATGAATACCACTAGCATGTGTCGCCATGCATTTTTTGTTTGTATAGTAATATGTTGTTACTGTAATTTAAATTTATTGCAATGAAAGCAAAATACTAAAAATAGTTAAACACGTCACAGATTGTAATAAGTTTTCTTTACCAGCCATTCATTCTCTCACCCCATTGTGGGGTAATCCATTATTCCCCAATATATTTTACGATAATGTGGGGCAATATTGGGGGAATGTGGGTCTACAAAATCTAGGCCAGCTATATGATACTCAGGGGTTGCAATCTTTTTTTTTCTTTACTTCAGGAGATATATGGACTGCTGCAACGATCTTTTTTTTAGATATGTTAAGGTCAGGGACTATCTTCTTCATAATTGTGATTACAATAAGGTGCATGAGATTTCTGTAATTTTTGTGTTACTATAACAATCTACAAAATGCAACATAAGTACAATGTACCGGCAGTTTACTTCCCATGTTGAAGACAGCGGCGGCTGGTGGCATTTAAAAGTAGTGAGGCGTAAAATTATTGTCATACTGCACTTTGGCGAGTGAGCGTAGCGAGTGAGACCGAACAACCTATGGGATAAAAAAATGTTAAAAAAAGAGTGGACAAATGGTGTATTTTCCACACAACCGAGGTGCAAAGGGAAAATTAAAGAACCGTGCTTACAACGAAAGTCAAACTGAAATCCACCCCCTTCCCCACTCAAGGAGATTACAAGATGGGGTCGATGGCTCCCTTCGGTTTATTGGAGTTCAGTGAGTGGAGGAGGAGGTGTCAATAAATTGTCCCTTTCCATTATTAGGCCAAAACAACCACCAGAATCACTGGCATATAATAAATACTCTTAGATTTGCAAAACAATTACGATCTCTTCACGCAAAAGAATGATGGATTTAACCAAGATCCTTGTGCCTGTTGGTGAATGTTTGCATTGTCCAGCATTTCGTCCATCAATTGTTTCTTTTGCATATGTCGCCCTAAGTGGGGAGAGTATGCCAAGACGTGGGTCCCGTGCTCACCACACCACTGGATTCAAGCTAGCCTGGCTGATGAAGGGTGATCCCCTGTAACTGGTACCAGGATGCTTGTGTCCGGTCCAGGGAGCACCTGGCTTGGCAGTTCAGGCTGGACTGTTCCCACACGGAGCAGGGTCAAGACTGATTTGCATAGAGCTGGGTCCAAACTGGGGGGGGTGTTGTGAGCAGAAAAATTATGGGTTTAATCCAGATCGTTGTGACTGGGGGTGAATGTTTGCATTGTCCAGCATTCCGTCCATCAATTGTTTCTTTTGCATATGTTGCCCTAAGTGGGAAGGGTATTCCCAGACATGGGTCCCATGCTCACCACACCACTGGATTAAAGCTAGCCTGGCTGATGAAGGCTGACACCCTGAAACCAGTTCCAGGATGCTTGTTTCCAAACCAGGGAGGACTTGGCTTGGCATTTCAGGCTGGACAGTTCCCACAAGGAACAGGGGCAAGACTGATTTGTATTTAGCAGGGTCCAAACTCGGGTGGTGTGGTGAGCAAAAGAATTATGGATTTAACCAAGATCCTTGTGACTGGGGGTGAATATTTGCATTGTCCAGCATTCCGTCTATCAATTGTTTCTTTTGCATTCTAACATTTCAGGCACACAAACACCATAGTGCAAGTGAGTCTGTGTTTTTTCTAGCGGGCACATTGTGTGCCAGTTTTTCAGAGAAGCCTCAGGACTGTTCTGTATGACCTAAATACTGTTCACAATGGCTCTTTCTCAGTGATGCAGTGCAGTCCAAACACTAGTTATGTACACCTAGTGGGAACAATGCACTGTAACATGTAGACAACAATGTTACCACATTGACATGCACACACTAACCTGTCAATGGTAGTAGCAACAGAACGTCAGTGAGTAGCAATGTGTCATTTCACTCTGTGTGGATGGATGGAATCACATCAACTGCACTGAGTAACGAATCACCAATTAAACCATTTGGCATGACAGAAAAGCCAAGATAAGTACAATGGCAACACAAGACATAAGTGAGAGATGAGTGGCTCCTCAATGATGGACCTATGTTTGTATCGGTCAAAGGTCAACAAGGTTAGTGCTGGAAATGATTTTGAACAAGTGTGCCACACATGGCAGTATACTTGTATGCTGACCAAAGTTTCAGGAGCAACACAAGAGGAAGTATGTTGAAAGGCCATGTGTGGCAAGCCCTGTCAGTGTAGGCCCCAGACATGTGCAATTGTCATTAGTGGAGAACATTATGACACCAACAGAACTAAACACACATATGTCTCAGCAATACTGACAGTCTACATTCACACTTACATGTAGGTTGACAGCCGAAAAGCATATAAATCCATCATTGTCAAACTCCCAAAGTCAAACACAATGCTTGCAAGCATGTCATACATCAGCCACCAACAAAGAATAAAATCCAACCTGGACAAGGCACCATAATGTCATCAGAATACCTATCTCAACATTCATGTGCCATTGGAATGAGTGAAAAGAACAAGACAGATGTACACAATCCCCTTAATGTTACAGTCATACACATGCATGTGAAAAACCAATGTACTTTGTCTACTTTTGTAGTAGAAAGCTACTTGTAAATACATCAGTGTGTTCCACTTGAAGTTGGTCGACATTACAATACATATGTTGTCAATTAAAGTTCACCATGACAACTTTTCTAGCTAATACAATAGTTGAAGCCAGACAATAAATAGTATAACAATCCATGTAAAGTCAAGGTGCTCCACGGGGTCTATTTTGATGCCACATTATTGTTTAGGCTGGGAAGGAGACTGGACCCGCTCTGCCTCCTGGTGTAATCAGACTGGCACATTCGAACATATACTTTGGGACTGCCCTCACATCCAACAGTATTGAACGGAGGTCACCTGGCAGCTAACCAGAGCCTGTGCTAAATCTATTCAATCCTCTCCCAAGCTATGCCTCCTAAATATCTGGGAGGCTACTGACCTATCGTAGGCGAAGCAATCGTGGGACACCATGGGATGGGCCATTGCCAAACGCAGTATTGCCCAAAAGTGGGGGGCGGACATGTTGCCACGGGTAAGTGACTGGGCGAATGATATGGACTATGACATGATTGCTGAAAAAACAGTGTTCAAAGGAAGAGGTTGCCCCCAAAAATGGGACCATAAATGGGGGAAGTGGAATAAATATAGGGGCGATATTTGTATCTCTTCCACGGTGGAACTGAGGAGGGAGAGACAAACTTTGATGAAGAGGCTGGGAGGGAATGCGGAAACCCCCTCACTGGGTAGCCACCAGTAGAATGTCTCTGTAACTGTACCAAATACCTGCTTCTGTTTATTCTCGACCAGGTAATGATGTTGTTGCTGTAACAGACAAAATAATCTCTGGGGCTATAACATTATGTATCCTTGACCCTGAATGAGGTGCGATACACTGTCTTGACTTTAATTTGCCTAGCCAAAGATGAATGTACTCTGCCATGAACCGATGCTTTTTGTTATCAATAAACATTGTTAAAAAAAATTATATATATATGTAGAAAAATCTAAACTGCACCACATGTATGCACCAAAAATACATGGTAAAGTCCAGAAACCATGAAAAGGCAGAGCCAATGTCATGTAGGTCACCAACAACATCAGTTGCTTAACATGAACTTAAGAATGTGTGAGTTTATAACATATTGGTAATGTCACTACCAACCTAGGGAGGATCAACTAGCCAAAGATCTGATCGATGATCCGTCACTTCACACATGTAGTTGGTGCACATTACATAGAGGGATCTGTTACATTTCTAAATAACCATGACAGTAAGCTACTGAATAAACATTAAAGTAGTAGTGTCCAATATATCATGCCCTGCTAAACATTTCCCATTACACAGAGAGCTGGAACAGACATGTGTAAACCTATGGTCATCTGTGTAATGAACACATCTAGTGAAATACTATATGAAATGTGAATGTGTAAATCAGTAGACATGACCTCATAGACAGGTATGTAGCTGTAACAGAGAGCAAAATCATAGACAGTTGTAACTTCTTAGTAACTTTCAGCTGACCAAGGAGATAGTCTTCAGCCCTGGGTCATGACCCCAATTGCAAATCCCCATACTGAGCTGGAACGACAGTATAACCTGGAACTGGTTAAGCCCCAAAACACAGTGGAGAAAACCTTTGGTGTGCTGAAATCCTGGTTCAGATGCCTGTCCATGTCAAGGGTGAGATTGCTATACTCTCCCCCTGTGGTCTACAAGATCATCCTAGTATGTGTCATATGCCACAACATCTGCCTACGGACAAATTTCCTGTGGGATGTGGACCATGATGAGCAGGACTCAATGGAGGAGGATGAGGATGGAGGAGAGATCTAACACACAGTGGTTGGTAGTCCATGACGCAACCACATTGAACAAAATGTCTTTCCTTATAATACATGCAATTTGATGGACAGAATGTCAGAACATACGAGAAAGGTACAACATGGAAAGAAAGATTCGGATCTCATATTGGCATTGGCTTCTATGTCATAGTCCCAGTAAACATCAGTTCACCCACACCACATCAACTAGAAGTAGGCCTTACATTGTAATAATCATGTCATCAGAACTGTTGAGCAACATGGGTCATGCCTCTCATCTATCATATCCACATATACAGAAATGCAATGTGCAGCAGTGTACTACATAAAAGCAACATGCCAGGTATCCCATAATCCCATTTCCGAATAGATCATAACTTACTCCTTGCACTTGAGCTGTGCAGAGCTGCACAGCTAGCAGTTTTGCTGTGTTGTGCAAAGCAACATTTATTACACATAGCACTACTTAGAGAAAGAAGTATGGAACACAAACCACCACCTACCATATCTGAGAAAAAGCTCACATTGTAGTGTGTCTCATCAATGAGTTACCATGCAGAATGATGGAATTTTGCTGAAATGATTGTCGTTGCAGATACTATTGTAATTCATAATAATGCCCTTAGTGTCATACAGACATGCAAAAGTGTCACGTGCAAAGAACGCATACATGCATGTGTGACATTCCATCAAACACAGCACATGATCAATGTCCTGGCTACATTGTCACATATACCACATCATGCTATAGTACACATAGGAGAAATATCCTATGCATTGCACAGCAATACTATGAGGAACAAAGGTTTGTAAAAATACAATATGCGCACATGGCATTGTACAGTGAGTACAAAGCCAGAGGAGTAGGACATTCGATATGTAATATGCAAACATCTGAGCACCTGAAGAATACTGAGATGTCAAAAGTGTGATTTCAATTGTACCAGAAATGTGTAAATACTGTATATGCATGCACATTAACTCATTGCACATGGTTAGACATAGGGTTTTTGATATGAACGTACCTTTGCCTGGCAAGAGTTGTTTACCTCTGACCTAAATGTACAACTGCATAGTTGAGCAGATCACACATTTTGTATCATCAAAAAAGGGAAAATATAAGTTGAATGTGAGCCATTACATATGCCTGTGCAAGGGAATGCTGTATCCTTGGACCAGGAGGCACACACAAAGGCCTGTCCTCAGAGTTGATGCACTGCTAATGTTGACAGGAGTAAGACAGGTATCATTTATGCATGGCAGCATTATGTTACATACACATCACCAGTTAAATAGAGTATTTGACCATGTTTCACTGCAGTGATGCATAATTGCTCTACCACTTATTCCAAAGGTCTGTTGCTGTGTGACACACTAATCCGACTTCTACATCATTTTTTTCAGAAATATGTGTCCATGATAACACCATTTGTAGAACACATGTGTCTGTGCAAGACATACACAACATAAAGTTTGCAATGTGTAACAATGTGCACATGCTGAAGTTCTGTGTGCTGCTACAGTGTATTCAGCTACAGAGCCTCTGCCACATTCTAAAGGGAACGTAGTACCAAACAGTGTGTGATGACTGAGTGTCTGTCCTGTACTTCAAGATGTTTGTTATCATCTAACATATGCGGATCATGGTATACTCTTCATAATCGCCCGGGAGTGTAAACAGAGGGGCAAATAATGGGTATGAGCACATAGTGTAGCACAGTTCATCTCCCTATGACACAAGTCTCTGTGCAAGCACATTGCAATAAATGTGCAGTATCTAACAAAACATTTAAAAATGTTGCCTCTTTCCCTGTGCTTATTCTGAATTGGCTATCTAAGACACACGCAGGCACACTAGCACTATGAGGCAAGGATGCAACTGTGACCTGATGGTGTGTCTTACTGATAACCAATATTTTCTGTGAACAGATCACCACGAAGCAGTTACCATTCCAGCTCCTTTAGATATTCACTGGCAATTTGATGCACTTCATAAATCCTTTATTGATTGATTGATTGAGTGTGTGAGCCATAGTGCACCATCTATGTGTGCAACTCTATACAAGACATTAAGAAAAATAAAGTGATGATAAGATGTTAAGCTCTAACTACATGTGATGGCACTCCTGTAAAGGTCCTTCTTACTGACAAATTGACAGGTTTGTCAGGTATCATCTGTTTATAAAATTACATATTACCATAAAATGTGAACGGCTGCCCACATGCAAAGGTTCAGGAATCTCTGGTGCAGAGTAATATTGCTAAATAGTGCCACTCATGAATAATGACACTTGTCTGGGCTACTCAAGCTCTACTTTGTAATGTTCTGACTATAGGCAAACAAATATGCTAAATACAGAAACCAAGGTGCATTGTGCATGCACCACACTTATTGATTCACACATAAAGCCCACACAGCAGATGTGTCTGGACCACAACATTACATGGTTGAAGCTGATGAGTTTATTTGGCAAATTAAGGGGTGCTGGTCAATCGCAGGTGTCATATAGGGCTTACGCCAAACCCATCATATATATCCAGTAAATCTGTAAGCTGGATGCTACATGCACTGGGCACTGGCAGAACCAGACATTTTCAGTGCTTCCTTTAACGTGGATTACCTCTGTATCATGTCTTATGCCAGGAATCTGGACAGATGGCCGGAATGTAGACATTGTGCATAACAGTTAATACAATAGTGTTACCCATAGGCATAGTAACGCTGTATATTAGGCCCCAAATATGACTACTCTGCAGCTACCTATGTTAACCCAACCATACTACAAAAATAATAATGTGTTTTCCTCATAAATATATAGTCACTGAATATGTCACCACTGAGAAGGCAAAAACACACACATAGGCACATTATGACCACTGAAAAATCACACTTCAGAAAATATTAAACCTGTCAAGTTGAAAGAGAGTAGCAAGGAAAGTGAGACCAGTGTGTGTTTTGCTGAGTTGCACAATTCACTCCAGTGTATCCCAGGCAAAAGGCCAGTTGTGTAGGTCAAAACCCATGCATTGCCCATTAGTACATCACATTGCACCCGTTGCACAGATAGTAACCTGCACATTGACGCCAATGCACTGAAAACGATGCCTTGTGGCGAATGTGTTGTGCGTTAATCACACATTGACTATTTCAGTACAGATGCGTAAAAAGAAATTGATGCATTTGTAAACAAAAAGGGCAGAATATTCTCAGGAAGTGACACAATGGGTGTAGCAGTTACAAAACACAAGCGAACCCAATATGCAATTAGTCAGGGACCTTGGGTGCGTTACTATTTCTAAAGACAATGGTCCCTAGACAGTCAGATAAAGTACAAATTAATATAGACCTAAGTGGGACACAGCCTGCGTCCTACTGACATAGAGAAACAAATAACATTAAGTGAAGGGTTCAGGCAAGGAAAATGTGTCTGAACTTAAGTACAGACACGTTTTCTTTGCCTGAACCCTTCACTTAATGTTGTTTGTTTGTATATGTCAGTAGGACGCAGGCTGTGTCCCACTTGGAATCTTTTCGTTTACTTTTTGTTATAAGTTCATTATGTATTAAAATCCTGTCCGGCTGGACAGAGGCTATAGCACTGATTGGGTATAAATTAATTTGTACTTTATCTGACTGTCGAGGGACCATTGACTTTAGAAACAATGGGTGTAGCAGGCTGCAAACTAGGAAGTGTGAAGTTACTTTTACTTTCTCTTACTCTCTGTTAGTCTGTGCTTGGTGTTGGAGGTATTTGGAGAGTGTGTGAAAGTTATTTGCTGAATTTTACGGGTTTTGCATGAGTGAACTATAACGTCCTGTAACCTTTGTTTTTTTCAGTGAGGAAGCAGGTGAGGTCGGGTCCTGCGTCCAGTGGAGTTTTGGGGGGGGGGGGGTCAGGTGCCCCCATAGCTGGAAAGTTAAGAGTCTTTCTTTTTTAGTGAGGCCTCTTACAAACAGATTCCTGATCGCAGCGCACTGTAATCCATTAACAGGAATGTCATTAGGCCCCACTAGGCCAACAGGGAGGAGGCTAGGGGGGTCGGCCCACATGTTAATGAAATGTATGCACATTGGGGTTTTTTCACCTTGGAGGAGTCTCTAAAGCCCTCCCTGCTGTTGGCCAATGGTCATTCCATGCACCAGGGAGGGCCTGAGTATGTTGGCCATTAGTCGACACATGCACTAAAAGGATTAAAGTTTAATATATGGGATATATATATTTTTTTCAATGTATAAATATGTACATATATCTATCCATATGCCCCGTAACCATACAAACCATAGCAAATTGTTCAAAATTCAGCTTTTCGTGGAATTGTCTGCCAGGTTTCCAGAGACTTATAACCTGGAAAGCATATAGCCATCAATGAGTCCTTGATCCTGTACAAAGGAAGGCTGCGATTCAGGCAGTATATTGCGAGCAAAAGAGCTCTCTATTGCATCAATCTGTGCATGCTGTGTGGGAGCCCTACTGGCTACGAGTACCGCTTGAGAGCGTATACAGGAAAGGGCTCCAATCTAAACTCTGCAGATTGCCTTCCCACGCTAGGAGTTACAGGGACAATTTAATGGGTGCTTGTCCAGCCACTCCTTCACAAAGGTTGTAATCTTTATGTGGACAATTCCTATACAGGACTAGAGCTTTTCAGTGAGCTGTACGAAGCTAGCACTATTTCCTGTGGTACAGTTCATTGTTGCCGCAAATGATTCCCATGGGAGCTCTAGAAATCCCAGAGTACTGCTTTGTATTTCACCAAACTACTTGCAGTCAAATTCTCAGATAGGCGTGATGTGTATACGCGCACTACATTTTATGATAAGAGCACTTCCCTGTCATGGTATGGGCCCAGATGGTTGAAGTTCTCAAGCCATCCTGTATACTTGATTACAACAAGTTCATGGGTGGAGTGGATAAGAACAACCAGGGGCCAGATGTAGGTGGCCATTTACCGACCGGTAAATGGGTATTTGGGATGTAGGGACCAGTTTTACCGATTCGGTAAATTTACCGATTCGGTAAATTTACCGAATCGGTAAAATACAGAATCGGTATTTTTACCGATTCGGTAACTTCGAGATGTAGGTGGGACTCTTCTGAGTCCCAAAGGCCTTTCAGATTCGGTATTTTACCACCCAATCCAATTGGGTGGTAAAATACCAAATCCAGGTGTGCATGCACATGTGTGCATGCACACCTATGCCATGTGACAGACAGACATGCCCTTAGGGCATGTCTGTGTGCCACATGGCACACATGCCTGTATTTGGGGTGCTAGAGGGTGTCAAAGTGACACCCCTGCACCCTTGCTTGAATCGGTATTTACCGAATCGGTAAATACCGATTCGGTAATGCCCATTGATTCCTATGGACTTCAATGCCCATAGGAATCAATGGGCATTACCGAATCGGTATTTACCGATTCGGTAAATACCGATTTTTACAGATTCGGTAATCCAAGTACCGAATTTACCTAAATCTCCCTCCTTCTATTTTACCGATTCATAAATACAGAATCGGTAAAATTCGGTATTTATGAGTCGGTAAAATAGAATTACCTACATCTGGCCCCAGGTTCTTCAGCCATACAACACAAGTCATAAAACTTGCATTTGGTACAAGAAACTGGTTCCTACCTGATCGAAATGCTAATATACAATGCATTTGTTGTTTATGGTCCGACAGCCCCAGGAAGAATCATATCTTTCCTTGACTTTTGGTTGTTTGCCATTGAAAGTCTTACCGGTACAGAAGCAGTACCCTCCAGTTCATATGCTCTGGAGGATGTGGCAAGGCTGCAGGAGCAACACTTTGCTAATCTCATTCCTACAACACCTAAAAAAACTCCAATACGGTGTTGTTGCAAAGCCTGCTCTAAGCATGGAAAGAGGCAGGAGAGTTGTAGCTACTCTCTCAGAACCCATCTCACCCAGACCTGTGTTTTCCTGATTGTTTTATATTGTACCATACAAAAGCGAAGTATTGGGAAATTGACTGAGGTGGAGCTGCCATTATGTAAACCTTTCAATGGCTATGCATGGATGGCTACCTTCCATAGGCCACTACATCACTAGGCAAGCAGCTGTAAAAATGTTGGGCCTGCACTTGAGGACATCAGAGAGTTGCTTAAGGCCTGCTCAACACCTTTGTCAGTCTTAAGAACATGGTCGGTGTTCTATTCACCGATTGGCAAGTGCATTATAGTCCGCACACTGCACATAATGGTGGGCAGAACATAATCCATGTTGTCACGGAGTACCTTGTGTGACAAAATTGTAAATGCTTGACTAGTTTGTGAAGTGCTTTTTAGGAAACTTATGTATATAACACATGGACAATCATGATTGCCCACGAGAAGCAGAGTAAGTGTAATAGGTCAAATAAATTTCCCATTGGACTTATTCATCCACACTTCTACTTGCTTTCAAAGTGTGCAAACTCAATTAGTAATAAGTTTTATAACCAATGTTATTAAAAAAGGGTACAGGACACAAAATTGTGTATGATTATTGTTTTCACATCTTTAGTATTGCTTATGGTACAAGTTAGGAATTGAGATTCCACACTTTCGAAACAATAGTAGATGAGCCGGTGAATGAGTCCTACAGGACATCTGTTTGGCTTATTACTTTAGGGAACTTAGGCAGTATTCCTCAGCATGCTTTAGTTTCAATCATAGATACCCGTGCTCAGTTTGAGGTATAATCCTCTGGGGAATAATCAGACACCCCCAACTTGCATCCACAAACTGGAAGGAGTTGTATTTAGCACAGTAAGTGTGTTAATGGAGCATGAAAGACATTTTTTGAGCTTCAAGTAGCTAGGGAAGGAAGGCCTTAGTATAAGTTCACTTGGTAACTTTACAGGATTAGTCTGGACTTTGATGAGGAAAGGTATATTAACGTGTAAGGAAAGCTTACAGTAGGTATGCATTCCTAGGGATATTGCATAGGCAGAAGGTAGATAGTAAAGGAGTTACAGATACACATGCCAGGACTTCATCTTCACCTATGGATTCAAACCCATTGGTGCCGCTCTCACCCCTATACTGACTAATTATGGCATGTACGGGTAAATGTTTGACCTACGTGCCATGGTCATCCTTCATCCTGTTTTCAGAATAGTCTGGGTTGGGCAGGTTCTCATAGATGGCTGTCGAGCCTGGGAGAAAAAATGCAGGTACCCCCCTTGCAAAAACAAGTTGTTTTGTGATAGCTATTTTTGATTTATTCATAATACATTTTGGGCCCTTCCCTGTCAAGGGAGCTTGAACCACTCACACAAGTGAGGTAGCATTTTTATCGGGGGATCTGGGGGAATGCTGGGTGGTAGGAAATGTGTGCCCACCTGGTGATACCACAACTTTCCCACATAGAAATGTGAGGACAATGTGACATTTTAGCTACATTTGATGTTTGCAAGGGATTCCTTCTCGACTTATCTGCAGCCTTCGATACGGTCCACCATAATGTGTTGGTGGACCGTTTAGAGGACTGTGGGATTCAGGGGAGAGCACTGAGTATCCTGAAAGCTTTCCTGAGGAATAGAGTCCAGGTGGTGGCAATGGGAGACTTCGAGTCCAAACCTTTCGAACTCCCAGGGGGGGTCCCGCAGGGATCCTCCCTAAGCCCCACACTATTTAACATTTATGTTTCCTCTCTTGCCCCGGTGATCCGATCCTACGGGTTCGAGTTAACATCGTATGCCGATGATACGCAGATTGTGGTATCATTGCTTCCGGGGAAAAATCTAGGCGTTGCCGCCAGGTTTCAGGATTGCATGAAGGCAGTCAGCATCTGGATGGAAAAAAGTTGCTTAAAGTTGAACTCGTCTAAAACGGAGGTGCTACTTTTTGGGTCTAACACCAACCTCTGGAGCCCTGAGTGGTGGCCGGAAGACATGGGACCCCCTCCCTCCCCTGCCACGAAGGTGAAGAATTTAGGAGTGATTATAGACGATCAACTCTCCTATAAACCCCAAGTAAAGGCGCTCTCCTCATCCATTCATTGGACCTTGAAAATTATCAGGAAGAACCTCCCCTTCCTACCAGTAGGGAGCAGAAAGACGGTGGTGACAGCTCTTGTGCTCTCCCACCTTGATTACTGCAACAGCCTGCTCCTAGAGGCCCAACAGGTGCTGTTTTATAAGCTGCAGGTATTACAAAACGCTGCAGCCCGTCTTATTGTCGGTCTGCCTAAATTTGCATCCGTTTCCAGGGAGCTGGAGAAGTTGCATTGGCTCCCGGTGCGGAAACGGATCAGGTTCAAGTCCTTATGCATTGTTTATAAAGCGCTCCATGGAATAGGTCCAATGTTCCTCCAGCAGCTCTTCCAATGGTACATGCCGGAAAGACAACTAAGGTCGGCTAACTTGGGGCTGATCAAGACTGCCCGCATCAGGAAGGTGCGCTGGGGGGGCCGAAGCTTCGTTAGCCCCCCCAGCCCTGCCACGAAGGTGAAGAATTTAGGAGTGATTATAGACGATCAACTCTCCTATAAACCCCAAGTAAAGGCGCTCTCCTCATCCATTCATTGGACCTTGAAAATTATCAGGAAGAACCTCCCCTTCCTACCAGTAGGGAGAAGAAAGACGGTGGTGACAGCTCTTGTGCTCTCCCACCTTGATTACTGCAACAGCCTGCTCCTAGAGGCCCAACAGGTGCTGTTTTATAAGCTGCAGGTATTACAAAACGCTGCAGCCCGTCTTATTGTCGGTCTGCCTAAATTTGCATCCGTTTCCAGGGAGCTGGAGAAGTTGCATTGGCTCCCGGTGCGGGAAACGGATCAGGTTCAAGTCCTTATGCATTGTTTATAAAGCGCTCCATGGAATAGGTCCAATGTTCCTCCAGCAGCTCTTCCAATGGTACATGCCGGAAAGACAACTAAGGTCGGCTAACTTGGGGCTGATCAAGACTGCCCGCATCAGGAAGGTGCGCTGGGGGGGCCGAAGCTTCGTTAGAGGGGGGGCAATGGCCTGGAATGCCCTTCCTTTGGCCCTAAAGCAAAGTGCAGACCTTTTGGCATTCCGGAAAAAATTTAAAACTTGGCTATTCTCGACCTAAATTAGAGGCTGGAAATTCAGGGAGCTACCACTTCAGCGCCAGGACACCGGTTGGGATTAGTGCGCTCTATAAATGGTATAACTAAATAAATAAATACATTCTAGGTAAGAATAAGTAGGGAGGTCCATGCAATTCACACCTCACCAGATTCCCCTGGGTTTCTAGTTTTCAGAAATGTCTGGGATTGGTAGGTTTCCCTAGATGGCAGCCGAGCCCCGGACACAAAACACAGGTGCCCTTCTCGTTTTTTGATAGATATTTTTGATGTCTCCACAATATGTGTTGGACCTTTTCTTGTAGCTGCCATGAGATCTACGCACATAAGTGAGGTGCCATTTTTATCAGGAGACTTGGAAGGATGCTGGGTGGATGGAAGATTGTGGCTCCCCACAGACTCCAGAACTTTCCATCACAGAAATGTGAGGAAAATTTGTTTTTTTTGGTTAAAATTTGAGGTTTGCAATGGATTCTGGGTAAAGGAACATGATGAAAGCCACACACGTCAGTCCATACTGGATACCTCTAAGTGCCTAGTTTAAAAAAATGTACAGTATGGCTAGGTTTCACTAGGTGTCGGATGAGCTAGGGTCCAAAATCTTGAGTTACCCACAATGGAAAAAAGGGTTGGTTTTCAGTGGAAAAATGTGCTTCGTCCATGTTGTGTTTTGGGCAGTTTCCTGTCATGGCCACTAGGTCTACCCACACAAGTGAGCTATCATTGTATCACAAGACTTAAGGAAATACTGGGTGTAAGGAAGTTTGTAGGGTACCTGCCTATTCCAGAACTTTCTGTCACAGAAATGTGAGGAAAATTAGTTTTTTTAGTAGAAGTTTGAGGTTTGCAATGGATTCTGGGTAGAAAAATGTGGGGACAGCCACTTAAGTCAGCCCATCCTGGAAACTCTTAGGTGTCTAGTTTTCAAAAATGTATAAGTTGGCTAGGTTTCCCTAGGTGCCGGCAGAGCTAGGATCTAAAATCTAGAGAGACCCACATTGGAAAAAAAGGATCAGTTTTATATGGAATAATCAGCTGCATCCATGTTGCATTTTGGGCTGTTTGATGTCACAGCCACTAAGTATAACCACACAAGTCAGGTAGCATTTGTATCGTGAGACTTACTGGAGCATAGAATAGTAGAACATTTGTTATTGCCGATTGGATTGCACTGCATTTGTGGATTTCAAATGTAAGCCAGTATATAAGAAAGATTACATTTTTAAAAATACCCCCCAAATCACACGCTAGTACAGGTACCCACAAATTCAGAGATGTAGAAAGAACCACTTTTCCTAAACTCAAGTTCTTTAACATATATGTTTCCTTGATACCCATTTTTCACTCTGCCTATTTCGTTACACGTTTTGTTCTGTACTAGGTATTCAATGGTAAACCATCGTATGGTGCAGCTCAGTTGTTGAATATAGGTACCTTGGGTTCTTGGAGAACCTACAAACACTACATATCCAGACAACCAGAAGGGTCTACCAAATGTAATGATATCTTATTTTTGTCAATCAGCTATCATAACAAAAAGTTACAGATGAAAATGTTGTCACAAATTCAGTTTTTTCCTACTTGTAATCAATATTTCTTTATTTCAAGATTATTTTCCTTGTGAAAACCTTGAGAGATCTGCACATGTGACTCCATGCAAATTAAGATCTTTCTTTACTTTTCAGAAATCTATAGCTTTTCCGGATCAACCATGGGTTTCATATTGAATTCCACCACAACCTGGAAGTAGGATAAGAGAGCACAAAAATTAAGGAAAATAGGGTACCTCTTACAAAAATGCCAAAACTGTGGTACAAAATTTGGTTTTGGGGTTTTGGGTTCGGCTCTGCATGTTTATGAAAGCATGGAAGATGGTGTCTTTGGCACCAACAAACCGTTTGTGGGTGCCACTTTTAAGGAAAAATCATTCACTTTTATCTGGAACACTTTTTTCCTATTTTTCTGAAAAAACAAACTGTTGCTATATTTTGCCTATTTTCTTTGTCTTCCCCAGGGGAAAACACAAACCCTGGACACCTTTAGAGTCCCCAGGATGTACGAAAAAAAGGACACAGATTTGGCATGGATCACTTATGTGGAAAACAGTTATGGAGCCCTAGGTGCGAACTACCCCAAATAGCCAAGAAAGGGCTCAGCACTTGGGAGGAAAAGGCCCAGCAGTTAAGGGGTTAAAGCATAAACATACTAACATATACTTATCTATATACTCACATAATATTATGTGGTAGCGTCTTTCCTGGTAAAAGCATGCATGGTAAGACCATCCTTGGTAAAGGTATATGCATGGTAATGTCATGCGTGGTATAGGCATATGCCCGATCAAGGATTCCTGGTAATGCGTGGTTATGACTGCGTGGTAATGGCTGTTTCCCAAAGAAGAGAGAAGGCTACACAGGAAAGAAAAAAAAAGGAAACGGGAGAATAGCAAGGTATGATTTTCCAAGTTGCCTCAGACGCAGTGTAGGGAACTGCTGAGGTCAGACTGTGGGATTTGGGAAAACTGAAAGCACACAGCTGTTCCAATGATATGTGATACAGTGCAATACATCCAATTATGGTCTTGCAAAAAAAGTAGCAAACACAATGACGATGGGAGTGGTGTTATCTGTTCAATTCAATCTCAGTATGTTATGTTATGTTATGTTAATTTTGATTTCTATAGCGCACGGCTACTCCATTGGAGTGTCCCGGCACTTTTTATTGGCGGCTCATAAGAAGAAAAACATAACACAGAGACAATAAAAACATCAACTGACAGCGAAGGAAACATATTAAAGGGTAAAAAGCCAGGTTTTGAGGCCTCTCCTGAAAGACAACAGGTTAAAGGTACAACGTAGGGCCAATGGCAGAGCGTTCCAGAGCTGTGGTGCCCTCAGCCTGAAGGAACGCCCCCCAATGCGGGCCTTCTTTATTCGGGGGACCATCGCAAGAAACAAAGATTCAGAACGCAAAGCACGGACCGGGCGATAAAAGCCAAGCCTGCTTTGAAGATATTTTGCTCCTGAACCAAAGAGCGCCTTATGAGCCAGAGTGAACGCCTTACAAACTATCCGCTTCCGGATACGCAGCCAATGGAGCGACTGCAAAAGGTCGGGCACTCTGGCTCGCCTGTGAAGGCCAAAGATGGCGCGTGCGGTGGAATTCTGCACCACCTGCAGCCGCTGTACAAGATATTCCGGAAGACCCAGATAAAGGACGTTGGAGTAGTCCAATCTGGAGCCAATTAAGGCTTGCACCGTGATCCTCCTGTGCTCTTACGAGAGCAAAGGGAGAAACTTCCGGAGCATCTTGAGGATGCCGAAACATGTGCCCGTAAGACCGAGGATCTGAGATCTCATTGTCAGACCATTATCGATCTTAATCCCCAGATTTTTTGCCAGCTGGGACGCCTGTACTGGGGGAACATATTAATCGGCCACCATGTCTGCCAGTCGGGGTCTGAGGCACAGCCGAAAAACAGTACCTCCGACTTGTCTGAATTACATTTGAGGCTGTTCAGATGAAACCACCTGAAAACAGCCCCAAGACACTCCCGAATACTCTCTGCGTCGAACTCCTCTCCTTTCCCGCTCGTAAAGAGGAGCTGGGTATCATCGGCGTAGGACACGATCTGGGCCCCAAAGGACTCAACCAGTGCCGCCAAGGGAGTCATAAAGATGTTAAACAGAGTCGGGCTCAACACAGAACCCTGCGGGACTCCGACTCCCAGCGGCGGCATCTCAGCAGAGCTAGAGGAGGCCCAGACCGTTTGTCGACGTCCAGCTAAAAAAGATGTAAACCAGCTAAGCACCGTCCCCCTCAGACCGATGTCATGGAGTCTGGCGAGGAGCCACTCGTGGCGGACGGTGTCAAAGGCCGCCGACAAGTCAAGCATGACAAGCATGACTTTGCCGCCTGAATCCAGAGCCTCCTTAATGGCTTCTGACACCTCCAGAAGCGCCGTCTCGGTGCTTAGATTGGGGCGGAAGCCAGATTGAGTGGAGTGCAACAGATCATTGGTCTCTAAAAAAGCAGAGAGCACGCTGTGCACGTGCTTTTCCGCGATTTTAGCCAGCGCCGGCAGGAGAGAGATGGGCCTATAATTGGCCAACGCCCCGGGATCTAGGCCGGGCTTTTTAAGGAGAGGGATCACCATCGCCCGCTTCCAGATCTGCGGGACCACCCCCTCACTCAAAGAGAGGTTCAAAAGTGGGTTAGCCAACGGATTTACCACAACCGCCATCCTCGCCAGGAATTTGGCCGGGCATGGGTCTAAAGGCGACCCAGATTTAAGATTGGCCAGAAGTGCCAATGACGCAGAAGTAGAAATAGGCGGAAAAATAGCCAAGACAGGATCCAGGGTGGCTAGAGGAACAGACCCATCCCCAAAACTGGGACGGACTTCAATCAACCTCTCCGGAAAAGAGTCCTGAATCAATTTAATCTTAGCAGTAAAAAACTTGGCCAGATCACAAACCCACGAATCGGAGGGGGCAGCCTGAGAGAGATTGGACCGAGGAGCCGTAAACTCCCTCATGATCGTAAAGATCTCCTTACATGAATTGGAGGCTGCCTCTATCCTCCTAGCAAAGTAACCCCTTTACTCATGTAGGATATCGCGATGATAAACTTTAATCGCAGTCCTGTATGCAAGTCTGGCCACCGGATCGTACTGTGAGCGCCAAGCCCTCTCAGCCACCTTGCACTGCCGACGAGAAGCCGCCAGTGCTTCCGTGAACCACAGAGCGGAAACCCGCTTTGATGTAAGCCGAGGGGCCAGCGCAGGGGCTAAATCATTCAGCCTGTCCGTCAACCACAGCTGCAAAGACTCTAGATCCCGCTCTAGGTCGCCCGAAAGAGGGCACGGATGGTCAAGAGATGCCTGAGCTAGCATCTCAGGAGTCACCCGATGCAGTGCCCTGGGGGCTGGTCCATACTGTCTAGGCGCAGCGCTAGGGAGTTTCTTCATACCTGGTACATAAAACCTAGCCAACCTATGATCGGACCAGAGCACCGGAAGAAGTTCAATACCTTCTAAGGGGGCCGTAGAAAAAACCTGATCCAGGGTGTGACCTCTGTCGTGTGTGGGGCCTGCAAGAAACGGGACAAAACCAAGGGGGGGCCGTAATATCGAAAAGTTTAATCGCATCCGGGTCCTCTCCCTCGTCCATATGGAAGTTAAAATCTCCCGCCAACACACAATGCTCGGCGCTCAAGGCTAGTCCTGAAATAGCTGCCTGCAGTTCATCAAAGAAGGATCCGGCCGGTCCGGGGGTCTATAGACCAACAGCCCTTGAAGAGCTTGATGGGGGGCCAGTGAAATAGAGAAGGCCAGAGATTCAGAGCCTGTAATAGTATCCATAGGGATGATAGAACAGGTGGCAAGCTTATTCACCACAAGAGCCACCCCTCCTCCCCTCCCCTTCAGTCTATCTTGTCTAAAAATATTATATTCCGGCGGGATAGCCGCGGCGATATCGGGATTGGACAGATCCCCTAGCCATGTCTCTGTCAACATGAGACATAAAGGTTCTTCCATAACAAGGAGATCAAAGATCTCCTGGGCATGTCTGCGCACTGATCTGGTGTTCAAGAGCAGGCAGAGGTGTTTCACATTGGCCACTCCTCTCTTCAATAAAGTGGTCGGGGCATACCCTGGTGACCACCCACATCCAGGACATTGCCTCTTACCCCTATAGCGACCAGGAAAAACTGTATGACAGGTACAAGATATTTTTTGCAAAGAACGGAGTTCCAGCGCCGAGTAGGATACCATCCTTCGACAGCCACTAAGAAACCTAAGGGGCCAGACCCACCCGCCGCTCCAACGCCTCCGGGACGCTGACGGGCAGGACTCTGGCAAGACTCAGGCAAAGCGAGGGCGACCCCGCTGCGCGATCCCGCTGCGCTGTGAGGACAGGTTTAAATAGGGCCTCCAGGTGAGGTACGAACCGCCCCACGAGGACGCTCAATATGGCGCTACCAAAGCGTCACTGCCCCTCCCAAAATGGCGCCCAAAGTAGAAACGCTGCAGAGCCCCAACAGCCCCAAACCCGGACCCGCTAAAGCAGCGGTGGATAACAATTATGTGGAGGTAAGGGGACAGCTCCCAGGTAAAAGCAGGGGAAAAGAAACAAAAATACAAAACAGGTAATTAAAAGCGAGACGCGCTAACCAAGCAGCGCTAAAAGCAGTGCTGAGCCGCCACACCGGGCTAATGATTCCTAACAGGGCGAAAAGACAGAAAGGACCGCCTTAAATAGGGCCTTCGGGTGAAGTACGAACCGCCCCACGAGGACGCTCAATATGGCGCTCCCAAAGCGTCACTGCCCCTCCCAAAATGGCGCCCAAAGTAGAAACGCTGCAGAGCCCCAACAGCCCCAGACCCGGACCCGCTAAAGCAGCGGTGGATAACAATTATGTGGCGGTAAGGGGACAGCTCCCAGGTAAAAGCAGGGGAAAAGAAACAAAAATAAACAAAAATACAAAACAGGTTTTAAAAGCGAGACGCGCTAACCAAGCAGCGCTAAAAGCAGTGCTGAGCCGCCACACCGGGCTAATGATTCCTAACAGGCAAGATTTCAAGTCAAAGGCCAATCCTGGATTCCAACTTGCTCAGAAATTAAGATTGACCACATTTGTGTTATCACAACCCAAATGAGATTTCTCTTACAGAAAGTATTCGCTCTTCTAACTGTATTACATCTTCAAAACACAAACAAATACCAATTCTGTCTTTTCCACCCTTCTAAAGTCCTAAGCTGGGAATGAAGTAGACCTGATACTGGTCACTTGTATTCTGTCACCTACACTTGTTATTCTGTGAAGGTTTTCCAGTGTTGGAGAAGAAGAAACTTCTGTAAAAAGATCCTCTAAATTCCTGCAATACAACCCAATTGA
Source organism: Lissotriton helveticus (assembly GCF_964261635.1). NCBI lineage: Eukaryota > Metazoa > Chordata > Amphibia > Caudata > Salamandridae > Lissotriton > Lissotriton helveticus. The sequence continues at coordinate 712,731,224 of NC_136069.1, forward strand.
GTGATATCTGGCTCTGAACTGACACCTACCACAAACTTAAATTCATTTTCAACATAGTATATCAAAGCAGGGCAAAGTTATTCATGTTGAGTAACCTAGCACACAAAGGGGACGATTACGAGCCTGGCAATCCACCAACCACCCTATTATGATTAGGCCAGTCGGACTGCCATTGCCCCTCCACAGCCGCCAGGAAACCACATTTCCCTGGCAGTGTATGTGACGTCAGGAGGCACCAATCTTCAGGAGTTTCCTCTCTTTTGCATGGCTGTTTCTCCTCCTTGAAACCCTGGTGAAGAGGAAATAAATGGGGCCCCTCTGCGTCCTGGGTTGCATGCAGGAGGGCACAACCTGCGCCACCCTGCGTGCATGCACCCCAGGTCCTGCACGGCAAGAACTTTTCAGTCCAAGCCATGCAGGAACTGTTTTTGGCATTCTCATTGCGATGTCCATTTTTAGAGACACTGCTCTGGGAACACCAAACAAACCCGCCAGACAGGAGGAAACTCCTAATTTGGCAGGCGGCCTGACTACAGCTGTGGTGGAGCGGCAGTGGGGAGGACCCAGCGCTGCACTGCCAAAGTCATAATCAGAACCTAAATGTTTTTTATTTTGGCACTGAAGCTCAGCAATATGATCTTGTCGCACATGATCTTTAAGTGCCCTATCTTGTGAACCATTTCAGGTAAAGTGTGGAAAGTTGTTAAGCTTGTCTCAATAATTATAGTTAATAACTTCTCATCATTAAAGTCTTTCTATGTATTGCAGAAACACTAGCTTATCAAAGCTGTAAAGGTGTCAACATGTTTATTAACTGGTAATATTTTACCAGAGTTTCAATTGGTTTGCACTGATTTCTTCTTCTTTTTTTCTTTAATGAAAGAACTTTATTCTCCATGTCTGACAAATGTAAATTTCCCAGTTGGGACCATTTCTTGAAATATTTGATTAGTTCTTGTTCACTTCAATGAACATTCACCCTTGGAAGCTATTTATTGGTAAGAAAGTTTCAAGTAGTTTCTGTTACCATTGATTTACTACTTTATTGATATTTCTGACACTTCTCTTTTCCCTTTCCTCGTCGTCTTTTTTATGTTCAATTTGTCCTTGTACTCATCTAACTTAGATAGCTATTTTACATTATATGTATTTTAGGTAAATCAATAATATATTGGATTTTCTAAACCTAAAGCTATTTAATTTTTTGAAGGACTCTTTCTAAATGTCAAGGAGTTATAGCCATTCTGTTCAGTTTGACAAAATAGGAAAAAAGGCTATTAAGATGTGGGTGGTGAAATCAATTTGTAGGCACTCACACCACACGTGCACACTTCTACAAAATGTCAGTCACTTGTTTTCCTTCTCATTTGCTGACAGAGTTGGGTAGGCAAATAAAGAGAAAGGGGCAAGAGCTTGTTTTCTTTTTTTAAATGCAAAGGGTAGAGCAATGCCAGGGGCACACATGAGTTATGAGCAATGTTGGGGGTGGAGGGAAATCCAATGGGGGTAGGAGAGCAAAGGTCAAGGGGAGACGAACAACCAGATCAGATAGCAGGGTGGCACAAGCAGAAGAGAAGGGGGAGGACGCGAGAGAGAATGCAACATGGAGGGGTGGACAGACGCACATGGTTAACAGTGAGCAACCTTGAGTGAAGAGAAAAGAAGCTCACGAGGGAGACAGCTGAAAAAACCCATGCACTCTTACGGAGTGCTTAGCCAAAAAGTAAAAAGTTGTACTTGAAAAGCAAGCATAGACACCAGCCAATCAATAGACATGGGGGGGACAAACACATGATTGACATGCTGGGATCACAAATAAGAAGCAGACAAATAAAAGGGACAGGAGAGCAAAACAAACGTAATCAATGGCCAGGCTCTAAGTCACTGTATGTTCTTGATAAGCCCACAGTGTGTCTTTTGCAACCAGCCACCTGCACTGTCTGATTGGCTTGACCTAAAAATGGTCATTCCTAATGCTGAACAGCATTGACAAAAAAAAAAGCAATAGTGTGGTTTATACACCAGCATGAGTCACCACACATACGCTTTTGTCCAGGATCAATTTTGAACCCAGTTTGATGACTTGTGTATGTGAATTAATTGACACACTTGTGCACCTACATCATGGTGAGTCAGCCGTTTTTTCTTTCAGTTTACAGTTCTAAGATACTTGTCACCCAACTAGGATCAGTAAAATAAAAAAAAATTATAACCAAAGATGCATGAATGTGTGAAAAAGAGTGGCCCAGTTGCAAATTGCAATTGCTGTTCCTACTTAAAGGAGAGGGAGGGAGCAAGAAATACGTGCAATCCAAAGGAATTCTGAAAGCATAGGAAAAAACTAGTTGTCTGAATTTAAGCAAGGGAATTATACAAGTCGTAAATCAATAGGATACTAGATAAGCTATGCTCCCTAGGAGGGGAAAACACAAGAAGAGGAAGGAAAGCCATTGAAGAAGTGAGCTATTGCGATTGACAAAAAAGCTAACCAATGATGAGCAATAGGCTGACCTAAAGCCCACTCTCAGTATTAGTAGTGTATACAGTAGGCCTTTAGGCAAATGTCAGAGGCTAGACCTAAATAACAAAAACAGACCTGGTGACTTATACCTCACTTACAGCGGGTGCTGGTGTAGATTTCAAACCACATTTACATTTCAGGTTAGGCTACAGAAAGTGTGCCCTATAAAAGATATAGCTCATCTCTAACTGTATATTCCTAAACTAGCCTCAACACCAAAGCCTTTCACATAATGAAAGCGTTACAATGAGGTTGAAGACTGGCACCAGGAGTCCCACTGATCTCACGCACATTTGCCTCAGAAGTAGATTGGGTGGTCATTGCTAATTGAGGCAAGTGACTTCTGATGGGTGACATTTCCTGTGCACACCACTTGCACGCATAGTTCTGTAAACTCATCACATCATGGTGGGGAGGGAATTAAGGACAATTTCACCCCATGCAACCCCTAACAGACACAAAAAGGCACTATTGGGAAGGAATGTGCCCCCTCTGCATCTCTACTGTTTAAACTGTTACTAGACAACAATTCAATTCACTATGATTTGTAAAGCACAGAATATCACCCCAGGGGGATGGGGATGGGCAAGTCAGAGGAACAGTCAGGTCTTGAATGCTCTTCTGAAATCCGCGAGGGTGGTGGTGATACGGAGGTGGAGGGGTAGGCCATTTCAGGACTTGGCAGAATGGTAGGAGAAGGAACGCCCCCTGCTTGGGTTCGACAGATGTGTGGAACGTGTTTAAGGGCCATGTGGGTTGAGCCGAGTTGTCTGTTGGGATGGTAAAAGGTCAGTCGGTGGTTGATGTAGGCAGGTTCTATGTTGTGTAGGCCTTGAACACGTGGGTGAATAGTTTTAAATGGCATCTCTACTTGATAGGGAGCCAGTGATGCTATGTTTTGAATGGTCTGGAGTTGTTTCGGCTGTTGGTTTATGATTCCGGCATAGAGTGCATTGCCGTACTCCAATCGACTGATGTTGAGGGTCTGTGTAACTGTTTTTTTGGTGCTAGTGAGATCCACCTGAAGATCTTATGGAGCATCAGAGGATGTGGAAGCTTGAGGGGGTAACTGTAGTCACCTGGCCCTTCAGAGAGAGCTAGCTGTCCAGTAAGATGCCTAGGCTCCTGGCATGGGTGGTGAGGGGTTTGTGGGGTCCGGGCGCAGAAGACCACCAGGAGTCATACCAGGGGGAGGAGGTATGTCCAAAGATGAGCACTTCCATCTTGTCCATGTTTCATTTCTGGCAGGTGGACTTCATCCAGTCCGCGACGTTGGTCATGGCATTCTGGAAGTTAGCTCTGGGGGTGGAGGTGTCTTGGGTGAGCAAGAAGATGAGTTGGGTGTCATCAACGTATGAGGTGATGTTTAGTCCGTGGCTGCGAGCGATGTTGTTCAGCGGAGTCACGAAGATGTTGAAGAGGGTGGGGCTGAGTGAGGAGCCTTGGGGATGCCACAGATGGTGATTTTTTGATTCTGAGGTGAACAGTGGGAGACGTATTTTGTGAGTGTGTCCAGAGAGGAACAAGATGATGAGCCTGAGTGCGTTGCTGCTGATGCCAATGTGATGCAGTCTGTTGACCAGGATCTGATGCGATACAGTGTCGAAAGCTGCAGAGAGGTGAAGGAGGATGAGGGCAGCTGAATCTCTATGGTGATGGGATGTTCATGGGATGGTCCTGATGTTGTCTCTTGTGGCTATGAGGGCTGTTTCAGTGTTGTGGTTTGAGCGGAGGCCTGATTGGGAGGTGTCCAGCAGGTTTTTTCTCTCAAGGTGGTCTGTGAGCTGGTGGTTGATGGTTTTATTGAGTACCTTCGCTGGGAATGGGAGGAGAGAAATGGGGCAGTAATTTTTCAGGCAGTTGGGCTCTGCGGTGGGTTTCTTTAGTATGGGTCTTACTTCCGCGTATTTCGAGGTTTCCGGGAAGGTGAAGGAGTTGATAGCCGAGTTGAGGATGTGCACGGTTGGAGGGCGCATCTTTTCTCATCCTAAGTTGAAAGCGTGGTGTGTGTAGGCGTCCTTCATGATGGAGGACATGATGTTTGCTGTGGTCTCGGTGTTGAGGTGTGTCCAGTCAGTGAGGTGATTACGCTGAGTTTCCGTGGGGGATGTGGGTGGAGTGAGCTCGGTGGGTTGAGGGTCACAATTGCTGTATATGTCTGCTATCTTGTTGTGGAAGTAATTTGAGAGGCCGTCTCAGAGGTCCTGAGAGGAAAAGGTTGTGTTTTCGACAGACTTTAGGGCGGAGAATTACTTGATGATGTTAAAAAGTTCCATTGTGTGGTTGCTGCTGTTCTTGAGGCATGTGGACAGGGCAGCATTTTGGCTTCTTTGAGGGAGTGATGATAGTCCCTGAGGGTGGACATTAGCGCAGAGTGGTCTGTAGGGTTTCTGCTGGCAATCCATTATCTTTCTAGTTGTTTGCATTCTCTTTTGATGCTAGTAGTTCTGGGATGAACCGGGTGGCATGTTTGTTGGACGTCTTGGTGTTGGGTTGTTTGATGGGGTGACACTATCAGCACTGGCGGTGAACAATTGTTTTCATAATCTGTGTCACTCCATGTCCGTTGAAAATCCAGTTTAACCAAACAATGTAAATGAATTCCAGATGAACTTCTACTTATAGCACCCCATGACATTGTCTACCCAAACAATTTTTGGGGGGGTTTAGCGAAGGAGCTCTCTGAAGGGATCTTAAGGAAACAGAAGGTGTGTTACAGAAATATTCACCTAAATAAATACTATTAATTAATATGTCTCTGCCTCTGGAAGAGTGAGAAATGAGAAAAGGACAAACAAGTCACTGTGGGTGAATATATGGAAGTAAAGACAAGTTTGACTCCGATAAAAATGTGGTCATTTCGGTTACGTTGAGAGAAGATAGAGTGCCACAGAAATTTGAAAGCTTCTGTTCTGAGCACACCGCCTTCAATTTACTTTATGCAGATTATTCTTTGGTTCACAATTTAAACTTGCAATCTCACAAAGTCTCTCTAGCATACTCTGAGTATATATTGGGCAACTTAACCTGCACCTGAAATGTAAATTATCCGAGATATCCTTTTTGCAATAAACTGTGGTAAATGACAGCATGAAACTATATGCCCATTTGTTTTATGTGTGGTTGTGTGCAACAAACAGCTATAACTTGACCATACTGGAAGACAATCCCACTGATCCATCAGGATTATTATTGAAGTGATATTCTTTTCACCTAGTTCTTAAAGATACAGATTTCTCAATCTCGGAATTGCAGTACTGGCACTCTTACTCTACTTTTGGGTGAAATGTAGTCATTAGCCAGTACTTCTCTTAGTAGGTGACATTTTCATTTGTTCGTTGGTCAGTATGCTCAAATGATTAGATATACCAGCTGGTTTTCCAAGCATCGGTTAAACTAGTCTACAATAGACAACTGTTTCTTTGTACTTGTGTGTTAATTTCTTAAACATTTTGTTAATGACTGGTCTGGGTGACTCAACGGTTCTCCTGACCTTTGCAGAGATAATTGTTTTTACTGTACGGCAATTAGTAACGGTTACCAGGGATAAACAAGTGGCTGGATTTGGATCTAGGAAAGCAACTTGCTTGCATTGAAAGGCACATTGTCAACTCCTCAGTGTCCATTAGGGGTGGGGTGCTCTGTAAAAAGCAGAACCACCCAAAGTGCCCACATGTACAGCAAAGATATCCTATTCCTGAATTCTATCTTGAAGACAGTCCAGAAGGTTGAAAAGCCAATGAATTTGTGACAGTACGTTGAAAAGTGTTTTTGAGCTTTGGTGTAGTAGGTTAATATATGGTGTCAGATACTCACCCCCAGTCACTATTAGATCTGGGTTGAAACCATCATCGTTCTTTAGCTCACTTCGCCACCCAAGTTAACACCCAGCCATATGCAAATCAGTCTTGAACCTGTTCCTCATGGGAGAAGTCCAGCCCAAACTGCCAAGCCAGGTCTTCCCTGGACCGGAATGGTTTCAGGGTAAAACCCGTCATCAGCCAGGCTAGCTTGAATCTACTGGCAAAGTGAGCAAGGGACCCACTTCTGGGCATACCCTGCCAACTTAAGGCAAACAAAGCAAACACAATGAGATGATGGATGGAGTGCTGTAACCTTTTAGACCTCTACCCCCAGTCACTATTATATCTGGATATTTATTAGGTAATTTTTAATTTTATTCTGTTTGTCGCAACACTTGATGGTTGGATATTTGATTGTATACATGTTTTAATATTTCTCTTCTTGTTTCATAGGAATGTTTTAACTTACGTATCTATTCATTTATCTTCTTTTGCAGACCACACAGTATGTTTGATAAAAGTCTTTTTTAGGAGGAAGCAATGTATAAAGGAAGAATTTTGAATTGTATGTAAAGTATCTCTCGTTTAATTTGCCTGTGTATTTTTGTGGAACTCCATAGGAGTTCCATATCAAAATAAATAAAACAATTAATTGTATAGTTGGCAGACGGTCTTGGGAGGCAGGAGGAAGCTCGAGTGCAGGGGTCCCTGTAGCACCATATCTTAAGCCTCTGGAAACTCTGGTGCATACACACAGGGGCACTACACCTGAAGTATACCTAAGGACAATAGAGGCCGACAGCCCGAGAGGGTGAGTGTAGAATAAAAAAGCACCATAGAACAAAAACCCTCAAAAGAAGGGTGGGGAGAAGCACGTAGATGAGCGCTAAGAGGCTCAGAGTAATGGAGAGTGAGCCCTGGTCTCAGTGGATGCGTCCCAGCTAGGTCTGGGACAGCAGTGAAGGGTGCTGGGATGCCTGCACAAGATCACACAGACCCCACAAACTCCGTCCAACACAAGGAGCAAGATTATAAAAACCCTAGGAACTCCCCCAACACATAAAACATCATTCCAAGCCCAAAGAAACCTCTGAATCATCTATTGCTCCTATTTATGAACATTAACAAAAAATATAACTTAACCTAAATGGAGGCTACCCACAACAAATATCATAGACAGTAGTCAGCTGCAAGCAAGCCAGAAGTGATGTTAAAGCCAGGACAAAAACGACCTTCCGCAGTCAGCCAATTATTAATTAAAAAAATTAGATCGGGGAAAGTTTGTCAGGCAATCACAAGTAAACCAATGAAGAGTGCCCTTCCAAAAGATCTTACCCCAAGCAATAACAAATAAAAAAACAACCAGGCAAAAAAAGAGGCTGGTTTCATGCACGAACACCAGCACCAGCATTCTTCAACATAGGGGGAAAAAATAAAATTAAAACTGTTTCTTTCTAATGGACCCTATTGCTTCTATATATGCTTCATTGGAAGAGGCCCTGGGTCTAACGAAGCCCTATACTTCGGAACAAATCTGGCAAGGATAGCCCCCAGACACCAGGGTCAGCAAAAGTACAGGTTCAACTCCCTAAGCTCAATGAAAGTACCACACACATCCCAAAACATAGTACAGAGGCATGTGCAGCATTTTCTGACCAAAAGGACTTAAACATTCCAAGTAGAACGATAACAACAATTGCTCAAGTGCACACTAGTGAAACCCCTACGACTAAGATTAAGGAGACTATTAGCGGAACAAGTGGAACAAGCCTGGGTCTTAAAGGAGTCAGAAACTCAAGCTACTCATGTCACAAATGGCACTCCAGAAGCACAAGAGGAAGGAGCTTGGTCTCACTCCTTCTCATTATTAAATGACGCAGACCTCCTCCAATCCTTGGAATATAAAACATTAAGTCAAGACGTATTCCAAGATTTAATCCATTCAGCCAAACCAATGCTCAGTCACAAAGTAGCTCCGACTATAATCATGCTAGATGGGGAACATGGGCTGTCAGCCTCCACACCCCTGAAGCAAGAAGGGTGGTCAGCCTCCACACCCCTGAAACCAACTCTAACCACAAAATATGAGGGTGAACAAAGGAGAGGAAAACACTCACTCTCCAGTAAGCTGGGAACAACAGTCATCCCTGATCTCAATATCATCTGTAAATGGAATCTTACAAACATCAGTGACATTCCTGCAATATAACTCCACAGCTTAATTGAGTGAATCTCTATTAGCCACTCTAGAGCGAGCCATCAAGGTACAACATTTTCAATCAGATAAACTTAAGATGCAGATTGACCTAATGAATCTGATAGCAAAACATAAAGCGGGAATTAATCTGAAACTAGAAACAATAACAGCACAAATCGCTCAAGTACAAAACACAAATGAACAGAGCAAAAGCCACTCGCAAAAATACAACACTTGTGGATGTGGCCAAATAATAGACAAATTGGCTTCCCTTCCAGAAATCCTCACGGCAATATTACAAGCGGTACAAGCCACAGAAAAAAACAGCGTCCACAACACAACAGAGTAAAGAAATTCAAGACCCAGCGGCGTCCACCAAGACAACAAACACTATGGAAGCGAAAAAAAGAGGTAGCAGAGGTACCGAGATGAACAAGTAAAATTCAGGATTCTGTTCCAGCAACGCCCCCATCATAGTGCCCACACCGTCATCCGCTCCCCCCCTGCATTTTATACACTTGCCCATATAATGATTACACAGGACACAATATATTATGGGTCAAGAACTGCTGCAGGTTTATTTTCATACAACAAAAAGTATGACGTTTTTGTGGGTTATCTTACGGGCGATCCAGGGCAGGCAGCCCCTCGCTGCCCCACCCGCCTTCTGAGCCAGCCGGCACGGCGGTCGACGCCCGGACAGTGCAGCCTTTGCTGATCCCCTTACGGATCACGTGATCATGTCTTATACTCCCGCCCCCCCTTTCAGGGCGGAGCGTGGTGTGGCACACCCCCGGTTGGTAAGGCCCCCCAACCGCCCGAAGGACTAACGGGGCGCCGTCGGGGTTTTCCCAGAACCTCCCTGCGGCTCCAGGTCTTTGGCTCATGCACCCTTTCTGTGCCAGGCAGAGGTACCCTTACTGCACCCGTCTGCCGCAGAGGTACCCTTACTGTACCAGTCTGCCTCCAGATCGCCTTGTAACTCCGCCTGCAACACAAAAGAAAACATTAGAACATCCAAATCAGCCTGCCACCTGTCACGCTGCTGGGTACGAGGACAGGGTGGGTGCAGCGAGGCAGGCAGGCGCAGGACGAACAGCACCGAGGCCGGACAGGGGCATCCGGGAGGACAGACGACTGGAAAAGAGGTCACATGCAGGGCTGCAAGGGCCTAAGTACCCGGCCCGCCCCCAACGCGCCATCCTCCGGATGCACGTCACTGGTGCACCCGGCCGGGGGAGGGGCAGATGCACTGCCCGAGCCTCCCCCTCCACGAGGACTGACGGACGGAGGGGGGGGCTCTGACTAGTGGGACTAAGGGGGCTGCCCTGCTGATGTCCCCCTGTGAGGGACGCGGGCAACGGCATAGTGCCCACACCGTCATCCGCTCCCCCCCTGCATTTTATACACTTGCCCATATAATGATTACACAGGACACACTATTATGGGTCAAGAACTGCTGCAGGTTTATTTTCATACAACAAAAAGTATGACGTTTTTGTGGGTTATCTTACGGGCGATCCAGGGCAGGCAGCCCCTCGCTGCCCCGCCCACCTTCTGAGCCAGCCGGCACGGTGGGTCGACGCCCGGACAGTGCAGCCTTTGCTGATCCCCTTACGGATCATGTGATCATGTCTTATACTCCCGCCCCCCCTTTCAGGGCGGAGCGTGGTGTGGCACACCCCCGGTTGGTAAGGCCCCCCCAACCGCCCGAAGGACTAACGGGGCGCCGTCGCGGTTTTCCCGGAACCTCCCTGCGGCTCCAGGTCTTTGGCTCAGGCACCCTTAGTGTGCCAGGCAGAGGTACCCTTACTGTACCTGTCTGCCATAGAGGTACCCTTACTGTACCAGTCTGCCTCCAGATCGCCTTGTAACTCCACCACAGCTCTGGCGGAGGCTACCGTCGATGACAGAGCCCCCCACCTCAGAGCTCCCTAGTTACATCTCGCAGCTTCTAGTGCCTCCCGCACGTTAAGGAGAAACATATCCTTCCTGACTTACACTTTCATAGTTATGGTCACATTATCCTTGGCGCCCTGACAATGGGGTCACCACAGGAATGAAGGAATAAAGCACGGTGTCCCACCTCAGTCGTTGCACATTTCGTGGGGTGCCAACCTACCGATGGCCGGACCCTGTTATACACCTGTGACCCTGGATACTTATACCAGTACTGGTATTGACTACTAGAGTGGGTCACATGTCTAGCTATAGGCTTCCAGGATTCGCTGGGGACCCGTCATGTCCCTGCTATCAGCCCTAAGTAGTGGTTGTCCCTGATCTAGTGAGGCGCACAAAGGCCATCTCCCACCTTGGGGACTATCTCGCCATTCTGGCGTTGGGCTTGAGCATCCATTTCTTGGTGCATGCTTGCAACATTATGTAATCACCTTAGTTGTGTGGCCCCCCCGCCTGGCAGCAAGCTTGGCTAAGGCCCCACGAAATCACCTGCCTGTGCACGCCAGTCCAGCTATTCCCTAGGCGTCCTGCCCCTAGCTACCAGGCTTACCACTCCAGGCATGTCATTAATTGTCCCCATCTTGCGTTGAAGCCTCTCATGGGAACTACTTAGCCAATCTCCCTTCAAGTTCCCCGTGCAGAGTGACTGGTATGTCCGTCACGTGACCCGTAGGTTTGAGGCAGCCTTTGTGAGATAACCCACTCTTGGAGTGTGCCCCCTGCGACACTTCACCTTGTGCCCTATGTTCCCCCAACATCACTGAAGGGTCACCTAGGATCAGGGAAAACCTCCTATATTCTAGCCGGTGGGTCACTTACTAATTTCCGTACCATTAGTGAGCTGCTGCTGTGTCGCAGCACACACACACATCACCCTCCACTCCTTGAATGCAAACCTATTTAGAATTGTGCTTGTCATGACTCTTGAAAGCATGAGCATGAGAGGGGTGGCCTGGATCAAACCGAAGCTGCTCCACCCAGGGGAGGGGGAGGGGCAACTAAGCTTTTACCTAGGGCAACTGATAGTCATACTGCCTGTGTTGTGATGCGCGAATGCATCCATACCCTCAAATCTTACAAATTGCAGCGTAAGTTGTCTACTGATCTGCAGGGACTTTTAAAGTGTTAGTAGTCGTGCAATTGTAATATGGCAGTAGCCAAATTGAACCTGCCTCAAGGAATAATAAACCTATTCCAACCACTTCATTAAACTGAAAGAAGCACGACAAGCCAGGAATTACTGCCAAGTACCTGCCACGTCCAATATTATTTACACACTCCGCTTGAAGCAACATTTCAATGCCAATACCTCTGTTGACAGACCCATGTTGCGGGTTGAGAATTAGCGTTAGTAGAATGACCTACGGTACGCCTATAGTCCGCTGCTTCATGTTTGAAGAGAGGGTAGGCCCACTGACCTTGGTTCGTTATCACTCTGATCACTGGTGTACCGACATGTCAGCCATCAGTTCCAATTTGCAATCGCTGACACATTTAGTGTTGATTCGTTAAAGGTGTTTGCGAAGTCTATCGTCCTAAAATGTGCTTCCCACTGTGCTGTGCTATACATAAACTTGCTAAAGTGACCCTATGCCCTATGCGCTACACGCAAGAATTAAACCTAACATAAATTGGAAAGTTAGCACTCTGTTAATGACCAATGCAGATAGGAGTGTGTGATTTGGCATCCTTCCTAACTCGTCCTGTGGTATATAAATAAATAATACCGGGACTATTTTTGACTATATTAACAATAACAGATAGCTCAATAAATAAGAGGCAGGATCCGATGTGTCCGAGTCAAAAGGATTTATTCAGGCAAAAAGGAAGGGACTGGAACGGGACAGCCTGAAATAAAACAGGAAGGAAGGAAGGCAGCTGCAAGGTTTCATCGACAGTGCAGCATATATATAGTAATACATTACATTACATTGCATACAGTAGGCGTAACTTATGACAAACGTAAGATAAGAGTGAATGGGTGGAAAAAGAAGGCGTGTACGGGGCGTACACTGAGACATGTGGTATGAACGTCACAAAAGTGTCATGAATGGGGCGGAAACATGGAGGGGGCTACTCAAGCAGCTGGGACCTTTAACCTAGTGGTGCGCGCAAACGGGCAATGACGTGTTACCAGGGAGAACTGGGGGCTATGACTTCTGCGCTAGAAGAGGAGACTAAAGTCTGCGGTGTCAGGACGACATGTACCTATATCATATCTGGTATCTGGTGTTTGGAGTACATGTTGATAGAATCCAAAAGTTATCAGGGCAAAGGCTACTTGACACTAAGACTGGTGCATGCATTATTCTACATGTATTGCGTGTGCTAGGAATATTCTATGCATATTAATACAGTATTTCTCTTACATGGAGACAGAAAGGCTAGACCCTGGCTGAAACTATTGATGCGATTCAGTAGCTTAGGAATGCAGAGAAGGAGGGCTGAACTGATAACTAGAAGCATAACATACTCTTGGCAGACAGGCAGGCAGAGCCAGGCCGGGCCGGGCACTGTGCGGCAGGAAGTAAGCGAAAGGTCAGGGATGCAGGTGGGGGCTGCATCGCTCCTCGGAGAGGGTTCAGGAGACTGGAGCTTGAATCTGGTGTCCGGGCCCTTTTTGAGGCCTAGGAACGGGGATAATTCAATGAATTAACGTGCACACTGTAAAACGTAGCAACATAGGCCTAATACTCGTTGCTTTTACGAGAACTGGAAACTGGCATACTAGAGTTGGACACAACTATGATTGCGTCTTTAATCGATCATAAGGGGATACATATGCATATCGATCATGCACATATAGCATAGGATGGGGAACACGTAGGCACATACAACATGGCAAAATTTACTTTTCCACATTCCCTCCTTGTGCCCTACGTTTCCATCAGGAAACATCTATATTCATGATACCATCTATCTGTTCATATAGCATCATTTGCTCGTCTCGAATTGTCTTAGAACGGGATTTAGGACTAGGAATACAAGAGGTAGCACACATGCCGCAAATCGCAGGGCCACATTGTAAACAGAGGCAGCAACTGAATATGATCATTACTGCTATACCTAGGACTGACAATACTTTCCATCCCCAGGCAGATATGATACCCCAGAGCCAACCGGACCATGTCCAGGTGCCTGGATTCTGGTGTAACTGATGGGCAATGTTATGAAGTCTGGTTATAGCTGAATAAACAGACGGCGCGTTATTAGGAATGAAAATGCAGCAACTAGATCCGATGACTCTTCATGCTCCTCCTCTATCGGCCAGTATGACGTCAAGAACGAGACGATTTTGGAGCACAACAAAACGCATAGCAGATTGCTCTTCAGTCAAGTTACCTAGAGCGGAAGTAGTCTCATTCACTACTGCTTCAAGGGTTCTGGTTAACCTACGTATTAACTTACTATTCTGGACAGGACCTATAAAGAAAAAGAAACCTTTATTGAAGTCTTGATATTGTTCTAGAGCAGTTTCAGTTTGATCGACAATTGGGGGCTCAGTCTCCCTTCTATGTCTAACGTGTACTAGATGTGTGTTTCTATGATAATCAGATGGGGCTAGAAAAACTGGTGGCAGTAGGAAGGCAATGTAACATGTTCCATCCCAATCAAGGGGTAGACGAACATATGCGGTCTGACCACAAACAAAATAAGAATGACGTGAGGCTTTGAAAATAGATTTCCCACTGTCACTATACTGGACCACAATAGTACAATCACTATGTCCTACATGTGCGGAACCATTCTTTCTGACACATAATTCGCCTTTGACTGGTAGTACTGAAATAGCAGGCAAATCTGGAGTAGTATCGGACTGGACATTCAGGACCATGAAATTCGAGGAATAATTACCTAAATCATATACTTCATTTTCTAGATCTAACCCTGTTCTATGGGTAAGACCTTGCTTGTCTGGGAAACATGTTCGATTCAGAAGGGACATATCAGTTGAGGATGACGTTAACGTGGACCATGCTCCACACGAACCATTATGTGAAAACGGATAAGGAAAGAGTGGCAGAACTCCCTTCGGTGTCTGGAAAGGGGGGAGTCGACCACACACCCAACAATTAGTGGCATTGCTGGTCTGGTGTGAATAATGCAACATTCGGATAAAAGTGTTGTTACGCATAGCAAGACGATAGGATAATTCGTGAGGAGGCAGATCACTAAACGTGTGCTCTACTATGACATTAGAAAACATATGCACATGTAAAATAGGAAAACATAAATGTAAAGCATAACTTATGCATGTAACCATAAGACTTAGGAACAATAAAAAGAATAGAACTATAATACATTTCTTAGAGTTTTGACTAACTCTCTCACTGTGTGGGTCTGTCTCATACATGTCAGGAACCTGTCTAACCGTTTCACCCGAGAGGGACTTAGACAATTAAACTGGCTGACTTACTAGACCGCAACTTAGATTTATACTCCTGCTGCGGAGTTTTCTCTAACAGGGGAATTTTATATTCATAGTCTGGACAGTTCTTAAGAGCGGGGCAGTCCTTGAGAAATGTTTTAGGTTTCAGTCCATGGAATTTTTTAACGTGGCTCATATGTAGCCACCCTTTACGATTGTCCAGTTTTACTGCAGTCCTGGTGGTAAGGAGGACAAGACGGGGCTGCTTCCAACGGGGCTCCAGCGGACTTGAACGATCAAAATTGCGAACCAAAACGAAATCCCCCGGAACGACTTCATGCGGTTTCACCTCAGTGTTGTCTGGAAATGCAGCGGCAACCTGTGAACGACAAGATTGTAGTGCAGACATCAAGGAGGCAAGGTAATCTGTCAACATATTACTGTCAATATCGGTAATACTACGGGGTCTAGGTGTACCCCACATGTTAGGGGGGCGGCCAAATACTATCTCGTAGGGAGATAGACCTGAACGGGAGTGAGCAACCATTCTCATGTAGAAAAGGGCAACTGGCAATGCTACTATCCAATCTACACCTTTCTCTGCACATACTTTCGCAATGCGGATTTTCAAAGTCTGGTTATGTCTCTCTACGAGACCGGCTGCTTCAGGATGGCGTACACAATGGAACTTCCACTGGTACCCTAACAGAAGGGAAACTTGTTTCATGAGCTCGGATGAGAATGGCTGGCCGTTGTCTGAATACACGACCCTAGGTAATCCATAGCGGGGAAAGAACTCACGAACCAACTGCCTGGCAGTGGTCGCAGCTGTGTAATCTGGGACTGGATATGCTTCTGTCCACCTGGACAAAGCGCATACAACTACGAGGACATACTTGAAACCTCGACATTGCTCCATCTGAATATAATCCATCTGGAGGACTTCAAAAGGGTGGTCAGGAGGTTGGAATCCACCTTGTTCCACCGGGACACTTTTACCTGGATTGAACTGACAACATATCATACAGGTACGGACTTTCTGCTTGGCTGCTGCTCGTAAATGCTTGTTGAACCAAAGGTTCTGAATACTGTCTAACATGGCTTTTTCTCCTAGATGTGCTGGACTATGTGCGGTGTTAATAATGATTTGAACCATAGAGTCGGGGAGAAACCATGTGGCTTTTCCCTTCGTCAACCATCCTTGATCTGTCTGGACCCCTCCTTGTTCGGACCATTTCTTGATTTCATCGGGAGTAGCATGTAACTGTATGTCTATGACATCCTGTGTAGGGTCCTTAACTGTCATACAAGTAGTCTGTTCTGGAGTGTGTGTCAGTGTCGTGTTAACTGGAATGTCTGGAGTCTGAGCTGTGAGCTTGGCTGTTCGATCTGCTAGATCGTTACCTTGGGAAATGATGTCAGTGACTTTCGTATGTGCCTTGCACTTCATGATAGCGATAGCTGTCGGTAAATGTATTGCATCTAACAGAGCTTGAATAAGGAGACCATGCTGGATCTTGGTTCCATGAGAAGTCATAAAACCTCGTTCCTGTCAGAGCACTCCAAAGTCGTGTACGACTCCGAATGCGTAACGTGAATCTGTGCATATGTTTACTTTCAGGTTCTTGGCACGTATGCAGGCTTGGGTCAGAGCGACAAGCTCTGCTGCTTGAGCAGACAGGGTGTCAATACGATGTGTTTCTATAACTTCGGTTTCAGTAGTCACTGCATACGCGGCTACTAGTTCTCCTGTACTTGTTCTCATACATGAACCATCCACATAAAGTGTTAGGTCGGGATCAGGTAATGCAATGTCTGTCAGATCTTGTCTTGGCTTTGTCATGGTGTTAACAACTTCCACACAGTCATGTGCGGCAGGATTTGAAGTAACTGACGGTAATAGTGTAGCTGGATTTAAAATGTTGCAGCGTCTGATTTCTATGTGTGGCTGGAACAGTGTCAGTTCATAACCTGTTAAACGTGCAATTGTCAAGTGCTGAGTCTGTGTTCGGTTTAAAAGAACTTCCACGGAGTGTGGAACTTGTACTGTCAGGGAGTGTCCTAACACTATGGAATCACTTTGTCTGATAGCTAGAGCTGTGGCTGCAACTGACTTGAGGCACGCAGGGAGAGCCTGGGCCACTGGATCTAATGTGCTAGAAAAATAAGCACAGGGCTTGTATTGTCCTGCTTGATCTTGTGTGAGAACAGATAATGCAGTACCATCACGTTCTGTAACAAAAAGTGTAAAAGGCTTACTGTAGTTCGGTGTGGCTAGAACAGGTGCTTGACATAAAGCTTTCTTTAACTCATTAAAGACAAGTGTATGTTCTTGGGTCCAAGGGAGGACAGTCGATACGGCTGCCTCCTGTGTCGTTAACTGTATCAGTGACTTGGCTAGAAATGCATACTGAGGAATCCATTGTCTGCAGTAAGAAGTGAGGCCGATAAAAGCTCGCACCTCCTTCTGTGTCTTGGGCTGTGGAAGACGTGCTATTAACTGGATACGGTCAGGTGTCAACTGCCTACCCCTCTTGGACAGTAAGTGTCCCAAGTAGACCACTTGCTGGACACAGAATTGTAATTTGGAAGGGGACACCTTGTGCCCCATCTCGGCCAGAAAATACAGGACTGTAAGTGACGCACGTTCGCAGTCACGTTCAGAACGGGCTGTGATCAGTAGATCATCGACGTACTGGAGCAGGGCAGTGTCAGTTGGCATGTGAATATTGTCTAGTTGTCTTTTAAATGCTTGACTGTAAATGCTAGGACTTTCTGTGAAACCTTGAGGTGCTCGTGTGAATTTATAGCTTCTTCCATTTAAACAGAATCCGAAAAGGAACTGGCTGTCTGGATGAATGGGGACACTGAAGAATGCGTTCTTGAGATCGATAACTGTAAAGAACGTGGCTTCAGAATCAATGGCTGTCAGTAGGGAAGAAATATCTGGGACTACTGGGTACTGGTACTGTGGTATAATACATTTATTAAGTTCTCGAAGGTCAATCACTAATCGATAAACTGGAGGTGCATTTGGATCAGTACGTTTCAGGACTGGAATGATAGGAGAATTACATACATTGGAGTCAGTTTCTACAACCACTCCTTGAACAATAAGCTCGTCAATAATTTTGCATAAGGCTGCTACAGCCTCAGGTGGCAATTTGTACTGTCGGATTCGTGGTAAAACAACACCTTGCTTCAGAGTCACACGATGGGGTGTGATATGCATACAACCTACATCAGTTGGACCTTGCGCCCATAAATGCTGTGGTACATTCAATAATCTTGGATCAAAATCACGTAATACATAATGACCTTTAAAATCACGCAAGAACAGACGGACCCCTTCTGGGGAGCAACATATGACTGCTCCTAATTCTTTTAGTGTTTTAATGCCTAACAAATTTTCTGGACAAGATTTTGTTAGCAACAAATCTGTAGTTCGGGACAATGGACCAACCTCTAGAGTAACTGGTTTCGATATTTCATTAACAATAGGCTTTCCTGAAAATCCAAGGGAAACATTTCTAGAGCCTGAGAGTGGAGCCCCTGGAACCTCGTCATGACTGATGGTAGTCCTACTTGCCCCTGTATCAATCAGAAACTTTCTGTCTTTCCCCAATACTTGACTGTGTACATAGGGACCCTCTTGATCTACAGGTATCTCGATGAGAGGCAAGCCTACCTCCCTCTCTAGGCTGTTTCATGAATATGGCTGATAATCTGGATACTCTGACTGTGCGTACTGGTACATCTGCTGTGTAACATGCTGTGTTGCAGCGGTAGGCTGCGGTGCTGTAACTGTCTGTTGTGCGTTCTGCGGTGGTTGGGAAGTCTGTGAAACTTGTTCTTGTCTAGGCGGACGTGGTCTTTCTTTAGTTTTACCAGTAGCTATGTTGTGTTTCAGAACTGCACATTCGTTTATAAAATGACCTGGCTGTTTACAGTAATTGCAGGTCCCTTTAACGGGAACTGCAGGATGACTGGCTTGATTCGGACCCCTCTTCTGACTGTCTTGCGGAACAGATTGTGCAACTAGTACTTTCATTTTCGTGTCTTTCATACGTCTCCTTTCGTGTTCCTGCTCTTCCCTGATTCTGTTCTGGTGGTACTGGAGCATTTGAAGCATCTGTGACGGAGAATTAGCTTGCCAGGTGCTTTCGACTTTCAGTACTCGATTTTTAACTTGTGGACTTGAATTCTCGACTAGTTTGGTAACAAAAAGATGAGGGTACGATTCACTACTTGTTTTCAGACCACTATTAATAATAAAACATTTTTCAAATCTAGAATAAAAATCACTACTATCTTCGTCTTGTTTCTGTTTACAGGCTGAGATGGCATCCCAATCTTCCTTTTTCGTGGCTAGTAATCTTGGCAAAACTTGTATCAATAACTCGGGCAATTCTTTAGCTTTATCCCCAAGACCGGTACCTGGTACTCGTGAATTATCTTCAGCTTCTAGAGCTGTCCAATCTATCTTTTTCTCTCCCACCTCCCATTCTTTTTCTTTTAGTTTTTCATATATGCCCGCAGGCAACAGGACCTTTAACATTTTAATGATATCAGGGTACGTGTATTCTCCCATACGGAGCATATCCTTTAATTCACGGTGGAACCCTGCTGGATCTTTATCGTGACAGGGAATTAACTTCTTCATTTCTAAGAGTTCCATTTTTGTGATAGGGGTGTAAACAAATACTCGTTCTAAACCACCACCCTCTTTCTTGACTGGATGCACTTCTCGTAACGGATTCTGTCTGTCTATGTAGAATGATTTACTTTCTGGGGGTGAGACGTGAACAAAATGCGGATTCAGAAACGTTCGGTATTTGTGGCGCTGTTCTAAGATGACACTAATTAAATCGGTACCTAGACCTTTCCATCTGTACTGGAGTAACTCGTTTAATACATCATGTAGAGGACCTGGATCAGAATGTTGATCCTCATACAGTGTAATGAGGTGCTGGATCATATACATACCCACCAGTCGCTGCTCGGCTGGGGGCAGTTTCAGAAACATTTGGGCCACTATTTCCTCTGGAAAAGTGGTAGAATCAGTAGTCCACCGGATTGCTGATCGGGCTAGTTCTTGTTCATGCATGGTACTGAGCTCGCTATAACCTATTCGCGATTTCATAATATGATCGGTAGCTTGGAATACTTGCTCAAGAGAACACTGTTCTGGTGCTGGAGGAGGAACTGCTTTCCTGTAATCTGGACGTGAATGTCTGTCGGAAAGTCTAGTTCTACCTACATACGCTATTCTGGAGGGATTCTCGTCGTCTACCTCTTCAGTAGAAGAGTCATCTTCTTTCTCGGTTGCTTGTTTTGCTTCTCGTTTCTCGTGTATCTGTATGATTTCCCTACGAATTTTCTTGTACATACTCTCTATGCAGTTTTGTGTCTTGTGTTTTCCCTCGGCTATATTGTCACTCCAACTGGTCAGGACTTTCATTTCTTCTTGATCTTTTTCTGGATAATCTTGCTCTCTTATTAAACAGTTAATAAAAAACTTTAAAATCATGAGCTGAGTCTCGACTTTTCTTTGAACCATGGCTTCGTGAATACTTCCTGGATTCTCTCCTGTACGGATAAAACGATATATTCTGTCTAGATGGTCTCTCATATCGGGCAGGGTGTCCAAAAAGCCGACAACCCTTCTTAAACGTAATGAATATATGACCATGTGGCCATCGCCTGGAACTGGATCATAACGACATTCAGTAAGTGCTCGCTTGATATCGACGTATGTAGTCGTTTTTGGCGTACGCTGTAACGCTAGTTCATGCAACGTCAGACGTCTGGGTTGAGGCGGGGTACGAGGAGAATCTCCCCCCGCGGCTCCTAAACTAGAGTCGTCGGTATATACTGTACGTGCTGGTAAAGTGGCTGGTAAAGCGGGTACATGTACTGTGGACTGGGCCGGGGGTGCTGTAACAGGTGCTGTAACATTAACGGGACCCACGGGACCAGTGGCTGGAGGAGCAGGAATTACATTATTAACGGGAGCAGGCAGAATAGGATTTGTATATTCTGGGACTGTATCGTCCAAATAGGACGAAAGAAAAATATCAGCTGCGGTCGGTTTATGACGTAGCTTAATCGGGACCAATGGCGGCGGGAAATTACAGGGTGCTTCCGGGGTTGCTTTTGGCAAGCCCTCAGCAAGAAGAGGATACATACCCTTAATAAGGGCATTTCTCTGTCTGTCTGACTGTTCTGCTCTAACTCGTTCACCTTCTTCGATTAATTTCCTTTCTTGGGCTTTTTCTGCGGATTCCCTACTTAATTCTGTCTTTCTGTATTCTTTTTCGGTTCTTTTTTGAGATTCTTTGCGCCATAACTCGATGGCATCTTTCTGGGACTGTCTTGCTTTCTTTTTCCATAGTGTTTCTTCTACTCGCATGATGCACTCGGCATCCCATGTACCTGATACGGGCCATCTATATTTCTCTTCTAATTCCTTGGTATAGTCCGCCCACAAGTCTAGATATATTATGGCATCTAAGCCATGCTTGTGATACATAAAATGTCCTGGACGTCCCTAGGAGGGACAGGAACTGCTTCTTCGAGTAACCCTTTTCTGGTCTTTAACTGACGTAACTTCGAGAACAGAGGCATTTCACTGATACACTTGAAATACAATACACAATAATCACAGTAATAATATAGCGAACAAAACTCTCATACCACGACATAAAAATACATGAATAACAGTTCGAACAGAATACTACCTGATACACTGAACACAGAACACATGAATTTCTCGAGAACAAAACTTACTAGAATTACTGGATGCACTGCTAAAACAGTACAGAACATACCGGTCCCATAAAGAGACACGTCAGGACCCGTACCCACCTAGGTGGATACTTCGTGCTGGATCTGCGTACCCAAACCCATCGGACCAGGAACAAACTAATGCTCCTGTCTAGATACCCCCCTGTGACGGTACTCACCAGGAAAGCAGAAACTGGAAGGCCTCGGACTGGACTGGACTGCTACGACATCGGACTACGAACTTCGGAAACTTCGGAAACTTCGGTTACAGGTGGGCCTCCAGATACTTCGGACCTTGCACTCTCGGCTTGGGCTCTGGTCGGGACGAACCGCATTCCACACCGCTTCGTCTGGATGTCGGACCGCAGTTTCCGTCTCCTCCGTGGGCCTGAGGGAGACTTGAAGCATAAATATCTGCCGGTGCGCAGTAGAGTTCCGTCACGGCTGTAGAGGGTCAGGGGGCCTGCGTGGCATCGCCAGCGCGTGAGGAAGGGGCTCGTCCCTATTCGGGCGCCATTATGTGGTATATAAATAAATAATACCGGGACTATTTTTGACTATATTAACAATAACAGATAGCTCAATCAATAAGAGGCAGGATCCGATGTGTCCGAGTCAAAAGGATTTATTCAGGCAAAAAGGAAGGGACTGGAACGGGACAGCCTGAAATAAAACAGGAAGGAAGGAAGGCAGCTGCAATGTTTCATCGACAGTGCAGCATATATATAGTAATACATTACATTACATTGCATACAGTAGGCGTAACTTATGACAAACGTAAGATAAGAGTGAATGGGTGGAAAAAGAAGGCGTGTACGGGGCGTACACTGAGACATGTGGTATGAACGTCACAAAAGTGTCATGAATGGGGCGGAAACATGGAGGGGGCTACTCAAGCAGCTGGGACCTTTAACCTAGTGGTGCGCGCAAACGGGCAATGACGTGTTACCAGGGAGAACTGGGGGCTATGACTTCTGCGCTAGAAGAGGAGACTAAAGTCTGCGGTGTCAGGACGACATGTACCTATATCATATCTGGTATCTGGTGTTTGGAGTACATGTTGATAGAATCCAAAAGTTATCAGGGCAAAGGCTACTTGACACTAAGACTGGTGCATGCATTATTCTACATGTATTGCGTGTGCTAGGAATATTCTATGCATATTAATACAGTCTTTCTCTTACATGGAGACAGAAAGGCTAGACCCTGGCTGAAACTATTGATGCGATTCAGTAGCTTAGGAATGCAGAGAAGGAGGGCTGAACTGATAACTAGAAGCATAACATACTCTTGGCAGACAGGCAGGCAGAGCCAGGCCGGGCGGGCACTGTGCGGCAGGAAGTAAGCGAAAGGTCAGGGATGCAGGTGGGGGCTGCATCGCTCCTCGGAGAGGGTTCAGGAGACTGGAGCTTGAATCTGGTGTCCGGGCCCTTTTTGAGGCCTAGGAACGGGGATAATTCAATGAATTAACGTGCACACTGTAAAACGTGGCAACATAGGCCTAATACTCGTTGCTTTTACGAGAACTGGAAACTGGCATACTAGAGTTGGACACAACTATGATTGCGTCTTTAATCGATCATAAGGGGATACATATGCATATCGATCATGCACATATAGCATAGGATGGGGAACACGTAGGCACATACAACATGGCAAAATTTACTTTTCCACAGTCCCCTTACTATTCTTCTCACAAACACCTCCTCCTCCATGTCCTATGAACGGACCTCAAAGTTCTTCTCCCTCAGGGGCACTTAAATTTAAACCATGCCCTCTCTCTAATTTGATGGAAGACCTTTTAACATAGAAAATTCTGACCTCCTTGATAATGGAAGTGTTTAATCAGTGTGTTCTAGTGGTTTTGAGAGTCTGCCATTTATTGGAGTAATATCCTTCTGCCTGTGATTGGTACTCTATGGTAACACGCAACATCACAATTCTCGTGTAACACTCTGTATGCAACCCCTTACATTGTCTATGCTTCCGGTACTTTGCACAATGCCACCATTGCCTACGTAATATTAGTTCTTGTGTTTGGGTGTCCGCCCAGTATTGCATTATTTACCTCTGCCTGAACATTATATGCTTACGTAACTTGCCTCAACGTAACTCCTGTCATGCCTGTTTGCTACCTCTTGTCTTGTTTGCTTACCTTAGTCACTTTGCTTCATGAAGCTTCGCGTTTGATTGTGTAATATGTGGTCCTATAGTGCTCTCATGTATTAGTTCTGTTCCTATCATGAAGCGCACTGACATTTCCGAGTAAAGTCAGCATTTATATAGAAGCATAATAGGAGGCAAAAACTACAGACCAGGTCCAGGATGGTGAACTTCAAACTAGCTATAAGCTGCCTCACACGACACCAGATCATCCCCAGGAAGTTCCTGTCATGCAAGAATGGGAATCCCTTACATTCGACAGCATCCAACAAAACGGCATGATGGGGGGGGTCCACCTACAGGGCGCAGGCTAGATTGACATAAGCAGCGCTCATTCGTGCCGAATACTAATTAACTGCCCTGGCAGTTACAGTGATGAAATTGTACTGTCCCGTAAGGTCCTGCTTGACACTTAAAGACCTTCGGCAATTCGAAAGAATGCGGTAGTGAGGATGATCAGGAGGGAATGTCAACTGACGGGGTCCGCAACTTGTGTTTTTTGCCACACCCTTAATTATCTGGGCCACGCACCTTCGAAGGACCTGTAGTGCCGGTAATCTTCCAGAGAGGTCGAGGCCCGTGCACAGAGCAGAAACCATAAGTCAACGAATAAAGCGGTGGATGTCAAAGACCATGCCTGCGTCCCCTGCTGCCATCTTGTAAACGGGAAAAGACGCGCAGATTAGACGCTGCTTACCCCTTCTGGGGGGGGGGCAGCGGCCCACGCTGAAAATAGATCAGCAACACAAGGCACGGAGAAACAGTGCCATGCATCACCCGGGCTACCCAGGCGCGATCAACCCTCTGTGTGTGATTTGAATAAATTCTCTAGTTTGCCCAAAACTCCCATTTGCCATGCTTAGGTTTTTAGCAATAGGAGCGACGCGGACATACGGCGCTGGTTCCCGGACTACATTGACGGGGGTTGAGCCCATTTATCAATAGAACCGACTAACAGATTGAGTCAATGGATACTATCCAAATAACGGGAGAAATATCAATCGACCTCCTCACTGGTGATATCTTCTTCCTCCATTCTGAAGGAGAAACAAGTTTTAAAATGTAATCTTATGACTCTTTTATCCCTCCCTATTTTATTACAGTTTTATATAGCGCGAGCTTAGCCCAAGGGCATTAGAGCACTTTATATGACAACCATATAAATCACAAGGAGATTAGGGGATTTGGTCAGGATCACAGGCTTTTGAGCTGAGGTCGGGAATCAAACCTGGTTCCACAAAAGTTGGCAGCTTTGGCCACTTGGCGCTATTTTGTTGCCTGATAGTTTGATTGTCCCATAGAAGCAACAGTAAAGGCGCCACATAGAGACCCAAGCCTGATATTCAACCCCACTGGAACACGAGCATATATAAACTGCATGGCCTACATCTCATTGGGATAGAGGAGCCATATGGATATAAGGCAATCAACCTTTGAGCTTTTACGGTGAACACTTGAAATAAATACAAAAAGATATCTATCAATTGGTCTTGGCAAAGATGAATAAATTAAGAAACCATCGCAACGCCTCGACGTCCCAACAACACACACAGAAGTTTATCTCTCAATGCTAGTACAATCTTTTGAGAATGGACGTGTAAATTCGTCAAGACTAATTGTATTTGTCTGTTATTGTGGCTCTCTAGTATTGTATTGTCCTTTCAATTAATATTGAAAGTTATTGCTTTGTTCTGTCTTGGCTTTTTTAACTTTGACATGTTGAACTGATTGTTCAGTTCTTTTAATCTGATGAATGAGAACTTTGTGTAATTAAATAAATGTGATACCATTTTTTATTCTGTATAGTTGTCCTCTAGTTATATGTGGCATTTTTAATCCTCCAGTTATATATGGCACAAAAACTGCCAGGGTGAATGCTGAGTGAAGGAGGTGAACGCGGCGTGATATAGCTGGCAAGCTAGTGGTAGATACTTACTAGGCGCCTAGAAAGATACCCCATGGGATTTCTTCTCTTTCACCATCTGGCAGATAGCCAGAAGGTGGCGACAGTGAGCTATTATAGTTGTTCACCACGAAGCCTTGTCGGGCATGCATTGCTTCATTGATGGAAACAAGTTCAGGGGCTGTTTTCAAATTCAATTTACACTCGCTTTACAGTTGTAAATGACCGTCACTTCAATGTTACGCATCGTCACACCGTTCGAGCAGTTCTCCCCTGTGGTGGGTCTTGCAAGGTTGGCACACCCACTCATCCATCCTGCAGTGTCCTTAGTCCCAGGTGCTATGCAGCAGTTTAAAATCTTTTAACAGTTTTTTGTTGCTCAAATGACTAATTTCTTATCTGTATATTATTCGCCTTTCCTCATTGCTTGATTTTTGATCTCGTGATATTGTCACTCAAAGTCGTCGTTGAATGTCACCCAATTACACCGAAATTATGGAAATCTCACACTAAAGCAATCTGAAACCTTGGCAGCTATGCTGATATGTAAGGATGTGCCAGTTAAGCTGAAAGCATGGGAATTTGGCGAGGGCATCAATTTTCTCTGCTTATTTTGTCAGTGTCCCCCCCTTTTTTTAGGACTTGTGCCCGGCATCTTGGGTGCCTGGAGCTACCTCCAGGACATGTGTCACGTGGTCCGCGTGTGATGGACCCTGCTTCCTTTGGTGAGACCCCCACATAAAGGGCCTTGTCTCACCACATATTGGGTGCCAGCAGCCACCTCGAGGACACCTGTCACGTGGTGCAGGTGATGTAACCTCAACGTTTGTGCCCCTCTCAGCCAATCACTTCTAATCAGTCACCTGTAGCTGCCAACGCGCTCTTTTCGAGGCGAGGTTCGGTGAACAGGTTCTGCTAAACTTACAGCCCGTGGCGGGTCAAAGCAAAGCAAAACGGAGATTGCGGTGGGATGGCGGGCAGGGGCAGAAACAGCCTCGATAATGGGCTGAGCAGATGAAAGAATGTGTGAGGCGGGAGGAGGCCCGAGAAATGGAACCCAGAGCTGAACACTGTGCATTTCAATATAAAAAAGGCACTGTGCGTCTCCGTACCGCACAGCGCTGCACACTGTCCATTTCAATAAAAAAGGCACTGCGCCTCTCCGTAGAGCACGGCGCTGCACACTGTGCATCTCGATATAACACAGCGTTGTGGGTCTCATTGGAGCACAGCGCTGAACACTGTGCCTCTCAACAAAACACAGCGCTGTGCATCTCAGAAGAGTACAGCGCTGCACACTGTGTATCTCACTATAATACAGCACTGCATCTCAGTGGAGTTCAGCGCTGCTTTTGTACATTTCAATATAACACAGCACAGTGCATTCCAATAGAGTATAGCACTGCACACTGTGCCTTTGATAGAACACAGCAATGTGCATCTCCATAGAGCACAGCGCTAACACTGTGCATTTGGATATAACAACGCACTGTGTGTCTTAGAGCACAACGCTGAACACTGTATCTGTATATAACACAGCGCTGTGCATTTCAGTTGAGCACAGTACTGAACACTGTGCATTTGAATATAACAAAGCACTGTGTGTCACAGTACAGCACAGCACACTGTGCATTTGAATATAACAACGCTGTGCGTTTCAGAAGAGCACAGCGCTTAACGCTGGGCATTTGGGCTTAATACAGCACTGTGCACCTCAGTAGAGTACAACGCTGCACACTGCATTTCAATATAACAATGTTGTACGTTTCAGTAGTATTTACAACAAGGGGTGGTGAGGGACAGAGTCTCTGAATTAAGCAGAATACTCTCACCCAGTCAAAAGATCAGGGCTAGATCCAACACCGTTTTTTAGCTCATTGCACCATCCCAGTTTCAGAACCTGGCTGTATGCAAATTAGTCTGTTCCTGTCCCAGTGCATGATGGGAACAGGGCAAACCAAACTACAAAAGCCAATTCTTACACTGGGAAGGAAACAAGCTTCCGGGGAACGGTTTCTGGCATTACAGCCGTCTTCGGCCTGGCTTGCTTGAATCCTGATGGTGCAATGAGCAAGGGACTCATGTCTGAGTATACCCTTCCACGCTTAGGGTGGACAAAAATATTTACAACAAGGGGTGGTGAGGGACAGAGTCTCTGAATTAAGCAGAATACTCTCACCCAGTCAAAAGATCAGGGCTAGATCCAACACCGTTTTTTAGCTCATTGCACCATCCCAGTTTCAGAACCTGGCTGTATGCAAATTAGTCTGTTCCTGTCCCAGTGCATGATGGGAACAGGGCAAACCAAACTACAAAAGCCAATTCTTACACTGGGAAGGAAACAAGCTTCCGGGGACCGGTTTCTGGCATTACAGCCGTCTTCGGCCCGGCTTGCTTGAATCCTGATGGTGCAATGAGCAAGGGACTCATGTCTGAGTATACCCTTCCACACTTAGGGTGGACAAAAATATTTACAACAAGGGGTGGTGAGGGACAGAGTCTCTGAATTAAGCAGAATACTCTCACCCAGTCAAAAGATCAGGGCTAGATCCAACACCGTTTTTTAGCTCATTGCACCATCCCAGTTTCAGAACCTGGCTGTATGCAAATTAGTCTGTTCCTGTCCCAGTGCATGATGGGAACAGGGCAAACCAAACTACAAAAGCCAATTCTTACACTGGGAAGGAAACAAGCTTCCGGGGACCGGTTTCTGGCATTACAGCCGTCTTCGGCCCGGCTTGCTTGAATCCTGATGGTGCAATGAGCAAGGGACTCATGTCTGAGTATACCCTTCCACGCTTAGGGTGGACAAAAATATTTACAACAAGGGGTGGTGAGGGACAGAGTCTCTGAATTAAGCAGAATACTGTCACCCAGTAAAAAGATCAGGGCTAGATCCAACACCGTTTTTTAGCTCATTGCACCATCCCAGTTTCAGAACCTGGCTGTATGCAAATTAGTCTGTTCCTGTCCCAGTGCATGATGGGAACAGGGCAAACCAAACTACAAAAGCCAATTCTTACACTGGGAAGGAAACAAGCTTCCGGGGACCGGTTTCTGGCATTACAGCCGTCTTCGGCCCGGCTTGCTTGAATCCTGATAGTGCAATGAGCAAGGGACTCACGTCTGAGTATACCCTTCCACGCTTAGGGTGGACAAAAATATTTACAACAAGGGGTGGTGAGGGACAGAGTCTCTGAATTAAGCAGAATACTCTCACCCAGTCAAGAGATCAGGGCTAGATCCAACACCGTTTTTTAGCTCATTGCACCATCCCAGTTTCAGAACCTGGCTGTATGCAAATTAGTCTGTTCCTGTCCCAGTGCATGATGGGAACAGGGCAAACCAAACTACAAAAGCCAATTCTTACACTGGGAAGGAAACAAGCTTCCGGGGACCGGTTTCTCGCATTACAGCCGTCTTCGGCCCGGCTTGCTTGAATCCTGATGGTGCAATGAGCAAGGGACTCATGTCTGAGTATACCCTTCCACGCTTAGGGTGGACAAAAATATTTACAACAAGGGGTGGTGAGGGACAGAGTCTCTGAATTAAGCAGAATACTCTCACCCAGTCAAAAGATCAGGGCTAGATCCAACACCGTTTTTTAGCTCATTGCACCATCCCAGTTTCAGAACCTGGCTGTATGCAAATTAGTCTGTTCCTGTCCCAGTGCATGATGGGAACAGGGGAAACCAAACTACAAAAGCCAATTCTTACACTGGGAAGGAAACAAGCTTCCGGGGACCGGTTTCTGGCATTACAGCCGTCTTCGGCCCGGCTTGCTTGAATCCTGATGGTGCAATGAGCAAGGGACTCATGTCTGAGTATACCCTTCCACGCTTAGGGTGGACAAAAATATTTACAACAAGGGGTGGTGAGGGACAGAGTCTCTGAATTAAGCAGAATACTCTCACCCAGTCAAAAGATCAGGGCTAGATCCAACACCGTTTTTTAGCTCATTGCACCATCCCAGTTTCAGAACCTGGCTGTATGCAAATTAGTCTGTTCCTGTCCCAGTGCATGATGGGAACAGGGCAAACCAAACTACAAAAGCCAATTCTTACACTGGGAAGGAAACAAGCTTCCGGGGACCGGTTTCTGGCATTACAGCCGTCTTCGGCCCGGCTTGCTTGAATCCTGATGGTATACTCAGATGTGAGTCCCTTGCTCATTGCACCATCAGGATTCAAGCAAGCCGGGCCGAAGACGGCTGTAATGCCAGAAACCGGTCCCCGGAAGCTTGTTTCCTTCCCAGTGTAAGAATTGGCTTTTGTAGTCTGGTCTGCCCTGTTCCCATGATGCACTGGGCCAGGGACAGACTAATTTGCATACAGCCAGGTTCTGAAACTGGGATGGTGCAATGAGCTAAAAAACGGTGTTGGATCTAGCCCTGATCTCTTGACTGGGTGAGAGTATTCTGCTTAATTCAGAGACTCTGTCCATCACCACCCCTTGTTGTAAATATTTTTGTCCACCCTAAGCGTGGAAGGGTTTACTCAGATGTGAGTCCCTTGCTCATTGCACCATCAGGATTCAAGCAAGCCGGGCCGAAGACGGCTGTAATGCCAGAAACCGGTCCCCGGAAGCTTGTTTCCTTCCCAGTGCAAGAATTGGCTTTTGTAGTCTGGTCTGCCCTGTTCCCATGATGCACTGGGCCAGGGACAGACTAATTTGCATACAGCCAGGTTCTGAAACTGGGATGGTGCAATGAGCTAAGAAACGGTGTTGGATCTAGCCCTGATCTATTGACTGGGTGAGAGTATTCTGCTTAATTCAGAGACTCTGTCCATCACCACCCCTTGTTGTAAATATTTTTGTCCACCCTAAGCGTGGAAGGGTATACTCAGATGTGAGTCCCTTGCTCATTGCACCATCAGGATTCAAGCAAGCCGGGCCGAAGACGGCTGTAATGCCAGAAACCGGTCCCCGGAAGCTTGTTTCCTTCCCAGTGTAAGAATTGGCTTTTGTAGTCTGGTCTGCCCTGTTCCCATGATGCACTGGGCTAGGGACAGACTAATTTGCATACAGCCAGGTTCTGAAACTGGGATGGTGCAATGAGCTAAAAAACGGTGTTGGATCTAGCCCTGATCTCTTGACTGGGTGAGAGTATTCTGCTTAATTCAGAGACTCTGTCCATCACCACCCCTTGTTGTAAATATTTTTGTCCACCCTAAGCGTGGAAGGGTATACTCAGATGTGAGTCCCTTGCTCATTGCACCATCAGGATTCAAGCAAGCCGGGCCGAAGACGGCTGTAATGCCAGAAACCGGTCCCCGGAAGCTTGTTTCCTTCCCAGTGTAAGAATTGGCTTTTGTAGTCTGGTCTGCCCTGTTCCCATGATGCACTGGGCCAGGGACAGACTAATTTGCATACAGCCAGGTTCTGAAACTGGGATGGTGCAATGAGCTAAAAAACGGTGTTGGATCTAGCCCTGATCTCTTGACTGGGTGAGAGTATTCTGCTTAATTCAGAGACTCTGTCCATCACCACCCCTTGTTGTAAATATTTTTGTCCACCCTAAGCGTGGAAGGGTATACTCAGATGTGAGTCCCTTGCTCATTGCACCATCAGGATTCAAGCAAGCCGGGCCGAAGACGGCTGTAATGCCAGAAACCGGTCCCCGGAAGCTTGTTTCCTTCCCAGTGTAAGAATTGGCTTTTGTAGTCTGGTCTGCCCTGTTCCCATGATGCACTGGGCCAGGGACAGACTAATTTGCATACAGCCAGGTTCTGAAACTGGGATGGTGCAATGAGCTAAAAAACGGTGTTGGATCTAGCCCTGATCTCTTGACTGGGTGAGAGTATTCTGCTTAATTCAGAGACTCTGTCCATCACCACCCCTTGTTGTACGTTTCAGTAGAGCACAATGCAGTACACTGTGCATTTGGATATAACACAGCACTGTGCATCTCAGTACCGCACACCGCTGAGCACTGTGCATTTGGATATAACAACGCACTGCGTGTCTTAGTAGAGCACGACGCTGAACACTGTCTCTGGATATAACACAGCGCTGTGCATTTCAGTAGAGCACAGCGCTGAAAACTGTGCATTTCAATATAACACAACGCTGTGCATTTCAGAAGAGCACATCGCTTAACACTGGGCATTTGGATATAACACAGCGCTGCTGTGCATCTCAGTACAGCTCAGAGCTGGCGCTGCATTTCAGTATAACACAGCGTTCTGTGTCTCAGTGGAGCACAGACCTGCACACTGTGCATTTCAATATACACAGCACCGTGCCACTCTGTAGAACACAGCGCTGCATGTTAGGCGTTTCAATTTAACGCAGCACTGTGCATCTCAGTATAACACAGGACTGTATATTGTGCATCTAAATATAACAGCACTGTATGATGCATACCTCAGTATACCAAAGCACTGTATACTGTATCTCTCAGTCCATTTCCATTCAAACAGACTTTATTTCGGTCTCCCACCCCTAGCGTGTCGCCCCAGCCCAACTGCGAAACCCTTGAACGGGGGGGAGGGGAGCGGGCACGAGGGGGGGTTATCGGCGGGCGCCACACCGCACGCATGCCTGCCCCCAACCTCAGTGATTTGCCACTTCGGGTGCCAGCAAAATAGGGGCACGTCTGTATTTAAGCGAGCCCCCGATCCCTGAGCAGCCCTCCTGCTCCCCTCCCCGCCACCCCGACCGCGCTCCTACGACCCGCCTAGACCCCCGCCTGCCCGCACGCAGCATTCCGCATTCAGGCCACCTCTTCCCCCCCCCCCGTGGTATCCTACCACAGGGCCCCTGTGCAACCTGGGCTTAGCCCAGGGACGGGGCCGGGGGGGAGGCGAGAGCGTGGCGCATACCTTACTCGACGATGAGGACGACAGCAGAGGGTGCAGTGCGGCAGGCGGTCAGAGAACAGCTAGGCAGGCAGGGGCAGGACGACCAGCACCGAGGCCGGACAGGGGCATCCGGGAGGACAGACGACCGGAAAAGAGGTCGCATGCAGGGCTGCAAGGGCCTAAGTACCCGGTCCGCCCCCAACGCGCCATCCCCCGGATGCACGTCACTGGTGCACCCGGCCGGGGGAGGGGCAGATGCACTGCCCGAGCCTCCCCCTCCACGAGGACTGACGGACGGAGGGGGGGGGGGCTCCGACTAGTGGGACTAAGGGGGCTGCCCTGCTGATGTCCCCCTGTGGGGGACGCGGGCAGCGGCAGTCCACCGAGAGGATTGACTACAAAAAGGCAAAGAAAACAAACCAGGAAGGCCAGGCTCAAGTTTAGTAAACAAACAGCCCTGGGAACGAGACAAATTTAAACAATCTTTACGCAACAGGCAATGGTAAGAGGAAATAACAAAAGCAAAACAGAATCAATAGAGGACATGTCCAGCCCAGAGTCAAATCAGTCTGATCTTTCATTAATTTTAAATAAATCGATACAAAAATGTTATACACCCGAATGAATAAAGAGTAACATACCGGCAAAACAAAAGGAACCGGTAAAACAACAAGGGGACCCAAATACAGACTACTGTCCATCTAAGTCAGAACACAAATCACCAGGGTGAATCAAGAAACCAAGATCAACACCAAGTTGGAGCTCAAACAGTATATTGTGAAACAAAACAAGAGAATGAGGCAGAAAGATAAACTACAAAAACATCAGGAAACGGCAAAAAAACAAGTTAAAGAGGCAGAAATACTAACAGAAAAAATGCCAGGCCACCAATTAACAAAAGAATCAGGTAAACAAATATTAAATTCTAATTTCGACTAACAGTAAATTAAACACAGAAGCAACTCCAAGGGCAGAACAACCATGGTCAAAAAACAGTCAGAACGAAGGGAGTAAGGTTCTGGAAGCAACAAATGGAAAGTTTAACACCCCATTTCAAGATCAGGCATTGCAAGAAAATAGAGGTCAAATAAGACAAGACAACACTACAGCCCTTGATAATTCGAAGAGTATTAACAAGGGGGAAATTCACATTAACATTGTAGAGGAGAATAGACCAAAACTGTTATACACGCCAGAATATTCAACGAAAGGGAGACAGGGCATATTAAATAGAGGCAACCTGCTAAGACTGTTTAAAGAAATTACGGAACTTAGGAAAATAACATCAGCAGACCTCCTAGCTGTTGAATTCCAGCAAAAGGAAAACAGGGCCAAATCAGAAGCAACATTAACTATCTGGTTATCCAAGGAAACAGTCGACTTGATCTATTTAAACAGAACTGCCTTTGAAGCCTGGGGAATAACTATAAAGCATCATAAGTTTCCAAAATACTTGTATCCGCTACTACAAAAAGTAGAGTCACCAAAAACACAACAGGACAAATAAAAGGGCCCAAAGTCTCTCTTGAGGGGAGCAAGAAACTGCTCACCAAATATACATGAACAATTGACCCAAAAACGGAAAGAATACAAGCTAGTCCAACAACAGTCAAAACAACAGATAGACAACAATCAGGATTGGGCACGAGTGCCCAAGGCCCTAAGTTAACAGTGGCTCTGATGAAAATATGGGGCATAAAATAGGCGAACCACTCAAGGCCAAACACATTCCACATACAGAGGCGTCATAAAGATCTGTTCATGGAAAGTTCACGGATTTGGAGTAACGTGCCAAGAAAATGAGACTCTGACCTTCCAACAAGCTTTTGACTTAATTTTACTTCTAGAAACTTGTATGGTGCTTGCATTTAGCGATTCGCAAATTTTGTCAAATAGCCACTTGCAATATGAGACTCGCTAAATGCAATGTACAACAGTGTCTCAGACACTGTTTGTGATACCCAATCGGGTCGCTAATTGCATGCCTCATCAACATTCATGAGGCAAGCACAATGTGCGACCCCATTGGGAATGACCAGCACTCACAGGGATGATGGCCTGCTGGGGTCAGCAGACCACCATGTCTGTGAATGCTTTTCCAATAAAGCAGTTTTTTTTTTAATGCAGCCAGTTTTCCTCAAAGGAAAACGGGGTGCATTTAAAAAAAAAATTAACTTTTCAGTTTAATTTTTTAAGGGCAGGCAGCGGTCCCTGTGACCACTGCCTGTCCTTAAAAAATATTTTTGCACCCATTCACAAAGTGGCTTACCACTTTTAAAAAGGGTGGTAAACTGCAAGTGTTTTACGACCACAAATGCAGTCGGGAAACAATCATACATAAGTGTGGGACTCGCTATTAGGAAGGGACGCCCTTGGCACGCCCCTTCCTAGTAGCGAGTCCCAAACCATATTTTGCTAAATATGTTTTTTACATGGGGCTGACCTATTTTGCGGTCACAAACGGGCCAAACTCCTGTTTGCAACCTCAAAAAAGGGTGGTACATCTGCCCCATGGAATCTAACTCCAAGACCTATTGCAGGTTACAAAGAACACCACGTACCAGCAGTAAGATTCTTTTACTTTGGCCGACCAAGAGGGGGTCTGCCTATATATGCCAGCTTAAAATTCACATGGATCTCGGAAGAATTAGAAACGGGAGAGAACTGGCTACAAGTCTTGAAACTTGACTGTAAATCGACCAGCCACACAAGGACCCGGCAGTTTATGATCATTAATGTATACATTCCCCCGTACAAAAAATTGGAAGAGAGTAAAATTGACTAGTGTGGTAAACCTGATAAAGGTGCTGCAAAGCACACACCAACACTGTGAATTGATAATCTCAGGGGACATTAACACTAACTTCGTAAGGAGTAACAAAAACAAGAGGAAGAATCAGTGTGAGTTAGAAGCATCAAAATTACAACTAGAGCTGGGAGCTTTAGGCCAGACAATCCTAAATGGAAACACAAAAGGCGACAGACCAGCATCCATAACGTTCCTGAGTGGCAAGAGGAAATCAACAATAGACTACACCTTTGTTAGTAAGGAGTTTCTTGATACGGTTAACACCTTTCAAATCCGCTCTCGTCCAGAGAGTGACCACCAGTAAACTGCATTAGACAAGTAAAGCAAAGGACTTAACAGAAATACCAGAAAGTCATAATCTTAGAAATCTAAAGTGTCATGGAAACAGCATAAAACAAATCATGGGCTGCATATGAATACGTAAATAATATAGGGACCCCGAGTGAGGAACACATTGTAAACAACTGGGTGCATTTAGGAAAAATTCTACAAAAAAAGTTCCCATCAAAACGAGTAACCGGGAAAAACTCATACAGATTAGAAGCAAGGAATGAACCAAGGTATAACAAACACCTGTGAGACGAGAAAAGAAAAAATTGCCAGAGAGGTTGGAACTCAGGCAGCGGCTGCAAGAAAAGGTATAAAAACAGATACAAGTTAAATCACATCAATGAGGAAGAAATACAGGAAGGAATG
Organism: Lissotriton helveticus; assembly: GCF_964261635.1. Lineage (NCBI taxonomy): Eukaryota > Metazoa > Chordata > Amphibia > Caudata > Salamandridae > Lissotriton > Lissotriton helveticus. Next base: position 712,767,233 of record NC_136069.1, read on the forward strand.
CATGGAGGCTAAACAGATGCAAACTTCTCTGGTTAAGCAAACTGTCAAACACCAGGGAATTTTGGAGCATAATAAATAACTTAACAAAAGGATCAAGACAGTATCTACATGCGGGAATAAGCGAAGAAACCTGGCAACAGTATGTTCATAAAATGTATACTAAACCACAAAACAACAAAACCATTGAGGAGTCACGGGTGCAGGAGGTTCGACAGCTACAATAGCCAGAGGTAAGGAAAGAAGCATCAACGAGCAGCTTCCGACAGCTGAAATGTGGAAAATTGGATGGAGATTCATTTGATAGAAGAACACACGGATTCAAGGCGTTAACCAATAGAAAACAAATAAAAGGAATAATGAAAATAATGAAAATAATGAAAACGGAGGGAGCAGCAGGGCCAAATGGTCTCCCAAATGCATTATTCAAGCAGGCACCGGACTATTGGGCTGAGCATTTCACACTCCTCTTCAACCATATCTACAGTCAGAACAAGACACCAAATTCTTGGAAAGGGACCATATTTCACCCAATATATAAAAACTGAAGCCGTACCCTGCCAGAAAATTACAGGCTGATAGCTTTGATCAATTTATAGGCAAAACTATATGCCTCCTGCATCTTAGCACACCTCCAGCTTGGCTGGAGAAGAAAAGCGTGATCCCGAAATTTCTAACTGGATTCAGGCTCGACATGGGAACAACAACAAACCTGGCAGCCCTGGCCCTGCATTCAGAAAAAGTCAAGAGAAGAAAATCCCGACTGTTCGCATGTTTTATAAATGTAAAATCTGCTTTTGATAGAGTTCCACGTGATTGTCTCTGGGCAAAACTGAAAGCATGGGGATTACCTCCAAATATACAGGATGCCATCATAGCATTACATAACGACAACTGGGCCCAGGTGAATCTCGGAGACGGCAGTAGAGTATCATCCAAGATAAACACTGAAAATGGCCTGAAACAAGGCTGCGTGTTGGCACCGCATTTAGTCAACCTGTATCTAGCAGACGTAAACAGTTATCTTCTACCCACAGCGGTAAAGGTTTCGAAGCTCTGTGTGCACAAGTTCAATATTTCTGACCCCGTCAAACCAATTACTACGCTCAACTCCTAGTAGTCCACTGCTATAAGACCACACTTAATTAAATATATATACAATAAAAGGAGCGCATATTTAATACATCATAATTATCAATCAATTATTGAACATTATTCCGACAAATTCAGCTCACAGGCCAATATTTTCAAATTCCTTCCAATGTTGGAAACTTTATTCAGGAAAGTTCATTGAATCATCAGTTCCATCAATTGCTCATATATATATATGTTCATCATTTCCATATTCTTCACAAATTTTCAGATAAATCTATCAATTCTTTGCAGTCATCAATTCTTAACAGACTACGTGTTTCGTCCTTGCAAAGGATTTCATCAGGGCTGAAAAAAAACTAAATAAATGCACTGATCAATGTACTTTTCATTTCAGTTGCATACATTATTACAAACAACTCCCATCTGAATTCATCTTCGTCTGGCCTGCCTATCTCCATTCTAAAGCATGTTTTATATCATAACAGGATGGAATCAACGCTTCAGAAAAGTTATAACTGCATTTTTATCTACAATTATTATGCAAAACATTCTTATGGTTGACAACACCATGGAATTGTACATGAACCAATACCCGATTTTCCTGAAAATTATCTAAATGTGATACTGTAGCAAGTTTCTAATATAATATGCTGACCATATTTTATTACAAATACCCTTGGGGACTTCCCATTATCACTACTTCTACATCATGTTTATTTTATGCGAACATCTCCTTCATCCTTCATGATTTGATTAGATCTGTAATCTCGGGATAAATCATCCATTATATCTCAGTTTTCTAATACTCGAGATTTTATTACCTTCATTTTTTATCACTGGCTTGATATTATAGATCCATCATTCACAACCTGTTTTTTCTATATTTATCCAACTTCTTGTATTGCCGTCCTTAATCCTAATTGATAAAACAATTTATTGTTTAGGTGACAACTCTATAATTGTTGTCTAATTTCAATTAGATAAGCAAATCCATGTACCGGTTTTTCTTAATGTCAAGATTCTATTGCCAGAATGCCGAGCCTTCTAACTTGTTTGATGGTGGGAATCACTCATATTATAACTGAAATATAAGGAGTATTCTTCTAAGTGTATCCAGATGATGCTTCAATCTTTCATTATTATATATACATGCGCTTTATTGTATATATAAACAGTTATCTGTCATCAGTAAATAGCCACCTACCCAACTTGGCAAACGAGTCAATCATATATCTCCAATATGCAGACAACATTGGGGCATTGAGCTCAAGTCTGATTGGTCGGCAAAGAGTCATAAATGCCTTGACAAATTACCTTGAGCGGCAACGGTTAGAAAATCAACAGGTACAAAACAAAGGTGGTATGCTTAGTGAACACTCAGTTCAATAAACACAAATGGCATGTAAAAGGCGAACAAGTAGAAGAGATAACCTCTAATAAATATTTGGGTATAATGGTTAGGCTATATATGTCACTCAAGGACCAAACAAAGACAATGAGAACAAAAGCGCAATCATTAATTTTTGGCTATACTTTGCTAAAAATGAAATTGAGTTGCCCGTCCTATAGCCACCTGATAAAAGTGATGGCAGCACAAATAATACCTTTTTTGACATTCGGCCTGGAAATATGGCATGGAAAGGAAATCGAAATATTAAACGAGCTTCAGACCAAGGTGTACAAGGCTGTTTTCGACCTACAGAAATCAGCATCCCCTGCCCAGGTCCGTCTAGAATTTGGACTACAAAACCAGAAATTTCAAAGACTGGAGGCCTCATTTATGAAAAGTGACGCATCGCTGTGTGAAAACAGCGATGCGACACTTTTCATTGCGCCCTTCTTGCGACATGCTAGATTCGTCATATTTACAGTATGAAGCATCACGTCACAAGGAGTTAAATATATGTTAGTATTTCTGACTTATCTGTAGGTTCAAAAATGACGCATTGCTGAAGTGTGTCACCTAAGTGACACAACTCCATCAATGGGTCATTTCACATGGTCAAGTCCCATTTTAAATGTGCCTGCGTCAGTCTTACACCTGCTGTGAGGCAGGCGTAAGATTTTGACGCCATTGCGTCCTAGTAGTGACACAGTGAAATCTTATAGATTTCACTGCGTTACTTACACTGCGTCACTTCTACGAGGCTTACTTGTGTCAAAACGCCCACCATGCATATATTATACCTGGCGCAGGTATAATATGACGCAAGGGTTTACAAAGTGACGCATCTACCTAGATGCATCACTTTGTAAATATGACGCAACATGGCGCCTTTTTTACCCTGCTGGTGCGTCACAAAAAGTGACGCACCGGCTGCGCAAAAGTGACGCATGGGCTCATAAATAAGCCCCTGAGTACCTTCACAAAGAATTTGTTGGAAGCTTCGAGCATCAGAATCGGGCTAACTAAACAATCCATGTTGGGCAGAAATCAAGGCTCAGATGGGAAAAAAGTTCTCATTTCTCATACGTGAGGTCCTGTTTTGATCTAAAAAACTTTTTTTCTGTGGATATTGTATCAAACACCATTTCCTCCAAAATATCTGTAATGGATTCTCCTTGCCCATTACCCACATTAAAAACAAATTAAAGGAAAATGGATCTAAAGCCATCTGTTTAAGAATTACTGAAGGTCAAAAGGGCAAGACTTTCTGCAGAACAGAGGTGGCTCTACCTGAAAGGCTGGGGCCCTGGGCCAGAGCCCAGTTTGTCCATGCCTTAAAACATCTCTGCACAGATCACAGGAGGAGCTGATCTGCCCCCTGCAGTGAGAGTTACAGGCTGCTTGCAGGGGCAGCTCACGCCAATGTCTGAAATCACGGACAAAAGGCGTCTGAAATCACGGACAAAAGGCGTCTGTTGAAGAAACCCTTATGGGCAACGGACAAGAGGCCCAAATTACGCGCAGTCTGTGAAATGTATGGACGGTTGGTCACCCTATGTAGTAAGTCGCCGATAAACACCTCAATGTAATGTCATATAACTGTGTAGATCTGTCTGGACCAGTACAAACGCCAATAACATCAATACCAGAATGTTCGGCCACGCGTTTAAAATATTTTCTAGGAAAGAAGATTCAATATAAGCGAATCACAATGGGCATAATTTTAAATAGATCCCAGTATCGTCACGATGACCTTACGTTCTTCCGCCTGCGAGATTCTCAGTTTAAGCACCATACCGTGATCGAAACCTCATATTTGAAAATGTTCACAGGTGCATTTCTCATTGAGAAATCCATGCTGTTTTCCCCAAATCCTGAACATAAGCTCCAATATCGCAAGCGCTTTCCCGGTACATTTGGATGCTTTGGAAGTCTTGTTGAAAAACCCACTGCAACGCTTGTATTGATTTTCCAGCTTCAATGAATATGATTATCTGCGTTGAACCGACCAGATTTTGCATTTAAATAGGAAGTGCGTTTTTTTTTCTATTCACTGTCATTTTAATGGCGGTGAGCAGCGTGACTCGGGGGACTGACTGAAACTCAACATCTATCTAACCGAGTGATTTTGGTTTTGGACACGTTCCTCTTTGGCGCGCTTTCTGACAGACTTGGAATTCCACCTGCGGTGATTGGCTTTCAGAGGAGCACCGGACTGATTTATAACAGCAGCAGTAAACCCGGCCGCTAAAACAATTATCGATGCACGTTGATAAGCCAGACAAACAGCCCATAAGGTCTTCTATACATTTCTGAACGTTGGTATAACGAGATTGCTGTCTGGTTGCCCGACGCTCACCGGCCGTATTCAGCGTAATTACACCCCACGATAAAGAGCCTCACAATTAATTTTTGGGAGAAGCGAGCATATTGCCAAGGTGCGAGGGTGGAAGCGAGAAGAGAAGCTAACTCAGCGAAGCAGGCGCGGTTCTGAGTTCATATTACCAAGGGGCTCAGAGAAAAATAAACATAAGTTCCCCTGTTTCTTGAGAAGCCCCTTAACCCTTAAGCTGCTAGGCCTCCCTCCCTATCCTGCTAAGCCGGCTATTTGGGATAGTTCATGCTTAGGCACCTGTAACCTTTTGCCCACATAAGGTATCCACGTCAAATTTGTATTCTTTTCTTCCATCATGGGGATTTTAGAGGTACCCAGGGTTTGTGGAGTCCCCGGGAGGGGACCCAGAAATTGGCCAAAATACTGCTGCATTTGAGTTTTTGGGGGAAAAATGGAGACAAAGTGCTGCAGAAAAAAGTGCCTGTTTTTTTCACTGTAAATGGCATTGTTAGATCTGGGGGTCTCTAGTTGGCAGAGGTAGGTACCAATGTCCAAATAGGGACACTTGCTTCTAGTCAGGGTAAGGGGGATACACTCTCTAGATAACCCCTGCTCACCCCATTGGTAGCATATCAAAGGCAATGTGTAAAGTATTTGTACCAACACTCACAGTAACACAGTGAAAACACCACAAATGGACTCCACACCAGTTTAGAAAAATAAAGTATCTTTATCTAAACTACACAAGACCAAAATGACAAAAATCCAAGATGCACAGTTCAAGAATATGATTTTAAGAGAGTTCTAGGGTTTGCGTCAAAATAATCCACAGTTGCGTCAGTTTTAGCCCAAAGTACCTGTAGATGCGACAAAAGTTCCTAGCGGAAACTGCAGCGTTGAAAAACAAGCAATGCATTACTCCTGAGACCCTGGGGAGGCGATGCGACAACCCTGCTGCATGCAGCGGGCGTGTTGCGACGAATCCGGTCTGTATGGGGAGCGATGCGGTACCTTGTATGGATTCCAGGGCGCAGGTTTCTCCGGTGGAAGCATCTTGCACAGGCATGATGCGACGATCTTCGGGACGGCGACGATCTTCGGTGTGGCCGCGGTGCAGTGTTGATCTTCTTCTGTCGCGGCCCCTCGATGTGTTGACTCTGCGACGATGTTCGCAGCAACAGAATACGGTCCGCAAGCAAGCGGTGCAATGGTTTCTCAATGCGATTAAATCCTCTGCGATGATACTTGCAGCGCCAGGAATCTTCCCGCACCAGGGCGACGCGCTCCGCAAGCGAACAATGAGTCAGTTCTTGCAGGTGCTGCGACAATCCTCGCGGCGACAGGAATTTTCTCACACTGTTGACGATGCGCTCCGCAAGCGAGCAATGCATGCAAATTGTAGATCTTCTTCTTTTCTTCGTGTCCAGCTCCCCAAACAGCAGGCAACAACCCCAAAGTATTTAGTTCATGTCTGGGTTACACCTTGTTTCAAAACAAGAAAACATCTGGAGGGAGCTGCTTGCACTTGTAAGTCGGGCTGGAAGCACAGTTCTTCAGTGCCGCCCTTTACAGGCAGCTCGTGGACGTAATTTCCACAACCTGCAAGGGGCAGCGGAAGTGACATCATGCACAGTTTTACTGCCATTCACATGACAGGCCTTGCACCTCGTTCCATCCTCAGGCTCCCAAAAGCTGCTGAGGTGCCAGTGAAAGGGCAGGGAGGTAAAACGGGAGAAAGCAGAAGATCAGGACAAAAGAAAACAGGATTTTTTTAATTGTAAATACGTTTTTTAATATGGTCGTTCAGTTGTACATAAAGCCTTTTTGGTCATACATAAGGTAACAAAATGCTTCTGACACTGTTTTATTATAACTTTTCGGCATGCTGTACAGTGCCACACTTCTCTACAGCATAGCTTAAAGACATTGGCAAAGCCAATAGCTCTGACTAAACACTTATAAGGTCTCAAAGGCGAGACCTAGTGACTATGCCAATGCTTGTTTTCAAAATGCCTAGCTATGGATTTTGAACCCTAGCTCAGCCGAAACCTAAGGAAAACCTAGAAAACCATTCGTTTTTTAAAACTAGACACCCAGGAAAATCCAAGCTGGGGTGACTTGTGTAGCTTTCAGCAGGCTCTGTAACCCAGAATCCCTTGCTAACCTCAAACTTTCTTAAAAAAACACATTTTCCTCACATTTCTGTGATGGAAAGTTCTGGAATCTGCATGGATCCACATACTTCCACCCACCCCTCTTTCCCCGACATTTCCTGATAAAAATGGTACCTCACTTGTGTGGGTAGGCCTAGTTCCTGCCCTGTGACAAGAAACAGCCCCCAATGCAACGTGGACACATCACATTCCCCCAAGTGAAAACGACCTTTTGACCTTTTTTTTGCATATTGTCTAGCTGTGACTTGTGTGGCTCTCACCAGGTTCTGTTACCCAGAATCCCTTTCAAACCTCAAACTTTGTAAAAAAACACATTTTCATCAAATTTCTGTGATGGAAACTTCTGGAATCTATGTGGATCCACAAACTTCCACCTACCCCTCATTCCCCAAAGTCTCTTTATAAAAATGGCACCACACTTGTGTGGATAGGCCTAGTGCCCACAACAGGAAACGGGTCAAAACGCAACGTGGACAAACCACATTTTATATAGAAAACTGATCCTTTTCTTACAAAGTGTCTAGCTTTGGATATTGAACCCTAGCTCAAGCACCACCCAGGAAAACCTAGCAAACCTATACATTTTTATAAACTAGACACCAAGTGGAATCCAGGATGGGGTGACATGTGTGGCTCCCACTACTTTCTGTTACCCAGAATCCCTTGCAAATCTCAAACTTTGTTAAAAAAATAGATTTTCCTCACATTTCTGTGATGGAAAGTTCCGAAATCTGCATGAATCAACAAACTTCCACCAACCCTGCATTTTCCAAATTCTCCCAAATAAAAAGGTACCTCACAAGTGTGGGTGGGTCAAGTACCCACGACAGGCAAGGGCCGAGAATGTTTTGTGGAGACATCAAAATTGCCTATCACAAAACAACCTTGCTTTGCAAGGGGGCACCTGGGTTTTTGGCCCCAGGTTTGGTGGCCATCTAGGGAAACTTACAATACCCACATGTTTCTGAAAACTAGCTACCCTGGGGGGTACAGGGTGGTATGATTTGCGTGGATCCCCCAACATTTTCCTACCCAGAATCCCCTCCAAACATCAACTTTAGCTGGAAAAAATCTATTTTTTCTCAAATTTCTGTGTGGGAAAGTTGTGAGATCACCGGGCTGACATAAATTTCCTATCACCCAGCATTTCCCCAGTTCTCCCGATAAAAATGGTACCTTACTTGTGTGGGTGGACCATATACCTGTGAAAGGCAAGGGCCAAATATGTATTGCGGCGATATCAAATTTACCTATCACAAAACTACCCAGTTTTGCAGGGGGGGGCACCTGTTTTTTTGGCCCCGGGCTCCACGGCCATCTAGGGAAACCCAGCATACCCACACATTTCTGAAGACTGGACACACTGGGGAGTGTAGAGAGGTATGGCTTGTGTGGATCCCCCAACGTTTTCCTACCCAGAATGTCCTGCAACCCTCAAAGTTAGCTGAAAAATCAAATCTTTCTCATGTTTCTGTGTGGGAAAGTGGTGAAATCACTGGGCTGACACAAATTTCCTACCACCTCACGTTCTCCCAGTTCTCCTGATAAAAATGGTACCTCTCCTATGTGGGTGGGCCAAGTACCTGAGACAGGCATGTGCCTAAAATTTTCAATGCAATGTCGTCAGCGCGCCCTGCGCACAATCATCATTGCATTGAAAAAAAAAACAGCCTCAGGAAATTGGGGAAGCTCTTCACCACCTTCTAAGTCCAACAAAAAAAAAAGGAAATCCCTCTGCTGTCTGAAACAGAGGGATTTTTTGAACCTTTGCTCGTGAAGGAATTGTTCCGTCGTCAGCGCAAGAGCACTGGTGCACGGGGGAGCAGATCAGGAGCTACTGCCCCCATCTGCTTCCTGGGGGAAAGAAAGACTGGCATTTTTTTGCGATGGGGCGTTGGCATGCCCATTCAGGCCAGCCCCCACCCCTACGTATAAAAACAAATTCCAGGTGCCTAGTGGCTTTCTGCCCCCCAGGAGGGGCAGAAAGACTTGCTGTGGCACAATTAAATGGGTGGATCAAAGGCCCTTGCCCAAGGGGCCGCTCCAACCTCCCTGGTGGCTAGAGGGTGGATCCCTGTATTCCCAAGCAGGGATCAGCTAGGGAAGGGTTCCATTGGAAAGGGGAAATCTCCCCTTTCCAACAATACCTCTCGCAAGTGTTTTGGTGCTTGGGAGGCTGAGATAGTCCCACGAGCACCGAAGCAATGAAATTGAAACTATGCTTCAGTTTCATTTTCAATGCAATGACGTCAGCGCACCATGCACCCGATTGTCATTGCATTGAAAATAAAAAAACGGCCTCAGGAGTTTGGGGAAGCTCTTCACCACCTCCCAAGGCCAACAAAGGAAAAAGGAAATCCTTCTGCTGTATGCAACAGAGGGATCTTTCATGCCTGTGCTCATGATGGAATGGTTCCATCATGAGCACAGGAGCATTGGTGCTCATGATGGAACCATTCCGTCATGAGCACCAAAGTGGTTAATACCCAAATGCACCTGTCAAGCAAATGTCCTGTCCTAAGTATTTTATTAATAGACTGCACAGAGTCCAAGTGGCAGCAGCTAAACTTGGGAGTCATGATGGTGCTAAAACTTGAACTAGATCTGGTACCCCAGTGGGACCATCAGCGGAGCGGTGAGTGGAAAAGAGACTGCTCCCCTGCTCCATCATCCCTTTTGCATGCGGGACGTGGCTCAAACTGGATCGGCGTGGACCTAGAAGCATTAAACCACTTCCTGTCACCGCCCGCCCAGGGCCCAATCGATGGGAACAATATTGCTTGGTGGTGGCGGCGTTACACGCTGCTGCCCTGAGCACCATATGCTTGCCCCGGCATGACCACCATAGGCATGGTGCCCCTGATTTGGGTGCATCTTGGCAAATGCACCTGTCAAGCAAATGTCCTGTCCTGAGCATTTGATTAATATTCTCCAAGTGGCAGCTAATCTTGCTCTAAACAGACCTCGCATATCCTTGGCACATAATGCATTGAGGGCTCTGCACTGGCTGCCACTGAGGCAGAGGAACATCTTCAAAGCCATGTGCATTGTGCATACGACTCTACATGGCAAAGGGTCTGTGCTCCTGCAACGCAGACTGAAGGATGTACTCCTGGGAGACTTCTCCACTCGAGCCCTGCAAATCTTGTCTGCATGAATACATTTTCCCAGAAAGGACAAGGTAGTTGTGCTTTCACAGTTCAGGCTGCTGAGCTGTGGAACAAGCTGCCAACCTCTCTCAGGCCAGGGACGGGTCTGCAGCAATTAAGGAAAGCACCAACGACCTGGCTGTTCCCAAAGTTATTGCCCCTCATTTATGTGCTTTTGTTTTTCTATGTTCAGCAATGCTGTGCCTATCTCTTAAGCTATCAGCACCCGTATACCAGCATGTGACTGCTGCACTTTATAAATGAAGTAAATAAATGTAAATTATGCTTGCTTTGTAACTGTTAATACGATTCGATTTGATCGACATCAGTTTTATTCTGATACTGTGAATATTCTATGTGAATCTTATTGTAACCATTCAATTTACTTCTTTCGTAACCAGGTGAAAGTATGAATAGCTAATTCGACTGGGTAATTTTCGTGTGCATTTTCTCGTTATTTGTGTCTTATTTCTGTTGTGGTAACAATTATGCAGTTTGTCATATTTGTATTGCTATAACCGAAATAAAACGTCTCTAGTTACTTTATTTAATAGAAAAAATATATTAATGAGGATAAATATTTTTTGTCAGTATGCTCAGCATCTCCCTTGAAATGAATAAATAATCTTCAGTTAAAGAAGTTAGATGATAAATTAGCTCTGAGCATGAAGCCCAGAGTTGTTGTCCTTGCCAGAAATCAATTGACTTCTAACTCTCAACATGTACTGCCTCAAATGCCCTTCATCCACAAAAACCGTAAGAAAAAATGTCCATTCACTTATATTTTGAGGCCAGCTTACAATGCCAGCAGCATGTTGCAGGACATCAGAAAAAAGGCACAAGTGGGCACATTGGCACCGATAGGCACAGAACACTTCAGCTGAATCAGACACATGATCAAGTTCACAACAATTTTGAGAGATTCTGAAAAAGACGTTATTCCTAAAACCAGTGGCTACCCTACTTAATCTTCTGTTCGCCATATGCTGGTGGACCATCCCGTTTGCCTGCATGTTTCAAGTTATGATTCTAGGCTGACATCATACGCCAGAGCTGAACCACCATATGTCAGATTTATACTGCCATAATTTATAAGGCTTCTACTACCATCATATGCCAGGTATGCAACTGTTGTACTGCAGTGAAGAATTTCCATCACATGCCAGAGTGCAGGAATTTTAGGCTAGGTTTGTACAGCCATCATATTCCATCCGTGCATTGAACATACACTAGGTGGTGTTCAGTATCCACTTGCTAGGGTGCTTCCGTCATGAAGGGGACTGCTGAAATCAGTGGGAGCAACCAGTAAAATAAGGATGCTTAGGTTATATTAAAAGGCGCATCTCAATGTTCTGAAGAGCCATTATTAAAAACAGAAAGTTTCTGCCATGTTCTAGCAGACTAGCGAAGGTACATGAGTGCTTCACTGAACGCTTGGTTCCTCCCTTCATATTCCGAAACTGATTCCCAAATATTGGATAATTGTCATAGTATACAAGAGTACCACAATTAGATACTGTTAGACTTGCCATCTTTGGCATGGTTTCTCCAGATGTTTTGCCTCTACCTCACAAATTTTTGATGCTGTGCTGGATTTAGTTTTTCTGCCTTAGATGCATTGGGCACTTTGCCAGTGCTGATCAGTGTCAAAGTGCAAGTGCTTCCTGTGTAAATTATTAATACAATTGGTTCTCCCTGATTGGCATATTTGATTTACTGGTAAGTCCCTAGTAAAGTGCACTGAGGGTGCCAGTGCCTGTAAATCAAATGCTACTAGTGGGCCTGCAGCACTGATTGTGCCACCCACAGAAGTAGACCTGAAAAGGTATCTCAGACCAGCCAAGTACACCCACTTGCCAGGCCGTAACCGTCAATTTTCTTACATGTAAGGCACCCCTATGGTAGGCCCAAGGTACCCCCATGGGCAGGGTGCAGTGTATGTGAAAGGTAGGACATGTACGGGTTTGTGACATGTCCTGATAGTGAATACTGCCAATTTTATTTTTCTCTATTGAAAGGCTATCTGCCCCATAGGATAGCATCGGAGATACTTTGTAACATCTTACAACTATAACTTTCTATTGGGACAAGATGGTGGAACAACGTTTAGGCTCTCTGAACTCAGAATTTAATAACATATCTTTTAGTAAAGATGTTTTTCAAATTATGTGTTTGAAAATGCCACTTTTAGAAAACAGGCATTTCCTTGTTTAACTTTTCTATATACCTCTGCCTGTTTGTGGATTGACTGTCTGGTTTTGGAGACTATGGGGCTGGGGCTGGGGATGTGCATTCACTGTAGACAGCCACTGGAGGGGTTGAGGTGTGCCTGGCCCTTCCTGGATGACTCAGAGCAGTGCTGAATAGACCTTAGCTGCATTTAGAGTAGTGGGAGGAGTTTCCCTTGCACCTGAAAAGGACCTGTCTCCCTTGCACAATGTTTGCTTCACCCCCTGTCGTCATACTGCACAAGTGAGGACAGAACTGGTTTGGACTTTGCCCAGAGACCCTTTCACAAAGAAGAACAAAGACAAAATGGGGTATAAGTAGTGGACCTTAAACCACAGAACTTTCGATCACTTCTGTACTCAAGAGAAATGTTTGCCAAGGAGAAGAGCTGTGAGGAGAAGTACTGCCCCTTTTGCTGTGTGCTGTGTGGGGTTGGCCTGCAGTTGCTGCTTCTGCCAGGGAAAGGACAAAGGCTGGAAATTTGCTGTGAACCTGCTTGAAGAAAAATCTCAAAGAGCCTGTATGTGTTGGCCTCTTGTGCTGAAGTCTCAGGGACACAAGGAAGGACCTCACCCCCAGCTCCCCTGAATGCTATTGCTGAGAGTTTCAACCTGCCAGGAGGTGCTTGTTCCAGTTTTGGCCCTCTGCAGGTTGTTCCTACTGTTCGGAGCTGGAAGCAACTTGAAAAAATCAAGAAAAGCAATCTCCATCAACGGAACCGATGCCTCACCGTCGGCGCAACCCACTTTCCCTGTCCTGGACTTGACGTATCACCTTCTCATGGACATGATACCTCGCTTTCCTTGAGGCAGCCAGGGAGCCGGCCTCAACCTCTGCACCGAAGCCTCACCTCCATGATGCATCGGCATAGACTTCATGTCTAAGATACTGTTTGTTTGAGGGTCCGTGTGACTCCATGCCCGATGCCTCGCACCTTGCGGGTGGCACCTTACTTTGGATTTATTGCTGTCACAACTTTGTATTAGCCCCAGGTGGAGCTATTTGTTTTCTACAACCTTGATTATGGAAATAACTGTTTTGAAGTGCTATTTTACTACATGCATGTTAGAGTTTTGTCTTTTTGGTCTTTTGAAGTTTAGATAAAGATACTTTATTTTTATAAACTGGTCTAGTGTCCATTTGTGGTGTTATCACTGTATTACTGTGTGTTTGGAGCACAAATAGGTTAGAGATTGCTTTTGGGATAAGCTGTCTGCTCGTGCCAAGCTACCAAGGGGGCCAAGGATCCCTACTTGGACAAAGGTACCTACCCCTGCCAACTAGAGACCCCCAGGTCTAACAAATGCCATAGGTGAGTTTCTACCATAAATGAGTGGTGCAATCATCTCATAATACTGATGTAGACTTCATATAGAAATGTGTCAGTCATCAAATGCAAAGTGTGTACTAAATGGGTGCCCTCTCAATTGCAAAGCAGTGTTCCCTGATTTGAATTGAGACATTGCCCCATGCAAATGATTGACTCCTTTGTCTTTGTGCCCATGACATATTACAGATGTTGGTGCAGAGGCAAAGAGGCTGCAGTAGGCACACTAATGGTACACCACATTGACATGGGGCACAGTCAATGCACCTGAGGGAGCTTCTTGCACAGTGAACTACAAATAGGCATCTACACTTACCCTATCCCTACCTCAAAGCTCATGTGGGGACCGCCAATAGGACCCCCTTGGCAAAAATGGATATTAAACATATTATTTTTAAATAATAGTATTCACAAATCCAACACTGGATTTGTGAATCTTGGATTCTATCTGGATCCTGTTGATAGAGCGTAGGTTCACCTGCTCTTGATTTTACCATACTCACATGGGCCCATAAAACATACAACACACTTTGAAACAGGTAAACCTACGCTTAAACCAGTAATATTTACCTTTAGGACCCATACCTTGACTTTCCAATCCTAGTCACTGGTACCTAGAGTCCTAAGGGATCAAGGGAGTTCGCAAGAAAATAGGCAGTAAATAATAATTTGCACTCATAAAATAACCAAAGACTCTGGAATATTTTAAATGCTTTATCTAAATAATTCTTTAAATGTCAATGTCCATACTAGATTAATCAGAGCTTGATCAAACAAGAATAACATCAAAGCAAGAAGATGTGAAAATATCATGAAACGTTCTTTAAGCATTGAAACATAGGAAGGGTAAGAAAAGGGAAACAGCAGAATGACATACCCCTACAACTTTTATATTTACCTAGAATGGTGTGAAGACCAACCCTGGCCATGGGCTGGGATAAAGGACATGACCCCCAATACTGCAGATGCCAACAGGATTAGAACAGGTGCAGACCAGAATCAGGATAAGTACGGACCATATTGGATCAGGACAGGATCACCGCAGGTCAGGACCGGCACTCACGGCTAAGGTGCAACTCCAGCGTCACACCCCTCTCAGCAGCTAACAGTTGACCCCCAATTGGGTAATCAAATCTTCTTCCTCTGGAACCCTGATTGGGTTATCGAACTTCTTCCCAGAACCCTGTTCGTGTTACCGAATGTTCTGACAGAATGCTCCGCCAGCACCTCTGCTCTCGATCGCCTATTGAGTGCGTTGGGTCAGTGACAGGTCAGCTATTCGGACAAGTCGGACAATCTAACTAGCTAAGCCTACCTTAGTTATACCATTTTCCATGGCAGTGTACCACCCCCAATGTTGCAAATGTGTATATTCCCTCAATTTGATTGGTCAAAAGACGAGGAGAGGTCATCACACCATACCAGTTATGAGGTCATGCACTTCAATATTTAGATCAATGTTCCGGCCCAATATTGTATTTTCCCATGCACTTTTATTCCACCCAGCAATGAATGATCCAATAGTAATAGAATGTATAATTTAACATCGTCTTGGAGGTTCAGGAGGTCGAGTTCTTATGAACATCTTCTAGCAAGTCAGGAGTTGGCATGGATTCAATGCCATGGCTTGTAGACTCGGGTGAATTCGGTGCATGTCCAGGGCCAGGACCCAAGATGGAGCATCATTATACTTGATTGGTCCAAATACGAGCTAATAGCAAAGTCACAGAGAAAACTGTTTTAGAACAAAGAATAAATTAACCCACTGTATACTATTTATCTCTACTCTATTCCCATTACTTTATTTTAACAACAGCATTAGGGATTATGCAGAACGAACAACTTAGTAAAAGCAGCAATGCAAGCATTAGCGCATGAGAACATAGAGCAGTCATCTTTAGTTCTAGTGCGTAGAAGCAACGTTTTCCCACCATGCTTAAGAATACATCATGTCACGTGAGTATGACAGACGCATACGCAGAAAAGTTCCCGCGTTGCGGCGGCCATTTTGAGTTAATCAAGTTATAGTTAGTAAAAGCATATATGCAAGCTTCCCCAGCTTACTAGAAATGTCGTGTTTTGCATTGTTAATAAGACAAAACATGTTGGTTAATTCATTACTTATTATTTCTAGAGGTTTGAGTCCAAGCAAGTCGCTTTACTTGTGAAACCTTGCTCCATCACTGTGAACAAACAGAGAACTAGCTGCCCGATTCACAGAACTAACTGAAGACAAAATCCTAAACGTACTACTTTTGGTATTCACAGAAGGCATATAGCAGTAGTAAAGTTAGGATTTTTTCATAAGTTTGACTTAAGACCAACTTAAGACAGACTTAAGACAGACTTAAGACAGACTTAAGTTAGGATTTTGTCTTAAGTCTGTCTTAAGTCTGTCTTAAGTTTGTCTTAATCTTGTCTTAAGTCTACCAAAAGTAGTAAGTTTAGGATTTTGTCTTAAGTTAGTTCTGTGAATCAGCCCCTCAGAACTTGGATATCCAGCACATGATTTGTGCTTGGCCAATAGTAACACATAGTGCGTAGGAAGTAGGGCTTGGTAACAATTTTTGTCTGACTGAAGCCATGTGGAGGTTTGCAGCCCACCATGGTATGGGAGCCTGGCGGCCAAAGCTTGCTATGCACAGCAAAAGGCTATATGCAATGGCAGTTGGAAACACATTGCAGGTTGGCAAAATCCTTTGCCGCCTGTAACCAACCTTGCTGGGCTTGGCCGAAGTCTATGTGCACAGAGGGTTGGCCTCCCACGGAGGGTCGTGAACCTGGTCTGGCCAAAAGCCAAGGATTACCACCCACTCCCATTATGAACAGCCTAATGATTTTGCAGTGGGGTTTGACCACCATTAATGGAGCATTGAACGCAGGCCAATCCCTGTAGCTAATCCTCACTCTTCATGGCCTGGGTAGGCTGCACATGGTTGGGCGAGTGCAGTGAACTCTTGTAGATGATATATGTTAAAAAACAACTTTACCCAGATAGTGTTAACGTGTAAAAATGACAAACAAAATTGAGGTAAATACTATCACAAAATGTGATAAACTGTGTGACAAAATGCATTATCACACATAATTTTCCCTTTGTTGATGCATAATTTAGTCAACCCTGTCACATAATTTGATCCTTCTCTACTTTATAATTTCAATGTCTCTGGATATGGTTTTGAATTAAAACTGAAAAAATCACTGAAATTCACAAGTTATCATTTGAACTGTAATCCCATAACTCCTACAACAACAATACATGCCACAATTAACACACAAATTAATTTCTTATGTATGCGAAACCTAAACAGGTATGTAAGTTCAACAGCAATGAAAATAAATGTGGTGCAATAAATGCAGATTTAAACATTTAGTACTATAGTGCAAAAGACAAATCATGTCTTACCATAGTGAGGGACGGATGAATCCTGATGAAGATCATCGCTCATCCTATAGGTCTTCACAGTTCACACTATGGATTTATGCAGTGAGATTTTAATCTGGTTCTGTTTAAAACTATGTTTATAAGTAATGCACAGGAAAGAGCAGCTTATCATTAAACATATATGCAGATCCACATTGAGTACTTGCTATTACGATTTTTGTATAAGGGAAGGGAAAGCAAGACCTACATGATACTTTGCTTATTGTGAGTCATGTTCTCTTACTACACACAACAATGGTAATAGATATCATAATGCAATATACAGGCAAAACGGATGACAATGATAATAGAGGGTGCCAGCCCATACACAAATTCAGGAAAGTATAGCGGTCATATGTAAAGAAGGCGTGCTCATTGAAAACAAAGACACTATGTCATCCCAATAGTGTCAAGTATAGGGGAAAAACCCAAATAAATTGATTCAGAAGAATGTTAAAAGCAGCACCAAAGAAATGCAATATGAAGGTCCATCGCTCCAGCGGGTCCGTTAAGGTAAATTCCGTGGCAATCAGCAAAAAGTACATATAGACAGAAGATTAATTCCATAGATATTTATTCCAAATTTCCAGGTAAACAACAGCCGACACGTGTTTTGTAGTCAAACGACTCTTTCAAGGCTTGTTGTTAATCCATCACGGAGAGTCTTCACAGGTAATAAGTGGTATCATCCCCAATGGTAGCCAAACAGTCAATGTATTCTGTGGGTGTAGGTGAATCTCAGACCAATCAGAGACAAACGCGTATCGAGGCCCTATAACTTGAATACACCGAGTGTTTGTGAATTATTAGGGTCCCGACTTTTCAAAATACGTATTCCTTTCCAGGATTACCTAAACCTCCGGTTGGTCTGAGATTCACCTACACCTACAGCAAACGTATAAATACGTACGGAACCAACCTTCAGTCTATATGTACTTTTTGCTGAAGCTGTTGAATTTACCTGAACAGACCCGCTAGAGCGACAGATCTTCATATTGCACTTCTTTGGCGGTGCTCTGAATATTCTTCTGAAACAGATATCATATTGCAATCTGGCAGCTGAATACATTCCATAAGTATATAATTATAATTATTACACCGCCACAGTCACGATTGTGTACTTATGGTTCAGCTGCATTTTCCATTTAAAAGCCATTTCTTTTATTTTGCTCTAACTTTGGTCACTATCAACAAATCTGCACCAGATTTGACAATCACTTTGCTTAGTTAACTAAGGCCTGACCACCCGTCTTTTATGTAGTTCTGTAAAAGGGAGAAAAAGTTAAGTGGGGGGGGGTCAAAATTGATGTGTTCCCATTTTAGCTCCTATCTGAACATTTGCTGGCATCTACGGGCAAATCACAGAATGGGTTTACACAAAATATGGCATAAAATTATATCTATGCTCAGAAAGCCTACTTTTGTTCGCTTGGTCTAAATTTGTCCAGTAATCTTCAAAAGTATTCTTTCGCTAACAACATTATGACTGTGTGACTAATCTGCACCAACGTTTGCAGATCCTTGGAAGGAGTGACTTGATATTAGAATTTCGAATGTATTAGTAATCCATCAAGGCAGGCAAAGTTAAATGTGGAAGCAACATCACTCTCCGTTTGCTTACAACTTTAGTGATGTTTGATGTGTCTGTGGCAAACTGTTAGCAAGTTATACCTAGTGCAGGTATTTCAGCTTTCTAGGAGGTCTAATGGGAGTAGCAAAGGGGTGAGAGTCAAAATATGTTTGATTTACACATACATTTCGCCCAGTTTGATAGGTCTTCAAGACATTTGGCAGAAAGTTAGCATGTTTTGCCTACTCTTGGTTGTCTCAATTTAATGCAGATCCATTGGGGACCTGGTGGAAGATTTCAAGTGGGGTGTTAGAACTGGGGTCTCTAGTTGGCAGAGGTAGGTACCACTGTCCAAATAGGGACCCTTGCTTCTAGTGAGGGTAAGGAGGAAACACTCTTCAGATAACCCCTGCTCACCCACCTGGTAGCTTGACACGAGCAGTCAGGCTTATTGAAGGCAATGTGCAAAGTATTTGTACCAACACTCACAGTAACACAGTGAAAACACCACAAACTGACTCCACAACAGTTTAGAAAAATAAAGGTATTTACTCTAAACTACAAAAGACCAAAACGACAAAAATCCAACATACATAGTTCAAGAACATGGTTTCAAATGAGTTCTTACGGTTGCGTTAAAATAATCCACAGTTGCGTCACGTTTTAGCCAACAGTACCTTTAGATGCGACAAAAGTTCCAAGGGAAAGCTGTAGCGTTGAAAAGCAAGCGATGCATTGATGGAGCGAGATAGAAAACAAAATTTTGTTTTAACTCGCAAAGTCACATTTCCATAACATGAATAAAATATTAATGATTTGTGATATGTCGTGCTAATACAACTTAGATTAAACTTTACACGTGGGAGGACTAACAAGTGTGCTCATAAACGTGCATAAATGTTGCATCTTTTTGTTCGTGCAAAATAATAAAATAATTTATTGTTTTCGTTTTTGTCATTACTAATTGCTGCAAACTTAAAATAAGCATGTGCTTGTTTTGCTTTTCCTTGTCTGTATGATGTCATTTCTACTATTCTAGGTGCATATGGGTCTCATGGAATAACGGAGACTGGTAGATATAAACGCTGCTTTATTTGTTTGCAATGGCTAGGTAACATTTTGATTAATCGGGTGGGTTAGATAATTAGTGAACCATGGGGTGGATACAGAATCTACATTATTTCTTACATTAATACTTTTCTTGTGTTTGTTTTATATTAGAAATCATAAGTTGCCTGCTTTTGGGCCTAGTCGCTTGAGTCGCAGAAAAGAGTTGACATGTAATTCTGCAGAAGTCACGAGACGCCCATTCTGAAATAAAGCGTTTGTCAAAAGCTGCGTTCACAAAGCAAAAACTAATGCTGTCATCATTCTGTCGGACATGGCCAAGGTCGAAAGTGAACATTTTGTCAGTCCTTAACTTGGCATCCGCGGAAGTCGTATTGAAAGTCTATGGACGCTGCGAGAATGACTTAATACATTTGTTGCAATCTCAGGAAGCTTCTGGCTTCACGTGGAAGAGACAATGGTCTTTATGAGACATGATTTAATGGAACTTTTTGAGAATTGGGTGACATGTCACTTGTCACTCTCAGCCAATGGGACGTCGAAGATTTCTGAAAACTTTCCTTTGCTTAGTTCAGTTAGCGTAGAAAGGTATAAAAAGTCATGCCCTTAGGGATGGGCTGGCTGCTGCTTTCTGACTTTCCGATGAGGGTGATGTGCTGTTGGACTTTGCGTGGAGCACGTAAGAATCCTCAAAGAACTTTACTTTAATTTCTATCTATTTAGCTCAGTTAGGGAATTAGATTTTAGAAATGTTAAACTTTATATATTTACTTTAAATTTGATTCACTTACTTAAATTGTATTTTTCTCATATTTCATTACAATCATGCTTGCTTTAATGCTAATAAAATTCATTTATAAAACCTTCAACTTATATACCATAATTTAGTAAATAAAATCTTACTTTTGACAAACAAGCTGGTCTTGGTCATTCAGAAGTGTAGGTTACTATTAGCTAGATCACGTCGCCAATGGTGGTCATTTAAATGGTATAGTTTTATTCTAATGACAATATTCTTTCTGCAAATGTATAAATATGTATATAGTTTGTAGATAATGTGTATATAGATTTATTCTGACCACCTGATTCAGTAGGCCTAAAATATATCAGGCTTATAAATGGGTCCAAATTTAGTATAGAATTTTGTTTATAGGTTATGAAGTTGGGTAGCGTTGTTATGATATATTTTCTATAGCCCGCTGGATCAATTCTCTGGTAGCAGAAATTGATGGTTGCTAAGAGGTAACCAAGGTAATATGTTGGTTGCTAAGGGTTGCGTTATGGTATGGAAATAGGATCGATGTTTTAACACATGTTAAGTTCGTTTTTCGTGCCTATCTGTAAGCTATACCGGTATAGATTGTGTGGCGAGAAATTAGTCACGCAAGCCATCTGTTCTGTTTGTAGTGATATCGCCGAGTATCACAAGAGGTATCGCCGTGTACCATAGTGTTGTCGCCGAGCAGCACAGTTTTAGGGCTAGGTGTGAATCTTGTATAGTGAGGGTTTTCTAAGAAATTAGAGCAGCATGAGAATAGGGACAAAGCGCCTTCCATAAAACTCACTGTGATAAAAGTATTAGTTATATCCGAGCTTGAGTGAAGGGTAAATTAGCGTCGGTACATGATTATCTATAAACAGGTTAGAGTCCTGTACGGGTACATGTTTCATATCTATAAACAGGTGAGAGCCCTGTACGGATAACGTCGTTATTTTGCTAACGGTGCATGATCTCTATAAACAGGTGAAAGTCCTGTACGGATTTCATGTGTGTTTGAAATTAGGGAATTTTCCGTATGAAAGTGCGAGTTTGAATTGTATTTTATGTTCAAGTGGAACTCTTAGAACTTTCACTTCGCGGTGGGTTCAGAGCAAAGCGAGTTCATAATTATACGTGTTAGAAGGGTGGGGTAAGGTTACTCTACTGACAATTGAATATTATCCTTAGTGTGAATAGCGCCGTCTATTCCGAAGTGTGGATACTTGAATGTATGTAAACTATCCTAAATAGTGAAACGAACAGATGTTGTCCTTATAGTCATCGTTAAAAATTAATTTACACTGAAAAGTGTCCTTAAAATGGCGCTGTGAAAAGATTTTGTGAAGGAGGGGTAAGCGCCAGGAGTGAGAAGCGAGAAACCGCAGCTGCTGTGTACGTCACAGAGCCGCGCTGGAATTGGGTGACCTACGTCACAAGCTGTATTCTGATTGGCTCTTGAGTCTCTGACGGCCAGTGAGCTGATTGGTCCTTCAGAAAATCTCCAAATTTATTGGTTGAGCAGAAAAGTGACGTAGCTCAACTGTCATTGGCTTGTTGGTGTGTTTCGCGCACGGATTGGTTGTTTTACGGAACATCCCGGAAATATTTTACGAACGATTTTGTGAATTAGATTTAACACTTAAAAAAATGAGTTATCATTTTAAACATGTTGAGAAAAAGACAACATTATTTCAGAAATTCAAGAATTTATTTTCACCTGACAAGAAAATCGAAACGCGAGGTGGTAAACTACTTCATAAGTATAAAACACCTGCAGCGTACATGGAAGGTGAATATGGATATCATACTGTCTTATGGTTCGACAGTTGGAAACGTTATACTAAAAACGACGGTGTTTTAGCTTGGCCTGATGATGGTTCATTTAATGTAAGAGTTTTAAGAAATTTACGAGAGAAAATGAATGCTCTTGTTCCAAAACCGAGACCAACTCAATTTGAAGCTTTAGTTGAGTGGGAAGACGAGATGTATCAGTTACAAAGAGAAGCTAGTGGAATTAAAAGACCTTCTAAAAATCCATCTTGGAAAAGAGAAACTCATGAAGATAGATTGAGAATGTGGAGACAGGGAAACATGAGTGAAGGATTGTATTTAATTCATGAAATGGTAATGGGTACTCCTACAGGGAAATCTATGGAAAGTGAATCTGAGGATGCAGTTATGGAAGAAATATATACAACTGCTAGAAAGAATCAACCTAATCAGCCTTTGAGACCTCCTAGGTCATGGTCTACTCCGGTGGTTTCTACTGAAACTTCACCGAGTGCACCTCCAATTAGTGAAGCTCCTAAACTTTATCCAAATAATTGTGAAATCAATGAAACTCCTAGAAGACCAGAATTCGAGAATGCTCGAAATGAAGGTAGACATTTTACAATGACTCCAAGAGCAAGGGAACCTCCAAAAGATTATACAAGAGAGGCAAGAAATGTTGAAGATGTTGATTATAATGAATATATAAGATCAAAGGAAGAACTAATAAAAAGAATGACAAAAGGCATGGAAGCTGTAACAGTTCCAGTAACAATTGGTCCTGTTCAGCCCGTATTTGAACCAAGAGAAACAAACAAAACTGGATTAACTATTCCTTTAAATACAGAAATTCAAAAGGCTGCTGAAAAATTTTATTCAGATTTATCTGAAATAAACACTTCTAAATCGAGAATGCCTGATTTAACCTTTAATGAGGATTTATCTCCAAAAACACCAATGGGTGCTGTATCAGATATAGGGAGTCCTGAAGTCAGAGTAACCACATCAAAACTTGATGTGGCCAAATTAAAAGCGAATATCGAAGAATTGATAATTGGAACAATTGGTCCAGATAGTTTAAATTACTATCGAGATGATGAATTACTGTTCATTTGCAAAAGCATTCAGTGGAAAACGAAAAATAAATATGATCAACTAGAGGATCTAGCAGCAGAACTTGAAATCGATGTGAGTAAACAAAAGAATTTTGCAAAGCATTACAGATTAGACTTTTCAGAAAGCGACATTGAGAGTTTGAACTCAATGGGAAGAATAGTTCATATTAAAGATCTGATTGTCTATATCAAAAAGCTAGGAGAACTGAATAAATGGAGAGTAAAATGGACGAAAAAGAAGGAAGATGAAAGGTTAGATAAATTGTCAAAACAATTTCCAATGAGAGAAGTTGCAGGTGGAGGATATGTTCATATCCCGTGGTCGAGACAGGACATTCTGTTATTTACAAATGACTTTCCAAAATTGAGGGAAAAACCAGTTGAGTGGTACAGACAAGTTGATAGATTCATCAAAGTGTCAAAAGTTCTGTGGATTGATTTAGATGGATTTTTTGACATCGTAGTTCCATCTGATCTTTGGACAGAATGCAAAATATCGATTAGTTGGCCAAAAGCAGAACCCGAGCGAATTAAAGAAACAGGTGCTCCTAATCCACTTGTAATGGATTTTTATGAAAAGGTAATTGTTTGGATGAAAAACAAAATTCCACCCAAAGAAGTCGATTGGGTTAAAATAGAAAGAACAGAACAGGAAACAAAAGAATCAGTTCATTCTTTTTATGAAAGACTACTATTAATCTTTAAACAATACAGTGGTTATGAAAAATTAGATGAAAAAGACATGAGTCATTTTGTCTATAGATTTGTTTATGGATTAAAACCTGAAATTGGAGAAATGATCAGAACTAGTATTGTAGGATGGCAATCACTATCTGTAGATGATATTCTAAGAAAAGCAAAGTATTGTAGCGACGAAATAGAAGTAAAACAGAAGAAGCTGAAGGAGAAAGCCATGTGGGCTCAGGTAAAGGTGGCTGAGCAACAAATTGCCAGCATGGGAAATAAGAACACTAATTTTGTTCAAACTGGAAATACAAACCAGATACAAGGAAAGTTTAAAGGTAATAATTTCCCAAAGAAATTTAGCCCAAAGATTGAGGAACTGAAGCAAAGATTACCTTGTTTTAATTGTGGCGAAATTGGACATTGGAGGGACGAGTGTCCTCATCCTCCTAAAAACTTAAAGAATCCCTTATTGAATCCACAGATGCAGAATGGTGTTGACCTGCAGCGACAGCTACAGATGCAACAGGGGTTAAACGAATTTAATATTCAACGACAATTACAGCAACTGCAACAACAACAGGTGAATAATCGTCAAGATCAATTGCCACAACCACCTTTTCCAAATTGTGGGGGAGTTCAAAAATATAATCCAAACGTGGGATTTCAGGGAAGTGAACAGGTAATAAAACCACAAAAACAGCAAAAGCAGCAAAGGGTTCAAATGCAAAATGCTTCACAACAATTCTTATTAGCAGAAAGTCAAGACAGTGATTCTGATGATTATTGCTGACGGTGCCCGAGAGAGGAGGAAGAGTGTGTTGTTGGAGCCACTCTTGAGGTTGACCAGTCTGGTCCTTACGTAAACGGGAAAGTTAATGATGTAGACATCACTTTTCTAGTGGACACTGGTGCTACCCGTTCTACTGTTAGGTCAGTGGAAATTGAAAACCTACCTCTCTCAGGGGATACCATCCAAGTTGTCGGAGTAAGTAATCAGCAAATTAAAACTGACTTAACTGATCCAGTACCAGTTGAAATTGGAAATTACAGAGATAAACACAGATTTGTGGTTTGTAATAGTAGTCCAGTAAATCTATTAGGCAGAGACATCCTATGTAAAATGAATTGCAGAATATATTGTTCTCCTGATGGAGTTGAATTACAAACTATGGAGGAAGATGGTTTATACAGAATGACAATGATGATGATAGAAGCAGAAGAAACAAAATTGTTTCCTGCATTTGAAGAAAAAGATCTACCTGAAGAACTCAAAGAAACAGTGAAATCCGAAATATGGGATTTTACTGGAAATGAAATGGGTCTGATGAAAAACGTAGATCCTGTAAAGATTGCATTGAAACAGGGAATAGAATTTCCAAACACTCCACAGTATAAAATGAAAACAGAAACAATTGAAGGTATTACACCTATAATTGAAAAATTAATCAAGCAAGGTGTATTAAAAGAAATGAAGAGTAGCTCTTGTAATTCACCAATTATGGGAGTTAAAAAGTCTAACGGAACATTTAGAATCGTACAAGATTTGAGAAAGGTTAATCAAATTGTCATTCCGTGTTGTCCTGTGGTTCCAAATCCAGCAGTAATTCTATTTCAAATTCCACATGATGCTGAATGGTATACAGTCATCGACCTTTGCAATGCATTCTTTACTGTTCCCTTACATCCAGACAGTTATGAAATATTTGCTTTCAGATTCCAAGGTAAAACCCTCGGATGGACAAGAATCCCTCAGGGCTATACAGAAAGTCCTTCAATCTTTAACGAACTGTTAAAAAGATCATTAGAAGACCTAGATTTACCAGGTAGGTCTACGCTAGTGCAGTATATTGATGATTTGTTAATAGCTGCAAAGACAAGAGAAAATTGTGTAACAGACACAATAATTCTGTTAAATCGCCTTGCAGAAGAAGGACATAAAGTGTCCCCAGCAAAACTACAATTTTGCAAACAAGAAGTAAAATATCTTGGTCACAGAATTGCAAAGGGAAAAAGACAAGTAACAATAGAGAGAATAAAAATGATTCAGGCAATGTTACCACCAAGAACACAAAGACAGGTCAGAATGTTCTTGGGAATGGTTGGTTACTGTCGACAATGGATAAGTGGATTTTCAGTAATTGCAAAACCACTACAAAGACTGACCAAATCAGATGTAAAAGATCCAATTATTCTCAATGATGCTGAGATGGAATCTTTTGAAAACCTGAAAAAGAGCTTATGCCAAGCTCCTGCTTTAGGTATGCCAAATTATGAGAAAGATTTTGAACTGTATTGTAGTGAGAGAGAAGGATGTGCATTATCTGTGTTAATTCAGAGACATGGAAATTTAAAGAAACCTATTGCATACTTCTCTGCAGTTCTTGATCCAATTGCAAAAGCATTACCAGGTTGTTTGAAAGCAGTTGCAGCTACAAGTATCAGCCTTGAACAAAGTGAAGGAATCATTATGGGATTTCCTGTGAAAGTTTTTGTGCCTCATTCAGTTGAAATATTACTGACAAGAGGTAAGACTCAACATTTAACAAGTAGCAGATTGACAAAGTATGAGAAAATCATACTGGGAGCAGATAATGTTTCGATTTCAAGATGTTTGAATCTGAATCCTTCTACATTACTGCCTGATTCTGAAATTGTTGATGACATTGAGACAGAACATGAATGTTTAGATGTCATGGAATTCTGCACTAAACCAAGAAAAGACATCAAAGACAGACCTTTGTCTGAATCGGATTTTGTCTACTTTGTAGATGGCTCATGCTTAAGATCCGAAGGAGGTGTCTTGAAAGCTTCATATTCAGTTTGTACAGTTGTAGATGTTGAAGAAGCATCATGTCTTGAAGGAGTTCGTTCAGCACAAGTGGCTGAATTGATTGCTTTAATTCGTGCATGTGAAATATCAAAAGATATAAGAGTTACCATCATTACTGATAGTCAGTATGGGTACGGAGTTGTGCATGATTATGGACAACTCTGGTCACAGAGAGGATACATGACATCAACAGGATCACCAATTAAAAATGCAGTTTTCATTAGGAGATTAATTGAAGCAATACAATTGCCAAAAGAAATCGCCATTGTCAAATGTGCAGCGCACACTAGAGGAACTGATTATATTTCCAAGGGAAATGCCTTCGCAGATGAAACAGCAAAGTACTGCACAAGGAAAAATTATTCTTACAATCGGGAGAGGAGCAAAGAAACTGATTCAAATTCATTAATGCTAACAACTGTTGTAGAAACATGGCATGAGATTAGAGATTTACAAAACGAAGCAGAAGATGATGAAAAAGACTTATGGTTAAGATCAGATTGTAGACCACGTGAAGAAGATGGAGTGTGGGTTTACAAAGATGGCAGAGTAGTCCTACCAAATTGTTTGATTGCTGACATGGCCAGATTATATCATGGTCCAGCACATCTAGGAAGAGATTCTATGGTCAGACTTTTCAGAGAAACATGGTTCAATACCAAGTTTAGAACTATTGCTGAATCTTTTTGTCAAAGGTGTTTGTCATGCCAACAAATGAATCCAAACAGAAAATCAGTGGTGGGGACAGGAATAATTGGTCGAGAAGGTGGTCCCTTTACCAGATTACAAATGGATTTCATTGAAATGCCCTTACACAATTGTTTGAAATATGTGCTTGTAATTGTATGCTTATTTTCACGATGGGTAGAGGCTTTCCCTACACGACATTGTGATTCAATTACAGTAGCAAAACTAATGCTAAGAGAAATCATCCCAAGGTACGGTTTTCCAGTCACTATTGAGAGTGATGGAGGAAGCCATTTTGATAACAAACTGATGAAATTAATTTGCGAAGCTTTGAGCATTGAGCAGAAAATACACTGTGCATACAGACCAGAGGCATCAGGTGTAGTTGAACAAATAAATGGGACAATTAAAAACAGAATTGGAAAAATGTGTCTTGAGACAGGCATAAAGTGGACCGATGCTCTTCCACTTGTTTTGATGTCATTAAGAAGTACACCAGATAAAAAGACAGGTTTGAGTCCTCATGAAATTTTAATGGGAAGAGTTATGAGACAAGCTTTTGTACCTGTAGGTAAACTGTTGAGCATAAATGACAGTGCAATTTTGGATTACTGTAAAAGGTTATCTGATATGGTAACTTCTGTGTCTAATCAGGTGGGAACTGAAGCTCAATCAAATGAAAAAGTTTTGACTCATGATCTGAGACCTGGCGATTGGGTCAGAACGAAAGTACATCGGAGAAGGAATTGTCTAGCTCCTAGATGGCAGAAACCTAGGCAGATAATTTTGATCACTACTAATGCTGTAAAGTGCAGAGGATTGAAACGTTGGATACATCCTAGTCATACTATTCCAGTACCAACTCCTGAGAGTTCTGATATTGAAAGTGATACCACAGATGATTCTGATTCTGAAGCAGAAGACAAAACAGAAGGTGAAGTAATTCCAGATTCTGAAGATCGACAAGAAAGTCGACATCTGGAAACTGTGCCAGTGAATGGAAATCTGACAAGAAAAGACTTAGAAATAATTGAAATAGATTCTGAAGGTGAAGAGAATCTGTTAAAAGGAAAGATAACTGAGGATTCGGTTGTCTCTATTGAAGACAAAGAAGCTGAACCAAAAGAAGTTTCAGACCAGGAGAGTATCGAAAGGCAGAGAACAAACTCTGAAGTAAGGAACAAAAATCCGAAATCTGGGAAGTTGGAGGTAATTGAGGAAGAGGAGGAGAACGAATTACCAAGTACCAGTGATGGAAGACAAAGTGAAGTTCCTGAAGGAGTGAAATTGCCGAATAGAGAAGTTCCTGAGTCAATTGAAATTTCAGACTACGAAACTGAAGAAAGTGAAGTGGAAGGTGGAAGTGAAAACGGAAAGAAAAGGACTTGGAAGTCAGAATCAAATAATTCTGAACCAAAGAAGAAGTATGTGAGAAAAGCAGACTACTGGCCAGGTGGAAGATTGAGAGTCAGACTGATCAAAAAGCCAATAGAACAAGTTGAAGAAATCAGTAGTCAAAAGAGTCCTGGAAAAGAAGTTGGAGTTGGAAGAAAAATTGAAGTGATATCGAGAAAAGGGAAGAGAATAATAAGACCAAACCAAAAATACAAGTCTCCTGAGTGGACTTACTTAGTAATTCCGCCTGTTATTGACATATATGATAGTAGTGAAGAAGAAAACGAAATCCAAGAAATTAGTGACAATGATTGAAGTACAGAATTATTAAATTGGCAAAAGGCTGAAGAAAATTTGTTAGTTGACACAAGGTCGAAGAAAAACTGTTTAGTTGAAGAAAACTTATGTATGACATAAGGTCGAAGAAATCTTGTCTAGGGTTATAAAAGAAAAATATATTTTAAAAGGGGGGTGTATATAAATTTTAAAATTTATTTTTATTTTTGAGGCTAAACTAACCTAAAAATGCCTTATGTTAAGGAGAGCACTTCAAAGTGTTCTGTTTTTAAAAGATGCTGTAAGATGACTCTGGTATGTCTGCTCATTTTAGTTCTGCTCTGGTTGGTACTAGCTGTGATTATCCCTTTAGAGATGAATAGAGAATTACACAAAGTAAATTTAACAAGTAAAGCTCTGGTTAGTCAAACTAAACATAGTACATCTGCAAAAGTTATTGATCATCAGCCTAACATTCATCAAGATAAATCAATAGGAGATTTTTCAAGTAATACATTCACAAAGCTATTGAGTGAATATGTTAAGGTAATGGATGCAAAAGACTGCTATGTCTGTGTTAAATTACCTGCTTCTGTTTCTGAGGGAGTAACATATAATATGCTTCCTCTCACATATGCTGTAACATGTAGTGTATTAACTAGTTTATTTTATCAAACTGGACGATTAGAATATTACTATTCAAATTATGATGAGATTTTTGCTAATATTAAGATTGATAACGCTTTAAATAAGCATAAGAAAGCAAAACAAATGAGAGAATATTTCCTTGTTACTAACGAACTCACTTATGAGTATGCTTACAAGAATAATTTAACATGTAAATTAAGTGCTGAAGGAAAGAAATTTTTGAATATGGTTGAAGAGAGAAGAGCAATTTATAAGAGGAACGAATTAGTCAAGCAGACTAAAACTGCTTTCTGGCAGAAAGAAGACGAGAGATTAAATGGTAAAATGCTTGAAAATATTGCAATTCACATAGACAAACCAGTTAGTGGAAAGCTTTGCATTAGAAGAGATAATACACTTTTTGATAATTATTTTGTAGGTGCAAGTAACTGTGAAGATACTTATCAGATTATGGGAGGTTGGGGATTTAAAGGTGGAAAAGATCCTATCTTTCCTGGGATTTATTTTGTTTGTGGTGCCAAAGCCTACTACAACCTTCCAGATCATTGGTATGGAACTTGTTATGTGGGAATTGTTTTTCCTAAAGTGTTTCATGTTGACAGAGATTCAGAAGGATTGTTTAAAATTCATAATTATGTAAAT
Organism: Lissotriton helveticus; assembly: GCF_964261635.1. Classification (NCBI taxonomy): domain Eukaryota; kingdom Metazoa; phylum Chordata; class Amphibia; order Caudata; family Salamandridae; genus Lissotriton; species Lissotriton helveticus. The sequence continues at coordinate 712,797,798 of NC_136069.1, forward strand.
AGAGCTAAAAGAGAAACTTTTACTGAAGTTCTGGGAGATATTTTTCAAGCTGTAATACCTTTTGTTGGTATAACCTTAAATGCAGGGAGAATCAGAAAATTGTCCACTATAGTTGATAGATTATCAACTGACACAGCTGATGGGTTCCAATTAGTGAATGTTGAAGTTATTGCAATTAGATCTATGGTAATTCAAGCCCGTCTTGCTTTAGACATACTCCTAGCAAAAGAGGGAGGAGTCTGTGGCATTTTACATGTTCAACATTGCTGTACATATATACCTGATGAAAGTAAGAATATTGAAATGTATATTAAGAATATTACACAAATGCATTCAGAGATAATTCCTTTAGAAGAAGAAGATTTTACAGGGAAACTTTCAAAAAGGTTTCAAGCAATTAAAAACTGGTTTCATAATATCGGAAGTTCAATTCTTGGCAAGATTCTAGCACCTTTGATTATAATAGTATTCATTTTTATTTTGACCAAATTAGGTTGTTTGTTACATAAAAGAAAGAAACAGTTGAAAGAAAAGAAAAGAATCTATAAACTCAGAAAAGAAGAAGAAAGGGAAATTGAATTACAGGAGTTACATAGAGAGCGTCATGTTAATTGCAAAGATTATGCAGAAACAGACTTTTAGGTTTACTGATACAAATGAATTTGAATCGATTTCTTATAAATTTAATTTACCAAAATTTTGAGTGCTGGTGTGGTGATTTGTTAATCACCAGATGAGGGAGTTGATGGAGCGAGATAGAAAACAAAATTTTGTTTTAACTCGCAAAGTCACATTTCCATAACATGAATAAAATATTAATGATTTGTGATATGTCGTGCTAATACAACTTAGATTAAACTTTACACGTGGGAGGACTAACAAGTGTGCTCATAAACGTGCATAAATGTTGCATCTTTTTGTTCGTGCAAAATAATAAAATAATTTATTGTTTTCGTTTTTGTCATTACTAATTGCTGCAAACTTAAAATAAGCATGTGCTTGTTTTGCTTTTCCTTGTCTGTATGATGTCATTTCTACTATTCTAGGTGCATATGGGTCTCATGGAATAACGGAGACTGGTAGATATAAACGCTGCTTTATTTGTTTGCAATGGCTAGGTAACATTTTGATTAATCGGGTGGGTTAGATAATTAGTGAACCATGGGGTGGATACAGAATCTACATTATTTCTTACATTAATACTTTTCTTGTGTTTGTTTTATATTAGAAATCATAAGTTGCCTGCTTTTGGGCCTAGTCGCTTGAGTCGCAGAAAAGAGTTGACATGTAATTCTGCAGAAGTCACGAGACGCCCATTCTGAAATAAAGCGTTTGTCAAAAGCTGCGTTCACAAAGCAAAAACTAATGCTGTCATCATTCTGTCGGACATGGCCAAGGTCGAAAGTGAACATTTTGTCAGTCCTTAACTTGGCATCCGCGGAAGTCGTATTGAAAGTCTATGGACGCTGCGAGAATGACTTAATACATTTGTTGCAATCTCAGGAAGCTTCTGGCTTCACGTGGAAGAGACAATGGTCTTTATGAGACATGATTTAATGGAACTTTTTGAGAATTGGGTGACATGTCACTTGTCACTCTCAGCCAATGGGACGTCGAAGATTTCTGAAAACTTTCCTTTGCTTAGTTCAGTTAGCGTAGAAAGGTATAAAAAGTCATGCCCTTAGGGATGGGCTGGCTGCTGCTTTCTGACTTTCCGATGAGGGTGATGTGCTGTTGGACTTTGCGTGGAGCACGTAAGAATCCTCAAAGAACTTTACTTTAATTTCTATCTATTTAGCTCAGTTAGGGAATTAGATTTTAGAAATGTTAAACTTTATATATTTACTTTAAATTTGATTCACTTGCTTAAATTGTATTTTTCTCATATTTCATTACAATCATGCTTGCTTTAATGCTAATAAAATTCATTTATAAAACCTTCAACTTATATACCATAATTTAGTAAATAAAATCTTACTTTTGACAAACAAGCTGGTCTTGCTCATTCAGAAGTGTAGGTTACTATTAGCTAGATCACGTCGCCAATGGTGGTCATTTAAATGGTATAGTTTTATTCTAATGACAATATTCTTTCTGCAAATGTATAAATATGTATATAGTTTGTAGATAATGTGTATATAGATTTATTCTGACCACCTGATTCAGTAGGCCTAAAATATATCAGGCTTATAAATGGGTCCAAATTTAGTATAGAATTTTGTTTATAGGTTATGAAGTTGGGTAGCGTTGTTATGATATATTTTCTATAGCCCGCTGGATCAGATGCATCACTCCTGAGACCCTGGGGAGGTGATGCGACAACCGCGCTGGACGCAGCGGGCGTGTTGCGATGACTCCGGTCTGTATGGGGAGGGATGCGATACCTTGCGTGGATTGCGGTACACAGGTTTCGGTGGAAGTGGCTCGCAAAAGGTAAGATGCAACGATCTTCGGGGCAGTGATTATCTCCGGTGCGACGACAATGCACGGCTCAGCGGCGATCTTCTCCTCTCGCGGCCCCTCAATGCGATGGCTCTGCGACGACTCTCGCAGCGACGTGATGCGGTCCGCCAGCAAGTGGTGCGACGATATCACCCAGTGATGACAGGCTCTGCGACAATACTCGCAGCGATAGGAATCTTCCTGCATTGGACTGGTGCGTCCCGCAAGCGAAGGATGCGACGACTCTGGCAGTGGCAAGAGGTGCTGCGACGATCTTGGCCTTCGTAGCGGCGGGAATTTCCTCGCACTTACGGGGATGCGCTCCGCAAGCGAGCGATGCGTTAAACTTTGCAGAAATGTCTTTAAAATCTTGCTTTCCAGCTCCCCAACACAGGTACAACTTCCAGAGGCACCACAACTGGCCCAAGCACTATAGGAAGGACATAACTCTCTCAGCAGAGTTCAGGGAAGCTGGGGTGAAGTCCTTTTGTTCCTGGGACTTCTTAACAGGGAGCCAGCTCTTCTCAGGCCTTTGGATATTCCTTCAAGCAAGGTGACACAGCACAAAGCAAAGTCCTTCCCCTCTCCTTGGCAGCAAAGCAACAGCAGGTCAGTCCAGCAGAGCAACAGCAGGACAGTCTTCCTTCTTCAGTTTCAGCTTTGTCCTTGGCAGAGGTTCCTTCTTGATTCCAGGAGGATCTAATTTTCTGTAGTCAGGGATCCTATTCTTATACCCCTAAGAGTCTTTGTTCCCTTTGTGCAGGAGGGCTCTGAGCCCAGTCTGAACCAGTTCTGGGTGTTCCCTGAGCACTTTGTTTTCCTGGCCTCACCTATCCTTTCAGAGAGAGTGGCAGGGCCGTCAGCCGCCCAGCAGGAGGTGGAGCCAGCATTGTGGAAGGCAAGCACAGCCCTATTCCGGCCCAGGTGCTATCCCCTTACACCACTCACGATGCAGATGCAGTCATTCAGCCTAGGGCTGACTCTGCCAACCTCCTGGGGGCAACCCAGCCCCTGTCACTCTCAAACCAGACAGTCAATTCACAAACAAGCCAAGGCACACAGAAAGGTTAGACAAGAGAACATCAACTTTCTAAAAGTGCTGTTCTCAAACACAGGATTTAAAAAACACCTTTCCTCAAAGATCTGTTATTAAATCCTGAGTTCAGGGATACCAGACTTTTATGTCCTACCTTACTCCTATGGGAAGATATGCTGGTAGCCACTGCAGCCAGCATTCCCCATGATTCTGGTCAAACGGCAGCACTGATCCTGTTGGATCTTAGTGCCGCCTTCGACATGGTCTCGCATGATGTTCTGCTTCAACGTCTGGAGGAGGCAGGTATTACGGGCCTTGCTCTGGAATGGCTTAGATCCTTTTTAACCGGAAGATCTTTCTGTGTCTCTACTCCCCCATTTCTATCACAGGTCCGTTCCATTGACCAGGGGGTTCCTCAGGGATCGGCTCTGAGCCCCACATTGTTTAACCTATATGTTCAGCCACTAGCGGCGGTCGCCAGGCAGTGGGATCTTTCGATGGTCTCATATGCGGATGACAAGAGCTAGTGGTTGCACTGGCTGAAGGTTCTACCCTGATCCCCTCTAGGTTCAGAAGCGTCCTGACGGCCGTGGCTGAATGGATGACTTCTAATTCTTTGCATCTAAATGCAAATAAAACTGAAGTTTTGCTAGTCAGAAAGAATGCAAGCCTGTGGGGTGAGCACTGGTGGGTGAATGCTCTGGGCAAGGCTCCGGAACCTAAGGAGGAGGTTAAGAACTTGGGGGTGTGGATGGACTCTTCTCTTAGTTTCCGTATCCACACCAAAAAAGTGGCAGGTACATGCTTCGGCCTTTTGCGAGGTCTTAAACCTCTTTTGATGTTTTTCGATCCTTCAACTCAGTAGCTGATAGTCCAGTCAACTATTCTTTCTCGTCTGGACTATGCTAGTTCCTTGTTATTGGGGGCCAATCAAGCTGAGATTATCTGGATGCAGCGTATCCAAAACACGGCGGGCAGAGTCTTGCTAGGGCTCCCTCGGTTTTGTCCTATCGCCGATACCATCTGGAAACTTCACTGGCTCCCTATGGCAGAACGGATTCAATCTAAGACTTTATGTCTTTCTTTTAAGCTTCTGAAAATTGCCACACCTAATCTGCTCTGTAACTTGATGACCCCGTATGTTCCACCCCGCGCACTGCGTTCTTTAGGGCAGCATTTGGTCACTGTTCCACAGGTGAAGCGAGCGGGAGTACGTTCATTCCGTTACTTGGCGGCCAAATTATGGAACTCCTTGCCGGTTCATATACGTGGATTGGAGGGTCTGTTGGATTTTAGGAAAGCTATTAAAACATACGTCTTTCCTTTAAAATAGTTTTCTGCCCTTTATTTTGTTAGAGCCTCCCGCTGTAGTAACCAGTTTCATTTCTCTGCTGTTGGAAGCGCCGGGACGCCCCTTTGCTGGGGCAGCTGTGCGCTATATAAGTTCTTATAACATAACATAACATAGCCTATGGGCAAGGTAGACTTACAATAGTGAAAAACAAAAATGGCTGTCATTCACTACCAGAGCATGTCGCCTGCACTGGTATATGCTCTATCTTTCACATGCACTGCCCCATGCCCAAGGGAGTACCTTGGGCCTTCCATAGGGGTGACTAATGTGCACAGAAAGGGAAGGGTTAGGCCTGGTCAGTGGGGACACTGACCAGTAGGACATGGTAGTTCACAGACTGCACACAGGCACTGCCGTGGCAGGCCTGAGACACCATTTTAGGACTACTCCTGTGGGTGGCACAATTAGTGCTGCAGGCTCACTAGTAGCATTTGTATCACCAGCCCTGGCACACTCAGTGCACTTTACTAGGGACTTCTTGGTGATACAAATATGCCAGTCATGAATAACCAATTTACAATAACAATTTACGCAGGGAGCACTTGCACTTTGACACTGATCAGCAGTGGCAAAGTGCCCAAAGAATCTATACCAGCAAAAACGAAATCCAGCACAGCGTCAAAAATACAGGAGGCTGAGGCAAAAAGACAGGGGAAACCACGCCAAGGATGCCAGGTCTAACACGTGTCCCCTCCAGCTGAAAGTGGGGAGAACTACCCACCCTCTTGGGAGTTCTCTTCACTAAGGCGGAAAAACCTGGACAGACCATCAGCATTGGTGTGTTCTGTGCCAAGGCGGTGTTCCACCATAAAGTCCATTCCCTGTAGGGAGATGGACCACCTCAACAGTTTTGGGTTCTCACCCCTCACCTGCATTAACCATCTGAGGGGCCTGTGGTCTGTCTGAACACGGAAGTGAGTCCCAAACAGGTAGGGCCTCAGCTTCTTCAGAGCCCAGACCACAGCAAAAGCTTCCCTTTCAATTGCACTCCACCTCTGCTGCCTGGGGAGTAGCCTCCTACTAATGAAAGCTACAGGTTGGTCCCAGCCCTCGTTGCTGATTTGTGAGAGTACTGCTGCCACACCATGCTCTGAAGCGTCTGTCTGCACTATGAACTCACTGGAGAAGTCAGGTGCCTTGAGCACAGGTGCTTTGAATATGACAGTCTTCAGGGCATCAAAAGCAATTTGACAGGCATCGGTCCAATTCACTTTCCTGGGCTGTTTCTTTGAAGTCAGCTCTGTCAAGGGGGCAACGATGGTGCCATATCCCTTGACAAACCGTTGGTAATACCCGGTGAGACCTAAAAAGGCTCTCACCTCTGTCTGGGTCTTGGGGGGCTCCCAAGCCAGAATGGTATCAATCTTTGCCTGTAGAGGCGCCACCTGGCCGCTCCCCACCTGGTGTCCCAAATACACCACAGATCCCTGGTCTATCTGGCACTTGCTGGCCTTGATAGTGAGTCCTGCCCTTTGCAGAGCCTTCAACACTTCACAGAGGTGTTGCAAGTATTCTTCCCAAGTGGAGCTGAACACGGCAATGTCATTCAGGTATGCGGCGCTGAATTCCTCCAGCCCAGTCAGTACCTTGTTAACAAGTCTCTGGAATGTGGCAGGGGCATTCTTTAACCCAAACAGCATGACTCGGAACTGGAAGTGCCCCTCTGGCATTGAGAATGCAGACCTCTCTTTGGCCCCCGCAGTTAAGGCAATCAGCCAGTACCCAGAAGTTAAATCAAATGTACTGAGGTACTGGGCAGCTTCCAACCGATCCACGAGCTCATCAGCTCTGGGGATGGGGTGTGCGTCAGTCTTGGTGACCGCATTGAGCCCACGGTAGTCCACACAAAACCGGAGTTCTGGAGTGGCACCAGGCACAGCAGCTTTTGGCACTAAGACCAATGGGCTAGCCCGGGGGCTGCTGGAGGGCTCAATTACCCCTAGCGCCAACATCTTGGAAACCTCTTCCTTGATGCTGGCCCTGACCTTGTTAGCTACCCTGTAAAATTTCTGTTTCACAGGCAGACTATCTCCAGTGTCTACATCATGGACGCAGCAATTGGTGACACCTGGGGTCAGGGAGAACAAGGAGGCAAACTGACCCAACACCTGGCGACAGACCCTCTACTGTTCTTGGGTCAGGGTGGGCGAGAGGACCACACCATCCACTGACCCATCTTGTTCCTAGGCTGCCAGGAGGTCAGGGAGAGGAGCACTATCCTCTTCCCTTTCAGCATCTGTAGCCATGAGCAATGTCACTTCAGACCTCTCAAGTGTGGATTGAAATTGTGCACACTGTGTAAAAATTTAAATGTAAAATTTGATCAGGCGACACTGTCGGTTGAAGCCTCAAATGCGGAGCTTAGAACAACAGGAAGAGAAATATCCAGGCAAAATGATATGATATATTTGAAAAAGAAAGTGTCAGTCCCTCATATGATAAATAGTTGGGAGAATGACACATGGTATCCCTACTTGGATACACTACCTAATGCTGGATTAAGAGCCGAGGTGCTCCGATGGAGAATAGGGATTAACTGTTGGGTATCTCAGAGAAATAGAAAAGCAGAATTGGTACAACCGGATGGTAAATGCCGCTGTGGATTAGGTACCAAGTGTGACAACCTACATATCTTACTAGACTGTCAAAAATGGGTGTCACAGCGGAAACTGTTTTTGCGACCCTTGTTTTTAAAATATGGTATAACTGAGCGCCTCTTAGCCATTAACCTACTTACCGACATGCCAAATCTTGATATAGCAATCGCCATGGCAAAATATATGAAGGCGGTAAAAAAGACTCTGTGGGAACCAAATATGGTTGGATAGAAATTGGCATGAAGTCATAGTAGGTCACGCTCTAGAAAATTGTGTCTAAGGTGGAACGCCATCCTTAAGTTAAAGCTTCATTGTATTGCTGATTACAATATTGGGTGTAGTGCTGTATGAAAATTTGTCTCTTTTTAATGTATCTGTGGAATTTTGTATACATGTTTTAAACTATTTATTGTAATATGTATCTTGTTTGGAGACCAAAGGTCTAATAAACATACTTTTACTACTACTACTACTCTCAAAGTGGGGTTTGAGGGAGTTCACATGCAAGACTCTCAGGGGCTGCCTGGGAGTCTTCAAGTTAACCAGGTAGGTTACTTCGCTCTTGCGCTCCACCACCTCATATGGCCCAGTCCACTTGTCTTGGAGCTCCACTGCCGCTATCACCCACACTTTCTGCCCAGGTTGAAATTCGACCGGAGTGGTATTCTGGTTGTACCATCTTTTCATTTCTTCCTGTCTAGCTTCTAGGTTCTCCTGAGCGAGTATCCTGAAGCGTTGTGTCTGGTTGCAGAAGGCCAGCACATAGCTGAACACGTCCTGGGGTGTTTTCCCACAGGATTTCTCCCACCCCTCCTTCACCAGTGTGAGAGGTCCTCTAACAGGGAGGCCATACAGCAGTTCAAAGGGACTGAACCCTAAGGAATTCTGAGGCACCTCCCTGTAGGCAAACAACAGGCTTGGTAGAAAGACGTCCCACTTCCGTCTCTTGGGCTCTGCTAGGCCCATAACCATACCTTTCAGGGTGCGGTTGAACCTTTCAACCAACCCATTTCCTTGAGGGTGGTGAACTTATAAGTTACCCCACACTCCTCCCACAGAGACTTCATGTACCTATAGATGAAGTTGGTACTCCGGTTGGAGACCACCTCTCTGGGGAACCCCACATGGGAAAAGATACCCATCAATGCATGGCCAACCACGGGTGCTGTGATTGTCCTGAGAGGGACTGCTTCTAGGTACCAGGTGGCATGGTCCTCCAAGACCTGGATCAACATGTTGACTAAGGCTGTCTTGGGGTCCAGTGGCCCCACAATGTCGATGCCCACCCACTCGAAAGGGGTGCTCACCACAGGAAAGGGTTGGAGGGGTGCCTTGCACTTCCCTCCGCTCTTGCCACTGACCTGACATGTCTGGCAAGATCTACAAAAGGTGCCGACGTGATTCTTCATCTGGGGCCAGTAGAAGTGGGTGACAAGCCTTTGGAAGGTCTTGTCTTGCCCCAGATCTCCTGCGAGGGTCACGTCATGAGCCAGACCCATTAGGACGTTCCTGAAGCGCTCGGGTACCACCAGCACACGGGCTGCACCGGGCACAGCGAACTTAGGCTCACTATAAAGCAACTCATCTTCCCAATAAAGGAGATGATCCTTGGTTGCTCCACCTGCTGCCTGGTCTGCAGCCTGTTGCCGCACACCAATGAGAGAAGGGCATTTCTTCTGCGCCTTGCAGAACTCCTCCCTGGAGGGACCACCTTCTTGCTGCCAATGGGTCAGCTCAGGTAGGTCTCCCAGTTCAGCCACCTGTTCCCCTGTAGGTTCCAGGGCATCCCCCTCAGGTTCTCCTCCTTCTTGGAATGTGGGAACGGCTGGGGCTGGTTTCCCGCGCCCCGTGACACCTCTCCTGGCAAGTTCCTGGGCCACTGTTTCAGGCTCCAGTTCTGCTGAATCACCCCTACTGGCTTCCATAGACCGAGTGGTCACACAGACCCACTCAGGCAGACCCAACATCTCCAAATGAGCCTGGTGTTCCACTTCCTTCCACGGGGAACTCTCCAGGTCATTACCTAGCAGACAGTCTACAGGCATGGATGGACGTACCACAACCTTAAAGAGACCTGAGACCCCCCTCCACTCAAAAGGGACAAAGGTGCACTGAGTTGTCAGCTGCAATAATGGGGTGGAGTACATTGGGAATAACCTGCTCTTCAGACACCCACTGACACCTCACGGATGACACGCTGGCTCCTGTGTCTCTCAGAGCCTCTATCTCCCTCCCATTGATGGTCACCTTCTGCCCATATTTCTTAGTGTTAGAGGGCAAACAGGTATCCTGGGCCATCTCTTGGTCTCCTAGGGAGACAAGGGTCATGACTGCTAGCCCCTCCTCTCCACTGGAAATTAACTCCCCTCCCAACGCTAAACTGGCTAACCATGGCGCTGGAGCACCAGAGGGTGCTGGAGGTTTCTTGGGGCATTTAGGAGCAAAGTGGCCCACCTCATTGCAGTGTTAGCAGGTAGGGGGACCCCTGTTGTCCCTGTTGTCCCGCCTGCCCTTAGGGGGCCATGGCTGTTTAGGTCTGGGGGGTTGGGATTCCTTTCCCTGGGAACTATTTTGGGGCCCTTGAGAGAACTCCTTTTGGTTACCCTTGTCCCCCCCGCTCTTCGTCTGGGGACCCTGCCCACCTTTGGCTGTGGTACCCACAATTCCTCTGTGAACCCTGATACTGGTCCAGCGGTCCGCCTCCTTAGCAAGCTCAATGGGGTCTGCCAGCTTGCTGTCTAAAAGATGCTGGTTCAACTCTGGAACACAAAGACTACTCAAGTTCTCCCAACTAATTAAATGCAACAACCCCTTATAATCAGTTACTTTGCAGCCCTTCATCCAACCTTTCAGTGCACACAAGCACAAATTCACACACCCCATCCAAGTCTCAGACTCTTTCTTCTTAGAGGTCCTAAACTGCAGTCTGTACTGCTCTGGAGTAAGTCCAAACCTGAGACATAGGGCCTCCTTCATATTGGGCTAGGTCATGGTACCTGCTAACTCTAAGGGCTCTAGAGCACTCCTCCCAGAGGCCTCAAAATGTTTCCACAGGCCTGACCCCAATGCTGTTCAGGCACACCATTCATTCTTAATACAATCTCATAAGAAGTAAACCAGGCATAGATGTCCTCACTCCTATGGTAATTTTGTACCAGATCCTTGGGAATATATACTTTACCCCCCTTCACTGGCTGTGCGCTGCCACCATTTGAACTGGAATTCACCTGCTTGGCCTTGATATCCAGTTCCTTCATGCTCAACTCATGAGCCAAATGCAATTTCTTCTCATCCAAGGCACGGGCATTTTTGCTCTCCACTGCCGCCTTTTCTCTCTCTTTCTCCATTTCCAATTGCTTCATCTTTAACCTCATGACTTCAAAGTCATAGTCTCTTACTCTCGGATTCTCTTCTAACTCTTCTGGGGTAAGACCCCTGCTGGAGTGGTGACTGCCAGCCCTCGAGTTTTTTCTTCCCACTGGCAGATTCTGGGGTTGAAATCCCCACCTTCCACTTGCACCATTAACCTCTTGGGCCTCCCACCAGGCCTTCAAGACACTCTGCAGCCCTTCCTTCCGGTGGCTGCTCTTTATGGGGCACTCAAACTTGTTGCAGAATTGTTTAAGCTGTGTAACTTTGTAGGAATACAAATCTTCAATGACAAACTCCAATTCTCCCTCCACACTGCATCCCTTTCCACTCACAGACATGATGCTGTGAAGAGTTACTCGAAAACAGAACCAACCAAAATAAAACATAGTATGCGGAAGCTTAGTGGTCTGCACTCACTAGTGATGTACACCAGTCATTGTGGGTCTAGTAAAAATATAAGTTCAAATCCCACCGCTGACCAACAATGTTAGAACTGAGGGTCACTAGTTGGCAGAGGTAGGTACCACTGTCCAAATAGGGACCTTTGCTTCTAGTCAGGGTGAGGAGGAAACACTCTTCAGATAACCCCTGCTCACCCCCTTGGTAGCTTGGCAGGAGTAGTCAGGCTTATTGAAGGCAATGTGCAAAGTATTTGTACCAACACTCACAGTAACACAGTGAAAACTAAGCGTGGGCGTAAAATCCGTTTTGCGGGCGAATTTGCGGATTTTTGACGATTTCGCAATTTGCGAATCGCGCGTGTTTGCCCAATAACCCGCAAATTCGCAAGCTACGAATTATTTTGCTTGGTCGCGCTTGAAAAATACAATATTGCGTGCGTGGCGTTGACTCTGAGTCCGCCGAGTTGTTTTCCTCCCGGTTTTGCGTGTGCTGCGCCATTTTCGATCTTGCTGCGTGATCGCACGAGAGTTTTTCAAAGGCAATTACGTTATCGCGGCTTGCCATCTTGCACAGCGAGAGTTTGACAACGCGAGTACATCATGAATGCCCGCGATTACGCATTGGGGGAGAAAACAATGCCGAACACGTAGATGCGGCGCACAGCTGACTTCCGGCGGGAGATTTGAACAGCTCGCGTTCCCGAAATTGCAAAAATTGCAATTCTGCACAAGAAATCCACCACAGGAAGCATAAACCTTGTGAAAATGATGATTTTGATCAGAATAACTCCTAAGTTTGACATTTGGCTGCACTTTTTGGTGCAGGAGTCCATTTTTTGGGGTGGGGTGGGAAGAAGGAAGTGCCCCAGAGTCTCCAAATTCCTGTTCCTGTCCAGCAGGCTCCTCCCAGTGCTTTGTCCATGTACTGGTCACTTTTCATTTGGCTGTGGAGCTGGAAGGATGACTTTTTTTGGCTGCTGCTGGATATTTGTATTTGAGGACTTTTTGGACTTTGGAGTTCGGATCACTTTTGGATTTGAGATTTTACAAGTAAGTTGGTGTTGTTTCTTTGGGGCATTGCAGTTGCTGCAACTACAATTTTAAAACTTTTTCACAACTTAAAAAAAATATATAATGTGGGTAGCCACAGTATTCAGTAGGCCCAGGGTTAGTCATGGCTGCATGATACAACTGTTTCTGTGAGGTTGGTTGAACTTAAATCTCATTTATGTAATGGAATTTTAGCTGGCTGTTATATGTGGATTTTTTATTTTTATTTTGGGGTGCCTATAAAGCCACACTAGCCAGTAGGCCCAGGGGTACTGAGTGATGCATGGGCCTAGTCTTTCTGTGGGGTGTCTTGAACTTAAACATCATTGAGGGCATAGATGGCATTGGATTGTGGTGATTTATATGTGTTTTTTGACTTTTTGGGTGCTGTTGGGGCCTGGCCATGTGGGTGGGGGCCATTTTGAGGGCTGGTCCAGGCAGGGCCTGGCCATGTGGTGGGGGTCAAGGGGCCACTTTGAAGCCAGGCCGTGAGCTCAGGCCTGCACCCAGTTTGCATTGCTTTCAGCCATTATGCCCAGGGGTACTGAGTGGTGCATGGGCCTAGTTTTTCTGTGGGGTGTCTTGAATTTAAACGTCATTGAGGGAATGGATGGCATTGGATTGTGGTGATTTATATGTGTTTTTTGACTTTTTGGGTGCTGTTGGGGCCTGGCCATGTGGGTGGGGGCCATTTTGAGGACTGGTCCAGGCAGGGCAGGGCCTGGCCATGTGGTGGGGGTCAAGGGGCCATTTTGAAGCCAGGCAGTGTGCTCAGGCCTGCACCCAGAGTGCCTTGCTTTCATCCATTATGCCCAGGGGTACTGAGTGGTGCATGGGCCTAGTCTTTCTGTGGGGTGTCTTGAATTTAAACATCATTGAGGGCATGGATGGTATTGGATTGTGGTGATTTATATGTGTTTTTCGACTTTTTGGGTGCTGTTGGGGCCTGGCCATGTGGGTGGTGGCCATTTTGATGGCTGGTCCAGGCAGGACCTGGCCATGTGGTGGGGGTCAAGGGGTTATTTTGAAGCCAGCCAGTGTGCTCAGGCCTGCACCCAGTTTGCCTTGCTTTCAACCATTATGCCCAGGGGTACTCAGTGGTGGCTGGGCCTAGTCTTTCTGTGGGGTGTCTTGAAATTAAACATCATTGAGGGCATGGATGGCATTGGATTGTGGTGATTTATATGTGTTTTTCGACTTTTTGGGTGCTGTTGGGGCCTAGCCATGTGGGTGGGGGCCATTTTGTGGGCTGGTCCAGGCAGGGCCTGGCCATGTGGTGGGGGTCAAGGGGCCATTTTGAAGCCAGGCAGTGTGCTCAGGCCTGCACCCAGTTTGCCTTGCTTTCATCCATTATGCCCAGGGGTACTCAGTGGTGCATGGGCCCAGTCTTTCTGTGGGATGTCTTGAATTTAAACATCATTGAGGGCATGGATGGCATGGGATTGTGGTGATTTTTGTGTGTTTTATGACTTTTTGGGGTGTTTAACTGATGTTCCTCTGGCTTCCATTGCTTTTAGGTGCACAAGATAACCACCAGTGCCGGGAAGAAGTCCTGCAGCGGTGTGTGCAGCACAACGTCACGCGACGTCACGTGTGGCCACAGACAAGACAACTCTGCAACTCGTGCAACTGCGGCCTGCTGTTCTGACATCTGAAGAAGATGGGCCCAAAGAAAGGTGGCCGTAGCGCCTCAGCGAAAAAAGTTGCCAGTGCCACTGCCAGTAAGAAGGAGCAGAAGAAGAAAGTGGCACCACCTACCAAGGAGACTGGTGTACCCACCAACACCTTTTTTGGGAAAAAAAACTACGCCTGCAGCAGCAGCGGTGTCCGCCGGGGACCAAGCTGGAAGCAGCACCTCCGCTTCATTGGGCTCAGTGCCACCATGCCAAGTTAGGTCCAAGACCATGAGTGCTGCTGTGGCAGCCACTTTGGTTGTTCAATCACCATCGACCAGTGATGTTGGCTCATCACAAGAAAGTACCATCCAATCAACGCCGGGTGTAACTCAGCTGATGAGTGTTCAACAACCACAGCCGCAACGACAACCACACGTGCAACTAGTACAAGCGCTAGTACATGGGCAAGGAGAGGTGCGAGTAGAGCCGCAAGGAGTGGCGCTAGTAGAGCCGCAAGGAGAGGCGCAAGTAGAGCCGCAAGGAGAGCTGCAAGGAGAGGTGCAAGGAGAGGCGCAAGTAGAGGCGCAAGTAGAGCCGCAAGGAGAGGCGCAAGTAGAGCCGCAAAGAGAGGCGCATGGACAGGTGCATGGAGAGGTGCAACTAAAGGTTCATGGAGCGGCACAATTGCCTACAACGCTTGTTCCTCCAGAAGTAGGGGCACATCAGGAAATTGATATTCAAGAGGAGGTATCATCCGAGGAAGCCACTCCTCCTGATGATGATTATCCATTGTCTTCCAGATCCCGAGCAAGAAAAAGTTCAAGGAGGGATACTACTACTACTACAAGTTCTTCTTCAAGCCCCCTTCATTCTGATGACCTTGATCATGATTGGAACCCAGCCATGCAGTCTGAGAGTGAGTCACGCCATGAGCCGACAAAGGTAGCTAAGCCTAAAAGGAACGCTCCCACAAAGCTTCGACCTATGGGTGATGACGACGAACAAGAAGGGGTGTCTTCTGCTGCTGATGAACAGTCTGACGACGACCCAGTCATCACAGACGTCACTCCAGCCCCAACGGGCATGCAGCAGACACACATTTTTACCCTATCCCGAATAGCTGCTGAGCGGGATATGGGTGTCGCGGCACTGGTACCACCACCGTTAACTACAACACCAACACAACCTACAGCTTCCATCTTTTTTAGTCAGAAGGGCCGGCATGGACCTCCATCCAGCTCGACCTCAAGTAGTGGTGCTGTAAGTGAACAACAGAAACTAATCCTCCACTTCTTCTGGCATTGAAAGTCAAAGTAGCACCTCCACCTTCAGCAGACATCACCAGCCCCCAGTTTGGGACTTCTTTACTGTTAGCCAAAGGGCGGACAACATGGTCGTTTGTTCGATTTGTAAAACATTAGTTAGTCGGGGTAAGCTTGGTACCAACTATGGTACCGGAGGCCAGAGAGGTCATCTCAAGCAACACCACACTATCATTTGGGAAGCACACATGAGGAAGATCGAGGAAGGCAAAAGAATAACAAATCCAAATGTATCCCTTGATATTGCATCTGATGATGGCGAGAGGCTGATTGTGCAGGGAGGAAGTGAAGAAGCGACATACATTTTTTCTGGTACACCCAGTTCTGCTGGCAGCAGCACTGCAGTGGTATCGCCCACACCCTCTACCCCTGCAACATCTATGAGGCACACTAAGAGTGTTGGAGAGACACCTATGCGAAAAACTACATCAATGGGCCTAACTGGTTTGTAGACGTCATCATCATCATCATCACATAAAATGATCCAGCTCACCATTCGCCAAATGTTGTGGTTGGAGGCGCCATTTGATCGCAACCACCCAACGGTACGTCTGTATAACGCAAAGCTGGTTAAAATGCTAGCACTGGACCTTCTTCCTTTTTCTTTCGTGGAAGGGGTGGGGTTTCTAGAATTAGTGGCAACAGTCTGCCCTAAATGGAAGGTTCCTAGCCAGTTCTATTTTGCCAGAGTTGCGGTTCCAGCACTACATCAAGATGTGCTAGAGGTGATTGGCGCAGCTATTCTGAAGAGTGCTGTTCACACTATCCACATGACAACAGACATGTGGACATGTTGCCAAGCCCTTGATTACATGTAAATCACTGCACACTGGGTCTTTTTTGCAGGGGTCAAAAAACTGTTAAAACACAAAGATGTTGACACGGAGGAAGTTTTTCAAGCTACTCGCAAACATGCAACAGTAGGCATGTTTGCCATGGAGAAATCTCACACTGCACCTAACCTTTTGGAGGAGTTTAACAGGAAGGTCAATGAATGGCTGCATCCAAGAAATCGCACAGTTGGTTATGCTTCCACGGATAATGGCAGTAATATAGTTAAGGCCACGGAGCAAGGTGGCTATTTCAGAGTGCCGTGTTTGGCGCACAGTATTAACATCGTGGTGCAAGGCTTCTTGAAAACAGAAGCACCAATCGTCAAATTACTGGCCATCTGCCGAAGAATCTGCACACATTTCAGCCATTCTTTTAAGGCCCCGAAGCAGCTGAGGAGCCTTCAACATGAACGTAAACTGCCAGTCAAAGGACTAATCCAGGAGGTGGCAACACGTTGGAACTCAACCTTTTACATGCTTGAGCGTCTGTCTGAGCAGTGGGAGGTAATGAATGAGTATGTCTATAAACTGGGTTCTACTCACAAAGAAATGAGGTTAGAGTTGGAGGAATGGAAGCTAACTGCAAGCCTGACAGACATGCTTCGTCCTTTTGAGCTCTTCACGCGTGAGGTCAGCAGGGAGGACTGTTCTTTGAGCAAAGCTATCCTATTGTTGTGCATGCTAGAGCACCAACTGAAGGAGGTGTCTTCAACGTTACGAGATGATGGTGAAAAGCGAGAAGCATATGATTTGGCGGAGAAGTGATTAAGGAGCCTACTTCGCAATGAAAGGCTTACAAAGATACATACAGAACAACATTACATTTGTGCCACTATTCTGGATCCACGGTACAAAAAGGCAGTGGCTAGCAAAGCAGTCAAAGGGATTTGGAGCACCCTGCTGACACGTCACAGCTGAATTACCTCATGCATCATGGTCGATGTGGTTCAGTGTTACTCGCTTCACACACAGTTCTCACAGTTTGTTGGCCAGTGCCAGTACCAGTATTCTTTTCAAGTGTATCCCCAGACACGTGTTTCTAGATTCCTCTTTCATCAGTGGGGAAAATGTTCATAGGTCGCTGGACATGCTGCCGCAGTTTCCTCAGGGTTAGTGCCACTCTCAGCGCGCAGGTGCTCACTCACGGAGCTCGTCAGCTCACGGCCCAAGGGAGCCATCTTAAACAGTCAAAGGGATTTGGAGCACCCTGCTGACACATCACAGCTGAATTACCTCATGCTTCATGGTCGATGTGATTCAGTGTTACTCGCTTCACACACAATTCTCACAGTTTGTTATCCAGTGCCAGTACCAGTATTCTTTTCAAGTGTATCCCCAGACACGTGTTTCTAGATTCCTCTTTCATCAGTGGGGAAAATGTTCATAGGTCGCTGGACGTGCTGCCGCAGTTTCCTCAGGGTTAGTGTCACTCTCAGCGCGCAGGTGCTCACAGAGCTCGTCAGCTCACGGCCCACGGGAGCCATCTTAAACAGTCAAAGGGATTTGGAGCACCCTGCTGACACGTCACAGCTGAATTACCTCATGCATCATGGTCGATGTGGTTCAGTGTTACTCGCTTCACACACAGTTCTCACAGTTTGTTGGCCAGTGCCAGTACCAGTATTCTTTTCAAGTGTATCCCCAGACACGTGTTTCTAGATTCCTCTTTCCTCAGTGGGGAAAATGTTCATAGGTCGCTGGACGTGCTGCCGCAGTTTCCTCAGGGTTAGTGCCACTCTCAGCACGCAGGTGCTCACAGAGCTCGTCAGCTAACGGCCCACGGGAGCCATCTTAAACAGTCAAAGGGATTTGGAGCACCCTGCTGACACGACACAGCTGAATTACCTCATGCATCATGGTCGATGTGGTTCAGTGTTACTTGCTTCACAGTCACACACAGTTCTCACAGTTTGTTGGTCAGTGCCAGTACCAGTATTTTTTACAAGTTTATCCCCAGACACGTGTTTCTAGATTCCTCTTTCATCAGTGGGGAAAATGTTCATAGGTCGCTGGATGTGCTGCCGCATTTTCCTCAGGGTTAGTGCCACTCTCAGCG
Organism: Lissotriton helveticus; assembly: GCF_964261635.1. Classification (NCBI taxonomy): domain Eukaryota; kingdom Metazoa; phylum Chordata; class Amphibia; order Caudata; family Salamandridae; genus Lissotriton; species Lissotriton helveticus. Next base: position 712,815,877 of record NC_136069.1, read on the forward strand.
CGCAGGTGCTCACAGAGCTCGTCAGCTCACGGCCCACGGGAGCCATCTTAAACAGTCAAAGGGTTTTGGAGCACCCTGCTGACACGTCACAGCTGAATTACCTCTTGCATCATGGTTGATGTGGTTCAGTGTTACTCGCTTCACCCACAGTTCTCACAGTTTGTTGGCCAGCAAAGCATTCATTCCTTTTGATGAAGCAGATGTTTAAAAGTTCAAACACTGGCTAGCTGTGTCAGCCACTCGGTTCGAAAAAGAGCGGCAGAATCTTCAAGGAGGCAGCACAAGTACAACTGAATCAGCAGGCCATCCAGCTTCAAGTTCCACTTCTCAATCCGTGGCCGAAGGGAGTCACTTTCCCTCACAGCCGTTAATGACACCAGCAACCGTATCATCATCCTCACCTGCACCAGGCCGCAAACAAATATTGTCTGAAGGGGATTGGCTAACTCAGCAAGGGTTTGCTCGGTCCACTGATGAAAAGGGCGCAGATGGTACGGAAAGTGGATCAACCCTGGAGAACCTTGAGTCGGTGGTGCAGGCCTATCTGGATGATCCAACAGAGGTCTGTCATAATGAGAACCCATTGGGATATTGGTATACGAAAAGCTCTGTATGGCGACTGATCACCAACCTGGCTCTAAATTATTTGTCTTGCCCACTCGCAAGCGTGTCTTCTGAACGTGTTTTTAGTGCTGCTGGTGCCATTGTTACTTCAAAAAGGACCCGCCTTTTGCCCAAAAATGTGGAGAGGTTAACAATAATCAAGATGAATCAGCACTTCATACCACCTGATTACAAAATACGTGAATGCACGTAGGAAAAAGAGGACACCGACTTAGGTTACGCCAACGGAAGTTCGTCTCGGTCACCAGACCTACTCCCGTCTCAATTCATAGACTTTGAGGACGAGCTCTGCTTCCCTGACACCGAGGCCTGAAAATTACTTCCCTTTTTCCGTACTTATTCACTTTTATTCCTGTGTGTCTTTCTTTGTTTTGCTACTTTTACCACAACAAAACTCTAATCACCTAATCATAACAAGTCCATCATCAGTGGAGTGGTGTGGCTCACTGGTTAGAGGCGGCAGACCTGGAAGCAGAGAATGGCCCGGGACCAGGGTTCAATTCCCGACGCGGCAGGGTCGTGGACCAGGGTCAGCGGACTCGACAATTCTCGCCTCGGTGCCTACTCTAACCAGGGATCACACTCAGCAACTCTGGGCATTAAGCTTGCCTCATCTCTACAACGGCCCCCCACAGATGCCCGGGATGCCTGGTTTTACCTTGGAGATACCCAGAAGGGACCATCTCACCAGGAAAGCCAGGACGGGTTCCCCAGTGATCTCCAGTGCCGGGACGCTTACGGGCAGCTGTGCGCTTTACAAGTCCAACACATTTACATTTATATCAGCACTGTCTTCATCTTATTTTCCTTATTGATTTGAAGGTGCCGCAGTCTACATTCCTGATGTTCACAAGTTCACAACTCAATCATGCTCCTCTATCCTCCTCCTCCAGATTCCCCCTATCCATTTCCCTCAAGGCAGATGGATGGATTATGGAGAAAAAAAAAACTTTGTCTTCGTAGACGAGTCCCATCAAGTGGGACTGAAATAACTGACTGACTACATGCTTGCTGATTGTTGACAGACCTACTTCTGAAATTTACAGGAGAGGCTGCCCTGTGGGCCCTCACTTTCCAAAGAAGATGCGGACAAAAAGTAGAACAGGTAATGAATAATGAGAAGATGGCATGCAGTGGACAGCAATGGCTGTCTGTCTCTGTTGAAACAAATTGCTGTTTGTTTTTTGTGAACAGCGCAATTTGCCATGTTTTGAATATACCAGTATTGCAGGTTTTTGGGGCTTTCTTTGGGGGTGTTCTCGATTTGCGGTGCTGGGTCGGAGGGTCTGGGAGCACTGCTGGTACAGTCTAATTTTGATTGCATTTGTTTTTCAGGAAATCCATGGAAAAGGGGAGTTAGGGCCTAGCTGCAGTTTTTCCGGTTTGGCTTTTTGCCTGTTTGGGGGTCTTCTACTTTTTTTCGCCTGGGTTGACGGGTCTGGGGGCATTGCTGGGAAGGTCTAATACCGGATAAAAGTGTTTTGGAGAAAATCCGTGATGAAAACGTTTTTCACTTTACAGAGTTTTTGCTCACTTTTGTGTTTTTGGGGGCCTGCTTGGGGGGGTTCCTGGTGTTTGGGGGGATGGGGGGGCTTGGAGCAACGCTGGCTATGGATAGTTTTGATTGCAAGTGGTTTGAAGAAAATCCCTGGTGGCAAAGGGGAGTTAGGGCCTAGCTGCAGAGCTCGCATGGAGTGATTTTGAAATGAGGCCAAAATAATTCGAAGTGCCCGTTTTTGTATTTCTGCTTTTTGCCAGTTTGGGGGTCTTCTACTTTTTTTCGCCTGGGTTGACGGGTCTGGGGGCATTGTTGGGAAGGTCTAATACCGGATAAAAGTGTTTTAGAGAAAATCCGTGGTGAAAAAGTTTTTCACTTTACAGAGTTTTCGCTCACTTTCGTGTTTTCAGGGGCCTGCTTGGGGGGGTTCCTGGTGTTTCGGTGGAGGTTGGGGGGGCTTGGAGCAACGCTGGGTATGATAGTTTTGATTGCAAGTGGTTTGAAGAACATCCATGGTGGCAAAGGGGAGTTAGGGCCTAGCTGCAGAGCGCGCGTGGAGTGATTTTGGAAATGTGCCTAAAAATTTCTAAGTCCCCATTTTTTTATTTTTGCTTTTCGGCAGTTTGGGGGTTTTCGCCTGGGTTGACAGGTCTGGGGGCATTGCTGGGAAGGTCTAATACCGGATAAAAGTGGTTTGGAGAAAATCGGAGGTTAAAAAGTTTTTGCGTTTTTGCTCACTTGCTTGTCTTTGGGGTGCTGTTTATGAGGCTTCTAGGTTTTTGTGGGTGGGTTTGGGGGTCTGGAAGCACTGCTGGCACAGTCTAATGTTGATTGCATTTGTTTTTCAGGAAATCCATGGCGGAAAAGGGGAGTTAGAGCCTAGCTGCACAGTGCATTTGGACTGAATTCCAGGTAGGCCCGAAATTTGCAGTCTCACTTTTTAAGGTTTCGCTTTTTGGCTATTTGGGGGTGTTAAACTTGTTTCTGCCTGGGTTGACGGGTCTGGGGGCATTGCTAGGAAGGTCTAATACCGGATAAAAGTGTTTTGGAGAAAATCCGTGATGAAAAAGTTTTTCACTTTACAGAGTTTTCCCTCACTTTCGTGTTTTCGGGGGCCTGCTTGGTGGTGTTCCTGGTGTTTGGGGGGGTTTGGGGGGTCTTGGAGAAACGCTGGGTATGGGAAGTTTTGATTGCAAGTGGTTTGAAGAAAATCCATGGTGGCAAAGGGAAGTTAGGGCCTAGCTGCAGAGCGCGCACGGAGTAATTTTGGAATGAGGCCAAAATATTTCTAAGTGCCCGTTTTTGTATTTTTGCTTTTTGCCTTTTTGGGGGTCTTCTACTTTTTTGCGGGAGGGTTGGCGGGTCTTAGGGCATTGCTGGGAAGGTCTAATAGTGGTTTGGACAAAATCCATGGTGAACTTTTTGTTCCGTTTTTGCTCTCTTGCCTGTTTTTGGGGGGCTGTTTGGGGGGTTCATGGTGTTTGGGGGTGGGTTTTGGGGTCTGGGAGCACTGCTGGCACAGTCTAATTTTGATTGCATTTGTTTTTCAGGAAATCCATGGTGGAAAAGTGGAGTTATGACCTAGCTGCACAGCGCGTTTGGACAGAATTGAAAGAAGGCCGAAAATATTCTAAGTATGAGATTTTCCATTTTTGCTTTTTTACTGTTTGGAGTTGTTCTGCTTTTTTGCGGGTGGGTTGGCGGGTCTTGGGGCATTGCTGGGAAGGTCCGATACCGGATAAAAGTGGTTTGGAGAAAATCCATGGTGAAAAGCGTTTTGGCACTTTTTTTAACTTAGGGCTCGTTAGGGTTAGCAGCAGTATTGCATGTGTTTGGGGGTGTTCTAGATTTTTGCAACTGGGTTCTGGGGTCTTAGAGCACTCGTGGTAATGTGTAATTTTGGTTGCAAGTGGTTTGAAGAAAATCCATGGTGGGAAAGGGGGGATTTGGCCTAGTTAAAGAAAGCGTTTGGCACTATTCTTAACTTAGGGCTCGTTAGGGTTAGCAGTATTGTATTGCATGTGTTTGGGGGTGTTCTAGATTTTTACGACTGGGTGTGGTCTTGGAACACTTGTTGGAATGTCTAATTTTGATTGCAAGTTGTTAGACCTGGCATCATTGGCATGAGTCTCTCCTCCATTTTTTCTGTTTGCCTCCTCTGTTTACGATGTTTTTGCTGGTAAATGCTTTGGGCACTGTGCCACTGCTGATCAGTGCCACAGTGCAAGTGCTCCCTATGGGAAATTGCTGTATTGATTGAATTCCATGTTTGGCTTATTTGGTTTACTATCAGTCCCTAGTAGAGTGCACCAGGAGTGCCAGGGCTTGTAAATATAAATGCTGCTAGTGGGCCTGCAGCACGTGTTGTGCCACCCACAAGAGCAGCCTAGTAAAAGTATGTCTGAAGGTCTACCATTGCTAGACCACGTGCAGTCTGGTACTGTCACGCAGACTGTGCAAGTACACCTACTTGCCAGTCCCTAAACCTTCCCTTAACTTCATGTTAGTCACCCCTATGGTAGGCCCAAGGGCAGGGTGCATTGTAAGCATAAGGTAGGACAAGCCTGACAAGGTTGGCATGTCCTAGGCTAATAGTGAATTACAGCCATATTCGTTTTTCACTATTGTAGGGTTACCTGCTCTCCATCAGTTAGAAGGGGCTGCCAGGATTATTAATGCTATAATCCTAGCGGGCTCGGGGAGCATGGTGCAATGTCGAGTTTGGTATCCCTGAACTCAGGGTTTAATAACGCATCCGTTTGTGTGGATGGTTTTTGGACTCTGTGTTTGAAAATAGCACTTTTAGAAAGTAGCTATTTTCTTGTCTAACTGTCTACCGGTCTCTGCTGGTTCTGGTGTGCGTGTGACAGGAGCTGGGTGGCTCCAGAGGTCTGAATGAGTCAGTATGGGATGAGTGGGACATTTGCATTGAGAGTAGGGGAAGAGTAGCTCCTGATAGCCTGCCCTGCCTGATACAATGCTGGCTCCGCCCCCCCTGCCGGGCGGCTGATGACTCTGTGCCTGCCTGGGACTTTCCTGGCCCACCTCCTGCCGGGCAACTGATGGCCCTGCCAGTGACAATGCTGGCTCCGCTCCTGCTGGGCGGCTGAAGACTCTGCCCTGCACAGTGAATAGGCCAGGTGCTTCGGCCTGGCAACACCCACAACAAACCCAAGATGGGGGGGAATTCCCCTGCATGGACAAAGGGATCAAAGCCAAAAAGGGGTATAAGAGAAGGACCCCATAACCAAGAATTTAGATCACTTCTGACAAGGAAACCTGAACCAAGGACAAGAAGCCTGCTGATCTAAGGACTGCCTACCCCTTCTGCCAGAGTGCTGTTTGTTGGGGAAATCCTGTATTGCTTCTTTATTTTTGCCAAGGAACCAGGAGAGAGGAACTGTGTGTGTACTCTCAATCTTTGCTAAGAAAATCTCCAAGGGCTGGAAGAGTGCCAGTCTCCTGTTGAAGTCACAGGGCTAAAGGACTTCATCTGCTTAAAGTGCTGTTTGCTGGAACTTGTGAATCCAGCACCTCTGAAAGAATCCAGCAATCTCGACGCCGACGGACGCCGACGAATTCAGCTCGACATCGTGAGTAACGGCTCCAGTGTCCCGCTTCCTCGCCGCCGGCCGCCGGGCCCGATCGACGCCAGCAACAACGCCAGTGAGTAGTGAGTTCGGCTCCAGCTCCAAGTGACCTCGTGTCTGCACCGCTGCTGATCGCATCGACTTCGAGCCCTCTCGACGCCGTGAGCGCTGCTCACTCTTGCAACATCGACATCGACGACGCCGTATCCTGCTTCACCTCGTGAGCGCTGCTCCTGCCTGACTTCGGTCGACGCCGCTGCAGATCGCCCCGACTCCGAGGCCCGATCGACGCCGAAGACGCGACGCCGGACATCTCGACGCCGCTGATCATCGAGTGCTTCACTTTTCCAAGGTACTGTGTTGTTGGGGTCTGTGCGACTCCGGGCTCGACGTAGCGCTCCTCGCGGTCGACGCCGAACCTATGGATTAACTTTGCCTCGACGTCGTGTGACTCCCGTGTGGGTTACATTGTTGCCAAGAACTGTGTTTTAAAGAAGAAGAGTTGCTTTTGATACTAAAGACTGTGTGCTAAGAAGAAACTACGCTTGAACTATTATTTTTCCTTCCAAGAGTATTTATTAAGATTGTGGTATATTTTTGTCGTTATTTGGTCTTGTGCTAAGCCTTATATAAAAATCCTTATTTTTATAATACTACTGTGTCGTGTCCATTTGTAGTGTATTCACTTTATTACTGTATGTGGTCATAACTGCTTAACGCACTGCCTCTGAGATAAGCCTGTCTGCTTTGCCAAGTTACCAAGGGGGTGAGCAGGGGTTATCTAAGTGTGTGATCCCCTTACCCTGACTAGAAAAGGTGTGTCCCTATTTGTCAGAAGTGTATACCTCTGCCAACTAGAGACAGCCGCTTCTAACATTGGTGGGTCAGCGGTGAGGATTTGAACTTTGCATTTATGACCCATGTGCAGTGATTAGTGTGCGCTACATAGTGAAAGCAGACCATAGCGCAGCCACAATCTAATTTGGAAGGATTCTATTTTTGTTCTCCGCTTTCCTGGAACTTGATTTTTGAAACTGCCAGTTTTGACCATGAGTGATGCCGGAGTCACTACCCCTGCTGTTGTTGTGGAGGAATTTGATAGGAGTAAGATCAACGACTATCAGTTAAAGGATCTGAAATCCTTTTGCAAGCAATTTAAAGTTCCTACCACAGGCTGCAAAAACAAACCAGAATATCTCAAAGCATTGCAGGCCTGGGTAGAGGCCAGAGATCCCTCTGATGCGGTGGTGGTACCGCCAGGGGAAGGGGAGGAGGAGGTGCCAGTGAATGGGCCCGCATCCTCTCCTGGCAGCAGTGTTTCCTCCAAAGGTCTTTCTCCTGAAGAAAGAGAAGAAAGGGCGAAGGAGCGAGCATACAACATGGAGATGGCAAAACTTAAGATAGATGGGCAGTTGGAGATAGAGAATGCAAGAGGCAGGAGAGAAGCTGATATGGAGATCAAAAGGTTAGAGTTTGAAAGAGAGAAGTTAGCTTTTGAGCGTGATACCAGGATGAGGGAGTTGGAGCTCAAAGCTAAAGAGTTAGAATTGAATCCCTCTGGTGGCAGCATCCCATCTGTGCCTGCAGAAAGTAGGTTTTATTTTCCCAAAGATGTGATCAAACATTTTCAGAAGAATGAGGATATTGGTCAATGGTTTAAAGCATATGAGTTAGCATTGTTGGCCCACCGGGTCCCTGAGAAGGATTGGGGAGCGGGGTTGTGGGGTCGCTTTGTGAATGAGGGAAGAGATACCCTGTTAGACATGCCTGTTGAGGATAGGATGTCTTATACTCATATGAAAGATGCTTTAATGTTAAGGTATGGCCTAACCCCAGAAAAGTACAGACAGGCCTTTAGAGAATGTAAGAAGTTGCCTGGTACTACGTGGGTTGAATATGTGTCATTTTTTAGCAGAGCCATGGATGGTTGGGTAAAGGGCAGCAAAGTGGAAAGTTATGATGCTCTTTATGATTTGTTTGCTTGGGAGCACTTGTCTAATAACTGTTTTCCAGAGCTGCGCCAGCACCTTATTGATAGCAAGATATCTAACCCTAGAAAACTTGCTGAAGAGGCGGACCGCTGGGTCAGTACCAGGGTCCACAAGGGTCCAGTGGGAGACTCAGCCAAAGGTGGGCAGGGTCCCCAGCAGAAGAGTGGGGGGACAAGGGTAAACAGAGGGAGTTCCAGAAAGGGCCCCAAAGTAATCCCCAAGGGAACCAAGGGAAGGGTTCCCAGCCTCCCCCAGATAAGAAATCAGAGGCCCCGACAGGTAAACCTGTTCGTAGGGGCCCCATGACCTGCTTCGCTTGTAAGCAGGTGGGACACCGTTTTTATGATCCTCAGTGTCCCTTGAAGAACTCTACTGCACCACCACGTGCAGCTTCCCGTCAGTTGGCGAGTGTAGCCCTGGGAGGGGAGGAGATGGTTGCCCATGGTGGGGAGGGTCCCGCAGAGATGTCCCTGGTCTCTCTAGGAGACATGGAATTGGTCCCTCCACCCCCTCTGCCTAGTAACACTAAGAAATGTAGGCAGTGGGTGACCATTAATGGCCATAGAGTGGAAGCTCTCAGAGACACCGGAGCGAGTGTGACAGCTGTCAAGTGTCACTTGGTGTCCAGAGAGCAGGTTGTTCCCCACGCATTCTACCCTGTGATAGCTGCTGACAACTCCCAGAGAGAGTGTGAGGTAGCTCAAGTTTCCTTTGAATGGGGGGGAGTTTCAGGCACTCTTCAAGTTGCTGTAAGGCCCGCCATGCCTGTTGATTGTCTAATGGGCAATGATTTGGAAGACTCCCCTTGGGCTAAGGTGGAGAGGGAGACACATTTGAAAATGTTGGGTGTGCCAGAGTGGGTGTGTGCAACCACTCGATCCATGACAGCAAGTAAGGGTGTTGATGGGGTTCTGGAGCCTGAAAGTATGGCCCAGGACCCAGCTGTGAAGAGAAGAGGCAGGGGGCGCGGGAAACCATCCCCCGTAGTTCCCGTGGTCCAGGAGGAGGCAGGCCTTGAGGGGCATGCCCTGGAACCCACAGGTGAACAAGTTGCTGAATTGGGAGACCTGCCCGAGCTGACCCATTGGCAGCAGGATGGTGGTCCCTCCAGGGAGGAATTCTGTGCAGAACAGAAAGTATGCCCTTCTCTTGTGGGTATGAGGCAGCAGGCCTCAGCCCAAACCTCAGGTGATCAGTCAGGGTCACATTTTGTTTACTGGGAGAACGACCTCCTGTATAGCGAGCCTAAGGCTGCTGAGCCTGGGTCAGCCCGTGTGCTGGTGGTACCCCAGCGCTTCAGAGCCTTCCTACTGGGTTTGGCTCATGACGTTCCGTTAGCTGGACATCTGGGGCAGGACAAGACCTATGACAGGCTTGTCACCCATTTTTATTGGCCTCAGATGAGAAGGGATACAGATATCGATTGCAAGACCTGTCAAACTTGCCAGGCAAGTGGGAAAAGCGGGCGGAAGCAGAAGGCTCCTCTCCAACCTTTTCCCGTGGTCAGTACCCCCTTTGACCGGGTGGGGATTGACATTGTTGGGCCCCTGGACCCCAAGACAGCCCTGGGCAACAGGTTCATCCTGGTCTTGGTGGACCATGCCACACGGTACCCGGAAGCCATCCCTCTCAGAACGGTGACGGCCCCCGTGGGGGGACGGGCACTGATGAGTGTTTTCTCCCGAATGGGGTTCCCCAGAGAGGTGGTGTCAGACCGGGGCACCAACTTCATTTCCAACTATATGAAGTCTCTGTGGAAGGAGTGTGGGGTAACTTACAAGTTCACCACTCCTTACCACCCTCAAGGTAATGGGTTGGTTGAAAGATTCAACCGTACCCTTAAAGGCATGATTATGGGTCTTGAAGAACCAATGAGGCGTAAATGGGACGTCCTCTTGCCATGCCTGTTGTTTGCTTACCGTGAGGTGCCACAAAAGTCTCTCGGGTTCAGCCCCTTTGAGCTCTTGTATGGTCACCCGGTAAGAGGACCTTTGAGTCTGGTCAAAGAAGGCTGGGAGCAATCTCCCAGGAAACCTCCCCAGGATGTATACAGTTACATGCTGGCCTTTAGGAACCAGACTAGGCGCTTCAGAGATCTTGCTCAGGCAAATCTGGAGGCCAGCCAGGAGGAGATGAAGCGGTGGTACGACCATAAGGCCACTCTGGTAGAGCTTCAGCCTGGACAAAAAGTTTGGGTCATGTCCCCTGTGGAACCTTGTGCGCTCAAGGACAGATGGACTGGACCATTTAAGGTTGTGGAGAAAAAGAGCGATGTCACCTACATGGTGGACTTGGAATCTCCCAGGAACCCCTTGCGGGTCCTGCATGTCAACCGTTTAAAGCCCCACTTAGAAAGGTCCGAAGTGGGCATGCTCCTAGCTACAGATGCTGGAATGGAGGAGGAGAGTGAGCCTCTTCCTGACCTCCTGTATGCAAAAGAGCAAGATGGGTCAGTGGATGGTGTTGTCCTCTCTGACACACTGACCCCTGAGCAGCAGCAGGATTGTCGCCAACTGTTGGGACAATTCCCTGATCTGTTCTCCTTGATTCCTGGTGTCACGCAGTGGTGTGTCCATGATGTGGACACCGGGGACAGCACTCCTGTGAAGCACAAGGCTTACAGAGTGACTGACAAGGTCAGAGCATACATCAAGGAGGAGGTCTCCAAAATGTTTGCCTTAGGGGTGGTTGAGTCCTCTAGCAGTCCTTGGGCCAGCCCAGTGGTCTTGGTCCCAAAGGCCGCAGCGCCTGGTGCTTCACCGGAACTTCGGTTCTGTGTGGATTACCGAGGACTCAATTCAGTCACCAAGACTGACGCGCACCCCATCCCCAGAACTGATGAGCTCATAGATCGGTTAGGGGATGCCCGGTACCTTAGTACGTTTGATCTAACGTCTGGGTACTGGCAGATCGCCTTGACTGATGGGGCAAAGGAGAGGTCAGCATTCTCCACACCAGATGGGCACTACCAGTTCCGGGTTATGCCCTTTGGGATGAAGAATGCCCCTGCCACCTTCCAGAGGTTGGTCAACCAGGTCTTGGCTGGACTGGAGGATTTCAGTACCGCCTACCTGGACGACATCGCAGTGTTCAGCGCCAGCTGGGAGGAACACTTGCGCCACCTCCAGGAAGTGTTGTTGGCCTTGCGCAGAGCAGGCCTCACAATCAAATCCAGTAAGTGCCAGATTGGGCAGGGTTCAGTGGTGTACTTGGGGCACCAAGTAGGGAGCGGCAAGGTGCCCCCCCTGCAACCCAAGATTGATACCATCCTGGCATGGGCACCGCCCAAAACCCAGACTCAGGTGAGAGCCTTCTTGGGTCTCACGGGTTACTACAGGAGGTTTGTCAAGGATTATGGTAACATTGTGCACCCCTTGACTTCGCTGACTTCCAGGAAGCAGCCACGACTCGTGATCTGGACTGACGCCTGTCAGACGGCCTTTGACACCCTGAAAACTGCAATGTGCACAGCACCCATACTCCAGGCACCCGACTTTTCTAAAGAATTTGTTGTCCAGACGGACGCTTCAGAGCATGGCGTGGGGGCTGTTCTAGCTCAGGTGAATGAAGAGGGCCGAGACTTACCTGTAGCCTTCATCAGTAGGAGGTTACTTCCCAGGGAACAGAGGTGGAGTGCGATAGAGAGAGAAGCGTTTGCTGTGGTCTGGGCGCTGAAGAAGCTAAGACCCTACCTGTTTGGGACTCACTTCCGGGTTCAGACAGACCACAGGCCCCTCAGATGGCTGATGCAGATCAGGGGTGAGAATCCAAAGCTGTTGAGGTGGTCCATTTCCCTACAGGGGATGGACTTCACGGTGGAACACCGCCCTGGCACAGATCACGCCAATGCTGATGGTCTGTCCAGATTTTTCCGCCTTAGTGATGAGGACTCCCTAGGGTAAGGGTAGTTCTCCCCACATTTCAGCTGGAGGGGACACGTGTTAGACCTGGCATCATTGGCATGAGTCTCTCCTCCATTTTTTCTGTTTGCCTCCTCTGTTTACGATGTTTTTGCTGGTAAATGCTTTGGGCACTGTGCCACTGCTGATCAGTGCCACAGTGCAAGTGCTCCCTATGGGAAATTGCTGTATTGATTGAATTCCATGTTTGGCTTATTTGGTTTACTATCAGTCCCTAGTAGAGTGCACCAGGAGTGCCAGGGCTTGTAAATACAAATGCTGCTAGTGGGCCTGCAGCACGTGTTGTGCCACCCACAAGAGCAGCCTAGTAAAAGTATGTCTGAAGGTCTACCATTGCTAGACCACGTGCAGTCTGGTACTGTCACGCAGACTGTGCAAGTACACCTACTTGCCAGTCCCTAAACCTTCCCTTAACTTCATGTTAGTCACCCCTATGGTAGGCCCAAGGGCAGGGTGCATTGTAAGCATAAGGTAGAACAAGCCTGACAAGGTTGGCATGTCCTAATAGTGAATTACAGCCATATTCGTTTTTCACTATTGTAGGGTTACCTGCTCTCCATCAGTTAGGATGGGCTGCCAGGATTATTAATGCTATAATCCTAGCGGGCTCGGGGAGCATGGTGCAATGTCGAGTTTGGTATCCCTGAACTCAGGGTTTAATAACGCATCCGTTTGTGTGGATGTTTTTTGGACTCTGTGTTTGAAAATAGCACTTTTAGAAAGTAGCTATTTTCTTGTCTAACTGTCTACCGGTCTCTGCTGGTTCTGGTGTGCGTGTGACAGGAGCTGGGTGGCTCCAGAGGTCTGAATGAGTCAGTATGGGATGAGTGGGACATTTGCATTGAGAGTAGGGGAAGAGTAGCTCCTGATAGCCTGCCCTGCCTGATACAATGCTGGCTCCGCCCCCCTGCCGGGTGGCTGATGACTCTGTGCCTGCCTGGGACTTTCCTGGCCCACCTCCTGCCGGGCAACTGATGGCCCTGCCCCTGCCAGTGACAATGCTGGCTCCGCTCCTGCTGGGCGGCTGAAGACTCTGCTCTGCACAGTGAATAGGCCAGGTGCTTCGCCCTGGCAACACCCACAACAAACCCAAGATGGGGGGGAATTCCCCTGCATGGACAAAGGGATCAAAGCCAAAAAGGGGTATAAGAGAAGGACCCCTGAACCAAGAATTTAGATCACTTCTGACAAGGAAACCTGAACCAAGGACAAGAAGCCTGCTGATCTAAGGACTGCCTACCCCTTCTGCCAGAGTGCTGTTTGTTGGGGGAATCCTGCATTGCTTCTTTATTTTTGCCAAGGAACCAGGAGAGAGGAACTGTGTGTGTACTCTCAATCTTTGCTAAGAAAATCTCCAAGGGCTGGAAGAGTGCCAGTCTCCTGTTGAAGTCACAGGGCTAAAGGACTTCATCTGCTTAAAGTGCTGTTTGCTGGAACTTGTGAATCCAGCACCTCTGAAAGAATCCAGCAATCTCGACGCCGACGGACGCCGACGAATTCAGCTCGACATCGTGAGTAACGGCTCCAGTGTCCCGCTTCCTCGACGCCGGCCGCCAGGCCCGATCGACGCCAGCAACAACGCCAGTGAGTAGTGAGTTCGGCTCCAGCTCCAAGTGACCTTGTGTCTGCACCGCTGCTGATCGCATCGACTTCGAGCCCTCTCGACGCCGTGAGCGCTGCTCACTCTTGCAACATCGACATCGACGACGCCGTATCCTGCTTCACCTCGTGAGCGCTGCTCCTGCCTGACTTCGGTCGACGCCCCTGCAGATCGCCCCGACTCCGAGGCCCGATCGACGCCGAAGACGCGACGCCGGACATCTCGACGCCGCTGATCATCGAGTGCTTCACTTTTCCAAGGTACTGTGTTGTTGGGGTCTGTGCGACTCCGGGCTCGACGTAGCGCTCCTCGCGGTCGACGCCGAACCTTTGGATTAACTTTGCCTCGACGTCGTGTGACTCCCGTGTGGGTTACATTGTTGCCAAGAACTGTGTTTTAAAGAAGAAGAGTTGCTTTTGATACTAAAGACTGTGTGCTAAGAAGAAACTACGCTTGAACTATTATTTTTCCTTCCAAGAGTATTTATTAAGATTGTGGTATATTTTTGTCGTTATTTGGTCTTGTGCTAAGCCTTATATAAAAATCCTTATTTTTATAATACTACTGTGTCGTGTCCATTTGTAGTGTATTCACTTTATTACTGTATGTGGTCATAACTGCTTAACGCACTGCCTCTGAGATAAGCCTGTCTGCTTTGCCAAGCTACCAAGGGGGTGAGCAGGGGTTATCTAAGTGTGTGATCCCCTTGCCCTGACTAGAAAAGGTGTGTCCCTATTTGTCAGAAGTGTATACCTCTGCCAACTAGAGACAGCCGCTTCTAACACAAGTGGTTTGAAGAAAATCCATGGTGGGAAAGGGGGGTTTTGGGCATACTTTCTGAGTGCGTTTTGGCACGATTTGAAATTAGGCCTCTGCGAGGTAGCAGCAGTATTCTGCACGTTTTTGGGAGGGTAATGTGGGGTGTTCTAGATTTTGGGGATTGTCATTTCTGAAAGTGAAAGTATAATTTTTGCACTACACAGCGTGCCTTATATATTTTTTTCTCCGAGGTGTATTTATCACTTACTGTTGTGTTTTTCCATCATCAATTACAGGCGGCTTTTACCCTGTGCCATCGATGTACTACTCGGGCTTACAATTAGTGATCCGCAAATCCGCATCAGGCAGGCAGTCGACAGTGTGTCTGGTCACCAAGATTGATCGATGGAGCATCCGATGGAATGAAGGAGTACCGCTAATAAGAGGAATGGCTGGATGCATCAACTTCATAAATTCAACGGGACAACTACAAAAAACAGTAACAGTATGCAAAATTCTCCTTATCTTTTAAATTATATTCTTGTGAACTTGAACTTACTTTTACGAGTGTGACACTTGTTTGATCTCTGCTTTAAATTCATCTCTCCAGCTATATGATACGTCTTTGCTATGTTTAACACTAATTTAATGTTCTAAATGTGTATTCTCTCTGAGGGCACAGAGGCAAGTGAAATTGCGTAATGACTGCAGCCCTGTACTGTCAACTTGTTTCTTCGTAGTTACTAGTAAGTAGCAGTAAGTAGTAGTACTACTTTTCAGTAACCTAACCATCCATTTAGTAAACAACTTTTGGCATGCAGTAGTGCACTTCCTTTATGTCCCATTAAAGATGTATCAACATCTTCAAATCCAAAGATTTGTTTCTCTTCATTTGTTGTTTGACTGTCCATGCTGTGTTTTTTCCTCTCTACCAAACTTTCCCAAAAAACCCCATTCCCATCCAATTTTCAAACCCTAACCCTCTTCCCCCGGGCTGTGTGGTATTTCATTGAGGTGTGACTGACAACAACAATAAATTCTTTTTTCTTAGGCCATCAGTTGCACACTTTTTTGCTTGTGATTGTTTCCCAATCTTTACGAATTGTCTTGATTTTGTGCGACTCCCTCATGAAGTGTTTTGAGTAGGAACACTGTTAAGTAATTGTACATAGATGGGGGTAGGGGTACTACTCCCAGTTGTGAGGTGTGCACACTTAGCTTTGGACCACGTGGTCCTATTCCTAAGTCATCAAACTCAAAGTGTGTGTTCTCAAATATTCCATGCAGTCATCACAAATTAGTAACATCATGAGGAAACATTGGGCTATAATCACCCAGGAACCTGATCTTCAACCTTTGTTTGCAGAAAGCATAACATTTGCTTACAACAGATCTAAAAATTTAAAAGAATTGTTGAGAAAGAAAGAAAAGAGTCCTAACAAGATAGTACACAAAGGCATGCGCAAATGTGAAAACTGCACACATTGCAATAACGTAATAACTGGATCGTCCTTTACACATCCTAGAACTGGTCAATCGATTCCATTGAAACATTCAAGCACGTGTGACACTAAAGGAGTGATTTATGGAATCAAATGCCCCTGTGGGAAATTGTATGTTGGGCAAACCGAACGTAAGATCAAGGTAAGAATCACGGAACATAAAAGTAACATCCGTCAAAAGAATTTGAAATCAACAGTGGCAGCACACTGGGCAGAATCAGGACATAACATTTCCCAATTACGTTATACTATACTAGAAGTGGTCGCCGCACGCCCAGGTCTGGACACACACAAAATGAGACTTAGATCAGAATACTTTTGGATAAAAAAGATGGGAAGTCTTCAGCCGGATGGGCTTAATGACAGACTGGAACTAACATGTTTCTTGTAATCAATTAGAAGGTCATTTGAATGTTCCAGTGTTAGCCTCGGCGAACAGTGTCACCCCGGGGTAACCTCGATATTACAGTTATAATGTCAATGTTGATAATAATACATGTCGATTACCATTGTTACACTCCATTCCAATATGGCCGATATATTATGATCATGTCCTGAGCTCAGCATCACTACACATGTATATACCTTGTTGTCATTGTAAAAGCTAAATGCATTGTTTAATTTTGGTGGTTGACTAATTATGTGATAGTAGGCAAAACAGTTTGAATTCCGAGATCGTGAAACCATAACTAACGATGAATTTTATACGATCTTTGAGCTGAGGAGAATGATTGAACATTTCATAATGAGTCTGTCATGAAATATATCAGCGTAGTGGTTGCGCAGTAATCTCATTGAGTGATGTAGACAAGATATACACATGTAAACAATGGGAACGAGTTGCGGGCACGTGACCGCGTTGTCAGCCAATAAGATCAAACGTTAAAGACAGAATGGTGTACGTGATCCTAACCAGATGGCTATTGGCGAGGAGGAGAGGCAGATTGAAACAGCTCATTTTTGTAAGTAACGGACACGGAACGCTGGTCGTTCCGACTAGGAAATAACCGCAAAAGACATAGATGTTTTATTAGCTTTGGATTTTCGTATTGACACAGTGTGAGGAACTGTTTATTAGACATGACATAGAATAAGACTCGTAGCATTATTATGTTCGCTTTCATTTTGCACTGTACTGCGTTTTATGTATCATTCAGAACATAGCTTTGGGCTCAATATTGTTCTTTGTTCTTTCCATAGAGACCCCTGATGAAGGGTCCATTTGTACCCGAAATGCATTGGGTTTAATGTGAAATACGTCAAAAAAAATGAAATTTGCTTATATTTTGGAAAAATGAAGTAATGAGATGAGAAAATTATCATCAATAAATATTACAGAGAAAAACGCTAAAAGAAGCATTCCGAATGAATTTTTGATTGAATATTGATGACTTAGGAATAGGACCACGTGGTCCAAAGCTAAGTGTGCACATCTCACAACTGGGAGTAGTACCCCTACCCCCATCTATGTACAACAACAATAAATTCCACACACTTGCTGGGGAGGATAAGGTCAAAGCAACCAGAAGTTCATGTGCGCCATTGTGGATTGATAAGAACATCCTCCTCCTATACGACGTGAGCAATCAAATGCTTAATGCTTACCTTACGTTGGCACCGCTTAGGCTACAATTTAGGGCACTGTTCTGTACCCTACTATCTATTGTACTGTTTCTAATGCTACGCTCAGGCCACTCAATGTTTAATTTCCTCGTTTTTTCATATGGTGATACTGCCAGTGTGTACCACTACTGCTACCAGCACAACAATGATATTGCATCCGTCGAGGATTCAAGTCAACAACCAACCTTAATAACCATTTGCAATGCAGCCAGCCCTGGGGCTACCCCGATTCTCAAACACAAATCACAGGTAAGATAAGCATATTGGAGAGGTAGTAGAATAATGGGCTAGGAGGACTAAGTTGGGAGGAGAGCAGAGACTAACAGTACTACTAGTAAAGTACAGTAGTAGGGCTACTAAATTTACTAACCCGGTTACTTGCATTTTGGTACATTTCACGACTAGATGTTTCATTCATGCTGGTAAGTTTGAAGAAAACAAACGTCCAGTAACCACCGCCAACCCCCACACAAAATAATATATGGACGCGTATACTGTGTTTTTGTAAGAAAAATAATTATTAAGAAATATATATTCTTGTTGTTTTCAGCAAAACAATAAAATAAATTACCCAAACTCACCCCCCCTCCCTAACCAAACCAATGTCAAAAAGTCCAAAAGCCCCCTTTCCCAAACACCCAATTCCCACCCCCCAACAGTCTTTAAAAAAGGGGCAAGGGACAGTCACTTCCTCCGGTGGCGTGGTTTGGCAAGCTGTTGCTGCATGTCCCACTGCTCTTTTCGGAGGTCCCGGAGCTGGCGCTGATGTTTTTCGGTCAACCGCTCCAGGTAGTCCACTGTTCTTCGTAGCCGGCGCACACGAACCATCCAGGATCTGGGGGAGCAGCTGATTTTGTTGCTGCTGTGCGGCGGCGGTGGCGGCGGGAGGCTGTCGGGTCACAGCTCCGTTTAGCTGGAGAGATTCTGGCAAGTGGACCCAGGGGCAGTGGAGGAGGATGTAGAGGTTGATGTCTCCTCATGCTCCCGAGCCCTCAACCGCCGATACTCGGCACAAATAGCCTCCAGCTTACGGGCCCTGGCCCGGACAGCCATCTCCTTGCGGGTGAGCTTTTTGGGAGTACCATCTATGAAGAAAGAAAGAAAAATACTGCAGCCAATAGTCTTTAACATAAAGTCAAAATAATTCAACGGAAAGTTGACACTCAGTAACACCAGCAAGTAGCAAACACAGTATAACATTTTGGCATGTATCTTTCCGCCATCTTTGTATGCCTGTGACATTACTGTGAGTTTCACGAATTCCACTAGCAGCACTATGGGTGGACTCACTACTACATACATAGTCAGAGAGTACTAAAAAAAGGCCTTTTTTTACTTTTTTTCTCTTGTTTTGCAAAAGAAATTACTGGTACGTGAACTTGTGGTAGCCGCCATAATGGCAGCTCACTCAGCTTTCACCCAAGAAATACAGACACAGGCCATGATGATGCAGACTCGCAGTACTTTAAGCAGTACATGCAGGTGGGGATAGGAATGTCTTACTTTTCTATAGGGGTGGCACTGCCACTGGCCATACTTCATCCATTCAGCGTCTGCTCTACTGCATCATACACCTCTGCTATCAACGAGGAGGATAAAGAAGATAACATCCAGGCTTCCAAAGTACGTCTATGATTCTTCTTAATGTCTCAAATGTACCAAAATGTCTTTTTGTCAACAACCAACTAACACCCTTTTCATTATATTTTGGAAACCGCCGTCTTCTTATGTTGAATTGCTTTCAACAAAACCATTCTTCACAGTCATGAATATTAAGACTCGCTCGTACTTCGTTTCACCCTTCTTTAACTTTTCGTTCTTCACATCCCTAAACTACATCTGATATGACTTGGCTTCACAATAAAAATTTGCCAGCTGAGTTGCAGTGAAATAGAGGCGTCCATTAGTTACCAGAGAAGTACCGCCGCTAATGCTATTACAAGTCAAGGTTGACTGTCTTCTCCGTGATAGCCCAAAAAGTAGTTCTAAATTAGTAAATGTTCTTAACAGTACAGTGTACTTATACTAGTGTACTGTGTACTACTGTACAGTACATCATACACTCCTTTGCGAGCCTACTCAAAAAAAATTCAATAAGTAAGGAGTATAATAACTTACCACCGTCCGCCGCCGCTGAGTCTTCCTCCCAGCTCCTCCTGTTGGCGCCGCCGCATCCAGAGTGGACCCCTCCGCACTGCTGGCCCCGGCACTGGTGGTCATCTGTGCCGCATCAGATGTTGTGACGTCTAGGAAAAACATGTCATATTTTCAGATGCCATACACAACCCCCTATTTCGTCTCGCAATGGAAGAAAATGTTATATAACACATTTTTTATTACTGGGTTTGAAAAAAAGTAACGGTTTTGGGGAGGGTGTTATATGCTTATTCCATTAAATGCTATACTTCTTCTTATGACAACTGATGAATGCTTGCTTAACGGGCACCATTTTTCTCATTACAGAAAGAAGATTCCATTGCCCTTCAGCCAGACGATTCACCAACTACTAGTAAATCATTACCAGCAGTACTTTAAGTACTTTAAAGAAGGTGGGGGCTCCCGCACAGTTATTCTAATAATTTCATGTGTCTGTTAACTAATATTAAGTTTGAGTCATACTAATTTCATTTTGATGGGAATGTTGTTTGAACTTTAACGTCATCCTCATCCATCACCATTGCTCGCTCAGAATACTACGCTATTAAAAATAAAGAAATAACGTTTTCATTTCTTAATTGAAAATAAAACTTTAAAACTAACAAACACTGTGTGGTTTTTGTTCACGAGTGAGTGAGCGGAAAGGTTTGAACTACTTCACTTGGCAGTCATGTTTCTTTGAGTGACTCAGATAGGCCGGGACTCGGCGGTAGTCTTCTTCTGTTCTTCTGGGTCGTAAAATCAGTGGTCAGACACACTAGATAGTCGGTCAGGGGATTGGGGGGTTCAACTTCTGTTCGGACTGAGGTATGTCGAAAGTCGAACTGCACCTATCATCAACAATGTCCTATTTATCTTGTCCATACTTCTTTGTGTGCAGAATAGTCCCTGAAACACTAGCAGTATGGGATGTGCTCCTCTCAAATCAAAAAGGCAACTGCTACCTTTTACTTTGTGTAAACAATGGCATTTTGTTGTTGGAAATTGTCAAAGCACTTACATTAAGAAGACTGGAATAGACAGCAAGGGCAACCCAGAGGACTGCACTCAGTGCCTAGAGCTATTGCTGTATCAGAGTTTTGTTTCTCACCGTTTGCTGAATGGGCAAGCTTAGCTACCTACACAGACCGACTCATAATCGTAAATAGTAGTAGCACAGAGAGTGATGGTAGAGGCAGGAGAAGAATGTAGAAAGTAGTCTACATTAGAAGAAGATCAAAGACTATTTTGTAAAACATAGAATTATTAGGAAACAGTTTGTAATGAATAGGAGCTGTAAAAGTTAGGGAAGTATAAGTATTAATATAAGAATAGAACTACTTACTGGGGCCAGCAGAAGAGCCTGCAAGGGACTGATCCTGTCCACCTTCTGCCACCGGAGTCTCAGTCGCCGCAGGCGCCTTGCCCCTGGGAGTTGCTGGTGATCATGAAATAAAGAAACACAACTTGGATGATTGTTTTTTTAGAAATATTTGATTTCTTTGCACACAATCTAAAATTATGTTGGGGAAACAAATTAACAACAATTGCATCTGATCTAGTCAACTAGGAGGATAGTAGTGCAGTATTGCAGGATTCGCAGACCGTCTAATAGGAAAGGTCTGTAATTCACTAACTACATCAACAACAAAAAGGTTCTACTATGACTGCCATCACTCAGCAGCACGAGACATCACGTGACAGACACAGTCCGTCATCATGATTGCAGACCACTAACAAATGTCCTATAACAAGTAATAAATAATATACTCAACATATCAATCCACCACTATCTCTTCCAAGTGGCAGCAGCAGGAGTACAAAGAAGGACTAGACTTGAGTCTACTGTCTCTAGCATTACGCAGTAATGCTCTCAAATGACTAAAAAGTTGCAAACAAGTAAGCATAGTAGCAACGCCAATAACCAGGCGAGCCCCTGCAATGACAGAAGCTATTTAAACATTAATTTACCTGCAATGTAATTGAATCAGCAGCATTCGTACTCTTCAGGAAAAAAATAGATTAGCAATATAACAGAGCAGAAGGAAAAAAGTAGTTATTAAATAGCTACTTACCAAGGCCAGGGATCTCCAATCCTAGCAGGTCGAACATGTCATGCTACCCGTCCAGGATGTCACTCCACCGGTGCGTCACCTGCTGGTAGGTGCGACTCCTTACACATGCGCCGGCACACCTTCTCCCACAGCTGGCGACGCTCCTGGAGGCCGTAACCGGAAGCAATCCGCCCACCTGCTGCCACGGCCTTAGGGAGGTGGACCTGAACAAAGACAATCAAGGCGGCCACCTCCACTGCAGAGAAGATCTCCCTGGCCTGGACTTCCTCCCCCCTCAAACGCCCGCAAGGAGCCGGGTATGGGGTGCTGGGCCCTTCCCCTTGCCCTTGTCTGCTCCCTTAGCCATGGTCCTGGGCACAAGAAAAAGGAAAGAAGAATAGGTGTGAAAAAAATAAGAGCGAGAGCAAAAGAAATATAGTAGGTAATAAAGTAACAATTTTTTTTAAAAAACACAAAATATAGATGTAGTGAATTGTAGAGATAGATAATAAGCAAAAAAAGAAAAAAAAAGTTCAGAAAAACATAGGATTACCAAGATGTATGATGGATAGAAAGGTAGCATGCCCAAAAACCATAGCAATGAATGAAAAACAAGATGGCCGCGCCCATTGAGGACCGCGTGGGTAAGTTTGCGCGATATTTCAATTGCGAGCACGCGAAAATGCCCGCGAACACGTAATCACGCGCCGCATATGACGCGAGCATGCAACTAGCGCCCGGAAACGGAAACGCGTCACGCAAACAAGATGGCCGCGCCCATACACGACCGCATGGGTAACCTCGGGGTCGGTGCGCTGCAAGCGGTCCGCGAATAAGCGAAAAAACGCACAAACACGCAAAAAAAGAAATCCACAAATTCGCACGAATTCGCGGATTGCAAGTTCGATTTCGCACGAATTCGCGCCGCGCGAATCTCGCGAATTGGCAGAAAAACGAATTTTGGAAAACTGAAAGCACTTAGCAGGTGCAAAAGTACAAGCTAATTTGTAACCATTCCCTGTAGTGCTTCCTGAGGGCCCCATCCAGAGCTCAGTTGCCTACTTGCAACTATTCTCTGACCCTGCTCTGACCCTCAAAGCAGGGTCAGAGAATAGTTACAAGTATGGCACAATGCTCCTGTAAAAAAAATTAAACTGCAACAGGAAGCACTTACAGCTAAGGAAGCAGGTGCCAGACTTGAAGCTCAAATTCAGTGACACATTAACCAGCCCCAAATTAATTCATCTCAGTTGAGGCTGGAAAGGTGTGCTTTCCCCACCATAATCTACAGTGGTGAACAAGAGGGTGGTAGTGGTGAACCAGAGGGTGACAGTGGTGAACCAGAGGGTGCTGTGATGAACCAGAGGGTGGCAGTGGTACGTGCTGAACCTGAGGGTGACAAGGGTGAACCAGAGGGTGGCAGTGGTGAACCAGAGGGTGGCAGTGATGAACTAGAGGGTGGCACTGGTGAACCAGAGGGTGGCAGTGATGAACCAGAGGGTGGCACTGGTGAACCAGAGGGTGCTGTGATGAACCAGAGGGTGGCAGTGATGAACCATAGGGGGACAGTGATGATCCAGAGGGTGGCAGTGATGAGCCAGAGGGTGGCACTGGTGAACCAGAGGGTGGCAGTGATGAACCAGAGGGTGTCACTGGTGAACCAGTGGGCGCTGTGATGAACCAGAGGGTGGCAGTGATGAACCAGACGGGGACAGTGGTGATCCAGAGGGTGGCAGTGGCAAACCAGAGGGTTGCAGTGATGAACCAGAGGGGGAGTGTGATGATCCAGAGGGTGGCAGTGGCGAACCAGAGGGTGGCAGTAATGAACCAGAGGGTGGCAGTGATGAACCAAAGGGTGGAAGTGGTGATCAAGAGGGTGGTAGTGGTGAACCAGAGGGTGACAGTGGTGAACCAGAGGGTGCTGTGATGAACCAGACGGTGACAGTGGTGAGTGCTGAACCAGAGGGTGGCAGCAGGGGTGAACCAGAGGGCACTGTGATGAACCAGAGGGTGGCAGTGGTGAGTGCTGAACCTGAGGGTGGCAGTGGTGAACCAGAGGGTGACAGGGGTGAACAAAGGGTGACAGTGGTGAACCAGAGGGTGACAGTGCTGAACCAGAGGATGACAGTGCTGAACCAGATGGTGGCAGTGGTGAACCAGAGGGTGGCAGTGGTGAACCGGAGGGTGGCAGTGGTGAACCAGAGAGTGGCAGTGCTGAACCAGAGGGTGGCAGTGGTGAACTAGAGGGTGCTGTGCCCATACACGACCGCATGAGTAACTTCGCCATGCAAACGGCTCGCTAACACGCACAAAGCCCCGCGAACACGCAAAAAACCCCGCGAACACGCAAAAACCCCAAAATGTGCAATTTTGCACAAATTCGTGAATTTTGCGGATTGTGAATTCGCTTTTGCACGATTTCGTGGACTGCGATTTCGCAGATTTTGCCCATGCTTAGTGAAAACACCGCAAACTGACTCCACAACAGTTTAGAAAAATAAAGGTATCTAAACTACACAAGACCAAAACGAGTTCTTACGGTTGCGTTAAAATAATCCACAGTTGCGTCACGTTTTAGCCAACAGTACCTTCAGATGCGACAAAAGTTCCAAGGGAAAGCTGTAGCATTGAAAAGCAAGCGATGCGTCACTCCTGAGACCCAGGGGAGGCGATGCGACAACCACGCTGGATGCAGCGAGTGTGTTGCGATGACTCCGGTCTGTATGGGGAGTGATGCAATACCTTGCGTGGATTCTGGTGCACAGGTTTCGGTGGAAGCGGCTCGCAAAAGGAACAATGCGACGATCTTTGGAGCAGCAACAATCTTCTCCTCTCGCGGCCCCTCAATGCGATGGCTCTGCGACGAATCTCGCAGCGACGTGATATGGTCCGCAAGCAAGCAGTGCGACGAACTCACCCAGTGACGTCAGGCTCTGCACCGATACTCGCAGCAATGGTAATCTTCCTGCACCGGACTGGTGCGTCCCGCAAATGAAGGATGCGATGACTCTGGCAGAGGCAACAGGCGCTGGAACGATCTCGGCCTTCGTAGCGGTGGGAATTTCCTTGCACTGACAGGGATGCACTCCGCAAGCGAGCAATGCGCTAAACTTTGCAGAAAGTTCTTTAAAATCTTGCTTTCCAGTTCCCCAACACAGGTAAAACTTCCAGAGGCACCACAACTGGCCCAAGCACTCTAGGAAGGACAAAACTATCTCAGCAGAGTTCAGGGAAGATGGGGGGTAAAGTCCTTTTGTTCCTGGGACTTCCTAACAGGGAGCCAGCTCTACTCAGGCCTTTGGAGATTCCTTCAAGCAAGGGGACACAGCACAAAGCAGAGTGCTTCCCCTCTCCTTGGCAGCAAAGCAACAGCAGGGCAGTCCAGCAGAGCAACAGCAGGACAGTCTTCCTTCTTCAGTTTCAGCTTTCTCTTTGTCAGAGGTTCCTTCTTGATTCTAGGAGGATCTAACTTTCTCTAGTCAGGGGTCCTATACTTATACCCCTAAAAGTCTTTGTTCCCTTTGTGCAGGAGGGCTC
Organism: Lissotriton helveticus; assembly: GCF_964261635.1. Taxonomy (NCBI): domain Eukaryota; kingdom Metazoa; phylum Chordata; class Amphibia; order Caudata; family Salamandridae; genus Lissotriton; species Lissotriton helveticus. Next base: position 712,840,711 of record NC_136069.1, read on the forward strand.
TGAGCCCGGTCTGAACCAGTTCTGGGTGTTCCCTGAGCACTTTGTTTTCCTGGCCTCTCCTATCCTTTCAGAGAGAGGGGCAGGGTTTTCAGCCGCCCAGCAAGAGGTGAAGCCAGCATTGTGGAAGGCAGGCACAGCCCTATTCAGGTCCAGGTACTTGGCTGGTCTGAGACACCATTTTAGGGCTACTCCTGTGGGTGGCACAATCAGTGCTGCAGGCCCACTAGTAGCATTTGTATCACCAGCCCTGGCACACTCAGTGCACTTTACTAGGGATTTCTTGGTGATACAAATATGCCTATCATGGATAACCAATTTACAATAACAATTTACACAGGGAGCACATGCACTTTGACACTGATCAGCAGTGGCAAAGTCCCCAAGGCATGTATACCAGCAAAAATGAAATCCAGCACAGCGTCAAAAATACAGGAGGCAAAGGCAAAAAGACTGGGGAAACCACGCCAAGGATGCCAGGTCTAACATGGAGGATTTATTGAAGTGATAAAGTCATTTGATGACTACCCACAATACTTGACAGACAGTTGCCTAATTTGCTGTGGACCGCACATATTACTAACACCAGCGTGGAGAACCTATGGTTTGAGTCTTTTAAGATCATGTAGATCATTGTGAAACCATCTTGGCTACGCCGAAACCACCTGTTCACGTTGCATAGGGCCTACTATTTGCCTCAACGTCTGTCACAGTTTTCGGATAATTCACCTGTCTCATGCCCTAAATGCGGCTTGATAGCAGCCTCAGATTTGCACATGTTCCTAGATTGCCCACTTTTATCACCTTTTTGGAATGCAGTTTGCCTATCACTCTCCACTTCCCTGGGATCCCAAGTTACATTTGTCCTACTCTTGTCATTTTTGGTGTTTCTCCAGAGTTTCATGGGCTGGCAAAAAATTTACTTTTCTATGGTATTTGGTTGGCCAGGAGGGAAATATGTAGGAGATGGAAGGATCCGCTACCTCCTTCGTTGCTGGACTGGCGCACTTCTGTGCTACAAACATCGAAGTTGGACCTCTTAAGATCAGGCAACTCACGCAAGAGAAATTTCTGGTTGTTATTAAACTGGTAAAGTTTTTTTTTTTTTACTGATCATGGTTTTTGGGGGTTTTTTTTCCCCAAGGTCCAATGATTACGCTGTTTGGCACCTTTTTCCACGTTTGTCTATACCCATTAAAGTTGACATCGATATAGAAATGGGTATAAGATTGCAGCATGTAACCCTGACGGTTGTTCCAAGGTGGTGTAGTTGGAGTCTGGCACTACTTAGTGAGGGGAAACCTGTGGTGCTCCACTTAGAGCCCCTACCAGTCTATCTGTGACAGTAAGCTCATCTCCACGTGCTACTATTTGGTCACCAAGGGCGAAATATGAGGACAAAAAAAAAATACTTGACAGACATTTTGCAAGTTTAGCTTTCTGTTGGTTATGTCAAATTTTACACTGATCCATCGGGAAACAAAGATAGATGGGAAGCTGTAAAAGTTTAATTCAGTAATCACTTAGACACTCTTTGATGATAATGCTTGAAATTTGCCAGCTTGCTAATTAATCCCAGTGCAAATAAAGGCTGTCTGTGGGATCACCCCCTCTAAGTATGACTAAAACTGGTTGGAAGCAAAGCCAGAACGAAGGCTGTGCCCAACACCTGAATGAAATACATGGACGGTAAATGCAGTGCTTCATAATAAAACCCATTACATTCACACACAAAAAAATGCAATTGAAGCTTCTGGTTCAGTAAAACCAAATTGAAAAAAAACCCGGAAAATGGCTAATTATGGTATGCAAAAAGCAATGCACACCATAGCTTATGCTGCTGCCATATTCTGTACACATCTTAGCTGATGGCATGTAAAAAGGCTAATTTCAAAGAGCAAGAAATGGCATGTTGCATGGTTTAAGGTGTATATTGTCGGTTGCAGACCATAAGGTGTGAAGTTCAAGGGTTTTTAAATTTTGTTATAGTTATAGTTCAGCCACACTTCTAATTGAAAAGTGATTCATTTTTTTACCTTGAACTTTGAAGTCCAAGAATCAATCTGTGCCAGTTTCCACACCAACGTATAGTATGGAAGTAAATACAGGCATGCCCATTTTCGTATAGTTCTGTGCAGGTGAAAAATGTTAACGGTAAGAGAAAAAAGAGTCAGTTTCCCATTTTAGCTCCCCTACGAAATTTTACAGCTGCAGCAAAAAATGCTGAACTAAATTATTCCAAGCATGGCAGTAAAGTTTAATTTTACTCATAATGCATGCTTTATTGCTTTAGGTGTAAATCCCTTCAGTAGTTTTGAGATATTTGCATTAAAATTGGTGCCGGGTAGGGTTGAAAGTGTTAACACTTTTGTACATCTTGGCCGATTAGGTCCATGAACAGTATATGAAGAACATTAGTGGACAGTTCACAAATATAAATTACAAAAATAAATGCCTCCCTTTGTACACGGAAGCTTTGGGCTCCAGGCATCTGGTTCAGGCCCCCTTTTCCAAAACAGAAATTGCAAACCTAATTGTTCTGATTACTCGTGCTAACCAGCTTGCTACTCTCTGTGATACAATCCTCCAATAGGATTTTGAGTACATCATTGGTGAGCTTGCGTTTTCTTTTATAAGAAATGTTGGAGCCTGTTTGTGGTGACCACAAGATAGACAGGGACTGCTGGGACCCAACCGTGGTGGCCGAGGTTGTTTGCCACTGTGCCCTGGGGTGTGTCATATTGTGCCTCAGCAGACTGGTCCAAGTACCTCCCCTTCTGCACTTCACTTTTATGGTAAGGAGAGCAGTCACAGGCTATTAGACCTGTCATCCTTGGCGTGGTTTTCCCTGTCTTTTTACTTCAACTTCCTATATTTTGACAGTATGCGGGACTTTGTTTTTGAACTATGAGCACTTTACCCCTGCTGATCAAGGCTCCCTGTGTAAATTGTGATTATGATTGGGTATTCTTGATTGGCACATTTGATTTACTGGAAAGTCCCCAGTAAAGTAATGTGCCCAGGCCCAGTAAATCAAATGCTACTAGTGGGCCTGCAGCACTGACTGTGCCACCCCATTAGTAGTTCTGAAAACATGTCTCAGACGGATCACTGACATAATATCGAGGGACATAATATCGAGTTGCAAAAATATCGTTGACAAAATATCGACAGACAGAATATCGAGTTTGTATCTACAAACAGATAAGTACAAAAATATCGACTACAAAATATAGTTTACAAAAATATAGTTAATTAAAATATCGACTTTATTAAAAACAGTGTTAAATTAAATTAATATGAAAAATTAATTACTAAAATATACTTAAAAATACTTAAATTACCTTATATTATTTAAATAATTAATGAAAGTTATAAAAAAAAAATTTTACAATCATATTTGTTAAAACATATATATATAGTAACATAATATAATTAAATATTAATCAATATTATTACCGTAGGATAGCGTAAGTGTAAAAATTACTATTCCCACTCCAGAGAGTGCAACAGTAGGGAAAGCGTTGGATAGCGTAGGGGTAAAAATTATTATTCCCACTCCAGTGAGTGCAACAGTAGGGAAAGCGTTGGATAGCGTAGGGGTAAAAATTACTATTCCCACTCCAAAGAGTGCAACAGGAGGGAAAGCGTTGGATAGCGTAGGGGTAAAAATTGCTATTCCCACTCCAGTGAGTGCAACAGTAGGGAAAGCGTTGGGTAGCGTAGAGGTAAAAATTACTATTCCCACTCCAGTGGGTGCAACAGTAGGGAAAACGTTGGATAGCGTAGGGGTAAAAATTACTATTCCCACTCCAGTGGGTGCAACAGTAGGGAAAGCGTTGGATAGCGTAGACGTAAAAATTACTATTCCCACTCCAGTGGGTGCAACAGTAGGGAAAGCGTTGGATAGCGTAGGGGTTAAAATTACTATTCCTACTCCAGTGAGTGCAACAGTAGGGAAAGCGTTGGATAGCGTAGAGGTAAAAATTACTATTCCCACTCCAGTGGGTGCAACAGTAGGGAAAGCGTTGTATAGCGTAGGGGTAAAAATTACTATCCCCACTCCAGTGAGTGCAACAGTAGGGAAAGCGTTGGATAGCGTAGGGGTAAAAATTACTATTCACACTCCAAAGAGTGCAACAGTAGGGAAAGCGTTGGATAGCGTAGGGGTTAAAATTACTATTCCCACTCCAGTGAGCGGAACAGTAGGGAAAGCGTTGGATAGCCTAGGGGTAAAAATTACTATTCCCACTCCAAAGAGTGCAACAGTAGGGAAAGCGTTGGATAGCGTAGGGGTAAAAATTACTATTCCCACTCCAAAGAGTGCAACAGTAGGGAAAGCGTTGGATAGCGTAGGGGTTAAAATTACTATTCCCACTCCAAAGAGTGCAACAGTAGGGAAAGCATTGGATAGCGCAGGGGTCAAAAGTACTATTCCCACTCCAAAGAGTGCAACAGTAGGGAAAGCGTTGGATAGCGTAGGGGTAAACATTACTATTCCCACTCCAGAGTGTGCAACAGTAGGGAAAATAAATACTTCATATATTATTTTAAAAAATATAAATTAATATCTATAACAAATTATTTTAAAGTAATTACCAATTTATTTTAAAATAACAATTAATAAAATAAAATTACAAATTAAAATTAATTATTATTATTTGTTACCTATTAATCCAAACTAATTACAAAATAAAATGTATTTAATTAACTATTAAAACTTATTTATCTATTATTTCAAATTAAATACAATTAAATAAATTGAATTATTTAATTAATTATAAATAAATTACTTCCCACCCTTTTCCCCTATAAACCCAGAACCCACTACTGAAAATAAATAAGTCAAATTAACATAATTAGCAATTAATCAATTAAATAAAATTAATTGCCAATTAAAATTTAATTAATTACCCATAACATTTTAATTAACAATTAATTCTAAAAAAATAACAATACATTTTTTAACTTATTTAATTAATTTTTATTAAATTACTTCCCACCCAATTCCCGTATAAACCCACAACCCGCTACGGAAAATAAATTAGTAAAATTAACATAATTAGCAATTATTCAATTAATTAAAATTAATTGCCAATTAAAATTTTATTATTTACCAAATATAAATGAAATAACAATTTATTAAAAAATAATACCAATAAATAAATTTACATATTTAATTAATTATAATTAAATTACTTCCCACCCTATTCCCCTATAAACCCACAACCCGCTACAGAATTTAATTCCGCAAAAAATAAAAAAACAAATTTAATTATTTAAAATTAATTATAACATAAATACACAATTTTCACACATATAATAACATAAAAAACATTATAAAAAATTAGATACTATTAAAAATTAGATATTTTTAATTAACTATATTATATACCTCGATATTTTAACTGTCTATATTTTTAACATTCGATATTACATTACTTACTTTAAAAACGATATTTTTGATGTCTATATTCTGTCCAGTCGATATTTTGTCCAGTCTATATTTTGAACTCGATATTATGTCCAGTCGATATTTTGGAGTCGATATTATGTCTGTTTACCGTCTCAGACCTATCACTGCAGTGGCTGTAAGTGCATTTTTGAAACTTCCATGTCAGCCTGGCAAGTGTACTCTCTTGCCAGGCCCACACCATTCCGTTTTCTATGTGTATGACAGCCCTAAGGTAGTCCCAGGGTTTCATCATGGGCAGGGTGCAGTGTATGTGAGAGGCAGGCCATGTACTGATGTGTTTTACATGTCCTGATAGTGAAATACTGCTAATTTGTTCACTATTGCAAGGACTATCTGCAATATTGGTTATCATTTGAGCTTCCTTGTAACCCCTTACAATTGTAACTTTCAATTGGGAAGATATAGAGATTTGGAGTGTGGGTTCCCTGAACTTAGAATTAAAAAAGACATCTTCGTTGGAAGTGGATTTTTGATATTTTTAGAAAGTGGTAATTTTCCTGCTTTACCATTCTCTGCCTCTGTCCAACAGTGGAGTCCAAGTCTAGTTCAGACTGACCGTTGGACTGTTTGTGCATTCACCCCAGACAGCCACACAAAGGAAGCTGAGGTATTCCCTGCATATCCTGATTGCCCATCGCCAACTGATGGGCCTTCCCGAACTCGAGTAAGGGGAGGAGTTGTCACTGACACCAAATTAGGGCTGGGCTTTTACTCACACGAAGCTCTCTCCACCCCCCTGTAGTGTGTCTGGAGCAAGGTCACTGCAAGGCAGGATCTGTGCACTACAAAGACTATCCTTTGAAGTATGCCTACTTCAAAGGCAGAAAGGGTTATAAGTAGTAGACCTGTGAACCCACATTTTTAGAACACTTTTGGACTAAAAGGAGATTCTGCCAAGCGGTAGAGTTGAAAAAGCTGCAGAAGGGGAACTGCTGCGCTGCATGTTGCTGTGTTGTGCTGGTCTACTGTTTGCTGCTTCTGTCTTGGAGGAATAAAAGGACTGGACTTTGTTTTCATCGTCCTGCTTCCCCAGTGTTCTCCAAGGGCGTGTGTATGCTTGCCTCCTGTTAAGAAGTCTTAGGGCCATCAAAGACTTCACTTGCAGCCCCTGAACTCCTCAGCTGGGAGTGCTGACCTACAAAGTGTCAAAAATTACAGTTCTTGGCCCTTGGATGTGGCTTCTGCTGCACAAAAGAAGGAAAACCCATGCACTGGACTTCAGCACCTGTTTTTGCCGCCACAAGCGTGATATGTGATAAAAAAAACAACACATTGCCGCAGTCGAAGAAGTGACGCAACACCTGTCATGCAACTCCAAGGTCACTGCAGCCTGAGTCCCGAGCACTGTGCCTCCGTTTCCGAGACACCCGCTTTGACTCCAAAGCGGGCCCTCCTGTGAGACTGAAGATTCAATGCATTACCTCCTCAGGGCTGGGATAATCAATGCAGCTCCTGTTTCACCACTGCTGCATGGACCCCAGTGTGCCTGGATTTTCCACGCAACACACCTGTGCACCAAGTCTGCATCTATGCTGGGCTTCTGGAAAGAACTGAGGCTGTGTGTCTGAAGAAATGATGCATCACCTCCCCTCACAGTAAGAAACTGACACATCACCTCCTCTTGCAGTAAGAAACCATCGCTTCACCTCCCATTACAGTAAGGAACCAACAGATCACCTCCCCTGCCTAGCATTAAGGAACCGACACATCACCTCCCCTGGAGCAAGGGACCAATGCTTCACCTTCCCTGCAAGTAAGGAACCGGTGCATCACCTTCCTGAGAGTAAGGAACCAGTTAATTGCTTTACTTTTCCAGCACCTCACCTCTCCTGCATGTGTTTTGGTCTTTGATTTTGATGCATCCCAGGTACTTTGTGATAAAAGTAATGCATCCGTAGTTTTCTATGACTGAACTATTTTAAACTTTCTAAAAGGGATATCTTTGTTTATCTATGTTTTTTGTGTGGTTTGGTCTTATATTATTGCGATAAAGAATGATTATTGTTTTTTAACTGATGTGGTGCCCATTTGTAATGTTTTCACTGAGATACTGTTTATTTATGTACAACTGTTTTACACATTGGCTCTAAGATAAGCCTGACTGCTCGAGCCAAGCTACCAAGGGTTGAGCAGGGGTTATCTTAGCTGTGTAATCCACTTACCCTGACCAGAAGGGAGGATTTCTACTAGGACAGGGTGCAAGTCACTGCCAACAAGAAACCCTCATTTCTAACACAGGTTTTTTGAGGGATGTTATATGGGCACACAAGCTCAGAAATCATACATAAATGAACAGACATAATAACTGTAACTGCACAGCACTCTCTTCTTTCTGTATTGAAGAATCACCACCCTAGTCTAAGTAGGGACCTCCACTGTCATGGTACACGCTAAAAGATAGAGCAGTCGGGCTTATCTAAAGAAGAAATGTGTAAAGTATTTGTGAAACACACACACACACACACAGCAACACAAAGAAAACACCACAAAAAGACTCCACACTGGTTTAGAACAATAGACAATAATTTTGTAGAAAAAATCAAGACCAAAATGATAAACATCAATAGGTAAAAGTTAGAGTTATGAATGTTTAAATATAAAAAGAATTCTAGCGCTTAGAAGCAATTAGGGCCTATGGGTTTAGCTGTTCGCGCTGGACCGGGGGAAAGTCAACAGTTCAAGCCATCTGTGATAGAGAGCCAGCTGGGGCAGGAGCCCCGAAGGGCCAAGAGTACCTTGATCCTGTTTGCAGAAGCGAGATGCAGAGTGCAGACTAGTGATGCGTCGATAGCGAGATGCGAAGTCCAGACTAGTCATGTGTCAATGTCGAGCCTCGCAGTTAAGGTGATGCATTGAGTTTCTTCACGCAGTAGTGCATCCGGTCCATTGAGTAAAACGCTGGTTCTGAGTGCAACGGTTCTGAAGATGATATGCTGGATTAATTCACACTGGAGGTTGATGTGTCGATCTTCTCCATGCAGTGAAGGGGATGTGTTTCTTCCGAAGCGGTGGTTCTGGACGTGATGTGGCCATTACGAGTGTGATGTGCTGAGTCTTCTCCCGCAACAGGTTTGAGGTGCGGATCTGCTAATCACAGACGAGAGAAGAGTTGATTTCTCTGTGCAAATATCTGAGTAAACTTCACATGAACTAGACCCAGGAGCAGGGGTAGAGACTTTGATAGCCCTGAGTCTCAAGCAACAGGGGGCAAGCCAACAAAACCTTGGAGATCACTTCAGTTACAAAGCGGAGTCTAGCTCTGCTCATCAGGGTCAGAGGGCAGCAGGGAGCAGGTCAACACAGCAGAAAAGTAAGCCTTCCAGGTCAGCAGTCCAGCAGAGTGTCAGCCCTTGATGCAGCACATAAGTTCTTCAGACAAAAAGCAATTGTAGGCCCAGAAGTGTCTGATTTGACGGGGTCAGAGACCCAGTATTTATACGCAAATGTTCCTTTGAAGTGAGGGTGACTTCAAAGAAGGGTCTTTGAAGTGCACACATGTCCTTTCTTCCCAGTATTGGCTCCAGACTATCAGTAGTGCATGATCAGCCATTTGAGTGGGAATCAGGGCACTGCCTATTCAGGTGTAAGTGTCAGCTCCCCGCCCCCTTCTTGCTCAGGAAGAGTCATCAGAATGCAGATGAGTATGTAGACACACCTAACCTTCCTGTGTTTGTGGCTGTCTAGAGGGAATGCACAAAATATAGCTGTCCACCCCAGAAGTGCATTAAAGACAGGCTGCAAGCACACAGAGCAGTAAAAGCAGAGAAACGTCTAATTCTAAAAGTGGAATTTCTAAAAAAGTTATGTTAAATCAAACTTAACCAGTAAAGAGGATTGTTCAATACTACTCCAGAGATATTAAACATAATGCAGCTCCTCGTTTCTAATCAGGAATTACAGTTGAAAAGGGTTTTAAGGAATTCCCAATGTTAATTTGTAAGAGGAGTAGCCCTCTCAGCAGTGGAAAATGAAATTGGATGTTTGCTCTAACAGTACATGCATAACAGTACACGTCCTACTTTTCACACACAGCACCCTGCCCTAGGAGCTACCTAGGGCCTACCTTAGGGTTGAATTATATGTAATTAAAGGAGAGTTTAAGGCTTAGCAAGTAGTTTTAAATGCCAAGTCAAAGTGGCAGTAAACTGCACACTCAGGCCCTGTAATGGCAGGCCTGAGACAGGTTTGAAAGGCTACTTGTGTGGGTGGCATAATCAGGGCTGTAGGCCCACCTGTATCATTTAGATTACAGGCCCTGAGTATATGGTATACCATTTTACAAGAGACTTAGATGTAAAATAAAAATGCCAAACAGGTGTATACAAATTAAACCATGTTTAGAGAAGAGAGCACATGTACTTTAGTACTGGTTAGCAGTGATAAAAGTGCTCAAAGTACTAAAGCCAACAAAAAGAATGTCAGAAAAAAAGGAGGAAGGCATAAAGTTTGGGGTGACCCTTCGGAGAGGGCCATTTTACAACAATCATATTCCTCCGAAGAGTCATTCAGGTACTTTTTTGCAGACACATGCACTTGTGTGCATGTGCCTGCTGTTACATTATTTGCTGGGCTTTCCTTTCATCAGCCCTGGCCCTCAGTGGCCTTTAAGACTTTAGGACCACACCTCCTGTAAGTTAATGTAGCCTTGCTAATTGAACATAGGATGCACCCCACATTCCTATCTCATCACAGGGGAGGGTGGGATCAGCCAGACTCACTGATTCCACGTCTCCCTGTGATGATATGGGAAAGAGGCGTGCTTCAGAAGAGGGTCCAACTGCAGTTACTTTTGCTGCATCATCACAGTACGTGTGTTTCAGCAGCACATGATTCTTTCCAGGAACAAGACGCCTACTTACAAGAAGTCTCAAGGACGTCCTTTCTTCTAGCCACTTTTCTGACGTACAATGTCTGAAAATGTTAAACACGTTTGCCACCTGGCTCTGTGCAGCAGCATCTTGTCGGTCAGAACAGACCATAAGTGAGCTGGGTCATGGTATTGCTTTCAGGTGAGGTCATTTTCAAATTAATCTTGTGAAGGCTCTGGCATTCTTGGAAACCTTTTGCAGCCCACTTAAGCTTTCCTTCGCAGAGCTCAAGACGGGCACATTCCACCCATTGTAAAAATTGTAAAATGAATTCACTGTCAGAGGCTTGTATTTAAAGATACTATATTTTACCAGTTGCTGGAATGTACCAGTCTTGACCTCTGTGAAAGAAAGATATGGCAGTGTCCAATAAAAATATATTTATTTCTTTAATTATTTGATGAGGTTTATATAGCGCTGGCTAGACCTAGAGGTATCAGAGCACTTTACAAGAAGTTACACATTGTTACAAAGTTACATCTGTTTCAAGTTTCACATTATTGAAAAAGATAAATCAGTTACAAGTTACATCAGATGACGAGATTAATGGAGCATAGAAGGGTAGGGGGTAACGTGAAAGGGGTAACAAGGAGGGAGATAAGGCGGAGAGATGTGATAGAAAGTCTGCCCAGTGTCTGGCTGGGTAGGTGACAGCCGAGGGGGAGTCCACAGCCCATCTCCTCTATAGCTATCAAGGTAGCTCACCGGGCGTCTGCCAGAATGCTAGGTATCCACGGGAAGGTGGCAAGTTCATTGATTCTATGTCCAGATGGGTGAGCTGAGTAAGGGAGTAGGGTGGGGGATATGTGCAAGGTCAGGTCGATGTCCCCTCCAGGTGCTGTTGTATTAATACCCTCAGTGCGTCATGGCTGTCGCCCACCGCTACTCATCTCTCCTGCTGACCTGAAACTGAAGATTTCCCCTTCGGTGTATGGCTTCATCGATTTGCTGGGCTTGAATTAATTCTGTACCAGGCGCCATCTTAGGCTCAGGCCGGCTTGGGCACTCCATGCAGCCTTTCCTACAGAGAAAAGCCGGTTTGCAAGGGGATTGAACTACCCCTAGCCCTGCTGGTGTAGACTCGATGGGCCTCTTCATACGTTGTGCCTTTTCATATTGTGGCATTTTAATTGAGATTAATTCTAAAACAATATAGGCATTCGATTTTTAAATACCTTTTCATTACTAACTGAATATGCAGCAATATATTATAGCAATGACAGCTCACAGAGTAGAAGCACTGGAGGGCTCCTAGATAATGTGTACTGTAATGGAAAAAATGCATGTACAGATTTGAAATGAAGGAAACTGGAGTGATCAAGACATTTTCCTATTAGTGTTCGATTAGCCAGCTGCTCCTTGCAATTCCAGACAAGAGCTTATGCCTCACCAATTTCACATTTCACCAGCCACCACTGATTCTTGGTAAGCACTGCCATTTGGTTGACAATAGAGTTGTGAATGTGTCTTTAGTTTCTCTTTTGATATGTGAGGACGTGTCTAGGTCAGGTCTGCTCTTTTTCTGTCTCTGATTATTGCTTCAAAGATGAAGACAAAAAGCTGGGTGCAGACACTTCAAACTTAATTCTGCCGCTGTTATAGGTTTACTAGTTTGGATACAGCCTGAGAACTCCTTGTTTTGAGAAGCATTACTATACACAAAGTCAGAATCTGGTGAGCTGCGGGAGTAAGAACCTTCAGAAGAGAACCACCCCAAACCCATTGTGAAGTTGAGACAGTGTAGCCACACTTACTGTGGTCTATAACCACCCCACTTTCCACTAGTTCCAAGTCCTTCAATACCAAGGGAAGAGAGTTCTCTGGAGAGTATTTGAAGGACAGCCGAATAACCAGGCCTGGCCTCAACCTGACAGACAGTCACTCATAGGTGAGGGGACATCATCTGAAGTCGGTGCTTTCTGATGGAGGAGCTGAGGTTCTGTCTGAATGCCTTGAAGCCTGCCTGCCTGCTGAGAGAGGGAAGTAGTCTGCCTACCCATTTAGGAAGAGAAACTGTCCGGAAGGAGAAGCCGAGCATCTTCCCAGAGCTGCAGGACGTCCAAAGGAGGCTGTCTGAGAGTGAGCTTAAAATGACTTGTTTTGCAGAGAGTCCCGAGGTTCCTTAAAGCTGAATCCTTGCAGGAATCGCCATAAGCAACTGCCTATTTTGGTCCTGTTGGGGCAACATTTTGTGTGTTGACCATTTTTCCCGATCAGGACTTAGGGCCCTAACACGAGTTTGGCTGTCCATGAGCTGCTGTACCCATGGTTGCAGTCCGGCGCCACAAACTCAGCCGTCTGACCAAATACATATTGCTTGGACCGCCTACACATGGGCTGGAGTCCGGCAATGGGTAGGTGGTCCTTTTCCACATGTATCATGCATATGTGTGTATTCAACACATATGCAGTTGAAATGCTCACACAGGCATCGATATATATGGAAAACCATTGCCCAGGCCGCAAGACCACTGCAGACACACCGCGGTCAACTCGCCGGCATTGCGGTCTTCTAGAGGTCACGGCATTCAGGCGATTGGACTGCCAAACGCGTAATCAGGCACTAAATTTGCCTGTTCTGGCCTGGTCAGGTATGCATCTGCCATATTGACATCAGCAATATTGTGGCAAAAAAATGCATTTTTCAGACGATAAAGGTAAACAAGATGTCAGCCTAACTGTGGCTGCCAGTTCCCAGTTTCAGTCTCGGGGGAGCATCACAAACTCCCACAAACTACTCCTTTACTCGATAAAACCTTGATGTTAAGAAACTTGAAAACAAACTACACTAAGTCCAAACTTGACTAGTGGTGACATTCAAGACTGCGCCTCTGCCAAATAGAGACCCATTTCTTACAATGATTAACACAATTTAAAAAGGACAGGAAATAAGGAGGACAGAGCAATAAGCAGTCACTTGTTAACAAAAGTTCTCAAGCAATTACTAAAGTTAGCCATTTAGGGCCTACATCTCACCCTTCAGCCACAGGAAGGCTGTACAAACACTCCACTCTTTGGCAAAGCTGTCCTCATCCTTCATTTTGTGCCAAGCCAGAAGCATCCAAAATGGATCTACGGTGTTCAGTATTCAGGATCCCTGACACAAAGAGTCGTACTCCCCCACATGTTATACACACACAGTACACATGCACACACACTTGATGTACACACAGGATGACAGAGTGAAGTTCTTGTCATGGACATAGCAGTAAAACGTTACCCACGTGAATCTTAAGTGCCACACTTTCAGTGACACTGGTAAAAAGGTCTGGTCATGCAATCCATTTCTAAAAGCATGGTGGGCTGCCACCACCATTTCATGCACTATACCCTTGAATGTAGTTCTCTATTCATTATAAGGGCGTGCTTAGTGAGCCCCTAAGGTCACAGGAAAAGCCAAGCTCCTCATACAACTATTTACAGTTCTAAGTTTAGATTAACATTACACTAAAGTTAAAATAAACACTCAGGATAACAGGTGTGCACACAGCCAAGCACTCAGGGGAAGGAATCCTGCCCGCATACTATGCAGGGGATATTAAAGTCCCAACACATGCCACTCCCAGATCCTTCACCATTGTTGCCACTGCCAGAACCTTACTTCACTGTTTAAGAAGTCTAGTCATCAGATAAGCAAAATCATTAGTCAAGTCCATCTGCATTCCCATGATTTAATGAAGCCATTGGCTTCAATGTGGAATCTGGCTTTGTAAAGCGATAACTCATATAAGCAATTTGGGATTCTAACCCTTCATTACCATTAATCACTTAAGTAGTTTGCAATCTGTCTGGACGACAATCTTGGTCCATCACTGATAAGCCCACATTATGGCAAAACATTCTTTCTCAGTCGTTACCCATTTCCGGTCTCTGAAGATTAGTTGTGACTTAAAGGCCACTAGATTAATTACCTGAAAGTCCAACAGCTAGGCAACCTTGGCCTTGATGCACTCCTGGACTTGTAGGGACATCTAGTAAGTCTTGCTCTTCAGTGGTAACTTATCTCCTATATTTATGTTATGGACACAGATGAGTATTCAAGCATAGAGTCAGGGAAAAAAGATGGAAAATCATCCCAATACCTCGTTACACTCTTTCTGTTGCTCAGGGATTAGCTCAAAAGCAAGTTGTATCCCATCCACCGATCCATCCTTCACATCAGCATGCAGAAATTTAAGAAGTGTTTCACTGCTTACCCCAGCCTCCTCTACTAATCATGAATCAGGCATGGGTGCAGTCTGGGATGTTCAGCGCAAGTCAAATGCTTTGGATCCTTTATTCGCTCCCCTCTCGCTGCTAGAAGGTCTCCTGACTCTGCCATACAGCATACTTGTATTCTGATTTGCACTTTAACCCACATTTGCTTCAGTTTACTTTGCTGCCATGAAGTCGGTTGTTGCTGCATGTTTTAAATTAGCTGTATTGTATTTTCATTGGCGATCACTCCTGGTTCCCGCCTCTTTTATGCTCCTGTTCTTGCCCACCAGTCCCCCTCCTAGGACCTACTTAATGGAAGCCACAGTGCATCCCTTTTAAGCAGATCATTGATAAGCCCGGCTCTCACTGTAGAAGCTCTCCCAACTTTGCCATACACCTGAATTGTATTCTGCTGTGTACTTTAGCGTGCATTGGCTTCCATTTACTTTGCTGTCAGGAAGTCAGTTGTTGCTGAATGTATTAGTTTAGCCTTATTGTATTTTCCATGTTGCACTTGCCATTCAGAACCTCACAGCTCTCTTTCCCGCCTCTTTGTGACTCACACCACCCAGTGCCCCTGCAGGGCCCTACTTAAAGGAGGCCAGAGCATGGTCCCACAGCAGCTGCGATGCAGGTGCACCAAAGGCAGACCTATTTGGGCCCATCCTGGAGTGGAACCTGCCCAGCACCAGAAACTCCAGCACCTAAACCTCATGCAGCTACAATGCTGCAGACCTCTGAACCCTGGATCCCAGGTGCATCGACAGCAACAACTGCTGCATATCTCCACACACCAGCAAAGGACTGTTCATCTACCAGTATTACCACTTCACCTACAACACTGAAGCCTCCAACAATGCAGGCGATACCGCAACCATCACTGCGTCCACCACAACTCCAGTGAATTTTACTGAACAATCAATCATTTGACAAACCCACCATGGAGAACTGGGACACAATCTCATTCCTCACCCGAGATTTCATCTTGCTCAGAGAGACCTGGCTGAACCCCGCCCCTGTCCCAGACATTGCATTCACAACCCCTGAAGGCTGCAAGATAACAAGCTGAGACAGAACCAACAAACACATAGGTGGAATTGCCAACTACAACTGAAGCTAGATTATCCGTCATGAACTCTGTGCACTCTACAGCATCCACAGACCTTTGTCCTCACCATGTCTTCAATTTCAGAAGCAAGGCGACTCAAGAAAGTCCTGAACACCTCCGTT
The DNA here is from genome assembly GCF_964261635.1 of Lissotriton helveticus. Classification (NCBI taxonomy): domain Eukaryota; kingdom Metazoa; phylum Chordata; class Amphibia; order Caudata; family Salamandridae; genus Lissotriton; species Lissotriton helveticus. The sequence goes on from NC_136069.1 coordinate 712,856,479, forward strand.
CCCTCGACCTCCTTCCCTTAGGACTGGAAACACACTGAAGTGAGGCACTTCCTGAACAAACCATCTCCCAGCCCCCACTTCCAGCAAAGGTTCTCTAGAAGGTAATCAACTAACAACTCACTGAGCTCCTGGAACACAATAACCTCCTGTACACTTCACAATCTGGATTCTGAGCCAACCACGGCACTAAGACACCTCTGATTGCTGCCAACAATGACATCCGGGACCTAATGGACTGCGGCAAAATGGCAGCCCTCATGCTCCTGGACTTGTCAGCTGCCTTCATCACCATCTCCCATCACATTTTGATCAACATAATTCACTACATTAGAATCCAAGGAGACACCCTCAAACGGATTGCCTTATTCCTCACCAGAAAATCCCAGAGAATCAGTTTCCCACCGTTCACCTCAGAACCCAAGAAGATCATCTGCGGTGTCCCCAAGGATCGTTCCTTAGCCACACCCACTTCAACATGCACATTACCTCCCTATGCAACACTGTTAGATCGCACACACTCAACATAATTTCCTACGTCGATGACACCAAGCTCATCCGTTCGCTATCAGAAGGCCCCTCCACCACTAGAGTCAACTACCACAGATGTACAGTGAATGTCACAGACTGGATGAAGGACAACTCTCTCAAACTCAACATTGACAAAATGGAAATCTTCATCTTTGGGAACAACACCTCTCCCTGGAACGAAGCAAGGTGGCCTGCTGAACTCATCCCATCCCCCACCCTGATAGACCACGTCCACAACCTAGGCATCATTTTGGACAGCAAGCTATCTATGAAGAAACAAGTCTCTTCTGAGGCTTTCACAACCTAAACATGTGAAAGGAAGATCTTCAGGAGGCTCCCAGTCTACACCAGAAGGACAGTCAAGCAGTGCATCATCACCAGGAGGCTGCATTATGGGAACACACTCTACTTGGGATCACCGCAGGCGTCCTAAAGACACTGCAGACAATACAAAACTCAGCATCTAGACTCATCCTTGAACTCCCCAGAAAAACCCACATCACACCCCACTGGCTCCTGATCCTGAAGTAATGCCATTTCAACATGTTGACCCACAGGAACGAAGTCCTGCACAACGAAGGACTGGCATGCATCAACAAATGCATGACCTTCCACCAACCGACCAGACACCTATGATCCACCTCCCTCTTCCTCGCAGACACCCACCGGATCTGCAGATGCACCAGCGAAGGGGCGTTCCTTCTCACACCTGGCAGCCAAAAGTTGGAACAACCTTCATCTGCACCTCAGGTCTGCCTCTTTGTTCCAGCAATTCAGGAAAGAACTCAAGAACTGGATGTTCAAATGAACAGATCACCACCCAGCAGTGAGCAACTCTAACACCTTGAGACCCTCAGGGGTGATTTACCATGCTGTAAAAATCCTTTGTTGATTGATTGAATGCATACTTAGTTCACTTTCTTTCAAGTCTGTTGCCCCCACAGTGGTCTAGTATGTGAAGCAGTAGTTCAGTATATCCTGGAGCATATCCTTCGGCCTCATACTCTTTTGCAAGAGTGGACTCTTAGTTTGCTAGAAAGGAACAAGTGCTGCTATATACAGCATTCACAGCTGAATCTGTGCTTGTAGTTGCCTGGCTCTAACTCCCCGATGCAGCAGCTTTGGGACATGGAACAGATATGCTGTCTGGGCTGGTGGATCTCAGTTCAACTGAAAAGCAGGTGTGGGTACTCAACGAGGCCATTTCAGCCACTATGGCAACTGCAGCAACAGTTCAAACAATGTTGTCTACAAGGCAGGCAGCATGTCAACTGGGCAAATACCATTGACTCAACAGGTGTGGCGCAGCTCAGGCTCAGAATATCAGCATGTAGATGAAATCCTGGCCAGGAAAGAATAGGCAGCTGTAGCCCAATTCAGGCCAATGCCACCAGCACAGCAGATGCAACACAGACCGGGCCAAAAGAAGCAGTTGCTAAAAGTGAATCCTGCCAAGGGCCAGCTTTAAGAGACCAGGGGTCCCTCTGCAAAATTAGTTAATAATGTTCTTAACTGCTTCCTCTGAATGTCATACAGTCCTGGACATTCACTGGTCTTCTTCTCCTGCAGTCTATTCTCCAGCACAACCAGGAATACTCTTTCCATCTCTCAGCAGGCAGACCTTTGGGGAGACCTCAGCAGAAAGTGCAGACTTCAGGTGATGTCCCCTTATACCTGGAAGACTGTTGTGACATGGTCACACAACTGCGAAAAGAACAGAAGATGGATGGAATGCTAAACAAATCAAACATTAACCCCGAATCACAGATCTGGGTTAAATCCATATTTTGTTGCACAATGCAACATTCCAGTTTATACCCAGTCATATGCAAATTTGTATTAACACTGCTCCCCATGAGAATGGTGCAGCCCACACTGCCAGGCTAGGTCCTCCTTGTGACAGAAACAAGCATTCTGGGACCGGTTTCAGGGTATCTCCCCATATCAGCCAGGATTGCTTGAATCTGGTGGCGTAGCGAGCACAGGACCCGAGTCTGGGCATATCTTTCTCACTTAGGGTGACAAATACAAAAGGAACAGATGATTGCTGGAGAGAAGGACCGGAGAATGAACTGCCAAGGGACTCCAGGTCCCAGGGGGCCACAGGAGATGCCAAACCTGCGCCGCATTGCCCGCCACCAACAGCGCTAAAACAGCTTGCCGCTCCCGCTTTGTGGGAGCTGCTGCACGTTGGTTTTGCTGGAGAGAAGGACCGGAGACGAACTGCCAAGGGACTCCAGGTCCCAGGGGGCCACAGGAGACGCCACACCTGAGCTGCATTGCCTGCAGGATATTTAAGTGTACCACCGTTACCGCTGCACGGAAGCTTGGGCCAAGGGCGGGCCCGTCTAAGGCTGTCAGAGGCCGAAGGAGGCCGGGTTAGGCGACCCCATTCGATTTTGCTTTAGCAATTAAGGCAGCGTGAGTATCCTGCCACCATCAATCATTACTGTGCAGCACAAAAGTTTAAGTCACTATATCAGGGTATACTAGCCTTCCTTGTCGCACAATGAGTAAGCGGAGAGGGGTAGCTGGAACTCTGGACGATTTCATCATAAGGGCAGAGTCAGTACTCATGCACGAGATCCAGATGACAGAGAGAAGACTGTCTCTGGGCCCTGCCGAACTGCAATCATGTTTGTCGATGGGGGGCCTTGTTGATCCCAATACACTGGACACTGCAAAAATATTACCAGCGATAGCAGGGCCCAGAACTCCTAGCCCACCTTCGCCATCCACACTTTCCCAGGCCCCTCCTAACTCAAGCGCACCATGTACCAACACCCGGGGGAACGCTCAGAAAACTGCCAGAGGCCATACATCAGCTGCCCCACCAGCTAAAGGGAAGAAAAACGTTGCTAAAGCAAGTTATATTAAGCCCAAACAGAAAGCTAAATATGACAACAAAGGATCACTTAGTAGCAGTTTAGAGGTGATCGAAACTGTGAACACAAATTCTGTTGCTACACAAACAGAAGACAGCCCAGAGAATGGGCGCTACGCAGCAAACATGGGAACTGCAACCCTGGACACTATAATGGAAGGGCTCGAATCAGGATTGGATTGCATAAGGGATGAGCTTGCTAAAGCATTTGCCTTGCTTTGGGGAAATTGTTGCACTTTAATTTATCTTTGAACGGGTTAAATGGGGAAAAGTTGAATAATGATGCAATTATGGTAACTAAATCCATACCAACTGTAGCGGTCAATCACAATAGTGATAATTCATGTGTATCTTGTGGGAAGCAAGGGGTTGGTCTCGCGTCCAATACTGATCTCACCGAGAGAGCTAGCCAGGTGACATCAGGATTGGATAATCTAGGCAACCAGAATATGGCAATAGGAAGAGCTCTTTACAGTCAGCCACAGTTGGTCTCCGCTGTAGCTGACCTGTCAAAGAGACAGGAGTGTGCCCTCCTAACTCAAAAACAAACCCCAATTCCGATGTTTTGAATTTGCCACCGGCCATTAGCCCTTATGTGCTAGTCTTAACTGGTGTTCCAAACCTTCCTGATGGCCAGAGAGAGTCATGGTCAGATCTTCGTAATAAATCCGTAGACTGGCTCTGGAAACATAAAAACTTTGATCCCCGTCTAATGAATTAAATAATCATGATTAGGAGAGTGGGGTGGGTTGACCAATCAAATAAGAGTATCGACGGCGATTGTATTGTTCTCAATTTTCGCAGACCACAAATGGTCCGCCGTCTATTATCCATTAGAGAACAGGCATTCGCCGCCACAACAGACATTAGTGCACTTCCCTTGGGCTACTTTTACAAACCTTTTGTAATACCAATAAGGAGTTCTAAAGCACATGTGTCAACAACTAACAGGTTCCATGCACTTTCCAACGTTGGCAGTCAGGACTGACTATCACCTTTGGCACTTAACACACAAGCCCCTGAAGGGCTAATGACAAGGACAACCCATACATTCAACAAAATCACAGACAGGACAGCTATACCTAGAGATAGCAGTGAGGCTCATTTGATTGTTCTCAGTTGGAATGTGGCGGGACTACGATCAAGGCTTGATAACCAAGACTGGCTAAGCTTGATAAAGAAACATGATATTGTTATGTTCCAGGAAACCTGGGCCACAGAAGACTTTTACATTGAAGGGTTCGACTGTTTTAGTGTGACAGCCTTATCACCTATGATAGGCAGACCGTTGGGAGGCCTATTTATAGGGATTAACATGGCAGCTGGTGGGAGTTTTAACGTTATTTCAACCCGCAGCCAAAATTTTCAAGCTGTGCTTTTCAAAAGGCGAGTTTGTTTTTACCTGGTGAATTTGTATAATAATGATTTTCGCTCTGTTCCAAATGAAAAAAATATTTGGGCTCTTTGACTTTATTTCAAATCTGGATACACAGTCCAATAAGGGGGACCCAATAGGGGTTCTGCTGGTTGTGATTTTAACGCCAAAATTATTAGCAGGGGGCTCGACGGAGGGTCGGGCTATTCTGGGCAATCAGCTCGCAGGGGTGCCGAACTTGCTTTGCTCTTAAGATCATATAACCTGGTTAATGTTATGGATCTGGTGGGCGGGTCAAAGACAACTGACCATATGCAACCAACATTCAGAGGTAGGGGCCATTGCTCCACGATAGACTTTGGGCGTCATTTATGAGGCTGTGCATCACTTTTACACCGCCGGTGCGTCACTTTTTGTGACGCACCAGTGGCCTAAAAAATGTGCCTTGTTGCGCCATATTTACAAAGTGACGCATCTAGGTAGATGCTTCACTTTGTAAACCCCTGCAACACATTTTACCTGCGCCAGGTATAATGTATGCAAGGGGGGTGTTTTGACGCAAGAAAGGGTCCTGGAAGTGACGCAGTGAAATCTATAAGATTTCACTGCGCCACTTTTAGGACACAAATGCGTCAATTTCTTACGCCTGCCTCACAGCAGGCATTCAAGCAAGCCGGGCCGAAGAGGCTGAAATGCCAGTAACCGGTCCCCGGTAGCTTGTCTCCTTTCTGGTGAAGAATTGGCTTGGTAGTTTGGTCTGCCCTGTTCCCATGATGCACTGGGCCAGGGACAGACTAATTTGCATATAGCCAGGTTCTGAGCTGGGATGGGGCAGTGAGATAAATAACGGTGATGGATCAAGCCCTGATCTTTGGACTGGGTAAGAGTGGTCTGCTTAATTCAGACACTCTGTTCATCACCACCCCCTTTTCTGTATCGTTTTTGGCCACTATAGGTGTGGCAGGGTATACTCAGACATGAGTCCCTTTCTCACTGCTCCATCAGGATTCAAGCAAGCCGGGCCGAAGAGGCTGAAATGCCAGTAACCGGTCCCCGGTAGCTTGTCTCCTTTCTGGTGAAGAATTGGCTTGGTAGTTTGGTCTGCCCTGTTCCCATGATGCACTGGGCCAGGGACAGACTAATTTGCATATAGCCAGGTTCTGAGCTGGGATGGGGCAGTGAGATAAATAACGGTGATGGATCAAGCCCTGATCTTTGGACTGGGTAAGAGTGGTCTGCTTAATTCAGACACTCTGTTCATCACCACCCCCCTTTTCTGTATAAGACTGACGCAGGCCCTTTCACATGGGGCTTGCCCCATGTGAAAGGACACATTGCTGGAGTTATGTGACTTTTGTGACACACTCCAGCAATGCGTCACTTTTGCACCATACAGATACGTCATAAATACTGATGTATCTGTATATCCTTGCGCCATGATGCGTCATCCTGTAAATATGATGCATCATTGGTGTCGCAAGGAGGGCGCAGTGAAAAGTGACGCATCGCTGTTTTCATGCAGCGATGCATCACTTTTCCTAAATGAGGCCCCTTGTTTTTATCCCTCCTTTACTCGAAGACCAACTAAAAGCGGCAGAAGTTATTGTTGAACTTGGCCCCAAGACCTGCATTCCAGATTGAATGCGGGGCTTTGAATCTGACGCCAACAAATTATAAGTTAAGATTACACTGGAAAGGGGTTGATAGTGGTAAAATATTTAGGGAATTAACTAAGGGCAATATGCATATTATTGATTCCTGCCTGTTACTGCAATCCCCTTATAGAGATAATCCAGGATTTCAACTTCTTATGCCAAGCCATAAAAACACTTTTATCGAAACCCGCACCCCAAGCAGAAAGTAGCCCAAGGTGGTTCGATCATGAATGTACATTGGCAAATAGGAGCCTACGTAGCGCACTATCGGCCAATCCGAGGTGCGTAATGGACGTCCAACTAGCCAGAAAGGAATGCAATGTGGTGATTGTAAACAGAAAAAAGGCTCTCCTGAGTGAACATTCGGAAACTCTTTCTGAGGCGGCCAGTACAAAAGAAGGCAACATTTTTTGGGCAGCAGTAAAGGATCTTCGATCAATGGACCAGTTATCAACCCTGATCAGTTGTAATATTTCTAGCGATGCCTGGGTAAATCATTTTCAGAAATATATGCTGCCCCATTATCGGGGGCAGAAACCTATGTACCTGGCATTTTAGCCCACATAGAGATAACCATTTTAGAAGTACAAGAGGTCATTCAGCAGAGCCTAGGGAACAAAGCCCCAGGGCCAGACGGGTTCCCAATTGACTTAATCAAATGGATTCCGATTTTTGGGCCCCATTGCTCCTAAATGTTTATAATAGCCTGACTTTTGCCAACTTACCTGTCACATGGGCCAAGAGTATTATAGTACCGATCTTTAAGAAAGGAGACAGGTCCCAGACGTGTAATTACAGACCTATATTCCTAATAGACATCACCCTCAAAATATTGGGGAGAGTTCTGTATAATAACATTTTAACCTGGACAGCGGACAATGATATTTTGGAACCATGCCAGTTAGGATTCCAGAGCAAGGTGGGAACAGTCAAACAATGCCTTAACCTTAATTTGGTGTTTGAGAAATACACCATTGCACGGAGGTCACCAATCTATATGGCATTTATGGATCTGTCCACAGCTTTTGACCTTGTTAACAGGGCAAAGCTGTGGACAATTCTTTTTAGTGTTTCTTCATAAAGATCTCCAGGCACAGGTGAGGATCAGTATGGGAGGGGACGTCTCGGGGGTAATTGATGTAGGAAAGGGGGTCAGACAGGGTTGTGTTCTGGCCCCCCTTCTCTTCCACATTTATATTAATGGGTTGAACAGCTCCCTGAAAACAGCCACCCAAGATGTCCCCAAAATTAATGGGAAACGTATCCCTGTACTTTTATACGCTGATGATGTGGTCCTCATAGGCTGCACCCCTAATTCCCTGCGTATTTTGGTCCAAAATTTTAATAAATATATGAATGGCTTAGACCTGCATGCTAATTTTAAGAAATCCTATTTAGTGTGCAGTGGACCGGAGAAGAGAGAGATAGGTACCTTCACAGTAGATAGCCAAAAATTGACATGCACACGTTCGTTTGTTTATTTGGGGTTGGTCTTTGCTGTGAACGGCTTCTGGAGTGATCATGTAGCTCACTCCAGGAGCAAGTTCTCAAAGGCCACCAACTCGATCCTGAGCCTTCCTCGTCCTAAGACCACCGGGGCCATTTTAGCAATTCAGAAAGTTTATAAACTACAGTGCATCCCGGTGGCTACATATGGTGCTGAGATTTGGGGCATAGCAAAAAGTTTAGGTATTCTACAAGAAGAAAACAGGTTTTGTAGGAAACTGTTGGGTGTCTCAATCTCGACCCCTCAATACATATGCCATAAGGAACTTAACATTAATTTCATATCTGATTTTATTTGTGCCCGCCCAGCTCTTTTCCGGCTTTCAGTGTGGAAGAATCAAGCAGCTTCCCTCACCCGTCAGATCATTAGCAACTGTTTAAGGTGTGATAAAGGGATAGAAGTCCCATGGCTAAGAGGTGTGCAACAAAGCTTGCGCAGTATTAACAACGGACATATCTTCCTAGATCCCAGCACAGCAGAAGTAGTGCCCAAAAAGGATTTGTGAAACACGTTTTACTCTCTATATAACAAAGAGAGAATTGATTTAGAATCTGGGAAAATATTTGTGCGCAATTATATATGTCTATTGAACAGCTTTATTACCCCCTCCATATATATCTCACTTTACGTATGAGTCTTTGGGAGAGGAGTTTAATATGCTGTTTAAGAGCTGACACCATCAGATTTGCACTTTGTTTTCCTCTTCGTTACCTCCCCAATCCCAACCAAACACCGTGTCCGTGTGACAGGAGGAGTGGTCAATCAATTATACATTTTCTATTTTTCTGTAAGTATTATATTAAATATTCCATGTGGCTTTTAAATCCTTATTTTAAAAAGAGACGGCCTATCAGGCTGGATGAGGCCTATCTGTGTATATAACCCTGGATGATGTAGATTTGATCTTTCGCACATGCACTTTTCTTAGAATAGCTATCAGAACACATAAGTCTATGCTGGATCCTTGAGCCTCCTGACATAATTGAAAAATGTTTTAATGATTTAGTGGTTTTATGTAATATTTTACTGTGAGCAAAATCATTATCTACTGGCAGTTTTAAGGAAATACTAATAATCATGCAGGGGACGCCTTGCTATTTGCTTCTACCTGCCTGGATTCTTTTGTCTGCAGCCACCAGTGGGACGCCTTGCTGTTTGCTTTTACCTGCCTGGATTCTTTTGTCTGCAGCCACCAGCCACCAGCCTACTCCTTGCGGAACCCGCTTCGCGGGTCCCGCTGCGTGAGGAGTGTTTGCAGCGCCTTGACGGGGATATTGAGGAAAGCACTTTCCGGGGCTGCGAGCGAGCGCGTGGGCTCTCTGGGACTACATTTCCCAGGAGCGCCCGCCAGCCCTGAAGAGCTACACCTGGGCCGCTCTCCCCGACCCCTCCTACCCCTTCCACCTATTGGGTGCACACTCCATATTAAGCCACTAGTACTCCCGCAGCGCGGGAGAGCGCGCGGGAGAAGCCCGGGACAAGGGCGGGACCGTCTGTGGCCGTCCGGGGCCGCAGGAGGCCGGGCTGGGCCACCCCACCAACATCTACAGACTTGTTTTTGGATGTAATTTATTTGCCTAGTGTTCGCTCAGATCATCAAGTTATTGAAGGTAGCAGGGGGGTGTGCACCATGGCTAATACTCTAAATACCTCTGCCTTGCAGTCCTCTATGGGTGAGGCTGAGACGGCGGTTATGGGGCCCCTAGATACGTACTTTAAACGCCTGCCCCAAGACATCGATAGGGAGATTGCTTTGGCGGAAAGACGCGCCGGGCGAAGGCTATCGATTGAGCTTATGAAAAACCCCCTTGATAAACATATAGGCCAAAGTTTCCCTGCATTGGTCACCCCGCTATCTTCTACAGTACTGCCACTTACACACGATACATTGTATGATATATCTGTATCCAATGAGCCACTGGGTACCTCTCCTGTAGATATAGTGGTTACCACTTTATCCGCAGAGCATTTAAATGGTTCTAATAGAACACTAAGGGGGCAAAACTCTATACCAAAAGCATGTGTTCAAGCACAGGCTATTAAGCCTAAACCATGCCCAAAGAGGAAAAGGGCCACAACCATAAAAAAATTCCAAGTCCCAAATCCAGCAAGGAAGGTCAGGAAGTTGGCCATTAAAACACCCATAATCAATGTTCCTGCTGAGAACCCTAGTGGGGTAACAACGGGGGAGGAATTGGTTGTCCTAATAGGTGCAGAAAACCCAATGATCCCTGCATCACCAGTAACAGAAATAGACCCCATCACTTTAGCAGCCCCTGGGCAACTGATGTCTAATCCAGAATATTTATTGGATTTGGAAAAACTAATACGCTCCCTCTTAAATCCTCTTGAGACTAGACTTGGGAAGCTAGCAAAACAATTGGACCATCTTGAGCAGGCTAGCTTAGATAATTTCTTTTCAATAAAATCACTAATTAAGTCCCATAATAAATTGGGAGAGAATGGGACAAAACATAAGCTAGTCGAGCGGGATATAGGTGTCACGGTGGCCGAATTGACTCCCCCAATAGCGAGTGGTTCACCTACTCAGCAGAATCAGGGACAGAATAATAAGAACATAGCAGTACCCTTACCCTCTGTAAACAATAGTAGTGCTGGGAGAACTAAGACCAGCTGTATTAGTGCAACGGCTAAAGGTACCAAAGATGGCATTAAAAACTGTGCCCCCGCGACTAATAAAAATAGTTCACTCCTACTAACTACTATGGAACGCAACCAGGGTACATTGATAGACACAGATAAAAACCTAGGTAAGAATGTTGATGGATCAAACGGGCAGCTTCCCTCCCAGATAGTAAATAGGGGCGGTCATGTAAGGGATGGCAACACCACAGCCGGTGGAAATAATACTGGCATGGCTGTGGGAAATAGTGCTCCTTCGAGCCTTGCTGTCCCAGAACGCTGCCCACCAAAATTATATGCTAACAAACCTTCAATTCGGATTCCCCCGGTTCAACTCACCCCTGATTCCTATCCATATGTGGCCATTCTCACCAACGTCCCACCCTTACTGGAAGGTCAAAGGGAAACATATGACATGTTAAAAAATAAAGCCATGCATTGGCTGCGGGTCAATAGACCCCTGCCAGGGGGTGTGGACGGCCTGATTATTGGGGTTAGAAGGGTCAATTGGATTGGGAACACCCTAAAAAAGCAGGGGGGCGAGTGTATCATAATCAACTTTCAAGACCCAAGGGTAGTAGGGTTAATCACAAAACCGGGATGGAATATTAGCATTGGTGGGATTGGCGTTGTGGACTTGACTTTTTTCTATCCTAGATCTGTGTCCTCTCATCCGGGGGGGAGTAATGAGTCAATGAGAATTAGTCTGCTTCCCTTGGTAGAGGTCAGCTCTTTCCCTGCCCCTATCTTGCGTCCAAATGATAGTTATAAACAGGTATATAACTTTGATGGTGGAGTAGGGTACATGAGATGGGGATGCTGACGGGATCCAGTTGAATTTTTTGACTCTGTTGTACAAATGGATAGGGAAATCACTGTGGAGCCAATTTTGTCACCCAAGGGGGATGCAATGTGTAATTTAGCAGAAGTGGTCCCAGACAGGGAATGTGGAAGTATGAGGGGGGGCAATATGGTATGCCAGGACGATTGGGGGGGCGATCCTAGACCACCATTAAGTCTTGGTACAAATGACGCTAATGTGGCCAACTGTGCAAATATTGCTATGGGAGAGGGTGGTGACTCCGAGATCTTGACTAATTCACCGGTTATGGTATCTACTGAAAGGGGGACCGGTAAAGGTGACACCACGGGGAGGTTTCTTTCATGGAATATAGCAGGTTTGGCCTCCAGATTGCTGTCTCAAGATTGGTTAGACTTTGTTAATGGGTTTGAAATGTGCCTATTCCAGGAGACGTGGGCTTGTGAGCCTATCTATCTGCCAGGTTATCTAAATTTTTGTATACCAGCGACTAGGGGCCCTAGGGGCAGACCTACGGGAGGTCTAACAGCCTGGGTCAAGCAGAATTCTCAGGCCAAAATAAAAGTCATTGACCTATGCTGCAAGGATATACAATTATTGAGGTTAACATTAGGACAGGGCGGTGTGATAGATATCTATAATATTTATGCTAGGGGTTTAAGTGCTGGGAATTCCCCCACCCTTGAAGCTCTATCAACCTCCCTCGAATCCAAGTCACTTGGTAATAGAGTGGTTGTGGCAGGTGACCTGAATAGGACTTTTGAGCCTTTGGAAAATACTGAACATCCGATAGGACAAGAGGAGGATGCTCTATGGGGCGTCCCAATCCTAAACCTCTCACCAGTGAAGCGGTGGACTAAGGATGTATTGTTGTTGAATGCGTTATGTCTGGAGTATGGCTTGAGGGCCCTTAATGGCAGGACAAAAAGTGACCAAGGAGGAAATAGCACATTCGACAATTGGCATAGCAAGAGTAGGATCGACTATGTCATTTGCAGTCTTGAGCTATGGTGTGGCGTGGGTGACATGGAAATTGTGGGGAGAATAGAAAGTGATCATAACCCCCTCAGTGTTACCCACTCATGGTGGAGGGCTGCGCCTGTCCACCTAGTGTTAGGTAGCGAAATTGTACCTGTTATAGCTAATGATTCAAGAAGGGTGAAATGGCCAAATGTGCTGGCCAACTTGGCCACTGTGGAGCACATTAATCTGGAGGTGGATAACGCTATTGCCGCCATGGAATCAGTATACCCTGTAACACCGGGTTCCTCTCTAATAGCAGACATACACGACACATTCTTCCATTTGATAAAACCGCATTTTATCAAATCAGTTAGGGCAAATAGAAAACCACCCATTAAACTGGCGAGGTGGTTTAACAAGCAGTGCAGGGCAACTAGACTGGAGCTGGGCAGGGCAATCAAAAGCAGGGACAAGGCTTTGATTAGCACTGCTAGGAAACAATATAAGGAGAATATTCGCAAGGCTAAGAAGCTGTGGGACGAGGAATATTGGGAGGAGTTACTTGAGGCCTCTGGGCAAAAAGACTCAAGACTCTTTTCGAAAATTATGAAATGGGGCAGAGGTGGTACGCCAAACAACCCCGATAATAATGTTAATGAAGCTTCATGGGTCGAGTATTTCCAACCCCAGTATGCGGAGAATAGGGATATAATGGACATTGAACCAATCCCTGTGGTATTTTCCAAGGGAGACTTATTCTCAACTAAAGAAGCAGAACTTGTAATTTCATCACTGCAGGGGGGGAAAGCTCCGGGGTTGGATGGAATTCCCTCAGATATTTTCAAACATGATAAGGTTCGTTGGGCAAAATATGCGACTGTGCTGGGAAATGCCCTTGCAAAAGGGGCAAAAATCCCGGATGTATGGAAGGGGGCAATTATAATTCCGATCTTTAAGAAAGGCGATCGGTCGCTCCCGGCAAATTATAGACCTATAAGTTTGCTGGCCACTATCCAGAAAGTGGTGGGTAAGATGGTGGTCGACAAACTTATGGCCTGGGTAGATGAAAACAATGCCTTATCCCCCTACCAGGCAGGATTTAGACGAGCAACCAGCACGGTTGATCAAATTCTTCGCTTCACTATGCTACGGTGGGGGACTGTACTCCTTGGCGAGGGCAGCCTTTATGTAGCATTTGTGGATCTGAGGGCTGCCTTCGATCTGGTGCCCAGGAGTAAGCTGTGGGGTGTCTTGAGCAAGATAGGGGTTCCACTTGAACTGCTCACATTAATAATGCGTCTCCACGAAAGCAACTTCGCTAAAGTCCAGTGGGGGAGGAACGGGGAATCATCCATCAATTTCCCAGTTGAGCGGGGGGTACGTCAGGGTTGTGCCATGGCACCCCTGCTGTTCTCCTTGTTCATTAATGGTATAGTCGATAGGATGTTGGATGCGAGGGTTGACGCACCTTCGCTGGCGGGCATCAGGGTTCCGATCCTGATGTTCGCCGACGATACCTTGATCGTGTCCAAAACCCCGGCAGGACTCCAGCGAGCCTTGAACATATTTGATATGTTCTGCAAGGAACGGGGTCTCGAAGTTAATGTAAATAAAACTAAGCTGATGGTCTTTGGGCAAAAACGCCAAGTCCAACCTAGGGTATCTCTGAACAGCATTAGACTAGAGGTAGTAAATGTTTTTACATACCTAGGGGTGGAGATATCAAGTAAATTTGGTTGGTCGAGACATATTGAGAAGGCGGTTTTGAAACACCAGCAGATTTCAGGAGCGCTTCGAGTGGAACAAGCAAAATCTAAAACCAGGCCTATTAAACCGGTTCTCATGGTATACGACGCAAAAGCCTTGGGCGCAGCCCTTTACGGGACTGAAGTCTGGGGCTTTGAGAGGTTCGATACGCTCCAAAGATCTGAGAACAGGTTTCTGAGAGGGATAACTAGTCTTCCTCAAAGTACCCCATTAATACCGCTTGGCCTGGATTTAGGAAGAAGATCGCTTAGTGATCGTGCCCGACTAAGGCCTATCCTCTACTGGAGACGGTTGTGGACGACCCCAGAAATTAGACACTATGCTGAGGGGTTTTCTGCCCTAGTTAAATCAGATGTCTTCCATAAAATTTCATGGCTAAAAAAGCTTAGGGACGCCCTTGCTGAGCTCGGTCTCTCCAAACTTTGGGAAAACCCCTCTGGGGAAGTGTTCCCTAGTAAAACAACTATAAAAGCTATATATTGGGATTATATTGACCAGAAGTCTTGGAGGAGTGTGACCTCAGAATCTATGGGGGGTAGGTTTATGGAAATTAAAACGAGACCTGCACTAGAACAGTACTGGGACACCTTAACTGTTCCGTTAGACAGGAAATTATTTTTCCAGCTAAGGGCAGGCTCCCTCCCCCTGAGGTCATTGACGTCCAATTGGGGAACTAATAGTAGTTCATGTTGCCCGACATGTGGCGCCCCCAATGAAAGTATAGCACATTTTCTATTCATGTGTGAGGCCTATGTAAACCCAAGGAAATTGTGGCTGGCACCTGTTTGCAGGAACCTTGGTGTCTTAAGTGGTGTCGAGGGGCTGAGAATTATTTGTTCCTCAACCGAATTGCCTATAGTAGTAGCAACGGCAAAATACCTGGGGTGGGCTTGGTCCATAAGGCGGAGGGCTCTATCTCCGAATAGGCCTTGAATCTCGTTTTCTTGCTTATATGAATTGCATTGCTAAATCCCGAGGGAGAGAATTATGAATTTTTAGCTATAATATGTTGCTAAATGCACGTAATGAGTTTTGACTGTACAATTTTGGTTATGGTCCACAACGTGGGCGATTTTGTTTTTTAACTCGCATTTAGCTTCTGTATATTATGAGAAAGCTTATATTAATTTTGTGGTGAATATTTTATGTGTGTATACTGTGTATTTTAATCTGAAAAAAATTAAGTGTCAATGTATGTTTAGAGCTTTTTAAATGTGTAATTTTATATGTCTGTGCTTTTATGAGTGCATAACTCGAATAAAGCTTTTTCAACCAATTAAATATTCAATGTGGCTTTTAAATCCTTATTTTAAAAAGAGACGGCCTATCAGGCTGGATGAGGCCTATCTGTGTATATAACCCTGGATGATGTAGATTTGATCTTTCGCACATGCACTTTTCTTAGAATAGCTATCAGAACACATAAGTCTATGCTGGATCCTTGAGCCTCCTGACATAATTGAAAAATGTTTTAATGATTTAGTGGTTTTATGTAATATTTTACTGTGAGCAAAATCATTATCTACTGGCAGTTTTAAGGAAATACTAATAATCATGCAATATTTGGTATACAATTTTATATTGTTATGTTTTTATCCGATAGAGCATTTTCTTGTATTTGTTATGTATTTGTGCTTTTATGGGTACCGCGGCACCCAAATAAAGTCTAAGAACTGAACTGAACTGAAACAAAGTGGGGTGGTTTGGATCCTAGTGTAATACACAACTTCCAGATGGGATGTGGATCCACTGTCTCAAACATAATAACCAGTTTGCGCTGGTTCTAAAGCAAGTATCCTTCTCAGCCTGCCCTCCTGACATGGGATTGCTGTAGATGTATGCTTCTCACAGCAGGTAGCACTGAGGCTGTCTCTAGGCTGGAACACCCAACATACAGCCAGAATGAAGTTTGAAGTGTCTGCACCTGGCTGTTGTCAGCCTCTCTGAACCAATAATAGGGGTAAACAAAAAGGCAGACCTGATGCAGAAACATTTTCACCTATTATAACAGAAACAGCAATTTCCTCTCTTACCCCACCATCAACCATGTGGCAGTACTCAATAAGAGCTAACTAGCAACACCTTTCAACAAAATCCTCATGGAAATTTTAAAGACAGCTCAGACTCCATCCTCACGCAAGTGTCAGATCTCTACCCTCCAGCCACAAAAATGCAAGCAATACACTTCCTCATTCTGGGGAAGGTGTCCTCATCCTCCATCTTATGCCGTGCCAAGCCAGAGGCATTCAAATGGAACCCGCTGTCCTCAGTATTTAAGCTTCCTCATACAAAGAGTCCTACTACAGCACTGTTTATATATACACTGCACAAGCACTCAACATTCACACAGGATGCCAGCACAAGATTATGGGCATGCATATAAAGGTGTAATGTTACCCAATTGAGGCCTGTAGGCTATGATCTCAGTGACTGTCCGTGACACAGGTAAAAAGGTCCAGTTATACTGTCAATCTTTAAATTCTTGGTATCCTGATACCACAGCTTTATGCACTGTACCCTGGAGAGGACATGCTTGTTGCACCCTCCCCTTAGTAATAGGTTAAGTTTAAACCTGACATAATGAGGGGCAGGCCAAGGCTTCTATGCACACTCTTAGACTAGTATTTCACTAATGTCAAAATGAAAAGTCAGAATGCCAGATATACATTGATGAGCTCAAGATGTCTGCCCTCTCTTGTCTCTACTCACACTGCACCTAGATGACTCCTTGTTTTTTTGCAAATGGGAACCATAAAAATTCAGTATCTCAATTCAGGGTATTTTAGTAAATTTAAATTTGGAATTCAATTTTTGTGATTCATTATTTTTGCAAATTATAATTCATTAATTCAGATATTGTTACATTAAAAACTAATTTTTCTATTGATAAAAGGTCCACTTAGGTGTAAAATGCCATCAAAGAAATGTTTTATGTCAGGAGGTGAAGATTGTGAATTGAATTTGTTTTCAATGCATCGAATCAGTAGATTCAGATGCGAGACTTCAGTCCAGACTCGGCACATCAAGCAACGAAGGCAGGACTTCTCTAATTTGCGTACTTCCTTTTGGGTCCTCAGACTATTTTACATTCTAAAAAGCATTCTGACGTTCTTTATTGGCTGAAATGTCAGGTAACCTCCCACCACTTCAAAAAGTGTCTTTCCCTTACCAATACAAGGTTCATCCATCATTTTGTGAGGAGAAGATTATCTGAGCAGGTCACAAGCAGAGTTGTCTGTGTTAAAATATGGAATACACATCTGCCATGGAGGTTCCTGGAACTTCTTGTGTTCCATAAGTGGTAGTGGGAGTTCTGTCGCAAAAAGGACATTACACCAACCATGCTACTTAGGATAGGCCATACAGTACCCTTTTTTTCATCTCATACAGCACGGAAAATCTTGGCGGTGAGGGACAGGGAAAAAAACTATAATGACTGCAGGGCCAGGGCAAAGGCTTTATGCAGTGTTGGTTGACTGTTCACAATAGGTGCAAGGTTTTGAAAAAGCCTAAGCCCTTTTGTCAAAGCCCACTGCTCGAGTCGTAAGAACTGCAAAGCGTGGTTTCGCTACCTGCAGTAACTTGGGTGCTAGGCATGGCTGAAGACTAATCCCTGGGCCCATCCCCTTCTGCAATCATGCAAAGACCAGGTGTAGAAGGGGTTGACTGCCTTTGGTGGGTTGGAAGCTGGGTCTGGCAGCTGGCCAGGTCTTGCAGTCAAGCCCCTTTTCACATAGGTCAAAGGCTTTGCAAAGTGTGGAATAGTTACATGTGAGTTGAAGGTGATACATAGGTAAAAAACCATAGCGAATCCAGCAAGAAACATAATTAAATGTTAGTTATAGTTCATTGAACACAAACCCAAACACCCTGAAATTCGACAGTTATGGTATACAAGGAACACCATAACTCACACTGACAGTCATGCTCAATGGATAACTTTGCTATTGACACAGGAAAAGTGGCTGTCTAACAAGAGCACACCATGGTGGGCTGAGTGAATTGTGATGTGGATTTTGGATTGCATACCATAAGGTGCAAATGTAAGGTACATTTCAGGTGTTTGTCACGATCGGAAATGTAATTGTAATATTTTTACTTTATTGCACACACTCATATATCTTATATATGAGTAAGCATATATCTATCTGTATATCTATATACATCTATACATATACATATATATATATACGCACACACACACATGTACATGTATATATATATATATATATATATATATATATATATATATATATATATATATTACCTACTGCCGGTCGCCAGTAGGTATATATAGTTAGGATTTTTTCCCTATGGGATTTTTGAAAATTCTATGTTTAATAACTTTGGCGTTTGTGGACAGAATTGGCTGAAATTTTCTGGAAAATGGAACATTTTGTTTCTGAGCAGCCCTTGGAAATTTGGGGGGGTTTCGTCAAGGGGGGGCCGAGAAAAAAGGGGGGTCCCAAAACGTGTTTTTAACATTGAGTTTTCCATAGGGCGGTTGGCCTCACTTTTAGCCCGAACGGCTGAATGGATTTCCATGAAACTTGGCAAAATTGTAGGGACTGGTAGCCCGATGTGCCTTTTCTAGGTCTCAATATATGTGCTCCAGTGGATTTTGAGAAATTAACGTTTAAAAAAAGATATATATCTGTAAGCGCGCTCCGGGCAGCGCTCCGGTCCGCGGACCTTAAGCGTACCGGAACTTCGCGTAGCTAAGCTGATTGGCTCTCCGGTGTCTGTCAACATTCTAAACAGTCCGAAGCGGCCGCCATCTTGTCTCTCGGTAGGATTGAGAGACAAGAGGAGGCCAAAACAAAGGCGAAAATGACCATAAGGGGGCATACTAGATCCTCCCTGACCCCCTAGGTTTAATGTGGAGGTTTTAAAAGGGCCCCGCGGGGCGAAAAAAACAAAAAAAAAATTTTGTTTTTTTTGCGTGGGGAGCGCCCGGTCCGCGAACCGGGAAGCGTTCTGGGCAGCGTACTGCAATGAAAAATGAATGATTGAATTTTCCAATTCTGTATGTTAATTGATTGTTGTTTTTGTTGATTATTTTTTATTTTCTTTATTTTTTAAGCATTTTTTTTTAATGTGATTGTGTTTCATAATTTATTAAACTTTCTAACATTTCATTGTCAGAAATTTCATAATTATCATGGAATATACATTGTAGTCTCTGAGGGTGTAAAATGTCCTCATTTGCAAGGAGGTTATCTACTGCTTGTACACATTGCAGTAGTTCATTGTCCCAAGTTTCATCGAAAAATTCAATGTCAATTTGATCAATTGTATCAATCAGTTCTTGGCTGCTCTCTTGCAGGTCCATTTCAAAAGAAACTTGGTTTTCGCCTTCCATTTTGCCTGAAATTTGGATTAAAAAAATATATATTAGTAGAGATAGGGCAATGTTGGGAATAATTTTAGATAGGCATTTTTTATCAGTGAATTTATCTTTGGGCAGTGTATAGTATCAGAGTGGAAGTAGGAATATAAAAAAGTGTATGTGATTTAACGTAAGTAAATTCATAATTATACAAGAGAAGCCTAACTCCATCCATAACTATAACAGAGAAGTCTCTCTAAATCTATAACTACTACAGAGGGATAGTATATATCTATCAGAAAAAGTTTACCATATTAACTTATAGTGCACAATATACTTCAGTTTTAAAAATAAAAACTTACCTTTAGAAAGAAGTTGAAGGAATTAGTGAAAATACTATTGAAATGTACAGCAAGAAGTAGTAGTCAAAATGGCTGTGTTTTCTTCTCTTCCTTTATATATATTCAGGTATATAATCAATGAAATGTCAGGTAAAAAAAATAGAAAATGAAAGTAACATTTTCATTGGTTGTCAATTCCAACACTTCAGATGTGTTTTGTGAAGTAATTTACCTCAGGGTATTTAGAGAGGTCTACAGGCTAAATGACTAAATGGAATTCCAATCAAATTTGTGAAAATGGTAGGGATTGGTATGTAGTATGAGCTAATCTATATTTGGTGAAATTGTCTCCAGTGGCTTTTCTGTGAACTACTTTCCCACCTTTTTTGATGGTGCGCTTCCCAGAGAGCGACCCGGTACGCGAACCGTTGAGCGCCCCGGTTCGCGAACCTTAAGCGTTCCGGGAGTCCACCATTTTGTGTTTCGGTCGAATTAAGATACAAGATGGAGGGCAAATAATGTTCAGAATGGGTAGAAGGGGGCACGGTAGAGTTATCTTGACCCCCTAGGTTTTCTGAGGGTGGGTGAGGAGGCTTATATGTGCGAAAAAAAAACATTTTTAAAAAAAATTTCGCGAGGTTAGCTCCCGGTTCGCGTACCGGGTAGCGCCCCAGGGAGCGTACTTTGTTGAAAATTAGTGAAAAATGTTAGAGTAAAATAATAATTGTGAGTGATCAGATGTAGGGTAGCTCTGAGAAGAGCTTTTGGGTTTATGGTACATTTAGGTACTTATAAGTAGGTACCAATGCACATTCTTAAATTCAGAGTGAAAACTCTGTTGCCCTCATCTGAGAAGTGAACTCCATCTCCTCTGTAGATATCTTGCATGTAGTAACGCAAGTTATTGTTGTACAGGGAGCCCATTCCATGGTCTCTCATGTAAGCTGAAACAGATTTGTTTACATGCTTCCTCGACTTCTCAATTTGTGGACAAAATTGGTTTGACCACCTCCATTTCTGTCTTTGGCATATATTTGAATATACCAAGGCAGTCTGAGGAAAAAGTGCCATTAATTGCTCAAAGGTGTCCTTTAAAAGCATTTCCAGACCTACACCAGTCAAAGTGCCCAAGTCATTACCTCCACAGTGCACAATTAACAGGTCAGGTTTGGGCAAATGCATAAAGGTTTTCACCAATGGTATCAATTGGTGACATTTTAATCCTCTGTGGCCAAACCACTTAATTTCCACATCTTGTAAATTGAGGTTAGGTAATTTCCTGTTTTCAACGTACCTTTGAGCCCAGTGAATATAACTATGTCCAACAATCCAGACAGAAAACATGGTGAGAGAAGGTTCTCCTGCAGTCAGATGAAGTGTGGCAATGAAATGGCAGTTGAAAAAATGAGAGTTTAAAATGAAAAAAACTGTGGAGTTTCTGTGTTCATGAAGCAGTAACAGTGATTGGTGGATTTTGATTGCTGAAAACAGAAAGTTAGGGTGCACGGATGTGTTCTTTGAAAGATGTATTTTGAATGGTCAATAAAAAATCATATATATATATTCACTGAAAAAACCATAGGTTATACACCATATATAGTTAGGAATTAGCATTTACAAAACCTTATTTTACTCACACAAAACCATTGAAATTCGCATATATAGTTAGTTGCACTAACTATATATCGCGCACCCGCAATCCACTGCTGATCATGTCACATATTACATCATTCATGACATGGTCAGTGACATCACTGATGACATCACTGATGACATCTCAAATGACATCACTGATGACATCACTGATGACATCTCAAATGACATCACTGATGACATCACTGATGACAACATCCAGTGACTGTATGTTTCTGTAAAGTTAAAATATGTCTTACATATTGAAGAATGAGTGGATTTATAAGTGTCTGGATGAAGGATTTAGTAGGTGCATGACTGACTGTATGAGTGAGTGATTAAATGTGTCTCACTGAGTGCATGGGTTAGTGACTAAACTGTCTTAATTTGTGCATCATTATATCTGTTGTTCTGTAAACTGCTGCATGTGTTGATCAGTAGCTATATGAGTAACTACATGGGTTATTGATTGGTTGCCCATGTATTTGTATGGGAGACTGAGTGTGTGTGTGGGTGTCTGGGAGGTGTATGACTCTGTGCATAGATGTGTGAGCAGTTGATTCACTAGATGTATGGGTTCAAAAGTGCATGTAGAAACAGCTGTATGGGCGGTTGACTGTGTGCATGAGTGTATTGGTGAGTGAATGGATATCTCAGTGCTACATGTCAAAGTAAGTACATATGTAAAACACAGTACATGTGAGAGATGACATATATAAATAACTGTGCATAAGAGCCAGTGAATGTGTGAGTGGCTGTATGGATCATTGTGAACTTGTATGCGGGATTTTATAAGAGAGTAAATATGTGTTAGTATATGTTTGAATAAGTAAGGTGTGTATAACTGTATAGTTGAGAAAATGGAGGTGAGATTGATTCTTTGCATGACTGACTAGGTGTGTGTGTAACTTTATGGATAAGTGACAGTCTGTGAGTGTCTGTTTACACTGAGTGTATCTAAGGTTATATTAGAGTCTGAAGAGGTTCATCATATTATCACATGAATTATGTCATCAGTGATGTGATCAGTTATGTCAAATGAGATGTCATCAGTGATGTCATCAGTGATGTCATTTGAGATGTCATCAGTGATGTCATCAGTGATGTCATTTGAGATGTCATCAGTGATGTCATCAGTGATGTCACTGACCATGTCATGAATGATGTAATATGTGACATGATCAGCAGTGGATTGCGGGTGCGCTATATATAGTTAGTGCAACTAACTATATATGCGAATTTCAATGGTATTGTGTGAGTAAAATAAGGTTTTGTAAATGCTAATTCCTAACTATATATGGTGTATAACCTATAGTTTTTTCAGTGACTATATATATATATATATATATATATATATATAAATATACATATATATATATATATATATATATATATATATATATATATATATATAAATACATATATAAATATATATCTTTTACCTACTGGCGGTCGCCAGTAGGTAGATATAGTTAGGACCTAGTTTCCATAGGAAATCCACAACATTCCATTTGGAATAACTTTGGCGCCGGTTGATGAATCTTTGCGAATTTCTCAAAGAAGATGGCCCGCTCCTCTCCACTCCACTCCGCTTCGCTCATTATCTGAAAGTTTTGGGGGGATTCGTCAAGTGGGGGCTGAGAAAAAAGGGGGGTCCCAAACCGTGTTTTCCCCATGTTATTTTCCATAGGACGTTTAGACACGGCTACAGCCCGAACGGCTGAACGGAATTACAAGAAATTTGGCAAAATGGTAGAGTCTGATTCGCAGATCACGCTTTTGCTTAAATGGTGTAAATCCCTCCATTAGTTCCTGAGAAAATCAAAAGAGAAAAAATATATATATCTATAAGCACGCACCGTGCGCGCACCGTACGCAGTACGTACGAGTACGGTACGCGTACCCCACGATTTTTCAAAAACAAAAAAAATCTTTTGGGCCTTGGGGGTCCTTGTGGGGCCCCCTGAGCAGGCCTAGGGGGTCAGGGTGCTTCTACCCTGCCCCCTTTTTGAGTTCTACACGTTTGTTTTTCTGCTTTCTTGTGCCTCAGTCTACCGAGGCACAAGATGGCTGCCAACAATTTCTGTTTTGGAGTGTTGACAGACAGTGGCAGCCAATCAGCACGAGCTGCATGCTCATTGGCTTTCAACACTTCAAACTAGGAAGTGTTGGCAGCCATTTTGTGCTCGGTAGACCGAGGCACAAGAAATCAGAAAAACAACGTATAGAACACAAAAAGGGGGCAGGGTAGAAACACCCTGACCCCCTAGGCCTGCCCAGGTGGTCCCACAAGGACCTCCAAGGCCCAACATTTTCTTTTTAAAAACCCGGTCTGTTTTTTTTCAAATTACCCCCAGGCGACCAAATCGCAGGGGCATAATGATAAAGAAGTGTGGGGGGGGGGCCCAATCTCCCCCACACTGCCCCGGGGACCGCCGTCCCCCGGGGCAAAGCAAGGCAGCCCCCTGGCGCATACTGGAGGCTCCTGGTGGGCTAGTTGGCCCCCAGGGACCCCCAGTATACAAGGGGAATTAGTTCCCCCTCTGTATACGCGCCAGGGGGCTGCGTTACAGAGAGGTGTAAAAAGGGGCATAGCCTCATTACACATCTCTGCAATGCAGCCCCCTGGCGCATACTGGAGGTTCCAGGTGGGCTAGTTGGCCCCCAGGGACCCCCAGTATGCAAGGGGAATTAGTTCCCCTTCTGCAAATGCGCCCGGGGGCTGCGTTGCAGAGAGGTGTAAAAAAGGGTGTGGTCTCATTACACCTCTCTGCAATTCAGCCCCCTGGCACATAATGGAGGTTACAGGTGGGCTAGGTGGCCCCCAGGGACCCCCAGTATGCAAGGGGAATTAGTTTCCCTTATGCAAACACGTCTGGGGCTACATTGCAGAGAGGTGTAAAAAGGAGCATAGCCTCATTACACCTCTCTGCAATGCAGCCCCCTGGCGCATAGTGGAGGTTCCAGGTGGGCTAGTTGGCCCCCAGGGACCCCCAGTATGCAAGGGGAATTAGTTCCCCCTCTGCAAACGTGCCAGGGGGCTGCGTTGCAGAGAGGTGTAAAAAGGGGCATAGCCTCATTACACCTCTCTGCAATGCAGCCCCCTGGTGCATACTGGAGGTTCCATGTTGGCTAGTTGGCCCCCAGGGACCCCTAGTATGCAAGGGGAATTAGTTCCCCCTCTGCAAACGCGCCCGGGGGCTGCGCTGCAAAGAGGTGTAAAAAAGGGTGTAGCCTCATTACACCTCTTTGCAATGAAGCTCCCTGGGGAATACTAGAGGTCCCTGGTGGGCTAGTTGGCCCACGGGGACCCCCAGTATGCAAGGGGAATTAGTTCCCCCTCTGCAAACGCGTCAGGGGGCTGCATTGCAGAGAGGTGTAAAAACATTTTTTTTTCAATTGATATTAAAAATATGTAATGTAATTTAAAAAATAAAATGTCTAAAAATAAATAATTTAAAATAATGTAGTAAATCAGTATAAAAAATATAACAATTAATACATTTAAAGATTATCATTTACAAAACCATTGAAATTCACTGAAAAAACCATAGGTTTCAGCCACGTTATAGTTAGGAATTACCATTTAAAAAACCTTTGAAATTCCCCCATTATAGTTAGTTGTACTCACTATAACTCGCGCGCCCGCAATCCACTGCTGATGATGTCACATATTACATCACTCATGACATGGTCAGTGACATCACTGATGACATCACTGATGACATCTCAAAGGACATCACTGATGACATCATTGATGAAATCATCCTTGTGAAAGATTGGCAGACCTCCTCTCAGCGTAATATTACCCATGATACACACATTCAAAAATAGAAACTAACATTTTCAAAAAAATGGAGATACCAATTTCAATTAGAACAACCTATTCAGTAATTCCAAAATCTACATACACATCCAGTCATTCACTAACAGTTCTATATGGGCACTCATACATATACTCACTCATCATATGTACTCATACACCTATACATCTTATTACACACGGGCACTCTTCTATAGAGTTACTCACACACAAACTCAGAAGAATCCTGTGGCTGTGGTTCTGCCATTTTGATATGAAAAAAGCTGGAACAAAGCAGAGATCCTTCTCTCAGGAAACCAAAAGAGATAGTGAGGGAAGTGGGTGGGGTTTTTCAATATTCTGGAAAAGAAACTACTATAAACCAATCAAAAGTGTTGTTTTCATGTCACATGACTTTAAGTGCGCGCAACGTGTGCGCACGCATGTGTGCACGTTGCGCGACCGTCGCATATAAATGACGTTTTACCCGATTTTCGTAAAAGCTTTCAAAAATGTGAAAAGGAGGCAGGGAAGAGACTCTCAGACCCCCTAGGCCTTCTCATGGGGTCCCTGAAGAAC
Organism: Lissotriton helveticus; assembly: GCF_964261635.1. NCBI lineage: Eukaryota > Metazoa > Chordata > Amphibia > Caudata > Salamandridae > Lissotriton > Lissotriton helveticus. Next base: position 712,882,304 of record NC_136069.1, read on the forward strand.
CCGAAGGGCAAAAAAACCATGAAAAAAAATAAATCACGAGGTGCGTGCACGTTGCTCGCACCCTCGAGGCAAAACTGAGTCAAAAACAATAGTGGAGAACGTGAAAAGGGGGCAGGGTAGAGACTCCCTGACCCCCTAATCCTTCTCAGGAGGTCTCTGAAGGATCCCAAAGGGCAAAAAAAAATAAAAAAAATCACCAGGTGCGCGCACGTTGCGCGCATGTTGAAAAAAATACAAAATTAATTGACAAATTTGACTGTTTATATTTTGATTGAAGATGTAGACTATACTGTTTAACTTTAACCAAATCATAAAACCTAGCTGTGCCGTTGCATATTACAGGATAGAGTCAATGTATTACAATATACAAAGGCAGTTTGATGGGAAATAAATATATAAGAAATATAAAAATTGATACAGAAATTAGCATTTTAAAAACCTTGGAAATTCACTGAAAAAACCATAGGTTTCACACACGTTATATTTAGGAATTAGCACTTAAAAAAGTTAGTAATATCACTGAAAAAAACAGATTTTACACACGGTATAGTTAGGAATTAGCATTGAAAAAACCTTAGAAATTCACAGAAAAACCATAGGTTTCACACACATCATAATTAGGAATTAGCATTTAAAAAACCTTGCAAATTCACTGAAAAAATCATAGGTTTCAGGCCTGATATAGTTAGGAATTAGCATTTAAAAAAGCTTTGAAATTCACTGAAAAATCCATAGGTTTCAGGCCTGATATAGGTAGGAATTAGCATTTAAAAAACCTTAGAAATTCACTGAAAAAACTGTAGATTTTAGGGGTGTTATAGTTAGCTGGACATTTCACTCATACAAAACCATTGAAATTCCTCCGATATAGTTAGTTGTACTAACTATATCTCGCGCGCCCGCAATCCACTGCTGATGATGTCACATATAACATCATTCATGACATGGTCAGTGACATCACTGATGACATCTCAAATGATTGGCCAGTCCTCTAGGCTAGCTGAGATGCAGGACAGCATTCTGTATTTACATACTCACCCCCATTAGTTCAGAAACACTTATTCCTGTTACAGTCCGCAAGAATGAATTGAAATGTCACATATTACTTTTACTTGTCACTGTCAATGAAAGAAATTCGATGTTGAGTTATTTAATGAATTGTTTCCTATTGTTTTTTATCCTTGATTGCCCATCCAGGGCTTAATAACGTCTGTTTGTTAAACAAGGCCACACGATTTATGTAGCATCTCAACCCACTACAAGATGGCCGCCATGTATACACATTGCTTAGTCCTTCTTTTGTGTTTAATTAACAAGAGATCGACGTCAACACATAACTTTATTTAAATTGCCAATGAATTTGGCGCCAGTCACAGCAGACGAAGGCGCGATGCCGAAACGTGTCCTGTTTTGATTTCTTGAATAAAATACAGTCTTGAAAAACGAGAGTTCAAGTGAGCATGAAACGCGTCAGGCTTCCAATGTTTGACAGGACTTCTGCTTGTCCCTCTCTGCGCTGTTCAAACCTGCAATAAAAACGAATATTTATACCTACCTGATTGCTGGCTCTTTGAAGTGGGGAGACCTCTATTTTTGGATTGTTCACCGGCCGGTCCCGGTCGGGGAAGAGCCCTACCACATGGCAGTGGTCCAAGCTGCAGCTATTAGGCGAACAGCGTGAAATTGGCAGGAAGGTCGTTTTGCAGGTGGGCATTCACAGCGCAGGCACGAGGAGTGCAATTTCCTGGCCCACTGTGGTTTAATTTTCGAAAATAATGTGACATTGTGTGAGCAGCGCACTGCAGCGTGATGAAAAGACTACATGCACCAGCAAGCACTGGGAGTGCTAACGCCCACCATGGCAGGTGCAAATGATTTAAATAACTCCAATGCTCGGCGCAGTGTCCAACAAGCCTCTGAGGAAGTGCTCAAGTGAGCATGAAACGCGTCAGGCTTCCAATGTTTGACAGGACTTCTGCTTGTCCCTCTCTGCGCTGTTCAAACCTGCAATAAAAACGAAGATTTATACCTACCTGATTGCTGGCTCTTTGAAGTGGGGAGACCTCTATTTTTATGTTGTTCACCGGCCGGTCCCGGTCGGGGAAGAGCCCTACCACATGGCAGTGGTCCAAGCTGCAGCTATTAGGCGAACAGCGTGAAATTGGCAGGAAGGTCGTTTTGCAGGTGGGCATTCACAGCGCAGGCACGAGGAGTGCAATTTCCTGGCCCACTGTGGTTTAATTTTCGAAAATAATGTGACATTGTGTGAGCAGCGCACTGCAGCGTGATGAAAAGACTACATGCACCAGCAAGCACTGGGAGTGCTAACGCCCACCATGGCAGGTGAAAATGATTTAAATAACTCCAATGCTCGGCGCAGTGTCCAACAAGCCTCTGAGGAAGTGCTCAAGTGAGCATGAAACGCGTCAGGCTTCCAATGTTTGACAGGACTTCTGCTTGTCCCTCTCTGCGCTGTTCAAACCTGCAATAAAATCGAAGATTTATACCTACCTGATTGCTGGCTCTTTGAAGTGGGGAGACCTCTATTTTTGGATTGTTCACCGGCCGTTCCCGGTCGGGGAAGAGCCCTACCACATGGCAGTGGTCCAAGCTGCAGCTATTAGGCGAACAGCGTGAAATTGGCAGGAAGGTCGTTTTGCAGGTGGGCATTCACAGCGCAGGCACGAGGAGTGCAATTTCCTGGCCCACTGTGGTTTAATTTTCGAAAATAATGTGACATTGTGTGAGCAGCGCACTGCAGCGTGATGAAAAGACTACATGCACCAGCAAGCACTGGGAGTGCTAACGCCCACCATGGCAGGTGCAAATGATTTAAATAACTCCAATGCTCGGCGCAGTGTCCAACAAGCCTCTGAGGAAGTGCTCAAGTGAGCATGAAACGCGTCAGGCTTCCAATGTTTGACAGGACTTCTGCTTGTCCCTCTCTGCGCTGTTCAAACCTGCAATAAAAACAAAGATTTATACCTACCTGATTGCTGGCTCTTTGAAGTGGGGAGACCTCTATTTTTGGATTGTTCACCGGCCAGTCCCAGTCGGGGAAGAGCCCTACCACATGGCAGTGGTCCAAGCTGCAGCTATTAGGCGAACAGCGTGAAATTGGCAGGAAGGTCGTTTTGCAGGTGGGCATTCACAGCGCAGGCACGAGGAGTGCAATTTCCTGGCCCACTGTGGTTTAATTTTCGAAAATAATGTGACATTGTGTGAGCAGCGCACTGCAGCGTGATGAAAAGACTACATGCACCAGCAAGCACTGGGAGTGCTAACGCCCACCATGGCAGGTGCAAATGATTTAAATAACTCCAATGCTTGGCGCAGTGTCCAACAAGCCTCTGAGGAAGTGCTCAAGTGAGCATGAAACGCTTCAGGCTTCCAATGTTTGACAGGACTTCTGCTTGTCCCTCTCTGCGCTGTTCAAACCTGCAATAAAAACAAAGATTTATACCTACCTGATTGCTGGCTCTTTGAAGTGGGGAGACCTCTATTTTTGGATTGTTCACCGGCCGGTCCCAGTCGGGGAAGAGCCCTACCACATGGCAGTGGTCCAAGCTGCAGCTATTAGGCGAACAGCGTGAAATTGGCAGGAAGGTCGTTTTGCAGGTGGGCATTCACAGCGCAGGCACGAGGAGTGCAATTTCCTGGCCCACTGGGGTTTAATTTTCGAAAATAATGTGACATTGTGTGAGCAGCGCACTGCAGCGTGATGAAAAGACTACATGCACCAGCAAGCACTGGGAGTGCTAACGCCCACCATGGCAGGTGCAAATGATTTAAATAACTCCAATGCTCGGCGCAGTGTCCAACAAGCCTCTGAGGAAGTGCTCAAGTGAGCATGAAACGCGTCAGGCTTCCAATGTTTGACAGGACTTCTGCTTGTCCCTCTCTGCGCTGTTCAAACCTGCAATAAAAACGAAGATTTATACCTACCTGATTGCTGGCTCTTTGAAGTGGGGAGACCTCTATTTTTGGATATATATATATATATATATATATATATATTCACTGAAAAAACCATAGGTTATAGACCATATATAGTTAGGAATTAGCATTTACAAAACCTTGAAAATTCACTGAAAAAACCATAGGTTATAGACCATATATAGTTAGGAATTAGCATTTAAAAAACCTTATTTTACTCACACAAAACCATTGAAATTCCATATATAGTTAGTTGCACTAACTATATATCGCGCACCCGCAATCCACTGCTGATCATGTCACATATTACATCATTCATGACATGGTCAGTGACATCACTGATGACATCACTGATGACATCTCAAATGACATCACTGATGACATCACTGATGAAATCTCATTTGACATCATTCTTGTGCTAATACGATAAACCTCTTCAGACTCTAATATAGCAGCAGTGGATTGCGGGTGCGCGATATATAGTTAGTGCAACTAACTATATATGGAATTTCAATGGTTTTGTGTGAGTAAAATAAGGTTTTTTAAATGCTAATTCCTAACTATATATGGTCTATAACCTATGGTTTTTTCAGTGAATATATATATATTACCTACTGGCGGTCGCCAGTAGGTATATATAGTTAGGATTTTTTCCCTATGGGATTTTTGAAAATTCTATGTCTAATAACTTTGGCGTTTGAGGACGGAATTGGCTGAAATTTTCTGGAAAATGGAACATTTTGTTTCTGAGCAGCCCCTGAAAATTTGGGGGGGGTTCGTCCAGGGGGGGCCGAGAAAAAAGGGGGGTCCCAAAACATGTTTTTAACATTGAGTTTTCCATAGGGCGGTTGGCCTCACTTTTAGCCCGAACGGCTGAATGGATTTGCACGAAACTTGGCAAAATTGTAGGGACTGGTAGCCCGATGTGCCTTTTCTAGGTCTCAATATATGTGCTCCAGTGGATTTTGAGAAATTAACGTTTAAAAAAAGATATATATCTGTAAGCGCGCTCCGGGCAGCGCTCCGGTCCGCGGACCTGACGCGTAACGGAACTTTGCGTAGCGAAGCTGATTGGCTCTCCGGTGTCTGTCAACATTCTAAACAGTCCGGAGCGGCCGCCATCTTGTCTCTCGGTAGGATTGAGAGACAAGAGGAGGCCAAAACAAAGGCGAAAATTACAATAAGGGGGCATACTAGATCCTCCCTGACCCCCTAGGTTTAATGTGGAGGTTTTAAAAGGGCCCCGCGGGGCAAAAAAAACAAAAAAAAATGTGTTTTTTTTTTCGTGGGGAGCGCCCGGTCCGCGAACCGGGAAGCGTTCTGGGCAGCGTACTGCAATGAAAAATGAATGATAGACTTTTCAAATGCTGTATGTTAATTGATTGTTGTTTTTGTTGATTATTTTTTATTTTCTTTATTTTTTAAGCATTTTTTTTTAATGTGATTGTGTTTCATAATTTATTAAACTTTCTAACATTTCATTGTCAGAAATTTCATAATTATCATGGAATATACATTGTAGTCTTTGAGGGTGTAAAATGTCCTCATTTGCAAGGAGGTTATCTACTGCTTGTACACATTGAAGTAGTTCATTGTCCCAAGTTTCATCGAAAAATTCAATGTCAATTTGATCAATTGTATCAATCAATTCTTGGCTGCTGTCTTGCAGGTCCATTTCAAAAGAAACTTGGTTTTCGCCTTCCATTTTGCCTGAAATTTGAATTAAAAAAATATATATTAGTAGAGATAGGGCAATGTTGGGAATAATTTTAGATAGGCATTTTTTATCAGTGAATTTATCTTTGGGCAGTGTATAGTATCAGAGTGGAAGTAGGAATATAAAAATGTGTATGTGATTTAACGTAAGTAAATTCATAATTATACAAGAGAAGCCTAACTCCATCCTTAACTATAACAGAGAAGTCTCTCTAAATCTATAACTACTACAGAGGGATAGTATATATCTATCAGAAAAAGTTTACCATATTAACTTATAGTGCACAATATACTTCAGTTTTAAAAATAAAAACTTACCTTTAGAAAGAAGTTGAAGGAATTAGTGAAAATACTATTGAAATGTACAGCAAGAAGTAGTAGTCAAAATGGCTGTGTTTTCTTCTCTTCCTTTATATATATTCAGGTATATAACCAATGAAATGTCAGGTAAAAAAAATAGAAAATGAAAGTAACATTTTCATTGGTTGTCAATTCCAACACCAAGAGGTCTACAGGCTAAATGACTAAATGGAATTCCAATCAAATTTGTGAAAATGGTAGGGATTGGTATGTAGTATGAGCTAATCTATATTTGGTGAAATTGTCTCCAGTGGCTTTTCTGTGAACTACTTTCCCACCTTTTTTGATGGTGCGCTTCCCAGGGAGCGACCCGGTACGCGAACCGTTGAGCGCCCCGGTTCGCGAACCTTAAGCGTTCCGGGAGTCCACCATTTTGTGTTTCGGTCGAATTTAGATACAAGATGGAGGGCAAATAATGTTCAGAATGGGTAGAAGGGGGCACGGTAGACTTATCTTGACCCCCTAGGTTTTGTGAGGGTGGCTGAGGAGGCCCATATGTGCGAAAAAAAAACATTTTTTTTAAAAATTTCGCGAGGTTAGCTCCCGGTTCGCGTACCGGGTAGCGCCCCGGGGAGCGTACTTTGTTGAAAATTAGTGAAAATGTTAGAGTAAAATAATAATTGTGAGTGATTAGATGTAGGGTAGCTCTGAGAAGAGCTTTTGGGTTTATGGTACATTTAGGTACTTATAAGTAGGTACCAATGCACATTCTTAAATTCAGAGTGAAAACTCTGTTGCCCTCATCTGAGAAGTGAACTCCATCTCCTCTGTAGATATCTTGCATGTAGTATCGCAAGTTATTGTTGTACAGGGAGCCCATTCCATGGTCTCTCATGTAAGCTGAAACAGATTTGTTTACATGCTTCCTCGACTTCTCAATTTGTGGACAAAATTGGTTTGACCACCTCCATTTCTGTCTTTGGCATATATTTGAATATACCAAGGCAGTCTGAGGAAAAAGTGCCATTAATTGCTCAAAGGTGTCCTTTAAAAGCATTTCCAGACCTACACCAGTCAAAGTGCCCAAGTCATTACCTCCACAGTGCACAATTAACAGGTCAGGTTTGGGCAAATGCATAAAGGTTTTCACCAATGGTATCAATTGGTGACATTTTAATCCTCTGTGGCCAAACCACTTAATTTCCACATCTTGTAAATTGAGGTTAGGTAATTTCCTGTTTTCAACGTACCTTTGAGCCCAGTGAATATAACTATGTCCAACAATCCAGACAGAAAACATGGTGAGAGAAGGTTCTCCTGCAGTCAGATGAAGTGTGGCAATGAAATGGCAGTTGAAAAAATGAGAGTTTAAAATGAAAAAAACTGTGGAGTTTCTGTGTTCATGAAGCAGTAACAGTGATTGGTGGATTTTGATTGCTGAAAACAGAAAGTTAGGGTGCACGGATGTGTTCTTTGAAAGATGTATTTTGAATGGTCAATAAAAAATCATTAAATGAAAGAATGCACTGGATATGCAGGTGCACTGAGAGTTCAGAGTTCAATTGCAACAAAGTTGTGTGAACTTACAAACACCAGAAGTCTTCCAATGAGGTGGTTGCCATGCAGAAAAGACAGAAAGGGCAGAGGGGGGAAGGGTTTTCATTTGAAAAAAAGTGAGGGAAGAGTTTTGATTGGGTGACATGAGAAATATGTGTGAAGAATTACAGCATTTCTGTGCTTTTGATAGCTGCAGACTCTGGAGTGCATACCTTTTGCTCTGCTGAAGACAAATTGGTGTGTTTCTGAGACTGTTTTCAAACTCAAAGTATTTGCTAAGGTGAGAAAATATTTCTTTAACTTAGATAGAGAATAGTGTGCTTTAAGGAGAAAATTATGAATTATGTGGCGCAAATTGCTTGTAAATATGCTCCCACCTGTGCATGGAAAATTTAGATTTTGAATGTTTGTGTTACATAGCCATGTTAAAAGTGACCCAACCATGCAGGAAAGGCAATCAAAAAACGCTTTTATGTGTCTTAAGGACATTTTAAGTAATTTTCCCATGTGCAGTGTTTTGAAATTATGAATTGAAAATCGTTTTTGAGGTAAAGGAATTGTTTTTAAATTTATGACAAGAACATAATGGTGTATGCTTCTTTATAAGGCAATTGACTGTCCCTGATGTTATTTTTCCCATTTTAATGTAAGACTTTTCTCTGTGGCGCAAATTGCTTGTAAATATGCTCCCACCTGTGCATGGTAATTTTAAATTTTAAATGTTTGTGTTACATAGCCATGTTAAAAGTGACCCAACCATGCTGGAAAGGCAATCAAAAAACGCTTTCATGTGTCTTAATGACATTTTAAGTCATTTTCCCATGTGCAGTGTTTTGAAATTATGATTTGAAAATCGTTTTTGGGGTAAAGGAATTGTTTTTAAATTCATGACAAGGACATAATGGTGTATGCTTCTTTATAAGGCAATTGACTGTCCCTGATGTTATTTTTCTCATTTTAGTGTAAGACCTTTCTCTGTGGCGCAAATTGCTTGTAAATATGCTCCCACATGTGCATGGAAAATTTAGATTTTGAATGTTTGTGTTACATAGCCATGTTAAAAGTGACCCAACCATGCAGGAAAGGCAATCAAAAAACGCTTTTATTTGTCTTAAGGACATTTTAAGTAATTTTCCCATGTGTAGTGTTTTGAAATTATGATTTGAAAATCGTTTTTGAGGTATAGGAATGTTGTTAAAATTTATGTGCGCCATATGCCCCCAAATTTCTTTTTCAGGGGTGCAGCAGGGTGTTATTGAGACACCCCTGCAGCTTTGGAAAAATTCCTAATTTGTGATGAGCACATTGTTAATCGCAAATTGCACCTTCATTTATATGAGCCTCCTAGCCCATGGAAATGAATGGGTAATTTGCAATTAGCAATTTTCTCATCGCAAATTTGGAATGGTAAAGAATCGCTATTTATTCCTTAAAATTTGCTTTTTTGGAAATGCAATATAGTTATATGATACATATGGCGGTTGATGTCTAACAAGATAAGAAGCTTAGGCATACATTTATGATGACTGGCGCAATGAAGTAGAAATCACTTACTTCATTGGTAGAGCTTTACATGTATTATCTCCTCTGTATTCTTCATCAAGCGTAACTTTAATCTGCAATCCTGAGTAGGCCTCACTTTAAACAAACCTCTGGATAGGCCACATCTTATTGTTATCTTGATTTAATCATTTAAAATGCTAGGGACAGATTTATGATAGGTGTATGCCTCTTTTGCGCCACTTAGAAAACATTGTCCATGGGGAAATGACTTAAAATGTCCTTAAGACACATGAATGTGTTTTTTTAAAACGTTTGCAATTTTTTGGGGTCACTTTTAACATGGCTATGTGACTCAAACAGTCAAAATCTAAATTCGCCATGCACAGGTGGGAGCATATTTACAAGGAATGTGTTCCATGGGGAAAGGTCTTATAATGTAATATGGGAAAAATGACATCAGAGACACTGAAATGCCTTATAGAGAAGCATACACCATTATGTCCTTGTCATAAATTTGCAAACCATTACTTTTCCCCAAAAACGATTTTCAAATCATAATTTGAAAACACTGCACATGTGGAAATGACTTAAAATGTCCTTAATTCAAAATGTGCGATTCCTTAAATGCAATGTATCAAACAAAAAATATGTAAAAAATGATATTAAGGATTTGGAAACTACCACCAACTTCTAGTTTGTGGTAATTTGCGAATTCTTTTCAAAAAGCATTTTTTTCCAAAAAACAAAAGGTCCCATATGACGCCCATACATGCCCTTAGGGCATGTAGGTGTGCCATATGCCCCCAAATTTATTTTTCAGGGGTGCAGCAGGGTGTTCTTGAGACACCCCTGCACGCTTGAAAAAATTCCTATTTTGTGATGAGCTAATTGCTAATCGCAAATTGCAACCTTCATTCCTATGAGCCTCCTAGCCCATGGAAATGAATGGGTAATTTGCAATTAGCAATTTGCTCATTGCAAATTAGGAATAGTAAAGAATTCCTATTTATTCCTTAAAATTTGCTATTTAGGAAATGCAAAATAGTTTGATGGTAGATATGGTGGTTGATCTGTAACAAGATAAGAAGCTTAGGGATACATTTATGATGACTGGCGCAATAAAGTGCACATTACTTACTTCATTGGTAGGCCTTTACATGTATTATCTCCTCTGTATTCTTCATCAAGCGTAACTTTAATCTGCAATCCTGAGTAGGCCTCACCTTAAACAAACCTCTGGATAGGCCACACTTTATCGTCATCCTGGATTAATCATTTAAAATGCTAGGGACAGATTTATGATAGGTGTATGCCTCTTTTGTGCCACTGTGCGTCACTTTTATGATGCAGCGGTGGTGCAAAAGATTTGCTATGAGGCGACAACATTACAAATTGATGCATTTAGGCAGATATGTCATGGTGTAAAAAAAACGTACCACATGAAACCGATGCAGCAGTGATGCAAAAGATGCACCATGTCGTAAGACAGGCCTCACTTGGGGCCATATGTATCAAGCTAATTAGCATTCGCAAAGATCAAAATTCTACGAATTTTGGCCTTTGCGAATGTTAATTAGACAAATGGTATGTATCAAACAAGTTTGATGCAAAATAAGGAGTAGCAAAATTTGCTATTCCTTATTTTGCAATTGCACTGAAGGATTTGCAAATTTTGTGACTACTTAAATGCAATGTATCAAACAAAAAATATGTAAAAAATGACATTAAGGATTTGGAAACTATTGTGGTAAATTGGTGGTAATTTGTGAATTCTTTTCAAAAAGCTTTTTTTAAAAAAAACAAAAGGTCCCATATGACGCCAACACATGCCCTTAGGGCATGTATGTGTGCCATATGCCCCCAAATTTCTTTTTCAGGGGTGCAGCAGGGTGTTCTTGAGACACCCCTGCACCCTTGGAAAAATTCCTAATTTGTGATGAGCAAATTGCTAATCGCAAATTAAACCTTCATTCCTATGAGCCTCCTAGCCCATGGAAATGAATGGGTAACTTGCAATTAGCAATTTGATCATCGCAAATTAGGAATGGTAAAGAATCGCTATTTATTCCTTAAAATTCGCTATTTAGGAAATGCAAAATATTTTGATGATACATATGGCAGTTCATCTCTAACAAGATAAGAAGCTTAGGGATAGATTTATGATGACTGGTGCATCACCAGGGATGTGCCAGTCATCTTGCGCCGCTGTTCCGCCACCCATGGTGTGCTGCATTTACAATGCGGCGCAGCATGGGGCAAAAAAGGCACAGATGCTTGACGCATCTGTGCCGTTAAGGTGGCGCATTGCTGGAGTTGTATCGCAAGTGCGATGCAGCTCCAGCAAGGCTCAGGGGTGCACCATCTCCACAATGTTGCGTCAAGACCTATGCCTGCTTCAAGCAGGCGCAGGGTTTTGACACAGGTTTCTCCTATCTGATTGTAAATGCGGCACACCATGGGTGGCAGAGCAGTGGTGCACGTTAACTGGTGCATGCCTGGGGATGTGCCATTTAACATAAAACTGCCCCTTTACATTTAAGTATGTGCAGGGGACACAGAGTCGGTGAGGCTTATCCAAGGTTAAGAACAGATGAGTCCTGTTCAGTGAAAAATTAGACATAGGCTTCACCTGCTCAGCATCGCTGGACATGGCTAAATAATAGCTGCAAAATGTTACTCTTGTTAAACAATTTTACTATTATAATCTGTGAGATTTGTCTCTTACTCTGCAACATCTCATTGTTGTTATCTTTCTTTAAAGATAAAGACAACCTCAACATGAGCGACAATCTGCAATCAGTTGATTTTGACCTCATCATTGAACTTGTAATTGAAACATCAGTGGATGTTGATCCATTGGATGATTTAAATCATGAGGATGAAGAAGAGCGTGATGAGGATGCAGATTTGTCCGAATTATATGATATAGGATGGGAAGCTGACCTGCTTGAGCCTTTGGAAATATAAACATTTATTTTTAAAATTTATAATTAATAAAAAGTAAAAAGGTAAACCGTTTAATTTAAAAATAAAGACACATTCAAAAGCAGGTTATGTGTAGTGTCTTCAATAAAATATTAAAATATGCTCATAAAATTAGATCAGATTCACATATAAAATAGCATAGGTAACATAAATATAAATGTCATTTCTTTTCTGGTATTTCTGTATTGTAAATTTGCCAACGACTAAAAAATCTTCTAATTAAAATGTCAAGTAGTGTGTTAAGTTTTTTATCACTGTTACTGATTTACTGTTTGGTAATAATGGTTAATAACATTATTTATTATATTTTTCCACAGATTCAACTGCAGATCATTTCAAGATTTCACCATGCCTACAATAGAAAGACAGAGAAAGGCTGCAAAACGTCAAAGACAGCAGGTGAAAAATAATACGCAGCAGTCCTCTAACAAAAAGATTTGTCAAGTCACGAAGAAAGCACCGGGTAAGAGCACAAAACACTTTATAAGAAATATGTGTAATAAAAAAAATATTACTACAGAAAATGTTTCAGTCCATAAAACGAGAAGGAAATCAAATGGAAAAGAAAGGCCAATGAAAAATGTTACTGCTAGAGCAAGAGATAACTCTGTGCATGATAGTAGAAGGAAACAACAGTTTAGGGAGATTCGTAAACGAATGTTCCGGAACAGGATAATTGGCAATTTGTTAAAAAATATTAAGAAAGGTCAACATAAACTAGTTTTTTATAAAAAAAAAAAAAGTTGAGAAAGTTATTGATCAGGCATTTGAAAATAAACGTAAGTTATTTATTTTGATAATCAATAGAATTAGGAAGCTAAACAAGGCAATTTTTGATTTCAAAAGAAATAGTAGATGGAAGAGAATAGTTAATCGTAGTAATTTTTGTGAAGTTTTTTCTGGAGAATGGATGCATAGTTCAAGCTGTGAGGCATTTTTTAATGAGGAGAGTTATTTCCAGGATAATGATTTGGTGCATGCAGTTGACACCAGTGGTCGTGCTTATGAAGTGAAAGATGGTTGTCCAGTTGAAAAAGAAAAACTTGTGACAACAGAGGCAGAAGAGGTGTTAGGTAATGAGGTTTTAGGAAGACGTGCTAAGGGTCCTGTGTACACCTGGAAGTGTAGTAGTATTTGCAGTGTGCGACAGGATTCCATCAATTTGCTTTGTGATTTTGTACGGTCATTTAATAAGAAAAGTTTGAAGCAGAAAATGATGTTGTTGCAAGAATTAGATCCTTGCAGAGTAAGAGAAGTGACAAGTTTGCATGGACATTCACTGGCTTGTCTTTCCAGGAGAGTATGCCAGAGTGTTTTTCATCATTTCAGGATGCTAGCAGTGCATCATAACAAAGTGAGGAAATTAGTTAGAATGTTGTATTATGCTAAGAGTCCAGCAATTATGCTTAAACAATTATGCGCTGCTCTTTTGCATGGTTCTGAAATAGATGTGAAGAATATATGTGAAGAAATTGAGTTTTGTTACTTTGGAAGTAAAGAGGAGAATGTTGAAATTGAGCAAGAAGAAGAGGGTCTTGTGGAAGATAGTGTACAGGTTTCCAGTACAGATAATTTCCAGAGGGAAATTGCGACGTTTGAGGTGAAATCAAGTGAGAGGCCGAATTTCACTTGTGTGTGTTGTCGACGCACTTATTATAAGAATCAGACTAAGTTAGTGGATTTATATGCAAAAAGTGAAAGGGAAAATAATAGTGAATGGAAGGATTTTGCAACATACTTGATGGTAGAAAATTGTTTTGATTTGGGATTGGATCAACGTGTGTGTACTTATTGTTCTTGCAAATTAAATCAAAACCAGATGCCTGCTAGAGCAGTTCATAATAATCTGGAATTGGTTGAGATTCCTTCTGAATTGAAGGATTTAAATACTTATGAATCTATTTTGATTCAAAGTATCCATCCCTTTCAGGCTATTGTAAGAATGGAGCCAAAGACAGGGAAATTGCCTCCATCAGATTTACAGAGAGGATTAAAGGGAAGAGTTGTTTATTTGCCTCTAGATTTGAAGAAAAACATTAACACAATTGGAGTAGAAAAAGTGGAAGAGGAACCTCTGGTTATCTTAGTTAATGGGGTTCCGACAAAGAATAAGAAAATATGGCAAGATTTAGTAGATGTTAGGAAAGTTAAAAAGGCAACATTGTATTTGAAAAAAAATAATAAATACTATAAGAATGTATATGTTGCAGAAGAGGAAGTAAGTGAGGAAGAGGATAGCGATTTGTGTGCTGGTCAAATTGAGAAAGTAGAACCCTCTACTAGTGAAGAAATATATGAACATTATAGTGTTCATCCTTTGCATTCCAAGGAAGTCATGGGGAATGCTATTGAGTTGTTTCAAATGAAACAAGCCAAAGGGAGTCCCATTAGTGTTTGGGAGGAAAGTTTGGAAGCTCGGTGTTTCCCACAGCTTTTTCCAACAGGTCAGGGAGGAAGATATGATGAGCGACCTCATCAAATTCCTGCTTCTGAATACCGGACTTTGCGATTGTATGCAGGAGATGCTAGGTTTCGACAATGCATTCCTTATTTGTTTCATCTCCTGTTTGAAAGCGATCTGTCTGGACTGTCATATGCAGTGAACCACATCTTGAAAAGTGGTATACACATGCAAAACATCTCGGCAAGTGACTTTATGGATAAAGTCAATGTCCAAGATAGTATTTTGGATTCTCACCTGATTAATCTCATGGCGTGTCAGCGTGGTACTAATGAGTACTGGTACCGTCGTCATGGTGATTTAAAATGTATGCTGAGGAACTTAGGTACTCCCACATGGTTCCTCACTCTGAGCTGTGCCGAGTATGGCTGGGAAGACTTACTTGAATTTGTACGAGAGGCAAATGCTAACGTAGATAACATCGAATTCAAGACACCCGGAGAACTGTGCTCTTTGGATCCAGTCAATGTATGTAGGTACTTCAATCATAGATTTGAAGCTATGATGTCTTTCATCATGAATAAGAAGAATCCACCTCTTGGAGAGGTGTTGGATTTCTTCTGGAGAAAAGAGTACCAAGCAAGAGGTGCTCCTCATATACATATGTTGCTGTGGATCAAGGATGCACCTAAATTTGGAACGGATCCAGAAGACTCAGTGATGAGTTTCATCCAACAGTATTCTACGTGTGCTGTTCCAAACGCAAAGGAGAAGAAAAGCCTAAGAGAAAAAGTTCTGCGTTTCCAAAGCCATCGATGTGGAAAGTACTGCCGTCGTAAATTCCGAAACAAGGACAAGTTCTACACTAAATGTCGTTTCGGCTTTCCACGACCGGTGATTTATAAAGGAAGAGTAAACAGTTTGATGTCTTCGCTGCGACACAATGTCATGAAGAAATCACCTAAAAACACTTACAATTTGAAGAGGAACGAAGAGTCCAAGTACATCAACGACTACAACCCGGTGATTTTGTCCATGTGGAATGCTAACATGGATATACAGTTTGTGGCTGATAACTGTATGGCTGTGGCTCGGTATGTGACGTCTTACATCACCAAAAAAGAGAAGACAGAATTGAAGGATATGTGGGAGGACATTTCCCAAGAAAAGAGCCTCAGCAAGAAGTTGTACAGTTTCAGTCTGAAGATGTTGTCGCATCGAGAAATCGGAGCGTACGAATGTTCTGACCGGTTGTCTTCAGCAAGTCTCTATGCCAAGTCCAGGAGTATCGTTTGGGCGAGTCTTGGTCTTGCTGCAACGCGTAATCGAGTTCTCAAACCTGTGCGGGAAATTGAGTATTTGGCGGAAAAGGAGCCAAACAGTACCGACATTTTGAAGACAAACATGTTGGATACATATTATCCAAATCGAAGCAGTCACCTCGAGAATGTTTGTCTGTATGAGGTTCTGCAAAATTACATATTCAAGAGGAACATCAAAGAAGATACTGAGAAAGGAGTGTATGCTGTAATAGGAAGTGAGGGATGTCTGGTCAAGCAAAGAAAATGCCACTTGGTAAACCATCGAAAATTGAGTGGCGAATCTCCTGAAAAAAATGAGTTTTTCTATTTAGCACTTTTGCAACTTTTCAAGCCTTGGCGTGCAGAAGAGGAACTGCTTGGAGATTTCCTCTGTTACGAAGACTCTTTCAATGCCGCCAAGGAGACCATAGAATGTCCTGCTTTTCCCAAATATGTAGAAATGTTGAATGCGGAAATTGAGCAGGAAGCAACGATTGCAGCCGAGATTGCCAGAGACAGTTCTCAGGACAGTCAGAGTTCTGCTTCATTGAGTCAGGATCCACTAGCAGGACCTGTTATCGAAAATGAAGCTGCCACTGCCATGAATGAAGTGGAAAGAGCCATGGCACATGCTCAGGAGGATGCGGTTAACTTAGAAGAGTTGGAAAGACAACTCAACGTTGAGCAGAGGAAAATATATGACGAAGTTACCATGCAAATTGATCATGGATTAAGTCATGACAAGAAAGAGTGCTCATGTACGTCGTTGAAGCCTGTCCGACTGTACGTGAGTGGAGAAGCGGGAACTGGAAAAAGTTTCCTCATTAAAGCAATTTCATGCTATTTGCAGGAAAGGACAGAGTCATCGCTGTCTTGTGTTGTCACTGCTCCAACTGGACTGGCAGCACATAATATTAAGGGGATTACTTTACATCGTTTACTGATGCTGCCAGTGGAGCATGACAACAAATTACAATATCACAAGCTATCTGGAGATGCTTGTTTTGAAGTTTCAAGAATCTTGAGGAAAATGAAACTTCTTATCATTGACGAAGTAAGCATGGTTTCCAATGTCATGCTTGCCTTTGTGCATTTGAGGATGCAAGAAGTTCTCAAAACAGAGTATGATGTGTTATTTGGTGGCAAACACATCATTGTTTTCGGAGATCTTTTGCAGCTGACACCAGTGAAAGGGCAACCTGTGTTCAAAATGCTCACGCATGAAGATACCAGGAAGTGCCTAGGCAGCATTGGCAACGTCAATATATGGTTAAACTTCAATTATGCTGAACTGCATGAAAATATGCGTCAGGCGAAGGATGAAGTTTACAAGGCTATTCTACAAGATGTTAGAATTGGAAAAGTGACCGAGCATGGGAAAGAAGCTTTACATGCACGATTACTGTCAAATTTATATCCAGAACAAGATGTTGTGCCTGAGAATATTTTTCAGAAAATTACTGAGAAGAAATCTGGAATATGTTTGATGCCAACTCTTGCAGAATGTGCCAAATTTAACAACAAAATGTTGCATTTAGAAAAGCAAGAGATTGTGAAACTGGAAGCTATTGATAGAGTAGAGCATATGGGATCAACAATTATTTTGTCTGAGAATCTGAAAACAAAATTGGATTCATTAGAGAAGAGTATATCTAAAACTGCAGGTTTTGAAAAGACTCTGAATGTGTGCTTGAACTGCCGTATAATTTTAAGAAGGAATTTACATGTTGAAAGAGGTCTGGTAAATGGATCAATGGGTAATGTTGTTGATTTTGTGAAATACAGAAATAGAGATGGGATTGAATTTTTAAAAATTAAATTTGATGGCATTGAGGAAGTACAGCTAATTGGTCGTTGTTCTGCTAGATTTTTGCTTGTAAAAGACTTATATGTTCGCCGTAAGCAGTTTCCTGTTTGCTTGGCATATGCGGTGACAATTCATAAATCGCAAGGTTTAAGCGTAGACAGTGCATTGGTGAATATTGGCAGTTCTGTGTTCAAGGAGGGTATGGCATATGTGGCATTGTCACGAGTTAGAACTTTATCGGGATTGTACTTGATTGAGTGTGATGTCACAAACATTTGTGCAGATCTAGATTGTGTTAAGGAATACAATAGGTTAAGAAGAGAGTATGCGCCACATTTGCCTCAGTATCCTTTGTTTGAGAAACGTGTGGTAGGCCGGAAACGAAGAAATGAGAACAATACTGGGGAGGTTGTAGCAAAAAGACAAAAAGTCAATGAACCTAAAATTACAAGCAGAAACAAAAAGGATTCTGTTGAAGATGTTGTTGGTTTTCAGTTTGAAAACAGTTCTGGTGTCAACTGCTATGCTAATGTAGTAGTTAATGTTTTATTTTCTCTAAAAAATGTAAAAGAAGAGATTGTGGTCAATTCTGATCAAAGATTTTGCAGTTTGTTAAATTCTGTGTTAGAGAAATGTACCACTGATAGAAGAAACATAGAAAGTGTGTCTGAAATTCGAAATCTGTTAGACAGATGTTCAGGCCAAACACAATTCTCTCAAAATATTCAGCAAGATTGTCAGGAGTTTTTAATGTATATGCTTGATGTATTACATGCTGAAGGTGTAGATGTAGATCAGCTGTTTGGGCTTTCTTATCAATGGCAGCATGACTGCGAGAACTGTATGGTATCAAGTACTACTAGTGTAGACTCAGAAAGATTTATATATTTAACTTTGCCAGACAGTAAATCAGTCTCCTTTAATAAGCTAGTAAAAGCAGCTGATCACAACATGGAGTGTAGCCAATGTAAATCTGAAATGATGTCCACATTATTTATACGAACATATGGCCAGTATGTCATTTTAATGTTCCAACGATGTAGGCCTGATGGAACAAAATTGACAACTTTAATTAAAAATTTTGTAGCTTCGCAGTTGTCAATATCAGGAAGGACTTTTGTAACTGCAGCAATTATATATCATGACGGCCCTTCAATAACATCAGGACATTACACAGCTTATTTAAAGTCTAGAAATGGCTGGTCATTCTGCAATGATTCTGTTTTAATTTTCAAAAAAAAATTGCCGTATGACCTTAAAAACTCTTACCTGGTGTTTTTAAAACCAAAATTTTAGGGAAAGAATCTCGGGATGTGCTCTGTGGAATTTCAAGAAGTTCTAATGGCTCCTACACAATTTGGCCTTGAGGATAAGTGTAGTTCAGAGACATAACTTCTAACCATAGGACTGGACATTATGGAGAAATACGTGCACTTTGAATGAGTTCAGAAAAACTGTATCTTTTTATAAACTAATTGAAGCAGCCAATCAAAACATGGAGTAGAGGGAATGTAAGTCTGCAATGCTGTCTACTGTTTTACATTGCTTTGTGATTAAAAGTGATGTAGAGAATTAAATAATTGTAGTAGTCATAGAGGTAGTGTAAGTCTGCTTGTATCAGTGTCATAGGAAAAGTAGAACATGACTGAGCAAGAAGGGGAAGATATTACTATTCCAGGATTGTGAAAATGATCTTCAACATTTTAATTCTGAAAGTTGCGGAAATGCCAAATGACGGGATTGGCTTACAAGAAATCCAAGAGTTATAAATGGCTCTGACAAGATTTGGCCTTGTGGAAAATTGTGGTAGAGAGCAAGAAGTCATTTATTGCATGTAACGTGTTTTTAAAAACGATGGAGATTTTCTTTCAGAAAGTGGCGGGCTGAAAGTAATAACAGCACAAAAGAGTGTAAGCTGTTCATAGGACATCCTTGGACGTCATGGAAAGTAAGTTAACTTTAAGGTATTCTGAATTTTGATTTCTGATGTTGTATGGGTTTTTTAAACACAATCATTTTGATTGTGTTTTTTTTTTCCCCGCTGTTACATGATGAATACCTTCAAGTCACTGTTTTTAGTGAATTTTGATACATTCTGAGAACAGCAAAAATAAACCATTTAACATGTATAATTAATTCTGTACTGTTTGTATTTATGATGTATATGTAGAACTGTGTAGGAGGCATGGAGAAGGTGAGGCTTCTGTAAGTGTCAAAGTTGTTGCATGCAGTGCTGCACTTCTGCGTATTCTTTCATATGCTAGACTACATCTGCACAATGAGATACCTAAGCAAAGGAAACGCAAGTGATGTGATTGAGAAATGAGCAAAATAAATTGCATGTATTTCAATTAGATCACCTGTGTTTCCTATCATTACGAATCACATTGTGCAGATCAAGTTTAGGTCTGTCCAGGGAAACATAGGAGGTTTGGACTTTGTTGAAGAGTACAGTGGACATGACTCACTTCATTGGTAGACCTTCACATGTATTATGTCCTCTATTCTCTTCAACAACTCGAAATTTCATCTGCAACCCTGAGTAGGCCTCACCTGAAACAAAACTCTGGATAGTAGACATCTTATTGGCATCCTGAAGCAATTATTTAAAATTTTAGTGTCTTGCGACACTTTTCTGAAACAACAGCAATGCAAAATATGCACCATGTTTTAAGATAGGCCTCACTTCATCTGCATCAAGATACTGTTAGTTTAAAATGTATATCTTTAGGACTGTGTAGGGGGCCTGGAGAAGCAGAAGCTTCTGTAAGTGTCAAAGTTGTTGAAAAACTGTTTGTCCTTCAATCTTTGCCCTTGTCTTTTGTAATTTTTAAATACATGTTTTAATATTTTTCAAATGTTTGTTCTCTCTTTCACAGATTGAAAGTATAAAAACAAAAAGTGAGTAATTTAACAACAATTATAAGGTAAATATTTTGTACTCTTTTCGTTACATTTCTATCACATTGAACTTCTATTAGTTCCACTGCTTCATTTCTTTAACCCTCAGTTTCCTGCCTTTGCTACTTCCCTCATTCCTTTCTCTATTATCTACTTACTCAACTCCTTCCACTCTTTTTCTCAGTCCCTCTCTTCTCATAGTTCCTCACTCTTGTTCACTCACTCCGTCTCTATTACTCTTAGTGTCTTTGACTGATCACTCTATCACTACTTGTTCATAATGCTTTCTCTGTGTAGTTGAAGCACACTAAGGGGAATATTATGAACACAGCCAATAAAATTATTGCTCTTTTTATTGGCAGAAAACTGGTTAAAAAGTGGTTTTAGCGGCAGTTTTCTGCCGCAAAAGCGGCTTTAGCGACACATTTCTGCCAATAAAAGCTGCAAAACTTTTATTGCCTATGTTGATGATATGGCTCTATGTTACTTACATTTCTTTGCTGTTTCAATTAATCTTTTTCTGTTATTTTTTGTTTTCTGTTTTCTATTTTTTCTCTCTGTTATTCCCCATATTTTAATCTTATTTTGAACATTCACTCACATTCTCCAAGAAACTCTTCTTTGTTAATGTTATACTCTCTTTTTTTTTTCTTTCACTTCGTTATCTATTTTGTTTTTCACAATTATACCCTCTTCTGTCTTTTCTTCGGTAAATAGATCTATTAAACAGTATCTCTTCTTTACTCCCTATAGCTGTCTTTCTTTTAACATCACTCTCTGTTTACTTTCCTTATACTTACACTTTTTTTAAAAAAAAAAATTTTTTTGGTTAGCTCCCGGTCCGCGTACCGGGAAGCTAACCCGGGAGCGAACCAAAAGAAATAGAGCTTGCCAGAGTGCTAAACATTGTAGCAATTTTTTTTGAAAGGGAAGGTAGTTCTGAAAAGAACTTTTTTTTTATATTTTTGTTGTTTTATATTTTTTTTTTATTTTTTGAACATTTTTTGTTTTTTTTGTATTTTTTGAACGATTTTATATTTTTTTTGTTTTTTTTTGGGGGGGGAAACAACAAAAAACAGGCGTTGAAAAGGGCTCAACAGGAGCAAAAAAAAATTACTGGGGGCGGTTAGGGCAATCATGGTGTTCATATGAAAGGTTGAGTGCATTGATGCTCATGTTGCCACAAGCTAATAATGCACGACAGTGCATACATAAATGTATCATATGCCCAAAGTTTTCTTGGATATTTGGCACAGTTTCCCGTGCCTCCTCTGGTGTTAAAGAAACCGGTATTGTTGGTCTGGCCACAGGAGTTGGTCTAGGATTGTCCAGCATATCCCTTAATTCCGCCCGGCTGTAATTTAGGGGATGTTTCCTCGTCATGTGCCTATGCATGGTGTGATTACCATAACTGTATTTTTTATCCGTCCCTCTGGACAATTGTTCCTTGCATATGAGGCAGGTGACATACCTCGCGTTGACTTTTTTTTGTCCACGAGGCATCGAAAAAAACTGCCAGATGAAACTGGCTTTCTTTCTGGAAACCCGGGGCAACTCTTCCAGGAATTGTGGTTCTTCTCCCTCCTCATCCATTTCTTCATCTTCCTCCTCAGTGTTGGTAATCACCTGGGGAGGTGGTCCTCTCTTCCCATGAGGAGGTGGAGGTGGTGGTGGGGGTCCACCAGCTGAAGCAACCAATGAAGCCATTTTCACACAAGCAAAATAGGTCTTCCAACAAGAAAAATAGGTCTTCCTCTCACAATGATGAAAGTCAGAGTGAGGAAAGAAGGAGGGGTTTTCATCATTTGGAAAAAACAATACTTCTCAACCAATGAAAAGTGTTATTTTTAGGTCACCTGACCTAGCCTTCCATAATTATGAAACTAAAAGTGAAATGAACCAATGAAAAGTTTTATTAACAAGTCACATGACCTCTCACGCTGATGTTACGCGCTGCGGAACGCGCCCCGGTTAGCTTCCGGGTCGCTAAGCTTCGCGCCCCGGTCCGCGCCCCGGGACACTTCCGGGTGCGCTAACGCGATACGTCACAAGACGCATTTCGCGGCAACGCGATACGTCGCGCTTTCGCGCCGCGGATCGCTTCCGGGGAGCTGCGTTTCGCGCCTCGGTCCGCGCCCCGGGGCACTTCCGGGTGCGCTAACGCAGTACGTCATAAGACGCATTACGCGGCAACGCGATACCGTCACTATGTTGATTTCTTACCGGTTCGCGGACCGGATCGCGGAATCAAATTGAGCTAACGGGAAGCTTCCCGGTTCGCGGACCGGGAGCGAAACAAAAAAAATATTTAAAAAAAATTATTAATAAACATATAAAATATATTTTTGGATTTAAAGAAGAATAAATTTTACAGCTATAGATATTAGCTTTTAAAAAACCAATGAAATTCATTGAAAAAACCATAGGTTATAGACCATATATAGTTAGGAATTAGCATTTAAAAAACCTTATTTTACTCACACAAAACCAATGAAATTCCATATATAGTTAGTTGTACTAACTATATATCGCGCACCCGCAATCCACTGCTGATCATGTCACATATTACATCATTCATGACATGGTCAGTGACATCACTGATGACATCACTGATGACATCTCAAATGACATCACTGATGACATCACTGATGACATCTCAAATGACATCACTGATGACATTACTGATGACATCTCAAATGACATCACTGATGACATCACTGATGACATCTCATTTGACATTACTGATCACATCACTGATGACATCATTCATGTGATAATACGATGAACCTCTTCAGACTCTAATATAACCTTAGATACACTCAGTGTAAACACAGACTCGCAGATTGTCACTCATCCATGAAGTTACACACACACCTAGTCAGTCATGCAAACAATCAATCACACCTCCATTTCCTTAACTATACAGTTAAACACACCTTACTTATTCAAACATATACTAAACATATTTACTCACTTATACAATCCTGGATACAAGAGCACAATGATCCATACAGCCACTCACACATTCACTGGCTCTTATGCACAGTTATTTATATATGTCAACTCTCACATGTACTGTGTTTTACATATGTACTTACTTTGACATGTAGCACTGAGATATCCATTCACTCACCAATACAGTCATGCACACAGTCAACCACCCATACAGCTGTTTCCACATGCACTTTTGAACCCATACATTATGCACAGAGTCATACACCTTCCCAGCCACCCACACACACTCCCAGTTTCCCATACAAATGCTTGGGCAACCAATCAATAACCCATATAGTTACTCATATAGCTACTGATCAACACATGCAGCAGTTTACAGAACAACAGACATAATGATGCACAAATTAAGACAGTTTAGTCACTAACCCATGCACTCAATGAGACACATTTAACCACTCACTCATACAGTCAGTCAGTCATGCACCTACTAAATCCTTCATCCAGACGCTTATACATCCACTCATTCTTCAATATGTAAGACATATTTTAACTTTACAGAAAAATACAGTCACTGGATGTTGTCATCAGTGATGTCATCAGTGATGTCATTTGAGATGTCATCAGTGATGTCATCAGTGATGTCATTTGAGATGTCATCAGTGATGTCATCAGTGATGTTGATGAAGCAAAGCTTCGCATATTTTGCGGCTTGCCGAAATCAAGAACCTCATTTATGTGTAATAAGGTAACCCGTGTATGTTTTACTAACGTTTATATTAAGTTTGAGTAAAGTTTGAGACGCTTGCCTATGTGTATTTCTAATGAAATTAATCCATGTCCTCTAAAAATGGCCGCCGCTTGTATTTTAGTTACTGCGCATGCGTCAGCCACACTCACGTGTCCTGACGCGTCTGCAGAAGTGGAGGGAAAGTTATGCGCATGCGTAATTCATAGCTGTGCTTATCATGTGGTACTGCTCGTGCCACTGCTCTTGTATTTCGTCTAAATGTAGCTAACATTTAAATTGCATAAGTTTATTTCTTGATGATGAGTTAAAAGTACAAACCCTGCGATGTGTTTTCATAATGACATTATTATGTATTAATTTGTTTTCGCTTACTTTTCATGTACCGCGGGCAATGGGGGTCTGAGTGAGAGGAGAGCCATATTGGAGGTCCCTTCTGCGCCTGTGCGACATTCGGCAGCACGAGGGACCTTGGCTGATGGAACATAGCCAGCTGGCAGTGATGGGCGAGATGCTCCTGAGAAAGTCACCTCTGCCCTGCGAGAACAGCGAATGTGGCTTCTTATATGTTACATTGTATTGATGTGCTACTGTTAGCTCATGGGAACCCAAACATGCTAGGCGGTCCCAAAATATGTAAATGAAGGCTTCAAATCGTATATTGTGATTGGTGTGTTACCCAAATCCTACCTTAGGACCAATCGAAATTGAGGGATTCTGACACTTTGCAACATTGGGGGGTGGTACACTGTCCCAAAACTGTATATCTACCCTGGGTTCACCTAGTGAACCGTCCGACTTGTCTGGTTTAGCTGACCTGTCACTGACCCAACGCACTCAATAGGTGACTGAAAATACAGAGAGCTGCGGAGCACTCTGTCCGAATTTGACCATAGACTAAGGTTTTACTGAACCTTAAAGTGCTGGCAAGGCACTTAGCTGGGAGTTCGCTGACCCAATCGGGGTCTTGATCTATATCTGCAGAGCGGGTGGAGCGCAGGCGTTGCTTCCTAACTGTGGGTTCCGGTCCTGTCCTGAAGAGGGTCCTGTCCTGAGGGTTTGCTGTCCTGTCCTGAGGTCCTGTCCTGACTCTTATTCCGAGGGTATCCTGTCCTGTCCTGGGTGTCCATTCTGCACCTGCTGTCCTTTGAGGGGTATCCTTCCTTGAGGGTTTCCTGACTTTAACTGACCCGTGGCCAGGGTTTGGTTTCCACACCTTTCTAGGTAAATACTGCTCCGAAATCTCTTGAAATTCTTGCACCTTCTGAATTTCTAACTTTTGCTTCAATAAAGTTCAACATTGCAAATGTGATATTTTCCATGCCTTTCCGCAACTATTGAAAGTCATTTAAAATTTTGCAAAGTTATTTCTATGTCTTCTCATTTGTTAGAAATTATATTTTGCATAGCAGTGTGTCATTTCCTGATATGGTCTAGAACTTCGTTGCCTAGGTTGTTCAAAGGCCCTTTCACCTTAAGTGAAGCGTGTTATTCATTATAAGTTCTTCTATAATCACACACACTTAGTCTATCACTGTTTTAGATAATACTGACTTGCATAAGTATCTTTTCTCGTTACATTTTATTAGTACTTTGATGATTACTCTGCCATTATTTCTTTATGCATATGTGATTTACATTATCTTGGTTATTGATTGCCTTATTTTACTGTATCTCATGCAAGAAAATACTGAACTTTAGATAAACATTTTAAAAAACTTCCAGTTGTCCGTGGTCATTTACACAGTATTTGAATATTATTGGTTGGGTTTGTATTTTGTTGCCTTTCCTTTACAGCTAGCTCCCTGATTCATTGTGGTCATTAGGCACCTGCATCGGTGGATGGTAAGTCGGGTGCACTGAGAATTGGTAGCAGGGAACACACACACACCAAATTGGTAGAGCTCGTGAAGTCACCTGATCGATGTATATGGTGATTTGAAAAGTATATGGGCCCTGAAGCCGGAAACGGCGAAAACTATTGGTCGGGTGGCCTCGCGCGCTCTATCAGTTTTTCTGGTAGATCAGAGGATGGTTAGGGACTAGTTGAGAGTAAGGCAGGGACTAGTTAGGCTAGTTAAGTCGGAAGCTGCTATTATATTAATGCTGCTACAAGAGCGGCTGTTCTGAGGGAACTGATCACTCTCTTGTGAATACGCTGCTGAAATTTATGAATTACTGTATTGTCATTATTCTTGTTCTTATATTGTTATATGTACTAATCAATGCATTTGTAAATCGACTTGTTAAGTGTTGTCCGAACTCCCCGGGGAATTGAAAGGGCAAGTGGTGAATAGAATCCATTGTCCTGAGGTCACAGGTTCGAGGAAAGTTAGGTGCAGGTTAGGATAACCGGGAAGCACTAACTAGGGTTTTCTGAATACATGTGTGAATAAATGACAGTAACGGGGTTCATTGGCAAAATTCCCATAGTGGCGTAACCTAGTAAGGGTCACATCGGAAGAGTAGCAGGTTCCTCGGAGCTAGCGTGAAAGCAGAGGGGTCCGCTGAGAAACCTTAAACTCGGAACATATCCCGGAAAGAAGTGGATGAGTTTAGGGGAATAACAGGTTCACCGATGCTAGAGTGAAGGGTAGGCGGAAGAGATCTGCCCGCAGCAAGTGAAAAGTAAATGGAAGTAGTTTACTTGCAGTAATAGAATTCTATCTCTGTCTAGACACTTGAGCACTGTGGCGAATGTGTATTTGTTGTAAAATAACCAAGCACTGAGCACTTTAAAAGTAAGAAAGTTTCCGTTACCTTGTGAAGGGAGGGAGTCAGTCGAGAAGCGCCTCTGACGTCACTCTGTGCCGCGCTGGGATTGGTAGAAACAGCGGGCGGGTAGCGGAGCTGAAATTGTAAAGGAGGGGTGAGCGCCGGAGCGTGGGAACTGTCTCACGAAGGGGCCGCGCACCCATTGGCAGAGCTTATTTTGTGTCGCGCACCCATTGGTTGCACGAATTTTCTGAAGCGCATTCTGATTGGAGGTAGTTTGTAAACAAAGTTAGCGCAGAAGTCGTATGTGGCACTCGCGGACTACAGAGACGCGACCTGATCCAAGGCATCTAGGGTTTGAAAGGGATCAGTGGAAGGCTAACAGATACGATATTATGTACGGAACCAAGAGAAAAATGTCCCTTGTAAATAAGGTGAAAAATTATTTTAAAACGGACAAACCCATTAAATCTAGGGAAGGTGTTCTTGTCCCAGCACCCAATACTCCTGCCTCATTCATGATGTTTGACCGAGGGTACAATACCTGTGTGTGGCTGGAGAATTGGGTGAAGTACACAAAAGATGACGGAGTATTGGCTTTTCCGTTAGATGGTACTTTCAATGGTAGGATCTTATTTAATTTAAGAACCCGAATGAATGAACTGCATCCCAGACCGAGACTAACGCAGTATGAAGCATTAGAGGAATGGGAGATTGAGGCTTTTGAAAGAGAAAGACCCCGAATGGACAAGGGTTTGACCAAGTGGTACCCCAGGCTGAAACAGGAGTCCAGGGATAAAAGGATGAAACAGTGGAGGCAGAGCATGATTGTTGAGGGTCTGTTTCCCATGATGCCGGCATGTCATAACCCTGCAGCGGGGGGGAAAAGTACTGAAAAATGTAAGCATTGGGGGGCCCTAGGGGATTCAGATGATGAACTAATAGATGACATCTGTACCAGAAGTCCGCCACCTTACAATGAGGGAACCCGACCTTCCAGTGTAGGAGATGTTCCCCGACGCCCCTTCCAAAAGGAAGAAGACAGGTCCCTGGGACTGGGAGGGGGTGGTCAAGTATTACCCTATCCTGAGAAACCCGAACTGGCGGAAACAAGGGATATATATCCCAAAGTGCCCGCAAGTCAGGAAGAAAAATATTCACGTACAAAAACTTTTTTCCCCAGACCCTTGTATGAAAGCGAAGAGAAACCATCGAATTCAGGACTGCCTTTTGTTCAACCTCCATATGGGGAAGAGCGCAGGTCCTTTAATACTGGAACTTTATTCCCGAAGCCAAATTATGGTGGAGGACCAAGTGAAACGCATCCTACTGCCCCGAGTTTTACTCCTCCGCCTACTGCCCCGAGTTTTACTCCTCCATTGACCCCACAGATATTACATGACACAACTCTAAGAAGGGTACTAGTGGAAAAGGAGCAAGAGGCTCTAGCTAGACAAAGAACAGAAATAATTCAGAAAATTTCTCAGATAAATACCAGTCCTGAGGCATTGACTATTCCAGTAACTATTGGACCGGTGGTCCCGTTATACGGAAATGGTCAGGGAAATCCGATTACTCCAGTCATGACCCCAGTCATAGCAACCCCGAGACAGGAACCAATCATCATAGATGATCAGTCCAGTGAGTGCGAGTCTGAAGTTGCATTCTTGGAATTGCCAAACAAACAGACTGCAAAGGGAACACAGCTGAGGTATAACCCTTTTAATGCAAAGGAAATTAAATTAGAGACAGCAACAGGTACTAGGAATGTCTCTCTGGTAACTCCGGATGAAATTGAGAGTTGGAGTCGTGAATTAGAAAAGCAGACTCCGCAAACAAAGCCTTTAGACCTCTACAAGCTGAGGGTTGAAATAGAAGAATTAATGGCAGGAAATGTGGGGTTGGATCGATTGAATACCTACTCTGAGGAAGAATTGTCGTTCATATGTAAAAGCTTTACAAGGAACACCAGAGTGCTCCATGAAAAACTGACCGAAACAGCAATTAGTATGGGGGTAGATATCTCAAAATCCAAGCCCTTACAGAAACCGTACAGAGCAGACTTCTCAGACAAGGATATAGAACACCTGAATGTGGCAGGAAAGAAGCTACAGATTAAAGAATTAATGGGGGTACTGCAGAAATGGGGAGATGTGGAAAAATGGAGAAGCAGGTGGGCGAAAAAGAGGGAAGAGGTTCGCTCCCGACAAGTGACTCCCGAGTTTGCTTTAAGAGAGGTAGAAAAACCTGAGCAGTTATGCCCCATGCGCGAAGTTCCAGGAGGGAAATATGTGCATGTCCCCTGGTCTAGACAGGATATTGTGTCCTTCACGAACGATTTTCCAAAATTAAGAGAGAAACCAGTTGACTGGTACCGGCAGGTGGAGAGGTTCGTGAAGGTACAGAAATGTCTGTGGAAAGACCTGGATGGGTTTTTCGACATTGTGGTTCCAGTAGATTTATGGACCCAGTGTAAAATAAACATAAATTGGCCCAGTGAAGAGTATCCCAGAGACAAGGACACAGGGGAGCCATCAAAGGAAGTCATGCGAAAATATGAGCAGGTAATTCAGCACTTGAAAGAAAAGGTGCCCGCCAAGGAAACTGATTGGACAAAAATAGATAGAACAACACAGGAAAGGGACGAGACAGTGCATTCCTTCTATGAAAGGTTATTGCAGGTATTTAAAACATACAGTGGTATTGACAACATCGACCTGAAGGATATGACACACTTTATTTACAGGTTTGTAAATGGTTTAAGACCTGAAATTTGTCAGTGGATAAAAGACAATAAAATCTGTTGGCATACTAAAAAAATGGATGAGGTCCTGCGGTACGCTAAGTACTGCGAGGACGAGATGGCAGAAAAGAAAAAGGCCCTTAAGGAGAAGGTTATGTGGGCTCAGGTGAAGCTCGCAGAACAACAGGAAAAACAATTGAGTAACATGGTTAAAAATGCTGAGAACAAAAGTCCTGGGGGAGGGGGTGGAGGAAAGCCCCGGCCCAAATTTAGCAGGGAAGAGGCTATGAAAAAATTTCCCTGCCATCAGTGCGGCGAAATTGGACACTGGCGAAACGAGTGTCCCCAATTAGTCGATGTTAATGAGACAACTCCTGATTTAATTCCACAGACGCAGAAAGAAAGACCAAGAAAGACTCAACCCCAGGTAAAAACAGTTCAGGTGCCTCGAGCACCCAAACAGGTATACAGGGGAAGACAGGCAGAAAATGAAGAGATAGAGGTTTGGGAAAGCGGGGAGAACAGAAATACAGCAACTTCGCAGTATCTGCTGAATGATACCTTCCTTTGTAATGATCAGGACTGACGGGGCCTGAGAGGGGAGGACGAGGAGTGCGTACTTGGCGCTTCCTTGCCGGTAGACCAGTCTGGACCATATATTGAAGGAAAGGTTGACGGAAATGATGTCACCTTTCTGTTGGACACTGGCGCTACCCGTTCTACTGTAAGAACAGTGGACGTTCCAAACCTGCCCCTCTCGGGAGAAAACATCCAAGTAGTAGGTGTATCTAATCAATTGATTAGTACTCCTGTTACCGAACCAATGGAGATTTCAATTGGAAATTTTAAACAGATGCATAGATTTGTAGTCTGTGACACCAGTCCAGTAAATTTACTGGGACGTGATTTGCTGTGTAAAATGAACTGTACCATCTTTTGCACACCAAAGGGTGTCGAAATACAGACCCCAGATGAAGACGGCATTTATAAATTATTGTTGCTTAGACCTGACTCAGAACTTAAAAGATTGACCCTGCAGGACTTGCCCCAAGAACTACAGGAAGCCGTAAAACCAGAAGTGTGGGATTTCACTGGAAAAGATGTGGGTTTGATGAAAGATGTGGACCCCATACAAATAGCCATCAAAGACAATGCAGTATATCCTAACACTAGGCCCTACCGAATGAATGCTGAAGTGAAAGCAGGTGTCACTCTGGAGATACAAAAATTATTGGAAGGAAACATCATACAAGAAGTGATGAGCAGCCCATGCAACTCACCGATTATGGGCATCAAAAAGCCTAGTGGCAAGTATAGGGTAGTGCAGGACCTGAGAAAGGTTAACAAGATTGTAGTTCCTTGCTGCCCTATTGTCCCAAACCCTGCAGTAATTCTGTACCAGATTCCTTGGGATGCTGAGTGGTTCACTGTGATTGATTTGTGTCATGCATTCTTTTCGATACCCCTGCACCCCGACAGCAAATTTCTTTTCTCATTTGCCTTCGAGGGTCACGTGTATTGTTGGAACCGGGTCCCTCAAGGGTATACAGAGAGCCCCTCTATCTTTAATCAGATCTTGAAGAAATGTCTAGAGACTTTGACATTACCTGGGAACTCTGTATTAGTGCAGTACATAGACGACCTTCTATTGGCGTCTAAAAGTCACAGGGACTGTGTAGTTGACACCATTGCCCTCCTAAATCACCTGTGTGAGAAAGGGCATAAAGTGTCCCCTGACAAACTACAGTTCTGTGCGAAATCAGTGAAATATCTGGGACACCAGATAGAAAAGGGTGTCAGAAAAGTCACTTCAGAAAGAGTGAGAATAATTCAAAAGATGCAGTTGCCCCGTACTCAAAAGGAAGTCAGAATGTTCCTGGGTGTTTTAGGGTACTGCAGGCAGTGGATTCTGGGATTTGCAGCCTTAGCCAGGCCCTTGATAAAAATGACCACGAGAGGAATGCCAGATGTTGTACAGTGGGATGATGAAAGTCTAATGGCTTTCACAAGACTGAAAAACTGTCTGTGTACAGCCCCTGCGTTGGGAATGCCAGATTATTCCAAAGAGTTTGCCCTATTCTGTGACACTCGCGATAATTGCGCATTGTCAGTCCTGACTCAAGAACATGGCACAACCAGGAGGCCTGTGGCCTATTTCTCTGCCACACTGGACCCAGTAGCTGCTGGGTTACCAGGTTGTCTGAAAGCAGTAGCTGCTACCTGTGCAAGTTTGGAACAGAGTGAGTCCATTGTCATGGGACATCCTGTGACTGTCTATGTTTCACATGGAGTGGTAATTCTATTGACCAGAACTAAAACACAGTATCTCACCCCTAGTCGGCTGACTAAATACGAGAGGATTCTTGTGGGTGCAGCAAATGTGAGCATTGTTAGGTGCGGTATTCTGAACCCTGCCACCTTACTCCCCGACCCCTCGGAAATGGAAGGTGGGGATGATGATGAACATGATTGTATTGATCTGACAGAGTTCAGTACCAAGCCACGCCCTGACATAAAAGAAGTACCATTGCCTGAGCATGATAAAGAACTGTTTGTGGATGGTTCCTGCCTAAGACATGAATTAGGAGGCTTGAGTGCTGCTTATGCAGTAGTATCTTTTGAAAAAATTGAACAAGCAGGTTACCTATATCA
Source organism: Lissotriton helveticus (assembly GCF_964261635.1). Taxonomy (NCBI): domain Eukaryota; kingdom Metazoa; phylum Chordata; class Amphibia; order Caudata; family Salamandridae; genus Lissotriton; species Lissotriton helveticus. Next base: position 712,914,521 of record NC_136069.1, read on the forward strand.
CATCAAGTCTGCACAAGTAGCCGAATTGATAGCCCTGATAATGGCTTGCAAAATTGGGAAGGACTTACGCATAACAGTGTATACTGACAGTCAGTACTGTTATGGCGTTGTGCATGACTTTGGCCAATTATGGATGCAGAGGGAATTCATGACTTCCTCAGGTACTCCCATTCGGAATGCAAAGGTTGTTCATGACCTTTTAGAGGCCATCCAGTTGCCCAAAGAACTGGCAGTGGTAAAATGTGCTGCTCATCAAAGGAGCATGGACAGAGTATCACTGGGAAACGATTATGCTGATCGAGTGGCTCAATGGTGTGCCAAAGATCGATATATTATAAATCCAAAACGAGGGGGGCCAGGAACCAGCTGCCAGCTTCAGGTGTTTGAGGAAGTGCCTACATGGGATGAAGTGAGAGAATGGCAGGAGTCGGCTCCTTGGCAAGAAAGAGAGAAATGGAAGGAGGATGGGTGTAGACCGAGGCGTGTGGATGGTGTGATTTTGGGCCCAACTGGTATGCCTGTGTTACCCCGACACTTGCTTGGCACAATGGCAAGATTAATACATGAAGGATCACACATTGGTAGGGATGCCATGATTCTGGTATTTCAACAGACTTGGTACAGCAAGAAATTCAGGAAGGTAGCAGAGTCCCTCTGCCAGAGGTGCCTGTCATGTCAACAGATGAACCCAGGCAAGAGGACCATGGTTGAACTGAGCAAGATTGGGAGGTCAGGGGGTCCCTTTATAAAATTACAGGTTGATTTCATCACCATGCCCCGTTGTGAAGGGAAACGATATGTCCTTGTCATTGTTTGTGTATTTTCAAAATGGGTAGAAGCTTACCCTACTCCCAAGAGTGACGCACTGACAGTAGCAAAGTGTTTACTAAAAGAGCTGATACCTAGGTTCGGAATACCATACATTATTGAATCAGACCAAGGTGGACATTTCCACAATGAAATAATGGCTGAACTGTGTAAGGCCTTTGGGATAAGGCAGAAACTTCATTGTGCATACCATCCAGAGGCTTCTGGAATAGTGGAACAAGTAAATGGAACTATCAAAAACAGACTAGCAAAGCTGACAGATGCTACTGGCATGAACTGGGTGAAGGCCCTGCCCCTGGTCCTGATGGGACTAAGAAGTGTTCCAGACCGCAAGACAGGCCTAAGTCCCCATGAAATCATTATGGGAAGAGTGATGAGACAAGCATGGGTGCCAGGAAGCAAACTGTTGAGTATTACTGATGATTTGGTGCTTGAATACTGCAGAAGATTGGGTGACCAAGTGCGTTCTATCTCTCGCCAGATTGGAGACGACGGCATCCTTAATCCAACGACTCCTCTCCACAACTTGGTTCCAGGAGACTGGGTCAAAATAAAGAAGCACACTCGATCAAGCTGTCTGGCACCCAGGTGGGGAAAGAAGCGCCAAGTAATCCTGGTGACAACCACTGCAGTGAAAGTCGCAGGTGTTCCCCAGTGGATCCACGCCGGACACACCCAGAAGGTATTGCCAGACAAAGGATTTGAAGAACCAGGGCAACCAGCAGAGGACCCTGAAGAAGCCAGACCAGTAGCAACTGACAACGAGCAGCCCAGCACCAGTCAGGTTGCAGGAACAGCAGACGTTGGCCCAGGAGTAGTTGACTGCGAACTGCCAAGAAACCAGCCTGCTGAAGAAGTCCAGGAAACTGAGCCAGGAGTAGCTGAAGACGAGCTGCCAAGCATATGGCCAGAAGAATGGATACCGATGATTGATCTGACCGAAGATCCTATCAGAACAAGAGAACGACTTAGTGAAGGTAGAGAGTGGACTAGTCAGGAAAAGCAAGGCACAGGCGAAGAACCTCAGCCACTTGAGATCCAAATCAAAACTGAGGAAGGAGAAGGTCAGACAGGGACAGAGCACGTGATTGATACAGATCCAGTGAATAAGACTGAACAAGTACCCGATACTGAACAGGTACCTGAGACTGAACAAGTACCTGATATTGAACAAGTGCAGGATACAGAGCAAGTGTTCGATACTCCTCCATTAACTCCTGATGTGGATAAGGGACAGACGAGACATAGAGTAATAGTTCGAGCAGAAGAAAATCAAGAGATCGAAGTGCTTGAACAGGATCAGATAGAGTTAGAAAAACGGGTTCAGGAAACAGAAACAGAAACAGAGACAATTGAAAGCCAAAAACAAAATATTCCTGAACAAGGCCAGATTAGCAACCAGGCAGAAGAATTTGATGCTAGCCCTGGAACTAGTCAGATAAGGGAAGTAGGAGAAGAAAGTGGAGAAGAATTACCACAAGATAAAGAGAACAAGAGAAGAAGAAAAGAAAGTGAAGTCCAAGTACCAACTAAGAGAATAAAGAAAAGAAACAACCTTGAGCCTAGGTTTGTAAAAAGACTAAGACTAAGAATAAAGACAGTGGAAGAAAAACGTGCAGAAGCAAGAAGAAGTGCTCGAATAGCAGAGCAGGAAGAAGACTCTTCCAAAAGAAGGAGTGAGCGAATAAAAAGACAAAACAAAAAGTACAAGTCTCCTGAATGGACACTGGTTTTGGAGGAGCTTGAAGATCTTGATATAACTGACGTGAGTGACGGAGAACCTGTCCCAGAGTACTCAGCTGAAGAGGAAGACGAGCCACCGTGAATTTGCACAAAGTAAGCTAATTGTGTAAAGCAACAAAGAGGGGTTCAAGAGACTCCTTCTGAGCTAAAATGTCTGATTCAACAGTGAATGGTAGACCTAGTTGCAGCCGTTTTAAGACGTGTTGCAAGGTGTGTATATGTAGTATAGTAGTACTGATAGTTATCTGGATAGGATTAACAATTTTCATTCCCTTTGCTGTAAGTAAAGATACTAACATTGTCCCTACTGAAGTTGTAAATACTGACAGTGAGGAGCTGACAACACAGAGTGTAGAAAGACATGAGAGAGCATTGAGACAAACTAAACGAGACTTAGAAGCATCAGATGAGAAAGGACTACATTATCATGGCATGAAGAACAGGACACATTTAAATGTTTTCGCAAACTTGTTAATACACTATGTAGAGACTATGGAAATTGAGGATTGCTATGTCTGCATGAAGCTACCTACTTCGGTGGCTGAAGGCGTGACATACCATCATCTGCCATTAACTTATGGAATTTCCTGTAGCATTTTAGCTAGTTTATTTTACAAAAGGGGACCGTTACAGTATTATTACTCTAATAATGACGTGATCTTTTCTGAACTACCTATACGTGGGAACTTGAATCCTGTACATACCAAAACTGACACCATAAGATATATGGGAGACTACTTTCTGACTATAGGGAACATTGACATAGCAGACGCACACAGAGATAACTTGACTTGTTCTTTGCGTGAGCAGGAAAAGATGTTCCTGAACATGGCAGAGAAAAGGAGAATTAAAATTCAGAAGAAGGCTAATGACGAAAGTCAGAAAAAGCCAAAATGGGCAGAAAACATGGAAGGCACCTCATCTGGTGGAGCGGGTCCTGCTCTGTTGCTGGATTTTGAAAAGAAAGGCAAGCTATGTCTTCACCGCGAGAAGACTAGCTATTATAATAATGTTTTCATTGGTTCCAGTGAATGCGAACATAATTACAAGGTAATTGGAGGTTGGGGTTTCAAAAATGGGTCAGAGCCTGTGTTTCCTGGAATTTATTATATTTGTGGGGACAAGGCTTATTTCAAATTGCCGGATCACTGGTATGGAAGCTGCTACTTTGGCATTGTCTTCCCGAAAATATACCATGTGAATGGGAAAGCTGGAAGCAATGAAGATACTAATGGCTTAGTGCGTAGTAAAAGAGAAAGTATAGGTGAAATTATGGGTAGTATTTTCAGTGCACTGATACCTGGAGTGGGAGTGGTTCTGAACACTCACAGAATTTGCAAATTGTCTACTATAGTAGATGTGCTGTCTACTGAAACAGCTCATGGATTCCTGCTGGTCAATACTGAAATGGTTGCGATCAGATCAATGGTTTTACAAAATCGACTTGCTCTTGACACCTTATTAGCGAAAGAGGGCGGAGTCTGCCGGATGTTGAAGGCGCAACATTGTTGCACTTATATTCCGGACAAAAGTGTACAGCTCAAAAGATATGTGAGAAACATTACTAATTTGGCAAAGGAACTCAAACCACTCGAGGTTGATAGTGCCTGGAAGAGACTGGTAGATGGTCTCTCAAATGTAGGTCATTGGCTTGCTGGCATAGGTAAAAGCTTATTATTCAAAATTCTGATGCCTATTGGTATTATAGGTCTTATTATACTTTCCATTTTCTTATGCTGTAAATACCGCAAGCGCACCAGAAAGCACGAGGTTAATGCAAGAGGGGTGAAACGAAGTGTGGATGAGATTGAATTAGAGGAAGTGAATGATCAGATATACAAAAAGGTGAAGACTTCTCACCCTGCTAAAACTGAAAGAGAAAAGCTAGAACGGTTGCTGGAAGAAATAGAACTTTATAAAGTGTGAAAGAAAGTTGGCATCTGGTTCCATTATAATTTGTGATGATAGTAGATATCATCAAAGAGGGGATTGATGAAGCAAAGCTTCGCATATTTTGCGGCTTGCCGAAATCAAGAACCTCATTTATGTGTAATAAGGTAACCCGTGTATGTTTTACTAACGTTTATATTAAGTTTGAGTAAAGTTTGAGACGCTTGCCTATGTGTATTTCTAATGAAATTAATCCATGTCCTCTAAAAATGGCCGCCGCTTGTATTTTAGTTACTGCGCATGCGTCAGCCACACTCACGTGTCCTGACGCGTCTGCAGAAGTGGAGGGAAAGTTATGCGCATGCGTAATTCATAGCTGTGCTTATCATGTGGTACTGCTCGTGCCACTGCTCTTGTATTTCGTCTAAATGTAGCTAACATTTAAATTGCATAAGTTTATTTCTTGATGATGAGTTAAAAGTACAAACCCTGCGATGTGTTTTCATAATGACATTATTATGTATTAATTTGTTTTCGCTTACTTTTCATGTACCGCGGGCAATGGGGGTCTGAGTGAGAGGAGAGCCATATTGGAGGTCCCTTCTGCGCCTGTGCGACATTCGGCAGCACGAGGGACCTTGGCTGATGGAACATAGCCAGCTGGCAGTGATGGGCGAGATGCTCCTGAGAAAGTCACCTCTGCCCTGCGAGAACAGCGAATGTGGCTTCTTATATGTTACATTGTATTGATGTGCTACTGTTAGCTCATGGGAACCCAAACATGCTAGGCGGTCCCAAAATATGTAAATGAAGGCTTCAAATCGTATATTGTGATTGGTGTGTTACCCAAATCCTACCTTAGGACCAATCGAAATTGAGGGATTCTGACACTTTGCAACATTGGGGGGTGGTACACTGTCCCAAAACTGTATATCTACCCTGGGTTCACCTAGTGAACCGTCCGACTTGTCTGGTTTAGCTGACCTGTCACTGACCCAACGCACTCAATAGGTGACTGAAAATACAGAGAGCTGCGGAGCACTCTGTCCGAATTTGACCATAGACTAAGGTTTTACTGAACCTTAAAGTGCTGGCAAGGCACTTAGCTGGGAGTTCGCTGACCCAATCGGGGTCTTGATCTATATCTGCAGAGCGGGTGGAGCGCAGGCGTTGCTTCCTAACTGTGGGTTCCGGTCCTGTCCTGAAGAGGGTCCTGTCCTGAGGGTTTGCTGTCCTGTCCTGAGGTCCTGTCCTGACTCTTATTCCGAGGGTATCCTGTCCTGTCCTGGGTGTCCATTCTGCACCTGCTGTCCTTTGAGGGGTATCCTTCCTTGAGGGTTTCCTGACTTTAACTGACCCGTGGCCAGGGTTTGGTTTCCACACCTTTCTAGGTAAATACTGCTCCGAAATCTCTTGAAATTCTTGCACCTTCTGAATTTCTAACTTTTGCTTCAATAAAGTTCAACATTGCAAATGTGATATTTTCCATGCCTTTCCGCAACTATTGAAAGTCATTTAAAATTTTGCAAAGTTATTTCTATGTCTTCTCATTTGTTAGAAATTATATTTTGCATAGCAGTGTGTCATTTCCTGATATGGTCTAGAACTTCGTTGCCTAGGTTGTTCAAAGGCCCTTTCACCTTAAGTGAAGCGTGTTATTCATTATAAGTTCTTCTATAATCACACACACTTAGTCTATCACTGTTTTAGATAATACTGACTTGCATAAGTATCTTTTCTCGTTACATTTTATTAGTACTTTGATGATTACTCTGCCATTATTTCTTTATGCATATGTGATTTACATTATCTTGGTTATTGATTGCCTTATTTTACTGTATCTCATGCAAGAAAATACTGAACTTTAGATAAACATTTTAAAAAACTTCCAGTTGTCCGTGGTCATTTACACAGTATTTGAATATTATTGGTTGGGTTTGTATTTTGTTGCCTTTCCTTTACAGCTAGCTCCCTGATTCATTGTGGTCATTAGGCACCTGCATCGGTGGATGGTAAGTCGGGTGCACTGAGAATTGGTAGCAGGGAACACACACACACCAAATTGGTAGAGCTCGTGAAGTCACCTGATCGATGTATATGGTGATTTGAAAAGTATATGGGCCCTGAAGCCGGAAACGGCGAAAACTATTGGTCGGGTGGCCTCGCGCGCTCTATCAATGTCACTGACCATGTCATGAATGATGTAATATGTGACATGATCAGCAGTGGATTGCGGGTGCGCGATATATAGTTAGTACAACTAACTATATATGGAATTTCATTGGTTTTGTGTGAGTAAAATAAGGTTTTTTAAATGCTAATTCCTAACTATATATGGTCTATAACCTATGGTTTTTTCAATGAATATATATATAGTTGTAGTTAGGATTGGCTACCATAGGAAATCCGCAACATTCTATTGGGAATAACTCTGGCGCCGGTTGAGGAATTTGTGTGTAATTTTCCGAAATTTTGGCAAGCTCCGCTCCGCTCCTTACGTTGAAGTTTCGGGGGGGTTCGTGGAGTGGGGGCTGAGAAAAAAGGGGGGTCCCAAAACGTGTTTTCCCCATGTTAATTTCCATTGGACGGTCTGACAAGTCTACTGCCCGAACCGCTGAACGGAATTACGCCAAACTTGGCAAAATTGTAGGGACTGGTACGCAGATGTGCCTTTGCTATATTTGGTGAAAATTGCTCCAGTGGTTTTTTTTAAATTAACTTCAAAAACACGTATATATCTATAGGCGCGCTCCGAGCGCTCACCGGTACGCGTACCGGGGAGCACACCCGACGCGCTATGGGAGTGCGCGAGCAGAAAGCTGATTGGCTGTCGGGTGTCTGTCAACATTCTAAACAGTCCAGAGAGTCCACCATCTTTTGTCTCGGTAGAATCGAGACACAAGAGGTGAAAAAGAAAGGGGGATATAATTAAAAGGGGGCAGAGTAGACACATCCTGACCCCCTAGGTTTTCTGAGGGGGCCGAGAAGGACCCTAAAGGGGAAAAAACTTTTTTTAAAAAAATCTTCACGGGGTAAGCGCTGGGTGCGTTCCCAGGTGCGCGCTCCGGTACGCGCACCCTGAGCGCACCACAGGGGAAAACAGTGTAAAAAATTATAGTAAAAAAATAATTTAGAGTGCTTAGAGGTAGGGTAGCCCTGAAAAGAGCTGTTGTGTTATGTGGGTGTTTTTTGTACCTACAAGTAGGTACCAATGCCAAGTCTTATATTCAAGAGGAAAACTCTATTCCCCTCATCTGTAAAATCAACACTATCTCTCCTATAGATGTCTTGCATGTTGTAACGCAAGTTGTTGTGGTAAATGGAACCCATACCATAGTCTCTGAGGAAAGCAGAAACAGATTTATTCACATGTTTCCTTGCTTTCTCAATCTGTGGACAAAATTGGTTGGAGCAGTTCCATTTTTGCCTTTGGCATATATTAGAAAATACCAAGGCAGTTTTTGGAAAAAGTGACATCAATTGCCGAAAGATGTCCTTTAAAAGCATTTCCAGACCTACCCCAGTCAAAGTGCCCAGGTCATTGCCACCACAGTGCACAATTATGAGGTCAGGGTGTGGTAGATGCATAAAGGATTTTACCAATGGTATCAATTGGTGACTTCTTAATCCTCTCAGTCCAATCCATACAATGCCCACATTTGGTAAATCAAGGTTGTAAATACCTCTGTTAGCTGCATATTTTTGACTCCAGTGGACAAAGCTATGACCCACAAACCAGACTTTTGGCATCTTGAAGGTAGATGTGCTTGTATTCAGATGAGTTGTGGAAATTAAATGGCAGTTTGAAAGTAGGAGTTATGTAAAGAAGTGGTTGAGATTCAGTGCACTTGAAAAACAAAAAATGATTGGTGCTTACTTAACATTCTCCACTGAAAACTAGGGTGCATGCTTTTGTTTTTTGAAAGAAGTCATTTCAATGGTTGAGGAAGTTTCAAGAAACATTGCACATGATTAGCTGGTACATTGAGTGGTCAAACACCCTTGCTGCTTTTTTTTGCAACATAGTATGATGAACTTCTGAACTGTGTGCTGGGTGAGGAGGGAGTTACCATGGTAACAGGGGAATGAGCACTGGGGGGATGGGTGAATGTTATGTGACTTTCAAAGTGTTCAAAAGTACAAGCAATTAAAATGTGCAGTTTCTTACTCCACTTAGTTAACTCCTTCTCTTACTACTTCTGTCCTCTTACTTCTACACTCCCCTTGCCTCATTCTCTCTCTGTTAGCGTCATTCTCTCCGTCCCCTTAGTCTCTCACTCCTTTTCTATCACGCTCACTCCGTATAACTCAGCCATACTCCTACACTCACCTTCTTTCAGACCTTTTCCTTTACTTTCCTTCCTCTGTCTTCCCATCCTACGCTCCTTCACTCTTTTCACTTCCCTTACTCCCCTTACTTCATTTCAGTAACGCCTTTTCTCAATCCCTCAGTCCTCTAACTTACTCACTCCCCTTCTCTCACTCTCTCTCTGTTACCCCCATTCTCTACGTCCTCTTAGTCTCTCACTCCTCTTCTATCACACTCACTCCCTATAACTGAGCCATACTCCCACACTCACCTTCTTTCAGACCTTCTGCTTTATTTTCTGTCCTCTCTCTTCCCTTCCTTCACTCCTTCACTGTTTCCCTTCCCTTACTCTCCTTACTCCACTTCACTAATTCCTTTTCTTACTCCCTCTGTCCTCTTACTTCTACACTCCCCTTACCTCATTGTCTCTCTGTTAGCCTGATTCTCTCCGTCCCTTTAGTCTCTCACTCCTCTTCTGTCACGCTCACTCCCTATAACTCAGCCATACTCCCACACACACCTTCTTTGAAACGTTCTCCTTTACTTCCCTTACTCTCTCTTCCCATCCTTTGCTCCTTCACTCTTTTCCCTTCTCTTACTCCCCTTACTCCACTTCAGTAACTCCTTCTCTCAATCCCTCTGTCCTCTAACTTACTCACTCCCCTTTTCTCACTCTCTCTCTGTTACCCCCATTGTCTCCGTCCTCTTAGTCTCTCACTCTTTTTCTATCACGCTCACTCCCTATAACTGAGCCATACTCCCACACTCACCTTCTTTCAGACCTTCTCCTTCAATTTCCTTCCTCTCACTTCTCTTTCTCTACACCTTCACAGTTTTCCCTTCCCTTACTCTCCTTACTCCACTTCACTAATTCCTTCTCTTACTCCGTCTGTCCTCTTACTTCTACACTCCCCTTCCCTCATTCTCTCTCTGTTAGCCTCATTCTCTCTGTCCCTTTAGTCTCTCACTCCTCTTCTGTCACACTCACTCCCTATAACTCAGCCATACTCCCACACTCACCTTCTTTCAGACCTTAACCTTTACTTTCCTTCCTGTCTCTTGCCTTCTTTTGCTCCTTCACTCTTTTCTCTTACCTTACTCTCCTTACTCCACTTCACTAACTCCTTCTCTCACTCCCTCTGTCCTCTTAGTTCTACACTCCCCTTCCCTCTTTCTCTCTCTGTTAGCCTCATTCTCTCTAACCCCTTAGTCTGTCACTCCTCTTCTATCACGCTCACTCCCTATAACACAGCCACACTCCCTCACTTATGTTTCTTTCCTCTTTCACTCAGGGCCTCATTTATGAGAAATAACGCATCGCTGCGTGAAAGCAGCGATGCGTCACTTCTCAGTGTGCTCTCCTTAAGACATTCCTGATGCGTCATATTTAATGTATGACGCATCATGTCGCAAGGAGTTACAGATACGTCAGTATTTCTGACGTATCTGTAAGCGCAAAAGTGACGCATTGCTGGAGTGTGTCACAAAAGTGACACAACTCCAGCAATGCATTCTTTCACATGTGAAAGGGCCTGCGTCAGTCTTACGCCTGCTGTGAGGCAGGCGCAAGATTTTGTCGCAACGGCGTCCTAAAAGTGACGCAGTGAAATCTCATAGATTTCACTGCGTCACTTCTACGACCCTTCCTTGCGTCAATACGCCCCCTTTGCATACATTATACCTGGCGCAGGTATAATGTGGCGCAGGGTTTAAAAAGTGACACAACTACCTAGATGCATCACTTTGTAAATATGACTCAACAAGGCGCTTTTTTTACACCACTGGTGTGTCACAAAAAGTGACGCACCGGCAGCGTAAAAGTGACGCATGGCCTCATAAATGAGGCCCTCAATCTTCTACTCTCACTTTTTCTTTCACTTTCTCTGTCTCTTCACTCCCTTACTCACCTTGTCTCACACTCACTTGCCTTTATCCAGTCTGTATCTCCACTCTTTCCTAAACATCACTGCTCTTTTCTTACCCCTCCACACCCCCGTTCCTTTACTACATTTTCTTCACCTATCCTCATTCCCCATGTTCACTCTCCTTCTCCTCACTCACCTCCCACACTCACCTTCTTTCAGTCCCCCTACTTCACTTCCCTTTCTTTGCTTTCTCACTCATTTTCCTCTCCTCTCTCACTGCACTCCTCTTCAGTTACTCTTCTTCATTTTTTTAAGAATACAGCTATTTTTTGAGAATTGGAGGTAGTTCTAAAAATAACTTTTTTTTTCTTCTTTTTTCAACAAAAACAAAAACAGGGAATGGGAAACTGCTCAACAGGAGCAAAAAATAATAATCAAAATTAGGGCTGGGGACGGCAGCGGTGGTTCTCTAATGCTCGAACAATGATCATAATACTTTGTTCCCCGTAACAAAGTAGGGCATCACAATGTTTGCATTTGATTGTGGCCTCAATAAAAACAGGCTGAATATTTGGGATCAGCTCTTCTGGTCGCCCCCTCACCGAGGCAGTTGCTCCTCCAGTTGAAGTAGAGGCACCATCCCTTGAAGCCTCTCGTGCCAGAGCCCTGACACTCTCCTGGGCATAGTTCTGGGGGTGACTCCTCTGGACGTGTCAAATCATAGTAGAATTACCAAAACTATACTTCCTTCTGGGGTCTCCTCGGGAAAGTACAGTATGGCAGATCTTACACTCCACCTTTGGAGCATTTACTTTTTGTAAGTCCCTCAAGTATATCAAAAAATTTCCAAATGAAATGTTCTTTCACCTTCGGCTGTGGAGGCTCTTCATCTATGAAACCATCTGACTCCTCACTGCTGCTGGATGCTCTGGCAGCCATTCTATCCACAGATTGTTAGCACAGAAAAAAAGAGGTCTTGCTCTCACCAAAGTGAAAGAAGAAATGAAGGAAAAGGGTGGGGTTTTCATTCTTTGGAAAAAAAATCTTTTAGCAACCATAGGCGCTTCCGGGGGCGCTTACGCGGCGCGCCTGAGTAACGTTTTGGTAGCTTTATGGAAATGCAAAATCATTTTCATTCGGAAAATTTAAAATACTGCTTTATAAGTATGGTACAGAATGTCTTGCATTATTATTTAGTTTTCATACTTATTTTTTTTTACGAACGCAGAAATAGCGCTCTCGCTGCACTCTCGGGAGAGCTTACCGGTACGCGCACCCTGAGCGCTCCAAGTCAAAATGATACGGGTAAGCTTACCGGTGCGCGCACCCTGAGCGCACCAGGAAAAAATGATAAAAAAATATATATACATTGAACAAATAATTAAAAAAATATATATATATATATATAATTAATAGTTGTAAAAAACAGCTAATAAAAAAAAAATCGTAGGTTACAAAGTCGATATACAAAGGAATTAGCTTTAAAAAAAACTATGAAATTCACTGAAAAAAACATAGGTTTTTTTCACAAACGTTATAGTTAGGAATTAGCATTTAAAAAACCTTTGAAATTCACTGAAAAAACCATAGGTTTCACACTCGTTATAGTCATTTGAGATGCCATCAGTGATGTCATCAGTGATGTCACTGACCATGTCATGAATGATGTAATATGTAACATCATCAGCAGTGGATTGCGGGCGCTCGAGTTATAGTGAGTCCAACTAACTATAACGTGGGAATTTCAATGGTTTTGTCGTGTTTTATCTAGGAACCTGAATCGATATTCCTATTTTATGCCCTTGTCCGGTTATAATCAATAATATCCATACAACGGCATAATAATCATATCCATAATTCAGTCGTAGCACATGCTGTCACATTAAGCAAGGCTACTTCTCCAGCCCCCTAGTAAGCACACCGAGTTCTCTAAACAAAACCAAGCCTCCAGCAACCTGGGAAATCCCCCTTGCTTTGTTTTGATTTCGTCCTAGAACTCCTGTAAAGCACTATAAGAACGGCCAGTTCTTAGTGACATCTTTATTGGCGTCGTATGTCCAACCTTACGTCAAACCCAGGCACCTTTCAGGTATAAATATACCAACGTTGCCTTAATCAAAAACACGGTGGTGATTCTGGAGCAGAGCAGCTATCTACTTGCCCGAGAGCCCAGCTGATGCGAGAGCCCACGGACGCTGCCCCTACTCCTTGACGCACTGAGAGAGACGCTGTCTTTTCTCCTGCCGAGAAATCCAGCTCCGGTGTTCCCAGATACCTTCGCGGGTTCCTGGGATATCGAGTCCTGAGAAAGAGATACAAGACCTCCTGCTTTCTATTACCCAGGTACGGAACTGACTAAACCCTTACAGAGAATTCTTGAGTCAGATTCTTGGCAAAAAAACCTTAACTTAAACTGCTACTTACTTACTCCTTCCCACGTATTAAGCGGATCACTGACATAACACGTATTAGGCTTAGGTCAGGTACACCGAGGTAGGCGTATTTAGAAGCACCAGTTGAGTACGATTAGTCAATGTATATATGTATGTATATATTTTATCTATTTTAAAGTATCATATGGCTAAGAAACCATATCAATGCTTTTACAGTGTTATTTTATAATCCTCCTTTTACTGTACACACTTTACTTTACCATGAGCATTACAATCGTGGCAATTAATTTCTCTTGTATGAGGAAGAATACTGCTCAATAAATAACACCTTTTTATTGAAAACGCCCATCTCTTTTTCTCTGCATTCTGGTGAAACTAAGTACGCACATTTGGCTGAGTGAAATAGCTGTCTATTGTTTTCACACGACTCTAGAGATACAGTCTTATTCAGGGAGAGCAAAGTTGTCATGTTCTATGGTTGTGAGAAGCTAATCCCTTCTTGTCTATCCAGGGAGCTTAAACTCCTCCTCGTTTATTCGAGAAAGTTTCTAGTGACCTCTGAGCTAGCTGGCAAACGTTAAGTCTAATATAGTCAGTAGAGACCTAGATAACCTCAGTCCTACGTCCACACTGCTGAATAAATTATTCCAATGCGCAGAGCCTATTGGGAATATAGGAACTACACTACAGTTTTGTATGAGTAAAATGTTCAGCTAACTATAACTGGTGTGAAACCAATGGTTTTTTCAGTGAATTTCAAAGGTTTTTTAAATGCTAATTCCTAACTATAACGTTTGTGAAACCTATGGTTTTTTCATTGAATATATATATATATATATATATTACCTACTGGCGGTCGCCAGTCGGTATATATAGTTAGGATTTTTTCTCTATGGGATTTTTGAAAATTCTATGTCTAATAACTTTGGCGTTTGTGGACGGAATTGGCTGAAATTTTCAGGAAAATGGCACATTTTGTTTCTGAGTAGCCCTTGAAAATTTGGGGGGGGTTCTTCAAGGGGGGGCCGAGAAAAAAGGGGGGTCCCAAAACGTGTTTTTAACATTGAGTTTTCCATAGGGCGGTTGGCCTCACTTTTAGCCCGAACGGCTGAATGGATTTGCACGAAACTTGGCAAAATTGTAGGGACTGGTAGCCCGATGTGCCTTTTGTAGGTCTCAATATATGTGCTACAGTGGATTTTGAGAAATTAACGTTTAAAAAAAGATATATATCTGTAACAGCGGACCGGGCAGCGCTCCGCTACGCGTACTTTTCGCGCAACGGAGCTTTGTGAAGCGAAGCTGATTGGTTCTCCGGCGTCTGTCAACATTCCAAACAGTCCGTAGCGGCCGCCATCTTGTCTCTCGGTAGGATCGAGAGACAAGAGGAGGCCAAAGCGAAGGGGCAAATGACCATAAGGGGGCATAGTACATTGTCGCTCACCCCCTAGGTTTGATGTGGAGGTTTTAAAAGGGCCCCGCGGGGCAAAAAAAAATAAAAATAATAATAATCGAACAGCTGAATGGATTTGCACGAAACTTGGCAAAATTGTAGGGACTGGTAGCCCGATGTGCCTTTGCTAGATCTCAATATATGTGCTCCAGTGGATTTTGAGAAATTAACGTTCAAAAAAAGGTATATATCTGTAACAGCGCACCGCTTCGCGTACTTTTCGCGTTACGGAGCTTTGCGAAGCGAAGCTGATTGGCTCTCCGGTGTCTGTAAACATTCCAAACAGTCCGTAGCGGCCGCCATCTTGTCTCTCGGTAGGATCGAACAGCTGAATGGATTTGCACGAAACTTGGCAAAATTGTAGGGACTGGTAGCCCGATGTGCCTTTGCTAGGTCTCAATATATGTGCTTCAGTGCATTTTGAGAAATTAACGTTCAGAAACAAGATATATATCTGTAACAGCGCTCCGCTTCGCGGAGATAACATTATATGTGTATTACCTAGCTGTTGCTAACACCAGTTAGCGACGGCTAGTAGAAGATAGCGACCATCTTGGGCCCCACTTTGCATGTGAGTGATATTTATCACTAATGACATGCAAAGTGGGCATGCCAAGATGTTAGCGACTGGAAACAGTCGCTAACATCGCTATCTCCTATTATCAACTTTTGGAAATATTCGAGATAAGGGCGAATATCTCCAAAAGCTACCACCTGCCCTGAGCAGTTCTTAGCCATGTTATCCAATGGGAGGTGGATAACATGGCTAAGAGCATTAGCTCGGTAATGCATGAATATCGCTGAGTTTTCAGCGATATTAATGCATTGCGGTCGTTTTTTATCGTATTTCCGATAAACCTTGATAATAGCAAGGTTTATCTGCGATAATTTCTGACGGTAAAAAAATCGTTGCTAAGCATCGTTAGGGATAAATATCGCTTAACTTTGGTAATATGCCCCAACGTCTGTTAACGTTCGATTCGAAGGAAATCAGGAAGTGTTGAAAAACATTGTCTGCGCCATCTTGTCTTTTTTCAAATGCCACACTTTTGTCGTGCACGGCAGCCATTTTAGATGCCTTGACCAGACCCACTCTGTGCACGCTGTCGATCCTTAGCATGGCTCCCCACCCTCGCAAGCATCTCCTCCAGGCAGTGGTCACCCCCGCTCTCTGTCTTATGCATGGGTAATAAACCTCCCCCATCTGCGCTGCTGTTCCCTGAGAATCACACCCTGTGCCCGCCCGACACCTCCCTTTCGCCCTATTCACTACCGCACCCTCTGACACTCCTTTTCCTCTGTGTCCGATTGTCCAGGCTGGTCCTAGGGTATCAGCTAGCCCTGCAGATGTAGTTTATGGCCACAGCTGTAAAGAATCACCCCTCTTCAAAGGAGTTATAGTAGATCAAGGCCCACACTCGATGAGATCCGTCACAGCAGAAGCGTTGCTATTATCTGAAAACCATCCTGTATTGTGATTGGGGAGGGGACCGAGCCTGAAGCGGAAGATTCCAGGGATGACTGTTTGTACATCAAAGTTTTTACAATTATGTGTCACATTAAAAATATATAGCACTCCGACAAAGTAGTAAGATTATAAAACTTTAATAATTTATAAATATATACAAGAAAACAAAAATAGTAATAACATATAAACATTTTTAGGGAAAAACAACGAAGTAACGGTCGGCTGTGCGAATAGTCCCAACGCAGCACAACGTCCAGATTTCCGGCGTGGGGCGTCGCGGGGGGTGGGTCATCAGTAGCAAACTGTTGTGCGAATAGTTCCAAGGCAGCAGAACGCGCCGAAATCTAGATGACACGAAAGTGATGTCTAGTAAGTTGCCACCCAGCAAATAACGGCATGGGGCGTCGCGGGGGGTGGGTCATCAGTAGCAAACTGTTGCGCGAATAGTTCCAAGGCAGCAGAACGATGGCACCAAGGTGATGTCCAGTAAGTTGCCGCACTGGTTTTGGTATCCTACAATGCTGCTCCGAATAACGGCGTGGAGCGCCCCGGGGGAGGCGGCGTGAACGGGCCTCTCCAGGTGGAGTGTCATCTGTTGTAGTGGGGCGCCCCTTTACCGTTTCAGTTGCCATTCCGTCCGTTTTTGGTCCACTGTGTCAAAAGCCGCAATTCAGCTGAGTTGCGCCCACTCTTGCGGTGCAGCGATAGGCGGCTGTCACAGGACTCTCAAAATGGCGGCAGGCTGTTTCCTTTTTGGGCCTGGTTCACTGAAATGGCCCTGGGACACCTTGGAAATCGGACGCTTGTCTGCTAGGTCTTGGACCCCATTCTCGAAAGCGTCCCCTCCGCCTTGAGAATTCATCAAAAGTTTTGGGGGCTCCGACTCCTGCAGGCTTCTGGTGGGGAGCGGCTGCCATGATTGCTCGCGGAATGACCACGACTGAGCTGCGAGATGGTGGTGCTTTCATGCTGACGCCAGCTTCAGTCTGAAACATCCAGAAACAAGGTGGGGCTTTCATCGTTTGGGAAAAAAAAAAAGTTTTCATCCTATGAAAAGTGTTGTTTTTAGGTCACATGATCAAGCCTTCCATCATTAGGAAACCAAAAGTAAAATGAACCAATGAAAAGTTTTATAAACAAGTCACATGACCTGTTATGCGGCATAGGGTGTAAAATGCGGAGAAAATACGTTGGCACGTGAGGCGGCGTCAGTAGCGGACCGATGTGCGAATAGGCCGAAGGCAACACAACGCGCCAAGATCCGGATGGCACCGAGGTGGTGTCCAGCAAGTTGCAGCACTGGTGTGGCCATCCTACAATGCTGAAAGTCGGCGTGGGGCGCCCCGTTGGCCTGTGAGTTTGCGTCAGTAGCGGACCGATGTGCGAATAGGCCGAAGGCAGCACAACGCGCCAAGATCCGGATGGCACCGAGGTGGTGTCTAGTAAGTTGCCGCACTGGTGTGGCTATCTAACAATGCTGAAAGTCGGCGTGGGGCGCCCCGTTGGCCTGTGAGTTTGCGTCAGTAGCGGACCGATGTGCGAATAGGCCGAAGGCAGCACAACGCGCCAAGATCCGGATGGCACCGAGGTGGTGTCTAGTAAGTTGCCGCACTGGTGTGGCCATCCAACAATGCTGAAAGTCGGCGTGGGGCACCCCGTTGGCCTGTGAGTTTGCGTCAGTAGCGGACCGATGTGCGAATAGGCCGAAGGCAGCACAACGCGCCAAGATCCGGATGGCACCGAGGTGGTGTCTAGTAAGTTGCCGCACTGGTGTGGCCATCCTACAATGCTGAAAGTCGGCGTGGGGCGCCCCGTTGGCCTGTGAGATGGCGTCAGTAGCGGACCGATGTGCGAATAGGCCGAAGGCAGCTCAACGCGCCAAGATCCGGATGGCACCGAGGTAGTGTCTAGTAAGTTGCCGCACTGGTGTGGCCATCCAACAATGCTGAAAGTCGGCGTGGGGCGCCCCGTTGGCCTGTGAGTTTGCGTCAGTAGCGGACCGATGTGCGAATAGGCCGAAGGCAGCACAACGCGCCAAGATCCGGATGGCACCGAGGTGGTGTCTAGTAAGTTGCCGCACTGGTGTGGCCATCCTACAATGCTGAAAGTCGGCGTGGGGCGCCCCGTTGGCCTGTGAGATGGCGTCAGTAGCGGACCAATGTGCGAATGGGGCCAAAGGCAGCGCAACAATATTTTCTGATTTGAAGACACCACAAGGCGCTGAGATGCCAAGATCCGGATGGCACCGAGGTGGTGTCTAGCAAGTTGTGGCACTGGTGTGGTCATCGTACAATGGTAAAAGTCGGCGTGGGGCGCCCTGTTGGCCTGTGAGATGGTGTCAGTAGCGGACTGATGTGTGAATGGGGCCAAAGGCAGCGCAACAATATTTTCTACTATATTTTCGGAGTAGAAGACACCACAAGGCGCTGAGATGCCAAGATCCGGATGGCACCGAGGTGATGTCTAAGTTGCGGACCGATGTGCGAATGGGGCCAAAGGTAGCGTAACAAGATTTTCTGTATGGAAGATACCACTAGGCGTTGAGATGCCAAGATTCGGATGGCACCGAGGTGATGTCTAGCAAGTTGTGCCACTGGTGTGGCCATCGTACAATGGTAAAAGTCGGCGTGGGGCGCCCTATTGGCCTGTGAGATGGTGTCAGTAGCGGACTGATGTGCGAATGGGGCCAAAGGCAGCGCAACAATATTTTCTGACTGACACCACAAGGCGCTGAGATGCCAAGATCCGGATGGCATCGAGGTGATGTCTAAGTTGCGGACTGATGTGCGAATGGGGCCAAAGGCAGCGTAACAATATTTTCTGTATGGAAGATACCACTAGGCGTTGAGATGCCAAGATTCGGATGGCACCGAGGTGATGTCTAGCAAGTTGGTGTGGTCATCCTACAATGCTGAAACTCGGCGTGGGTCACCCCATTAGCCTGTGAGATGGCGTCAGTAGCGGACCGATGTGCGAATAGGCCGAAGGCAGCACAACGCGCCAAGATCCGGATGTCACCGTGGTGGTTTCATAGTTGAGAGGCACTTCATCTGCAGTGGGGCGCCGAGATCCGGATGGCACCGAGGTGATGTCTAGCAAGTTGCTGTACTGGTGTGGTCATCCTACAATGCTGAAATGTAGTGGGGCGCCCATTTACCGTTTCAGTTGCCATTCAGCTGAGTTTCGGCTGCTCTTGATGCTACAGCGACAGGCGGCTGCAAGAGGACTCTCAAAATGGCGGCCTGTTCTTTGGATTTGGGCCTGGTCCACTAAAATTGTCCTGGGACACCTTAGAACTCGGACGCTCGATTTTTTTTTTCTTTCCTGTACATGCAAAAAAAGGTAAATGCCCGGTATGTTACACGCTTCATCTGCCACGATGAACTCTCCAGAGGAACCGAAAAAAAATATAGTTGTGGTAACTATACCATGCATCGTCATATGGAGAGGTGGCACCAATTAATTATAGTGCTGCATAAAAGAGAGATTTGGAGGAGAACCCCTGACCTGCTAGTACATTCATCAAAGAAGTGGCACTGAGAGCTTCAGAGGCAAGGGAAACGGTCCCAAATATTTAGAAGAACTTTGGAAAGATTAAAATGACATGTTTAGATTGTGGTAAATTAATTTCATGTGGGCAGATGAGTGTTACTCTAATAAATACAGCATATGAACATCATCCTAGTCGATGGTTGGTAGAGACATTTTGACTATATCCTGGACCTGCCCGTCCTCGCCCAAAATGGCGCCGGAATGAATGGGACTCGTAACTCCTTGTTGTGTACTGGTTGCAGAACCTTGAAATCACGAGATACGTATGCAGTTTTGAAGCACATGGCGGGCGGGGACGAGAATTGATTGAATATTTCGACATCCCTATTGATATTAAGTTCTGATGTGTTATTGATTACTGTACTGTTGAAAATTCGAATTAACGTCACCCATGGTACTTGCCCGCAAATGTATATCTAGATAATTTTATTGTAACTGGCCCTGTCGTATTTTAATTATAAAATGTACGTCCACCGATTCCGTAACTGTTAGACACCTTAGTTTTTGCAACCTAATGGCCCGCCCGTTACGTTCCTCTACAGTGTAAATGTCTATTCATCATATACGATTACAGTTTGCTCCGTGGCAGGCCCACGTGGTTATAGGCTCGTATTTGTATAATGAAATTTTCACAATAAAGGTTTTTAAAAGAAAACATGGTAGTAGTGTATACATTGGTAAAGTTTTTAATAATAGTCACTGTTTTAGAATCATTAAAAGGCAAGTGAAATAAAGCAGACCAATTACATGAAGGGTAAAAGGTATAATACGAAGGAACGCAGTAAAGATAAATGGTCAAGGGCTGTTGTGTTTTCTATTCCTGCAACATAAAGTGATCGATAAGAATCTCATATTCAGGCGTATCGGCGACTAAGACAGCAGGTCGACCCTCTTTTGCTCAACGGCTCCGTCATGGGACGAAGAAACGCTCTTTTTCTCGAAAAAAGAATATATTTTACTTGCAGGACAGTTGTAAAATTTCCGGGAAAGTACATTAGCCTGGAACATTATAACATCTATTTAAGAGAAAATAATGTTCGGAAGTAATTAAAAGCGTAATTTTTAGGTCATATGACCAAGCCTTTCATCATTAGAATAAGAAAAGTAAAATGAACCAATGAAAAGTTTTATTAACAAGTCACATGACTTGTTATGCTTACGTTACGCGCTGCGCGCCCCGGATGACTTCCGGATGCGCTAACGCGGCGCGTCATATGACGCATTACGCGACAACGCAGGTCCAGAATATAGTCAAAATGTCTCCACCAACCAGCGGTCGGAACACAACCCCTTTCAGCAGGCTAAATAGTTCTGTTAAATGACAACAGAAGGGACAGGCAACAAGAACCATCAGTCAAAGAGGGGAGGGCTAGTTCTTCTCTACCGGGTTACATTGGGGCGCTACCGGAACTGATCGAATTGGTAGTCTACAGTGTTTCTGGATGTTTCAGACCGAAGCTGGGGTTAGCATGAGAGCAGCACCATTTCGTAGCTCCGTTGTGGCCATTCCGCAACCAATCATGGCAGCCGCTCTTTATCGTTATTTTGGGCGGGGTGGGTGGCAGGGCCGAGCTGTTTTGCAGCCATCATTGTGTGGAGTTCAGTTCATCTCACTAGTTTTGTATTTGTCATGAGGGGTTGTTCCTAATGTTTCTATTTTAGCGAGGTCAAAAAGAGATCCCATTAGTGGCCTACTGATTTTGCTCGATTCTTTTTCTTTTTTTTTACACGATTTTTCGTTATCTGCAAAGACTAAACAGAGTATTGCGACTCTGTGTTTGTTTGTAAATAGAGAATGAACCAAAGAGAACTAATTCTAAAACAGTAAATACTTGGATAACAATCAATCAAATGGAGAGAGAAGCAGGCACGACGGATTACAACGGGGGCAAAGGCCTGCGTTAACTACCTTTCACTATCTGCAAAGAGAGAGTACTCCTAATAGAAATGAGGGGGGGGGCACCATTCAAAGCAGATCAGTGTGCATAAACACGAAAATGTTTTCACTTACCACGTACTTGACATTCGACAGTTTATGATATTTGGTATTAAAAAACCATTGAAATTCACTGAAAAAACCATAGGTTATAGACCATATATAGTTAGGAATTAGCATTTACAAAACCTTGAAAATTCACTGAAAAAACCATAGGTTATAGACCATATATAGTTAGGAATTAGCATTTGAAAAACCTTATTTTACTCACACAAAACCATTGAAATTCCATATATAGTTAGTTGCACTAACTATATATCGCGCACCCGCAATCCACTGCTGATCATGTCACATATTACATCATTCATGACATGGTCAGTGACATCACTGATGACATCACTGATGACATCTCAAATGACATCACTGATGACATCACTGATGACATCTCATTTGACATCAATGACCACATCCCTGATGATATCATTCATGTGACAATACAATGCATCTCCTCACATTTTAATATAACCTCTGTTTCACCCAGTGTTAAATACAGAGTATAATTTTTGAAACCATTGACACACCAATACTAGTTACTACATACGTACTCACTGATTCCTACGTCTACACACACATTCACTCATTCACCCATACAATCATTCATACATACAATCACTCATCTTTACAACACTATCATATGCACTCATACACCTATACAGACACTCACACTCTGCCACTCATCCATGGAGTTACTCACACACCTAGTCAGTCCTGTAAAGAATCAATCACACTTCCATTTTCTTGTCTATACAGTTAAACATAGAGCACCTTACATTTTCAAACATATAGTAACACATACTTACTTTCTTATACAATCATTGATACAAGTACACATTGATCTGCACAGAGTCACACACCTCCCAGCCAGCCACACACACACTCAGTCTCCCATACAAATACTTGGACAATCAATCAATAACCCATATAGTTAATCATATAGCTACTGATCAACACATGCAGTAGTTTACAGAACAACAGACATAATGATGCACAAATTAAGACAGTTTAGTCACTAACCCATGCACTCAGTGAGACACATTTAATCACTCACTCATACATTCAGTCATGCACCTACTAAATCCTTCGTCCAGACAGTTATACATCTACTCATTCTTCAATATCTAAAACATATTTAAACTTTACAGAAACACACAGTCACTGGATGATGTCATCAGTGATGTCATCAGTGATGTCATTTGAGATGTCATCAGTGATGTCATCAGTGATGTCACTGACCATGTCATGAATGATGTAATATGTGACATGATCAGCAGTGGATTGCGGGTGCGCGATATATAGTTAGTGCAACTAACTATATATGGAATTTCAATGGTTTTGTGTGAGTAAAATAAGGTTTTTCAAATGCTAATTCCTAACTATATATGGTCTATAACCTATGGTTTTTTCAGTGAATTTTCAAGGTTTTGTAAATGCTAATTCCTAACTATATATGGTCTATAACCTATGGTTTTTTCAGTGAATATATATATATATATATATATATATATATATATATATATATGAAAGCTCGAAGATACCCACAGGTAAGGAATGCACTCATCCAGCAGCCCTTATTAAGGCGGGTAAAAGACATCACCGTATCCCAGTCTGCAGCTTCTCATGTCTCGGTTAAAAGCCTGACGCGTTTCTGAGCCTACGCTCGTCTTCAGAGGCTCGACTTGAGTTTCTGACGCCTTGACACTCCCACTAATTATACAATGAACCGTCCTCCAATGGGCGATGTGGGACTTGTAGTCCATGTTTCTTCCCTGTATGGGTGCGTATTCTGCCATTTCACAGCCCTGGATGGGCCCCAAGATGCGGATGTCCATAGATCCCTCGGCTGCTGCTTCACAGTAGGCTCGGCGGCTTCCGGCCCATGATCCCCTGTGGTTCTTGAGCAGGGGGGTGCACACCTTCGCGGCTGGGCTGCTGCGTGTAAATGAAAGCTCGAAGATACCCACAGGTAAGGAATGCACTCATCCAGCAGCCCTTATCAAGGCGGGTGAAAGACATCACCGCATCCCAGTCTGCAGCTTCTCGTGTCTCGGTTAAAAGCCTGACGCGTTTCTGAGCCTACGCTCGTCTTCAGAGGCTCGACTTGAGTTTTTGATGCTTGACACTCCCACTAATTATACAATGAACCACCCTCCAATGGGCGATGTGGGACTTGTAGTCCGTGTTTCTTCCCTGTATGGGTGCGTATTCTGCCATTTCACAGCGGCTTATACCTTTGGCGTCGTTCGATGAATCTTCATGACATTTTCAAAACTAATTCATTGTGCATATCAGCTCCTAAGTTGTAAGTTTGGGTGTGATTCGTCAAGGGGGGGTAAGAAAAAAGGGGTTCCCCAAAACTTGTTTTCTCCATGTTAATTTCTGTAGGAAACTTTAGACAAGGCTACAGGTCGAACGGGTGAACTGAATTCTCCAAATTTGGCAGGGAGAAGGGCCTTAGTCTAGAAAACACACTTTTGTTTATTTTGCGTAAATTCGTTCTGTAGTTTTGGAGAAATATCAAAATTTACTGATATCGATATTTGGGAATTCTGGCATCTGATTGGCTGAGGCGTTACGAGCACCAGATTGCTGCTTATTCGCTGCGAGCGGTGCAAGCGGTTGCAACTAGGAAGTGTTGGCCACCATTTTGTGATTCTGTTGAAGCGAGTAAGGGGAAAAAAGGGCAGAAAGAGTAGGAAAGAAGATGGTAGGAGCACGGTTAGCTCTGTAGGGTCGTTAAGGTGTGCTATAGAGGGAGTGTGCGGCGAAGTATTTACCCTTACAGGTGTGAAAGTGGTGTTTTGCTCAGAGTGAGATGGTGGTGAGGTGAGGTGCCAGTACACTTGGGGATGAAATCATGCACCTAAACCGTGAGCTGAGTGCTGTAAACTGGTGTGCTGTGGGCGCTGTAGGATACTGGCCGCAGTACCATACCTGTGTAAGTAGTGTTAGTATGCGTTTATACTACACAGGGAGAGGGAAGCGAACTACTCACCCCTACCGGTCTGAAGCCTCGAATGCAGTTTTTTAGCAAGCAGGAATAAAGAAAAAAACTTGAAGTATATAATGCAGAATGTTGCAATGCCACAGAAGGCAAATGGTGAAATCAATTGTGTGTAAGAAAGTGCCTGCGCGTACTAAAACGATGGAGTTTGAAAGTTATATAAAAATGTCTTTATTTAAGTGCCATAAATGGACCCACTGGTGCAATAGCTAAGGCATCCAGCTGAGGCAAACGGTAGGCTGTTTTGCTGGATTCAAACGTAAGTTCCTGTATTAGTGAATTCCCCATTACATATTACAGTTCCATGTGACATCAACAATACCTTTTAGAGTTGAATGACTCTAAATTCTATAAGAAAAATAAAGGTAGGATATGATTACCACATGTATCCTTTAAGAAAACTAAGAAAACATTTTTTTTGCAAGATTTAATCATCACACATTTTAGGTATCCTGGTACTGCTTTTTTGTAACACAAAATTATCAACAGTAGAACAGTCAGGAATCTGTTATACAGTAGAGTCTATCTGGTGTGTGTAAGAATTGGTAATAGTTCTACCCACATTGGAACTTTGAGGAGGAACACAAACATTGCACTTCTGAGAAGCACATTCGGTACCCTTCTTGTCAAACCATACATTATTGTCTTCAGCTCTTTCAAAAAAAATCTTGTGCAGAGAGCTAAGGCATCTTGCTGAGGCAAACTCCAACCGCTTCTGCTGTTTTGAAACCGAAGCACCTGCCTCAGTGAATTCGACATTACTTGTTACAGTTCCATGTGACATGAATAATAGCTATTAGACATGAATGACTAACGTGTACAATGAAAATAAAGGTAGGATATGATTATCACAGTGTGCCAACCAGTTCCTAGACAATGTCATGGTTTTTGATCAAGATTGGCAACTTGTGAGCACAGGCAGAAGAAGAGTAAATTTGTGTGAAAGGGCTTTGTGGATAACAGGCAGGCAGAGAGAGACGTATGCTCAAAGAATAGACATGGTTTCAAAATGGATGTCGGGTTTAGGCTAATTTAGCAAGTAAATAGCGTATTTGCATAGGCCATACATCATCGATTCCTGGTTAGAGTGGAGACGTAAGCGGCAATAATGAAAACAGAGTTCAAATGCGTGAGCATACTTAGAAAGTTATATATAAATAATTCAATTTAAGTGTATTAAAAAAATTTAAAGGAAAAAGTCAAAAAAGTTGGAAAAAATCAATCCAAGAATAATGTGAATTTCTTACAAGTCTTGGAGTTTGCAGTCCGGAAGTTCTTCAGCGGCTTGAGATGCGTAATGTTCCAATAGGTCATTGTTGCCACCATGTGAGAAAAGCAAAGCGATCCAATTCATATCCTCGAAGGGACAGTAATGTTCCTCAAATGTTGGAGCGGCAATTTGAATTGGCAGGCATTCTGAAAAATTGTCAAAGGTCGCACTTGCAGGAGATCTTTCACGGCTGCACAGAAATTCCATTCCGCCACAATACTTTTTTGTGTTGCATTCACCATTGCTCCACTGCCTGAACAATACTTTAAAGTGAAGACTTTCAGTATTCACAGAAGGCATTTAGGAGTCCTAAAGTTAGAACTCCTAACTTTACTACTCTTAAACTGAGAAAAATCCTAACTTTAAGACTTTCGGTATTCACAGAAGGCTTTTATGAGTCCTAACTTTACTACTCCTAAACTGGGAAAAATCCTAACTTTAAGACTTTTGGTATTCACAGAAGGAATTTAGCAGTCCTAAAGTTAGGACTCGTAACTTTACTACTCCTAAACTTAGGAAAATCCTAACTTTAAGACTTTCAATATTCACGGAAGGCTTTTAGGTGTCCTAAAGTTAGGAATCCTAACTTTACTACTCCTAAACTGAGAAAAATCCTAACTTTAAGACTTTCGGTATTCACAGAAGGCATTTAGGAGTCCTAAAGTTAGGAGTCCTAACTTTATTACTCCTAAACTGAGAAAAATCTAAACTTTAAGACTTTCAGTATTCACAGAAGACATTTAGGAGTCCTAAAGTTAGGAGTCCTAACTTTATTACTCTAAACTGAGAAAAATCCTAACTTTAAGACTTTCGGTATTTACACAAGGCATTTAGGAGTCCTAAAGTTAGGACTCCTAACTTCTGTGAATACCGAAACGAGTAAGTACCTTCTGTGAATACCGAAATGAGTAAGTGCCCTCTGTGAATACCAAAATGGTAGTAAGTTTACGATTTTATCTTAAGTTAGTTCTGTGAATTGGGGCCCCTTGTCTTTATTCTATGATTGAGGATGTCAAAAGTTAAAGTATGTGATCATTTTTGTGTACCCCCTTTGACCAGGTGCAACCAACTGTAGGTCTCAACAGTGGAACAGTGTCTTGATGCCACAATGGAAGATGTTAGAACTTTATCTGAGAGTGGAGGTGAAGGTACTCTGTTCGACGAGGTGCAACCTACTCTAGGTCACAATAGTGGAATGGTGTCTTGATCCCACAATGGAAGATGTCCGACATTACTTGTTGCTTGGTTTTCATAGAACTCCCTCCGTTGAGGTGCATCAGAACCTGTGCTTGCGTAGCTACCTGTTGCACATGATTATTGTACTTGGTTGACTGTAGTCGCTGAACTACATTGCGGTAGAGCAGCTCTGAACAGTGAAACTGGGTCTTGATTCTATGATTGAGATGTCAAAAGTTAAAGTCTGTGATCATTTCTGTGTACCCCCTCTGACGAGGTGCAACCAACTGTAGGTCCCTACAGTGGAACAGTGTCTTGATCCCTCAATGGACGATGTTAGAACTTCATCTGAGAGTGGAGATGAAGGTACTCCCTTCGACGAGGTGCCACCTACTCTAGGTCACAACAGTGGAACGGTGTCTTGATCCCACAATGAACAATGCCCGATATTACCTGCTGCTTGATTATCATAGAACTCCTGCACATGATTATTGTGCTTGGTTGACACCAGTTGGTGGAGTAGTCTGCGGTACAGCAGGTCCGAACAGTGAAACGGGGTGTTGATTCTACGATTGAGGATGTTAGAAGTTCAAGTCTGTGATTATTTCTGTGTACCCCGTCCGATCTGGTGTAACCAACTCCATGCTTTCAAATTCAACGGTACGTGGATGTGAGGAGTTAATGAATAGTGCCTCTGGCCTACACTGCAGTCAGCAGGGCTCACAATTTAGATCGAGTGGTGATTGTTTAGTTACAGAATCCAGTAGTCAAGTAACTAGAATGTATATTGAAATATACACAATATCCTTTTAGTATACTTGCTTGAAGAAATTATTTTAGATGACTTATAGGTTTACTACAATGGCCAAATTAATCTTGCAAGTCCAAAGGAACACTGACTAGTCTACACTGTGGAGGGCAGAAATCGATATTCGAATTGTTTTGATTTATTTATTGTAGAGTTTTCTGTAATTTATGTTGTATTTTGTGAAGAGGAAGTGATTCATGGTTGTCTGTGTGAGTACTGCCTTCAATTAACACTGCAGACAGCAGTGTTCACAATTCAGATCGAGACACTATTATAGATGACGCAGTGCTGTAGGAAAAGACATTGCTCCAGTGCGTTCTGTCTGCACCATGCATATGTATCATTACAGGCTCCCCACACGCTTTTTGTTGCTTTGCTTATGACAAATTGGAGTGCTAAAGTCCACGTTAAATAGCTGTGAGTCCTCGCTGACCGCTCTCTCTGGCCTGCACTGCAGACAGAAGTGTTCACAATTCAGATCGAGTGGTGATTGTTTAAAATTACAGAATCCAGTAGTCAAGTAACTGCAATGTCTATTAAAATATACACATTATCCTTTTAGTATACTTGCTTGAAGACATTTTTTTAGATGACATATAGGTTTAGTACAATGACCAAATTTATCTTGCAAGTGGAGAGGAACACTGAATAGTCTACACTGTGGACAGCAGAAATCGGAATTTGCATTGTTTTGATTTATTTATTGCAGAGTTTTCTGTAATTGATGTTATATTTTGTGAAGAGGAAGTTAGAAAAAGTATTCATGGATGTCTGTGTGAGTACTGCCTTCAATTAACACTACAGACAACAGTGTTCACAATTCAGGTTGAATCGTTATTGTAGATGAGGCAGTCCTGTAGGAAAAGACATTGTTCCAGTACGCTCTGTCTGCACCATGCATATGTATCATTACAGGCTCTGCACATGCTCTTTTTTTAGATTGCGTATGAGAAACTAGGAAGCTCAAGTCAATGCCACATGGCTGTGGGCCCTTTCTGAACGTTCTCTCTAGCGTACACTGCAGACAGCAGGGTTCACATTTGATGTTGAGTCGGTATTGTAGATGACGCAGTCCTGTAAGAAAAGACATTGCTGCAGTGCGCCATGTCTGCACCACTCATACGCATCATGGCTGGGTCCGCACATGCTTTTTTGCTGCTTTGTGTACTGCAAACTATGGAGCTCAAGTCAATTCCATGTTGCGTTGGGCCTTTGCTGACCACTCTTTGTGGCCTACACTGCAGACAGCAGTGTTCACAGTTCAGATCGAGTTGCTATTGCAGATGATGCAGTGTTGATGGCAACAGATGTTGCTCCTAGTACGGCCCGCCCGCAGCACGCATCATCGCTGGCTGTGCACATGCTGAATGCTTTTGATGTGGCTATGTGAGTGCACTAGAACTGATGGAGCATTTATGATATAATCTTTTTGTGTATTATTTCAGATCTATTGATTGTGTCTCAGTATACCACAAGTTGTGGTTGTTTTATGATAGAATTGTTTCTGTATTATTTCACATCTACTGTCCCTACCTTACTGCAGCACAAATTATTGATTCTTTTAATATTGAATCTCTGTGTGTGATCTAATGATTACTGTTGTAGTTGATACTAGCAGCATTAATTCCCTCAGGGCTTCTTTACACTCACCCCAGACGCATCCAGCACAGATGTCACTGGATATGGGACCCTGGTAAAATAAAGGCGTTGGGCGCACGTGCCCGTACCCCCTTCCAGTATCTATCTGTGTCCGTGTGTTTATTATCTATGCATGATACTGCCCCTGGGCCATACTACATTACATTGTGCTGTGGACAGCGTATGCAACAATGTTACCTCTGGTAGTGGAGAAAACCTTGGTTATGTAACTTTTAGGTGTATGGCTATCACAGGTGGAAGGCTACTTTACAAAGTATGAATATTGATGAAGATGATTGTTGCATGTTGTGTGTAGTGTAACATATGTGCACTTTGCTAAAAGTTTAGAAAAAAGCTCTCTAAGCAGAAGATGTGTATCTCATCAAATGCAGTAAAAAGATTGACTAAAATGGGTGGGTTTTCCAATTGTTAAAATGGGAAATTTTATGAACTAACTAAATGCTTTATTTTATGGTCACATGGTAATGGCGCACCCAGAGCGCAAGGAGACCACACCCGACGTGATTTTGAGAAAATATATTTACTATAATATATGTTTATTACATTTAGAAACATGTAAATGTTTAAAATATTTTTCATTATCGCTTGCTCTCATATACACTTTAATGTTATTTAGATATAGTTTTGAGACAAAACAAAATGAGGGAATGGCGTATGTGGCGAGACACCGTACGTCTATGACGTAACACAGGGCATGGCAGCCTGCACTTGTCGCATACGCAACGCGCAGTGGGCATGACCCATTACATATATGACGTAACGCGCGGCTTAGTAGTGGGTACCCGTCGCATACCAAAGTAGCAGGTGGCGCGACCTCATATATATATGTTGTTACGCGGGATGCGGTGCCACAAACCTGTCGGATACGAAATGCGCATCATTTAAATGTGGTGGATAGGAATTGCGTGCTGATCGAGCTTTGTAGACTACCAATACAGGACTGTGGTTTTCTAAAAAAAAATGAAAAAATAATATACATATTTTTGGGGAAAATATAAAACATTACATAATTTTCAGGGTTAAAAAAAGGATAATAGAGTTACCAAATATTAAGGGTCCGATTCCGATTTGTACTGAGCTTTTTTCCCGTACAAATCGTATGCAGAACCGTACCTGTATGTACGATGTAGTACGATGTGTACCCAAAGCAGATCTCTGTACGAATCGTACCGAAGACCGTACAACTCACTAATCCGTACGAATCGCATTCGAAACGCACAGTACGCAATGTCCGTACGGATCGAAGCTGCATTTTCCGACCCAGCAAGTACGAATCGTATCGACAACACTCCGTACTACTCTTTTTCTACCGGAGCTTAAAACGTCCGTGAAAGCAGATTTTGCCTTGAAATGCATACAAAACAGACCCCCCCGGGTATGGTGCATACACCCCATGATTGCAGAGGAACGGTGCATCAGGGTGTACACCCCTGGATTTCAGGGGTACGGTGCATATGTCCCCATGCGTACACTCCATGATCATAGGTGTACGGACCATAGGGGTACGGTTCGTAAAACCCCAAGGTTGTAGGTGTATGGTGCGTACACCCCGTGCATACACCCCTTGATTTTAGGGGTACGGTGCGTATGTGATACTGTTGCCCTCCGTACGAATTGCTCATACGCGGCGTTTACTGTACGAACCACGTACTCATTCCCCGGTCCGAATTTTACTTGGCGGGTCGTACGACATTTTTACAAATCGTACGGTTCACTTTGCAGGACGATGTCGTACGGATTTACCCTTCATTTTCGTATGGTTCGCAAGGATTCAGATGTATTTTCTCGCAACGGATCGTACTGAGCGATTCGTACGGAATCGTATGATTCGTATGGAAACGGCTACGATTACGAATCATCTTATGGATTCGTTTCCCGAATCGGAATCGACCCCTAAATAACAATTAGAAGAAATTTAGGCTTTATAAATATTAAAATATGAAATTAACATTTAAAAAACCTTTGAAATTCACTGAAAAAAACATAGGTTTTACAGACGTTATAGTTAGGAATTAGCTTTTAAAAAACCTTAGAAATTCACTGAAAAACCATAGGTTTAAGGGACATTATAGTTAGTTGGACATTTGACTCATATAAAACCATAGAAATTCGCCAGTGATAGTTAGTTGAGCTAACTAGAACTCGCGCGCCCGCAATGCACTGCTGATGACGTCACATATTACATCAGTCATGACATGGTCAGTGACATCACTGATGACATCTCAAATTACATTACTGATGACATCACTGATGCCATCATCCATGTGATATTCTGATGCACATATTAAAGCTCTAATATAAAGTTTGATACACCCACTCTAAAATACAGACTACTATTTTTGAAACCATACACACAACAATGCCAGATACTACATACCACCAACTATTTCGTAGGTCTATACACACATGCAGTGACTTATACATACAGTTACTCATCAATACAGTACTATAATACTATACTATAATATGTACTCATATACCTATACATACAGTCAAACTCTACTACTCATCCATAGAGTTACATACACCTAGTCAGTCATGCAAAGAATGGATTACATACTCATCTACTTATGTATAGAGTTATACACACCAACTAGTTATGTATACACACACCACATCACTTATTTATGCAGATACTAACACATACTTAGTGTCTTATACAATCAGTGATACAAGCAGACACTCATTTATACACCCACTCTTTAAATAACCTACTCTCGAGTATAGTCATTTATATACTCCAACACTCACATATACTGCCTTAAAACATATGTAGCTACTCACACATATATCAATGAGACATTCTTTCACTCACCAACACACCCATACACACACTAACTCACCCATGCAGCCCTTCCCAGATGCACTTTTGAATCCACACAGCCAGAGAAACACCCACTCAGATATCTGTGCACAGAAACACACCCCTCGTCCACTTACCCACACAGACACTGAGGCACCAATACAGATACTTAGACAATAAATCAATACCCTATATAGACAGTCATGTAGCTACTCACCAACCCATGCAGCTGCTTACACACCAACTGAGAGACTAATACATAGTTTCACACAGTTTAGTCACTAATCTATGTATTCAGTAGGACACGTTCACTCACTCAGTTATACAGTCAGTCAAGCACCTACTAAATAATAACATTAGTGATGTCATCAGTGATGTCACTGACCATGTCATGAATGATGTAATATGTGACATAATCAGTAGTGGTTTGCGGGCGCGTGAGTTACAGTTAGTACAACTAACTATAACGGAGGAATTTCAATGGTTTTGTACGAGTGAAATGATCAGCTAACTATAACACTCCTAAAACCTATGTTTTTTTTAGTGAATTTCAAAGGTTTTTTAAATGATAATTCCTAACTATCACATGTGTGAAACCTATGTTTTTTTAGTGAATTTCTAAGGTTTTTTAAATGCTAATTGCCAACTATAACATGTGTGAAACCAATGGAGTTTTCAGTGAATTTCTAAGGTTTTTTTAAATGCTATTCCCTAACTATAACACGTGTGAAACCTATGATTTTTTCAGTGAATTTCTAAAGTTCTTATAATGATACTTTATTAATTATAATTTTTTTTATATTGTTTTACTCCTTTTTTTAAATCTATTTTTGTTTAGATATATTATTTTTTAAATTACATTAAACATATTTAATAAAAAATATATATTTTTAAATTAAAATATATATTTTTGTTCATTTAAATATATTTATATAATTTTCTATATATTTTTTTCTATTGTTTTTAGAGTCACGCACCCTTCTCGTTCACTGCACAGAACGTGTCCGCCATTTTAGGATTGCTGTGTAGGATCCGCCTAGGGTGTGCAACGAGTACGACTTTCCCAACACGAAAGCTATGCGATTGGTACGCGATATATAGCGCATTCGCAACATGTACGTATTTCGCAACTTGCCGGTTGCGCATGACGTCATACACACATCAGACGCGGTGAGTGCTCGACGCCCCTTACATTTATTTAATGTTCTAAAACTTATAGGGACTGAGGAGAGAGCCATCGACGCTTTGGAATCGGCGTTCCCTGAACTTGGAGTGCGAGTCACAGTAAACTCGGACAGGTCACCCAGCCGGGCCGGGCGCAGTGAAGGGCCTTCGGAGGTCTAAGGGAGGCGGCGCCCCTTGGTGGAAGGAGCTGTTACCCGCGGGCTGCTGGCTTTGTGTTACGCGCTCGTGTGTTTGTTCGCTGCTCAACAGAGGTGGAGAAGGCGGCGGGAGCAGCTCGGGAGGCTGGTGCTGCCGCTGCCGCTCGGAACCGACGGGGGATAGAGGTGGAGGCAGCGGGTAGAGCGGAGCTGCAAAGGGAACGCTCCACAGCGCCACAGCGGGGAAAAGAACACACGGGAGGTGCACTGGAGACACCAGAGAGTCAGAACCCGGCGGAGCCCCCCGGAGCAAAAAGGAGCTCGCCGGTGGTATGGGCAGAAGCAGCCCGAGCTCATAGAAAAAACACAAGAGCTGCCCATCGTGTTGCAACCAGAGGTGGAATAACAATCCCAGCAATCAAAGCATCGTGTTGGTAAAGACTAGGAGCATTGAAGGGGAGAAAAGGCGGAGTAAAGTAGAAAAACCACTGAGACCCCCGGTAAGTGCTGCATCTATTTGCTCTTATACTTCAAGTTGGGAGGCTGGGTGCTCTGGGGGAGATCTTTGGACTGCAGCAGGGATTTCTGAGGGTGAAGGTGTGGGAGAGAAAGCGCCTAACCTAGTAAAACTGGATAGATCCAAAGTGCCCATCATGGAAAAGAAGTGTCTGAGAGAAGGGAGACCTACTGGGGGGGGTACAGTTTGAGAAGTCTGAAAAACAGTAAGCAGGAAACCAAAGAAACCAAGGGGTCTAAAAACACAAAAGTTATAAATACTCTAACCTACCCAGAGACGGTGAAAAGGATATAGGCAAGGACCAAGACCAAGATAAAAATATAGGAAAAGGCAAGACCTACGCCACCCCGAGAGAATTTAGAAAGAGAAGCAAGAAGTGTGCTGCTCCTCTGTCACGGGCCACCAGGCTAAGTCTAACAAAGCCAGGAGGCACAAGTGCTCAAAAAATCACCCCATCACTTCGTTCCTTTTTGAAGGTACAAGAGAAGAAGAGCACCAGCAAAGAGAGAACTAAAGAACCTGAAATATGAGCTGCTATACAAAAGGGTTCAAATATGGCAGAGAAATCAAAAAAAGGAGGTTATGGAATAGCATTGAGTAACCAATATCAAGTGCTCGAAACTCCGGAATCCCAAGATAGAGTGTGGTGGTGAATCCTCGGAAGTGGCAAACCACACAAGAGTAACTCAAGGTCTAGCATCTCCCTCTAAAGCAGTACCAGAGGTAACTCACACAAACAGGTATAATACCGATGACAAGGGAGGATCTCAAGCAGAAAAAATCTTGGGAGAGATGATGAAAGAATTAAGAGACAAATTCGCGACATCTAAAAGAAACCAGACCAAGATCCAGGAGACGTGTGAAACGTTAGACCAAAAAATTAACACTCTGATTGAAAGGGTCACGCACATAGAAGGGGAGATAGTAGCCCTGAACCGAAAAACAGAGGCGAACCTGAAAGAAATTAACATTCTTAAAACCAGAGAGGCAGAGTTCAGTGAGAGAATGGAGTCCCTAGAGAACCATGCTAGAAGAAACAATCTTAAAGTTTTAAATATTCCTGAAGGTTTGGAAGGGGAGGACATAAAGGGATTTACAATTCAGCTCCTGGAAGAACTGATCCCCTGGACCAAATCATCAAATCTAGCCGAAGATATCCAAAGGATACATCGTGACCCATTCAGGAAAGTCAAACAAAGGAAAAATCCAAGCAAAATACTGATCAATTTCATGACGTACGCACTAAAGGAAAAGATCTTGAGCGAAGGTCTAAAAGCGGTGTTTTTCTCCAAAGATGGGTGGAGGTGCAGGATCAGATCAGATATTTCAAGAACTACCCAGGATAGGCAGTGGGAGTTGGGCCAGTTTATGCCACAGCTAAGGACACTAGGCGCGAGTGTCCAAATGCGTTTCCCAGCCTCTCTAAGGATCATGTGGAACAATAAAATGTTCAATATAAGAGACCCAGAAGAAGTGGAAAAACTCATGGAGCAAATCAAGACCCAACAGGAAGATCGTGCCCATACACACCCTCACCTATAACAAAGCTCACATGTTAAAAATAAAGGGCTGATAACCATCAGTAGACTTATAACGGTGGGAACACAAGGATTAATAAACTAACACTACAAGACAGGGAGCTCAAAAATGGGCAAGTATGCCCAAAGGAAGAAAGAAGAGGGAGGCTTCTCCGGGGGGGGGGGGACACCGCAGATTTTCTCACCAAGAAAGCTAAAATAAACAAAAAAACTACCACAGGGTGGGGAGCAAATTGGGGAAAAAAAGAAACAACAGAGTTCAGTGGCCGTTAATCAAGATACAAGAAAATGACCAAGAGTGGTGAATACAAAAATAGGAGGGAAAGGAAAAAAGCTTTAACATGGAATGTAAACGGGCTGCAAATTAGAATACGTAGATCAAGAATTCTGGAATATCTAAAAAACAGTGATTGTGAGATAATTATAATCCAAGAATCCCACTTAACTAAAGAAGAATGGGAGCTTGTGTGTAAAAATCAAAACTGGATAGAACACTGCATTTGTTCAAACCAAAACTGCAATGTTAAAGGAGTGGCGATCATTTTCAAGAAATCCCTCAAAGCAGTGATTGAGAAATCAGAAGTAGACAAGAAGGGAAGATGGGTATGCGTAAGGGCAAAAATCCATAACATCCTATACACGGTGGTGGGCTACTATGGGCCTAATGTGGACGACCCTGAACCACTTCAAAACCTGTACTCCCATCTACTGTTAGTTGATTCTCCCATAATAATGGGAGGCGATTTCAATATCTTGTTAAACCCAAAAGAAGATAGACACCCGATAGGAAAACTACCATCCGCTCCAAAAATGAGAGAGTGGATTGGAATCTGTAAGAGGGATCTAGGGATTATAGATATCTGGAAAGAAAAAGGGAATAAACAGCAAAAATTCACGTTCAAAAACAAAAGGCTTGGACATGATTCCAGAATCGATTTTTTCCTAATAAGTAGTGGCATAGCTGAACTTACAATAAAAGTGGAACACATTCCGGAACATCTCTCAGACCACTCCGCTGTAAAATTAAACCTAATAGTACCTGAACTACCTACTCAACAAAGGTGGACAGTGGATAAGAATATTCTACTAGATGAATCTGTTGTGGCTAACCTAGTGGAAGAAACTCCGCAGTTCTTCGTCCTAAACAAAGAAGGAACAACAAAACAAATGACGTGGGACGCCTATAAAGCATATATAAGGAGGACAATTACGAGTAAAATGGCTCATAAAAATAAGGAGAAAAAAGCTTTCATAAAAAATATTGAAAATGATCTGAAAGGCCTCAATGTAGAAATGAAAAGGGCCAGGACTACTCAAGAGTGCAAAGCAATAGGAGAAAAGATAAAAATTAAGAAGATGGAAATGAATGATTACCTGGAAACAATAGTTATGGAAAGATGGTAGGCCAGCAAACTCTCGCACTATGAATACGGTGAAGGATTTGGAAAAATCCTCGCTTGGAAGGCAAGAACGGAGCGGACCAGAAATCGGGTAAACAAAATACAAAAGGAAGGCCAACAGGGACAATTCTCAGAAAATCATGAAATAAGGAAAGTATTCACAGAATTCTTTGCAAAGCTGTATACGGAAGAAACCACCTACTCAAGTGCTCAAATACAGTGCCTGCTTGATAAAATAGAGATTCCTAAAACCTCACAAGAACACATGACATGTATGAACCAAAAAATAACTGAGAAGGAGGTCCTAGATGCCATAAAATCCGTGAAAAGGGGGAAGGCCGCAGGCCCAGATTCCATACCAAATGAATTATATCTGGCTCTCCAGGATAATGTTTTTTAACTCCTCTCACAGACCTCTTTAACGAAATTTTTGTCAACAATGAAGATCTCCCTAAATCATGGAATGAAGCCACAGTCAGCATTCTATTAAACCCAGGAAAAGACCCAACCAAATGCGAGTCATATAGATCCATTTCACTCCTGAACTGTGACTACAAGATCTATACACAGATTTTGGCAAAAAGATTAGGGGCAGTGGCAGGGTCCCTAATCCATTCAAATCAAAAGGGATTTATTAAGGGCAGACACATATCTGAGCTATCTCATGAACCTATAGCTACTATAGATATCGTGACCCAACATAATTTACCTTTGGCAGTCATAACATTTGATGCTGCCAAAGCTTTTGACAGGGTCAGCTGGCCATTCCTGAGTGCCACTTTGGCTAAGTTTGATCTCGGGACTAACTTTGAAAATGCGGTCAAGAACATCTATAAAAATCCATCAGCTAGAATATTGGTAAATGAGGCACTTACAGAAAGCTTGCAAATAAAAAGAGGAATCAGACAGGGATGTCCCTTGTCCACCCTACTATTTAATTTCTACATAGAACCCTTAGCATGTCTTTTAAGAAGTAATGAAGATATTATCCCTTTCGCATATCAAGGATGGGAAAAGAGAGTTGCATTGTTTGCAGATGACCTAATGATATTTACAGGAAACCTAACCACCTCCCTTCCAAAGGTAGAAAATATCATAAGTAATTATGGTGCGGTCTCTGGCTACCAAGTAAATCAATTAAAATCTAAAATAATGGAGTGGAATGGCGAGTCTGGGAACCCTCTAGTAAAGAACAAAATAAAATATTTGGGAATTGAGTATATCAAAAACATTGAAGGAATAACTAGTTTAAACTTCAAGAGAATACACAAGGAAATAAGCACTCTCTTAAAGACTTGGTTGGGCCTTAATTTTTCTTTCCTAGGTAAGTCCAACCTAATAAAAATGACAGTACTGCCGAAATGCACTTATCTGTTTAACCGCATGCGTGCGGGCGGAATTCCGCCCGTACGCTGAGATTTACTCATTTGCATGTTACGTGACGAGCTGGGATCGTCATCAGCGTAGCAGGAGGCTACCTCATGACGAGCCCAGCTCGTCATCAGCGTCGAAGGGGTTAATTCACTCCCCCTAGAGTTTAACAAGGTAGAGATCAAGAAGCTGCATTGGGAGATATCTGAGTTTACATGGGCCTCAAAAGGAGTAAGGATCAGCTGGAAAAAATTGAGAAGGAATAAGATGCAAGGTGGCATAGCCAGCCCTGACATATTGGAGTATTATAAAGCTTTCCAGTTCAAAAATATAAGGTTTCTTCTAGGCAAAGGTGAAAAATGGCCTATGCACTGGAGAGTTTTAATTGGATGTGGAAATGACTACTACCTATACAAATTTGGTCATCCCAAATACTTTAAAAAACTAAAACTAAAAATGATAAGATCAGCAGCAAGAACCTGGTACGATATAAGAAAAACCCTGGCAATACCTTATTATAGTACATTTTCCCCAATATGGGAATCTCCAGGAACACCGGAATGTCTAAAAGATAGCTTCTAAAGGAAGCCAACAAAAACTTCCGGGGCCATTTCATAAGAGGCAACAAGATCATAGACGGGGGGATCCTAGATAGAGAAACCCAGGGGAAGTTATCTAGATTTAAATACTACCAATTAAGCAGCTGGCTTAAAGGAGTAAAAGAAGATGTACAAGGAGATGAAATCATTGAACAAAAACTCTTGAATACAGAACCATTCAAAAAAGAGATATCCTACTGGTATTGGGCGCTGATAAGATCAGGTGAGGAAGATTACAAAGTACCTAAAGAAATCTGGGAAGAATCAATGCCAGACATAGACATTGCAAACCTTTGGGAATCCTCGAACAGTATTGCCAGCAGAGTGGTAAAATCTGCTCCACTGAAAAAAAATCACTTGTTTACAATACACAGAGCGTATTGGACCCCAAAAAAGCTGTCAAAATTTAAAAACAGTACAGTAAAGAAGTGTCCAAAGTGTGGAGTAGAGAAAGTAGACGACCTACATATGTTCAAAGAATGTGTGATGTTGGAGGACTACTGTGACCAGATCGGTAAGACTCTTTCAGAGGTACTAAAACAAGATATTGAGGTAAGCATTGACTTAATTATCTTTGGGGCCAGAAATAAATTGCATAATATTACAATGTCTAAGGGCCAAGAAAATATCCTTTTCCTACTAATCCTGTTAGCTAGGAGGGAAATATGTATAAATTGGATAAAACAATCACCGCCTTGTCACTCCGAATGGTTAAACTCAATTTTTAGGGTATACAAACTGGACAAACAAGGGAGGCAGAGCAAGAAAAACAAGTTTTGGAGTATCTGCGAAACATACAATTCGGCAACCGAAAGGGGGTCCAATGAATAAGGCAAAGGAAACATTGATTTCAAGCAGAGTCTTAAACAGAGTAGTCATAATGACTAGCTCCCACCGACAATCATGTGCCCAGATATGGACAAAAGGGGGTCCTGGAAAATAAGCTAAAGTGCTCCCCCCCCCCGAGCGAAAAATGGGTCGAAACCAGAAACTGGGCCTCTGACTATTCATAATCTAAACCTTTTTTGCTTGATGAGCACTTAAAAAAAAATAAGTGTACTTTTACAGCACTTCATAGAGAAACATGTTCTCAAGATGATGACTTCTGTTTGGGTAATATGTGTCCAAAATATTTGTTTTCAAAATATCTATACTTTCTGGATCTTTTTGTGCTAAATATTCAATTTCTTGTACCGATTTTAGTACTCGATTTCACATTGCTGCAAGACCTAGACTCACCCAAATTATTCTTCTAGATTTGGAGTATAGACTTGCAGATGATAACTGATCTGAGCATTCATATGCTCCAATTTCTCGATGGGATAACATCTTCAAACTGAAATTGTATAATTTCTTCCTTAGAGTCTTCTTGTGGGAAATCTCTTCCCACATTTCTTTCAATTCCGTCTTTTCTGATTTTGTAATATAGGACGTTACATATCGAGCAACAGCAATGGAATTGTCCGCAACATACTGAATATCCATGTTAGCATTCCACATGGACAAATCAACTGGGTTGTAGTCATTTATGTATTTTGACTCTTCATTTCTTCTTAAGTTGTTGGTATTTTTTGGAGACTTTCTTGTGATGGTATGTCGCAAAGATGACATACAACTGTTCACTCTTTCTTTGAATATTACAGGACATGGAAATGCAAAACGACATTTGGTGTAGAACTTATCCTTAGATTTGTACGATCATCAACAGTATTTTCCACATCGGTGGCTTTGGAATCATAAGACTAATGCTCTTAAGTTGTTTTCTTCTGTGCTTTTGGGTACAGCACATGTTGCATATTGTTCAATAAAAGTCAAAACAGTTTCATCCGCATCTGTTCCAAATTTGGGAGCGCCCTTAATCCATAACAGCATATGTATACGAGGAGCACCTCTTGCTTGATACTCCTTTCTCCAAAAGAATTCCACAACTTCTCCAAGAGGAGGATTTTTTTATTGCCGATAAAAATCATCATAGCCTCGAATCTATGATTGAAATACCTGCATAAATTAACAAGATCCAAAGAGCACAATTCCCCAGGTGTCTTGTATTCAATATTTTTTATATCGCAATTTGCCTTTCGAAGAAATTCAAGCAAATCACCCCAAGCGTAGTCAACACAGCTTAGGGTAAGGAACCATGTAGGAGTTCTTATGTTCCGGAGCATACATTTCAGTTCTCAATGACGACGGTACCAATATTCATTAGTCCCACGCTGACATGCCATCAGAATAATGAGTTGAGATTCTAAATGATCATCTCTCTGGTGCACTTTATCCATAAAACCTTTTGTAGATACATTTTGCAGATGTACTCCAGTTTTTAAAATGTGATTGACTGCATATGAAAGTCCGGACAAGTCACTCTCAAACAAAATATGAAATATATAAGGAATACATTGTCGAAATCTTGCATATAATCTTGTTATCCGATATTCAGATGCTGGAATCGGCACAGGACGTTCATCATATCGTCTTCCTTTTCCAGTTGGGAATAACTGCGAAAAACAACAAGCTTCCAAGCTTTCTTCCCATACACTTATGGGACTTCCTTTTGCTTTTTTCATTTGGAACACAGTGTTCCCCATCACATCTTTTGAATGAAGTGGATGCACACTATAATGTTCATAGATTTCTTCACAACTTCTATGTCCACTTTTCAATTTGTCCACTTGACGTTTCAGTATCTTCTGCTAAAACTATTTCTTCTTCTCCCACATACACATTTCTATAGTACTCATTGTTTTTTTATCAGATACAATGTTGCCTTTTGCACTTTCCTAACATCCACTAACTCTTGCCAGATTTTGTTATTCTTAGTCGGCATGCCATTAACAAGAATAACTATTGTTTCACTTTCTACACTGTCTACACCAATAGTTTCAATATTTTTCTTTAAATCTAACAGTAAATACACAACTCTTTTAAGCCTCTTTGTAAGTCTGAAGGAGGCAATTTACCTTTTTTAGGCGCCATACGAACAATAGCCTGAAACGGGTGTACACATTGAATGAGAATAGACTCATAGGTGTTTAAATCTATCAGTTCTGGAGGAATAGCAACTAACTGTAAATTATTATGCACAGCTCTAGCGGGCATTTCATTCTCATCTAATTTGTTATAACAATATTTGCAAATAAGCTGATCACAACCCAAATCAAAACAATTCTCTATCAACAAATAAGTTGCAAATTCTTTTCACTTATCATTATTTTCTTTTTCACTTTTTAAATACAGATCAACACCCCTAGTCTGATTTTTATAGTGAGTTTGCCGACAACAAATACTTGAAAAATTTGATCTTTCACCTGAAATCACCTTAAACTTTGTAATTTCATTTTCCAAAATTTTTGTACAACTATGTTCAACATTCTCTACAACATTTTCTTCTATTATTGTCTGAGTTTCTTCACTCTCTTCTTCAGGACCAAAGTAACAAAACTCAATATCATCACAAACCTTTTTCACATGTGATACTGACCCACACAAAAGAGCACTGTTCAAGTCTTTTAACTTTAGTGCTGGACTTTTTGGATAATACAATCTTCTCACTAACTTCCGCATTTGAGTATGATGTACTACCAACATCCTGAAATGGTAAAAAACACTTTGACATACTTTCCTAAAAAGACAAGCCAGAGAATGACCATGGAAACCAGATTGTTTTCTCACTCTGCAAGGGTCTA
Source organism: Lissotriton helveticus (assembly GCF_964261635.1). Classification (NCBI taxonomy): domain Eukaryota; kingdom Metazoa; phylum Chordata; class Amphibia; order Caudata; family Salamandridae; genus Lissotriton; species Lissotriton helveticus. Next base: position 712,957,165 of record NC_136069.1, read on the forward strand.
GTCCTTGCAACACCTTAATCTTTTGATTAACAATTTTTTTACAATATGCTTGTAAGAAAAAGCATATTTTATCAATAGATTCTTGCCGTACACTACAAATACTACTGCAATCCCAAGTGTACACTGGGGCTTTAGGACGTCTGTCTAGAACTTCATCAGCTATCACTTCTTCTGCATTTCTAGGAACCATTTGCTCTTTGTCAATTGGACAACCATTTCTAACCTCATAAGCTCGACCACTGGTATCAACTGCATGCAACAAATCATTTGTTGTCTGTAAATTACTCTCTTCATTAAAAAAGGCTCAGAACTTGAACTGTGTTTCCATTCCCCTCAGAAAATATCACAAACATTACTTTAGTTAATTATTTTTTTCCTCTTACTTTTGGCCTTCATTAAATGGATTGGTTTATCTAGTGATCGAATTCTCTTTAAAACTAAAATGAATAGTTTCCTCTTTACTTCAAAAGCTTTTTCAACTATGGATTTGATATGCTGCTTCTTTTTATAAAATAGTGTTCTATTTCTATATTTCTTTGTATTTGTCATCAAATTATGGACTACTTTGTTGTAAAATATTTTTTTGTGGATTTCTTTATATTGATTTTCTCTTCTTTTACTATAAGTTGTATCCTTTGTATGTACATTGCCTTTTTTTTCCTTTCCTATTCTTTGCACTTTTTTTGTGCTTGGAACATTTTCAGTGCTTTGAACATTTTCAGTTTTTTTTCTGAATCTAGTAATATTTTTAATAAAGTCCTTTGTGGTCTTACCAGAAATATTTCTCTTTTTAGCCACATTATGTTGGTCTTCCAATACTTGTGGTTGAGTTTTTTTCAAGTAAGTATCCTTTTTCTGACCTTTTCTTCTTCTTTCTTTCTCCGGCACGGTAACTTTATTTTAATTATGCTAAACAGTATCTGTAAAAAATAATCATAAATAAGTATTTATTAATAACTTTATAAATTATACTTTTTTATTATTATACAAACACATATCATATACATTCTGACTAAGAAATTGTAGGCCTCAAGCACAAATGTGAAGGTGGTTAGACCACTACATGCATAGTGTATAGCAGTATGAACCACTCCAGAACACTAAAACCTGGAGCACTGTATGACTACATGCATATTAACTAAATGATCACAATACTATAAGGAGAGACACTGAGTGAATTCATAATTGGTTCACTTTTACTTTAGTGAATAGATTAGTACATGGTACATAAACATTCACTATGGTTGTGCAACAGTACAGATTTAGAGTTTAGAGTAGTTCAGTGCTGTTTGTCTAGTGTAGGGAGTCGTGATGGGGTAGTGTTCTAGGGTAGTGCAGTGGTGTTTGGGTAGTGTAGGAGGTCGTGCTGGGGTAGATTTATGGTTTAGGGTAGTGCAATGGTGTTTGGGTAGTGGAGGGGGTCATGCTGGGGTAGTGTTTTAGCCTACCACTTCAGTAAAGAATTTGTTCCTAAGCATGTGGAATTGCTTAGCATCCAATTTGGACTCCTGTAACAGAACAATATCTCCTTTCTGAAGAAAAAGTGGAGGCAGCACCAATCGCAAAGTAAATTGCAAGAAATCAGAATTTTGCAAAAATAGATTTTTCTTTTATTTTCTTTTTTTCAAAGTGCACAGGACAGCCAACGCGTTTCGCTCCCCAACCATGGGAGCTTCGTCAGGGCAAAATTCAATAGATATTTGTCCACTGCCAACGCAGTGTAGAGTATGAATGAAAAGGACGAGATGCACCAATATGGAGGTGCAGCTACTAATCAGAGGTTCCGTGATGCGACTAAATGAAGGGCCATGGAGTATGTCGAATCAGAAAGTATCAATTTGTCATCATCAGTAACCCATCGAAAGAAGGACAAGTGCGAAGTCGGAAATGTGGCTGCCACATTTTCGACTTCGCACTTGTCCTTCTTTCGCTACCATTACCAGGTAGCTTGATCATGTGATCGGCACGCCGGGTTTTAAAAGTCTGCCCGGTTTCCATTAGGTTGTTTGCCAAATTTTGCCGAGGCCTGTGGTGTGCGTAGAACTTTGTTTCGAGGTATTTGTGACAGCGGCTTATCAAGGACTGCTCTTTCATTTATTCGTCCTGAGACACCTCAATGGATATATATATATATATATATATATATATATATACCTAATGATGACAATTTGATACTTTCTGATTTGACATACTCCATGGCCCTTCATTTAGTCGCATCACGGAACCTCTAATTAGTAGCTGCACCTCCATATTGGTGCATCTCGTCCTTTTCATTCATACTCTACACTGCGTTGGCAGTGAACAAATATCTATTGAAATTTGCCCAGTTGAGCGACCATATGAAAACGAGCTAGCAGGTAAAGCGGCAAGTTTAATCAGTTTGAATGCAGTTGTGCGAGCGCAATGAAAATATGGCTCAGGTTAATGACATTTAAACGTGCAGCATTTGCATGTACTGAAAGGGAAGGGGCCGTTTGGGAAATAGGAAAGTATAGAAAGGATTTGAACTGCTCTGGATTTGTAGATTAACACCAACTAATTGCTAGAATATGAAAAAAAACGGAGTTCATCAAAAAATGAATGTAAAGTATGCTTCACTTAAATAGAGGGTTTGAGCACAAAACTACTGGGAACAAGGAGTAATATCTGTGTTTATTGGACAATGTGACGATGTGGTACCTGCTTGGTGGATTCATGATGATGAGTCATTATTTTGGTATATCGGATTCTTTTAAGTAAAAATATAGAATTTTGCGTATGCTGTGTAAAACGCTATTTTGGCAATGACGAATGTTTCTGTAATTGATTTTATAGTGACCCCTGATGAAGGGCTGACGCTACAGCCCGAAATGCATTGGGTTTGAAATAAAAAGATGCTGCTCAGAACTACCTGTTGTCGTTTTGGATCATATTTATGAAGAAGTCCGGATGGGCACACGCAAATATGAAAAGCTTCCAAAATACATTATGCTATGGATGTGGCGAAAATGAAAATTTTGAAAAGACTGTTTACCATTGGATTAACCTGGAGAAAAGTGGAACGTTATAAAATGTGTTGGATAGTTTATCCAGTTCTTGCAGTGCACCAGGGAGTGGAGCGTAGAATCTGCGCTCCCCACATTTGTATGTATAGCAAAAGGGACCAACAATTAGCATGCAAGGTGCACACTAGTTGTGTAACAGCACCAGTTTCTCTACGCAGGTCTTGTCATACATGAGAAATTAGTTGAGAGACAGGAGCAACGCCATAGCATCAATAATGAAACGCAATAACATCAGTATCAATATCAATATCAATATCAATATCACAGGATGGACATTAGTACTCCATGGTGTCATATGGTGTCACACGGTGTCTAGTAGAGCGTCTTGCTGCTTATGCAGATAAGAATGCACACGATAGTATGTAACAGAGAACAATAGAGCCTCATTCTCACATGATGTCTCGCAAAACGTCTTATTAGCTATGGAGGAAGGAATGCAAACGATAGCATGTAATAGCATCTAGTGCAGAGTGAGCATAGTAAGGACACATAACTACAAAATATTATAGAGTTCCATGAATAAAGGATACTCATTTATATCCAGAGGCAGTTGACCTGGCTGCTTCAGCCGTCAAAGTATCCATGGTTACTTCTTCTGTGCCATTTAGGAGCCGTTTGAGTCTTTGCGGGTCCGCGAACATTTGGAAAGCTCCCTGGATAGTCACCCGGGACGTAGCTGGTCCCACAAAGCCGAATTGGTGTCCCAGCGATCGGTGTTGTGGTCGTAGATTATTTTTGCGCACAAAGGAAAGTATTTGCCCTACATGCTGGTATCTCAAGGGTTTGCAGATGATGGGTCTAGGGCCTTTTTGGAGTTGTGTTATCCTGCCTGGAACTCTGTGTGCCCTGTCGAACTTAAGTGGTTGGATGAAGGTTAGGTTAGTCGCTTGTGTAAACCATGTCTCTAGAAATGAAACACACGAATCATAAGCCTCCTCTGAGCCTTCCGGAATGCCAAATATTCAAAGGTTTCCCCTTCTATTCCTATCTTTCAATTCCGACAGTCTTCTCGTCATCTGGTCCGAGGCTATAGAAAGGGATTTAAGATCCCTACAGGTCGTAACCTCTACATCTTCTAGTCGACTGATTCTTGACTCCGTTTTAGTAAGCCTAATGGCCACAACTTCTTCCTTTGTAGATTTTGCTAGGTCGCGCACTTCTTCAAGTCTACTCAATATACTATCCATTGCTTCACTGACTTCTTTTTTACCTTTGATGGGCGATAGGGGTTTGGTGGTTCAGCCTTGAGTCTTCTGAGATTTTTCGTAGTTTCCTTATCTCCCATGGTGTCTCTTGTTGTGAATGAGTGACAGGTGAAGACTCGGTTTTAGAAAAAGGAGCTTGGGCAACTTGGTTGTAAGTTGGTTGTACGAGCTTCCACTACGGTATTGCCAGATATTTCAAGTAGCAACAGTGAGCGCCTCTATGTATCTGGAAATAATCCGATTATTTCGCAGGATCAAAATGAAATGCAACACATCAGGCGCGTTATGCCACTATATGCTGCAAATAACCGGTAAGCAGTGTCCACCATCACAAGCCATTTACAGTACCTCTTACTTGGATCAAACTCTTGCTTGGATTAAATGTTCACTGATTGTTGTTATTATTGCTTTTATTGTCTGTGCGTCAACTGATCAAAACTCTGCCTCTTGACCTGCATCACATTGTCGTGGGCCGGTGCCGTTATGCCGCCATGCTTAACGAAGTAGGCGCCCAGTGTATTCCTCTCAGCCGCAGGAAGGTTTTCACAACAAATACTATCAAATGCTGGTTATCCCCCGCTAAAGTGTAGTAGTCAGCTTCATCCAATCATTCATTGGTTGCCTGTAATATCCATCGACATCCATTTACTCATTAGTTGCCCGGAAACTTCCAGAGACGCTATACTGTTCCTGCTTCTTTCCTCTCGTACATGATCTGCAGATATTATGAACAGCGTGTGTAGCGTGTACTGCTCTTTCCCATTCTGTTAAAGCGCTCCCCCGTCTGTAGTTATACACCCTGGGTGCTGACAGTTGGTGATGACAATTTGGCCTTGTAGTGATGTTTAAACTGTAGAGAATGGGCCATTGGTGTTTAAGCGCGATTGGAAAAAGCGCCTCCGACCGCCATTTTGTTGAGACAGGTTCATATGTGCAGCGCAATGGGCATCATTAATTTATTAAGCTTGTATATGGTTGGTATATAGGATCGGCAGTGTTAGATCAGGCAACCTCCCCAGTTTATTCAAAGCCTAATGCCTTTGCAGGGCTGAGAGGAACCGTCTGTGAACAAAGCAGGCTCCGCTCTGGCCGATTCTCATATTGGAACCGACGGGTCCACCATTTTGTGTGCGCCACCCGGGAGACTGAAAGACACTTTTAGGAGGTGAAAGAGGCAGCGCTGTACTCACTCAAGAGCCCGGGGGGGCCTCGCCATATAGAGGACGTTTAGGGCGTTGGTGCGTTGTTGCGAAGTCTCGGATTGAGCCCAGCAGGAGCCGTCATGATCGTCAGGACATCAGGGCTCCGCGTTTTCGTCGATGTCGGGCGGGGATTGGCACTTCACATTATCACCGCTCACAGGTCGCACAATCGCCCAGTAGTTAGCCCCAGGTACGACCCCCTCTTCCGGTCTGTATTTCTGTCCTTAGATCCGTTTTCCAACGAGCGAAAGTATCCCAAAAGTCATATGAAGGTGTTTTCACAGGAGGAGAGAAGCATCACGCCGCCATTTCTCCCTGCGTCCAAACCACCTTCCCCTGATGTAATGATTTTTATGTGTTTTAGATGCATATACTCATAATGATCTTTCTTAATATTTTTTTGATTGTTGTGCCATTCTTTCAATGTAATGCATTTGTGTTTTATTGGATTATATATTTTTATATATGTTGTCCATATATGTTTATGTGTTGTCTTATGTATCAGGTGTACTTAGTGTGTTTTTATTTGTGTACTTTTTCAGCCCTGACGAAGTTGCAGTCGAAATGAAACGCGTTGGCTGATGCCCAAATTTTAAATTGAAAATCTAATAAAGGATATATTTTGGAATACATTTGGAATTCTCTGACTTTATTATGGTGCACCGTCCTTCTCTTTAGGCGAGAGTCATTATGTGTTAGTATCTGTATGACTAAGTGAGGTGGTGTGTGTATAATTGTATAGGTGAGTAAATAGGAGTGTGATTGCTTCTTAGCATGACTGACTAGGTGTGTGAGTAACTGCATGGATGAGTGGCGGTGTGTCAGTGAGTACATATGATAGTGTTGTATTGATCAGTGACTGCATGTATGAGTGATTGTATGAATGAATGAGTGGATTTGTGTGTAGACCTAGGAATCAGTGAATGTGTATGTAATAACTGGTGTTGGTGTGTTAATGATTTATAAAATGGTAGTCTGTATTTTACAGTGGGTGTATCAAAGGTTATATTAGAGTGTGAGGAGGTGCATCAGATTTTCACGTGGATGATGTAATCAGTGATGTCATCAGTGATGTCATTTGAAATGTCATCAGTGATGTCAACAGTGATGTCACTCACCATGTCATGAATGATGTAATATGTGATGTCATGAGCAGTGCATTGCAGGTGCGCGAGTTTTAGTTAGCTGAACTAACTATAATGGCCAAATTCCTATGGTATTGTAAGGGTGAAATTTCTAAGGTTTTTTAAATGCTATTTTTTAACTATAAGTACCTGAAATCTATGGTTTTGTCAGTGAATTTCAATAGTTTTTTAAAATGCTAATTTCTAACTATGACATCCCTATTAAGTTGCCTTGAGTCCTGAAAGTCCCTGGTGGCCAAGTAGCACACCAGGTACATTCAGTAAGCACCACAGACTTGCGTTTCAGAGAGGTGTTCTGAGGAAACACCCCTTTTTACTTCACGCTGCAAACGCAGCTTCTGGTGAACTGCTGCTCAGAGGATGAAGTCCACTTGTGTCTTGAGGTCCTCAGGACACAAGAGGACCTCATCGCCCTACCAGCAGTGCACCAGAAGCCGCATTTGCAGAGTGGTGTAAAAAGGGGGGTGGCCTCGGAGCACCTCTCTGCAACACAGCCCTGTGGCATTTACAAGAGGTACCTGGTGAACTAGTTGGCCCCCAGGGATCCTCAGGATTGAAGGAGAATTAATCCCCGAACTTAAGATGCGCCACAGGGCGCGTTTGCAATGTGGTGCAGGGAGGGGGTGGGGCCTGATGTAAGTTAGATGATTAAGTGTCCTTGAATCCTGAGGGTCCCTGAGGGCCAACTATCCCACGGGCTACCTCCAGTCGGCGAAACAGAGCTGCATTGCAGAGTGGTATAAAAAGGGGGCATGGCCTTGGACCACCACTCTGTAACACAGCTCCCAGGCGCTTACTGGAGGTACCTGGTGGGCTAGTTGGCACGCAAGGACCCTTAGGATTGAAGAGGACTTTAAACTCCAACTTGATATGTGCCACAGGGTGCATTTGCTCACTTGTGAAATCAGGCCACTCCCCCTCCCTGCACCACTGTGCAATTGCACCCCCTGGTGCGTTGTAAATTTGGGGATTAATTTCTCTTGAGTCCTGAGAGTCCCTGGGGACCAAGTAGCCCACCAGGTACCTTCACTAAACGCCACAGAGCTGCGTTGCAGAGTGGTGTAAAAAGGGGCGTGGCCTCGGGCCACCTCTCTGCAAGGCAGCCCTGTGGCACATACTGGAGGTATCTGGTGGGCTAGTTGGCCCCCAGGGACCCCCAGTATTGAAGGGGAATTAATTCCCCAACTTAATACACGCCACAGGGTGCATTTGCAGAGTGTTGCTGGGAAGGAGCAGGGCCTCTGGCACAATGCCGGTCTTTTTTTATTTTTTACTTTTTAGAAGGGGGGCTGTGGCCCCCTTCTTTTTCCTTTTTGGCCCCTGGGGCCCCATCCCCCAGGGCCTGACCCCTTTAAAAAAAATCTGAACAGGAAGGGGGCTGCGTGGGCCCCCCTCCCGTGGCCAATCCCGGCCCCAAGAACCACGTCCTCTGGGGCATGGCCACATATATATATTTTTTTAATGAGGGGGGCTGTGTGCCCCCCCTCCTGAGGCCTCTATTGGCCCCAGAGACCCCATCCCCGGGCCAAGCCTTTAGTTTTTTCATTATTTTTGGGGGGGGGAGGGGGGGCACGTGGCCCCCTCCGGGCCACTTCGATCCCTAGGAACCCCATTCCCCTCGGCCGGCCCTATCCATTGGGGACTGTGGGGGGAGCCCCCATGCCCCCACGGCCCCACCGGCTCCCCGCGTCCTGCAGGAGCTGGCATTGCTTTTCCACGTGGGGAGCAGCTGACTTGCAGCTCCCTCCGTGGAAAGCAATCTGCTTTGGATTTTGGAAGAGAGAGCAGGTTTCCCTGCTCTCGCTTCCAAAATCCAAATCAAGTTTGCTATGACAGGGCAGGAGCTGCACGGCTCCCACCCTGCCATAGCAAACAGCAGTGTCCCGGGGGTGGCAGTGTCCCGGGGATGGGCACCCTGGGACACTTCAGGAGCCTGCCCTGGGGGGTGGCGGTCCCCAGGGCCATCAAGGGCTCCTGGAGTGAGGCCGTGTGGTCCCCTCCCTTCGTGAAAATAGCCCTGGGAGGTGGTGGTCCCCGGGGTGCCGTGTGCTACGCGAATATTTGACAAATGCACCAGTCAGTGCTACCTATACTGATCTCCGTGGTGGTACAGGAATATAGTATGACAAACAGGCAGCAAATTTACAAAGACAGGTTGGCATTTCCCAAGATCAAGCAACATTTTAAACTTTGGCTATGAATTGAACTAATCATAGCTTTTTGGTGTGTTAACAACAACAGCTCCGAATTAATAGCACACTTTCTAGTGAAGACCTTGTTTTCTTCTTTTTTTGATGCACTCTACATTTTGGATAATGATGACAAGGTGCCAGTGATACATAATTGTTATCCTTGACATCTCTATCCCTTCTTTCTTCTACTAGAGCGGTGCTCTTCCTACCTGAGCCGCAGCCAGGTGAGGCGTAGCACCATCGTCCTACCCAATAGGTAAGTGGACGGCAGGCTCGAGTTTGCGCCTTATGTGCACACTCATAGTCACTTATGGTATAAATATCTTTATACCTACCATTGAATGTAATGTTAACTTTACACCAATGTTTGTTTGTCTTCTTTGCTTGTTGTTTTATTTATCTGACATGACCACTCAACTATCCTGGACATCACCTCCTTCAGAACCTGGGAGGACCTAGATATATCCAAGACGTACAGGTGACATTCTTGGAATTTTATTTGCACTTGTCACTCACTTACAATAAAGCAGTAGCGAAGATTGGTCCTGATGAAAGCAGCGGACACCTAGCAGGGTCCATACACTGCAGAAACATGTCGACCTACATAATTTAAATAGTAGCTATTTGCTTAAACTACTATGTTCCCGCACTCTTTTTAATTATTGGAAGTTCGAGAGGTACCTAATAAATTTCTTTTCCTCTCTACTCTCCAATTTTATATTTTTCACTTAGTTCACATACTTTATCACGCACTGCTTTTTCAGTTATCAGTGTACGGCTACCTTCTAAACACCCTCATTGACACAGGGGCATCCACCTATTTTATCCACACACTGGATGGATGCAGGATTATCCTCCTTGGTGTAAGGAGTCCCAAGTGATGACAAGGGCGGGACTGAACGATAACTAATGGGTACTTTCACACTTTGGAAGTATCCGGTTAAGCTGATTCACTTATTTTGACTTTTTGCATGAGCTGGTATTGAGTTAGTTGTCAGACCTTAACTCACAAGAGATCAACATGACATAGTAAAACCTATAAATATAATTCAATATAAATTCATAAAAATCACAACAAAACTTCAAAAAAATGAAAACAGTACATTTTATTTGTTGGAAAGAGTAACAATTGTCGAGCTTCATCAACAGTACGAGCATTGGATCTTATAGAGATAGGCTTAAAAAAACAATGACGAGAGAAATGCCAAATAGGACATTCAAAATGGCATGGTTTAGATCTTGAATATCATTACTGAACACATTACAAATTCTTTCTACAACAGGGAAATTCTCCTAATCCCCTGGTACACATTTCAATGCCAAAATGAATTTTTTGAATCAAAAGAAATTAAAGTTATAGTCTGTGCTCAATATTCCATGGTAAGAGGGGGTGTGTTTTTTTCTGTATATGAATGAGACAATTCATCTATATTTTTCCTTTTTTTAACAGGCAGAAATATCAAGTTTGACTTTCTAAATGTGAGGTTTTCACGCCTAATCAATTGATGACCCCAGCGTAACAGTGCTGCTAGTGCCTGTACAATGGTGCCCATCAAACCCAATTTCAGTCTAAACGCCTGGACAGTTGCAAGAGTATTCAAATTACAGAGTTTTCAACACATTTTTCCTTCTATTATATTCATGAAGGCCCTTCTACTATATTCAGGTAAAATATTTCTGAGGCATATACAAGGATTGAGGAAACTTTTAGGCAAAAAGCCAAAATTAAATGAGGAAAAAGACGTCAGCCAAAGTCATCATAAATGTATCTTATACGATTCTCATGAGAAATTGCGGTACTAGCCATATGATAAATGTGGTCCTTCTCATTCAAATTAATAGAGGAAAATTTTCCCAGATAAGGATAAGATTTCACAACTTCCAAAATTTCATGGCCTACTTTCCAATGCAAACTACTTTTCTTCCTGTACCCTTTCCCTTTAAAAATCAAAAATTTACTATTGTCATATTAATTTTAAAAAAGTAACACTGTGAATACTGTTGAAGATATGACAGAGGTTTTAATATGCCTTTTGGAGTAAAGTCAGAATAACAAAATTGTCTGCATACAATGAAAAGTGAATCAGATAGTACCCTATATTTGGTTTCAATTAAAGCTATGGGCCAATCATAAATATATAGTGTTGGATGGTAGTTTTTTAGTAGGTGTATGTAGGTACTTCCCACTAGTAACAAGGCCACAATCACAATATAAAGTCCAGTCAAGGTCCCAATTAATGATTCTCTTGCTCAGCCCTTGGTAGCCTGCAGGTAGGCTTAACTTAGGAGAATTTTAAAACACTAATACACTAAATAAGTCAGACAAAAACACAATAAAAATCTAACACCAATTTATAGCAATTGGAAATATTTTTATTATTAAAATGACACCTAAGTAAACAAAATCCAATGTAGGGAACCAAAGATATGACTTTGTAATGATTGAAAGTAAAACTAGCTCCTAGAAGCAATTAGTGCTCAAGGGATAAAAAAAAGTTGTGGTGGACTGGGACAAAGCCAAGAGTCCAAGCCGCCCACAATGTAACACTTTTACACTTACTTCTAGATGTTATTCTTGATGCAGGAAAGTGCTCCACAGCACCAGCCAAGGGTTCAGAAGCTCTCCCACAATCAAACTGGTCAATCCAAGTAAAATGTAGGTGAAGCTTGCCAGCTGGAGTTATCCTCATTGTTGATGTCGCAGGTAGCCTTTCCAGCTTTTTTCTACCTGTTGCTGATCAGGGAGTCCACTCCTAATCTCTTAAGATAGGCAAAGTCCTTTTGTTGTGAAAGAACATATGAACCTGACAGTGGAGCCTTCCATTTACCTGCTCCTAACCAGTTATCCCTCCATTAATCTAATCCCCTCTATACTAGCCGGGGTCTGTGTGCACACTGAATTGCATCCCCTCTATACTAGACGGGGTCTGTGTGCACACTGAATTGCACCCACTGTCACAATGCTTGTTCCCTCAGGAACCTAACTATTTGAAAACACAAGCACAGGTGCACCACGCAACAAAGGTTGTAAACTAGAACAAGATATGAAGTCTAAATTCAGTCAAGATGTTCTTTATTTTTTTCTCTTTTTATTCCATTTGTAGTAAATAAAAGTTGAGTCAAACTTATGTGACTCAACACACAGTGCAGCCAACACGTTTAGTCCCGGTATAGGAATTCCTCAGGGCACTGAATTTTGGGTGGGTCAAACACATCCAAAATCTGATGAATCCTAGGTTTCCTTGCTAAAGGCTGTTCCCCGTCCGATGATTATATTTAATCCAAAGTCAAGGACGTCTGTATCCAGACCACGATTCGAGTGCTGACTACACAGCGCATCCCACAATATGGATGTCACGTCCCACCATATTATATTGTGGAGCAGTTCAGACAACAAGATGGCAAAGGTTAATCTTCAAATAGTAGAAATGCCAGGGATATTGCAGCAACATTGCTGAAACGTCCCTGGCATTTCTAATATTGACGACGGCCCTATCTACCGACTGTGGGATCGATGCTCTTATTTGTTTCCTTCTTATTCTATGAGACATACATGGTGGGACGTTTTCCTTGTGCAGATATTGGACAGGTACTTGAGGAATTTGTTGCTTTTCAAGCTTAACCCTAATAATGTGGTGTTATCCTCAGGCCTCCATGCACAATTTGAAGATTTACCTTTGCCATCTTGTTGCCTGAACCGCTCCACAATATAATATGGTGGGACTTGACATCCATATTGTGGGATGTGCCACATTTTGTTTATTACTTATTTTACAAAGTGATTGTTGTTGTTGACTTGTCTGTCAAGTTACTTTTATTAGTTTTGGCTAGCTCCAGGATTACTGCTCAGCAGGTGGTTGGTATGCTTTCTGAATCTTCATCTGACCATGATTATGACACTGACAGTGCATGTGAGGAAGAGGAGGTAGTGCAATATTCTGGCAGTGAGTTATGAATTAATCCCCTTATGATAAAGATTCTCTTAGTGTGGATGAAGCTACTCGTAGTGCTGATAAAGTGCCTGTTTTAGAGGAGGACACTGATGTAAGGAGGGTACAGCAAGAGACATCTGGATTGCAGCCTGGGGCTGCAAGACTTCCCATTGGAAGTTCTTGACTCTGGGTAGATCCAAACATGGTGCTGCTGGTGTTGCCTGCTTTTAATGGTGATGTGTGGTGTAGAGGGAATTGTGAAAACATTTAGCCTATTACAGTTTTTTCAGTTGTTTATGGATGATGTATTTTTGGCTGAGATTGTTAAGCAGACTAATTTGTAACCTAAACAGTTTTTGATGGTGCCAGACTTAGGCTCCGCTCTAGAGCTACCTGTAGACTCCCACAAATCTAGGTGAGATGAAGAAGTGTTTGGGTTTAACTTTTTTGATGGGCTTGATAATTAAGCCTTCCCTGTCTTCATATTGGTCTATTTCTTTATTTTAAAATGTATAGAGCACACAGCTACCTCCAACTGAGGTGTCCTGGTGCTAAGGTAGCAGATTCACAGAGAAGGCACATGAAGAAGAGTGAAGTATGGTTAAGGAGCCAGGTTTTTTAAGCTCTTCTAAAGGCCGATTCTGGTTCCGTCATGCAGAGATGAAGAGACATGGCATTCCGGAACTTCGCAGTTCTGACCGCAAATGCTCTGCCGGCTATCCTGGCCTTACGGAAGCGAGGAATAGTGAGCAATTTTATGTGGTTTGATCTCAGGACCTGGTCTTGTTGGTAAGTTTGCGATTTGAGTCTCAGTTAGGCCGGGCCCGACCACTGTTGCCTCTGTAGGCCAGAGTAAGTGCCTTAAATTCAATTCTCCTACTGACGGGTTGGCAATGAAGACTCAGCAGATGGGGAGAGATGCAATGGTGGAATGGTACATTGCAAATCAATATGGCCACAGCATTTTGAACAAATAGGCTGTTAGTCCTAAGTAGAGACTATTAGAGCAGTGCAGACGAGATGCAACCAAGGCATGGACTACAGTCCTCCTGAAATCCATCAGGAGGAACTGGAAAAATTTCCTCAAGGCTCGCAGTTTCCAGAAGTATAAGGAGGAGACCTGGCGAATCTGGGTCTTATAACAGAGATCATTATCGAATTTAAACCCTAGATTTCTAGCCAAATCCACCGAAACCAGTGGAGGATTGAGCTCTAATGGCCACCAGAGCATAGAGGGTGACGGGACCAATTGATTGAAGAAAAGCACCTCCATTTTCCCTGTATTCAACTTTAAGCAATTTTGAGTCATCCAGGCAGGGATACCATTCAGGCATTGTCTAAAGTTGACAAAAGATACCTCCGAATGTTCTTTGAAAGAGAACATCAGCTGGGTGTCATTAGTGTAGGAGATCATGTTCACACTGAGTGTCTCTACCAAGGTCAAAGTGAAGTGAGGTATACATTGAAGAGTAGGGGACTTAATGCCGATCCCTGTGGAACCCCACATACAAGAGGCTACTAGGAGGTAACAAAGGGGCGCAGAAAAATGTTTTGTGAACGGTTCTCCAGGAAAGACTGGAGCCAGGACAAAGTAGTACCCCGTACTCCCAGATGTTTAAGTCTCCCCAGGATAATTGAACGGGCCACAGTGTCAAATGCTGCGGACAGATCAAGCGGCACCAGCATTGCTGCACTGCCTTGGTCTACAGTCTCACGTACGCTCTCTGCAACTTCCAGGAGTGCAGTCTCCATGCTATATTCCGCTCTAAAGCCAGATTGGGAATTATGGAACCGATTGTTTGATTCCCAGAATTCAGAGAGTTGTCTTTGAAGTACCTGCTCAGGAATTTTAGCAGGTGCAGGCAGAAGGGAGATGGGTCTAAAGGTTTTATGTTCTGCCAGGTCAGCATCCATCTTCTTGGGGATTGGCAGTAGAAATGCATGTTAACATACTGCTGGGCAAATATCTATACTCAAAGAAGAGTTCCATATCTGGTTCAGGGAGGCATTAAGACAAGGGGCCAGTGATTTAAAGAACTGAGCCGGCAGGGGTCACCCAGGGATCCAGATGTATATTCATACAGTTCATTGAGAGACACATCAAGTGGTAGTGGACGGAATTCAGACCAGGTCTCATGACGATCAGGAATTGGGTTTTGCTCAAGCAAAGATATGTTGGACATGAAAGTAGAGTAGATTCATTGGATGCTATCCTGAAAGAAGTCCAACAGGCCAGCACAGAGGGTAGGTGAGGGAATCACAGTACTATCTAGAGCCGTAAAACATTGAACAATTTTGAATACCAGTCCCTTGATGGCAACAGCCATATTTCCTGAAAATATGAGTCATGATTGGTATTTACTTCTGCTTCGGATGCTGCATTTTGTTCATAATGCTTTGGCGTTGCAACAAGGTCATCCTGACTGCGACCGCCTTTTTGAGTTTCAGCCTGTCTGTGATCACTTTGTAGATCTATTTTCAGAGATCTATACTCCTGGGAATGAAATATCTGTTGATGAGTCTTTGGTCCCGTTCAAAGGTCGTTTGGTTTTTAGGCAATACATTCTTAGCAAGAGGACATGATATTGAATTAAGATGTATATGTTATCTGAGAATAGGACAGGATG
Organism: Lissotriton helveticus; assembly: GCF_964261635.1. Taxonomy (NCBI): domain Eukaryota; kingdom Metazoa; phylum Chordata; class Amphibia; order Caudata; family Salamandridae; genus Lissotriton; species Lissotriton helveticus. The sequence continues at coordinate 712,972,512 of NC_136069.1, forward strand.
GTTCTATTATTTGGGGTGTACACCGGTAGGGATGTCACTATTGCCCCCCTGGATGTCTGATCACTTTAGGAGTTTCAGAGAAAATTGTGTGGGATCTTGGTAAACAGCTTTTTAACAAAGGTCACCATTTGCGCTGAGATAACTTCTACACTGCTGTGCAATTGTTTAAGGAATTGTTCAAAGTGGACACTCTTGCTTGTGGCACAAACGTAAAGGTTACGCAAAAGAGCTTTTTTGCAAGCAGCTGGAGAGGGGACAGTGCAGTGTCTTGCGTAGTGATGCAAAGCTAGCTGTGAAATTTGTGGACAGCAGGGATGTCTACATACTGACTACCATCCATGATGAAAGTACTTCACCTGTGGCTGTTTGGGGTCAGGTTGCGGAAGTGCGCAAAGCTGTGTGCATTGTAGACTATAATAAGCACATGGCTGGTGTCGATTGAGTAGACCAGAGGTTGGAACCTTACTCTGCTGTTCCAAAGGTTTACATTTGGTAAAAGAAGTTGGCCATCAATCTCTTTAATTTAGCAACTTTAATATTTTTGTTGTGTTCAAGGAGTGTTCTCCTGTGTCAAGAATGACTTTTGTTCAGTTTCAGTAGTCTGTGATAAGCAGCCTTGTTGTAGTGGAACAGGCAAGTGTTCCTTGAGTTGGAGTGGTGCAGGATGTGGCTAGATTGAAAGATCGCCACTTTCCTGATTTAAATCCTCCCACACCAAAAAACAAAACAATCCCAGTAAGAGCTGTAGAGTCTGATTGCGAAGTGGTATATTGAAGGACAGTTGTATGCACTGTGCTGATTGTCTTTCTAATCCTGGGCTGTGTGTGCCCACATGTTTCAAATTGTATCACACACAAAAGAGTTTTTGGGAGCAACCGTGAGTCTAATAGTTAACTGCCTGGTCTGCATTGTTTTACATTTGTAGCTCTGTTTCATGGTTGGCATTAGAATAATGCATTTCGTTATCACGGTTCTGTTTGTAGTTATTGTTTTGTATCTAGTTACAATTGGTTTGTGTTTGCTTTACTGTTAAAAAGTTTAATGCCTGTGTGCGTGGACTGGCATTTTCTCATTGTGGTGTGCATGGACTGGCACTTGGCTGGTGGTGTGCTTGGACTGGTGCTTGGCTGGCAGTGTGTGTGGGCTGACGCTCGGCTTGTGGTGTGTGTGGACTGCAGTTTGGCTAGTGGTGTGTGTGAACTGGTGCTTGACAGACGGTGTGCATGGGCTGGTGCTTGACTGGTAGTGTGGTTGGATTGGCATTTAGCTGGTGGTGTGCATGGACTGGCGCTTAGCTGGCAGTGTTCGTGCACCGGTGTTTGGCTGGCGGTGTGTGAGTAGTGACTTGTTGCTGGTCATTACATACACTGCTAGTCAAACGCTACAGCAAACACTATGTCAACCACCAGCCAGTGTGATTGCTGTGTCAGTCATGTGGGCGTATGAAATTGATGGGCCCTTGAATAGCACTGTCTGTTGATGTGAATGTTGTAATGTGCTGGGCCCACGGCTGGTGGTGTGAATGGCCATGTGTATGTCAAGTATGAAAGGTGTGTGAATGGCCTGCGAAGAAGTTGGTGCCTCAACTTGGCTTTACAGCTCACGAGCTGTGAGACATTGGTTCAGGTTTTTAACTTTTTAATTATTAACAGTGCATTTTCTTTTTTGTGAAATCTCTTGCTAATAAAATATAAATTTTGAACAATTTCACTCACTCTCGTCTCAAATCCAACCAGTATGTGTGTGTACTTGAGGTACAGATGGATAGGCAGTCATATTTGTATTGTGTGTCTTTCTGTGCTAAGGTGTCATTGGTGTTTAGGGAAAATCTACCTACTTTAGATATTTTTGTAAACTAAAAAAAATGGGGAGTACTGGGTGGCGTGCCTCTCATGGATCCCAACAACTTGTTTTATTCACAATGCCATGCAAACCTCAAAACGCGACTATAGTCACACATTTTTCATGCATTACTGTGTCATAATCTTCTGGTATTAAAAAAAACAATGTTCCTACCACCCAGTGTTCCCGCACATCACCAGATTGAAATGGTGCCTTACTCGTGCGGGTGAGCCAAGTACCCATGACAGGCAAAAGCCCAAAACGTGTTGTGGAGACAAGAAAATTACCTCTCACAAAACAACTTGTCTTTGCATGGGGGTTTATCTGGGTGTTTGACCCATGACTCTGTGGCCATCTAGGGAAACCGCCTAAAGCCAGAAATTTCTGTAAACTAGACACCCAGCTGCCAGCATTTTACAGACTGTCTCAGCGCCAAAAAATGATTGGGATATTTTATCGTTTGTTTCAGCCGCAGCTCTGCTGCTCTGCTGCTCTGCTGCTCTGCTCCACATCTCCTGAGCAAGCTGCGCAGGACCTTGAAGAAGCATTGCTTCATTTGGGCAGAGCATGTCGTCCCAAGGAGCAAGAGGGACAAAAGCAAAAGTCGCTCCTGTCAGTGCCGGTCTTGAAGATGCAGAGGGGCTGGCCCTTGACACTTCACAGAAAGTAAACAGGAAGCCGGGGTCAACAAAAAGATTGCGGGGAGACCAGGGGGGCTGAGCTTCTAAAGAAGGCAGAAGCTCTCAACCCTCGATTTCCAAACTGTTTCCTACGGCAAGACCCCCGGGCTCTAAGGGAGAAACTGCACCAATCCCAGAGGGAGAGTATTGTGCATCAGCATCTGATAAACTGGGACAACCAAACTAACAACAGCAGGCTGTGCCATTAATAGAAAATCAGGAGTCTGCACAGGCAGTGGTGCCAAGTGGTCAATTGTCAAGAACAGAGGCATCTGTTTGCCCTACCATTAATATTAAGCTGTCAGTTCCCCTCTGGTCTCCATTGATGGGAATACCAGCGCAACAGTCTCTTTAGCTCCAGGTGACTCTACTTCCAGCAAGCTGGAGTCGAAAACTAGTGGATTTGCAACCCTCGACAGAGGCACTAACAATATCTCAGTGTCTCAGGGTGCGCAGTCCCCCAAATATACTGGTGAACACTTTTGTTTAGTATCGGATGGCTCTGACTTCGTGGTTGAAGATTGCTCATCCAGCTCAAGTGATGGAGATTTATCTGCTAACAACAATAGCAACCCCCATAAAGAAAATGGAACTGTTCAATGACTGAAGAGCGTATGTAGTAAGCAAGAGAGGTGAAGCCAGCTAAAATGAGATTATTCTGATTCTCAGCTTACCTTCTCCTTTGGCGAAGAACATGCAAAAATTTGAGAACGCAAGAGTCACATCGGAACATATAGAAGAACCCTCTTTAACGTCTATACTGGTCTCAATCAAACAGTTCCAGGAAGAGGTATGATCAGACCGCCGGCTAGCTGAGGGTGCTGCCGAGAATTTTGAAGGGGGCATGAGGAAGCTGAAGAAAATCTGTCCCGATATAGGTGATCAGGTCACCATAGTCGAAGGCCACACAGAAAGCATTGAAACCGAAGACTCCACCTTGAAAGATCTATGTTCTTCCAAAAGCGCTTGTATGACAGACGTGATGTGGAAGATGGAAGACCAGAAGAACAGACAGCACTAATACAATCTCCGCCTCCTGGGGATTCCCGAAGGGGTGGAGGGAGAAAATCTGCAGCGCTATATTGTGAAATTCCTGCAAGGAGCCTTTCCAGAACACTTGGAATGGAACAGGGAACATGAAGTTCAGCGAGCTCACTGCTTTCCCTTTATCTTGAAGAAACGGCATGATGGCAGCAACAATATTGTAGAAAAACCCAGGGCCTTTCTGGCATTTTTGGGAAACTTTCTGCTCAGACAGCTGGTTTATGACCAGGCCCGACCTAACTCTCACAAAGGCTTTGATGGGGTGTCTTTTTTGTGAAGCCTGACTTTTGCCACCTGGTGGTCGAGCGGAGGTAGCATCTTCACTGGCTATTTGTCCCCTACCATTAGCTGGGTGCACAAATATTCTTAATTAATCCTGCCAGACTGAAAGTTATTGTGAACGGGGCTACTTGAACCTTCATGTCTGAAATTAAAGCCCAAGAATATCTTGAGGAAATCAAGTCTAAAAAGGGGCACTGTTAGTAATATTATGCATAACAAGCTTGACACATAGAGCCGATCACCCCCTTCTGTTTTCTCTCACTTGCTCTATTTTGGTCAGCTATTTTTAGGGTTTTGGGTCTAGGGAGGAAGGATGCATTTGCACTTTGGAGCCATGCAAGGTTTGGCACGGCACTGGCTTTGTAGTAGGGGTGGGCGGACATTTGCGTTCCGCCCACGGAATGTGCGGTAATTTGAACTTTCCGCCTTCCGCAAAGAAAGTGGAAAAACTGTGCTAATTTCCGCACAATCCCGGGCGGAACGGAAGTTGGCCGCCCGCCCGCCTCCTGCCCGCCTTATCAGTTATATTTAAAGCTGGAAATAAAGCTAAATAAAACTTACCTTATTATTGAACTGCAAACTTCCCGATCGCGGCTTCCTCTTTGAAACTGCTCATGCGCGGGAGCCTGCGAATGGGCATTCCTCGCCAGGAACTGTGAAACTGAAATATCGTGGAGAGGCACGGAGATTTGTTCAATCTCCGTGCCTCTCAGCGATAGTTCATTCCGCAAATTTCGCTCACCCCTACTTTATATCCCCTCCTCCTTCATCCTTTTTTCTTTTCTTGGTTTTCACTGTGGTTTTCTAGGCCTATAGAATTCCAAAATCTCTGTTTGGTAAACACTGCCGGCCGGGTGGCGGGGTCTTACTACAGGCGATCATCACCCAGGTTTTACCTGATTGCTCTATTTCGAGGAGGGGAGCGAGGTGGGGACATGAGGCAGGAGAGACAGGGGGGGTACTGGGTTCTACTTAGTTACTTATTTTTTGCCACTGTAAGAATGAATTTGGAGGAAAAAAAAGAAATGTAAATGTAAACATGTTTTGCTTCACTGTTTCCCAGATAAATAATATTTTCAGGGCCAGGAAAGATGCGGCAGCATTGGTCAGACATCATACATATTTGGGATGTATTTCTTATGCCTTTTATTCTTGGAACTTCGCAATGCCTTAATATGACTAATGCAACCAGCTTTAGAATTGTTACCGTAAATATTTGTGGCTTAGACGATGCTCGGAAGAGACAGAATGTGTCCCAAGGGATGCTATTGCTGGCTGCCTCTGGGAAACACATATTGAGGGATCGCAGATACACCTTCTAAATTCTTTGGGATATTGTTTAATTGGGGGACAACACAGGAAGCGTGTGTGATAGGTGTAGGAATTCTGACCCAACGCAATCATTTTTTACAATCCCCTTGCATTAAGTCTGATTCTCTCGGGAGATGGGAGTACCACTGAGGATCATGGAGTAATTACCACTGAGCCTCTTACCAGGCTAGGTCGCCCCCATGCTCCGCTGCCTGCCAGACAGCCTGCCTGCTTCCTGCTGCCGCTTCGGACGACCCAGCCGCTGCTGAGCCGCCCACCGCTAGTCTCTTTCCGCCGCTGCCTCCCTGTGGCCCCGCCCCCCTCCAGCTCATTCGCCGCCCCGCTCCCGCCACCCAGGTTCTCCTCCCTTCCGGCTCCTTACTTATGATGCCCACGTGTACGCGCAGCGTTCACGTGCAGCGGGCGCGCTGATTGTGCCCGAAGGCGCGCCAAAGGCAAGCCCGTCTGCGCCCGTCCGCGCCTGGACCACGCCCAGCGCCAGGACCCCTGGCCCCCGAAGATACCAGCCCACACGACAGAGTTACGCCGCCGCCACCCTCAACGCACTCAACGCCGGACGGAACCCCGCCTGCTACCGAGCCACCCCGAAACGCACCCACGGACCCTTCAACTGCCAATCCTGCAAGTTCACCTGCCTCAGCAACAACCACCTCAAGTGCATCATGCTCAACACCCGCTCCGTCCACAGACACGTCGTCAAACTCTGGAACCTGCTCGACACAACATCACCAGACGTCGCCTTCCTCACGGAAACCTGGTGAACACCTCCTCAGCACCCGACATCGCCATAGCCATCCCGGACGGATACAAGATCACCCGGAGGGACCGCGTCAATCAGACTGGAGGAGGCATCGCCATCGTACACAAGAACACCATCCACATCTCGACCAACTCCAACGACACCTTCACCGCCGCCGAACACCTCCACTTCCAGATACACACCAACCCCAAGACGACCCTCAGAGGCACCCTCATCTACAGAACCCCGGGACCATGCACGCAATTCAGCAAAGACATCGCAAACTTCATCAGCCCACACGCCCTCCCCTCCGCTGACTACATCCTCCTAGGGGATCTCAACTTCCACATGGAGAACAACAAGGACAGCAACACCACCACCTTGCTGGACAACCTCACCAACCTCGGACTCAAGTAACTGGTGAACAGCCCCACCCACTGCGCCGGCCACACGCTTGACCCCGTCTTCTCCTCCAGCAAGCACATCTCCTTCAGCCACTCCACCAGTTATACATTGGACTGACCACAGCTGCGTCCACTTCAGCTTCAGAAAAACCACGACCCACAACCACCCGCAAAAGGTCCCACACCGGAGCTGGAGCAAGATCACCGCCGAGCAGCTCACCACCGCCCTCAGCCAGAACCCTCCCACCAGCACAACGGACCCCAACAAAGCAGTCAGCAACCTCTCACAGTGGCTGACCGCCTGCGCCGACGACCTCGCACCACTAAACAACCCTCCAAGCAGGCCCGGCAGCAAAAAAGCCCCCTGGTTCACTGACGAACTCAAGGACTCCAAGAAGAACTGTCGCACTCTCGAAAAAGCCAGGCGACACGACCAGACCACAGACAACATGATCGCCCTCAAGCACGCCACCCACAAGCACCACCAGCAGATCCGCACAACCAAGAAGACAGCATTCAAAGAACGACTGGACAACAACGCCCACGACAGCAAGGAACTCCTCAGCATTGTCAAAGAGCTCTCCAACCCCAGCGCCAGAAACAACGACATCACTCCTTCGCAAGACCTCTGCGACTCACTCGCCTCGTTCTTCCACCGCAAGATCACCGACATACACAACAGCTTCGGCGCATCCACCACGCACCCAACCGCCGAACCTATGCCCCCGACCACCACCCTCTGCAACTGGACCCCGGTCCGCACCGAAGACACCACCCGCACGATGAACACCATCCACTCCAACTCCGGGACATCATCAACACCTCCTTCCACACCGCCACCTTCCCGGAGAGCTGGAAGCACGCCGAGCTCAGCGCCCTCCTGAAGAAACCAACAGCGGACCCCACCGACCTCAAGAACTTCCGCCCCATCTCGCTCCTCCCTTTTCCTGCCAAAGTCAGCTCGCCGCCTTCCTCGAGACAAATGGATCCCTTGACCCCTCCGTTTTCCGAGCCAACCACAGCACCGAGACCGCACTGATCGCAGCCACCGATGACATCAGATCCTGCTCGACAACGGGAAAACAGCGGTCCTCATCCTCCTGGACATCTCCGCAGCGTTCGACACTGTCTGCCACCGCACCCTAGTACAGCGCCTCAGCAACATCGGAATACAGGAGAAGGCACTGGAGTGGACCATCTCGTTCCTCGCCGGAAGAACCCAGAGAGTCCGCCTCCCCCCGTTCAGATCCGAGGCCACTGAAGTCATATGCGGTGTACCACAAGGTACATCACTCAGCCCAACCCAATTCAACGTCTACATGAGCCCCCTCGCAGCCACCGCATGCCAACACAACCTCAACATCATCTCCTACGCCGACGATACCCAGCTGATCCTCTCCCTCACCAACGACCCCGCCACCGCCAGAACCAGCCTACACGAAGGAATGAAAGAAGTCGCCGAGTGGATGAAGAACAGCTGCCTGAAACTGAACTCAGACAAGACGGAAGTCCTCATCCTGGGAGCATCGCCCTCCGCCTGGGACGACTTCTGGTGGCCCCCTGCCCTGGGCACCACTCACAAGCCACCACTCCCAAGCCAACGGACCACGCACGCAACCTTGGCTTCATCCTGGACTCCTCCCTCTCAATGACCAGACAAGTCAACGCCGTCTCCTCATCGTGCTTCAACACCCTGCGCATGCTCTGTAAGATCTTCCGATGGATCCCCACCGAGACCAGGAAGACCGTCACCCAGGCACTCGTCACCAGCCGATTGGACTACGGGAACACCCTCTACGCCGGAACCACAGCCAAACTTCAGAAAAGACTCCAACGCATCCAGAACGCCTCCGCACGACTCGTCCTGGACATCCCCCGACACAGCCACATCTCCGGCCACCTGAGAGACCTGCACTGGCTCCCCGTCAGCAAGAGGATCATGTTCAGGCTCCTCACCCACGCACACAAGGCTCTCCACGACCTGGGCCCCAATACCTCAACGACCGCCTGACCTTCTACATGCCCACCGGCCAGCTACGATCAACCAGCCTCGCCCTCGCCACCGTACCACGCATCCGCAGAGCCACCACCGGAGGAAGATCCTTCTCCTACCTGGCAGCCAAGACTTGGAACTCCCTCCCAATCCACCTTCAGCTGACCCAGGACCATCTCTCCTTCAGGAAGCAACTCAAGACCTGGCTGTTCGAGCAGTAACGGACCCCTCTCCCCCAGCTCCTTGAGACCCTCTCGGGTGAGTAGCGCGCTATACAAATGCTATGATTGATTGATTGAATTGGATCTCCGGGGAACTATCCCACTGGCCTCCCCCAGCTGTTATATATTTGGACTTTAACACCAATTTACCCAGCAAACTGCGGAGTGAACAACCAGTGGAGGTATACAGGTCGGAAGCCAAAAGTATACCAAGCTTTAAGAAACTTAATGTATAATCATGGGCTCATCTACGCTTGGGCTAATCTCAAACCAAATCAGCCAGGTTATACTTATTATTCAGCCCCTCTCCTCCCTTTAGCAAGGCTAGATTACTTTTTGGTATCGCCTTCTCTGATCTGTGATTATGATATCGACATTGCCCCATAATAGCTATCAGATCATAATTCACTTATTTTAAATATAAAGGGCTTGGTGTCCCGCAAAGAAGTCTTGTCCTGGAGCTTCCAGAGAGCACTACTGGATACCAGCCTTTATTGAAAATCTGGATTCAGGAATTTCTTGAAAAGAACATTCAGTCTGCTCCAGTTATGGTCATATGGGATGCGCTTAAAGCATGCATTTGAGTTGAGACCTTACAGTTGTCCCTGAGGAAAAATAAACAAGAAAAATCACAGATCTTGGAGCTCCAGAACAAGTTGGCAAAGGCAGAGGAGAAACTAATCGGTGCTGTTCAGTTGGGGGCCAAAATCGAATCAGCACAACTAGAAGCTGCAGCTATTAAAGCTAAAATTGGTTTGATACTAGCTGAGAATGCAGCTGCAAAATGGGCAGCCATACAGGCAGCAGGTTGCCTCCAATGAGATACATTCTATACAGGTTCCACAGGGGAACCACTAGTGACGCCAAGTTGAATTTGGGTACTACAAGAGGGTCAGATTTAAGACCCTGATGGGAACCTTTAAGGTCTTTTCTGCCGTTTGTAAGCTCTTAGGATTAGGTAGATTGAACCATTATACTCCTAATAACAACAAAGCTAACTTGCCTGCTATTTTTGGGAGATCGTATCTCCAAAACTGGTTCAATTCTGGTATACTTAAGCTAGGGGCTTTGTATTCAACTGCGCTGATCCGCACTTTTGATGATCTTAAGACCCAATTCAACTTCAGCCATAATGGGGGCTTTAAATATCTTTCCATCAGGGATTTTTTGGCATGCAAGGCTGCTAGGCCCAGGGGATTCGTCCAAAACTATCTAATTGACAGATTATGCGAGCCTACTACGCCGCGCATCGGGGGTATCTATTCCATACCGAATAACCTAATGCCTGATTACATGGCCAGAATTTTAAGCAAATGTCACCAAAAATTGGACACTACTAATAACGCCTTCTACCTAGCCTTGCGATTCGCTTAGAGCAATTTGTTATCTGCCAAGCTACAGGCACAGTTTTACAAAACTGGCTTTTTTCTATATTTTACACCTATCAGAATTGCGAAATGGGGGACAGGCAACGGCACGTATTGCCCTAGATGTGCTGAATTGAGCGCAGACTCTCTCCACATGTGTGAACTTGGGCCATTGCTAAACACGATCCAAGATTTTCTGAGGGCAGTCTTAGTACGGGATATTCTGCTAACCCCCACAACTATCCTGCTGGGTATACAAGATACTGTTGATAGGAAGAATGGTGGGGCCCTAATTTTTGTTGCCACGACAATTTAAAGGCTATGCATAATATCGCATGGATAGACTCAAAGCCCCCCTTATTTTCACAGTGGTTGGCCTGACTAGTTGCTACCTGCATCTTAAATGCTGGTAGTTCGACCTTATCTGGCAAATGTCTTCTCTGTTTACACTAATCTTGTTGGACATTGACACTGATCACTTTATTATCCATGATTTTTTAGCTAAGAGAGGTTCTATCACAATGATTTATGGCCCTTCACTTTATGCATATGCACTTTAGGTATTTTTTTCCAAGGCCAGAATCATGTCTGAAAGTTTGATACTTTGTAGGCAAGTGAAGGCCTAAAACTGTGATTTCTGTTAAAGGCCAAATGGATTTTCCTGCTTGCGGCAAATGTGGATTTTATTTTAAGAGGGTGGAGGGTAGGGGGTGGTGTTGCAATGCTCTGTTGTATTCTTTGTTGTTTATTGCATTTACAAAAAGAAAAAGAAATTTCAAAAAAAGAAAACTTGACACCCAGGGGAGTCCAGGGAGGTATGGCTTGCATGGAACGCCCAATATTTTCCAACTCGGAATCCCCTGAAAACCTCAAATTTAGCTGAAAAATCCAATCCAAGGAAGCTATCAATCTCACTCTTCTTTTTTAAAGTCTAAATATTGTATTACTCTCATCAGACAAGGAAAGAAATGGCCCTGGAAATTGTCTATTACTCTCCCTATTTAGAGAGAGTATAGAGGAAGGCAGTTTCCTCCATTGTGTTTTAATGCCTAGAGGATTTGGCTTACCCACAAAGTCTTCATATGCACTTTGAATTGTGTAAGAGGATTGTGATACAAAACTTGCATGTTAGGTTTGGTTCCTGTGAACTAATCCTTTGAGTTTGCTATTTTTGAAGAATTCTAGTAAGGCCTCGTATTTTTCCTATTGAACTTCCTTGATATTCTAAAAACACAATTCAACTAATGGGAAATCTAAACTGAATGAGAGAATCTGATGGTCACTAAAAATGTTATAAATTATATTCAAATCAGAGAGTAGAGAAAAAGAGGAGTAAGAAGGAATAAAATAACCTATAATAGAAGAACTTCTGCTCGACTTTCTTATGTATTTGCTGGGACATCATTATCTCTTTTCCCATTCGCAATTCAACAATCATACTCCCTTAAAAACACCTAAAGTATGCTGCCATGAGTGTCTGTTTTTATTTTACCAGGAAATATTGCATCAGGTGTATTAAGTCAGTATTCGCAATGCCTGTTAGGGGTTGATTACGATGTTGGTCGGAAAGGCTCCGAATCAGATTCGGGTCTGCAGAATCCAAATGGGAACCCGTCTTTCCAAAGATTCAGACAGCTTTCAGGCCGACCGATTACGATAGTTGGAAAGCGTTCGCTTCTGACTCGGTTCCAAATGGCATTCTTCAAAGGGAGCCTGTGTATTTGGTCAGAACACAGGCTTCCATTGAAGTCAACGGGAGTCCGATGGAATTGTATCCAGAAGCATCATAATTGGTCGTTTGGACTCCCTGAATCCGATTTGGTCAGAAACCATTCCGAGAATGATTCGGTCAAAATGCTTTCTGACCGACATTGTAAACGGTCCCATAGTGTCTGGTCAGACAGTTTTGCATTCAAATCTCCTACCAGAATGACATTTTTAAATTTTTCCAATTTTCCAATTCAACAATATCCATTATGAATGAAAATAATGATTTAATCAAAGGAATAAAAGCTGAACCACAGGGGATATGAGTGCTGACCAAAAGCAAGGAGTAGTCATCTCACTCCTGGCCAACATTTTTGCAGATCTTTTAACATTGACCTGTCATTGAAATGAGAGAGTGAGGGCTATCGGAGCAAATGAAGCTGTTAGTCTATTAAACTGCTATCCCCCCACTTGCATGACCCCACGGGGTAACTTAACACATAATAGTTCTTAACTTTGAATTCACTGATGTGGGTGTGATTCTTTGGTGGATTTGATATCAGTATTCATTTGATACAAAAGATGAAGTTTAATACCATCACTGGAAAGGCCAGCCATTTTCCAAAAAATTACTTGTAAACCAATGTAAAATTCATTGGGATGGAGAGGTTGCTAGATAGCGATTACAGTTGAGGGTTACCATCAGTCACTTCCTGTATTTAGAGTCTTTATCACCTGATACCTTCCTGGATTTACCTTGATCAAAATTGAGACTCGTCTTGCCCCCTCCCCAACGAGGACTACCATATTTTCTCCCTGCTCCTATGAAGCATTTTTGGAGTATTCACTGTCCTCAATCTCTTCACAAAACCCATATCCGCTGAAATTCGGCTGAATACTGTTTGACATTCTTTTTACAGGTAAATAAGATGCAACATCTCTAGCTGACAGAGTAAATAATCACAATTTTGTAGGATCATATTTACAACTATTTTTGAGGTATATGTGACTCTTGATCTTATACCTGAGGCCCAGTGAAGTATTTGAACTGGTTGCATGTGATGGAGCAAGGACTTGTGTATTACTTGGAGTATTTAGTGATTGATGTTCGCAGGTTGGTAGCCAGTTGGATCAGTTTGATGGTAGCAGAGGTATGGTTTTTATTGATTAGTTTGGTGATTATTGGTCATAGATCTATGTTTTAACAATACAGTTCGTATATTCCTTTATGTTGTCTGGAAATTCCCGGGAAATGTATAGCGGGTGGTAAATAGAAGCTTCACTGCAGTGAGGTTATTCGTGTGTTTTAGTAATTGAGTTCTGTGAAAAAGTGAGGGTGATTATTGGCAAAGGGCTCGCTGGTGAAACTTTGGAGTTATATCACCTAGAAGGGGTAACATTAAAGGAGTAGTAGGTTCTTCTGAGCTTAAGTGAAGAGTAAACAGAAGGTTTTACTCAGTGTATGAAGAGTAAACTGAAGGGTTTACTTATAGTAAAAGAAAACAACTACTCTTTTAGCTTTATGAAACAGAGTAGTGAATATTTTTATGTTGTTATTAATGAATAGTTTGGTGAAAGGTTAAAGGAAAAAAAGTTTTTATATTACCTTGTGAAGGTCAGCTGCCGGAGTTGCACTGATGTCACAAAGTGCGCGCTGGGATTGATTGAGACAGCGGGTGTGTGTGACAAGACAGGGAATTGGAAAGGAGGGGTCTGTTGTCACACTGACATCACAGAGTGCTGCGCTGAGATTGGTTGAAAAAGCAAGTGTTAGATTTTCAGAAGCTTTTGTAAAGGAGGGGTCATAGTGAGGAGTGATACTGATGTTACAACAGAGACGCGCTAGCATTGGTTAAACAAATGTTGTGAAATTAAACTTGATTGGATGAAAGAATAAAAGCTGCAATAGGATTGGATAACCTGAATGTAAATGGACTAAATGGTTGACAAAAAAGAAGAGGTAATAGTAATAGACAGTGGAGTTTGTATGTGGAAATACGATTCAACATTAATAGGGAATTGCCCAGAACAAAGATATTTAGGTTTTGCAAGACAAGAATGTATAAGAGGACCTTCTCATAATATGTACGGAGAGAAAAGGAAAGTGTCACTTATACAGAAAATAAAGAATTATTTCAAGAAATATAAACCATTAAGACTAGAGAAGGAATTCTTCTCCCACCACCTAAAATTCCTGCTTCATTTATGATGATGGAAAAAGGATATCATACCTGTGTATGGTTAGAAAACTGGATTGAGTATACAAAAGGTGACGGAATACTAGCTTTCCCCAAAAATGGTATGTTTAATGGAAGAATTCTTCAGAATTTAAGGACAACAATGACTGAATTAGAGCCCAGACCCAGATTAACACAGTATGAAGCTTTGGAAGAATGGGAAATGGAGGCATTTGATTGAGACAGATCTAGAAGTTCAAGGGGTTATAGATGATTTTATCCTAAAAATATGCGTGTATCACGTGAAGATCAGACAAAACAATGGAGACAAGTAATGGTCACACAAGGACTGTATCCTGTATTAATGTTAGAGGAACAGTCGGGAGGCAAGTGTACGAGAAAAACTAAGCATTTAACAATGACAGGTTGTGGAGAATCAGAAGAGGAGTTTCTGGAAGATATCCTAACAAAGAATCCTCCTCCATATCTGGAGAGACCCATCAGACTACTCCAAGTTCCCCTGCTTGAGAAACACCATTAGTTCCTCAGATTATGCATAACTCATTAAATGAAAGAATACTTCAAGAAAAAGAAAGAGAAGCAATAAATAAAAATAGAGAAGAATTAATACAGAAAATAACACAATTGAGTGCACACCCTGAAGCATTGACTATTCCAGTGACTATAGGTCCTGTTGTCCCATTGTATGGGGATAACAAGAATTGTCCAAAACCACCATTCATGGCCACTCCAATAATAGAACCTAGAAAAGAGAACATAGTAATTGAAGATCAAGCTAGTGAATGTAAATCAGTAATATCACTAATGGATTTCCCAATAAGAGAACAGATAAATGAAACCCTAAAAAGAGTTACCCCTAGTTGCTAAAAGGAAATATGATTAGAAACCTCCACAGGAACTACAAATGGCACAATAGTGTCTCCAGAAGAATTAGATTAGAAAGGTGGGCACAGGGAATAGACAAACAGAATCCACAGCCAAAGATTTTTGATACATATAAATTAAAAGTAGAATTGAAAGAAATGATAGCTGGAAATGTGGACATAGACAGGCTGAATATGTACCGTGAAAAAGAATTGCTGTTCACATGTAGGAGCATAACCAGAAATGTGAAAATATTTCATGATAAATTGACAGAGCTTGCTTCCGAAATAGGAATTGAAATAGGGGGATCAAAAGTATTGCAAAAACCTTACAGAGCAGACTTTACTGACAAAGATTTGGAAAATATGAATGTGTCAGGAAGAAAATTACAGATTAAAGGATTAATGACAATTTTACAGAAATGAGGAGAATTAGATAGGTGGAAAACAAGGTGAACAAAGAAAAAGGAGGAAGAACAGAGAAATAGCACTGCATCAGAATATTTTGTAAGAGAACCTAAAAAGACAGAAAGATTATGGCCCATGAGAGAGGTACGAGGAGGAGGATATGTACATGTTCCATCTACCGGACAAGATATTTTATCATTTACTAATGATTTTCCAAAATTATGAGAAAAGCTAGTTGAATGATGTAGACAGGTTGAAAGGTTTGTGAAAGTTTCTAAAGTTTTGTTGAAGGATTTGGATGGTCTGTTTGACAGAGTAGTACCTGCAGATTTAATGACAGAATGTAAAATCACAGTTGATTGGCCTAGTGATGAGTACCCAAGAGATGAGAAAACAGGAGTACCCTCAGAGGAAGTAATTAAGAAATATCACCAATGATTACTTTCTTGAAAGGGTAAATTCCCCCAAAAGAGACAGATTGGATAAAGATAGATAGAACACCTCAAGAAATAAATTAGATTGTACATGCCTATTATGAACGTCTGCTACAGGTGTTCAAGCAGTAAAGTGGATTTAAGAATATTGGTGACAAAGGTATCGGTTTGTATCTGGACTGAGACCTGAGATTTGTCAGATGATTCAAAATCATATGTTGTGTTGGCAAGGAAAACTCATGGATGAAGTTTTAAAGTATGCAAAATACGGTGGAGATGAGATTAAAAATAGACGTAAAGAGTTCGAAGAAAAAGTAATGTGGGCACAAGTAAAATTGTCAGAACAGCAGGAGCTTAAATTAAAAATCTAAATAATTATCAAAATACAGGATCTGGACAGAATCAAAATAGTGTGGGGGAACCAAAAGGGAAATGAGCAGAGAGGTAGCAAAGAAGAAATTTCCTTGTCATTGGTGCGAAAAATTGGGGCATTGGAAAAACAAGTGTAAAAATATTCAAAATAATAATGGCCCAAATCAAAATTTAAATCCACAGGTGCAGAATGAGGTGATATTGAGTCAACCGCAACCGGTTGTTAATCAGAAGAGTCAGTTACCACCTGCGCCAATGCCAAATTTTGTGAATAGAGCAACGAACAATGTGGACACCGGATTTCCAAGAGAAAGCGGTAAGATAAATTCAGTAACTTCACAATTTCTTTTGCACAACAGTTTTTCTTCTGAAGATTAACAATGACTGTTCCTGAGGGGGAGGAAGAAGAGTGCGTACTTGGCGCATACTTACCAGTAGATCAGTCAGGTCCATATATTGATGGAAAGGTAGAAGGGAAAGATATTACCTTTTTATTGGATATTGGTGCTACCCGTTCTACTGTGACAACAGCAGACATCCTAAACCTACCTCTCTTGGGTGAAACAATACAAGTAGTCAGTGTTTCAAATAAACAGATCAGAACTGCAATTACAGAACCCATGGAGGTATGCATTGGCAATTTTAGTGAAATGCACAAAATTGTGGTGTGCAATTCCAGTCCGGTAAATTTGTTAGGAAGGGATTTACTATGCAAGATGAACTGTACAACTTATTGTACACCGGATGGTGTTGCAATTCAGACCCCTGATGAAGATGGTATTTACAAAATAATGTTAGCAAAGCGGGGTACTGAGGTAGATAAGATGTATTCAGTGATGACGATGGATGACTTACCTGATGAATTAAAATCGATGGTAAATCCGGAAGTGTGGGCTTTCACTGGAAATGAAGTAGGGTTAATAGCAAATATAGATCCAGTAAAAGTGACTGTGAAAGAAGGTGCTGTCTACCCAAACATGAAACAATATCAAATGAGCCCTGAAATTAAAGAAGGTGTCATAGCAAAAATTGAATGAATTATTCAACAAGGCATTTTAAAAGAAATAATGAGCAATCCTTGTAATTCACCTAAAATTGGCAATAAGAAACCTAAAGGGAAATATTGGATTGTGCAGGATCTGTGAAAAATAAATAAAATAGTGGTGCCTTGTTGTCCTGTAGTGCCGAACCCTGCAGTAATAATGTATCAAATACCATGGAATGCGGGATTGTTTACATTAATTGATTTGTGTCATGCATGTTTCTCCATCCCTTTACACCTAGATAGCCAGTATCTCTTTTTGTTCAAATTTGAAAATCATATCTATGTGTGGAATCAAGTTCCTCAAGGGTACACAGAAAGTCCTTTACTTTGTAATCAGATTCTGAAGAAGTGTTTAGAAACACTAGTAATGCCCAGCAATTCAGTTTTGGTCCAGTATATTGATGACATGCTTGTTGCATCAATGTCCAAGATGATTGTGTCCTTGATTCTATTGCTTTGTTAAACCATTTGGCTGATGGAGGACACAAGGTATCACCACAGAAATTGCAATTCTATCAAACCAATGTAACATTTTTGGGACATTAATTGGACAGAGGAGTAAGAAGAGTGACGCCTGAAAGAATAACAATAATTAAACAGATGCAGTTACCACAAACCCAAAGAGAAATCAGAATGTTTCTTGGTGTAGTAGGGTTAAAATTGAAACAACTGGAATCAGATCCAACTTATGCTTATCTCAGCCATAGAAAAATGGGATGAAGTAAGACATTTGCAGGATGAGGTAGATGTAAGTGAAAAGGAAGGTTGGATAAAAACAGAATGTCAAAGGAGAGAAGAAGATGGTGTCTGGATTTATCCAGATGGTAGACTGGTCATGCCAGATGGCTTGCTCTCACAATTGTCCAGAATGTACCATGATGATACACATATAGGTAGCGATGGCATGATCAGACTCTTTAGACAAGATTGGTACAATCCGAGGTTTAGGACTGTCGCAGAGAGCCTTTGCCAGAGATGCTTAATTTGTCAATAGAATAACCGAGGTAGGAAGACAGTGCTCAGTTGGGGAAGAATTGGAAAGGCAGAAGGACCATTTGTGATGTTACAGGTTGATTTCATTCGGTTACAACCATGTAAGGGATTGAAGTACATCCTTGTCATAGTATGTTTGTTTTCACGATGGGTGGAGGCATATCCTACCAGAAGAAATGACAGTAAAACAGCTGCCAAATTATTGTTGAGGGAATTGATACCATGTTTTGGATTTCCAATAGCTGTGGAATCAGATAGAGGATCTCACTTTAATAATGAAATAATTCAATTGATCTGTGAAACGTATAATATAGAACAAAAATTGCACTGTGCTTACCAGCCAGCGGCTTCTGGAGTTGTAGAACAATTGAATGGCACAATAAAATCAAGATTGGCAAAGGTGTGCGCATCTACATCACTGTGTTGGCCAGATGCATTACCTCTTGTTCTGATGGGATTAAGAAACAATCCTGACAAACACAGGGTTGAGTCCCCATGAAATACTCATGGGAAGAACAATGAGATTAGCCATTATACCAGGACACAGACTGTTAAGTAAAACTGATGATCTGTTATTAGACTATTGTAGAAGATTGGCTGACCTAGTGCGTTCTGTCTCTCATCAGGTTGGAGAAGACGCAGTTGCCAGGCAGCCAAACCAAGCACATGATCTAAATCCTGGAGACTGGGTGGTGGTGAAGAATCACACCCGAGAGACGTGTCTAGCACCCATGTGGATTACTCCGAAACATGTCATACTGGTTACAACAACATCAGTGAAATGTGCAGGTTTGCCTAACTGGATTCATGGTAGTCATACCAAGAGAGTACCAGCTCCTGATGAGGAAAATCCTCAACAGATACCTGCAGTTGAGGGTGCAGAAGGTTGTGCAGCTGATGAGTCTAGAATACCAGACTCTGCAGTAGCTGATCAAGAACAACCAAGCACTAGTCAGGAGGATTGGATACCAGTGGTTGACATACCAGATGTAAACATAAGAACAAGAAGTAGAACAAAATTAGAAAAGCAAGAAACTAGAGAGGACCAGACAGGTGTAGAAGAACAAGCCCAGGAAATTGAATTTGAGATTGTTGGAGACCCCGAGCAGGAACAGATATGAAAAGAAAATACACTCAGACAGAGGTGAACCAAAATATTCACTGATCTGCGGAGGGACACATACGCTTAGAAGAACACGTTCATGCTGCAAATCAGTCTAGTGCAATAATACCTGAACAGGGCCAGTTAGGAAAAGAAGAACAAGTTCAGGAAGAAGAAGAGCAAATTAGAGTAACACTGAACAGGACCAGAGAGAAGTGCAACCCAAAAGGGTTAGGACGGGTGATGATTGGCCTAGATATGTCAAAAGATTAAGATATCATTTAAAGACAATAAATGAAGAAACTGATCAAGTGAATGGAGTCACTAGTCAGTCAGGACAGGCAAATGAGAACCCCAGGCGAAGGAGTCAACGATACTGAATAATAAATTCAAAGGTCCTGAATGGACCTATGTGATTCTTGAAGAACTTGATAACTTAGATTTAAACGAAGAAAGTGACGAATAAATAATTGCTCATCAGATTGATGGAGAAGTTAAACCCCCTTGAAAAATAATACAAGATTTTTTTTTTTATTCCAAAATAAAGTAAAGAGAGAGAAGAGAAATCTTTTTAAAATGGCTAATGATAGAGTTGCTGAAAGACCAAAATGAAATTGCTTATAGAAATGCTGTAGAAAATGCATATGTAGCATTTTAGTAGTGATTGTATTACGGTTAATTTTAACTATAGCAATACCATATTTGATGAGCATAGAAAAGGGAAATAGTACAGATACAAAGGGAAAATTAGTTAACTTAAAGAGAGATGGAGAAGAATTTAAAGCATCAAATGAGTCAGAAATATATCACACGGTAACAGATAATAACACAGATTTAAATGTTTTCACAAAGTTATTGTTTCAATACGTAGACACTATGGAAATTAGTGATTGTTATGTATGTATGGAATTACCAGCATCAGTAGCAGAAGATGTCACATGTCACCATTTACTGCTAACTTATGGCATTTTATGTAGTGTATTAACAAGTCTGTTCTATAAAACAGGCAAATTGCAGTATTATTATTCAAACTTAGAAGTAATATTTTCGGAGGTTCCTGTTCGAACGAATATGAATCCAGTACTTAGTAGCCTAACAGCACAGTTTATGGGTACATTTTTCTTAACACAAAATGCAATATATGTAGCAGAAGCTCACAAGCATAATTTAACATGTTCACTAAAAAAAGAAGAAAATATATTTTTGAATTTAGTAGAAGAAAGGAGACAGGATTTCCAGAAGAAGGCCAACAAACAGAAAATCATATTCCACCATGAGCTAAGAAGGAAGAATTTATACATCCGGCAGGACTCAGTCTGCGATGGCCCTAGATTTCAAAAGGAAAGGGGAAATCTGTCTCCATAGGTTAAAGACTGACTATAGCAATGTATTTATTGTTTACAGTGAATGTGTACATAACCTCTTGGCTAATGGAGGATGGGGCTTAAAAGGGGGAACAGATCCAGTATTTCCTGGAATTTATTACATATGTGGGATCAAGGCTTTTTTTAAGCTACATGCAAGATGGTATGGGAGTTGCTATTTTAGAAAAATATTCCCTAAAGTCTATCATGTAAAATCAATCACTGGAAGCAAAGAAAACAATAACGAACTAATCCGTAATAAGAGAGCTAGTCTTTCAGAAATTGTGGGAGACATATTTAATGCATTGCTACCTTCAGTGGGAGTTATTCTGAAGTCACAAAGAATTTGTCAATGGTCCACAGTAATTGATCATTTATCGACTTATAATGCTGGAGGCTTTCCGATGATCAATACTGAAATGGTTGAGATCAGTTCGATGGTTTTGCAGAATCGACTTGCCCTTGATATATTACTGGCAAGAGAGGGTGGAGTCTGTAAAATGTGAAAGTGCAATATTGTTGCGCTTACATACCTGACAAAAGTGTAGAAATTAGAAAATACATTACAAATATTACAAAATTGGAAGAGGACTTGAAACCACTGGAATCTGACAGTGTATGGAAGACATTAACAAATAGTCTAACATCAATAGGGTCATGGTTTGGTAATTTTGATAAAGGAGTTGTAGCTCAAGTAATACTACCTATCAAGTAATCTTACTCTATCAACCCCCAGGAAGTAGGATGGAATTTCTGTCCACATTCAGTAATGTACTGGGTTCCATAGCAGCCGAACGCACCTTTACAATTTTAGGTGACTTCAACTTTCCCCTAGAAAATGTATATGATAAGGATACTAAAACTTTATTATCAGACCTAGGTCACTGGGTCTTTCACAGCTGGTCCCTGACAGCACTCATGAGGCTGGTCATACTATGAACGGTCTATTTTCCAATTCCAAAAACATCTTTATAAAAGAAATCTTACCCTTAGCATGGTCTGATCACCATGCAGTAATATTCGATATACTACTTGTTAATACTCTGCCTACTAATACTTCTGTGAATGGAGCAGTTGCATTTAAGGCTTGGAAAAATTTAGATAATCAACAGCTATCGGAACATCTGTCCTCCACACAACCTGAGGTCTCGGATGACCCAAATATAGCCTCAACAGCCTATACTAACTGGCTCTTTAATGCCATGAATGAGCTAGTGCCAACTAAACTGATGTCTAAAAATCGAAGCTCTCCATCAGCCCCCTGGTTCACTAATGCGCTTAGAGAACAAAAGCAAAAATGCAGAACTCAAGAAAGACACTGGAGAAAATCGTACACAAATGAAGAAAAACTTCTCTACAAGAACGAACTAGCGAAATATAAAGTAATGGTCACTCAAGAAAAAAGTATATATTTCACCGCGTAGATCGAACTTGCTAAAAATTCAAATAAACAACTTTTTCAAGTAGTAACTAAAATTCAACAACAAGTGTCACAAACCACCCCGGCACCCTCACAAGCATTGTGCAATACTCTAGCAGACTTTTGCTATGACAAAGTAAATAACATCTACTCCAATTTCTCTGTTCAAAGAAATTTGTCTGCTCAATTCTTATTTCCAAACATTCTTGAGCCTCTTTTACTGCAGTTTCAAAAAGTTAGCATAGCTCAAGTCATTAATACGATGACCTCCATTAAATCCGGCTCAGATAATGATCCATATCTACCAGCTGTTCTTGCCCCACTTACCGAAATCATAGCCCCTGTACTGACAGAGATATGTAACACAATGTTTCTCTCTGGTACATATCCGACCATTTGGAAAAATACCATACTTAAACCTCTTCTGAAAAAATCCTATCTGGATCCTGAGGACACCAAAAACTATAGGCCCAATGCTAGTCTGCCTTTCCCGGCCAAAGTGGTTGAAAAACTAATGAACAATCAAATCTCTAAGTTCATAGAAGATCATCACCGACTAGACGATACCCAATTTGTATTTCATAAAAGTCACAGTACCGAGACTGCACTGATCAAGGCATCAGAGAAAATAAGATCTATCCTAGACCATGGAGGGATGGCAATTCTCATCCTGCTGGACCTCTCCGCTGCATTAGACACGGTCGATCATAACATCTTGATCGACTGTGTCACTGCAATGGGCATCCAGTACAAAGCAAGAGACCTGCTGTCCTCCTTTCTCACCAACCGGACCCAGACTGTAACACTGGGCAATTTCCATTCTGCCCAGATGACATTACCATGCGGTGTTCCACAGGGCTCATCCCTAAGTCCGACGCTTTTTAATATCTATGTATCGGACTTAGCCAGAGTCATCAAGGCACATGGGATGAGCCTAACATTGTACGCTGATGATACACAGCTGGTGCTCGCTATAAAGAACAATGGAGAAAGGATGGCAGCCAGCTTCCAAAAAGGCATGTTGGCCATCAATAGTTGGATGGTTAGCAATTGTCTCAAACTTAACTCAGATAAAACAGAGGTTATGATTTTTGGTAAGCTTTCTCCCATCTGGTCTAGTTCCTGGTGGCCATCAGATCTCGGCCCTCCACCAAACCCTGTCTCCGAAGTCAAGAATTTGGGCTTAATCTTTGACGACAAACTGACCATCGCATCTCACATGAATGCAATCGTCTCAGCGTCCTTTCACAAACTTAGAATAATCAAAAGTTACCATTGGCTCTTTGTGAGGTACCGAATAAAATTTAAGGCACTATGCATTGCCTACAAAGCCTCTCGAAATATAGGTCATCAGTTCTTACTAAACTCTCTAGCCATCCATATCTCCAACAGGCCACTCCAATCTTCCAATGCATACTGCCTGTCAGTGCCGCGGAACAAAACTGCCTCTTGGGGCGATCAACACTTTGTTGTCTCGGTTGCAAAATTGTGGAATTCTCTCCCGTTGGAGATCAGATCATGTCAAACCTTGTTGGCCTTCAGAAGAAAAATAAAGACATGGCTGTTTAATCAATAATTTTGTTTCTTTCTGCCATGTCCGCAGCGAAGAGACGCCCCTGGGCATTTGCGCGCTTTATAAGTTAAAAAAATAAATAAATAAATAAATATACTTGGAATAACTATGACAGGTTTAATAATAATGATTTGGTGCAAATGTTCTAAAAATAGAAGAAGGTATGAGGTAAATAAACAAGGAAAGAAGAGAAAATATGAAGAGATTAAGCTTGAAGAATTAAAAGGAGAATTATACAAGAAAATCAAAAATATGAAATAAAAAGATGAAGTGGAAAGTGAAAAGACGGAAAAGGGAATTGAAATGTGCTAAAGTTGCCATTTGGTTGGGTGTAAGTAGTTTATGATGGCATAAATGCCATCAGAGAGGGTATTGATGGAGCAAGGACTTGTGTAAAAAAGACTTGCTCGGACGCAATCCTCTCATATAATCCCGTAACGAATTATTAATAATGCCTGTAACACTAATTTGCACAACATTCCATATATTTCTAAAAAAGGGGAAGCTTGCCTATGTGTTTTACTAACAAGTAACCCGAGTGTAAATAAAGATTGCTGCTAATGCGGGAATATAGACTGCGCATGCGTCAGCTGCATGACGTCTTAACGCTTGGAGGGAAAATTCTGCTTCTGCGCAATAGCATTTAAAATGGTCGCTTTGGAACTCACGTGCTAAGCATCTGCTTTGCTGAAACTAAACTGCCTTATATATTAAGTGCTATTGCATAAATAGCCTTTATAAGTAAATGGGATTATAGAAGAGATAGGTGGTATACGTTCTGTATGACAATATCCCTCAAAAATTGTCGAGCAGACTTCAGATAGTCATGAACGATGCCGCCAGACTGATCTTCAACAAACCTAGAAGGACTCAGGCTACTCCCCTTTTCCATAAACTCCTTTGGCTGCCGGTGAAACAACGGGCCAAATTCAAGGGCCTATGCATTACGCATAAAGCACTGTACGGACAAGCCCCAAAATATATCAAGAAACGTTTAGTTCCATACGCCCCAAGCAGGAATTTACGATCAGCAGACGCTGCTCTACTGATTTGTCCGCGTTTTAAGCTATCGTCCTTTGGAGGGCGCACTTTCTCCCATACATTTCCCAGTGCATGGAACAAACTGCCAGAGGGCCTGCGCAAAGAAACAAATCTTTTATCTTTCAGAAAAAAGCTATAAACGGTGCTGTTTCAGGAGGCTTGGGGTAATGCCTAACTCTTTCCCTCTAGCATGGTGCTCACTCTCTGCAAAGCGCTTAGAGACCCCTGGGTGATAAGGCGCTATATAAATCTAATATACAAATACAAATACAAATATACAGTGAAATAATTTTGTTCTGAATTTAATACTTTGTTTTATGGCCTCTCTATTAGTTCATATTTGGGTCTCTGAACGATGCTAAAGTCTGACTCCCACGTGGGTTTGCCCACATGCCCAAGAGGGACAACTCTGAAGCAGTCAGCTCAAGTCTTGGGACTCGTCCAAGGACATTCTCCACATATGTCCTGCGAACCAGTTGAACATCCTCAAGATTCAATGGACAACTATGAAATTGTATACATTGTTGTTGATAAAGTTTACAAATATGGGTGGAAATAAAGCTTGGGAGAATAAATGAATGGGTGGGGACTTAAAACAAAGAATTTAAGAAAAGTATTAAAACTTAGCATGGTGTGATGATCATCCCCTCAGCTCGTCCAATCAGAAATTGGAGTTTCATAGGGTTGAAACATTTAGGGGTGGTACATACCATTCAGAAAGTATAATTAAGATAGTTAGATAGAGCAGTCACTGCCAGAACGCTGAGAGACAGAGATGCTGTCTGAATGCTGATCGATTACTTGAAGAAGTAGACTTAAAATTTTCAAAGCAAATAGAATTAGAAGAAGAGCGCGGAAGAATCGAGGAGGTAATAGAATTAGAAGATCGCAGAAGAATTGAGGAGGAAGTTAAGATCAGAGAGGGGTGAGACGCAGGCGTTGAATCCAGAAGAGGTCATCTGTCCTGTGCTATCCTGTCCTGAAAAACCTGTCATCTGAATTTTCTAAGTGCCCATACCTTTTGGCCAGAGGGGTCTGATTTTCGCACCATCCTAGGTAAATATAAATCTGTGTATTGTGTCAATGTGCTTTTCTCTCTCTATCCTCTCTTCCCTAAGGTACTTGTTATTGTGAAATCCTATTTTAATTGTATAAACTGATCTTACTTCCTCCGAAAGATGGAGTTAACACTGTAATTTGTTTTGCTCTTATGATTAATTTAGATAGGGATGACAGAAAAAAATCTAACCTTGACGCTGAATTGTATTTTGCTGAGTGGCATGAATACTCGCGCTTGATAGGATTTAACTTTCGCCAGTGGTCAATAAGATCAAGATCTATTTTACAACTTTGGACTGCTAAAGCAACTTGGGGTTTATTCTGACGACGATCTTTCTTAGTCGAGTCCAATCGCGGGTATTGCAATAGATTAAAATCTCCCCCCCAGATTATTGGCCCGGGCAGACCAGTTATTGCCTGTTTTACTTATAAAATGACTTGAGGGTCGTCAAGAATTGGTGCATAAACTGTAGCAAGAATAACACTGACGTTATTTAATTTACCGTGTGCAACTGCCCATCTACCTCTAATGTCCGTGCAAGACCCTTCAAGATTAAACCCTACATGTCTCCCTATTAATATGGAAACTCCTCTCTGAGCCATCCCGGCAGGGGCAGATATGTTATAGCCCACCCTGCTTTTTAAGAGTTTAGCTGACTCTGCATGGTCTTTATGATGGGTTTCTTGTAAATAGATGACATCTGGTGAAAGGTTTTTCAGCCAGCACTCAGTAGCATTCCTTTTACGAACGTTATTCAATCCATTAACGTTTAAAGAAATAAATTTCACCATATTATTTCATGTTCGAGATGTTGGGCATGACCCTCAACTAATACGCTAGTGTGCAAATTTGCAAAAATAGATTCAACAGCAACAACACATATAATCAATAAATAATATATATATATATAGCAGTCTAGACCCATAAGATAATAGCAGCGGATATTCACAGGAGCATTCGTGAAGAAACTGGATTTAAATGTGGAAATATGCAAGCAAACATATACGAGATGTTGAACGTGGCCCTCAGCCAATGTGCAAGTGTGCAAATCTGCAAATAAACAAAAAACTACAGCAGCAACAAGTATAACCAATAGGTAATATAAATGTATATAACAATATAGGCCGGTAGCATAATAGCAGCAAATATTCATAGAAATATTCCTAGAGAATCTGAAATTAGATGTGCAAATCTGCAAACGGGCATATTCGAGATGATGGGCGAGGCCCGCAGGAAGTGTGCAAATGTGCAAATCTATAAATATATAAGCAACAACGACGACGTATATAACCGATAGGTGATACATAATAGTGTAATAGCAGCAGCAGATATTGATGGAAACATTCATAAAAATCTTAAATTGCAATGTGCAAATGTGCAAACGAGCAGCAACTGTGCAAATATGCAATTAATCAGCAGGCTGATACAAATAGCAGCACGGACTTGAAGGATTAAGAGCCCTCTAGTGCAAATTAAGCAAATATACTCAAAGAAACTTGACAACTTATTATAATCCATATGGGCAAAAGTGGCAAGTGCAAAGAATTATTTGTGCAGGATATAGAAAAAAAAATGTAATAAAGATATATGAAAAAGAATAACATTACTCGTACTGTAGTCATAGAAATGTAGAGAAACATATTGCATTTGAACTCTCGTTTTTTCCCTTGCAACACCTCCCTTCACCACCCCGGGCCCCCCTCCTCCCCCCTCAGTTGGACGGATCCCCCCGTGTTCCACGTCCGTCCTTTCCTTCTGTTTCTTCTTGTTGGATGCCATTGCATTGCATCCTTTTAGTGCTTCCTGTTGTGGACTACCCCCCCCCATGTCGATCGAAGCTGTTATAGACTATACAACTACGCCCATCTACCTAATGCTTTCTCAGACCATGCAGCTCTTTGTATGGAGGTCAATCTGGGGAATCATGAAGCTAGATCTAAAAGTAGATGGTTTTTTAATAAACTTAATCTCCTTGACCAACAATGGTGCACAGATATTAACGAAAGGATAGAGCAATTTTTTATACAGAATAGAGGTACGGCCCCATTAAATATAATCTGGGATGCTTTTAAAGCCACTGTTCGTGGAATAATTACATCTAAAGAAATCCCTAAGCTGAGGGCAAAAAGGGAGGAGAAAATCAAACTCCAAACTGAACTTTCACAGGCAGCCCAAGAGCATTTTAGAGTCAGATCTAAGATCTCTGGTCACAAACTCAACGTGGCAAAATGCAAAATGAAGAACTTTTATTATGATTTAGGCGAGACAAATAGCAACCTATATGCACAAAAAATATATGAAGAGAGTGAATATACAGGAAAGCTTCTGGCCTGGCAATCTAAAGAAAAGCAGGTTCACAATAGAATAGATCAGCTATTAGACCCCACTACTAAAATAAAAGTTAAGACCACCACCTCTATTGGCGAACTCTTTTTAAAACACTATGAGGGAATTTATCAAGTATCTGAAGGGGCTACATCTGACTCTACCTTGGAATTTTTAGAACAACTAGAAATACCTAAATTAGATCCTGAGGGCATTAATTATCTTACTCAAGATTTCACATTATTGGAATTAGAGGAAGTGATAGAGTCTTTCCCCAACGGTAAGGCCAACGGTGAGGATGGCCTTCCCATCTAATTTTTTAAAAGATTTGAGGGAACACTACGCAAAGAACTTCTGAAATTAGTTAATAACTTACTCAAAGGTGGTCCCCCACCGGATTCCTTCCATATAGCGGTGGTGGTCAGTATTTTAAAAAAGGGAAAGGACAAGGAAAATATAAATTCATACCGCCCGATTAGCCTTCTGAATACAGATTATAACATTTTTACTAAACTTTTAGCAAACCGATTAAATAAAATAATAGGATCCCTGGTAGCTCACGATCAGTGTGGTTTCATTGCAGGCAGACACCTTCATTCCAACACTATATTTTTATTGGAGGCACTAGATTATTTTAAAACTAATAAGGTGAAGGCTCAAATTTGGTTTTTAGAGGCGGAGAAAGCCTTCGATCTAGTCTCTTGGGATTGCCTGTTTGCAATTTTACGCAGTTTTAATTTCCCGAATGTTTTTATTTTTCTCCTACGACAATTGTATGTGAATTCTAGGGCACAAATTATCATTAATAATACAAATATTGGGTCCTGTAAAGTCACTAGAGGTACGCGACAGGGATGTCCCCAGTCGCCAATTTTATTTGCATTATTTATCGAACCTCTCGCAATCGCCATCAGGAATATTAAAGCTGACACAGCCCCAATATTAGGAATGACAAATATAAAACTGTATGCAGATGATATTGCCCTTTTTATAGATTCTAAACCTTCTAGTCAACGGAGGATTTTAAAAATCTTCTCTGATTTTCAAAAGCTAGGGGGTTATAAAATGAATGTAAACAAAACGGAAATTATTCTGGTGAACTGCACTATAGACACTTTAGCTCCGGAATTCAGGCGGATATATAACACGAATCCAAAAAGATATCTTGGAATATTTGTATCAGATAGCCTAGACACGGTATCACACGACTGCCTGCTAAACATCCTCCTGAGCAAAGGAGTGCAATCCTCTGCGCTAAGATGGATTAAATCATTCCTTAGCAATCGCACCCAAGCAGTGCACATGGGTCAATTCCATTCTAAACCCTGTCCCATCAGCTGTGGGGTCCCACAAGGGGCCTCACTAAGCCCCACTCTCTTTAATGTCTATGTTTCATCTCTGGCCGACATTGGAAGAAAGTGGGGCATCGGCATATGTTCTTATGCCGATGACACACAGCTGATGGTGACAATGGAGGAAGGGTCGGAAACAACGAAGAAAAAACTTCACAGTTGCCTCTCCGAAATGGCAGAATGGATGCGTAACCATTGCCTAAAACTAAATGCCGGGAAATCGGAGATACTACTGTTCGGAGGAGCCAAACTCTCATGGAATGACACGTGGTGGCCACCGTCTCTGGGATCAGCCCCGATCCCGAAACAGTACGCCAGAAACCTTGGTATCATGATGGATGACGCTCTGTCCATGAAGGACCACATACGCATACTCTGGGGCAAAGGTTTCGCAATTCTCAAACTCCTAGCAAAAATTTTCTCCTGGATACCTCTGGATTGTCGACGCACAATTACCCAGGCCCTCCTGGTCAGCCGCCTGGATTACGGTAATGCCCTGTTCGAAGGGATGAACGAGCAACTGTTCTCCCGTCTACAGGTCCTACAAAACCAGGCGGCTAAACTGGTCTGTAACAAAGGCAAGCGAGACTCGGCTTCCGCATGCCTTAAAAAACTTCACTGGCTACCAATGCGTCAGAGGGCCACCTTCAAACTACTCTGTCACGCGCACAGAGCCCTCCACAAAACGGGTCCTACCATCCTCCAAGGGAAAATCGAATTTTACATCCCTAACAGGAATCTAAGATCCAACAACTCAGCCCTGGCAAAACCCAAGCGCATTTACAAGGCAAGGACAGGCGGACGCGCCTTCTCATATTTAGCGGCCAAAAGATGGAATGAGTTACCGGCAGACCTCAGACACACCACAGACCTCCTCCAATTCCGCAAAAAATTAAAAACCCAACTCTTTCCCGTAAACGAACTTCCCAGCACTGTCTCAGCAGTCTCCTTTTTCTTACAGCGCCGTGATATCCTACGGGATGAGTGTTGCGCTCTACAAATACAAGAAATAAATAAATAGACAACCTTTTTGCACTAAATTTCTTACCTTTATTAAAAAAGGTGGGCTCACTTTTAGACCGGTGGAATTTGTTACCCCTGTCTATTATAGGGCGTGCATCACTAATTCGTATGTCGGTATTACCCCTTTTTATTTTCCTTTTTTGTGCAATTCCCTGCGCAATCCAGGCCTCTTATTTTTAAAAAGTAGAAGCGCTGATTTCTTCTTTCCTATGGGCAAAAAAATCTTCCAGACTTGCACTGAGCACTTTGTCTTTATCATATACACAAGGAGGGTTGTCCCTCCCAAATATTAGAGAATATTATTTTGCGTCTTTTGCACATTATAGTCACAGGTTTTCTGTTTTAGATTTCCATGAGTCGGATGATTTTTTTATCAAAAGGATGCTGTTGGAATTGAAAATTTATGACCCAGTGAGAATCACTAAAGATCCAAAAAAAGTACGCTATAAATCCCTGCAGTGGATCTTTAAGGTGAAAACTCAGTTTTTTTAATTCTATGGATTACCTAATTTTAGCAGCAAGACAAATGTAATGAATTTTAGCTTGGGAGACGCTGGATGTATGGACAAATATATATTAACTATTTGGAAGGAGAATGGCTTTGAGAAAATTGAAGACTTCCTCTTGGGCAACAGATGGAAATCCTGGGATGAAATCAATAGTCAGTTAATCCATTCGCACTGCATGCTGAACTGGTCCTTCATCAGGATAAATCAAAAACTTAGAGAACTCACTATAGGAAATCTATTCATGAAAGAAAATATTTCCACTATCCTTAACAACAAAACACAAAAGAAAATGAGTATTTGGATTAAAACACTAAGAGAAGGCAAAGATCAGGACCTCTACAGCAAGATTACTGAAAGATGGAAAAAGAGGGAAGATATTACAATTAATCAACAGGTATGGGACAAAATAAATAAGTTTAATAAAACCATTTTTCGAGGAGCAAATTTTAAACGTATGCAATTCTTTAACAAATGGTTGATATATAGAACTCCGTCCTTTTTGCATAATATCTTCCCCCAAGTAGCTGACAAATGTTTCCGATGTGAAGGAAAAGGTACGTGGAAACACATTGTTTGGGAATGCCCCAAAATCCAGGTATTATGGAAGGAAATAGAAAAATATCTCTCAATTGTCCTTAAAACTAATATTGTCCTGGATGAATTGACTTCCGTCCTAGGTTGCTCTCCTATCCACACCCAACACGATGAGTCCCTTTTTATAGCCTCTTTAATAGCTAAATCCCTTATATTACAGTCCTGGAAAACAGACCTTGTCCCATCTTTCCAAGCATGGAAGATAGAATTACTCCGAATCCAGGATAGGGAAAGAACATACGCTTTAAGATCAGGGGCTCTGAAAAAATATGACAAATTTTGGAGCGGGTTTGATCCTTAAATTTGCCTTGCTACTATTTATTCGGATTTAAAATTGGTTTATTAGGTTCGTTATGTATATGCACGATGCACTTTATAAATCTAGCTATGAAAAATTAACTGAGAAATCTCACAGGGAATTTAAAATTCCTATATTATTTTAACTCTAACAAAATCTTTTGAATATTAGTGAAAGTCTATTGCCTGTTTGCTCTTACACAATTTTGCACTTTATAATTTAAATGTTATAACTAAAAACTGTATGGTTGTTTTCAATATTCTTTTCTTCTAGACTGTATTAATTGGATCTCAAATATGTCATGTCTCTTGTACTGTATTGTATTGTTATATATGAACTCTCAATAAAAATTTTTTTTTTTTTTTTAAAATGATTCATTTAGATAAACCTTTAAAACTTATCAGAGTCTGTGGTTCTTCAATGAGAAAATCAGATAAATGAGACCTATGTTAATATCATCAAATCCTAATCAACTAAAATAGATCTATTAGTTAATGAAAGGGCTTTGGTTAGTGATATATTTAAGAATTGATAAGTAAACAAATATACAATGTTAGCCCTAACAATTGATCCCCAGCGACGTTTACGATGAGTGAGTGTGTTTATGGGCCCAAATGAATATTTAGTGATAGATGTACGGAGGTTGGTAGCCCACTGGATCACATGTCACTACTATGAACCATTGTTGAGGCTTCAATATCCAACTGGTAATTCAGAAGAAATTATCTATTCACTGGTTTTGCCTGGTTTTTAAGCAAAATAACAAAATCTAAAATTAATGGTACATTTATTTTTATTTATTTATTTAGCTGTTTTATAACGCGCTCTGTTACTACCAGAGTATCCTGGCGCGAAAGAAGAAAACAAGCAGCTGGCCAAAGAAAAACAGAAAGAATTTAAAATAATCTAATAAGCAAGTCCAAAAAGATGAGTTTTCAGTGCCTTCTTAAAAGGTACAAAATTCTGAATTGATCTTAAGAACAGAGGCAGAGTGTTCCAGGCCGAAGCCGCAAGAACCGCAATTGACTGGCCTCCAAGGCGCACTCGCCGAAAGCGAGGAACGCTCAGCAAATTACAATCCACTGAGCCTAAAGATCGAGTGGGGGTGTAGCGGCTAAATCTTTTCTTCAGAAACGATGGCCCAAGGTCATTGGCTGCCTTAAATGCTAGTGTCAGAATTTTAAAAGTAATCCTTTGTGTTACTGGTAGCCAGTGTAGTTCTTTCAGATGGATTCATACACTCTCTCTACCAGGCACATTACAGAGAAGTCTCGCCCTCGCATTTTGGATGATCTGTAATCTGGCGACTAGGAAGGCTGGGGTTCCACTAAGAAGAGAATTGGCATAGTCGAGCCGTGATAGTATTAAAGCCCTCGCAACCGATTCTCTTGCCGAAGATGGGAGATATGGAAAGAACTCTCTCCTGGCCTTGAGAGACCCGAAGCACACCCCTGTAAGTTTCTTTATGTGTGCCTCAAACCTCAGATCCTCCCCAAACCATACTCCCAAATTCTTCACAGGGATGGTAACTGAGTTTGGCTGGGGAAAATCCGGAGGCCACACGAGTTCTCTAAAATTAGGCGGAAATTGGCCATACAACAAAATTTCTGTTTTATCTTCGTTACATTTCAACTGTGCCATTGCTAACCAATCGAAAACCGAAGAAAGACAGGAACAAATAACCTCAGTATCTAATGCTGTATCAGGCCATGTAAATAAAAGTTGCGTATCATCTGCGTACGCTATAATTTTGGCCCCCATTTGTTCAGCCATCACTATAAGCGGGGTAAGATAGACATTAAAAAGCAAGGGGCTCAATGTAGACCCCTGGGGTACCCCGGTAGTAAGAGGCTTGGTCAAGGAAGAAAAAGGTGGGATCCACACCCGCTGGGACCTATCGGACAAAAAAGATTTCACCCATTCCAGTGCTGAGCCCAGCACACCAATCTCAGCCAGTCGGGTCAGAAGGAGAGAGTGTGGGACAGTGTCAAACGCGGCAGAGAGGTCCAATAAAATTTGAGCCGCTCTGCCGCCACTGTCCAAACACTCCCTAATAGCCTCTGTGATCTCCACCAAGGCTGACTCCGTGCTATGTGCTGCACGAAAGCCAGACTGGGCAGCGTGGAGAGCCTCAGAAGATTCCACAAAGGTATTTAACTGACGAAAAGCAAGTTTCTCTCCAATTTTCGCTATAGCTGGAAGCAGGGAAATAGGTCTATAGTTGCCTGGCACAGCGGGATCAGCTCCTGTCTTCTTCAACAAAGGAAGAAGTTTTGCCTGTTTCCATTCATTGGGAACCTTAGAAGTTTTAAAAGATAGGCTCATTATTTGCGAAACCTCCATTGCCAGTGATTCTGCCACTACAGCCAACACCCGGGCCGGGCATGTATCACCAGGGGCGCCAGATCTCAAAGACTTAATTGCAAACAAGATATCTTCCACTGAGGGGGGGTAAATGTCTCCATAGTATGGGTAGGTGGGGCTAAAGATTTAACATTATCAAAAATCCTACTTCCACCATTGACAGCTCTGAGAGTCTGCTGTATGGTAGCAATTTTTGATAAGAAAAAAGAAGAAAGATTCTCACACCACTCAGTAGAAGGCTTCACTGACATTTGTTCTGCACAGGGGGAGAGAAAACTCTTCACAATAGAAAAAATTTCGCTGCTGTTATTATTGGCTCTCTCAATTCTCTTGACAAAGTATTCAGATTTAGCCCGTTTAATACTGGCATAATACTCCGGCTGTGCCGTGCGGTATACTGCCTTGGCTTGTGGGCAGTAGGCCGCCCGCCACACTCGCTCCAATTTCTTACACGCAAGCTTAAGTATGCGTAATTGGGGCGAATACCAGGGTTGTGAGGGGGTCATCCTATCTCTACTTGAATTGGACCCTTTCGATGAGGAGGAGATCCCTGCTCCCAACCACCCATCAAATGATTGAAGTGCAGAATACAGCTCCGCCCCAAGAATAGGTCTATTTTGATCAAGCCAGGCAATAAAATTCCCTATGTTGATCTTCGGGGTAAACATATTCCTGCTGGACTTGGGCGTATCTTTCATGGCCGACCATGTAAATCTAATCAGCCGATGATCAGTCCAAGTTAGAATTTGAGGGGCCTCGACCTTCAGGGGAAGGTTAGACCAAATAACATCCAGAGTATGCCCACCCTTATGTGTAGGGGAGGAGACCCATTGGGTTAGTAAAGCCAGGTCAAGAGAATCATGTAAAAGCTTGCTTTCCTGAAGTTCCGAACGATCAACATGGATATTCAGGCCACCAAGCAGTAAGAAACGCGAAAACCTCACTGCTTGGGGAACCAGAGTCTCCAGGAGAGCTTTAAGACAGATTAACAGTTTAACAGAATAACAGTTTTTAGCACAGGTGGATAATTAGGGATGACAAAACGAACATGGGTGCTACTGGTCTGGTGACGCGTGGCTAAAACTAGAAAAATAGTGTATTTCGAAATGAAGGTGTTCATGTGCAGAGGAAAAGAAAACCCATCAGCCCACCCAATGGCGGAGCATCATCATCTGGGATTTTGAAAGAAAACTGGTATCGACTAGGTGTCTCACTGGGTGTAAACGTGAGAGTAATCCTAGTGTAGATCCACCAGTGATGGAAATCCATAGAAAGTGGTGTAGTGGTGCTGAGTAATTTGCAGTGCTGCGATAAGTAAAAATATGTGAAGCTAAAATTGATTATTATGATGCCGAAAGCAACATTTTTATTACAGGATCATTATAATGTCAAGACTAAAAACAGTGTGCAGATAGTATTGAAAAAATATTAACTATCGTATGATGGAAAAGGTCGACATGTTTTAGCCATGTAAGGTCAAAGAGTAGACCAGAGGCTTTCTTCAGGAGCAAGTCGATTACACTACTGCAAAAAGTATGAAAATCATACATAAATTCTTCCTACCATATGCAAATTCCAACGTGTAGGTGAATTGTCCTTGGAAAAGGATTTCATTCCTGCAAGGTAAGCACATGAGTATATACACACCAACAATAAACAAAAAACACTACAACATGTAAACATAAAATAGCCACAGTATTTTTACTGTCAATGTAATGTAAATAATATACTAATCTCGGATCAGGCACTGTCTTCTCCGTATGGTTTCAATCAATTTTTGAAACTAGGGAATTCGTTCAGTCCTGGTCTGGCCTTACCCTTTTCCAGGCCCAATTGACAATATTTGTGAATCCCCCGTTTGAGCAAGACACCAGTTGTGCACCATGTTCACAACTGGTTAGCTACAATATAGGGCAAGTTCAATAAATCGCGAACCAATATTATGGATGGCTGGGCCTGGATATGAGTCTCATGCTGTCCGCTGGGACCCTGACATTTGCCCTATAAAGGAGCCTTACTCTGCTACTCATATCGAGCGAGGCACTGGCTCGTGTTTGGTAACAGATAATGCTTCATTAAGAAGTGATACATCTCCACTCAAATACATTCAGTATTTCCAGCATCTATTATCTCTATCATCGCTATTCACATTTACCTACATTACACTGTAGTTTGCAATTATATGCGACAGCTGTAGATCAGTAGAGCTCACAATATCAGATTGGCCACTTGGTCATAACAAATCCGAGAGTGTTTGACTACGTAATATCATGAGCGAAGTACCCGTACAACCTGTATATGAACTCAGCAGTCTTTCACTACACTAGATTGGTTGGATTTTGTCCCGTTACAACCAATCAGAGAGCGGTTCCTCCTGTTATAGCTCACGCTCTTTTCAGGACGTTAGTGGAAATTACAAGATCAGGTTGGCCAAAAAGTCCTTTTCGGTACAACCGATCTGAGAGTGTTTCACTACGCCAGATATAAAGCTAAATACACAGTCCGCTGTGATTACGGAGATAACATGCATATTTCTCCGGTAGACCCTCACAGCACCAGATTGGCTGCTTAGTGTTCCGCTAGATCCAATCAGCAAGCGTTTCATTGCGTCAGATCTAAATATGAAGCACACACCTTTCCCAAATGCCACTACAAGGGTTCTCTATCTGGTCCGCCTGTAGCACTCCGCAACCATTGGCCCATTTTATCGCGCCTTACACATGCGCATTATATCCATGGGCTCTATACAGGCCCCTATCAGGTCCGCAATCACTTTGGATTTGGCGCGCCTACCGGATATTTAAGCATGCCTTCCTGTGACGTCGGTACCTCCCCCTCAACTTAGGCTTAAGCCTGGGGTACCGACGGACAGGTAGGAGGCAGCGGCGCTAGGGACGGTACCATGGACGGCTTTCTGCAAATTTGTACCACTCACCTTTTGGACAGCTCACTGCAGCCGTATTTCGCTATGGATAGAGCGGACTTCATTATCCACAAAGGGTGCACTCTTACGACCTTTTTGCACCAAGATACCACAACTTGAGCATTGGGTCTTTAAAACCGTTTTTTTTAAAGCCTTCTAAAGTCATGATTTTGTTACATTCATTCCCATCTGGGTTACAAATGGGTGGGATAATGATAGAAGTATTGACCACACTGGTATCATCTCTCAATGCATATTGGACATGCTGGGTCCTCTCATTGTCTGCTTTCTGCTTCGCTATTCTGGTACCAAGGTTTATTACAAATGTGGATTATAAAAATTACTAAGTGGTATGAAAACGAGCTTTAAATACCATTTATGATGTAGTGTAGTTCCTATTTTCCCAATAGGCTCTGCGCATTGGAATAATACCTACAGCAGTAAAGGCCTAGACCAGACGTTAACTAGGTCTACTACTGTCGATACTAGACTTAAGTTTTGGGTTTGCCAGCGTAGCTCAGAGTTCGCTAGAAACTTTCTCGAATGTTCAAGGAGGAATTAACTTCCCTGATTAGACAAGAAGGGATTTAGTTTCTGACAACCATAGAACATGACAACTTTGCTCTCCCCTAATCAAGAGTCAATCTCAAGAGTCGTGTGAGCACAAGGCAATTATTTTACTCAGTCAGTACGTGCATTCTTAGTCTCATCAGATTGTAGAGAAAAGGAAGAGACGGGCGTGTTCAATAAAAAGGTGTTATTTATTGATCAGTCTCTTTTCTCGTACAAGAGAAAATGGATCGATATTATTGCAATACTTATAGTTAAGTAAAGTGCATACATTAAAAGCAATAGTATAAAATAATACTGAAAAAACATTGATATGGTTTCTGAGCCATATGATGTTTAAAATGATTAAAATATATTTACATACACATATACATTTGACTAAACGTACTCAACTGGTGTTTCTAAATATGCCTACCCCGTGTACCTGACCTAGGTCTAATGCGTGGGTGGGAATAGAAAGTTACAGTTTAAGTTAAGTTTGTTTTTGCCAAGTGAATAACTAAAGAATTCTCTGTGAGGGGTTATTCAGTTCTGTACCTGGAATTTAGGATGAATGAGGAATGGTATCTCTTTCTCTGCTCTCGATATTCCAGGCTGCCTGCGAGGGCTGCCCAGAAGCGCCGGTGCTGGGTCTCTCGGTTTGAGATAGCAGCGCGTCTCTCAGCGCGTCAGGAAGGCGGGGCTGCTGCCAGCGGGGTCTGCTCCTGCTCTCGGCTTCGGCAAGTGTGGCTGCTCCGTCTCGTCACCACGCGTGTGTTTGCATAGGGCAAGATCGGCAATATTTATACCTTAAAGGTGCCGAGATTGACGTAAGGATGGACATAGATACGTCAATAAAGATGTCATACGACTTGCTCGTTAGCACATTCTTTACTAAAGTTCTCTGTGAAATCAAAACAATGGCCGCACGGATTTTCCAGGTTGTCATAGGTTTGATTTGTTATGAGAACGTCGTATGCCTTATCAGGGGCTGGAGGAATGTCGCTTGTCTAATTAGATCTCAAGCGTTATGACCTAATCAGATAACACGTTCCTGTGCCGTAGTGTGACTGCGTCAGATAACGGTATCTGCATCATGGGGGTTTTTCTTGCCTCATGGGCCGACTGTTAGTTAACTTGATAGTTAGTTTAACCAGAATAGGGTCAGGAATAGGGGGATTGATTCAGAACCTATAGGAATACATGACACCCACTCCACGCTAACTATGGTCATATTTACTAATCTATGCATAGTATAACATAGTACAACATACTATAGAGTATAGTGTATACCTTACCACCCCAAAATACATAAATGCATTTTGAAATTTTCAAATATACTGAAAAATTGCAGTCATATATATTGTATGCACTTAAGCTATGCTACGCATTAGTAGACATTATTGCTTATTTGGTATATGAGAAATACACATGAAATGGCTCTTAATATGGCTATACAGAAAGAAAGTTCGAGACCATTTCATCACATAATAAAATATTTGTGAACATCCCAGCGGGCAACTAAAGTTCATAAAGTATCTAAAAATAGAAATCTTAGTTCTCTAGGAATAGTTTCTTACTTTAAGCAGAAGATAAGTGTCCCGAAAAATTTGTGAAAAATAATTTGGGGCTGCTAAAAAATTGTTGTCCGTGAACTGGTGGGAAGAATTGTTCATGTGACTTTATTTTTAAAGTTGAAGGCCGAATTCAGGGAACGCCGTGTGCGAGCTTGCTCAAAAGTCTCTATTTCTGTTCCGGAGAGAACATCATATCATTAAGGCTTTCGAAAAAACTGTCAACAGCTTCATGGGAAAGTTCCACTAAGTCGGAAATAGGGGTAACCATGCATTCGTGCGCATGATTGTCTGCATTGACATTCTGTATCGCATTGCTGACAGAAGGTCGTACCTGTTCAATGCTGCTTTCATCTTGAACTTCACTACTCTTCAATCGTAGTGGTGAAGATTCCAGGAATGCCGTCATCAGGATTGGCAGCCTTTGAGGGCAGCACAAAGCGTGAACCTTGGTAGGAACCAACAATGTATCCGCATCCACTGGCGCATCCGATTGTAGCGTCAGACAGGTGTCTAACACGCATTCTTCTCCGCATAGCAGACATCTCAATACAGGTAAAACACATCTTTGCCACATTGGTCGAAATGATAGAAACCAAGTCATGTTCAGGTCTCTAAGCCGGGATAGTCCCAGGATTTTTGATATCCGGTCCCGGTATCCAATGGCTAGGATCGTTTCTTCCATTGTCGCGAGAGTTTGATCTGTGACATGGGTTGCCATAACGAAAAATAAGGACTAAGAATAGGATTCCTGCAATTAGTCCCAGGATCAGGGGAAGTCCGCCAAAAATCGAATGGACGAAATCTGGAAAAATACCCAGTATGGCTTTGAATGGTGTTAATGCCATCGAAAATACTGTCTTAAATACCTTTGAGACCCCAGTGGTATCAGAAATATTTAAGATTTCGCTCAGGATTTCCGCGAAATGTACGGGGGAATTAGTTGATAATAATGTATGTATCTCTGCAGTCGTCCTTGCGACTTGTAGATCATACGTTTCTTTCGATGACGTGAGCCTTGTCGGCGTCTGAAGAAGCACTGTTTTCATTCTGCTTAAAGTATCTATTCGAATAGAAGTAATTTTCAAACTGGGCCATGCCCTTGCCTCCCTGTCTGGAAAGGAGCTGGGGAATAAAGAACGTCCATAGCACTTGACCTTCGCCGTCGTAGTGACTAGATAAGGAGTCCCGGGCATAAGACTACAACATCTGTGGTCTACAATAAGAATGTAACTCCCATTATAGAGTCTTTGAAAGAATGGTTCTATTTCAGTTGCAGGTGCGCCTTGCTGGTGACATGAAAGGTTGTATGAATTCCCTTCACAGGCTCCATGCAAACTAATTCCGTTACACAGAAGCGTGCCGCTTAGTGACATAGCACAATTGTTGCCACTAAGAAACACTTTCTGTCCTTTATTACTGACACATGCATGTGAATAGGGCAGGTTCCAAGTTGTTTTAAGGTACCCCTTTCCCAATTTCTCGTACATGCCAGCCTGTATATATTTTTGGCAGTATTGAAACCTGAAGGTTGAGATTGGAATATTTATGATTCCGTGGATTATCCATTCACTGACAGGTCGTTCTGACATTGTCATTGGTAATCTTTCTAGTTTTTCAATGCTCAAGATTGTATAATCAGCACCCTTTTGCGCCATACCGATTTGTCTATCATTAAGGTTAAAGATTTGGAATAGTGACGTTGTGTTGATTAAACGCCAAGGCACATAGCCTGAACGCAGATTTTGCAATGTCCAGCCAAGCTGTACAATAGAACGCAATTGTGACTGACCATGTTGTAGTAACAGTAAGTCTTGCGATAATATATCGATTGCTGACGACACAATGCTGTCCAAAGAAAAAATTCTGGAGGACAGAGTCATTAACCCATTGTCCACTACAGAAAGTGATTTTTCCAAATTAATACGGTCAATTTCCCGTATTCTCTCTGCTGTTTCAACTTGAGTAACCTTCCAGGCCTCATTGTATGCTGCATATACAGAGGCTGCTATTAAAACGCTTTTGACGCTGTTTGCGTGGTCCCATTATGAAATCACGCAAGTCAGCACCATCAGTAAATAAAGTTAGGTGTTGCTTAATTTCGAGCAGTGTGGAAGTTTGTAGCCATTGAAGGCATAATTTGCCCACACTGTAGGTTGTTATTATCCCTGGGTGATGTCTTTGGGGATATCTAGGGTCTGGCCTGGTCATTTTGAAACCCTGTGTTTTATTCAGGAATCTATCTTGACAGTTATTTGTATCTGTGGGCCAGATCAACCATTGTTTCCAATCAGGATGTGTTCTGTTTTGGTTAAATATATGGTTTACGTCTATCTCTTCATCTGTATCAGAGTTATTGCTAAACATTATTGGCTTTGGAATAGACGGTTTATTTAAATCTTTGATTTTGGCTAAGCCAAGACAGGTGGTTTGTTGAACAGTGTCATTTAAAAATATCATTTGTTCTGGGATCATGCAGGCTCTAAACAAAGCTTCTATACCCTGTACTTGCCAATCTTTTGTACCCCAAACACTTTTCAAATCAACATTTTTGTCCCAATAATCAAATCCAAAAGTATTCATTTTTTCGAAGAATGAATCTGAATATATCAACTTTGTGTTGGTTATCATGGTTTTCATCCCTGTCTTGTTTGACAATTTATAATAAAATGTTTCAGCATTACTTGTGTTAAAACCTGAAAAATATGAATATTTGTCGTAAACAGTTCTTGAGCTCCCTTTTGGAGGTGTTGCACAATGTTCCCATTGATTATAATTTAAAACATTTCTAGGTTGTGCAGATTTATGCAAAAAATGATTACCATAGTGGTTATAGCAATACATACTATCATAATTTGTAGAACCTTGCAAATAATCGTGTTTTGTAAATTTAGCAGACATTACTAGATCAGACATCATGTTGTTAATACTTTCGAAGTCCCAATCATCAGCAAATGAGTTTGGTTTTGCAAAGTCACTCAAGGAGATCTTGATTTGGTGTGGATATTTCAGGATCTCGACCGGACCATAAATTTCATAGTCAGTGTTGTCCCAGGCTACCCCACCAGGTATAGGATTGGCTGTGAAGTTGGCTGAAGAAAGTTCTCTTTTCTCGACGTGTGAAGATGTGTGTGGTTTGAGGACCAAGTTGATGTTCGGGCTTGCTGTGTCCATTTTAGCATATTTTCCCTCAATGAAGCGTCCCAAAGTAAATACCATGATGAGCCAAAGTATGAGGATAAATGCACCAAAACCCACCCAAAATTCAATCCATGGAGAAATCAGATATGTTTCTTTCAGTTGGTTCAAAAGTTCCTTAGCTTTGTCTTTAAAGGATTTTGATGATGGCTGTGTCTTTGATTCACTGAAGCCTTCAGAGGAATCATCGAAGTTGATGAAGTTGATGGATACAACTCTGTTCTCCTTTTTACCAGCAAGTGGCGGTAGTACAACTGATCTTGTCCCGTTGACAGACAAGACAGGAACTGCTTTTCTGTAAGAAGGCCCAAATTCCTTCTTTACCGCGATCTTCTCCCTGACTAGATCCCCGACTTTTGGAATCCAGACAGGTCTTGCTGGGACAGGTGGTGGTTCTTCAGTGGTTGTTGGCTGCTGTTTCAACTGTATGTTGCTCAGGTCTTTTCTTGTTTTGTTTAAGTCCTGCAAAATAGCCAAACGGTCTTTGACATCAAAGCTTTTTTCTTTAACCACTGAAGTCTGACTATCAAGGTCAGAGATTATCATTCTAGTTCCAAATAATAATTCGTACGGACTGAATCCCTTCAGAGAATTTCTTGGCAAGTTATTTAGACTACGTTGGACAATTATTAGATGTTTGACCCACCCAGCTCCCGAACCTAATATCCTTTCCATTATAGATTGCTTTCTGCCTTGGTTTTTTCTTTACACTGTGGTAAATAAATAATTAATTACCGGTACTATTTTTCAGGATACTCATACAAATAGATAGCTCAATAAATAAGAGTCAAGATACGAGGTAGCTAGAGTATACAGGCTTTAATTAAGCATAAAGGACTGGAACAGGACAGCCTGTACGGGGATGGGATGGCAGCTGCCTGGGGCAGGG
Organism: Lissotriton helveticus; assembly: GCF_964261635.1. NCBI lineage: Eukaryota > Metazoa > Chordata > Amphibia > Caudata > Salamandridae > Lissotriton > Lissotriton helveticus. The sequence continues at coordinate 713,015,594 of NC_136069.1, forward strand.
ACAAAGGAGCGCTAGCTTTTAATAACAGTGCACAAGTATATATAGTTAAAACATTTACATGGCATTCAATACAATAGGCGTAGCAGTAGGCGGAGTTTGTAGCAGTCGCGAAAGATAAGGCATAAAGTGGGTGTAACAAGAGGTGTGTACAAGGCGGATACATAGACATGTGATGCAAACGTAACAGAATATGTCATAAAAGGGGCGGAAACATGGAGGGGGCTACCTAAGCAGCTGGGACCTTTAACCTAGTGGTGCGCGCAAACTGGCAATGACGTGTTACTAGGGAGAACTGGGGGGCTATGACTTCTGCGCTAGAAGAGGAGACTAAAGTCTGGAGTGTCAGAGCGACATGTACCTAAGCATATCTAGTATCTAGTGTTTAGAGAACATGTTGATAGAATCCAAAAGTTATCAGGGCAAAGGCTAACAGACACTAAGACTGGTGCATACATAATTCTACATGTAGTGTGTGTGCGAGGAATATTCTATGAATATTAATACAGTATTTCTCTTACATGGAGACATAAAGGCTAGACCATGACGGAAACTATTGATGCGATGCAGTAGCTTAGGAATGCAGAGAAGGAGGGCTGGACTGATAACTAGAATCATAACATACTCTTGGCAGACTGAGAGGCAGAGCCAGGCCGAGCCGGGCACTGCGAGGCATGAAAATAAGCTAAGGGTCAGGGATACAGGTGGGGGCTGTATCGCTCCTCGGAGAGGGTTCAGGAAACAGGAGCTGAATCTGAGTCCGGGTCCTTTTGAGGCCTAGAAACGGGGACAATTCAATGAATTAACGTGCACACTGTAAAACGTGGCAACGTAGCTTTACAAAGGCCTGATATTCGTTGTATTCACGAAGACTGGAAACTGGCATACTAGAGATGGACACAACTATAATTGCGTCTTTAATCGATCAGAAAGGGAATACATGTATATCGATCATGCACATATGGCATAACATGGGGAACACGTAGGCACATATAACATGGCAAAATGTACTTTTCCACATTCCCTCCTTGTGCCCTACGTTTCCATCAGGAAACATCAATATTCATGATACCATCTATTATTTCATATAGCATCATTTGCTCGTCTCGAATTGTCTTGGAACGGGACTTAGGACTAGGAATACAAGAGGTAGCACAAATGCCGCAAATCGCAGGGCCACATTGTATACAGAGGCAGCAACTGAATATGATCATTACTGCAATACCTAGGAATGACAATACTTTCCATCCCCAGGCAGATATGATACTCCATAGCCAACCGGACCATGTCCAGGTGCCTGGATTCTGGTGTAACTGATGGGCAATTTTATGAAGTCTGGTTATAGCTGAATAAACAGACGGCGCGTTATTAGGAATGAAAATGCAGCAACTAGATCCGATGACTCTACATGCTCCTCCTCTATCGGCCAGTATGACGTCAAGAACAAGACGATTTTGGAGCACGACAAATCTCATAGCAGATTGCTCTTCGGTTAAGTTACCTAGAGCAGAAGTAGTCTCATTCACTACTGCTTCAAGGGTTCTGGTTAATCTACGTATTAGCTTACTATTCTGGACAGGTCCTATAAAGAAGAAGAAACCTTTATTAAAGTCTTGATATTGTTCTAGAGTAGTTTCAGTTTGATCGACAATTGGGGACTCAATCTCCCTTCTATGTCTGACGTGTACTAGATGTGTGTTTCTGTGATAATCAGATGGGGCTAGGAAAACTGGTGGCAGTAGGAAGGCAATGTAACATGTTCCATCCCAATCGAGGGGCAGACGAACATATGCGGTCTGACCACAAACAAAATAAGAATGACGTGAAGCTTTGAAAATAGATTTCCCACTGTCACTATACTCGACAGTAGTAGTACAATCACTATGTCCTACATGTGCGGAACCATTATTTCTGACACATAATTCGCCTTTGACTGGTAGTACTGAAATAGCAGGTAAGTCTGGAGTAGTATCAGACTGAACATTCAGGACCATAAAATTCGAAGAATAATTACCTAAATTATAAACTTCATTTTCTAGATCTAACCCTGTTCTATGGGAGAGACCTTGCTTGTCTGGAAAACATGTTCTATTCAGGAGGGACATATCATTGGAAGATGACGTTAACATGGACCATGCTCCACACGAACCATTATGTGAAAACGGATAAGGAAAGAGTGGCAGAACTCCCTTCGGTGTCTGGAATGGGGGAAGTCGACCACACACCCAACAATTAGTAGCATTGCTGGTCTGGTGTGAATAGTGTAACATTCTGATGAATGTGTTATTTCTCATAGCAAGACGATAGGATAACTCGTGAGGAGGCAGATCACTAAATGTGTGCTCTACTGTAGCATTAGGAAACTTATTTACATGAGAAATTGGAAAACATAAATGCAATGCATAACTTGTGCAGGTAACCATCAAACTTAGAAACAATAGAAAACTTAGAAAAACGATACATCGGATAGAGTTTTGACTAACTCTCTCACTATGGGGGTCTATCTCATACATGTCAGATACCTGTCTAACCGTTTCACCCGAGGGGGACTTAGACAATTAAACTGGCTGACTTATTTTACTAGACCGTAGTTTGGATTTATACTCCTGCTGCGGAGTTTTCTCTAACAGGGAGGGCTTGATTTCAAAGTCAGTAGCGGGACAGTCCTTGAGAATAGGGCAGTCTTTCGAAATGGAACAATCCTTTGAAAAAGTTTTAGTTCGTAGTCCATGGAACTTCTTGATGTGGGACAGGTGGACCCACCCCTTACGGCCTTCCAACTTCACGGCCGTACGGGTGGTCAAGAGGACTAGTTGAGGTTGCTTCCAGCGGGGCTCCAGCGGACTTGAACGATCAAAGTTCCTTATCAAAACGAAATCCCCGGGGATGACCTCATGCGGTTTCACCTCGGTGTTGTCTGGAAATGCGGCGGCAACCTGTGAACGACAAGAGTGTAGGGCAGACATCAAGGAAGCTAGGTAATCTGTCAGCATATTACTGGAAACATCTGTAATACTGCGGGGTCTAGGTGTACCCCACATGTTTGGGGGGCGGCCGAATACGACCTCATAAGGGGACAGACCTGATCTGGAGTGTGCGACCATGCGCATAAAGAACAAAGCAACTGGCAGGGCAACTAGCCAGTCTACACCTTTCTCTTGACATATCTTAGCAATTCGAATTTTCAGGGTCTGATTATGTCTCTCTACGAGACCGGCTGCTTCAGGATGGCGTACACAATGGAACTTCCACTGGTACCCTAACAAAAGGGAAACATGCTTCATTAACTCAGATGAGAATGGCTGGCCGTTATCAGAATACACGACCCTAGGGAGTCCATAACGGGGGAAGAATTCACGAACCAACTGCTTGGCAGTGGTCGCTGCTGTGTAGTCTGGAACTGGATATGCTTCTGTCCACCTGGACAAAGCGCATACAACTACGAGAACATATTTGAAACCTCGACATCGCTCCATCTGAATATAATCCATCTGGGGGACTTCAAAAGGGTGGTCAGGAGGCTGGAATCCACCTTGTTCCACCGGGACACTTTTACCTGGATTGAATTGACAACATATCATACAAGTACGGACTTTCTGCTTGGCTGCAGCTCGTAAATGCTTGTTGAACCAAAGGTTCTGGATACTGTCTAACATGGCTTTTTCTCCTAGATGTGCTGGACTATGTGCGGTATTGATAATGACTTGAACCATAGAGTCGGGGAGAAACCATGTGGCTTTTCCCTTCGTCACCCATCCCTGATCTGTCTGGACCCCTCCTTGTTCGGACCATTTCCTGATTTCTTCAGGAGTAGCATGTAACTGTATGTCTATGACATCTTGTGCAGGGTCCTTAACTGTCATACATGTAGTCGGATCTGGAGTGGATATCTGTGTTTTGTTAACTGGAATGTCGGGAGTCTGAGCTATAAGCTTGGCTGTTCGATCTGCTAGATCATTACCTTGGGAAATAATGTCTGTAACTTTCGTATGTGCTTTGCACTTCATGATAGCGATAGCTGTCGGTAAATGTATCGCATCTAACAGAGCTTGAATGAGGAGACCATGCTGAATCTTGGTTCCATGAGAAGTCATGAAACCTCTCTCCTGCCAGAGCACTCCGAAGTCGTGTACAACTCCGAATGCGTAACGTGAATCTGTATATATGTTTACTTTCAGGTTCTTGGCACGTATGCAGGCTTGGGTCAGAGCAACTAGCTCTGCTGCTTGAGCAGACAGGGTGTCAATACGGTGTGTTTCAATAACTTCAGTGTCAGTAGTCACTGCATACGCGGCTACTAGTTCTCCTGTACTAGTTCTCATACATGAACCATCCACATAAAGTGTCAGGTCGGGATTAGGTAAAGCAATGTCTGTCAGGTCTTGTCTTGGCTTAGTCATAGTGTTAACAACTTCCACACAGTCATGTGTGGCGGGATTTGAAGTAACTGACGGTAACAGAGTAGCAGGATTTAAAACGTTGCAGCGTCTGATTTCTATGTGTGGCTGGAACAGTGTCAGTTCATAACCTGTTAAACGTGCAATGGTCAAGTGTTGAGTCTGTGTTCGGTTTAAAAGAACTTCCACGGAGTGTGGAACTTGTACTGTCAGGGAATGTCCTAATACTATGGAATCACTTTGTCTGATAGCTAGAGCTGTGGCTGCAACTGACTTGAGGCACGCAGGCAAAGCCTGGGCTACTAGATCTAATGTGCTCGAAAAATAAGCACAAGGCTTGTATTTTCCTGCTTGATCTTGTGTGAGAACAGATAATGCAGTACCATTACGTTCTGTGACAAAAAGTGTAAAAGGCTTACTGTAGTTCGGTGTAGCTAGAACAGGTGCTTGGCATAAAGCTTTCTTTAATTCATTAAAACTAAGTGTATGTTCAGATGTCCAAGGGAGAACAGTCGGTACGGCTGCCTCCTGTGTCGTTAACTGTATCAGTGGCTTAGCTAGAAATGCATACTGAGGAATCCATTGTCTGCAATAGGAAGTGAGGCCGATAAAAGCACGTACCTCCTTCTGTGTCTTGGGCTGTGGAAGACTCGCTATCAACTGGATACGGTCTGGTGTCAACTGCCTACCCCACTTGGACAGTAAGTGGCCTAAGTAGATCACTTGCTGGACACAGAACTGAAGCTTTGAAGGGGACACCTTGTGCCCCATCTCGGCTAGGAAATACAGGACTGTAAGTGACGCACGCTCGCAGTCACGTTCAGAACGGGCGGTGATCAGTAGATCATCGACATACTGGAGCAGGGCAGTGTCAGTTGGCATGTGAATATTGTCTAGTTGTCTTTTAAGTGCTTGACTGTAAATGCTAGGACTTTCTGTGAAACCTTGAGGAGCTCGTGTGAATTTATAGCTCCTTCCATTTAAACAAAAACCGAAAAGGTACTGGCTGTCTGGATGAATTGGAACACTGAAAAATGCATTCTTGAGGTCTATTACTGTAAAAAATACAGCTTCAGAATCAATAGCTGTCAATAGGGATGAAATATCTGGGACTACTGGATACTGGGGTATGATACATTTATTAAGTTCTCGAAGGTCAATCACCAATCGATATACTGGAGGTGCATTTAGATCAGTACGTTTCATGACTGGAATGATAGGAGAATTACATACATTGGAGTCAGTTTCTACAACCACTCCTTGAGCAATGAGCTCGTCAATAATTTTGGATAAGGCTGCTACAGCCTCAGGTGGCAATCTGTACTGTCTGATTCGTGGCAGGACTATACCTTGCTTGAGAGTCACACGATGGGGTGTGATTTGCATAAACCCTACATCAGTTGGACCTTGCGCCCATAAATGCTGCGGTACATTGGACAATCTTGGATCAAAATCTCGTAATACATAGTGACCTTTAAAGTCCCTTAAAAACAAGCGTATTCCTTCTGGGGAGCAGCAAATAACTGCACCTAATTCTTTCAATGTCTTAATACCTAACAAATTTTCTGGACATGATTTCGTAAGTAATAAATCAGTAGTTCGGGACAATGGACCAACTTCTAGAGTAACTGGCTTTGATATCTCGTTTACAATAGGCTTTCCTGAAAATCCAAGGGAAACATTTCTAGAGCCTGAGAGCGGAGCCCCTGGAACCTCGTCATGACTGATAGTAGTCCTACTTGCCCCTGTATCAATCAAAAACTTTCTGTCTTTCCCTAATACTTGACTGTGTACATAGGGACCCTCTTGATCTACAGGTATCTCGATGAGAGGCAAGCCTACCTCCCTCTCTAGGCTGTTTCATGAATACGGTTGATACTCTGGATACTCTGTCTGAGCATACTGGTACATTTGCTGTGTAACATGCTGTGTTGCAGCGATGGGCTGCGATGCTGGAACTGTCTGTTGTGCATTCTGTGATGACGGTGAAGTCTGTGAAACTTGTTCTTGTCTAGGCGGACGTGGTCTTTCTTTAGTTTTACCAGTGGCTATATTGTGTTTCAGAACTGCACACTCGTTTATAAAATGACCTGGCTGTTTACAATAATTGCATGTCCCTTTAACGGGAGCTGCAGGATGACTGGCTTGATTCGGACCCCTCTTCTGACTGTCTTGTGGAACAGATTGTGCAACTAGTACTTTCATTTTCGTGTCTTTCATACGTCTCCTTTCATGTTCTTGCTCTTCCCTGATTCTATTCTGGTGATACTGGAGCATCTGAAGCATTTGTGACGGGGTACTAGCTTGCCAGGTACTTTCGACTTTCAAAACTCGATTTTTAACTTGTGGGCTTGAATTCTCGACTAGTTTAGTAACAAAAAGATGAGGGTATGACTCGCTACTCGTCCTGAGACCACTGTTGATACTAAAACATTTCTCGAATCTAGAATAAAAATCACTAGTGTCTTCATCCTGTTTCTGTTTGCATGCTGAGATTGCATCCCAATCTTCCTTTTTCGTGGCTAATAATCTTGGCAAAACCTGAATCAATAACTCTGGCAATTCTTTACATTTGTCCCCAAGACCGGTACCTGGTACTCGTATTTTATCTTCAGCTTCTAGAGCTGTCCAATCAATCTTTTTCTCTCCCACCTCCCATTCTTTTTCCTTGAGTTTCTCATATACCCCTGCGGGCAACAGGACCTTTAACATTTTAATAATATCTGGATACGTGTATTCTCCCATACGGAGCATGTCTTTTAATTCTCGATGGAACCCTGCTGGATCTTTGTCGTGACAGGGAATTAATTTCTTCATCTCTAAGAGTTCCATCTTTGTGACAGGGGTGTAAACAAATACTCGTTGCATTTCACCATCCGGTGTCCTAACTGGGTGTACTTCTCGTAACGGATGCTGTCTATCTATGTAAAATGGTTTACTTTCTGGGGGTGAGACGTGAACAAAATGCGGGTTCAGAAACGTTCTATATTTGTGGCGCTGTTCTAAAATGACACTAATTAACTCGGTACCTAAACCTTTCCATCTATACTGGAGTAACTCGTTCTGGACATCATGTAACGGACCTGGATCAGAATGTTGACCCTCATACAGTGTAATGAGGTGCTGGATCATATACATACCCACCAGTCGCTGCTCGGCTGGGGGCAGTTTCAGAAACATTCGTGCCACTATTTCGTCTGGAAAAGTGGTAGAATCAGTAATCCATCGGACTGCTGATCGGGCTAGTTCTTGTTCATGCATGGTACTAAGTTCACTATAACCGATTCGTGATTTCAAAATGTGATCGGTAGCTTGAAATACTTGTTCTAGAGAACCTTGTTCTGGTGCTGGAAGATGAAAGACTTTCTTGTGTTCTAGGCGTAAATGTCGGTCTGGAAATCTAGATTTACCTACATACGCTATTCTGGCGGTATTCTCGTCGTCTACCTCTTCAGTAGAAGAGTCGTTTTCCTTCTCGCTACTTGTGCTGTTTTGCGTTGCACGTGTAACCTTATTATTTCTTTACGGATTTTCTTGTACATACTCTCTATACTACTGAGTGTCTTGTGTCTACCCTCGGCTATATTATCACTCCACCTTGTCAGGACTTTCATTTCGGTCGGATCTTTAGTCGGACAATCTTGTTCCCTTACTAAACAATTGATTAAAAACTTTAATAGCATGAGCTGGGTCTCAGCTTTCCTTAGAGACATGATTTCGCCAATACTTTCTGGATCATCCCCTGTACGGATGAAACGATATATTCTGTCTAGATCTTCTTTCATATTTGGTAGGGTGGCCAGATACTCGGTCACCCGTCTTACACGCAATGAATATAAAACTATATTGTCTTCGCCTGGGACTGGATCATAACAGCATTCGGTAAGGGCTCGCCTGATGTCTGCGACGGACTGATGTTTGGGCGTACGCTGTAATGCACGTTCATGTAACTCGACCAACCCTATACGTTTATTCGGCGGCGGGGTACCAGGAGGACCTCCCCCCCCGGCCCCTAAACTGGAATCATCGACTGATACTCTTCGTGCTGGCAGAGTGACCGATGTAGCGGGAACTTGTACTACGGGCTGGACCGGGGGTACCGTAACAGGTGCCCCGGTAGCTGGAAGAACAGGAATTACATTATTTACAGGAGCTGGCGGAACTGGATTCACATATTCTGGGACTGTGTCGTCCAAATAGGACGAGAGAAAAATATCAGCTGCGGTCGGTTTGTGACGTAGCTTAATCGGAACTAATGGCGGCGGAAAATTACATGGTGCTTCCGGGGTTGCTTTTGGCAAACCCTCGGCAAGAAGAGGATACATACCCTTAATAAGGGCATTTCTCTGTCTGTCTGACTGTTCGGCTTTAACTCGTTCACCTACTTCGATCAATTCCCTTTCTTGGGCTCTTTCTGAGGATTCTCTACTTAATTCTGACTTTCTGATTTCTTTTTCGGTTCTTTTGTGAGATTCTTTGCGCCATAACTCGATGGCATCTTTCTGGGACTGTCTGGCTTTCTTTTTCCATAATGCTTCTTCTACTCGCATGATGCACTCGGCATCCCATGTACCCGATACGGGCCATCTATACTTTTCCTCTAATTGTTTGGTGTACTCCACCCATAAGTCTAGATATAATATGGCACTTATGCCATGCTTATGATACATAAAATGACCTGGACTGTCCCTAGGCGGGACAGGAACTGCTTCCTCGAGCAGACCTTTTCTAGTTCTTAGCTGACGTAATTTTGAGAACAGAGGCATGACTAGACTGGAGTCTGGACACAATACAATACACAATGAACACAATAATAACTGCAATACGAATCATTCATACCACGACGTTGAAAACACACGAAATAACATTTAGAATAACAGTTCGGACAAGATACTACCTGAAATACTGAGAACAGAACACATGAATTTCTCGAGAACAGAACTTACTAGAACAGACTAGATGCACTGCTGAAACAGTACGAAACTTACCGGTCCCATAAAGAGACACGTCAGGACCCGCATCCACCTAAGTGGACACTTCGTGTTGGATCTGTGTACCCAAACCCACGGACCAGAGACAAATTAATTGACCCTGTCTAGATACTACCCCAGCAACGGTACTCACCGGGCAGCAAGAACGGAAGGCCTCGGACTGGACTGGACTGCTACGACGACGGACGGACGAACTTCGGACTTCAGTTACAGGTGGGCCTCCGGATACCTCGGACCTTGGACTCTCGGCTTGGGCTCTGGTCGGGACTCGCCGCGTTCCTCCACCGCCTCGTCTGGATGCTGGACCGCAACCTCCGTCTCCTCCGTGGACCTGAGGGATACTTGAGGCAGAAATATCTGCCGCTGCGCAGGATGGTTCCGTCACGGCTGCAGAGGGTCAGGGGGCTTGCGTGGCTTCTCCGGCGCGTGGGGAAAGGGCAAGTCCCTGTTCGGGCGCCATTATGTGGTAAATAAATAATTAATTACCGGTACTATTTTTCAGGATACTCATACAAATAGATAGCTCAATAAATAAGAGTCAAGATACGAGGTAGCTAGAGTATACAGGCTTTAATTAAGCATAAAGGACTGGAACAGGACAGCCTGTACGGGGATGGGATGGCAGCTGCCTGGGGCAGGGACAAAGGAGCGCTAGCTTTTAATAACAGTGCACAAGTATATATAGTTAAAACATTTACATGGCATTCAATACAATAGGCGTAGCAGTAGGCGGAGTTTGTAGCAGTCGCGAAAGATAAGGCATAAAGTGGGTGTAACAAGAGGTGTGTACAAGGCGGATACATAGACATGTGATGCAAACGTAACAGAATATGTCATAAAAGGGGCGGAAACATGGAGGGGGCTACCTAAGCAGCTGGGACCTTTAACCTAGTGGTGCGCGCAAACTGGCAATGACGTGTTACTAGGGAGAACTGGGGGGCTATGACTTCTGCGCTAGAAGAGGAGACTAAAGTCTGGAGTGTCAGAGCGACATGTACCTAAGCATATCTAGTGTTTAGAGAACATGTTGATAGAATCCAAAAGTTATCAGGGCAAAGGCTAACAGACACTAAGACTGGTGCATACATAATTCTACATGTAGTGTGTGTGCGAGGAATATTCTATGAATATTAATACAGTATTTCTCTTACATGGAGACATAAAGGCTAGACCATGACGGAAACTATTGATGCGATGCAGTAGCTTAGGAATGCAGAGAAGGAGGGCTGGACTGATAACTAGAATCATAACATACTCTTGGCAGACTGAGAGGCAGAGCCAGGCCGAGCCGGGCACTGCGAGGCATGAAAATAAGCTAAGGGTCAGGGATACAGGTGGGGGCTGTATCGCTCCTCAGAGAGGGTTCAGGAAACAGGAGCTGAATCTGAGTCCGGGCCCTTTTGAGGCCTAGAAACGGGGACAATTCAATTAATTAACGTGCACACTGTAAAACGTGGCAACGTAGCTTTACATAGGCCTGATATTCGTTGTATTCACGAAGACTGGAAACTGGCATACTAGAGATGGACACAACTATAATTGCGTCTTTAATCGATCAGAAAGGGAATACATGTATATCGATCATGCACATATGGCATAACATGGGGAACATGTAGGCACATATAACATGGCAAAATTTACTTTTCCACAACACCATCCCGTACCCTCAGGAAGGAAGTGAGAAGATTCCCGCTGGACTGTGCTCATTCGGCCATGTTTCCCCCCAGGCTGGTGGGCTTGAGTGAAAACAATGGTCGAACGTAGCATGCTCTTAGCGTATATGCCATTTAGACTCGCAAATCTTTGTATAACAGTCCGGACGTCAGCCGAGTGCTGGTGATCTACATTATAAGTGGAAACTAGCCTGTATATGTTAATCGCAAGCCCTGCTTTTTATTGGTCATATTATCTGCCTTGATACGACGAGGTATTAAACTGTTTCTCTCCCCACTGCGATCTCTGTTGCAGTTTGGGCAGTTTTTTACAAACATGGTGTAATGCAGGCTCATGCCTGGCCACCAGTACCGTGATTGTAATTCTTCCAGAGAATCTTTCAGTTTGAAGTGTCTGAGACCCTCGCCCATATGTGCGTCTGCGATTAACAAGCTTCTCCTGTCGATGTTTGGAATCACTCTATCCCCCACTCCAGGGATTCGAGCAAAAGGGACGGAGTTTGCATCGATTATGTATGTATAATTGAGTGGATAGTTGATCGGTAACGCTGAGCAGTCGCCTTTTGATGACGTTTTCACCGCCAGCATTGTTTCACCGTCAATGTATTTTAATGTACGCTTTTTTCGATCTACGGGAGCCGGTATAGTGGCTGCCGCTGCGGCTGTTTCAGCCAATGAATTCCCTACAACGTGAACGCCATCACGCTGATGACTCAGTGAGTGTGTCACGTGAGTCTTTGGTAGTTCTTTTTTCAAAAGAGCTATTTGTTCCCAGAGCAGTTTCTGCTTTATTGGTGCATCTGTGTCATCTTTGTAACCGTTCTGAATCCATGTCTGCAAATCCTTGTTATATGCTTTGACGCAGTAATATGAATCTGACACTATAAGTGTCGGGAATTCGCGATCCGCATTATCTAGCGCCATTTTCAAAGCTATTATTTCAGTTTCTTGTTCTGAATTAGTTTCTACTGAGTGCGATTTTGTTAATAGAGGTCTTAGTTTACCTCCGCGCCACACTTCTTTTGTAATCTCACATGTGGGGTTGTATGCATGTTCTCCCCAAACGGAGGGTTGAGCATGTCCGTCTGTATAGGTTACACAGGCGTAATGTCGTAGAGGCAGAATGTCGATTGGCAGAGGATACGTCTTTTCATATTTTAGATTTTTTAATTCTTCTAGTTCTGGATCAAAGTAGTAGTATACTTTGTCCGTTGTGATTGAATTCACCCATTGTATCCATTCCGGATTCAATGTTGTTGTTGGTAAATTACACGGTAATGTTAGTGCCTCAAAGGCTGATTCTGCTGTTCTGACTGTGATATGTCTACCGTCAGCTATGTTTTTTTCTCTAGCTATTGCGGTTTGAACTGCGCGAATGATTTTTTCTGTATTACTGAATTTCTGTTCAGCTTCTGTGTACAAGTGTGATTTGAATGCAATTGGTACCTTTTCTCCCTCATTAGAGGTTAGGTATGTGAATCCGCATCTCCCTGGGATGACTCGAATCACAAGATTGCGTGTGTTATCACGTGTTTCTAATTTTGTTTTAATTAGCATGTCTGTTTGTAAGGATCTCAAAATTTCTGTGTGTGTTTGAGTCCAATTGGATCTTTTAAAGTCTGGTTTAATTAGATCATAAAGGGGTTTGACCCTTTCTGCGTAATTTGCAATGTATGTTCTTCCGAAATTTAGGAAGCCTAGAATTGACTGTAGGTTTTTTAGTGTTTTAGGAGCTTGGATTACGGCACATTTCTCTAGGAAATTGTCTGCCAGGCTTTTACCTTCACTTGATAACTCATATCCTAAGAATAGGACTGTCAGATGGGCAATTCTGGACTTTTTAAAGTTGAATTTGTAACCCTCTGCAGCGAACCCAAGTATTATGGTGTTCACTCTTTTCAAGTGAGTATCCAAGTCATCATCTGTTAAGTAAATGTCATCGACATAAGATAATGCTTCATCATCATATAGTTGTAGTAATTCTGTTACTCTCGCTGAGAATACCCCCGGGCTGTTCTTGTACCCCTGGGCTAACCGACAGAATTGTTTTTGAGTGCCATTTACTGAGAATGCAGTTAAATATCTGCTCTCTGGTGCTATGTTTTGACAAAAGAATCCATTGGAGATGTCCAAGGTTGTTTTGTATTTTTTGCGCACTATGTTATTCATTAGTGCAGCACTGTGTGAGTTTTGCACTGCAAAGGTTTTGCAACATGTGTTAAGGTGTCGGTAATCCAAAACTAGACGATATGAATTGTCTGGTTTGGAGACCGGAAACAAAGGGTTGTTCATTTGTGAGGTGCAAGTTTCAATCACCCCCTGGTATTCTAGCTGATCTAGTATTTCATTTACTTGTTTTTTAGCTTCTTGCTTAATTGGGTACTGCCTTTGTGCAGTAGGTTGTGATTTTAACTGGATTTTGTGAGGAGGAGAATCCTCATCCCATCCTACATGATTTTTATATAAAGCAGGTGCTAAGGCCACTGCCCACTTTCTAGCAAGTGTGTATTTTTTATGAATCGGGATTTGATTCGAGAAGGCAGGCATAATTACTTCTTCGCCATGAGGGCATTCCCTGACAAACTCTGGTGGCCAGTCTTTTTCAGCTAGAAGGATATCATAGCCCTTGGAGAGGTTATCCCAAAATAGTCCCCTTATTTTCCTAGTCTTATCTCCCTCTATACGTAATGTTATCTCGTATATCTTGTGGGGTTTGCTAACTCTGGTGTCTGCAGTTTCCACTTGAAGATATTCATTCGTGTCCACTGTCTCCAGATGATTCATAAGGACTTTGCGAGCTATGCTCACCTCTGCTGCGCTGTCTAGCATTGTCTGAGCCCATTCTCCGTTTTTCAGTTGTGTCCTCAGTATTCTCGGCATTTTTAACTACCTTGATACTGGCTACCTTCTTTTTTGGAAATTGTAATTTCTTTTTTAGTTGAGCAGGTTCCTTGTCTTTGGACTTGGCGTGCTCTTCTCTTTGTTCTGATCGTCCTCTTCTTTCCGATTTCTGCGAGGAATTCTGAAAAGATTGAGAGGGACGTGTATCAATGTCTTGATATCTATCAGGTTTTTTAATATTATCCCTATTTCTAAGGTTATATCTATTCCCAGAGGGGTCACTCTGCGGTGACCTCTGTCTTCGGTTTGGAGATTTCTCCCTTCGCCTAGGAGACCTTCCTCGGGACTGGAATTTCTTTTCTTTTGGATTGGATTGTTTGTTTCCATCCCAGTTCTTTTTTGGTGAATTATTATTAAAAAATATTTTTTCTGGACTTTCAGTCAGTTGCGGTTTTACTGGTATTCCACCTAAACTATCTCTACCTAGTTCCTCATAGGATTTTTCTATGATTCTGGCAATTTCAGCTGGTTGGTCTGCTATCTCTGTCTCTTTTAACCTCTGGCGGATTGCCACGTTTGCTGCTTCACCTTTTATGTTGGCTAATAATATAGCCGAGACCTGCTTGAAGTCTTTCAGTAATTTCATACCAAGAGTTAAAGCTGGTTCTTGACCGTATTCATCTTGAATTTGTTTTAGCACATCTGGTATCACCGAAATGGATGGAACACCGTGCGTTTTTGTGTAGATGGAAGCAAAGACTGTACCCCAAGTGTCAAAGTCCTCTATGTGTGGTGCGATTCCCATTGGGAGACATATAGTCAGAATCCTGTGTTTTTCTATCGAGGTGGTGTCAGGAAACACCGCCTCTATTTGGGTGATTTTCTGTGCCAACCATAATGGTATCTGTTCCCGTTTAGCCGGAACTTTACCTAGGCAGGATTGGATGTTCTGTGGTGTGATTTTATTTGTGTTCCCCTGGTGAGGGGTCAGCTGTGGTAGTTTAATCGCTGGCTGAATTGTTGAAGTCCGCATTACATACTGAACTAATTGTCTATGAATTTTTAGTAATTGTTTTAGCTGTATTAACAGCTCTCCTGTAGACATTCCTTCGATGTCTGGGTGTGGTGTGTATCCGGCCAAGACCGGCTACGTTGCTCCTGGTCTACCTAAAGGACCGAGCCTTGTAATGTGATTGTTATGTTTTAGGGCGCCATCAAATAAGAGCAAATGCTCTTGGAATTTGAGTGGTACTTCCACCTCCTCGAAAGGAGTGTACTCATTAGGAGGTTCCTCTATTTTGTAATAGTGGAAGTACTTTGTTACAGCATTTGCTGCTGGAAAATGTATCCATGAATAGTATACCTCTGTCTGCCGATATTCGTGTGCCTCAATTACGAATATGACTGTGCCACCTCTAGGTGTCAGTCCATTTTCTATAAGTTTTAGAGTTATAGATTTTCTTTTGATGACCGGAATGAGTATTATATCCGCGTCTGCTGCTTGCATGGTAGCATCAGCATCTGCGATTTCAGTTGCTAATCTAACTGCCTCTCTTTCTTCATCACTTTCTGACATTTTACTGTTAGAAAGGTTATTTTGTTTATTTGCAGATCAGGTTTCTCAATGGAATAAAGATTAGATGCACAATATTTTGGAACAGTGTATCCTTCAACGTTGACTAAACCAAGAACCTTACATAGGAGTTCTCTCCTGCGAGGTTTTGGAGGATATTACCTTTCACCCACTCCAGACGTCTTTGGAGTATTTGGGAAAAGGGGTCTGAGTGAGAAAGCACGACTGAGTTACTCTAAATGTCTTACGTTAGTTGTATCGCCCTTTCCAAACGCGTTGGGCGCCATGTAGTGTAGTTCCTATTTTCCCAATAGGCTCTGCGCATTGGAATAATACCTACAGCAGTAAAGGCCTAGACCAGACGTTAACTAGGTCTACTACTGTCGATACTAGACTTAAGTTTTGGGTTTGCCAGCGTAGCTCAGAGTTCGCTAGAAACTTTCTCGAATGTTCAAGGAGGAATTAACTTCCCTGATTAGACAAGAAGGGATTTAGTTTCTGACAACCATAGAACATGACAACTTTGCTCTCCCCTAATCAAGAGTCAATCTCAAGAGTCGTGTGAGCACAAGGCAATTATTTTACTCAGTCAGTACGTGCATTCTTAGTCTCATCAGATTGTAGAGAAAAGGAAGAGACGGGCGTGTTCAATAAAAAGGTGTTATTTATTGATCAGTCTCTTTTCTCGTACAAGAGAACATGGATCGATATTATTGCAATACTTATAGTTAAGTAAAGTGCATACATTAAAAGCAATAGTATAAAATAATACTGAAAAAACATTGATATGGTTTCTGAGCCATATGATGTTTAAAATGATTAAAATATATTTACATACACATATACATTTGACTAAACGTACTCAACTGGTGTTTCTAAATACGCCTACCCTCTGTACCTGACCTAGGTCTAATGCGTGGGCGGGAATAGAAAGTTACAGTTTAAGTTAAGTTTGTTTTTGCCAAGTGAAAAACTAAAGAATTCTCTGTGAGGGGTTATTCAGTTCTGTACCTGGAATTTAGGATGAATGAGGAATGGTATCTCTTTCTCTGCTCTCGATATTCCAGGCTGCCTGCGAGGGCTGCCCAGAAGCGCCGGTGCTGGGTCTCTCGGTTTGATTTAGCAGCGCGTCTCTCAGCGCGTCAGGAAGGCGGGGCTGCTGCCAGCGGGGTCTGCTCCTGCTCTCGGCTTCGGCAAGTGTGGCTGCTCCGTCTCGTCACCACGCGTGTGTTTGCATAGGGCAAGATCGGCAATATTTATACCTTAAAGGTGCCGAGATTGACGTAAGGATGGACATAGATACGTCAATAAAGATGTCATACGACTTGCTCGTTAGCACATTCTTTACTAAAGTTCTCTGTGAAATCAAAACAATGGCCGCACGGATTTTCCAGGTTGTCATAGGTTTGATTTGTTATGAGAACGTCGTATGCCTTATCAGGGGCTGGAGGAATGTCGCTTGTCTAATTAGATCTCAAGCGTTATGACCTAATCAGATAACACGTTCCTGTGCCGTAGTGTGACTGCGTCAGATAACGGTATCTGCATCATGGGGGCTTTTCTTGCCTCATGGGCCGACTGTTAGTTAACTTGATAGTTAGTTTAACCAGAATAGGGTCAGGAATAGGGGGATTGATTCAGAACCTATAGGAATACATGACAATGAATTTCATTGTAGAGCGGGGCCTCATTACCTGAGAGAGTGCCAGAAGAGGTGAGGTCTATCCCCAAGAATCTTTGGGTGAGTTAAAATCAATACATTGACAGTAAAAATACTGTGGCTATTTTATGTTTACATGTTGTAGTGTTTTTTGTTTATTGTTGGTGTGTATATACTCATGTGCTTACCTTGCAGGAAGGAAATCCATTTACAAGGACAATTAACCTACACGTTGGAGTTTGCATATGGAAGGAAGAATTTATGTATGATTTTCATGACATTATAATGATCCTGTAATAAAAATGCTGCTTTCGGCATTATAATAAACAATTTAAGCTTCACATATTTTCACTTATCCCAGCACTGCAAATTACTCAGCACCACTACACCACTTTCTTTGGCTTTCCATCACTGGTGGATCTACACTAGGATTACTCTCACGTTTACACCCAGTGAGACACCTAGTCGACACCAGTTTTTTTTCAAAATCCCAGATGATGATGCTCCGCCATTGGTTCAGCTGATGGGTTTTCTTTTCCTCTGCACATGAACACCTTCATTTCGAAATACACTATTTTTCTAGTTTTAGCCACGCGTCACCAGACCAGTAGCACCCATGTACGTTTTGTCATGAGATGGATGGGAGGATAGGTTGCAACTGGGTCTCTAAATATCTATATCCTCTACTGACCGCCTGTTAAGTTTAGTAGGATAATTAGGGATGTCAGATTTTTTTACATTCAGAAACACCTTCACCTGAGGATTAAGCATACTGGAAGAAACCAAGCAATTAATGCTACTAATAGAACTCAAACAATCTGAGTTAAGGGGAGGACCTATGGCCTTATGGCTCTTCTAGGCAGGTGGAATTTAAGGAGTTCAGAAATCGCTAGAGGTCGATGGCAAAACAGAGTCACTTTCTTCTGCAACTGCTTGAGAAATCTCTGAGACGCAATTGGGGCGAAACCTCATTTCCTCACCCAATTTCTTTTAATCATTCACCTTCTTTTTTTTACAGCTCTCCCACAGTATTTTTGTTTGTATCAATTACCATGGGAGCTTCCGTATTTTTTTTTAGCCATCCATGTAAAATTGAATGTGAGGTTGGTTTTAGCTTTGATATATACTTAACGACATATTTACTTGGAACATCAAAAGTAGTTTCACCAAATAGATTGTCTAAAGAGAAATCACAGATGATGGAGCAAGGTTCCCTACTTAAAGAAACTTGCTTGGACTCAGCCCTCTCGAAATAACATGCAACTTATTAACCAAATGTTTTGTGATTGTTACACGACATTTCTGGTGTATAGGGGAAGCTTGCATATGTGTTTTACTAACCAGTAATCCGAGTGTCCCTAAATGGCCGCCGAAAAACGTGGAAACCCTTTACGCATGCGTCTACTGCATCTACGTAGTATGACGTACTCTGCTTTTGGTGGGAATTTCTTGCAGCTGTGCAGTAGTGCTAAAGATGGCCACTTCAAACTTCACATACTAATGCACATGCTTCTGCTTGAACTAAAACATGTGTGTTCTGCTTAACCATTTATGCTATAGTTAAACTAAAATAATGGGCCTAGAGTATAAATAAGGGGTATACAGTGCATTCATTTATTTTTGTATTCTGATGTGCCTTTCTTTAACTTTGCTGATAGCCTATATTTGGGCCTGAAGGGAATCACAAACTGCATTTTGAAACACTTGGTCATGAGCAGATGACAGAAAAATCCTTAAAGCGTTGACATTGAACTGATGCCAGTTCCCATCTTTCCGTGACATTCGTGGGAATCTCACCTAGTAACCTGGAGCAAGAGGAAGAGAAACTGCATAACTTTAAACATTGTGTATTAAATGAAATAATATTGCCTGGAGGAATAAAAATGCAAGGGAAAGTAAATTATCGGCAGAAACCTGAATCAATTGGAATCAATTCAAATGACTTCATACTGGTATGGTGTGTTGACCTCTCCTCGTCTTTCTGATCAATCAAATGAAGGGAACACATAGAATTTGCAACATTAGGGGGGTGGTACACACTCTGAAATGGTATAACTAAGGTATGCTTAGTCAGTTAGGTTGTCCAACTTTTCACACCTGTCACTGACCCAACGTATGCTGGAGAAGAATTGTGGATGTCGCAGACCTCAAAGGGCTGGTCGAGCACTCAGAAAGAGGAATCGGGAAATTGCTGAGGGAGGAGAATCTGTCACCCTGAAGGGATTTCGAGAGTAGCTGCAGAGAGGGGTGTGACACTGGCGTTGCACTTAGCGGAGGTTACCTGTCCTGTCTTGCACCTGTCCTGTCGTATTGGCATCTGATTAGTTGGGAGCCTTTTTCTTGTCCAAGCCCATCGCCAGGGTTGGTTCTCGCACCATTCTAGGTAAATATAATCTCTGTGGTATGTCCTTGTACCGTTTTCCCTTTTCTACCCTTCCCAGGTACCAACGTTTAAAACTATTTGCTTGATGTCTCAAGATTTTTGCTTTAGCAATTATTTTCTTACTTGAAAAATCCCTGACTGCATTGCTTTGTTTCTTGACTCATAACATATTGCTTAGATAAAGTGTTTAAAACTTTCCCAAGTCTGTGGTTATTTATGAAGGTAAATGTTATTCTTTACTTATTATTCCAGCTCCCTTGATCCTTAGATTTAGGACTTAGAGCACAAGTGACAAGCATTTGGTAACTTATGGTGTACGGGTATAAGTCCTAAGGTGAATACAATTCTGATAGGCAGGAAGTTAAGTTGGATTACCGGTTCAAAGTGTGAATGTTTATGTGCCCAGGTGAGTATGATAAACTGAGCTGGTAATCCTGCGCCATCACAGAGCTTACTCTTATCTTTACGTTTTTCTGTGCTTTTTATGCTATATGATGTACCAACTTTTGTCTCAAAATCTCTCAATTTCACCTGGAATGTGTGGGCTAGCTCTTGAGGGGCTTCATTAACTGAACCCTTACAGTTCACTCAACAACTTTGCCTTTGCACAGAAAGATTTTTCTCAGAATGCTCCCCCTTTCCAGCCAGGTTACAGAGAATAGCAGATAAAGTATCTAAGACACATTTGCATTGTTTGCTGATTGTTTTAAGTAAGCTTGAAATAGATGGCAGAATTGTTTCCAGGCATGGCAGTGATTCTATATATTGGACTTAAGTTAGTTTCCAAGAAGATTGCACGAGGTTTGTAAATCAATATCAGAGGTGCACGATCGCTCAGAAGCAGTAGGTGATTTTAAACTGGACGCACTGCTAAGCAATTACATTTGTACTTGTTGTTGGGCGGCGGGGGTCTATTCATATTTTGAACTTCCAAACACACATCGTGAAATAAAAATGTGCTGTGACTCTAATTCTAAATCTGTCAGCTGTTGAACATATTTTTATTTGAATGCCTGATATGCTGTAGCAAACAATCTTTCCAGATAACAAATATATTATCTATGAATCTTAGGTTTAACACTATGGGGCATATTTACAGTAGAAGCGAAGGAGCACAGCTTTAGCCTTGTTGCTTTAACGCTACACTATGCCTTCAGAAACGTGGGGCTGCATCATGTTTACAACAATATGGTGAAGCCCTGCGTTTCCCCCTGCACTGGTGCTAGATTTAGCTGCCTAGCGCCAACGCAGGCACCCTTGCACCATAGTGCGAGAGTGCCTTTGTTGTGGGAATGATTGTTTATGGGCAGGAAGAGGCACCTTTGCGTTATGTAACTTTTGTGTGTGCTGATTAATGCAGCACACAAAGAAGTTGCAAAGCATAATTTTTTTTAATTGATTGTTTGAGTTAGGGAGGGACACCTTCCTGCACATAAACTATCAATGGCCTTTTGCTGTTTCCATATGTGCTGCACACGCAGCACACATAGAAAAAGCAAAAAGAAGGAGAAATTAAAATTTCTCCTCGTTGCGCCTGCTTAAGACCAGGTTTTCCCTGGTCTTAATTTTGCTGCTGCCCCATTCTGCTGCCCTTGTATATATGGGGCAGAGTCAAAATCAATAGGTGTTGCAGTGGAACGCCTGCTACAGCACCCATTGCCCTCCACTTTCACGCTAAGTATAGCGTGAAAGGCTGCCTTATTTACAAGGCAGCTTTAAGCCACGTAAAATGGCTTAATGCTGCCTTGTAAATAAGGCAAAGCCCTTATCGCCACTACAACGTCCTGAAAAGTGACATTGTGGTGGCAATAGGGGCTTGTGATATGCCCCTAAGTGTTCCCTGGAAGTTCTGATCTTCTCTTTGTTTCTACCTTCACAATAACTTACTGAACATGTACTAAAAAGGGTTTGATCACCACAGTGTCTAATGGGGTGTGCAGCGAGACTACAATGAATCTGGTTAGTTCATGAATTTATCTCAGAAAATCTGCAGTATATTTCAAGTGTGAGGGTAATCGAGTTACTAATGGATGTATAAAGTAATCTGTGTAACTTGATTGATCGTTCAATCATGTTTCCAATTCTAGAAACAATCGGCTTTCTCTAGGGAGTATTAGCCACTTTACGTATTTATGATATTATATACAAATTAGTGACCCAGTGTTTTACAATATATCAGATATCAAATCACTTCTATGATATTCACTCATCCTTTAACCGTACTGTTAAAGGTTAATTCATCTACATGTATCTCAGTTGGGTCACTTTTCAGTTTTATATAACGTATTCTGTCTTCCAAATGCCTGTATACCTTACTCTCATAGACTCTTGTATTCATTTTAACACATTTCCATTTTTATTAGCTTTCTTGAGAGTAACAGATTTCATCATTTATCTGTTTTGAAGAAACACCATTACAAAGGTTTGAGTGCAGTAGACTGAAAATTGTGTCAAAATAAGTATGTCATTGTTGAAGTTGCTGCTAATTACTGAATAATTAAAATGTTTTTGTGATGTGTCGAAAATGAGCTCAAGCTCTAAGTCGTGAACTGAAATTTGAAATCAACATGAGATTAATTCGATAATTTAATATTCAGTTGTTAACGGCAGAGAAAAAAGGAAAAGTAAGAGCTCTGTTTAAAACATTTACCTCCCATAAACCCTGAAGAAGGGGTGCTTTAGGGTCTTGAAGCAAACCTTGTCAGTAGGAAGAACACATCTTTTGAAAAAAATATGAGTCACAGAAGTAGATTGACACTATATTAATAACCATTAAAAGCATAGACTTTTTAACACTTGTATATGTTGGCGTAAGTGATTTCTAAGGAAATCCTGAGCAAGAGATAGCTCATGCTGACAGAGCAGCTGACTGCTGGCAAGCTGACAATTGAAACGTTATCTGAGATTTAAATGTAAACAAAGGCTCTTTACCTCCAGGAAGCAGGATTTTACATTTAGAACGGGACACTCAGGTGACACATGACCCTATGATGATGCTAACCACGATATCACCCCAGGGGAGAAAATATACCGCTTCTTTCGTGAGGGTCTTCACCTGAGTCTTCCACGATTTTCTAGTACCTATTTTTTTTATTTTTTATTTGAGTTTTACACTCGATTTTACATGTATACACTGATGTGCTTTTGAAACAAATTTTCTATCAAGTGTAGAAGTGTGCTTTTATGTTCTATGTAGGCCACATTTTAGAGCAAACACCGTCTTGGCCAAGATGGAAGTCATCTCTGTCACTCATACTACTTCCCCCTGCCTACCTTCTCTCCTCACAATCCCTACAGCACAAATTCAAGCTGAGAAGTAATGGTTTATTTACACTAGTATGTTATCCTGCTGTAAATGAACTTTTCCCTGATCTTCTATGATTTGTAACAGTGACAAGTTCTTTCAATTGATTCACTGTGCTCTATTCATTCACCCAATGTGATATTGTTAATGCATCTAGTTATGTTCTAGCAGCCCGGACGACATTAGCATATAAGGTGCTGAATATTTATTCATGTAGTGGGTTAGTGCTTGAACGTTAAGGCAATGTGATGTTTTTTATGTTTTTCATGTGTTCTGATTTGTTGATGAAATGATACATTTGCTCACACCACAGTAAGACTGTGGTTTCTGTAATTTTATACGAAAAACTAATGTATAAAAACACATTGATTTTGGGAGAAGCCATAATACTTCATTTTTCTATTAGGGATGCTATCTGATTCTTTCTCAATTTTGCTACCCATTAGAGACTTAGAATAATTTCTGATTTTTCCATATTCTGTGCAACTCGGGATTTGAGAAGCCTTCCCAGCATTGACTTTATACTGCTTATTTGAATTCTATATATAATACAGCCCTTTAACTTTTAATTGATCTAGAACTCAGTGATTGTGTGGCCCTCTTAATCAATCTCATTTAACCTACAAATTGTATTTCTGATTTTAATGTCTTGGGAGGCGTCTTAACATTGGGACACATTACCCAGTCCATAGAGATAGTGTATTTTTGTGTGTGGATTATCAGTGCTGCTCCTGAACGATTTGAATTTAAAGTATGTACAGGGCTGAATGAGGTTTAGGGATGAATGCTATGCTGTGTTTGAGTTACTTGTGTATGTACTGTTGATTTGGCGTTTGATTGGTGGTGTGATCACTGTTGTTATGATGTGCTTATTATTCCTATTTGTGATTTTCGTTTTTAAAAGGCTTTTGTCAATGAGCAGATGATTTGGTTATTGGTTCAGTTGAAATCCAAGATCTCAAGATATTGTATGTTTTGTGAGGCACCACATACACACAGATAGGGTTTCCTGAATAGCAGGTTTTCCTTTCAAGGTGTGTGCTTAATCTAACTGTGGGTCCTTTGCTCCTAAAGTACACAAGAGTAAGTACATTATCCAGGGGTAGACTGCCATTGGACTGCTGTCTGCCTAGTATGAATTGGGTAAATTAGTGCAAAAAAGGTGCTGCTGTTGTTCCTATTGTTTGTGACACTTGACTTATTCTGACATGTTGATGTCCTTCCTATTTAGGTCAAGAATACAAGGTTTATTTGGTTTATTTAGAGTCCGTTCCTTGAGAAAAGCTGTGTGATCATTTTCCTTATTCAAGGAAAAGTTGTGCTGTGATTGGTTAGTCAGTCAAGAATCCGCACTGGAAGTGGCGAGACATCAAAACAACGCCACACTGTCAATGGTTGGTTGTTCATGTCACTACAGCTGCACACAGTGCTACTTGTAGATTCCTGCCAGCCTAGGCACTCACCAATAAGTATATCACACATGGAGAGTAATTGTATGCGTCTTTAGTTCTCTGAATGTATTTCAGAACTCAACATTCTAAGCCTGCCTTTCACCCATCCCTCCAATGCTTCTGTCACTTCCTAAGGCATAAAATGGAAACCAAAAGAGTTCCAGTGCTATTTTAATACAAGACAATACACAACTGACAATATTATGAAGCTTAAAACTAATAATAACAGTATTATAATAAGATGTGTGGAAATGGTCCTTGCTTTGTGAGCTGGGAATCTTGGCTATTTAAAATGATCAAGGTCTGGCCTCACTCTTGAGTAATGTTAATTTCTTACTCCAACATAACAATTAATGAAACATACTTTTTACCAAAATGCCAAGGGTAGCAGAAGTGGCAGCACACATCATTTGACATCGTAGGAAGTGATGTCATGTGATCTTTGACCCTGATGTTAAAAACTCCATAATAATTGCTTAGCTAATATATTACCATAACAGATAATAACAAAGATAAAGGTCTATTTTAGATGCAGCCTATATTTTAATATGGATGCTCACACCTTATGACAGGGGATATAATGACACTGGGAGCCAAGAGAAACCAAACATTAGTGCTGAAATCTGCATAGTGTAGATTCACACATAGAGAGAATGGAGCTCACTGTGCATTTTCCCTTTTTCTGCAAAAAGCCCCTTACTTACATACCAAGCAAATCTGGGGGTGATCCATTCCTCTTCCAATTGTGAAAGAAGATGTACTCCTGTGTATTGAGTAACTTTTCTTGAAAAGTTATTCCAGCACTTTGCATGGGTCAGATTTTACTTTGTGATTGCCCACGAGTGTTCATATGTATGGTGTTTGCAAAATTACAAAGTTAACTACGTCTTGGAATTTTAGAGCTACATTGCTTTACCTGTTGCAATCAAATTTACAGACACAAAGATTTGGGCTTAATGAAGGTCTCATACAAGCATTCAGTATTACCTGAAGGGCTGAAGGCTCCATGGTATATGCCAGACTGTTCAAATTTGAAATGTTGAAATGAACAATGCCCTACAAAGATTATCTCTGCCCTGGGTACCAGCACATTTTCTGCCTCGCAAAGCACTCCAGCTCCTAAGCAAAAGCCTAGTTGATTACAAATGTTAGTCTACCCAAAAAACACCTTGGTATTGGAACCTGAAAGTTGGTATGACCTAGTGCATTATATCACGGGTCTCCAAACAGTCAATCGCGAGCTTCCTTTAGTTCGCTGAACCCCTGTGAGTAGCTCTCGCCTTGCACCTACATTTTGTATCCTGTTATTCTCATTTATTATTTTAGGCCTTTTTTCACAGCCGTTGCCTGCCCTCAACAAACCCAACTGGTCAGATTGACCTAACTGAGCTTAGCTGGGGCGGGGCAGGCCAAAGATGATGACGCTGTTGCTGAACTCGGCCTCCATGCCACCTGCCTGGCACAGCCTGGCACTGCGCTCTTGATCCTGTACGCCATGTGCCGGTGCGAAGCAGCAGGTGGGCCAGAGTGGAGCAGTATGTCCTGGGAAAGCCCGTTGGCATGCAGGTGGTGCTAGCTAGCAGCTAGCAGTATTGAACTGCTATGAACCCGCACCACCTGCTTTTTTCTGCCTGGCACATTATATTTGAGCAGCAGATCAATCGGTAAGCACTGGCCTGGCCAGTTAACCTTTAATGTCTTAATGCTCTGTTCTCCGGACTGGCGCTGCAATGTGTGCCTTCTGTACTGTAAACATGCTGCAGCCACTCAAATGCCACGCAACTTGAAGGACTGGGTCTTGTTTATAGCAAAGTCTGAGCCCGTCTTGTCCCAGCTCCTCCCAAACTATCAATGCTAAATATATTATTGAAATGCTAACTACATTTTAGGGGGATTTAAGAGCGAAAGAGGCCCAAAGGATGCCTTAAGCATCACTGCCTGACAGTTTAGAAGCCACCAAAACAACGGCTAACAGACACAATTGAACATTTATTTGTTCTCGTTTTCCAGCTCTGGGTTGTACATCAGGAGAAGCAGGGTATTGCAAAGTGTCAGTTTCACAACATAAAGAAAGCTCTGCCCGTCTGCACTCCAAAAACGAATGTAGGGGCATATTACCAAGCAATAGCGATAATTATCGCTATTGCTTGGTTAGAGACAAAAATGTACCGCTGAGCTGCGGCGATTTTTATCGCAGATAAACCTTGGTATTACCAAGGTTTATCGCAAATGCGATAAAAAACGGCCGCAATGCATGAATATCGCTGAAAAGTCAGCGATATTCATGCATTACCGAGCAAATGCTCTTAGCCATGTTATCCACCTCCCATTGAATAACATAGCTAAGAACTGCTCAGGGCAGGTGTTAGCTTTTGGAGATATTCGCGCTTAGCGCGAATATCTCCAAAAGTTGGTAATAGGAGATAGCGATGTTAGCGACTGTTTCCAGGCGCTAACATCTTGGCACGCCCACTTTGCATGTCATTAGTGATAAATATCACTGACATGCAAAGTGGGGCCCAAGCTGGTCGCTATCTCCTACTAGCTGTCGCTAACTGGTGTTAGCGACAGCTAGGTAATAGGGAGATAATTTTATCTCCGCTTTCTTGGCTTTTAAAGCCAAAAAAGCGGAGATAAACCCCCTTGATAATATGCCCCGTAAATCGTTCCACTCTTCGGAGCAGCTTTGAATTTCTTTTTTTTTAAGTTTGAAGTTTATTAAGGAATGAAATAAAAAGCAGTAGCAGTACAGGAAGAAACAATCATAAGTTATAAAAATCACAACTTTTCTCTTACATTACAGTAGAATTATGTATAAAAATAAAAAGAACAACATGAAATGAAGAAATGCTAGAGTATCGAGGAGAAAGGAAAAAATCATTAAAATATAAATCTGAAAAATAACAATAAGTAAACATAGTGTGTAACAATAAATTTATATATATGAAGACAAAACATTCATGGTGGTTTTTGAACCTCGACATTGCGTAATGGAGAAATGGGAGGTGGTCTGGAGATCTGGGACAAATATTCGGTAAGGGGGATCCATAAAAGGTCACGTTGAATTGCTAGGGAAATAGGTGATACAAAATTTGTGTCTAGACGATGGTTAAAACACACTGCATTCCACCATGCAGTGAAGGAGACATCATTAGCCTGTTTCCAATGTGATGTAATATGATGAAAAGCTATGGCAATCAGGAGGTCCAGTAGTTTGAGTTTGAGGTGGGATCCAGGAAGATCAGGGGAAAGGGAACCTAGAAAAATATGAAGGATGGAAAAGGGATGAGTGATGTTGAAAAGTTTTTGGATTTGGGACCAAACTAAATGCCAGAAATGGAGAATGGGGGGGCATTCAAAGAGCATGTGTTTCAAATCAGCTATAGGACAAGAACAGGACCAACAGGTGGAAGGAGTGTCTGCTGAGAAAGATGATAAAATAGAGGGAGTATATAATGTACGATTATAAAGAAAAAATAAGGTTTGGGTAGTATTGGCAGCTCTAGATGTTTTGTGAATTTTAGACCAAATTTTATCCCAAAAAATAGGGAGCCAGTTTTGAGACAAGTCTTTTTCCCAAGCCAACTCAACTTTAGATTTCGAGCGTTCAGTCGATGATTGTAGAGTTTTATATAGAAAAGAAGCAGAGGGGGATTGGTCAAGGGCATTAGAGATAGAAAGATGAGGTATAGGGATAGAATTGGTGTTGGGAAGATCGGAGAGATATTGGAGAAGTGATGGGATTAGCGATAAATATTGTTTACGGGTAGAGGAAGGTAATGAAAATTGTTCTTGAAGAAGGTGAAAGGGGAGAGGAACAGCACCAGAAATAAGTTGAGAAATCCATTTTAAACCACGAGAGTGCCAAGATTTCCAATAGAGAGAACGATTTCGAATTTGAAGATGCTTATTATGCCAAATGGGTTGAGTATGAATAGAAGAAGTAGAAGGATAAGAGGATAATAAGTAAGGCTGAAGAAGGGTGCGAGTGCGGGAAATTATAGGAGATCGAAGAGAGGAGACATTAGAGGAAAAGGAAAGAACTTCACTGATGTCATAGGGATGAAGGAAGGATGTTTCTAGCGTGAGCCAAAGTGGAGGATAATACGGAAGATCAGAAGAGAGCCAGCGTAAAGCTTGTTTTAAAGAAAAGGCAGTATGGTATGCTTTAAAATTGGGGAATTTAACACCTCCCATAGATTTATCCCTCTTCAAAACAGAAAGAGCTATTCGAGATCTTTTTCCTTTCCATAAAAATTTCAGCAAGATAGAATCTATTGACTTGAAGTAGTGAAATGGAATGCGAATAGGAATCATAGATATGGTGTAGAGAACCAAAGGCGCCAGCATCATTTTTATGGAGTCCAATCGCCCCCACCAAGAAAGAAAGAGAGGATTCCAACGTGTAGTAGAAGTAGAGATCTTAGTAGAGAGAGATTCAAAATTAAATTTGAGGGTATCAGAAAGGCGAGGGGCAAACCAGACACCCAAATATTTAATCTTAGAGGGTTGCCAGGAGAATCCAGATGTGTCAAATAGATGTTTGTGGCATAATGGGTTCAGGGGAAGTATTTCACACTTTTCCGTATTAAGTTTATATCCAGATACGATAGAGAAAGCAGATACTTGATTAAGGAAGGAAGGCAAGGTTGTTTGAGGGTTGGAACAGTAAAATAAAATATCATCCGCGTAGACCGATAACTTAACCTGTTGTTGGGAGCTATATTGAAAACCAGAAATGTGCTCATCTCGTCTGATTTTAGTTAAGAAGGGCTCTAAAGCTAGAATAAAAAGAAGAGGGGATAGAGGACACCCTTGGCGGACTCCTCTGCGAAGTGGAAAATAATCAGAAGTAATACCGTTGGCAAAGATGGAGGCATGGGGGCTGGAATAAAGTAAGGAAACAAGAGAAATGAATTTAGGTGGAAAACCAAACCAGCGAAGAGCTTGAAACATAAAATCCCATCCTATTCTATCAAAGGCCTTCTCGGCGTCGAGAGAAATGGCAGCTAGAGGAGATGGAAGAGAGATCGCTTTACTTAAGATGTTAAAGAAAACACGAGAATTATCGGATGATAAGCGACCCTTAACGAATCCGGATTGCTCCGGGCCAATGAGTTCTGGTAGGAGAGGATCAAGTCTAAGGGCTATAATTTTGGCGAAAATTTTATAATCAGTGTTTACCAGGGAAATTGGGCGATAATTTTTACATAACGTATGATCTTTATCTGGTTTGGGTATGAGACAAATTAATGCTTCCTGAAAAGATCCCTGAGAGGATCCAGATTGGACAAAGGACTGAAATAAGAGTAAAAGCTTAGGGAGGAGAAGGGAGGAGAAGTGATTGTAAAACTCAATAGTAAAACCGTCCGGACCCGGGGCCTTGCCTCTACGGAGGATCGAAACCGCATGTGAAATTTCAGAGGGGGAAATGTCCAAATCCAAGGATTGAAAATCAACATGAGAAGATTGAGGGGAAGGGATATCTTGGAAATATGATAAAAGGTCAGCAGGATCAGGGCTAGACTCAGGAGTGTATAAAGTTTGGTAAAATGAGACAAACTGAGCTAGAATATCTTTGTCTTTAAATTGAGAAACCCCGGCAGCATCTAGCAAGGACTCAATCTTCGTTCTTTCTTTGCGTATTTTTAAGTAGTTAGCCAGAAGTTTGCCCATTTTGTTCTGACCTCCATAGTAGCGGGAGTTACATTTAAGAAGAGAGTTGGAAGCTGCGTTAGTAGTAAACCTATTAAACTCAATTTTGGCAGAGAGAAGTTCACGAAGAGAAGATTCAGAGGAAGATTTATAATATGTATATTCTAATTTCTTTATTTTATCCAAAATTTGAGTTGACTTAAGAATCGACTGTTTTTTCTTTTGAGAGACAAAATTAATGATAAATCCCCTAGCGGCTGCTTTAAAAGAGTCCCAAACAGTGACAAAGGAAGACTCAGGGAGGTGATTCAATGTAAAAAATTCAGAGGCGAACGTCATAAATTTAGTGGTAAAAATGGGGTCCAAAAGTAGAGAATTATTAAATCTCCAACGTCCCGAAGTAGGGGAAAAGGGGATAAGGTCAATATCGACAAAAACGGGGGCATGGTCTGAGATTAGAATGGAACCGATTTCTGAATGGGTGACTAGTTGTGCTAGGGATTTACTAAGAAATAAATAATCTATACGAGATTGTGAATGATGGGTGGGGGAATAAAACGTATATTCTTTAAGGTCAGGATTACATAATCTCCAAATGTCAACTAGAGCATAGTTTTTAATCGAGGTAATAAATTGGGAATGCATCGTGGAAGGGATAAATTTGACTTTGGAATTTCTATCAAGAAAAGGGTCTAGGACTTGGTTGCAATCACCACCAAAAATAACATATTGTTCATTAAGAGTAACTAATTTATCAGAAATAGCAGGCCAAAACAACTTGTCAACACCTGTAGGTGCGTAAACATTAAAGATAACAATAGGTATTTTATCAATAAGGAGCTTAGTAATAACCCAGCGGCCATTATCATCATGTTCTTGAGTAACAACAGAAACATTTAACCTCTTATGACATAAAATAACAGTACCATTTTTTTTACCTGAAGCAGGAGAATGAAATACATGTCCTACCCAGCAGCGTTTAAGTTTAGTAGCTTCTGTGTCCGAAAGGTGGGATTCTTGTATAAGAGCTACATCGGCCTTAAGCCGTGCCAAATGAGTGAGGACACGTTGGCGTTTAATGGGGTTATTCAACCCTTTAACATTCCATGTAACTACTCGGAATTTGTAAGCTTAGTAAAATGATATGAGGTAAGATATAGTAAGATAGAAGTAAGAAATTGAAGAGAAGTGTAAGAAAAATGTGAGAAGCAGGAAATGTAAGAGATAAGGAGCAAAAGAAAATAAAGATGATAAAGTAAAGGAACAGAAGAGAAAGAATTGAGTAAAGAAAGAGAAAAGAGAAGTAACTAGAAAAGATAGAGCAGTGAGGACAGAGAGAAGTAACATTATAACTAACAACGAAGAAAGCAAGAGAAATGAGGGATGACGACGCCAGAAGAAGACGACATCAACAACGGAGACTCACATCGTCGAACACCGGAGGAACCAGCGAAGGAACAAATGAATGAACATATGAATACACCAGGTTGGAGAGACACAAGGTTGGGATCTGCGGAAAGATAAAAAATTGGAAAAAATATTAGAAATACATACGAAAAATAAGAGGAGAAGAGAGTATTCCAATAATTGAACAACGGGTGGAGGATATAGAAATATAGGAGGTATTTAGTGAAACACAAGCATTAGAAAGAAAAGACGGCAGGAGACATAGAGGGAGACAAATCGAGAGAACAAGTTAAAACAAAAATGGTTAGACAGGTCTTGCAGGTTCCATGTTAACAGCTTCATGACGACGAAGGAACTCCTCCAGGATGAGTGGATCTTCAAAAGTAGTTGTTTTTTCTCTGTAGGTCACTTTGAAAAGGCAAGGATGTAGCAGTCCATATCGAGCGCCAAGATCTCTCAAACGCGGTCTTAAATCAAGGAACTGCTTTCGACGATCAGCTGTGACTTTAGCAACGTCCTGAGAGAGGTATAGCCTGTGACCTTCCCATATAATTTGTTTTTTAGTCTTTGCTGCTGATAATACTTGGAGAAGATCAGTATACTGGAGGAACAGCATGATGACTCCTCTGGGTTTGGTGGAGACTTTAGGACCAAGTCGGTGCGCACGTTGAATATTAAGAGAGGTGGAAGAAGGAAGATCCAAAATTTTTGGTAAAAATGTTTGGAAAAAGGCTGTCGGATTGGATCCTTCTGTAAGTTCCGGAAGATTATAAAGGCGAAGGTTATTCCTCCTGTTGCGATTTTCCAACTCCTCCGACTGTCGCTTCAAGAGAGAGATATCCTTTTCTAAGAGTGTAATTTTTGCGCAGGAATTATGAAGAGTTTCTGTAGATTGTTCCACCAATAAAACCCTCGATTCCAGAGTAGACCATTTATCGTGAAGGAACTGCAAAGTTTTAGTCGTCTCAGCCATGAAGGGTTTGAGTGCCCGGAGCTCCTCCAAAATAAGATCCATCGACGCAGCATGCGCTGAGGAGTCTGGGGATGGAGGGGTTGTTTTCAGACGTTTTATTGAGGTATTTTGAAGAGTCTTACTTGTTGTATTAGTTTTAGGAATTGCGCCGTGAGCATTGTTAGGTTTAATGGGAGCAGAGTCCTCCATAACTTGAGGCGTAGAGTCAGAGTCTGAGGAATGCTGTGGTTTAGCTTTGGAGGCTGTAAGCTTGAGATTGCGAAGCTTCCCCATAAATAACGGAAAAAAGAAGAGTAATGACACCACACCTTATCAAGGAATGCAGAAATTAAGCACAATGTTCAGCAACAAAAAATATATATTGTCTCCTCAGGGAAATCAGGAAGATTGTGGAGGGAGAAATCACCTCATGTCTAGGAGAAAAATAAACTGAAACGCTGAGATATCCTAAAAGTCAATGTGAAGCTGCATGACAGAACGATATAAAAAGTATGTGAACACGCATGAGTAAATAGCGTTCAGTCAGGAGATAAGAAAAAACATCGTTATTCCCTGTCACTGAGGCAACACATACACTCCACAAATGAAGCGGTAAAGTGATGGAGAAGAGACAGTATAGTCAATAGTTCATGATATAAAAAACAACCGCATGACGTATATTTCAGTGGAAAAGCGGCGTTTGAAGAAAAGGAACGGTGCGCGCCGTGACTGGCAAAAATGGCGGCCGCTGAAGAGCGAAGCGCGTCAGAGGTGATAAAATCGGACACCGCCGGTTGAGAGGAGAGCAGCTTAGTTCACTCCGCTCACCTCATGTTCCGGCGGCGGAATCTGGTAACAGCGCTCGCATTTGCTTGGCGAATGCGGGGAAAATCGCCGGTTCCGGTGGACGACTGTCGGAGCTCCGCAGTTAAGCCGCCATCTTGTGCGGCGTTCAAGCCACGCCCCCCCGCAGCTTTGAATTTCTGATCCAGTTTCAACTCTTTCATACCCTCTTTGGAAAAGTCATTGACAGAGCACAGGTTAGCTCATCCAAATTATGAATGTGCTTACATTTAATAACCAGGGATAGTGATTTGTTTTCCAATATTTAGCACAGTAGCAGCTCAATACCATTACTGCAAATAATCTCTGTGCCACCATCTCATTTTTAATATGTAATGCCCTTTTTCGATCTATTCTAAAATAAACCTTTCTATAGATGTTTCATGAAACATTTCTCTGCCAAATGTCTGTAATAGACTCGCACATCAGCCACATTCAAAATTAATTTAAGTAAAATGGTATTAAAATCAACCAGTTTAAAAATTATTAAAGGACATCCGGGCAAGGTTCTCTGCAGAACAAAGCTGGCTCTATTGGGGTACCTGAAAGGGTGGTGCTCTAAGCCAGAGCCCACTTTGCCCAAGCCTTAAAACGTCTCTGTTCCTAGTGAATGTGGTAATCAACACCAAAACTACTGCAGTTTCTTTGGGTAGCAGAGTTCCGGCTCATGAGAGAGGTGTGGCGCCGCGGCCAGGGCGACTGACGCTGGAATCTGGGGATCACGGTTCGATCCCCGGCTCCGGCGGCAGGTTAGCCCAGCACCATGTGACTCTGGGCAATAGTTTGCTTAATCTTCCCGACGGCCCCCAGCGCCTAGAGACCCTTACGGACGATTGCGCGCTTTACAAATGTGGATTATTATTATTATTATGGACATTTGGAGTATTGCAGTTAAATCCTCAGTTTGGAGGTTGAGTTTGACGGCCTCTTGGTAACAGAGCTTATCTGTTAACAGTGCTCTGGCACCAATATAACACTGAAAATAGCACGTCCTATTCTTCATTTAATAAAAACAGTTCAATAACAACAGGTGTTTCACATACTTACATGAAGAATCAGGTCCCAACATTGTTTTACAAATGCATTGTGAGCCTCTGCCCTGCCTAGCTGCATTGGCAAGGTGGATTTTACTTGCAAATCAAATGCTTTCTTAAAATAAAAGTGTGAAACTCTGCTTTATTAATGATTACATTTAATCATTGGAATAAAGCAGTGTTTCAGACTCTTATTTTACTCCAAATAAATAGCATTTATCTCAGAACTTATCTTGGTTATGAATAAAGCTATGGGAGGGTACTTGCCTGCCTAAACAGAATAGCCACATGAAGAACTGGAAAGATCCAATTTCACCCTCACAAAGATAACATAGTATAGATTAGAATACAAACCCTTAATCATAATGAATCAAACTAGTTAAAATTATTTAAATCTGAAACAGGATGGGACATTTTTAAACTGTAATTAAAAAAAAGAGTATGTTGTGAAGCGGAAATAATTGAGGTTGTTCATAATAAGATGAGTCTCTTTTTTTAAAACTAGTGACTGCACGTCTAAGCTAGACTTCAATAATTCACATTTAGTAAGGAATATATATGTTGAAGTTTAACTTTTACAGTGTGTGAACAAGTTGAATCGAGGATCACAGGTCATAGGTTTGTATCCTGCAATATTTCGTTACACTTTTCAGCAATGCAACAAGCAAGACAAGCTTTTGCTTCAGGTAGGACAACCTGCAGTTGTCTGTAGCTTCAATAGAGGGAGCGTGGCCTTTTTTGTTCGAACCACAGAATGGGCTCTGAAGAAATTAGCTTTAAAGTGAATGAAACTGGGTGTCGGGGGGGTGGGGGTGGGGGGGGAGGGTCTCTGGAAAAAATGCACGAGTTGCTTAGACTTCAGTAGCTCACGATGATTTTCCCTGCTCAGAAGTAGCTCTCACTACAAAAAAGGTTGCGGACCCTTGCATTACATCAACTGGCCCAAGAGCATATATGGGCATATGTAGTAGGATTCTCTCCTGTAGACACCAAGGCCATGAAGAGGTTTAAAAACGTGGTATTATAATACAAACAACAGTTAACAGTCATGTGGCACCAAGTGTAACCCTTGCCTGAGGTTTGCAACCAGTGGTCGTGTTATACATAGGTCCCACTTTGTGTGCCCCTGGGGCATTATGGTTTGCAGAAAGGAGCTGCAGATGCTTGTGCTGTTCCTCCTGTAATATTGATAGCAATGGCCCACATGTAGTTCCAGTGCAATCTTCAGATGCTGTACCCTCATTTGCATAGGGGTGTGGCCCCATGCAATTGAGGGGCTCCATTTGCCTCTGAACCCATGCCATATTATAGACTGGAGGACAGAGGCAAACATGCCCTGAGCAAACACTCTTGCAGTGTGCAACAAAAAGGTGGTGCATTGTCAGTGAGTCTCCTTCAGGTAGTCTTTTGACATTGGGAAAGGGGAATATGGATTCCCCCAGACATCCTGCAACAGGCTTGTGCAGTCAATATTTGCACCAGGCTGCAGGCGTTTCTTTAGCCATATTTATTGCGCAGGCATTGGCAGCCTGCACTGTGAAACACAGAGTACCTTGGAAGCAGCTGCTCTGTTTTGCATTGAATGCATTGCCACCAGGGCAGGCGTGGGATGACAGCTGGCTTGAAGCAGCGCATTATTTGTAATAGGAGGCACCATCCCTGTTTGCGCATGCCACAGCTGTTTAAAGGTTTACAATGGTGCAAACAGACACAGTGTGTCTTGTCTAAAGTTCAAGCCTAGGTCTATTTTCTTTTTGCCAAAGATGTGTCAGAATGCAAAATATTAGGCATTGGGGTCAGATTTAGGAAGATGTAATGCAGTGCAATGCAGCAAGACAATTTGCAGTGCTGCATCTCACGGAGAGGCCAGGAATTCTCCCTGTGCTGGTGCATATAGTGCAGCAAAGCGTCAATTCAGCCAACCAAGTACAATGCTTGCAGAATTCAGCACACATAGAAATAGGAAAAACTGAGAATAAAGTTCTTTCCCTCATTGTGCCTTAATAATCGGGGGTACAGATAAGCTCTACAGTGCCGTATGAATGAATGGCCTATTATGAGATATACAGGCTTATTAACATATACAACAAAACTCATTGTTAATTCCCTGTTGTCAGCCTGAACAAAATTATTATCTCAGACACTCAACCAAGTGGTGTCCATGCCATGTTTGATGACTGCCTATCAACAAATTAATCTGAATGGGTGTCCTGAAATGGCTTGATCTCCTCTGGGGTTTTAAAGGATCATACAAGCCGGGAAAATGGGCTAAGTTTATTTAATATACTTTGATCAGTGACAGGTTATCTAAAAGAGGCCTTGGCACTAATGTACTTTTGAACCCAAATGAACCCTTAACGCGTTTACATTCAACATGTCTTATTATTTTGCAAATGTAAATAATTGCACTCCCTAAAACATCTTTAGTTTTTATGTGTTGCCTCAGACAGCACACTCACTGTCAGTCAAAAGACATTTTGATAGCTTGCAGTGGGCTCGGAGCAAGTCATTTGCCTCTTCATGTGTTTGGCCATCTTCTTGAACATGGCCAAATCACTTCTGTCCTTCCACTGCTCGTGTTTTGGATTTCCTTCTTTGCTTTTATTGAAGCACTCCATAGAGTGCATGTGATTGCTAGCTGTCTTGTGTGCTTCTCTCACCCCGCTCTCTGTTGCTGTGCCTTCTTACCTGTGTGCTCTCTCCTCACCCCAAATTTCACCTGTGTGCGTGTGCCTCTATCTGCACTTATGTTGCTCTCTCTCACCTGTGTGCATCTGTGCCCAGCTCCCATGTTGCCCTCTCTCACCCATGTGCTTCTATGCCCATATCTCCATGATGCCATCTCTCACACATGTGAGTCTGTGCTCTCTGACGCTCTTCCATATTGCTCTCCCCCTACTCTGTAGTCGGAGTCGGAGGTCCTCTTTTTCGGCTGCCCGGCCGATCCCAGGTGGAAGGAGTGGTGGCCGGCTGCCATGTTCCCACCTGACAATGACTCTGGATCGGCGAAAAATCTGGGAATCCAGGTCGACAACTGCCTCTCTTTTAGGGGACAAGTGTCGGGCCTGGCCGGTAAATGCTTCGCGATTTTAAAAATGTTGAGAAAGTTCCTGCCCCTCCTATCCATCGATCACAGAAGGACCACAGTGCAGGCCCTGATTGGCTCACGCCTGGACTACGCCAACATTCTATACCTTGGCCTTCCGGACTATCTTACATCTCGTCTACAGGTAGTTCAGAACTCGGCAGCCCGAGCCATTTTCGGCCTTAACAGAAGGGCCAGGGCGTCGGAGCTCCTTAGAACCCTCCATTGGCTGCCGGTTAAGAAGCGGATCGCTTTCAAGGCCCTGACCATCGCCTTTAAAGCTCTGCACGGTCTGGGTGCCCGGTATCTTCGAAAATGGATCACTTTTTACCTTCCATCCAGATCCCTTCGCTCTTCGTCACAAGCTAGGGCAGTCGCCCCTAGGATACATCGAGCTCGCATCGGCGGCCGCGCCTTCAAACATCTGGCGCCCCAACTGTGGAACGATCTTCCTCTTGCGCTCAGGTCCTGCTCCAATCTCCTGACTTTCAGGAAGGACTTGAAAACCTGGTTGTTTCAGCAATAAGTCTGTTCCTCCCCTGCTCTGTTTCTCTGGACTCATTGGGTCTGTTTTTCTTTCTCCATCTGCTCCCCTCCTCGACTTGGGAGGATCCTCCAGCGCCGGGACACTCCTCGGAGTAGCCGTGCGCTATACAAGCACCCTGTTAACATAACATAACATAACATAACTCTGCTTACCCACATTGCTGCCTTCCCCAACCTGATACCTTGAGCGTATTATCTTAAAAAAATAAATAAAAAGCACAATGAGAAGGCCTCAGTGTTACTTGCAGGCAGTCACGCATGCTAAATTACCGCACGTATATGCCTACAAAATGGCACGGCCCAGCGTTTGCCTAATCATGCAAAACATGTCATTCCTTTAAAAAAAATATTTCTTTCTTGCAGTACAACATCTTGGTTTGATACTGTACAGCATGAAGAAAAGACCTATTTGCCTTGCCAATGCTTGTTGATTTTGTGATTAAAGAAATGGGGGCAAAGAAATGGGAAAAGGTTAGCATAATGGCCGAACCAACGCTGGACCTTACTCGCTGACCCTCTGCTGCTCTGAATTGTGTTGTGGTTCTACAAAGCCATCTCTGACACCTATCACATTGGTAGGGAGACTTACAATATTGCCTTATCGCCTGATCAATTTGTTTGAGTTCATCCAACTGCCATAACTCTCTCCTCCTAGCCACAGCATACTTTCTTACTATGTGTACCAGAGCATTATCAGCAATAACCTATGCTATTTTCTTATCAATGCAGAGTCAAAAGGACATTTTTCAGTTATAACAGAAATCCACTTTACTGATTTACAGACTTATAATTCACCGAGTAGGGGAAGAATGACATTTTTATTAATAATATAAATTATAATATTGAAAAAATGTCATATTGTCATTTGCATGTAAATGTGCATGTTTTCATAGGTAGCATATGGTAAGAAACTATATTTGCATAATGGAAGGAAAATGGAGAATTACTGCATGTTGATACGATCACTGCCAAGATAAAAGCTGAGGAAAATCTTATCTTGAGCCCTAAAAAGTGGCAACACTTAGGGGATATACCGAAAGAAAAACAAATCAGGATAATAGGAACATATTTCAATTTAGTTGAATTTTAGTATCACAACTTTTTATTGGTATTTCATAATGCAGACCACCGCCTACAACTAGCAGCCGGTGAGGTGCCTTGATCATCCTGCTTTCCTTAATAACATAACATCCTACCAATCTCCCCCTCAACGACCCCTTTTATGGCTCAGCATAGTACGAAATCCTTTTTGCCATTTACGAAGGCATGCACAGCCTATTTACATGGCTTTGCATGATTTTGTATATACAAAGTAACGCAGCGTAGCTCTTAGAGCTGCCTTGTATTACTTTACATTGGGTGGATGTTACATGGTTGGAACATAGGAGTTCCCATGTATCCACCGATGTATTTTGACTCAAACCCTGTTTTATGAAGACTTGTAAACCTGGGTTTATACCAACCTAGGTGCGCCTACCTGACAGAAGCGTAATGCTTCTTCTTGTTACTTCCTCTTTCCATGTGTACTGCATTACGGAACACACCTCAAAAGAGGAATATGCCTCTAAAGATTGTTTTTGTGCAGGATGAGATCTATTCCGCCATAAAAACAAACCTGCCCCTAACTCAGGCTGCCTTGCACCATGTTGCAAAGGTTTCTGCGTTTGCAATGTGCTGCGTTATGTGAAGGAAAAGTAGATCTGGCCCCTAGTGCTCTGAGACCACTAAACAACTCTATCTGAGGTTGAGCCTGCATGAAAGTGGTTCTGTTTGTAACCTTGGCTCACTGCTGGAGCCATCTACAATCGCTAAGGGGCATATTAACAGCCGCTGGCCCCACATAGCGATAGAAATATTATCGCCGGCTATCGCTGAAATTTATCGCTATGATAACGCTATATTTACAATGCATAGCGCTATGGTGATAATATATCAGCGATAGCGGTGTTTGCTATGGAACATCGCTGGCTTTCCAGCGATGTTCCATGGAAAACAGCAATAACATTGCTGATATGACCCGGTAGTCGTAACAGCATAATCCACCTACCATTATTAGTATGCCTTAGTCTGGAATTTAACAGACGTTAGGCCGAGGTAGCGCGATTCTTTTTATCACTGCACCTCCTTGTTAATATCACGAAGCTGCCTTCGCGATATTTTCGTGCTGTTTTCACAGCCACGTCTTCTTTGCATCTCACTTGCAATTCGAGGCGAGGCTGTGAAAAAATGGGCTCTTCATCAAAGAAACACGCGCTAGCGTGTCCTTGATGGTATTGCGATATAATTAGTGCCGCTTATCGCCCGATAACGGACGCTAAAGCGGCGATAATTATATCGCCAGCCCTTGCTAATATGCCCCTAAGTCTTGTAACAGTAACATAATAACAATAATAATTTGAATAACATTAATAATCATCACCATCACTTGTTTTTCACATTTAGCCGAATACTGCAGATTCTGCAGAATTCTGTGACATTGCATGTAAGTGCCATGTTTTAGGACAAACGTGTTTGAAGGTACTCCCACAGCTAAAAAAAACATTCTTGAAAATAAAAGGCACCAACCACCAATGATTTGCCCTAATCCTCAAACTGTATCTCTCTAATGGGGCCAACAACACTTAAACAGGTCTTCGGTTGCCTTGGATTCCGTGCAGAGGGAACTTGGCCGACAGGTCGGGTTAAACCATCCCTTGGAAGTGGGCCAAGGCTTATTTGCATATGGTTGCGCCCAGTCTGTCACGGTACAGACGAGCTAAAAAAGGGAATGTCGACCAGAATGATTACCATCAGCTGAGATGAATGAACGCATTCAACCCGTCGCTTTTGTATTAACAATCATCAACGACCCAAGAGAAACAAACAGCTTTAGATTGACCTCATTTTAATTACTGGTATTATTACTGCAATCAATTTCACTCACCAGATGTAATGCTATTGAGCTTACGTTTCTGAAAGAAGTAGTTCACCTTGCAGGTCCAAAGAGAGTTACGAGGCATCATTTCGAATGCTCACTATCTTGTCTGTATTATGAGTTAAAACAAGCATCGGCTATACAAATGGGCCTTGCTTGGCTATAAAGGAAAGTCTCACATGGGAATATAGTAGAGACTTAAAAAAAAAAAATACTGGTGATAGTGCAAATTGTATATTTCTGAATATGCATTGTATTTTGTTAAATAAAGACTTTAAAGCCAGCAACACGGAAACAGCAACAAAATAAAATCGAGTAATTAAAAAAGTACAGGTTATAGCAAAAAATCTGCAAAGTATTAAAAATAACAAAAAATCACACACATAGTGAGGAAGGATGCACGTGCACCAAGCATGGGGCATAACAACAAACAACAAAAACAATAGATTTTGCCTTTGAAAGACATTTGCCAACCTTTTGGCTTTTCCATTTCTGGAGGTAGTGACCATCCAAATCACAATCGTGGCCTTTCTGTGAGATTTCCTTCAAAGACATCTGATGTGCAGCTAGCGTAACTGCAGCCAATGAGGTCTACGTCAGGCTAGTCAACTTGGAAGCCTCCTGTTAGGTTATCTTTTGTATGGTTTTTGCAACTGCAAACCTATGGGCTCCACTGTACCTTCGACCCTCAAAGGCTCTTGTGAGGACATTTGTTGTCTGGTTATTGCTACAGCACCTTATGGGCTCTCCTGTAATCCCCACCGCAAAATCTTTTGCAGGGGCAGCTATCGTCCAGTTAGTGCAATGGCAATGTATGAGTTGCACAGTAATCTCCCCTCGAATGTCTCCTGGGAGAACATCCGTTCTCTGCTTAAGAAAGGTACAACCTATGGGTTTCACTGTGATCTCCCCTGTATAATCTTGTGTAAAAACATATGTTGTTTGGTTAATACAACTGCAGTGTTTGGACTATACTATAACACTCTACATGTCCCCCTAGAACCCACTATTTATGCTCTCAAGGTCCTAAAGCCGTAAGACCAGAATCCCCATCTTCAGCAATGCCAGGGAACATGAGAAACTTCTTCCAGGGTGAAAAATATAATCTACTGGGATACATAGGGTGCTAAATCATGTGATAAGAAAAGGTTCCCGCAGGGCTGTTGCACCTCAGCAGCCCCCGGCGAATGGTCAAATTCAATAGTGGTGCCCCTGAGCTCTCTACGGCATGATAAAACATACTATGCACTTTTTTTGTCAATTGCAAGGTCTTATGGGGTAGTCCCTGCCCCAGCTCATTGGGCACAAGATGCAGCACTGCTTTGAATCATGGGTATTGACAAAAGTAAAAGATGTTTGTTGCAGAGAAAGCACAAACACAGAATACGAAAAAAATCTACTAATAGAATGAAGGAACATCTGTTGGTTGGCCAACACACACTAAACGTTGAGACCTTGATCCAGCGAGACACCAACCAGCTGACATTTATCACTAAAACAAACATTCGGATCAATGTTAGGGCTAATTCTATATGTCCGATTCGCCTCTAAAATCGAAGCCAATTTAATTATTAAGCCCTTTCTTTACACATGGATCTATTTTAGTTTATTATGTTTGATGACTTTGACAATGAAGTATTCACTTGATTTACTCATTAAAATGACCACAGACTCAGTTTAGATTTAAAGTTTTATCTGATTTTTTTAAGAGAAACAAAAGCCAAATTACAGT
This sequence comes from Lissotriton helveticus, assembly GCF_964261635.1. Classification (NCBI taxonomy): domain Eukaryota; kingdom Metazoa; phylum Chordata; class Amphibia; order Caudata; family Salamandridae; genus Lissotriton; species Lissotriton helveticus. Next base: position 713,058,032 of record NC_136069.1, read on the forward strand.
GTTAACTCCATCATTCTGAAGAGGTAAGATTCAATTTATCTAGATAAGACTATACATTCGGTGAAAAATACCACAGGAAAAGAGGATAGAGAGAAAAGGCACATTGACACAAAACACAGATTTATAGTTACATAGGAGGGTGCCAGATCAGACCCCTCTGGCAAAGAATTTGGACCCCTCGAGAAAAGTTTCAGGTGACATGTTCAGGACATGATTAGAACAGGACAGATAACCTCTTTTGGATTTGAAGCCTATGTCAAAACCCCTCTCTCATGCTAATTTCCTCCTTGATTCTTCCTCAAAATCTCCTTCCTAGTTCTATTGCCTCCTCGATTCTTCCACCACTCTCCTTCCTAGTTCTATTTGTTGGCAATTCTAAGTCTGCTTTCAGGTTTTTCGATCAGCATTCAGTCAGCATCTCTATCTCTCAGCGTTCTGGCAGAAATAATGCTTTCTAATCAAACTAACTTCCCCAATTATACTTTTTGATGGCATTTTCCACCCCTAAATGTTTCAAACATGTAAAAACTCCTAATTCTGATTGGATAAACCAAGGGGATGATCATCACACCATGCTAAGTTTAAAACTTTTCTTAAGACCTTTGTCTTATTTTCTTATTAGATTGTTTCTCCCAAGCTTTATTTCCCTCCCATGTTCATAATATATTTATTAACATTGTATATAGTATATTCAATTGTTCATTGAGTCTTCAGGATGTTCATCTGGTTCCCAGGACATGAGAAAGGGGTGTCCTTGATCAGGTTCCAAGACTTGAGATCATGACTCAGGAGTTGTTTCTATTGCGCATGTGTATGGGGATCACTTGATTATCAGCCCTCAGCTTTCTTTAAGGCCCAAATACGAACTAACAGAGAAGTAAAAAAGACAAGCTGTTAGATTCAAATAAACTGATTTCACTGTGGACCACTTATCTCTGCTCTAATCCCATTTAATAAAAAAAACTATTTATGCATTACCATTTAGTATATAACGTGGTTTAGTTTCAAACAAAGCAGATGCTGAGCATGTGAGTTCTTAAGCGGCCATCTTGAGTGTCACTGCGCAGAAGCAACATTTTCCCTCTAAGCGTTAAGACTTCATGCAGTTGACACATGCGCATTATGTTTTCCCATGTTAGCAGCCATTTTGAGTCGCACTTGAGTTACTTGTTAGTAAAAACACATAGGCAAGCTTCCCCCTTTTTTAATTAATGTAAAAAATTGTCGTGTAATATTAGTATTTACAAACAATATTAGTAAGTTATTACGATATTATATGAGAGGATTTATCCAGCAAGTTGCTTACGTGCAAAGCCTTGCTCCATCAACCTACAAAATACATGATTTTCTTTTCCTTTTTTTGCATAAGCAGTTGAGCAGTCTTAGGTACCAATAGCAAAGGACCTTGTATTCTTGAACCACAAAACTAAAAACGAGGTTTAAAATGACTTATAACCATGGCCAACTTCTCCCACGGTCATAAATCTATTCCCCTGGGAGCTACAGATTGCCAAAAGATACATTAAAATAAATGTTCTTATATGGATTGCTGCACCCCTGGCAGTTCCCAAAGTTCATATCTGTTGGTGGTGCCCCTGCCATCTTCCTAGCACCAATACAAATATACTACACAGATGGTAAGGCTTTCTCAAGGGCTTATGGGGCACACCTTCGTCCCGGCTGAGCAGCCTACAGCACTGCCTTTGATGTAGTTTACAGTGGGGCAGGGGGGGGGAGGGGGGGTTAGGAAAACATTTTTTTTTTCTTTTTTTACTGTTTTTGAAGAGTGTCCCAATTCCAAGCACACTCTACTTGCAGAGACAATGAGAGGAAGAAGCAAAGAGGAGTAGGGTATGCACACAGAGTACTAAATAGATCTATGACGTCATCAGTGGAAGTCAACAACATTGAAAAAGGTAAAAGAGCTATGCTCCAGGGAAGGGTCAAACACAAAATATAAAGGAAAACCACTGAAAAATACAGGGAACCTAGGGACTTATTTACAAGCCCCTTTCACTGTCCCTACGTCACTTTTTCCAAATGTTAAAAGTGACGCATTGGCGGCAGAAGGGTCTTGTAGATAAGGCCCTTAGACGGTGCTGCAAGTCATTTTACTGTGTCGCACTGTGTTCGTTTTGAAGCACAGCGATGCAACATATTTACAACAATATGTCACATCTCTGGCGCACAACTGGTGCCATGCGCCGGTGCAGGCACCCATGCACCATGGTGAAAGGATGCCTGTATCGTGGGGAGATTGTTTTTGTGTAGGAAGGGGCACCACAATCAATTGAGGTGATTTCCAATGTGTGCTGTAGAATGCAACACGCATTGAAAGAGGAAAAAACCCAGGAGAAATGTTGTCATTTCTCCTCAGTTTTTTCCTCTTTCAATGCGTGCAGCATTCAACAATGTTGCACCTTGCTACGCCACCACTAGCGTTGCGTAGCATTCTGATGCATTTCCAGATTTACGATTTTCATAAATCTGGAAATGCATCAGTGGACATGGGTAGGAACACCCACAGCAACACCCATGTCATACCCCTAACACGCAAAATGTTGGATGAAAAGGGGCAATATTTACAAGCACAGCACATGCAGGGTGGGTTTAGGTGTGCTTGTAAATATCACTCAGCAGGTTGCGCCACCGGTGCGTCACTCAGCGTGACGCACCGGTGGCACAAGGGACTTGTCAATCTGCCCCTGGATATTTAGCGTTGCTAGAGTTAAAAAATATATATTTGTGTTCAAACTTCTGAGAAGATTTAACGTAACTTGAATTGCTCCTGCAAAGCAGAATTCATTACATTTTAAAGCAAGATTACTTATAATTGAACACATAACACAATTCAAAAAGTTTTGTGCCCACATGCTATGTTTATATTTTACTGACTACTCCAACCCACACTTAGATACAGTATATTTCGTATTAATTTCTCCTTTAGCTGGGTGCCTGTCAGAAAATACCATCCAACTTAAATTTGAAGTTGTAATTCAAGTTCACATAAACCACTGTCATAAAGATTCCACCATCGACCATTTGTTACATGGGCTATTTAATTGCGGAAGGTCAGCTATTTTATTTTTCAGCGACCTTAACTACTGTACCAGTCCAAAAAGCCCTAAAAATGACAATGGTTGCGCCAAGAGGTGTTGCTGGCATGAACATAAACACTGTTCTTTATTATTATAACATCAGAGAGATATTTTTATTAGAATGTAAGTATTATTCAAGAGGTATTTCAGCCCCTTAAGTAATAACAATTTCGTAGACCTCAACCGCTATATGTATCAAGCTATTTAGCATTCGCAAAGGCCGAAATTCTGCGAATTTCGGCCTTTGCGAATGCTAAATAGACAAATGGAATGTATCAAACAAGTTTGATGCAAAATAAGGATTAGCAAAATTTGCTAATCCTTATTTTGCGATTGCACTTAAGGAATTGCAAATTTTGCGATTCCTTAAATGCAATGTATCAAACAAATATTATGGAAAAAATGCCATTAAGGATTAGCAAATTACCACCAACTTCTAGTTGGTGGTAATTTGCGAATTCTTATCAAAAAGCTTTTTTGAAAAAAACTAAAGGTGCCATATGACGCCCATACATGCCCTTAGGGCATGTATGTGCGCCATATGCCCCCAAATGTCTTTTTCAGGGGTGCAGCAGGGTGTTCTTGAGACACCCCTGCACCCTTGGAAAAATCCCTAATTTGCGATCAGCAAATTGCTAATTGCAAATTGCACTTTCATTCCTATGGGCCTCCTGGCCCATGGAAATGAAGGGGTAATTTGCGAATGACAATTTGCTAATCTCAAATTAGGAATGCTAAGGAATCGCTATTGGAAAGCGATTTTGTACATACATACCGTTTTGCATTTCCTAAATAGCGATTCCTTAAAATTCGCTATTTAGGAAATGCAAAATGGTTTGTTGATACATATAGCGGTTAGTCTCAAGCATGACATGCGAGAATAATGCAGATTAATCAGGGAATCAACTCTCAAAGCAAAATCAGCATTCTGAGCGGTATGAAAGGTGCATCCCGGGTTGTAAGCACCCTGGAGATCTAAGAGTGTGTTAGAATGCACCGTCTTTTCTGGTCAATAATCAGGCAGTGCCTGTAAGCAGCCGGCAATAATTAACCAATGTTGGTCGAAAAATTCCTAGTGCAGGAGCCTAATCCTGCATCAAGGCAAGCCAAGAGCAGGGACTCAGAAAAAACATTAATATGCTACTCTGGTTCGTCGCTGAATTGGTGGCCAGTTGGGGAGGGATGAGTGTGGTGCTAACAGGTCCTGATTCGTCATGCTTAATATGAACATGCTGTAGGAAAGTAGGATCCGCTTCTTATGGTTACCCACACTTTTTGCTGATGTCTCACTGTTTTTGGACTAGTCTGACTGGGATCCGGCTATCCAGGACCCCAGTCTATCTTCTTTATCCCTTAAATTGCAATGTATGTACTTTAGGTACACTCCAGATTGGATACTGGGATACACTCATAAGTCCCTAGTATATGGTACACCATGTACCCAGGGCATAGGTACCACAGAGGCCTCGTATAGGCGGAAGCATGTATTATGCCACCCATGAGAGGCCATTCAAAATGACGCAACAGGTCTGCTACAGCAGCCTGTGTAAGCTGGTGCTTGCACCACTTACTTAGATATAGGTTCACTATATGTATCTAAATCACTACATATCAGTCACCCCAAGGCAGGCCTTATCAATCCTGAAGGCAGGGTGCTGGGTTTTATGTGAGAGGGTGCCTTTGCATGAGTAGGGCCCCTCTGCAGCCTTCAGGGACCATTCTCCAGGGTTGTCTGTGATGCACCAGACATATAGGTTAAGTTGCATTATAACCTCGCGGTAAATGCTAACTTTAAAACGGCTGCTTAGAAACATGTTGTGTTTGGTGTCAAACACCTTGGAATCATACCTCCTCTCCAGTAACTGGTGTGAGAAGTATGATTCCACCCTTCTGAAACCACTACTGTGGGTCACTGGTCTACCCGGTACCAGCTTTCTCGACCTTGGCAGCACACAATGGATGCTGCCAGCCACAGACACGATTCTGCTCTCCTGTTACTGAGCTGAGCTCGAGTCGAGGAAGGCATGATAATAGACATCTTGTCACACGGAGGTGTAACCACCTCCCAGACGGGGTCTGGTGTATTGTGGCTGGGTTGGTGCATTCTGAAAGTGCCAGAATGTCTGCACTGGGGGCACATTTGGTTTAGCTGTGCATAGTCCAGCTCAAACCAGTTCTGAGAGCCAGTGGCTCCTGCTCTGGTGTGAAACTGGACAAAGGACATGGGTGTAGCCACCCCTCCGTCCTGCCCCTCCCCTAGGAGGGTCCCTAGAATCTTCCCATGGGTATAAAGTGGGTTACCTGACTACCGGACTTCAGTTCCTGGACAAGATTCTACTAAGGAGAAACCAAGTACTTCAACTGTCTGCACAACGTTGCATGACTGATGAATCTCCCTTGGAGTAAAGGAGTTACTCCCCTGCAGTAGCAGGCACTAAGCGCATCTGACCAGCTTGCTTCTCTAGAGTTCCTGAGGAGTTTGATGATTTCAGCAACACAGGAGGTGGGTTTCCGAAGGTCCTTGAGGTTGATCTGACCTCTCAGCGATTCTGAGACCAGTATCGCTTGTGAGGACCGAGTGACTCAAACCCCTGTGCACCGCGTACATTTGAAAGTGCATATGCTTGTTGGCGATCCCTGAGCTTTTGCACTTGACTCCGTGTAGTCCTGACTCCAAGGAGTATTTGCACTGAAGAAATCCGGCCTCCTCACATTGAGTGCTTCGTGGGCTGGTGCTTTGTAATTTTGCTCAAGGTCTCCTCGCGACTCCTTGTCCGTTGGCCAGTTGGTCCTGGCGAGGGTCACCTTGTTTGTTCTTGGGCTTTCCTGGTTGCTCTCAACGTGCTCTGACTCTCTATTGCTTGGAGAGTACCCTGGACCTTGCTGGTCCATACCGTAATCTGTTTGTCCTTCCTATGTGGGTTGCATTTGCCAAGGCTTGTTGGTGCTCCAGCCAGACTTCGACCCCTAAGCACTCGACATCCTTTGTGGGACAGCTCACCTCCGGATCATGGTCATCCTCGACATCTCCTGGTCCCCGTGCCTGCAGAGTCAATCGTCCCTTCTTTACACCTGAAGCACCCGACATTGCGAACCCCTGGTCACCTGACGTGACCCAGACTCTGTCCCCTTTGCTTTCAGGTTCCTCTCACCTAGAATCCAGGCTTGGATTCCACTGGACACTCTTCGCCTTCCTGGCAGCAGTACTTCTTTGCAGCTCTCCATTGAAAATGACAAAGGTTTCCGACACCACTTGACCCCTATGCATCCGGCTCCTCTGTGATAGGTAACAGGGGTACTTTGGTGATCACTGGTGGGATGGCTCCAGAACCTCCTATGTTCCAAAAGGTTTGCTTGAAGTCCTCATAGAAGTGTCCTTAAATTGTAACTTTGGAACTGCGACTTTTCCATAGAGTTGTACGGAGCACCCAGTCGTGTTTCCTCCCTGCACCCGTCCTCTGTGGGCTCCCAGTGTCACTACCTTGGGTGGTTCCTTGGGGTCCCAGCGATTCTACGTGCTCTAGACACTGCGTCTAGTCAAGTCGTGATTGTTATACCATTCATTTAGTATATAGTTTTGCCTCCCCCTGGAGTCCGCTGTGTATTGTGCTACTTACGAATGTTCTATTGATTCAGTATTGTGTGCTTTATGTTCTAATCTCATGTAGAGATTAGTAGAGAGTGTTATATTGATAAATACATATTTTATATAACTACTGTGTGGTTCTCCTTTCATTTAGTCATTCAGGAGGTGATATTCCTTCAAGATTAAGCCTGAAGGCTGCTCTCCACAGCTACCACTAGGATAGCTTTCTAAAGGTTATCTTTGACCTCATACGTCATAAGGGTCGTGTGGACTGATACAGGGTGATAATTGTAATTAGTTGAAAGCATATACCAGGCCACCTTCCCACACATGCTCTGTCAGTCAGTGTTCTGCTTGGTTACCAAGGTGTAGACTATGCATGACTGCACAGGACAATCACTGTGATTGCACAACTACGTAGAAACGTGGTTAGTCTTTTTCCGTGAGTAAGTGGAGTCCTTTGCGCTTCTCTCTTTAGAGCAGTGACACTATCCTACATCATTTGGGTGAGACCACCTCATCCAATATCTTAAGATGAGAAGATGGAGTGATCACCGAGGATAATAACAACTGTCTAGAGAGAAAGTTGTAAAGGGCCCCACTCACTGATGGAAAAAACAGTATTTCTACGTGGATATGCAATTTTGAAGGCAACGCAGGGATTGAAGCCTCCATTTCTCCCTTTGTGTTAGCAATCCAACAAATACTGGAACCCCCTCTACACAGATTACTTTACCAAGGCCAGGGAGAAGAGGGGAAATAACAAGCAATACAAAGAATATACCTCCCTCACGACCTAAATAACATTACTTTCTATTTCAAAATACATTTCATTATGGGCTATTGAACCAGGAAGACAATATCAAATTACGACATGATCATTTCAACTTTTCTGTTTATTTTTACTATGTCTTAATTCATTTATCTTAGTTCATTTGTAATATTTGTATAAAAAATATATATTCATATTATTTGTAAATAATGAAATGTATTTTGAAATAGAATGTAATGCTATTTAGGTTGTGAGGGAGGTATATTCTTTGTATCCCTTTGTGTTAGCACCACCACTTTGTTCCCAGACTCATGCCAGCCAGTCAGGCGGCGGTCCATTTGTCTCTTTTACCCATAAAGCACAGCAGTCTGTCATCATGTGACAAAATGGCAACATATGCAGTCTGCCTCCTTGGGCATGTGAATGCTCCCTAGATTGTCGTGAGCTGCAGCTCCTGACCTTACGAGGTCTATGACAATGGACCTAGGCAGCAACATCAGACACTGGGACCTCTGGATAAGTTCTGTGGTGGAAGGCTGAAGGTTGTGTGACGTTACGTCAAGTGATGTCATCAATAAGCAAATTCGTTCTCATGTGTAAGAATTTTGAAAATGTGAGAACTCTGCTGATGGAAGGCGCCTCCAGCATATAGCAGAGGGGCACCATTAGTCGCTCCACGGGCAGGAGCCACAGTGGAGAGTCCTTCATCTGTGTTGCCACCAAGGAGGGTCACCTCTGACGTCATCAAGTTGTGCCCACCGGGGGTTGCAACATATAAGGCCTCGAAAGGTGAAAGATCAGCCTCTTTTCCCTTCACTGCACACTGGAATCCATCATACCGCATTTGCACAACCACACACCTACCCAGCCCTGGAAGAAGGCAGAATTTGTAGGAATTTCTTGCAGCAGAAATGGGGGCTAACCCAAATGTGGACCAATTTACTGACCTTTTCCCTTGGAGGATTGTTGATTTGTTTGGGCACTGGGTAGGCAGGATGGGGGACTGACCTGCTGGTGGTCCTGGACCTTTCTGCCCTACCCCAGGATGACTGGATTTGAACATTTTAGGGGAATTTGCCTGGTGACAGGTACCCCAGCAGGGATGAAGAGCTATGCTGTGCCCTGGCGGATGTGTTGGTAAAAGGAACTGCAGGCATTGGCCATCCCTCAGAGTGATTGAGAAAAGTTCCTAATAATGGCTGAGGGCATGGGCAATAGCTAAGGTAAAAGGGGCCTGCTGTCACTTTGCATTCTGAAATGTTCCGCTGTAAGGGTAGGTAGACATAACTTTTGTATTGCTTGAACAATCTCTGAGCTGTTTTTCTGCCTTATGTCCTGCATTCTCATAACAATTATGTATGATTTGTTTGATATTACATCTTGTATTTTCATAACAATGTCGGCTTAATTATGTTTATCATGTATGATTTCCCAATGAGTCTTTGTGTCTGTGTAAAAAAAAGTCTACGCCCTTGGTCAAACCATACTAATTGTAGTTGTCAATTTCTTTGGGAGTGGTTTCAGTGGGGGACAGTGAGTAGCAAATTGTGAGCGCACTATGTGATCTTGCTGTTAGAGAGACTAGCATTCTAAATGTGGAATAACCTATTTTACTTCAAGTTATGCAAAGCCAGGTATTACTGCATGCTCTGGCACAATTCCGATTTGAGTATGGTGGAAATATTAAGTGCCCAAGTGTTGGACTTCACTTGGAACCAATGCTTAAATTTGAAAATTAATGTACAGGGGCCAAAGCTTTCTTGGGAGGATGCTGCAATGTCTCCCATTTGCCACTATCCTTACTGTCCACTAATGTTTATTGTCAATGAGCAACAAAGTCGTGGGAAGACACATCTCTGTCATACACCATCTTTCCCTAAGACTCCATCACTCGTGACTCCATTCTCTTTCATTACCACTAACTAAAGATCCACCCACTGTTGTCCCTTTTAAGTCAAAATGAACTGCTTTCGGGTTTTCACAACCTCCATAACCCTCTCTTTGCCATCCCTTTGCTATTTCCATCTCACTTTCCCTTACATACATGTTCAATCTCTCTATCGCAACATATTTCTTCATACAATTTATCACTCTGTCTCCAATGCTCTTCAATATGTATGATGGCCTCTCCTTATCATATTTGTATTCCCTACAAAAGTATAGCTATCAATAGTTCTGCAAGTGTAATGTCCCAGGGGCTAAGTGTTGTAAGGGGCCCACTGCACCCCATTATGTATGTTTTTTGCTACCTAACTAGGGGTTTACAGGACCTTTTCTTGCAATATTCTCTCTTGTACTATTGGTACACCAATATTTTTCCTCACTTTATCTCTCTTTTCTTCTGTCTAAACTCTGTACCAACTTCGTTTTTTAACTCTGATACTTCTGCACTCCATACATTCCTTGCCTCTCTGTTTGATTGCCTCTTTTTCTCTCTTTCCCACTCTCTTTTTTCTTTCTCTTTCTTATTTTTATCTATTTATTTATTTTTACTTTTTTTATTTTACGGAGTTTTATATAGTACCAGTTGCGTTACATGAGGACACATTCATTTAGGTTTAGCTAGCTCTTACGCCTCTGCTGAGTTTCAGCCAGCATGAATTTTGAAGGAATGGTGCTTTCTAGGACAAGAATATGCCACACTTTGGAGAATGCTGGCATGCACTGAGGTGTTGGCTTGAACCTCATTGAACAGGAGTGCTCTTCTGCTTGACTCCAGTAAACACTGAATAAATATGTGAGATGGGCAGAGCCTTTCAATTCTGCTGTCTGAAACTATGAGAAGAAAGAGGATTGTTGTGCTGGAATCCTGATCTGCACCCAAGGACCTGCCTAGTGAAGACTGCGCCTTCTGCACTATCTGTTACTAAAGCTCTGAGGACTTTGCCTTGCCTCAAGAAGGAGTAAGGAGTGGACCTCCTGCAGCTACAGGTTAACAGAGCTTAACTGACCCTTCTCCAGCTAGAGTCCCCCTCCTGGAGTGCATCCAGTAGAGTTTTAATTGGTTTACCAAGTGCATTGTGGGAAGTGAAAGCCAGACCTGCCAAGGACCATCTAGGCGATTCTAGACCCTTGGATTTGTGTCTTGGACACTTGGAACCAATCAGGAGATCTTCTGGAAAGACCTCCAGAAGTTTGAGAAAGTTTTGGAAACTTTTTGGAAAAAGCTCCAAGAGGTGACCAGCCCGACCGTGAGAGCCAAACTTTCAACTGCTACCCGGCCCGGATTCCAGATTCATCTCGCTGAAGAGTTCTGGAAGTCTGACTTCACTGGGAGCTCCTTGAAAGTCAAGCCGGCGAACCCTCACCAAATCTGAACTGGTGGAGAGCAGTGAGGGCCCGTGGTGGAAAAAGCTCCAGAAAAGTTTCTAAGCCCAAAGGTAAAATTTTGACTGAGGCCTACTGCGTGGGGTATCCGAGCAGGGCTCCATTGCGGTTGGCCTCAGCTTTGTTCCAGAGTGGCGCTATAAAGTAGTAATTCTTTTAAAATTCATATTTCTAGTTCCCATCATTGGATTTTGTCGTTTGATGCCTATTTTTTCATAAAAATATTTACTATTTTTATAAATTGGTGTGATATTTTTATTGTGTGTTGTGTCTTACCTATTTATTGTATTGCTGTTTTCAAATGCGTTGCATACCTGTCTCCTAAGTTAGGCCTGACTGCTCGGTTACAGCTACCAAGGGTTGAGCAAGGGACTAATTTATTGAGACTTTTACTGGATCCTATACCATATTAGTGAACTTTTTACTGGTGGTAGGTGTATACTTACCCCTACCAATAACCCAATTTCCAACAGCTATAGTTAGTTGCAGTTGTAAAAGGCTGCAGCAAAACCCCTTTCAAATATGCCCCCCAGACTTACTACATCAATGGTACTCATCCTGCCTTACAACTATCTGATTTCAAAAAGGGGGTGGTGATGGACAGAGTATCTGAGTTAATCAGAACACTCCTACCCAGTCAACAGATCAGGGCTTGATCCATCACCGTTTTTTAGCTCACTGCACCATCCCAGTTCAGAACCTGGCTATATGCAAATTAGTCTGTTCCTGGCCCAGTGCATCATGGGAACAGGGCAGACCAAACTACCAAGCCAATTCTTCACTGGAAAGGAAACAAGCTTCCGGGGACCGGTTTCTGGCATTACAGCCGTCTTCGGCCCGGCTTGCTTGAATCCTGATGGTGCAATGAGCAAGGGACTCATGTCTGAGCATACCCTTCCACACTCATGGTGGCCAAAATAATTTCAAAAAGGGGGTGGTGATGGACAGAGTATCTGAGTTAATCAGAACACTCCTACCCAGTCAACAGATCAGGGCTTGATCCATCACCGTTTTTTAGCTCACTGCACCATCCCAGTTCAGAACCTGGCTATATGCAAATTAGTCTGTTCCTGGCCCAGTGCATCATGGGAACAGGGCAGACCAAACTACCAAGCCAATTCTTCACTGGAAAGGAAACAAGCTTCCGGGGACCGGTTTCTGGCATTACAGCCGTCTTCGGCCCGTCTTGCTTGAATCCTGATGGTGCAATGAGCAAGGGACTCATGTCTGAGCATACCCTTCCACACTCATGGTGGCCAAAATAATTTCAAAAAGGGGGTGGTGATGGACAGAGTATCTGAGTTAATCAGAACACTCCTACCCAGTCAACAGATCAGGGCTTGATCCATCACCGTTTTTTAGCTCACTGCACCATCCCAGTTCAGAACCTGGCTATATGCAAATTAGTCTGTTCCTGGCCCAGTGCATCATGGGAACAGGGCAGACCAAACTACCAAGCCAATTCTTCACTGGAAAGGAAACAAGCTTCCGGGGACCGGTTTCTGGCATTACAGCCGTCTTCGGCCCGGCTTGCTTGAATCCTGATGGTGCAATGAGCAAGGGACTCATGTCTGAGCATACCCTTCCACACTCATGGTGGCCAAAATAATTTCAAAAAGGGGGTGGTGATGGACAGAGTATCTGAGTTAATCAGAACACTCCTACCCAGTCAACAGATCAGGGCTTGATCCATCACCGTTTTTTAGCTCACTGCACCATCCCAGTTCAGAACCTGGCTATATGCAAATTAGTCTGTTCCTGGCCCAGTGCATCATGGGAACAGGGCAGACCAAACTACCAAGCCAATTCTTCACTGGAAAGGAAACAAGCTTCCTGGGACCGGTTTCTGGCATTACAGCCGTCTTCGGCCCGGCTTGCTTGAATCCTGATGGTGCAATGAGCAAGGGACTCATGTCTGAGCATACCCTTCCACACTCATGGTGGCCAAAATAATTTCAAAAAGGGGGTGGTGATGGACAGAGTATCTGAGTTAATCAGAACACTCCTACCCAGTCAACAGATCAGGGCTTGATCCATCACCGTTTTTTAACTCTGTCCATCACCACCCCTTGTTGTAAATTATTTTGTCCACCCTAAGCGTGGAAGGGTATACTCAGATGTGAGTCCCTTGCTCATTGCACCATCAGGATTCAAGCAAGCCGGGCCGAAGACGCCTGAAATGGCAGAAACCGGTCCCCGGAAGCTTGTTTCCTTCCCAGTGTAAGAATTGGCTTTTGTAGTCTGGTCTGCCCTGTTCCCATGATGCACTGGGCCAGGGACAGACTAATTTGCATACAGCCAGGTTCTGAAACTGGGATGGTGCAATGAGCTAAAAAACGGTGTTGGATCTAGCCCTGATCTCTTGACTGGGTGAGAGTACTCTGCTTAATTCAGAGACTCTGTCCATCACCACCCCTTGTTGTAAATTATTTTGTCCACCCTAAGCGTGGAAGGGTATACTCAGATGTGAGTCCCTTGCTCATTGCACCATCAGGATTCAAGCAAGCCGGGCCGAAGACGCCTGAAATGGCAGAAACCGGTCCCCGGAAGCTTGTTTCCTTCCCAGTGTAAGAATTGGCTTTTGTAGTCTGGTCTGCCCTGTTCCCATGATGCACTGGGCCAGGGACAGACTAATTTGCATACAGCCAGGTTCTGAAACTGGGATGGTGCAATGAGCTAAAAAACGGTGTTGGATCTAGCCCTGATCTCTTGACTGGGTGAGAGTACTCTGCTTAATTCAGAGACTCTGTCCATCACCACCCCTTGTTGTAAATTATTTTGTCCACCCTAAGCGTGGAAGGGTATACTCAGATGTGAGTCCCTTGCTCATTGCACCATCAGGATTCAAGCAAGCCGGGCCGAAGACGCCTGAAATGGCAGAAACTGGTCCCCGGAAGCTTGTTTCCTTCCCAGTGTAAGAATTGGCTTTTGTAGTTTGGTCTGCCCTGTTCCCATGATGCACTGGGCCAGGGACAGACTAATTTGCATACAGCCAGGTTCTGAAACTGGGATGGTGCAATGAGCTAAAAAACGGTGTTGGATCTAGCCCTGATCTCTTGACTGGGTGAGAGTACTCTGCTTAATTCAGAGACTCTGTCCATCACCACCCCTTGTTGTAAATTATTTTGTCCACCCTAAGCGTGGAAGGGTATACTCAGATGTGAGTCCCTTGCTCATTGCACCATCAGGATTCAAGCAAGCCGGGCCGAAGACGCCTGAAATGGCAGAAACCGGTCCCCGGAAGCTTGTTTCCTTCCCAGTGTAAGAATTGGCTTTTGTAGTCTGGTCTGCCCTGTTCCCATGATGCACTGGGCCAGGGACAGACTAATTTGCATACAGCCAGGTTCTGAAACTGGGATGGTGCAATGAGCTAAAAAACGGTGTTGGATCTAGCCCTGATCTCTTGACTGGGTGAGAGTACTCTGCTTAATTCAGAGACTCTGTCCATCACCACCCCTTGTTGTAAATTATTTTGTCCACCCTAAGCGTGGAAGGGTATACTCAGATGTGAGTCCCTTGCTCATTGCACCATCAGGATTCAAGCAAGCCGGGCCGAAGACGCCTGAAATGGCAGAAACCGGTCCCCGGAAGCTTGTTTCCTTCCCAGTGTAAGAATTGGCTTTTGTAGTCTGGTCTGCCCTGTTCCCATGATGCACTGGGCCAGGGACAGACTAATTTGCATACAGCCAGGTTCTGAAACTGGGATGGTGCAATGAGCTAAAAAACGGTGTTGGATCTAGCCCTGATCTCTTGACTGGGTGAGAGTACTCTGCTTAATTCAGAGACTCTGTCCATCACCACCCCTTGTTGTAAATTATTTTACAACTATCTGAGGTCTCCTGAGCCTTGAATTTGAATGACTCTTGTTCTGGCCTTCAATGTATACTCTCAAGCGCATCATCATTTCAACCACGGTCCTGGTGCATCCCAGCGCCGGGCCAAAATATGTTCTGCAGGTATACTGGAGCATACCCATTGCATTGCCGGTATTGGTTCGAGCATCGAATGTCATTGTTTATTTCTTGCTTATCGGTGGACAACTTTTATAGCAAGCACTGCTCTGTTTCATAGAGAATCGTGTCAATGTGCCTACTCTCTCCATCGGCTTGTTCAAGTACAACCCTTCCGAGATCGTGTGCAGTGTGTGACCTGGTGATGAGTTGTTCAGCCATTTTCATACTACTACACTTACAATGGATGTTGCTCACGTGCTAGTAAATCCTGGTCCTTATCTTAAGGGTTGTCATACGATATATCTAAGGTCACATGGTGAAGTGATCATATATATATAACCTGCTTGGTGTTACAGTTTGTGTTCCCTCTTAGATGCCACGAGAATGGTAAGCCTAGGTCTAGATCTTTTCTTGACAATGTCAAAATGACAGATACTGCACTTTCTACATGAATAATGTCCCACAACATCAGAAAGGCCAAGTAAATGGTTTTGTGTGAAAAAAAAGTGGGTAATCCCACATTTTGGGACCCGTGTTTAGAATATGTCAGTTCTTCTTGATGATTTTCTTGCTCTGATCAGAAGGTATATGTTATGTTGTTACACACACCAGGGTGGGTTCTTGGTTTGCATTTATGTTGTCTCAAGTAGGGCTTCTTGATTCTGGTTTCTAGTCCTTTTCATTGCCTTTTGGATAATACTTGCAGAATAACCCCAGGCTCTCCATTTTTCAGCCAGGGACTCTGCCTGTTTCATAAAATCAGAAAGTCTACTGCAGTTCTGTCGCAGTCAGAGCAAATGTCCATAAGGGAGATTCTTTCTCAGTGGACTTTGGTGAAAGCTACCATATCTCAGCTAGCTAGCCTTGTCTTTGGGTTTGTGGAAGGTGTCTGTTTGTATAGTACCCCTTTCTGGAAATAGCCTCACCTCTAGAAATGTCAAGGACTCATTGGTAATAGTGTGTGTATCAACCTATGATCATTGTCCTCTCTATTCAGCCATGCTTTGAACTCAATGGAGGTTGGTAAATCACCCCTCCACACCTCGAGGATGTCATCAATATTGTGCTTCAATCTCAATAAGTGCTATATTAATGACAGCCTAGTTAGGGCTAGGGTTCTGATAGGTGAGGGTCAGGGTTAGGGTTCTGATTGGCCACAGGTCACCTGACCTAGGGTTACTTGACCTTAGAGCCCAAGGCGTCTGAGCCCATGCAGAGAAGCCAAGGATGGAGAGGACAGGGGCAGTTTCCTATTTGGGACAGGTCGGGCCTAGGGCCAGAAATGCTTCCCTTTTTGCCATTTGCCAGCAAACACCTTAACACATCCACGAAGATTAAAACACACTCTCACCAAATACACTCTACTCATTTACTACAAACAAATCCCATCCACATTTCAATGTCTCAACAACCACTACAAACACCTCAAACCACACTCATATACCTTCCTACCCCCCTACCACATAATGGCCCTTCACTCTAACACAAAATACCACTCTGTCCTATCCCACTAGCAAATCCACACATAACTAACACAATACTAGCCCTGGGTGTAGTTTGCATAGTTTTGCTACACGAAACTCCGCACAGTTACAAAAAAACTCTGCGAAGTTCAGCGAGTGGTGGAGTGCAGTGTGAACTGCAGTTTGTGCTGGTATTCCTGCAGCTCGGGTACAAATTCGACCCGAGCGCCAGCTCGCGCTCGCAAACTTACTGTTCGCAATCGCAAGCGGGGAAAAATTCCACTGCACATCGCGAAGCAGAGTTTTCTGCAGTCTGCGAGCTCCATGGAGTGCGGAGTGCACAAAACTCAGCAAACTCAGCGATTGGAGCAAAGTTCATGGCCCAGGCCCACACAATACAAAGCCACATTATACATAACATTAGTCCATCCAGACAAACACTCCCTGTTGATACAAAAACCAGTTCTACCCTCTACTTGCTCCCAACAGACCCCTGATTAAACCTATACTAAGAACTCCATCATTTCTTCCACAAACACCCTGCTCCTCTTTTTACCAAAAAGCAAACAACCAAACAATCCTTACACTCCAATACACAACACATATTACCTCTTCCAGCTATCAATCAACACACTCATAACAATGGTTCATCCCCTCCCACACATCACATACACTATTTTTTTAAACAAGTCACCACCCCTTCACCATTCAACTTCTACTCACCAATAGTGCTTTATATACAAATCCTTCTCATAAAAAATACATCAACTTCTCCTTTCACTACCCCACAAAAACAAAACAATGACACACACATCAACACAACAAAAACTCACACACATACTATTTAATAAAACTTTCTATCACAAATTAGAAAGATGCACCCCCTCCCACTCTCCTCTTCACCCACATTTAACACAAATACACCAACACAACAACTCTCATTCAACCGCCTCTCATCCATTGCACAATTCAGTCTTACAACATGACCCACGTGCTATATCCACCCACCCCTAACTTATTCACCATCCACCCTAAACAGACACAAAAAATAAACAACATGATTTGGTTCAGAACTTCGCACCTCCAGGTCTGCTACACAACAAGGCTACTCTTTAAAAACAACACAGCTCACCATCATACTCTCAACCACCATCTCCACCAACTACACACATAGACTTATCAAAATTACTTCTAATACTGCTGGACAATGAATGGAATATAGAAAGAAACACAGTATTGCTATCCTCAAACAGTTAATATCAGCACCAATGACACCCCTGCTAAAAGTTCAAAACATACTGCTCCCTCTTCTACAAAACAAAGCCACACCACAACCATTACACAATTGTTAAACTTTCTACTAATAAAAGCTTGATCATCTCTCTCTAAAACAAACACCACACCTCAACCTTTTAATGGACACAGAACCTGACTTACTTTACATGTTTGGGAGATTACATGGCTTCTGTGCTGCATAAAGCCATTCCTCGAGCCTGGGCTATCAAACTATCACACAATATTGCATGGGCAAATTAGGAGGTGGACTAGCTGTCATATTCAAGCAAACTATAAATCTCACTAAACCTGATAATGTTTCCATACAAGGTTTTGAGGCCCTCATTACCAGTTTCAACGCTACACCAGTTTCCTCCTGTAACATACTTCGCTTTACAGACTTCCAACAATCAATGCAACATTCAAAGACATATTTCTAGATACAGTTTCAAACCTGAAAACACTAAACTCCAACCTATGCATTCTTGGTGACCTAAACATTTAGTTTGACACACTCAATATGCCCCATCCAAAAACTATCATCAGTAGCCTAGACACACTGGGCCCAATTCACAAAGGTAAACTGAGATGAAAGTCTAACTTTACTACTTTCGTTATTCAGAAAGGGCATTTATGTAAAGTTAGGCTTTTGTCTCAGTTTTGGTCTCAGTTAAACTAAAGACCAAAACTTAAGTTTAACTGAGACAAACTTCTATATTTACTGCTCGTAAAAGCCCTTTGTGAATACTGAAAGTCATAAAGTTAGATTTTCGTCTCAGTTTACCTTTGTGAATCAGGCCCAATGAATCTACATCAGATCATCCACAAACCCACACACATCGCTGGACACACTACGGTCAAATTGTCAGACCAGCATTTGCTAGCTTTCCTACTTAAAACACCACAAAGCAACATAACCAAAAGCACCTTACATGCATGTACCTATCAACCATGGAACAAACTCAATTTTGAATACTTAGAAACACAACTAACATCCATCACAGAAATATCAGTTAAAAAACTATATAGTGGCTACAGGAAGCTTTTGATATCCTAATGCCAATCTGAACAACAAAGCAGGACAAAAGAAAACAGGCAAGATGGAGAAATACAGAACTAAAAGAGCTAAAACAGCAAATTAGAAAGCTGCAACACACCTGGCTCAAAACAAACAACAATCAAGACAAACTTCACCTAATAGAAATGTAACAGATTATACAAGTCAATAATCAAAAAAGCTAAAATAAAGTTATATTCTAACCAAATTCAAAATGCTAAATGTGCAAAAAAGGAATTATATAACATTTTCACTGAATGTATTAAGCCTAGAAGGAACATATCCCATTACTCAAGAATTCACTGACAAACTGGCAAACCATTACACAACCAAAACATACATGTTAGACTCCTATTTAAAACAAAGGAAAACCACCAGCATTAACACATTTCCAAAAATCCCCTCGATGAGTAAACTATCCCAGCTTCTGCATTCCTTCAAACAAATATTGAAAGTGAATTTATGGAACTGACCAAAGCAAGCAGGCCAACTCCATGTCCTTCTGACCCTTATTCACCACAAATATTTAAAAAACATTATTTTACTACCTCAGCTACTAGGCCAGTAAGAAGAATCATAAAAAATTCTTTCACTAAAGGAATCTCTCCTGAAAACCCAAAAATGGAATACATATGCCCATTATTAAAGAAAATACATCTGAACCCACATGACCCTGACAACTACAGACCTATTACAAATGGGCATTGCCTGGGAACACTGATAGAAAGAGCAGCATTAGACTAGATGTCACAATTCTTTGAAGATAACTCCATGCTTGCAGACTACCAAAAAGTATTTCTCCGAGGTAGAGGCACAGAATCTTCACTCATCCCGTTTGGGATGACCTTAAAAACACAGTAGACTGCACCAGTGTCACTGCACTACTTCTCTGGGAAGTCTCAGCTGCCTTCGACACAATTGATGATGATACTCTAATACAAAGACTCTATGAAGCCGGCATAGAAGGGACAGCTCTCAAGTAGACCACATCCTACCTTCTAAACATGACAAATGTCATTTATACACCACCTGTATCATCCAATCCATATTTCACAAAAGGAAGGGTCCCTCAAGGCTCTATCATCTCACCCATGCTTTTCAACATCTACATGAAGACATTACCAGCAATGATCAATGAATTTCAGCTCACATGCTATAACTATGCAGTGACACAAAAATACTCGGTAAACTGGAATGCGCCAAAGACTTTGGAAACTTAAAAGTCTTCCGTTGCCTCAAAGCTATTGATCTGTGGACAACATGGAGCCACCTCAAATGGAATGCTTCCAAAGTAGAAATACTCACATCTGGCAATTGGAATTATTATTACCCACTCTGAGCCTGGCCTAAAAATCGGGTGCCACTTCCTAAAGTACCTAAAGAAGTGAGAATTCTTGGAATTACCATGTGCTCCAAGTTATCAGTGAATGCCCAAGTGGAAAAATTAGCAATATCAAGTTTCATTACTGTGAAAACTCATCCCCCACCTGGGATTTCCACATTAGGTCCATGTTACTATCTATCTTTACTGTCTAAACTGGATAACCCAAATGGCCTCTACCACGAATAATCTTTATCAAGCATGAAAAGACTACGATGGATTCAGACCTCTGCTGCCAGACTACTCAAACATGTAAAGTCAGTAGCCCACATCTCCCCTTCCTTGAAGGCCCTACATAGGGTACTGGTTGCCAAAAGATCCACATTCAAGCTTCTTTGTATTACCCACAAAGCAGTATATGGAACAGAACCGCTTTTCATCAGGAATAACATCACCAAATATATTCAACAAAGGAACCTCTACTCCAGATTGGCACCTCGCCTCAAAATCTCACAGTACAAGAAAAAAAAACTTAAGTGACATCTTTCTTTGTTCAAGCAGCCAAAATATGAAATTCATTACCCCCAAACATAAGATCCACACATAACTATCTTATCTTCAGAAGACTACTCAAGAGTCGACTCTTTCCTACATAAAGACCATACTCAAACACAAATATACAGTATCTCCCTGTGTATATACAATTTAATTTGATTATATGTATGTATCTACATTTGTGTATTTCTTTGTATCAATATGTATAATAATTATGTTTTTAACGGTATAGATACTCTTTAGGTCTGATTAACAAATGTACGTATTATTTATGGTTAAATATAAATAAATAAATATATATATATATATATATATATATATAATATGCTTTCACAAAGTGTCCAAAAAAGAAAGCGCCACTCCACAGAAGGTTAAGGCACAGCTTTATTGATTGCAGGAGGATACTGTGCAAACATGTTCTGAGTTCAATTCGCCTAATGCATTTCGAGCCTCCTGGCTCTTGTTCACAGGCTCTGCTGAACAAACGGAAACAGTAAATTCTCGGCATTTTAACAGGTAACTTCCTTTTACGCCGTGCACTCTGGTTATTGGAGTGCTTTCATTCAAAACCCTTCCAGTAGGTCGTTCCGTTTGCCAGGATTCATTCCTTGATATTAAAACCCTCCAGTGGGCCTCAAAACACGCCGCACAGTCTATTAAAAATCTCCTGTGGCCACGCCGATGCTCGAACACTTCATTGCCCCAGCAGCTCCTTGCTCATTTTTTTCCCAAGGTGGTGCGCTCTCACGGCGGGACAGCTGTTAGTTATGCTTTCACAAAGTGTCCAAAAAAGAAAGCGCCACTCCACAGAAGGGAAAGGCACAGCTTTATTGATTGCAGGAGGATACTGTGCAAACATGTTCTGAGTTCAATGCGCCTAATGCATTTCGAGCCTCCTGGCTCTTGTTCACAGGCTCTGCTGAACAAACGGAAACAGTAAATTCTCAGCATTTTAACAGGTAACTTCCTTTTACGCCGTGCACTCTGGTTATTGGAGTGCTTTCATTCAAAACCCTTCCAGTAGGTCGTTCCGTTTGCCAGGATTCATTCCTTGATATAAAAACCCTCCAGTGGGCCTCAAAACACGCCGCACAGTCTATTAAAAATCTCCTGTGACCACGCCGAGGCTCGAACAGTTCATCACCCCAGCATGCCGAGAATTTACTGTTTCCGTTTGTTCAGCAGAGCCTGTGAACAAGAGCCAGGAGGCTCGAAATCCATAGGTTATAGACCATATATAGTTAGGAATTAGACTGCACCAGTGTCACTGCACTACTTCTCTGGGAAGTCTCAGCTGCCTTCGACACAATTGATGATGATACTCTAATACAAAGACTCTATGAAGCCGGCATAGAAGGGACAGCTCTCAAGTAGACCACATCCTACCTTCTAAACATGACAAATGTCATTTATACACCACCTGTATCATCCAATCCATATTTCACAAAAGGAAGGGTCCCTCAAGGCTCTATCATCTCACCCATGCTTTTCAACATCTACATGAAGACATTACCAGCAATGATCAATGAATTTCAGCTCACATGCTATAACTATGCAGTGACACAAAAATACTCGGTAAACTGGAATGCGCCAAAGACTTTGGAAACTTAAAAGTCTTCCGTTGCCTCAAAGCTATTGATCTGTGGACAACATGGAGCCACCTCAAATGGAATGCTTCCAAAGTAGAAATACTCACATCTGGCAATCGGAATTATTATTACCCACTCTGAGCCTGGCCTAAAAATCGGGTGCCACTTCCTAAAGTACCTAAAGAAGTGAGAATTCTTGGAATTACCATGTGCTCCAAGTTATCAGTGAATGCCCAAGTGGAAAAATTAGCAATATCAAGTTTCATTACTGTGAAAACTCATCCCCCACCTGGGATTTCCACATTAGGTCCATGTTACTATCTATCTTTACTGTCTAAACTGGATAACCCAAATGGCCTCTACCACGAATAATCTTTATCAAGCATGAAAAGACTACGATGGATTCAGACCTCTGCTGCCAGACTACTCAAACATGTAAAGTCAGTAGCCCACATCTCCCCTTCCTTGAAGGCCCTACATAGGGTACTGGTTGCCAAAAGATCCACATTCAAGCTTCTTTGTATTACCCACAAAGCAGTATATGGAACAGAACCGCTTTTCATCAGGAATAACATCACCAAATATATTCAACAAAGGAACCTCTACTCCAGATTGGCACCTCGCCTCAAAATCTCACAGTACAAGAAAAAAAAACTTAAGTGACATCTTTCTTTGTTCAAGCAGCCAAAATATGAAATTCATTACCCCCAAACATAAGATCCACACATAACTATCTTATCTTCAGAAGACTACTCAAGAGTCGACTCTTTCCTACATAAAGACCATACTCAAACACAAATATACAGTATCTCCCTGTGTATATACAATTTAATTTGATTATATGTATGTATCTACATTTGTGTATTTCTTTGTATCAATATGTATAATAATTATGTTTTTAACGGTATAGATACTCTTTAGGTCTGATTAACAAATGTACGTATTATTTATGGTTAAATATAAATAAATAAATATATATATATATATATTACCTACTGGCGGTCGCCAGTAGGTATATATAGTTAGGATTTTTTCCCTATAGGTTTTTTGAAAATTCTATGTCTAATAACTTTGGCGTTTGTGGACGGAATTGGCTGAAATTTTCTGGAAAATGGAACATTTTGTTTCTGAGCAGCCCCTGGAAATTTGGGGGGGGTTCGTACAGGGGGGGCCGAGAAAAAAGGGGGGTCCCAAAACGTGGTTTTAACATTGAGTTTTCCATAGGGCGGTCTGTCGCATTTTTAGCCCGAACGGCTGAATGGATTTGCACGAAACTTGGCAAAATTGTAGAGACTGGTAGCCCGATGTGCCTTTTGTAGGTCTCAATATATGTGCTCCAGTGGATTTTGAAAAATTAACATTTAAAAAAAGATATATATCTGTAACAGCGGACTGGGCAGCTCCCGGTTCGCGGACCGGGGAGCGTACCAAAACTTCGCGTAGCGAAGCTGATTGGCTCTCCGGCGTCTGTAAACATTCCAAACAGTCCGGAGCGGCCGCCATCTTGTCTCTCGGTAGGATTGAGAGACAAGAGGAGGCCAAAACAAAAAGGGAAATAACCATAAATTTTTTTTTGTTTTTTTGCGTGGGTAGCGCCCGGTACGCGAACCGGGAAGCGTTCTGGGCAGCGTACTGCAATGAAAAATGAATGATAGACTTTTCAAATGCTGTATGTTAATTGATTGTTGTTTTTGTTGATTATTTTTTATTGTTTTTTATTTTTTAAGCATTTTTTATTGTGTTTGATATTTTATTAAACTTTCTAACATTTCATTGTCAGAAATTTCAAAATTATCATGGAATATACATTGTAGTCTCTGAGGTTGTAAAATGTCCTCATTTGCAAGATGGTTATCTACTGCTTGTACACATTGCAGTAGTTCTTGGTCCCAAGTTTCATCCATAAATTCAATCTCATTTGGATCAATGATTTCTGTGTTGGACTCTGGAAGGACAATTTCAAATGAAATTTTTTGTTCGCTTTCCATTTTCCCTGAAATTTGCATAAAAAAAATATATATTAGTAGAGGTAGGGCAATGTTGGGATTAATTTTAGATAGGCAGTTTTTAACAGTGAATTTATCTTTGGGCAGTGTATAGTATCAGAGTGATTGTATCTAAATTTATAAGTACTACAGAGGGATAGTATATAACTAACAGAAAAAGTTTGCCATAATAACTTAAAGTGCACAATATACTTCAGTTTTAAAAATAACAACTTACCTTTAAAAATAAGTTGAAGTTATTAATGAAAATCCTATTGAAATGTACACCAGGAAGTAGTAGTCAAAATGGCTGTGTTTCCTTCTCTTCCTTTATATATATTCGGGTACATAACCAATCAAATGTCAGGTAAAAAAAGTAGAAAATGAAAGTAACATTTTAATTGGTTGTGAATTCCAACACTTCAGATGTGTTTTGTGAAGTAATTTACCTCACGGTATTTAGAGAGGTCTACAGGCTAAATGGCTAAATGGAATTCCAATCAAATTTGTGAAAATGGTAGGGATTGGTATGTAGTATGAGCTAATCTATATTTGGTGAAATTATCTCAAGTGGCTTTTGTGTGAACTACTTTCCCACCTTTTTTGATGGTGCGCTTCCCAGGGAGCGACCCGGTACGCGAACCGTTGAGCGCCCCGGTTCGCGGACCTTAAGCATTCCAGGAGTCCACCATTTTGTGTTTCGGTCGAATTAAGATACAAGATGGAGGGCAAATAATGTTCAGAATGGGTAGAAGGGGGCACGGTAGAGTTATCTTGACCCCCTAGGTTTTCTGAGGGTGGCTGAGGAGGCTTATATGTGCGAAAAAAAAAAAATTCAAAAAAAATTTCGCGAGGTTAGCTCCCGGTTCGCGTACCGGGTAGCGGCCCCGGTAGCGTATTTTGTTGAAAATTTGTGAAAAATGTTAGAGTAAGATAATAATTGTGAGTGATCAGATGTAGGGTATCTCTGAGAAGAGCTTTTGGGTTTATGGTACATTTAGGTACTTATAAGTAGGTACCAATGCACATTCTTAAATTCAGAGTGAAAATTCTGTTGCCCTCATCTGAGAAGTGAACTCCATCTCCTCTGTAGATATCTTGCATGTAGTAACGCAAGTTATTGTTGTACAGGGAGCCCATTCCATGGTCTCTCATGTAAGCTGAAACAGATTTGTTTACATGCTTCCTCGATTTCTCAATTTGTGGACAAAATTGGTTGGACCACCTCCATTTCTGTCTTTGGCATATATTTGAATATACCAAGGCAGTCTGAGGAAAAAGTGCCATTAATTGCTCAAAGGTGTCCTTTAAAAGCATTTCCAGACCTACCCCAGTCAAAGTGCCCAAGTCATTACCTCCACAGTGCACAATTAACAGGTCAGGTTTGGGCAAATGCATAAAGGTTTTCACCAATGGTATCAATTGGTGACATTTTAATCCTCTGTGACCAAACCACTTAATTTCCACATCTTGTAACTTGAGGTTAGGTAAATTCCTGCTTTCAACGTACCTTTGAGCCCAGTGAATATAACTATGACCAACAATCCAGACAGAAAACATGGTGAGAGAAGGTTCTCCTGCAGTCAGATGAAGTGTGGCAATGAAATGGCAGTTGAAAAAATGAGAGTTTGAAATGAAAAAAACTATGGATTTTCTGTGTTCATGAAGCAGTAACAGTGATTGGTGGATTTTGATTGATGAAAACAGAAAGTTAGGGTGTACAGATGTGTTGTTTGAGAGATGTATTTTGAGTGGTCAATAAAAAATCCTTAAATGAAAGAAAGCACTGGATATGCAGGTGCACTGAGAGTTCAGAGTTCAATTGCAACATTGTTGTGTGAACTTGCAAACACCAGATTTTCTCCAAGAGGTGGTTGCTATGGAAAATAGCCAGAAATGGCAGAGGGGGGAAGGGTTTTCATTTGAAAAAAAGTGAGGGAAGAGTTTTGATTGGGTGACATGAGAAATATGTGTGAAGAATTACAGCATTTCTGTGCTTTTGATAGCTGCAGACTCTGGAGTGCATACCTTTTGCTCTGCTGAAGACAAATTGGTGTGTTTCTTAGACTGTTTTCAAACTCAAAGTATTTGCTAAGGTGAGAAAATATTTCTTTATTTTAGATAGAGAATAGTGTGCTTTAAGGAGAAAATTATGATTTATGTGGCGCAAATTGCTTGTAAATATGCTCTCACATGTGCATGGAAAAATTTGATTTTGAATGTTAGTGTTATATAGCCATGTTAAAAGTGACTCAACCATGCTGGAAAGTCAATCAAAAAATGATTTCATGTGTTTTAATGACATTTTAAGTCATTTTCCCATGTGCAGTGTTTAGAAATTATGATTTGAAAATCGTTTTTGGGGAAAAGGAATTGTTTATAAAATCATGACAAGGACATAATGGTGTATGGTTCTTTATAAGGCAATTGACTGTCCCTGATGTTATTTTTCTCATTTTAGTGTAAGACCTTTCTCTGTGGTGCAAATTGCTTGTAAATATGCTCTCACATGTGCATGGAAAGTTTTAATTTTGAATGTTTGTGTTACATAGCCATGTTAAAAGTGACCCAACCATGGAGGAAAGCCAATCAAAAAACGCTTTCATGTGTTTCAATGACATTTCAAGTCATTTTCTCATGTGCAGTGTTTAGAAATTATGATTTGAAAATCGTTTTTGGGAAAAAGGAATTGTTTTTAAATTCATGAGAAGGACATAATGGTGTATGGTTCTTTATAAGGCAATTAACTGTCCCTGATGTTATTTTTCCCATTTTAATGTAAGACCTTTCTCTGTGGCGCAAATTGCTTGTAAATATGCTCCCACCTGTGCATGGAAAGTTTTAATTTTGAATGTTTGTGTTACATAGCCATGTTAAAAGTGACCCTACCATGCAGGAAAGCCAATCAAAAAACGCTTTTATGTGTCTTAAGGACAATTTAAGTAATTTTCCCATGTGTAGTGTTTTGAAGTTATGATTTGAAAATCGTTGTTGAGGGAAAGGAATGTTGTTAAAATTTATGTGCGCCATATGCCCCCAAATTTCTTTTTTAGGGTTGCAGCAGGGTGTTCTTGAGACACCCCTGCACCTTTGGAATAAATTCCTAATTTGTGATGAGCAAATTGTTAATCGCAAATTGCACCTTCATTTATATGAGCCTCCTAGCTCATGGAAATGAATGGGTAATTTGCAATTAGCAATTTTCTCATCGCAAATTTGGAATGGTAAAGAATCGCTATTTATTCCTTAAAATTCGCTTTTTTGGAAATGCAAAATAGTTATATGATACATATGGCGGTTGATGTCTAACAAGATAAGAAGCTTAGGTATACATTTATGATGACTGGCGCAATGAAGTAGAAATCACTTACTTCATTGGTAGGCCTTTACATGAATTATCTCCTCTGTATTCTTCATCAAGCGTAACTTTAATCTGCAATCCTGAGTAGGCCTCACCTTAAACAAACCTCTGGATAGGCCACATCCTATTGTCATCCTGAATTAATCATTTAAAATGCTAGGGACAGATTTATGATAGGTGTATACCTCTTTTGTGCCACTTAGAAAACATTGTCCATGGGGAAATGACTTAAAATGTCCTTAAGACACATGAATGTGTTATTTTAAAACGTTTGCAATTTTTTTGGGTCACTTTCAACATGGCTATGTGACTGAAACAGTCAAAATCTAAATTTGCAATGCACAGGTGGGAGCATATTTACAAGGAATGTGCTTCATGGGGAAAGGTCTTATAATGTAATATGGGAAAAATGACATTAGAGACACTGAAATGCCTTATAGAGAAGCATACACCATTATGTCCTTGTCATAAATTTGCAAACCATTACTTTTCCCCAAAAACGATTTTCAAATTATATTTTGAAAACACTGCACATGTGGAAATTACTTAAAATGTCAATAATTCAAAATTTGCGATTCCTTAAATGCAATGTATCAAAAAAAAAATATGTAAAAAATGATATTAAGGATTTGGAAACTACCACCAACTTCTAGTTTGTGGTAATTTGCGAATTCTTTTCAAAAAGCATTTTTTTCAAAAAAAAAAAAGGTCCCATATGACGCCCATACATGCCATTAGGGCATGTAGGTGTGCCATGTGCTCTCAAATTTCTTTTTCAGGGGTGCAGCAGGGTGTTCTTGAGATACCCCTGCACGCTTGAAAAAAATCCTATTTTGTGATGAGCTAATTGCTAATCACAAATTGCAACCTTAATTCCTATGAGCCTCCTAGCCCATGGAAATGAATGGGTAATTTGCAATTAGCAATTTGGTCATTGCAAATTAGGAATAGTAAAGAATTGCTATTTATTCCTTAAAATTTGCTATTTAGGAAATGGAAAATAGTTTGATGGTACATATGGTGGTTCATCTGTAACAAGATAAGAAGCTTAAGGATACATTTATGATGACTGGTGCAATAAAGTGCACATTACTTACTTCATTGGTAGTCCTTTATATGTATTATCTCCTCTGTATTCTTCATCAAGCGTAACTTTGATCTGCAATCCTGAGTAGGCCTCACCTTAAACAAACCTCTGGATAGGACACACTTTATTGTCATCCTGGATTAATCATTTAAAATGCTAAGGATAGATTTATGATAGGTGTATGCCTTTTTTCTGCCACTGTGCGTCACTTTTATGATGCAGCGGTGGTGCAAAATATTTGCTATGAGGTGACAACATTAAAAATTGATGCATTTAGGCAGATATGTCATGGTGTAAAAAAAAAACGTACCACATAAAACCCAATCAGGAGTAATGCAAAAGATGCACCATGTCGCAAGACAGGCCTCACTTGGGGCCATATGTATCAAGCTAATTAGCATTTGCAAAGATCAAAATTCTATGAATTTCGGCCTTTGCGAATGTTAATTAGACAAATGGTATGTATCAAACAACTTTGATGCAAAATAAGGAGTAGCAAAATTTGCTATTCCTTATTTTGCGATTGCACTGAAGCATTTGTAAATTTTGTGACTACTTAAATGCAATGTATCAAACAAAAACTATGTAAAAAATGACATTAAGGATTTGGAAACTATTGTGGTAAATTAGTGGTAATTTGTGAATTCTTTTCAAAAAGCTTTTTTTCAAAAAAACAAAAGGTGCCATATGACGCCAACACATGCCCTTAGGGCATGTATGTGTGCCATATGCCCCCAAATTTGTTTTTCAGGGGTGCAGCAGGTGTTCTTGAGACACCCCTGCACCCTTGGAAAAATTCCTAGTTTGTGATGAGCAAATTGCTAATCGCAAATTAAACCTTCATTCATATTAGCCTCCTAGGCCATGGAAATGAATGGGTAACTTGCAATTAGCAATTTGCTCATCGCAAATTAGGAATGGTAAAGAATCGCTATTTATTCCTTAAAATTCGCTATTTAGAAAATGTAAAATATTTTGATGATACATATGGCAGTTCATCTGTAACAAGATAAGAAGCTTAGGGATAGATTTATGATGACTGGCGCATCACCAGGGATGTGACAGTCATCCTGCGCCACTGTTCCGCCACCCATGTTGTGCTGCATTTACAATGCGGCGCAGCATGGGGCAAAAACGGCACAGATGCGTGACGCATCTGTGCTGTAAAGGTGGCGCATTGCTGGAGTTGTATCGCAAGTGCGATGCAGCTCCAGCAAGGCTCAGGGGTGCCCCATCTCCACAATGCTGCGTCAAGACCTATGCCAGCTTCAATCAGGCGCAGGGTTTTGACGCAGCTTTCTCCTATCTGATTGTAAATGCGGCACACCATGGGTGGTAAAGCAGTGGTGCACATTAACTGGTGCATGCCTGGGGATGTGCCATTTAATATAAATCTGCACTTTAACATTTGAGTATGTGCAGGGGACACAGAGTCGTTGAGGCTTATCCAAGGTTAAGAAGAGATGAGTCCTGTTCAGTGAAAAATTAGACATAGGCTTCACCTGCTCAGCATTGCTGGACATGGCTAAATAATAGCTGCAAAATGTTAATCTTGTTAAACAATTTTACTATTATAATCTCTGAGATTTGTTTCTTACTCTGCAACATCTCATTGTTGTTATCTTTCTTTAAAGATAAAGACAACATCAACATGAGCGACAATCAGCAATCAGTTGATTTTGACCTCATCATTGAACTCGTAATTGAAACATCAGTGGATGTTGATCCCTTGGATGATTTAAATCCTGAGGATGAAGAAGAGCGTGATGAGGATGCAGATTTGTCCGAATTATATGATATAGGATGGGAAGCTGACCTGCTTGAGCCTTTGGAATTATAAACATTTATTTTTAAAATTTATAATCAATAAAAAGTAAAAAGGTAAACCGTTTAATTTAAAAATAAAGACACCTTCAAAAACAGGTTATGTGTAGTGTCTTCAATAAAATATTAAAATATGCTCATAAAAGTAGATCAGATTCACATATAAAATAGCATAGGTAACATAAATATAAATGTCATTTCTTTTCTGGTATTTCTGTATTGTAAAAATGGCAATGACTAAAAAATCTTCAAATTAAAATGTCAAGTAGTGTGTTATGTTTTTGATCACTATTACTGATTTACTGTTTGATAATAATGTTTATTAACATTTTTTATTATATTTTTCCTCAGATTCAACTGCAGATCATTTCAAGAATTTAATATGCCTACAACAGAAAGACAGATAAAGGCTGCAAAACGTCAAAGACAGCAGGAGAAAAAAAAAATGCAGCAGTCCTCTAACAAAAAGATTTCTCAAGCCACGAAGAAAGCACTGGGTAAGAGCTCTAAATATTTCATAAGAAATATTTGTAATAAAAAAAATATTACTACAGAAAATGTTTCAGTCCATAACACGAGCAGTAAATCAAATGGAAAGAAAAGGACAATGGAAAATGTTACTGCTAGAGCAAGAGATAAATCTGTGCATGATAGTAGAAGGAAACAACAGTTTAGGGAGATTCGTAAACGAATGTTCCGCAACAGGATAATTGGCAATTTGTTAAAAAATATTAAGAAAGGTCAACAGAAACTAGTTTTTTATAAGAGAAAAAAAAAAGTTGAGAAAGTTATTGATCAGGCATTTGAAATTAAACGTAAGTTATTTATTTTGATAATCAATAGAATTAGGAAACTAAACAAGGCAATTTTTGATTTCAAAAGAAATAGTAGATGGAAGAGAATAGTTAATCGTAGTAATTTTTGTGAAGTTTTTTCTGGAGAATGGATGCATAGTTCAAGCTGTGAGGCATTTTTTAATGAAGAGAGTTATTTCCAGGATAATGATTTGGTGCATGCAGTTGACATCAGTGGTCGTGCTTATGAAGTGAAAGATGGTTGTCCAGTTGAAAAAGAAAAACTTGTGACAACAGAGGCAGAAGAGTTGTTAGGTAATGAGGTTTGAGGAAGACGTGCTAAGGGTCCTGTGTACACCTGGAAGTGTAGTAGTATTTGCAGTGTGCGACAGGATTCCATCAATTTGCTTTGTGATTTTGTACGGTCATTTAACAAAAAAAGTTTGAAGCAGAAAATGAGGTTGTTGCAAGAATTAGATCCTTGCAGAGTAAGAGAAGTGACAGGTTTGCATGGTCATTCACTGGCTTGTCTTTCCAGGAGAGTATGCCAGAGTGTTTTTCATCATTTCAGGATGCTAGCAGTGCATCATAACAAAGTGAGGAAATTAGTTAGAATGTTGTATTATGCTAAGAGTCCAGCAATTATGCTGAAACAATTATGCGCTGCTCTTTTGCATGGTTCTGAAATAGATGTGAAGAATATATGTGAAGAAATTGAGTTTTGTTACTTTGGAAGTAAAGAGGAGAATGTTGAAATTGAGCAAGAAGTAGAGGGTCATTTGGAAGATAGTGTACATGTTTCCAGTACAGATAATTTCCAGAGGGAAATTGCGACGTTTGACATGAAATCAAGTGAGAGGCCTAATTTCACTTGTGTGTGTTGTAGACGCACTTATTATAAGAATCAGACTAAGTTAGTGGATTTATATGCAAAAAGTGAAAGGGAAAATAATAGTGAATGGAAGGATTTTGCAACATACTTGATGGTAGAAAATTGTTTTGATTTGGGATTGGATCAACGTGTGTGTACTTATTGTTGTAACAAATTAAAACAAAACCAGATGCCTGCTAGAGCAGTTCATAATAATCTGGAATTGGTTGAGATTCCTTCTGAATTGAAGGACTTAAATACTTATGAATCTATTTTGATTCAAAGTATCCATCCCTTTCAGGCTATTGTAAGAATGGAGCCAAAGACAGGGAAATTGCCTCCATCAGATTTACAGAGAGGATTAAAGGGAAGAGTTGTTTATTTGCCTCTAGATTTGAAGAAAAACATTAACACAATTGGAGTAGAAAAAGTGGAAGAGGAACCTCTGGTTATCTTAGTTAATGGGGTTCCGACAAAGAATAAGAAAATATGGCAAGATTTAGTAGATGTTAGGAAAGTTAAAAAGGCAACATTGTATTTGAAAAAAAATAATAAATACTATAAGAATGTATATGTTGCAGAAGAGGAAGTAAGTGAGGAAGAGGATAGCGATTTGTGTGCTGGTCAAATTGAGAAAGTAGAACCCTCTACTAGTGAGGAAATATATGAACATTATAGTGTTCATCCTTTGCATTCCAAGGAAGTCATGGGGAATGCTATTGAGTTGTTTCAAATGAAACAAGCCAAAGGGAGTCCCATTAGTGTTTGGGAGGAAAGTTTGGAAGCTCGGTGTTTCCCACAGCTTTTTCCAACAGGTCAGGGAGGAAGATATGATGAGCGACCTCATCAAATTCCTGCTTCTGAATACCGGACTTTGCGATTGTATGCAGGAGATGCTAGGTTTCGACAATGCATTCCTTATTTGTTTCATCTCCTGTTTGAAAGCGATCTGTCTGGACTGTCATATGCAGTGAACCACATCTTGAAAAGTGGTATACACATGCAAAACATCTCGGCAAGTGATTTTATGGATAAAGTCAATGTCCAAGATAGTATTTTGGATTCTCACCTGATTAATCTCATGGCGTGTCAGCGTGGTACTAATGAGTACTGGTACCGTCGTCATGGTGATTTAAAATGTATGCTGAGGAACTTAGGTACTCCCACATGGTTCCTCACTCTGAGTTGTGCCGAGTATGGCTGGGAAGACTTACTTCAATTTCTACGAGAGGCAAATGCTAACGTAGATAACATTGAATTCAAGACACCCGGAGAACTGTGCTCTTTGGATCCAGTCAATGTATGTAGGTACTTCAATCATAGATTTGAAGCTATGATGTCTTTCATCATGAATAAGAAGAATCCACCTCTTGGAGAGGTGTTGGATTTCTTCTGGAGAAAGGAGTACCAAGCAAGAGGTGCTCCTCATATACATATGTTGTTGTGGATCAAGGATGCACCTAAATTTGGAACGGATCCAGAAGACTCAGTGATGAGTTTCATCCAACAGTATTCTACGTGTGCTGTTCCAAACGCAAAGGAGAAGAAAAGCCTAAGAGAAAAAGTTCTGCGTTTCCAAAGCCATCGATGTGGAAAGTACTGCCGTCGTAAATTCCGAAACAAGGACAAGTTCTACACCAAATGTCGTTTCGGCTTTCCACGACCGGTGATTTCTAAAGGAAGAGTAAACAGTTTGATGTCTTCGCTGCGACATAATGTGATGAAGAAATCACCTAAAAACACATACAATTTGAAGAGGAATGAAGAGTCCAAGTATATCAACGACTACAACCCGGTGATTTTGTCCATGTGGAATGCTAACATGGATATACAGTTTGTGGCTGATAACTGTATGGCTGTGGCTCGGTATGTGACGTCTTACATCACCAAAAAAGAGAAGACAGAATTGAAGGATATGTGGGAGGACATTTCCCATGAAAAGAGCCTCAGCAAGAAGTTGTACAGTTTCAGTCTGAAGATGTTGTCGCATCGAGAAATCGGAGCGTACGAATGTTCTGACCGGTTGTCTTCAGCAAGTCTCTATGCCAAGTCCAGGAGTATCGTTTGGGCGAGTCTTGGTCTTGCTGCAACGCGTAATCGAGTTCTCAAACCTGTGCGGGAAATTGAGTATTTGGCGGAAAAGGAGCCAAACAGTACCGACATTTTGAAGACAAACATGTTGGATACATATTATCCAAATCGAAGCAGTCACCTAGAGAATGTTTGTCTGTATGAGGTTCTGCAAAATTACATATTCAAGAGGAACATAAAAGAAGATACTGAGAAAGGAGTGTATGCTGTAATAGGAAGTGAGGGATGTCTGGTCAAGCAAAGAAAATGCCACTTGATAAACCATCGAAAATTGAGTGGCGAATCTCCTGAAAAAAAGGAGTTTTTCTATTTAGCACTTTTGCAACTTTTCAAGCCTTGGCGTGCAGAAGAGGAACTGCTTGGAGATTTCCTCTGTTACGAAGACTCTTTCAATGCCGCCAAGGAGACCATAGAATGTCCTGCTTTTCCCAGATATGTAGAAATGTTGAATGCGGAAATTGAGCAGGAAGCAACGATTGCAGCCGAGATTGCCAGAGACAGTTCTCAGGACAGTCAGAGTTCTGCTTCATTGAGTCAGGATCCACTAGGAGGACCTCTTATTGAAAATGAAGCTGCCACTGCTATGAATGAAGTGGAAAGAGCCATGGCACATGCTCAAGAGGATGCGGTTAACTTAGAAGAGTTGGAAAGGCAACTCAACGTTGAGCAGAGGAAAATATATGACGAAGTTACCATGCAAATTGATCATGGATTAAGTCATGATAAGAAAGAGTGCTCATGTACGTCGTTGAAGCCTGTCCGACTGTACGTGAGTGGAGAAGCGGGAACTGGAAAAAGTTTCCTCATTAAAGCAATTTCATGCTATTTGCAGGAAAGGACAGAGTCATCGCTGTCTTGTGTTGTCACTGCTCCAACTGGACTGGCAGCACATAATATTAAAGGGATTACTTTACATCGTTTACTGATGCTGCCAGTGGAGCATGACAACAAATTAGAATATCACAAGCTATCTGGAGATGCTTGTTTTGAAGTTTCAAGAATCTTGAGGAAAATGAAACTTCTTATCATTGACGAAGTAAGCATGGTTTCCAATGTCATGCTTGCCTTTGTGCATTTGAGGATGCAAGAAGTTCTCAAAACAGAGTATGATGTGTTATTTGGTGGCAAACACATCATTGTTTTCGGAGATCTTCTGCAGCTGACACCAGTGAAAGGGCAACCTGTGTTCAAAATGCTCACGCATGAAGATACCAGGAAGTGCCTAGGCAGCATTGGCAACGTCAATATATGGTTAAACTTCAATTATGCTGAACTGCATGAAAATATGCGTCAGGCGAAGGATGAAGTTTACAAGACTATTCTACAAGATGTTAGAATTGGAAAAGTGACTGAGCATGGGAAAGAATTTTTAAATGCACGATTACTGTCAAATTTATATCCAGAACAAGATGTTGTGCCTGAGAATATTTTTCAGAAAATTACTGAAAAGAAATCTGGAATATGTTTGATGCCAACTCTTGCAGAATGTGCCAAATTTAACAACAAAATGTTGCATTTAGAAAAGCAAGAGATTGTGAAACTGGAAGCTATTGATAGAGTAGAGCATATGGGATCAACAATTATTTTGTCTGAGAATCTGAAAACTAAATTGGATTCATTAGAGAAGAGTATATCTAAAACTGCAGGTTTTGAAAAGACTCTGAATGTGTGCTTGAACTGCCGTATAATTTTAAGAAGGAATTTACATGTTGAAAGAGGTCTGGTAAATGGATCAATGGGTAATGTTGTTGATTTTGTGAAATACAGAAATAGAGATGGAATTGAATTTTTAAAAATTAAATTTGATGGCATTGAGGAAGTACAGCTAATTGCTCGTTGTTCTGCTAGATTTTTGCTTGTAAAAGACTTATATGTGCGCCGTAAGCAGTTCCCGGTTTGCTTGGCATATGCGGTGACAATCCATAAATCGCAAGGTTTAAGTGTAGACAGTGCATTGGTGAATATTGGCAGTTCTGTGTTCAAGGAGGGTATGGCATATGTGGCATTGTCACGAGTTAGAACTTTATCGGGATTGTACTTGATTGAGTGTGATGTCACAAACATTTGTGCAGATCTAGATTGTGTTAAGGAATACAATAGGTTAAGAAGAGAGTATGCGCCACATTTGCCTCAGTTTCCTTTGTTTGAGAAACGTCTGGTAGGCCGGAAACGAAGAAATGAGAACAATACTGGGGAGGTTGTAGCAAAAAGACAAAAAGTGAATGAACCTAAAATTACAAGCAGAAACAAAGAGGATTCTGTTGAAGATGTTGTTGGTTTTCAGTTTGAAAACAGTTCTGGTGTCAACTGCTATGCTAATGTAGTAATTAATGTTTTGTTTTCTCTAAAAAATGTAAAAGAAGAGATTGTGGTCAATTCTGATCAAAGATTTTGCAGTTTGTTAAATTCTGTGTTAGAGAAATGTACCACTGATAGAAGAAACATAGAAAGTGTGTCTGAAATTCGAAATCTGTTAGATAGATGTTCAGGCCAAACACAATTCTCTCAAAATATTCAGCAAGATTGTCAGGAGTTTTTAATGTATATGCTTGATGTATTACATGCTGAAGGTGTAGATGTAGATCAGCTGTTTGGGCTTTCTTATCAATGGCAGCATGACTGTGAGAACTGTATGGTATCAAGTACTACTAGTGTAGACTCAGAAAGATTTATATATTTAACTTTGCCAGACAGTAAATCAGTCTCCTTTAATAAGCTAGTAAAAGCTGCTAATCACAACATGGAGTGTAGCCAATGTAAATCTGAAATGATGTCCACATTATTTATACGAACATATGGCCAGTACGTCATTTTAATGTTCCAACGATGTAGGACTGATGGAACAAAATTGACAACTTTAATAAAAAAATTTGTAGCTTCGCAGTTGTCAATATCAGGAAGGACTTTTGTAACTACAGCAATTATATATCATGACGGCCCTTCAATAACATCAGGACATTACACAGCTTATTTAAAGTCTACAAATGGCTGGTCATTCTGCAATGATTCTGTTTTAGTTTTCACAAAAAAATTGCCGTATGACCTTAAAAACTTTTACCTGGTGTTTTTAAAACCAAAATTTTAGGGAAATAATCTCGGGATGTGCTCTGTGGAATTTCAAGAAGTTCTAATGGCTCCTACACAATTTGGCCTTGAGGATAAGTGTAGTTCAGAGACATAACTTCTAATCATAGGACTGGACATCATGGAGATATATGTGCACTTTGAATGAGTTCAAAAAAACTGTTTCTTTTTATAAGCTAATTGAAGCAGCCAATCAAAACATGGAGTAGAGGGAATGTAAGTCTGCAATGCTGTCTACTGTTTTACATTGCTTTGTGATTAAAAGTGATGTAGAGAATTAAATAATTGTAGTACTCATAGAGGTAGTGTAAGTCTGCTTCATATTAAGCAGTATCAGTGTCATAGGAAATGTAGAACATGACTGAGCAAGAAGGAGAAGATATTACTATTCCAGGATTGTGAAAATGATCTTCAACATTTTAATTGTGAAAGTTGCGGAAATGCCAAATGATGGGATTGGCTTACAAGAAATCCAAGAGTTATAAATAGCTCTGACTAGATTTGGCCTTGTGGAAAATAGTGGTAGAGAGCAAGAAGTCATTTATTGCATGTAACGTGTTTTTAAAAACGATGGAGGTTTTCTTTCAGAAAGTGGCGGGCTGAAAGTAATAACAGCACAAAAGAGTGTAAGCTGTTCATAGGACATCCTTGGACGTCATGGAAAGTAAGTTAACTTTAAGGAGTTCTGAATTTTGATTGCTGATGTTGTATGGGTTTTTTAAACACAATCATTTTGATTGTGGTTTTTTTTCCCCGCTGTTACATGATGAATACCTTCAAGTCACTGTTTTTAGTGAATTTTGATACATTCTGAGAACAGCAAAAATAAACCATTTAACATGTATAATTAATTCTGTACTGTTTGCATTTATGATGTATATGTAGAACTGTGTAGGAGGCATGGAGAAGGTGAGTTTTCTGTAAGTGTTAAATTTATTGCATGCAGTGCTGCACTTCTACGTATTCTTTCATATGCTGGACTACATCTGCACAATGAGATACCTAAGCAAAGGAAACACAAGTGATGTGATTGTGAAATGAGCAAAATAAATTGTACATATTTCAATTACATCACCTGTGTTTCCTATCATTATGAATCACATTGTGCAGATCAAGTTTAGGTCTGTCCAGGGAAACATAGGAGGTTTCTACTTTGTTGAAGAGTGCAGTGGACATGACTCACTTCATTGGTAGACCTTCACATGTATTATGTCTTCTATTCTCTTCAACAACTCGAAATTTCATCTGCAACCCTGAGTAGGCCTCACCTGAAACAAAACTCTGGATAGTAGACATCTTATTGGCATCCTGAAGCAATTATTTTAAATTTTAGTGTCTTGCGACACTTTTCTGAGACAACAGCAATGCAAAAGATGCACCATGTTTTAAGATAGGCCTCACTTCATCTGCATCAAGATAGTGTTAGTTTAAAATGTATATCTTTAGGACTGTGTAGCTTCTGTAAGTGTCAAAGTTATTGAAAAACTGTTTGTCCTTCAATCTTTGCCCTTGTCTTTTGTAATTTTTTAATACATGTTTTTATATTTTTCAAATGTTTGTTCTCTCTTTCACAGATTGAAAGTATAAAAATAAAAAGTGAGAAATTTAACGACAATTATAAGGTAAGTATTTTGTACTCTTTTCGTTACATTTCTATCACATTGAACTACTATTAGTTCCACTGCTTCATTTCTTTAATCCTCAGTTTCCTGCCTTTGCTATTTCCCTCATTCCTTTATCTATTAACTACTTACTCAACTCCTTCCACTCTTTTTCTCAGTCCCTCTCTTCTCATAGTTCCTCACTCTTGTTCACTCACTCCGTCTCTATTACTCTTAGTGTCTTTGACTGATCACTGTATCACTATTTGTTCATAATGCTTTCTCTGTGTAGTTGAAGCACACTAAGGGGCATATTATGAATGCAGCCAATAAAATTATTGCTCTTTTTATTGACAGAAAACTGGTGCAAAAGCGGCTTTAGCGGCAGTTTTCTGCCGCAAAAGCAGCTTTAGCGACACATTTCTGCCGATAAAAGCTGCAAAACTTTTATTGCCTATGTTGATAATATGCCCCTATGTTATTTACATTAGGGCTATATTGTCCAGTATAACAATCAAAATTGCTCTCCAAAGACACCAGGCAAAGCAGACGCTCCCTCAAACAGATCACCAAGCGCAATTTACCCTACTTACAATCTAGCCTGTTCTCTGTCGAGACTTTAGCAATCTTTAGAGCACAAGATAAGATTTTTTTACATGGAAGAGCCATACGTATTGCAATTCTACTTAAGAAACAAGCATTGGCATAGACAATAGGTCTCGCCTTTGGGACTTTAGACGTGTTTAGCCATGCAACAGTTGATGTTGCTGCACCAAGGATATTATGCTGCATAACTAAAGACTTAGAAGGTCCCAAAGTCGATACCTATTGGCTATGCCAATGCTTGTTTTTCTTTCACTTCGTTATCTATTTTGTTTTTCACAATTATACCCTCTTCTGTCTGTTCTTTGGTAAATAGATCTATTAAATAGTATCTCTTCTTTACTCCCTATAGCTGTCTTTCTTGAAACATCACTCTCTGTTTACTTTCCTTATACTTACTCTTTTTTAAAAAAAAAAAAATTTTTTGGTTAGCTCCCGGTACGCGTACCGGGAAGCTAAACCGGAAGCGAACCAAAAGAAATAGAGCTTGCCAGAGTGCTAAACATTCTAGCAATTTTTTTGGAAAGGGAAGGTAGTTCTGAAAAGAACTTTTTTTTTTATATTTTTGTTGTTTTATATTTTTTTTTGTATTTTTTGAACATTTTTTGTTTTTTTTGTATTTTTTGAACGATTTTATATTTTTTTTGGTTTTTTGGGGGGGGGGGAAACAACAAAAAACAGGCGTTGAAAAGGGCTCAACAGGAGCAAAAAAAAATTACTGGGGGCGGTTAGGGCAATCATGGTGTTCATACGCCAGGTTCAGTGCATTGATGCTCATGTTGCCACAAGCTAATAATCCACGACAGCGCATACATAAGTGTATCATGTTCCCAAAATTGGGCTGGATATTTGGCACAGTTTCCCGTGCCTCCTCTGGTGATAAAGAAACCGATGTTGCTGGTCTCGTCACAGGAGTTGGTCGAGGATTGTCCATCATATCCCTTAATTCCGCCCGGCTGTAATTTAAGGGATGTTTCCTCGTCATATGCCTATGCATGGTATGATTACCGTAGCTGTATTTTTTGTCCGTCCCTCTGGACAATTGTTCCTTGCATATGAGGCATGTTGCATACCTGGCATTGACCTTTTTTTGGCCACGAGGGATGGAAAAAAACTGCCAGATGAAACTGGGTTTCTTTCTTGAAACCCGGGGCAACTCTTCAAGAAATTGTGGTTGTTCTCCCTCCTCATCCATCTCTTCATCTTCCTCCTCAGTGTTGATAACCACCTGGGGAGGTGGTCCTCTCTTCCCATGAGGAGGTGGAGGTGGTGGTGGGGGTGCACCAGCTGAAGCAATCAGTGAAGCCATTTTCATAGAATCAAAATAGGTCTTCCAAGAAGCAAAATAGGTCTTCCTCTCACAATAATGAAAGTCAGAGTGAGGAAAGAAGGAGTGGTTTTCATCATTTGGAAAAAACAATACTTCTCAACCAATGAAAAGTGTTATTTTTAGGTCACCTGACCTAGCCTTCCATAATTATGAAACTAAAAGTGAAATGAACCAATGAACAGCTTTATTAACAAGTCACATGACCTCTAACTTTCATGTTACGCGCTGCGGAACGCTCCCCGGTTAGCTTCCGGTTCGCTGCGCTTCGCGCCTCGGTCCGCGCCCCGGGACACTTCCGGGTGCGCTAACGCAGTACGTCACAAGACGCATTTCGCGGCAACGCGATACGTCGCGCTTTCGCGCCGCGGATCGCTTCCGGGGAGTTGCGTTTCGCGCCTCGGTCCGCGCCCCGGGGCACTTCCGGGTGCGCTAACGCAGTACGTCATAAGACGCATTACGCGGCAACGCAATACCGTCACTATGTTGATTTGTTACCGGTTCGCGGACGGGATCGCGGAATCGAATTGAGCTAACTGGAAGCTTCCCGGTTAGCGGACCGGGAGCGAAACAAAAAAAATATTTTAAAAAAAATTATTAATAAACATATAAAATATATTTTTGGATTTAAAGAATAATACATTTTACAGCTATAGATATTAGCTTTTAAAAAACCAATGAAATTCACTGAAAAAACCATAGGTTATAGACCATATATAGTTAGGAATTAGCATTTACAAAACCTTGAAAATTCACTGAAAAAACCATAGGTTATAGACCATATATAGTTAGGAATTAGCATTTACAAAACCTTGAAAATTCACTGAAAAAACCATAGGTTATAGACCATATATAGTTAGGAATTAGCATTTAAAAAACTTTATTTTACTCACACAAAACCAATGAAATTCCATATATAGTTAGTTGTACTAACTATATATCGCGCACCCGCAATCCACTGCTGATCATGTCACATATTACATCATTCATGACATGGTCAGTGACATCACTGATGACATCACTGATGACATCTCAAATGACATCAATGATGACATCACTGATGACATCTCAAATGACATCACTGATGACATCACTGATGACATCTCATTTGATATTACTGATCACATCACTGATGACATCATTCATGTGATAATACGATGAACCTCTTCAGACTCTAATATAACCTTAGATACACTCAGTGTAAACAGACACTCACAGACTGTCACTCATCCATGGAGTTACTTACACACCTAGTCAGTCATGCAAAGAATCAACCACACCTCCATTTTCACAACTATACATTTATACACACCTTACTTATTCAAACATATACTAAAACATATTTA
This sequence comes from Lissotriton helveticus, assembly GCF_964261635.1. Taxonomy (NCBI): domain Eukaryota; kingdom Metazoa; phylum Chordata; class Amphibia; order Caudata; family Salamandridae; genus Lissotriton; species Lissotriton helveticus. The sequence goes on from NC_136069.1 coordinate 713,100,002, forward strand.
CTCACTTATACAATCCTGGATACAAGTTCACAATGATCCATACAGCCACTCACACATTCACTGGCTCTTATGCACAGTTATTTATATATGTCAACTCTCACATGTACTGTATTTTACATATGTACTTACTTTGACATGTAGCACTGAGACATCTATTCACTCACCAATACAGTCATGCACACAGTCAACCGCCCATACAGCTGTTTCCACATGCACTTTTGAACCCATACATCTATGCAGAGAGTCATACACCTCCCAGCCACCCATACACACTCTCAGTCTCCCATACAAATACTTGGGCAACCAATCAATAACCCATATAGTTAATCATATAGCTACTGATCAACACATGCAGCAGTTTACAGAACAACAGACATAATGATGCACAAATTAAGACAGTTTAGTCACTAACCCATGCACTCAGTGAGACACATTTAATCACTCACTCATACAGTCAGTCATGCACCTACTAAATCCTTTGTTCAGACACTTCTACATCCACTCATTCTTCAATATGTAAGACATATTTTAACTTTACAGAAACATACAGTCACTGGATGTTGTCATCAGTGATGTCATCAGTGATGTCATTTGAGATGTCATCAGTGATGTCATCAGTGATGTCATTTGAGATGTCATCAGTGATGTCATCAGTGATGTCACTGACCATGTCATGAATGATGTAATATGTGACATGATCAGCAGTGGATTGCGGGTGCGCGATATATAGTTAGTACAACTAACTATATATGGAATTTCATTGGTTTTGTGTGAGTAAAATAAAGTTTTTTAAATGCTAATTCCTAACTATATATGGTCTATAACCTATGGTTTTTTCAGTGAATATATATATATATAATATGCTTTCACAAAGTGTCCAAAAAAGAAAGCGCCACTCCACAGAAGGTTAAGGCACAGCTTTATTGATTGCAGGAGGATACTGTGCAAACATGTTCTGAGTTCAATTCGCCTAATGCATTTCGAGCCTCCTGGCTCTTGTTCACAGGCTCTGCTGAACAAACGGAAACAGTAAATTCTCGGCATTTTAACAGGTAACTTCCTTTTACGCCGTGCACTCTGGTTATTGGAGTGCTTTCATTCAAAACCCTTCCAGTAGGTCGTTCCGTTTGCCAGGATTCATTCCTTGATATTAAAACCCTCCAGTGGGCCTCAAAACACGCCGCACAGTCTATTAAAAATCTCCTGTGGCCACGCCGATGCTCGAACACTTCATTGCCCCAGCAGCTCCTTGCTCATTTTTTTCCCAAGGTGGTGCGCTCTCACGGCGGGACAGCTGTTAGTTATGCTTTCACAAAGTGTCCAAAAAAGAAAGCGCCACTCCACAGAAGGGAAAGGCACAGCTTTATTGATTGCAGGAGGATACTGTGCAAACATGTTCTGAGTTCAATTCGCCTAATGCATTTTGAGCCTCCTGGCTCTTGTTCACAGGCTCTGCTGAACAAACGGAAACAGTAAATTCTCGGCATTTTAACAGGTAACTTCCTTTTACGCCGTGCACTCTGGTTATTGGAGTGCTTTCATTCAAAACCCTTCCAGTAGGTCGTTCCGTTTGCCAGGATTCATTCCTTGATATTAAAACCCTCCAGTGGGCCTCAAAACATGCCGCACAGTCTATTAAAAATCTCCTGTGGCCACGCCGAGGCTCGAACAGTTCATCACCCCAGCAGCACCTTGCACATTTTTTTCTCAAGGCGGTGCGCTCTCACGGCGGGGCAGCCGTTAGTTATGCTTTCACAAAGTGTCCAAAAAAGAAAGCGCCACTCCACAGAAGCTTAAGGCACAGCTTTATTGATTGCAGGAGGATACTGTGCAAACATGTTCTGAGTTCAATGCGCCTAATGCATTTCGAGCCTCCTGGCTCTTGTTCACAGGCTCTGCTGAACAAACGGAAACAGTAAATTCTCAGCATTTTAACAGGTAACTTCCTTTTACGCCGTGCACTCTGGTTATTGGAGTGCTTTCATTCAAAACCCTTCCAGTAGGTCGTTCCGTTTGCCAGGATTCATTCCTTGATATAAAAACCCTCCAGTGGGCCTCAAAACACGCCGCACAGTCTATTAAAAATCTCCTGTGACCATGCCGAGGCTCGAACAGTTCATCACCCCAGCATGCCGAGAATTTACTGTTTCCGTTTGTTCAGCAGAGCCTGTGAACAAGAGCCAGGAGGCTCGAAATCCATAGGTTATAGACCATATATAGTTAGGAATTAGCATTTACAAAACCTTGAAAATTCACTGAAAAAACCATAGGTTATAGACCATATATAGTTAGGAATTAGCATTTAAAAAACCTTATTTTACTCACACAAAACCATTGAAATTCCATATATAGTTAGTTGTACTAACTATATATCGCGCACCCGCAATCCACTGCTGATCATGTCACATATTACATCATTCATGACATGGTCAGTGACATCACTGATGACATCACTGATGACATCTCAAATGACATCACTGATGACATCACTGATGACATCTCAAATGACATCACTGATGATATCACTGATGACATCACTGATGACATCTCAAATGACATCACTGATGACATCTCAAATGACATCACTGATGACATCACTGATGACATCTCATTTGACATTACTGATCACATCACTGATGACATCATTCATGTGATATTACGATGAACCTCTTCAGACTCTAATATAACCTTAGATACACTCAGTGAAAACAGACACTCACAGACTGTCACTCATCCATGGAGTTACTCACACACCTAGTCAGTCATGCAAAGAATCAATCACACCTCCATTTCCTCAACTATACAGTTAAACACACCTTACTTATTGAAACATATACTAACACATATTTACTCACTTATACAATCCTGGATACAAGTTCACAATGATCCATACAGCCACTCACACATTCACTGGCTCTTATGCACAGTTATTTATATATGTCAACTCTCACATGTACTGTGTTTTACATATGTACTTACTTTGACATGTAGCACTGAGATATCCATTCACTCACCAATGCACTCATGCACACAGTCAACCGCCCATACAGATGTTTCCACATGCACTTTTGAACCCATACACCTAGTGAATCAACTGCTCACACATCTATGCAGAGAGTCATACACCTCCCAGCCACCCATAAACACTCTCAGTCTCCCATACAAATACTTGGGCAACCAATCAATAACCCATATAGTTAATCATATAGCTACTGATCAACACATGCAGCAGTTTACAGAACAACAGACATAATGATGCACAAATTAAGACAGTTTAGTCACTAACCCATGCACTCAGTGAGACACATTTAATCACTCACTCATACAGTCAGTCATGCACCTACTAAATCCTTTGTTCAGACACTTATACATCCACTCATTCTTCAATATGTAAGACATATTTTAACTTTACAGAAACATACAGTCACTGGATGTTGTCATCAGTGATGTCATCGGTGATGTCATTTGAGATGTCATCAGTGATGTCATCAGTGATGTCATTTGAGATGTCATCAGTGATGTCATCAGTGATGTCACTGACCATGTCATGAATGATGTAATATGTGACATGATCAGCAGTGGATTGCGGGTGCGCGATATATAGTTAGTACAACTAACTATATATGGAATTTCAATGGTTTTGTGTGAGTAAAATAAGGTTTTTTAAATGCTAATTCCTAACTATATATGGTCTATAACCTATGGTTTTTTCAGTGAATTTTCAAGGTTTTGTAAATGCTAATTCCTAACTATATATGGTCTATAACCTATGTTTTTTTCAGTGAATTTCATTGGTTTTTTAAAAGCTAATATCTGTAGCTGTAAAATGTATTCTTCTTTAAATCCAAAAATATATTTTATATGTTTATTAATAATTTTTTTTTTTTATATATTTTTTTCTTCGCTCCCGGTTCGCGAACCGGGAAGCTTCCCGTTAGCTCATCTTGATGCCGCGACCCAGTCCGCGAACCGGTAAACATTCCGTTTGCGCAACTGCCGCGTTAGAAATCAACATCGTGATGCGTCGCGGAAGAGCGACGTATCACGTTGTCGCGTAATGCGTCTTATGACGCGCCGCGTTAGCGCACCCGAAAGTGCTCCGGTCCGCGAACTGAGACGCGAAGCGCAGCTCCCCGGAAGCGATCCGCGGCGCGTCGCGAAAGCGCGACGTATCGCGTTGCCGCGTAATGCGTCTTATAACGCGCCGCGTTAGCGCACCCGGAAGTGTTCCGGAGCGCGAACCGAGGCGCGAAGCACAGCGACCCGGAAGCGATCCGGGGCGCGTTCCGCAGCGCGTAACTTAAGCGTAAGAGGTCATGTGACTTGTTAATAAAACTTTTCATTGGTTCATTTCACTTTTGGTTTCATAATGATGTAAGGCTAGGTCAGGTGACCTAAAAATAACACTTTTCATTGGTTTAGAACTATTGTTTTTCCCAAATGATGAAAACCCCTCCTTCTTTCCTCACTCTGACTTGCATCTTTGTGAGAGGAAGACCTTTTTTTGATAGTTGAGCAATGGCTTCATTAGTTGCTTCAGCTGGTGCACCCCCACCACCACCTCCACCTCCTCATGGGAAGAGAGGACCACCTCCCCAGTTCATCAGCAACACAGAGGAGGAAGAGGATGAACTAGAGGAAGAGGAGACAGAAGGACCACAGTTCTTACAAGAGGTGCCCCGGGTTTCCCATCGGAAAGCCAGTTTTATTTGGCCGTTTTTTTCACTCCCTCGAGGGCAGAAGAAAGTAAATGCTAGGTATGTCACCTGCCTCATTTGTAAAGACCAGTTATCTAGAGGCACTGATAAAAAGTATAGCTTCGGTAACTATACCATGCATCGTCACATGAACAGGTGGCATCCATTGAACTACAGCCAGGCAGAGATGCGTGACATGCAGGATAACCCAACAACAACTCCTGTGGCCAGGTCAACATCACAGATATCGTTGACAGGAGCAGAGGCACGGGAAACCGTGCCAAACATTCAGGAGAACTTTGCTCATATCAAATTTACCTGTTTGTATTGCGGTGCATTGCTGTCATGTGGTAACATGAGCATTACCTTAATCAACCTAGCTTATGAAAATCATAATTGCCCTAACCGCCCCAGACAGTAATTTATTTTTTTTGCTCCTGTTGAGCCCTTTTCAATGCCTGTTTTTTGTTGTTTCCCCTCCATCAAAAACAAAAAAAAACCATAAAACTGTTCAAAAAATACAAAAAAAACAAAAAATGTTCAGAAAAATAAAAAAATATATAAAACAACAAAAACATTAAAAAAAGTTCTTTTCAGAACTACCTCCCCTTTCAAAAAAAAATTGCTAGAATGTTTAGCACTCTGGCAAGCTCTATTTCTTTTAGTTCGCTTCCCCGTTCGCTTCCCGGTTCGCGAACCGGGAGCGAACCAAAAAATAAAACTGTTCAAAAAATACAAAAAAAACAAAAAATGTTCAGAAAAATAAAAAAAAATATAAAACAACAAAAACATAAAAAAAAGTTCTTTTCAGAACTACCTCCCCTTTCAAAAAAAAATTGCTAGAATGTTTAGCACTCTGGCAAGCTCTATTTCTTTTAGTTCGCTTCCCCGTTCGCTTCCCGGTTCGCGAACCGGGAGCGAACCAAAAAAAAAAGAAGAGTAAGTATAAGGGAAGTAAACAGAGAGTAATGTTAAAAGAAAGACAGCTATAGGGAGTAAACCAGAGATACTGTTTAATAGATCTATTTACCGAAGAAAAGTTGGAAGAGGGTATAATTGTGAAAAACAAAATAGATAAGGAAGTGAAAGAAAAAAAAGAGAGTAGAACAATAACAAAGAAGAGTTTCTTGGAGAATGTGAGTGAATGTTCAAAATAAGATTAAAACATGTGGAATAACAGAGAGAAAAAACAGAAAACAGAAAAGAAAAAATAACAGAAAAAGATTAATTGAAACAGCAAAGAAATGTAAATAACATAGAGCCATATCATCAACATAGGCAATAAAAGTTTTGCAGCTTTTATCGGCAGAAATGTGTCGCTAAAGCCGCTTTTGCAGCGGAAAACTGCCGCTAAAACCACTTTTGCAACAGTTTTCTGCCAATAAAAACAGCAATAATTTTATTGGCTGTGTTCATAATATACCCCTTAGTGTGCTTCAACTACACAGAAAAAGCATAATGAACAAGTAGTGAAAGAGTGATCAGTCAAAGACACTAAGAGTAATAGAGACGGAGTGAGTGAACAAGAGTGAGGAACTATGAGAAGAGAGGGACTGAGAAAAGGAGTGGAAGGAGTAGAGTAAGTAGGTAATAGAGAAAGGAATGAGGGAAGTAGCAAAGGCAGGAAACTGAGGGTTAAAGAAATGAAGCTGTCGAACTACTAGTAGGTGAATGTGATAGAAATGTAAAGAAAAGAGTACAAAACATTTACCTTATAATTGTCGTTAACTTACTCACTTTTTGTTTTTATACTTTCAATCTGTGAAAGAGAGAACAAACATTTGAAAAATATTAAAACATGTGTTTAAAAATGTGAAAAGACAAGGGAAAAGATTGAAGGACAAACAGTTTTTTAACAACTTTGACACTTACAGAAGCTTCTGCTTCTCCAGGCCCCCTACACAGTCCTAAAGATATACATTTTAAACTAACAGTATCTTGATGCAGATGAAGTGAGGCCTATCTTAAAACATGGTGCATCTTTTGCACTGCGGTTGTCTCACAAAAGTGTCGCAAGACACTAACATTTTAAATGATTGTTTCAGGATGCCAATAAGATGTGTCCTATCCAGAGGTTTGTTTGAGGGGAAGCCTACTCAGGGTTCCAAATGAAATTTCGAGTTGTTGAAGAGAACAGAGGACATAATACATGTGAAGGCCTACCAATGAAGTAAGTCATGTCCACTTCACTCTTGAACAAAGGCCAGACCTCTTCTGTGTCCGTGGACAGACCTAAACTTCATCTGCACAATGTCATTCGTAAACTTAGGAAACACAGGTGATGTAATTGAAAAATGTGGAGTTTCTTTTCCTCATTTCACAATCACATCACCTGTGTTGCCTTTGGTTAGGTATCTCATAGTGCAGATGGAGTCTAGCATATCAAAGAGTACATAGAAGTTGAGCAGTATATACAACAATTTTGACATTTACAGAAGACTTAGCTTCTTATCTTGTTGGAGATGAAGTCAGGCCTGTCTTGCAACATGGTGCATCTTTTGCATCACTGCTGCATCGGTTTCATGTGGCACGGTTTTTTTACAGCATGACACATCTGCCTAGATGCATCAATTTGTAATTTTGTCGCCTCATAGCAAATCTTTTGCACCGCCGCTGCATCACAAAAGTGACGCACAGTGGCGCAAAAGAGGCATACACCTATCATAAATCTGTCCCTAACATTTGAATTGATTGATTCAGGATGACGATAAGGTGTGGCCTCTCCAGAGGTTTGTTTAAGGTGAGGCCTACTCAGGATTGCATATCAAATTTATGCTTGTTGAAGAATACAGAGGAGATAATACATGTGAAGGCCTACCAATGAAGTAAGTCATGTCCACTTCACTCTTGAACAAAGGCCAGACCTCTCCTGTGTCCGTGGACAGACCTAAACTTCATCTGCACAATGTCATTCGTAAACTTAGGAAACACAGGTGATGTAATTGAAAAATGTGGAGTTTCTTTTCCTCATTTCACAATCACATCACCTGTGTTGCCTTTGCTTAGGTATCTCATAGTGCAGATGTAGTGCAGCATATTAAACAGTACCCAGAAGTGCAGCACTGCATGCAACAACTTTGACACTTACAAAAGCTTCAGCTTCTGCATGCCCCCTACACAGTGCTAATTATATACATTTTAAACTGATGGTATCTTGCTGGAGATGAACTGAAACCTATCTTGCAACATGGTGCATCTTTTACACAAAAGTGACCCACAATGGAGCAAAAGAGGCGCACGGCCACCATAAATCTGACCCTAACATTTAAATGATTGTTTCAAGATGCCAATAAGGTGTAACCTATCCACAGATTTGTTTCAGGTAAGTCCTACTCAGGGTTGCAGATGGAATTTAGGTTTGTTGAAGAATACAGAGGAGATAATACATGTGGAGGCCTACCAACGAAGTGAGTCATGTCCACTGCACTCTTGAACAAATGTCAGACCTCCTCTGTCTCCAGGAACAGGCCTAAACCTCATCTACACAATGTGATGTGTAATGTTAGGAAACACAGGTAATATAATTGAAAAACGTGCAATTTTTTTTGCTCATTCCACAATCATATCACCTGTGTTTCCTTTGCTTAGGTATCTCATTGTGGAAATGTAGTCTATCATATGAAAGACTACGTAGAATATGAGCACTGTATGCAACAACTTTGACACTTACAGAAGCCTCTCCTTCTCCATGCCTCCTACACAGTTCTAAATGTACATCATAAATGCAAACAGTACAGAATTAATTATACATGTTAAATGGTTTATTTTTGCTGTTCTCAGAATGTATCAAATTTCACTAAAAACAGTGACTTGAAGGTATTCATCATATAACAGCGGGGAAAAAAAAACACAATCAAAATGATTGTGTTTAAAAAACCCATACAACATAACAAATCATAATTCAGAACTCCTTAAAGTTAACTTACTTTCCATGACGTCGAAGGATGTCCTATGAACAGCTTACACTCTGTTGTGCTGTTATTACTTTCAGACCGCCACTTTCTGAAAGAAAACCTCCATCGTTTTGAAAAACATGTTACATACAATAAATGACTTCTTGCTCTCTACCACACGTTTCCACAAGGCCAAATCATGTCAGAGCAATTTATAACTCTTAGAATTCTTGTAAGCCAATCCCGTCATGTTGTATTTCCGCAACTTTCACAATTAAAATGTTGAAGATCATTTTCACAATCCTGGACTAGTAATATCTTCCCCTTCTTGCTCAGTCATGTTCTACATTTCCTATGACACTGATACTGCTTACTATGAAGCAGACTTACACTATCTCTATGACTACTACAGTTATTTAATTCTCTACATCACTTTTAATCACAAAGCAATATAAAACAGTAGACAGCATTGCAGACTTACATTCCCTCTACTCCATGTTTTGATTGGCTGCTTCAATTTGCTTATAAAAAGAAACAGTTTTTCTGAATTCATTCAAAGTGCAGTTATTTCTCCATGACGTCCAGTGTTATGGTAAGAAGTTATGTCTCTGTACTACACTTATCCTCAAGGCCAAATCGTGTAGGAGCCATTAGAACTTCTTGAAATTCCTCAGAGCACATCCCGAGATTCTTTCCCTAAAATTTTGGTTTTAAAAACACCAGGTAAGAGTTTTTAAGGTCATACGGCAATTTTTTTTTGAAAATTAAAACAGAATCATTGCAGAATGACCAGCCATTTCTAGACTTTAAATAAGCTGTGTAATGTCCTGATGTTATTGAAGGACCGTCATGATATATAATTGCTGCAGTTACAAAAGTCCTTCCTGATATTGACAACTGTGAAGCCACAACATTTTTAATTAAAGTTGTCAATTTTGTTCCATCAGGCCTACATCGTTGGAACATTAAAATAACATACTGGCCATATGTTCGTATAAATAATGTAGACATCATTTCAGATTTACATTGGCTACACTCCATGTTGTGATCAGCTGCTTTTACTAGTTTATTAAAAGAGACTGATTTACTGTCTGGCAAAGTTAAATATATAAATCTTTCTGAGTCTACACTAGTAGTACTTGATACCCTACAGTTCTCGCAGTCATGCTGCCATTGATAAGAAAGCCCAAACAGGTGATCTACATCTACACCTTCAGCATGCAATACATCAAGCATATACATTAAAAACTCCTGACAATCTTGCTGAATATTTTGAGAGAATTGTGTTTGGCCTGAACATCTGTCTAACAGATTTCGAATTTCAGACACACTTTCTATTTTTGTTCTATCAGTGCTACATTTCTCTAACACAGAATTAAACAAACTGCAAAATCTTTGATCAGAATTGACCACAATCTCTTCTTTTACATTTTCTAGAGAAAACAAAACATTAACCACTACATTAGCATAGCAGTTGACACCAGAACTGTTTTCAAATTGAAAACCAACAACATCTTCAACAGAATCCTTTTTGTTTCTGCCTATAATTTCAGGTTCATCGACTTTTCGTCTTTTTGCTACAACCTCCCCAGTATTGGTCACATTTCTTCATTTCCGGCCTACCACACGTTTCTCAAACAAAGGATATTGAGGCAAATGTGGCGCATACTCTCTTCTTAACCTATTGTATTCCTTAACACAATCTAGATCCGCACAAATGTTTGTGACATCACACTCAATCAAGTACAATCCCGATAAAGTTCTAACTCGTGACAATGCCACATATGCCATACCCTCCTTGAACACAGAACTGCCAATATTCACCAATGCACTGTCTACACTTAAACCTTGCGATTTATGGATTGTCACCGCATATGCCAAGCAAACAGGAAACTGCTTACGGCAAACATATACGTCTTTTACAAGCAAAAATCTAGCAGAACAACGACCAATTAGCTGTACTTCCTCAATGCCATCAAATTTAATTTTTAAAAATTCAATTCCATCTCTATTTCTGTATTTTACAAAATCAACAACATTACCCATTGATCCATTTACCAGACCTCTTTCAACATGTAAATTCCTTCTTAAAACTATACGGCAGTTCAAGCACACATTCAGAGTCTTTTCAAAATCTGCAGTTTTAGATATAGTCTTCTCTAATGAATCCAATTTTGTTTTCAAATTCTCAGACAAAATAATTGTTGATCCCATATGCTCTACTCTGTCAATAGCTTCCAGTTTCACAATCTCTTGCTTTTCTAAATGCAACATTTTGTTGTTGAATTTGGCACATTCTGCAAGAGTTGGCATCAAACATATTCCAGATTTCTTCTCAGTAATTTTCTGAAAAATATTCTCAGGCACAACATCTTGTTCTGGATATAAATTTGACAGTAATCGTGCATGTAAAGCTTCTTTCCCATGCTCGGTCACTTTTCCAATTCTAACATCTTGTAGAATAGTCTTGTAAACTTCATCCTTCGCCTGACGCATATTTTCATGCAGTTCAGCATAATTGAAGTTTAACCATATATTGACGTTGCCAATGCTCCCTAGGCACTTCCTGGTATCTTCATGCGTGAGCATTTTGAACACAGGTTGCCCTTTCACTGGTGTCAGCTGCAGAAGATCTCCGAAAACAATGATGTGTTTGCCACCAAATAACACATCATACTCTGTTTTGAGAACTTCTTGCATTCTCAAATGCACAAAGGCAAGCATGACATTGGAAACCATGCTTACTTCGTCAATGATGAGAAGTTTCATTTTCCTCAAGATTCTTGAAACTTTCAAACAAGCATCTCCAGATAGCTTGTGATATTGTAATTTGTTGTCATGCTCCACTGGCAGCATCAGTAAACGATGTAAAGTAATCCCTTTAATGTTATGTGCTGCCAGTCCAGTTGGAGCGGTGACAACACAAGACAGCGATGACTCAGTCCTTTCCTGCAAATAACATGAAATTGCTTTAATAAGGAAACTTTTTCCAGTTCCCGCTTCTCCACTCACGTACAGTCGGACAGGCTTCAACTACGTATATGAGCACTCTTTCTTCTCATGACTTAATCCATGATCAATTTGCATGGTAACTTCGTCATATATTTTCCTCTGCTCAACGTTGAGTTGTCTTTCCAACTCTTCTAAGTTAACCGCATCCTCCTGAGCATGTGCCATGGCTCTTTCCACTTCATTCATAGCAGTGGCAGCTTCATTTTCGATAACAGGTCCTCCTAGTGGATCCTGACTCAATGAAGCAGAACTCTGACTGTCCTGAGAACTGTCTCTGGCAATCTCGGCTGCAATCGTTGCTTCCTGCTCAATTTCCGCATTCAACATTTCTACATATTTGGGAAAAGCAGGACATTCTATGGTCTCCTTGGCAGCATTGAAAGAGTCTTCGTAACAGAGGAAATCTCCAAGCAGTTCCTCTTCTGCACACCAAGGCTTGAAAAGTTGCAAAAGTGCTAAATAGAAAAACTCCTTTTTTTCAGGAGATTCGCCACTCAATTTTCGATGGTTTACCAAGTGGCATTTTCTTTGCTTGACCAGACATCCCTCACTTCCTATTACAGCATACACTCCTTTCTCAGTATCTTCTTTGATGTTCCTCTTGAATATGTAATTTTGAAGAACCTCATACAGACAAACATTCTCGAGGTGACTGCTTCGATTTGGATAATATGTATCCAACATGTTGGTCTTCAAAATGTTGGTACTGTTTGGCTCCTTTTCCGCCAAATACTCAATTTCCCGCACAGGTTTCAGAACTCGATTACGCGTTGCAGCAAGACCAAGACTCGCCCAAACGATACTCCTGGATTTGGCATAGAGACTTGCTGAAGACAACCGGTCAGAACATTCGTAAGCTCCGATTTCTCGATGCGACAACATCTTCAGACTGAAACTGTACAACTTCTTACTGAGGCTCTTTTCATGGGAAATGTCCTCCCACATATCCTTCAATTCTGTCTTCTCTTTTTTGGTGATGTAAGATGTCACATACCGAGCCACAGCCATACAGTTATCAGCCACAAACTGTATATCCATGTTAGCATTCCACATGGACAAAATCACCGGGTTGTAGTCGTTGATGTACTTGGACTCTTCGTTCCTCTTCAAATTGTATGTGTTTTTAGGTGATTTCTTCATCACATTATGTCGCAGCGAAGACATCAAACTGTTTACTCTTCCTTTAGAAATCACCGGTCGTGGAAAGCCGAAACGACATTTGGTGTAGAACTTGTCCTTGTTTCGGAATTTACGACGACAGTACTTTCCACATCGATGGCTTTGGAAACGTAGAACTTTTTCTCTTAGGCTTTTCTTCTCCTTTGCGTTTGGAACAGCACACGTAGAATACTGTTGTATGAAACTCATCACTGAGTCTTCTGGATCCGTTCCAAATTTAGGTGCATCCTTGATCCACAGCAGCATATGTATATGAGGAGCACCTCTTGCTTGGTACTCCTTTCTCCAGAAGAAATCCAACACCTCTCCAAGAGGTGGATTCTTCTTATTCATGATGAAAGACATCATAGCTTCAAATCTATGATTGAAGTACCTGCATACATTGACTGGATCCAAAGAGCACAGATCTCCGGGTGTCTAGAATTCGATGTTTTCGATGTTTCAATTTGCCTCTCGTAGAAATTCAAGTAAGTCTTCCCAGCCATACTCGGCACAGCTCAGAGTGAGGAACCATGTGGGAGTTCCTAAGTTCCTCAGCATACATTTTAAATCACCATGACGACGGTACCAGTACTCATTAGTACCACGCTGACACGCCATGAGATTAATCAGGTGAGAATCCAAAATACTGTCTTGGACATTGACTTTATCCATAAAGTCACTTGCCGAGATGTTTTGCATGTGTATACCACTTTTCAAGATGTGGTTCACTGCATATGACAGTCCAGACAGATCGCTTTCAAACAGGAGATGAAACAAATAGGGAATGCATTGTCGAAACCTAGCATCTCCTGCATACAATCGCAAAGTCCGGTATTCAGAAGCAGGAATTTGATGAGGTCGCTCATCATATCTTCCTCCCTGACCTGTTGGAAAAAGCTGTGGGAAACACCGAGCTTCCAAACTTTCCTCCCAAACACTAATGGGACTCCCTTTGGCTTGTTTCATTTGAAACAACTCAATAGCATTCCCCATGACTTCCTTGGAATGCAAAGGATGAACACTATAATGTTCATATATTTCTTCACTAGTACAGGGTTCTACTTTCTCAATTTGACCAGCACACAAATCGCTATCCTCTTCCTCACTTACTTCCTCTTCTGCAACATATACATTCTTATAGTATTTATTATTTTTTTTCAAATACAATGTTGCCTTTTTAACTTTCCTAACATCCACTAAATCTTGCCATTTTTTCTTATTCTATGTCGGAACCCCATTTACTAAGATAACCAGAGGTTCCTCTTCCACTTTTTCTACTCCAATTGTGTTAATGTTTTTCTTCAAATCTAGAGGCAAATAAATAACTCTTCCCTTTAATCCTCTGTGTAAATCTGATGGAGGCAATTTCCCTGTCTTTGGCTCCATTCTTACAATAGCCTGAAAGGGATGGATACTTTGAATCAAAATAGATTCATAAGTATTTAAATCCTTCAATTCAGAAGGAATCTCAACCAATTCCAGATTATCATGAACTGCTCTAGCAGGCATCTGGTTTTGATTTAATTTGTTACAACAATAAGTACACACACGTTGATCCAATCCCAAATCAAAACAATTTTCTACCATCAAGTATGTTGTGAAATCCTTCCATTCACTATTATTTTCCCTTTCACTTTTTGCATATAAATCCACTAACTTAGTCTGATTCTTATAATAAGTGCGTCGACAACACACACAAGTGAAATGTGGCCTCTCACTTGATTTCACCTCAAACGTCGCAATTTCCCTCTGGAAATTATCTGTACTGGAAACCTGTACACTATCTTCCACATTACCCTCTTCTTCTTGGTCAATTTCAACATTCTCCTCTTTACTTCCAAAGTAACAAAACTCAATTTCTTCACATATATTCTTCACATCTATTTCAGAACCATGCAAAAGAGCAGCGCATAATTGTTTAAGCATAATTGCTGGACTCTTAGCATAATACAACATTCTAACTAATTTCCTCACTTTATTATGATGCACTGCTAGCATCCTGAAATGATGAAAAAACACTCTGGCATACTCTCCTGGAATGACAAGCCAGTGAATGACCATGCAAACCTGTCACTTCTCTCACTCTGCAAGGATCTAATTCTTGCAACAACTTCATTTTCTGCTTCAAACTTTTCTTATTAAATGACCGTACAAAATCACAAAGCAAATTGATGGAATCCTGTCGCACACTGCAAATACTACTACACTTCCAGGTGTACACAGGACCCTTAGGACGTCTTCCTAAAACCTCATTACCTAACACCTCTTCTGTCTCTGTTGTCACAAGTTTTTCTTTTTCAACTGGACAACCATCTTTCACTTCATAAGCTCGACCACTGGTTTCAACTGCATGCACCAAATCATTATCCTGGAAATAACTCTCCTCATTAAAAAATGCCTCACAGCTTGAACTATGCATCCATTCTCCAGAAAAAACTTCACAAAAATTACTACGATTAACTATTCTCTTCCATCTACTATTTCTTTTGAAATCATAAATTGCCTTGTTTAGCTTCCTAATTCTATTGATTATCAAAATAAATAACTTACGTTTAATTTCAAATGCCTGATCAATAACTTTCTCAACTATTTTTTTTCTCTTATAAAAAACCACTTTCTGTTGACCTTTCTTAATATTTTTTAACAAATTGCCAATTATCCTGTTGCGGAAAATTCGTTTACGAATGTCCCTAAACTGTTGTTTCCTTCTACTATCATGCACAGAGTTATCTCTTGCTCTAGCAGTAACATTTTTCATTGGCCTTTCCTTTCCGTTTAAATTGCTTCTCTTTTTCTGGACTGAAACATTTTCTGTAGTAATATTTTTTTTACTACAGATATTTCTTATGAATGTTTTTGTACTCTTACCCGGTGCTTTCTTGGTGACTTGACAAATGTTTTTGTTAGAGGACTGCTGCTTTTTTTCATTGACCTGCTGTCTTTGACGTCTTGCAGCCTTTCTCAGTCTTTCTTTGGTTGGCATGCTGAAATCTTGAAATGATCTGCAGTTGAATCTGTGGTAAAATATAATAAAAAATGTTATTAACCACTATTACCAAACAGTAAATCAATAACAGTCATCAAAAACTTAACACACTACTTGACATTTTTACATAGAAGATTTTTTAGTGCTTGGCAAATTTAGAATACAGAAATAGCAGAAAAGAAATGGAATTTATATTCATTTTACCTGTGCTGTTTTATATGTGAATCTGATCTAATTTTATGAGCATATTTTAATATTTTATTGAAGACACTACACATAACCTGTTTTTGAAGGTGTCTTTATTTTTAAATGAAACGGTTTACATTTTTACTTTTAATTTATTATAAATTTTTAAAATAAATGTTTATAGTTCCATAGGCTCAAGCACGTCAGCTTCCCATCCTATGTCATACAATTCTGACAAATCTGCATCCTCATCACGTTCTTCTTCATCCTCAGGATTTAAATCATCCAAGGGATGAACATCCACTGATGTTTCAATTACGAGTTCAATGATGAGGTCGAAATCAACTGATTGCTGATTGTCGCTCATGTTGATGTTGTCTTTATCTTTAAAGAAAGATAACAACAATGAGATGTTGCAGAGCAAGAGACAAATCTCAGAGATTATAATAGTAAAATTGTTTAACAAGAGTAACATTTTGCAGCTATTATTTAGCCATGTCCAGCGATGCTGAGGAGGTGAAGACTATGTCCAATTTTTCAGTGAACAGGACTCATCTCTTCTTAACCTTGGATAAGCCTCACCGACTCTGTGTCCCCTGCACATACTTAAATGTAAAGGGGCAGATTTATGTTAACTGGCACATCCCCAGGGATGCACCAGTTAACGTGCACCGCTGCTCTGCCACCCATGGTGTGCCGCATTTACAATCAGATAGGACAAAGCTGCGTCAAAACTCTGCGCCTGCTTGAAGCAGGCATAGGTCTTGACGCAGCATTGTGGAGATGGGGCACCCCTGAGCCTTGCTGGAGCTGCATCGCACTTGCGATACAACTCCAGCAATGCGCCACCTTTACGGCACAGATGCGTCATGCATCTGTGCCGTTTTTGCCCCATGGTGCACCGCATTGTAAATGCAGCACACCATGGGTGGCGGAACAGCGGCGCAGGATGACTGGCACATCCCTGGTGATGCGCCAGTCATCATAAATCTATCCCTAAGCTTCTTATCTTGTTGGAGATGAACCGCCATATGTATCATCAAACTATTTTGCATTTCCTAAATAGCGAATTTTAAGGAATCGCTATTTAGGAAATGCAAAACGGTATGTATGTACAAAATCGGTATTGAATAGCGATTCTTTACCATTCCTAATTTGCGATGAGCAAATTGATAATTGCAAATTACCCATTCATTTCCATGGGCCAGGAGGCCCATAGGAATGAAGGTGCAATTTGCGATTAGCAATTAGCTAATCGCAAATTAGGAATTTTTCCAAGGGTGCAGGGGTGTCTCAAGAACACCCTGCTGCACCCCTGAAAAAGAAATTTGGGGGCATATGGCGCACATACATGCCCTAAGGGCATGTATGGGCGTCATATGGCACCTTTTGTTTTTTGGAAAAAAAGCTTTTTGAAAAGAATTTGCAAATTACCACCAACTAGAAGTTGGTGGTAATTTGCAAATCCTTAATGGCATTTTTTGCATATTTTTGTTTGATACATTGCATTTAAGGAATCGCAAAATTTGCAAATCCTTAAGTGCAATCGCAAAATAAGGAATAGCAAATTTTGCTATTCCTTATTTTGCATCAAACTTGTTTGATACATACCATTTGTCTAATTAGCATTCGCAAAGGCCGAAATTCGCAGAATTTCGGCCTTTGCGAATGCTAATTAGCTTGATACATATGGCCCCAAGTGAGGCCTGTCTTGCAATATGGTGCATCTTTTGCATCACTGCTGCATCGGTTTCATGTGGCACGGTTTTTTTACAGCATGACACATCTGCCTAAATGCATCAATTTGTAATTTTGTCGCCTCATAGCAAATCTTTTGCACCGCCGCTGCATCACAAAAGTGACGCACAGTGGCGCAAAAGAGGCATACACCTATCATAAATCTGTCCCTAGCATTTTAAATGATTAATTCAGGATGACGATAAGGTGTGGCCTATCCAGAGGTTTGTTTAAGGTGAGGCCTACTCAGGGTTGCAGATCAAAGTTACGCTTGTTGAAGAATACAGAGGAGATAATACATGTAAAGGCCTACCAATGAAGTAAGTGATGTCCACTTCATTGCGCCAGTCATCATAAATCTATCCCTAAGCTTCTTATCTTGTTAGAGATGAACCGCCATATGTATCATCAAACTATTTTGCATTTCCTAAATAGCGAATTTTAAGGAATAAATAGCGATTCTTTACCATTCCTAATTTGCGATGAGCAAATTGCTAATTGCAAATTACCCATTCATTTCCATGGGCCAGGAGGCCCATAGGAATGAAGGTGCAATTTGCGATTAGCAATTAGCTAATCGCAAATTAGGAATTTTTCCAAGGGTGCAGGGGTGTCTCAAGAACACCCTGCTGCACCCCTGAAAAAGAAATTTGGGGGCATATGGCGCACATAAATTTTAAAAACATTCCTTTACCTCAAAAACGATTTTCAAGTCATAATTTGAAAACACTGCCCACGGGGAAATGACTTAAAATGTCCTTAAGACACATGAAAGTGTTTTTTTAAAGCCTTTGCAACTTTTTTGGGTTACTTTTAACATGGCTATGTAACTCAAACAATCAAAATCTAAATTTGCCAAGCACAGGTGGGAGCATATTTACAAGGAATTTGCACCACGGGGAAAGGTCTTTTAATTTAATATGGGAAAAATAACATCAGAGACACTAAAATGCCTTATAAAGAAGCATACACCATTATGTCCTTGTCATAAATTTTAAAAGCATTTCTTTACCTCAAAAACGATTTTCAAGTCATAATTTCAAAACACTCCACATGGGGAAATGACTTAAAATGTCCTTAAGACACATGAAAGCGTTTTTTGATTGCCTTTGCAGCATGTTTGGGTCACTTTTAACATGGCTATGTAACGCAAACAATCAAAATCTAAATTTGCCATGCACAGGTGGGAGCATATTTACAAGGAATTTGCTCCACAGGGAAAGGTCTTACATTAAAATTGGAAAAATAACATCAGAGACACTCAAATGCCTTATAAAGAAGCATACACCATTATGTCCTTGTCATAAATTTTAAAACCATTCCTTTTCCTCAAAAACGATTTTCAAGTCATAATTTGAAAACACTCCACAGCTCCTATGCACAAAAACACCCTGTCAGTACTAATACTTCACATTTTCTCCAATTACAATTTCTCAAAGAAACAAAATCTATTTGTAAAACACTTGAGACAAAGCAACATTTTAAAAACACAACTTTCTTCATAATTTTCTCCTTAAAGCACACTATTCTCTATCTAAATTAAAGAAATCTTTTCTCACCTTAGCAAATCCTTTATGAGTTTCAAAACAGTCTCAGAAACACACCAATTTGTCTTCAGCAGAGCAAAAGGTATGCACTCCAGAGTCTGCAGCTATCAAAAGCACAGAAATGCTGTAATTCTTCACACATATCTCTCATGTCACCCAATCAAAACTCTTCCCTCACTTTTTTCAAATCAAAACCCTTCCCCCCTCTGCCCTCCCTGCCTTTTTTGCATAGCAACCACCTCTTGGAAGACCTCTGGTGTTTGCAAGTTCACACAACAATGTTTCAATTGAACTCTGAACTCTCAGTGCACCTGCATATCCAGTGCAATCTTTCATTTAATGATTTTTTATTGACCATTCAAAATACATCTTTCAAAGAACTCATCCATGCACCCTAACTTTCTGTTTTCAGCAATCAAAATCAACCAATCACTGTTACTGCTTCATTAACACAGAAACTCCACAATTTTTTTCATTTTAAACTCTTATTTTTTCAACTGCCATTTCATTGCCACACTTCATCTGACTGCAGCAGAACCTTCTCTCACCATGTTTTCTGTCTGGATCTGACATAGTTACATCTATTGGGCTCAGAGGTATGCTGAGAACAGAAATTTACCTAACCTCAATTTACAAGATGTGGAAATTAAGTGGTTTGGCCACAGAGGATTACAATGTCACCAATTGATACCATTGGTGAAAACCTTTATGCATTTGCCAAAACCTGACCTGTTAATTGTGCACTGTGGAGGTAATGATTTGGGCACTTTGACTGGGGTAGGTCTGGAAATGCTTTTAAAGGACACCTTTGAGCAATTGATGGCACTTTTTCCTCAAACTGCCTTGGTATATTCAAATATATGCCAAAGACAGAAATGGAGGTGGTCAAACCAATTTTGTCCACAAATTGAGAAGTCGAGGAAGCATGTAAACAAATCTGTTTCAGCTTACATGAGAGACCATGGAATGGGCTCCATGTACAACAATAACTTGCGTTACTACATGCAAGATATCTACAGAGGAGATGGAGTTCACTTCTCAGATGAGGGCAACAGAATTTTCATTCTGAATTTAAGACTGTGCATTGGTACCTACTTACAAGTACTTAAATGTACCATAAACCCAAAAGCTCTTCTCAGAGCTACCCTACATCTGATTACTCACAATTATTATTTTTCTCTAACTTTTTTCACTAATTTTCAACAAAGTACGCTCCCCGGGGCGCTACCCGGTACGCAAACGGGAAGCTAACCCTCTGTAGTAGTTATAGATTTAGATAGACTTCTCTGTTATAGTTATGGATGGAGTTAGGCTTCTCTTGCATAATTATGAAATTACTTACGTTAAATCACATACACTTTTTTATATTCCTACTTCCACTCTGATACTATACACTGCCCAAAGATAAATTCACTGATAAAAACTGCCTATCTAAAATTAATCCCAACAGTGCCCTATCTCTACTAATATATATTTTTTTTATCCAAATTTCAGGCAAAATGGAAGGCGAACACAAAGTTTCATTTCAAATTGTCCTGCAAGAGAGCAGCCAAGAAATAATTGATCCAAATTATATAGAATTTATGGATGAAACTTGGGACCAAGAACTACTGCAATGTGTGCAAGCAGTAGATGACCTCCTTCAAAATGAGGACATTTTACACCCTCAGAGATTACAAACTATGTTCAATGAAAATAATGACATTTCAGACAGTGAAATGTTAGAAAGTTTATTAAATTTTGAAACACAATCACAATAATAAATAATTGCTTAAAAAATAAAGAAATTAAAAAATAATCAACAAAACCAACAATCAATTAACATACAGTATTTGAAAAGTCTATCATTCTTTTTTCCTTATAGTACGCTCCCCAGAACGCTTCCCGGTTCGCAAACCGGGCGCTCCCCACGCAAAAAAAACATTTTTTTTTTTTGTTGCCCCACGGGGCCCTTTTAAAGCCTCCACATCAAACCTAGGGGGTCAGGGAGGATCTACTATGCCCCCTTATGGTCATTTCCCCCTTTGTTTTGGCCTCCTCTTGTCTCTCGATCCTACCGAGAGACAAGATGGCGGCCGCTCCAGACTGTTTAGAATGTTAACAGACACCGGAGAGCCAATCAGCTTCGCGAAGTTCCGTTACGCGTCAAGTACGCGAACCGGAGCGCTGCCCAGAGCGCGCTTACAGATATATATCTTTTTTTGAACGTTAATTTCTCAAAATCCACTGGAGCACATATATTGAGACCTAGCAAAACCACATCGGGCTAACAGTCCCTACAATTTTGCCAAGTTTTGTGCAAATCCATTCAGCCGTTCGGGCTAAAAGTGAGGCCAACCGCCCTATGGAAATTAACATTGGAAAAACACGTTTTGGGACCCCCCCTTTTTCTCGGCCCCCCCTTGACGACCCCCCCCCAAATTTTCAGGGGCTGCTCAGAAACAAAATGTTCCATTTTCCTGAAAATTTCAGCCAATTCCGTCCACAAACGCCAAAGTTATTAGACATAGAATTTTCAAAAATCCCATAGGGAAAAAATCCTAACTATATATACCTACTGGCGACCGCCAGTAGGTAATATATACACATATATATATATATATATATATATATATAAATATTGTTCATTGCTAGGTCACTGCATAGTTTTCATATAAGTTATTTGATTAGCTGCTTATGGTTCTATTGTATCTATCACAATATGTAAATATTATCATAACTATTTTGTCTGCAATGGATTCACTATTGAAATATTGAAAATTATTTAAAAAAATAGTTAAATAATTCATAAAATAAATTAGCTTAACGTACAGCTACACTTGAAAGTTTGAGTTTATTAAATACAACTAAAATCTTGATATATTTTCTTCCTTATACATGTATATCCTTTATGTACTTATGTATTACCTACTGGCGGTCGCCAGTAAGTATATATAGTTAGGATTTTTTCTCTATGGGATTTTTGAAAATTCTATGTCTGATAACTTTGGCGTTTGTGGACGGAATTGGCTGAAATTTTCAGGAAAATGGAACATTTTGTTTCTGAGCAGCCATTGAAATTTTGGGGAGGGTTTGTCAAGGGGGGGCTGAGAAAAAAGGGGGGTCCCAAAACGTGTTTTTCCCATGTTAATTTCCATAGGGCGGTTGGTCTCACTTTTAGCACGAACGGCTGAATGGATTTGCACGAAACTTGGCAAAATTGTAGGGACTGTTAGCCCGATGTGCCTTTGATAGGTCTCAAGATATGTGCTCCAGTGGATTTTGAGAAATTAACGTTCAAAAAAAGATATATATCTGTAAGCGCGCTCCGGGCAGCGCTCCGGTTCGCGTACTTGACGCGTAACGGAACTTCGCGAAGCGAAGCTGATTGGCTCTCCGGTGTCTGTCAACATTCTAAACAGTCGGGAGCGGCCGCCATCTTGTCTCTCGGTAGGATCGAGAGACAAGAGGAGGCCAAAACAAAGGGGGAAATGACCATAAGGGGGCATAGCAGATCCTCCCTGACCCCCTAGGTTTGATGTGGAGGCTTTAAAAGGGCCCCGTGGGGCAAAAAAAAAAAAAATGTTTTTTTTGCGTGGGGAGCGCCCGGTTCGCGAACCGGGAAGCGGTCCGGGGAGCGTACTATAAGGAAAAAAGAATGATAGATTTTTCAAATATTGTATGTTAATTGATTGTTTGTTTTGTTGATTTGTTTTTATTTCTTTATTTTTTAAGCAATTATTTATTATTGTGATTGTGTTTCAAAATTTAATAAAATGTCTAACATTTCACTGTCTGAAATGTCGTTATTTTCATTGAACATAGCTTGTAATGTTTGAGTGTGTAAAATGTCCTCATTTTCAAGGAGGACATCTACTGATTGCACACATTGCAGTAGTTCTTGGTCCCAAGTTTTATCCATAAATTCAATGTCATTTGGATCAATGATTTCTTGGTTGGTCTCTGCAAGGACAATTTCAAATGAAACTTTCTGTTCGCCTTCCATTTTGCCTGAAATTTGCATTAAAAAAATATATATTAGTAGAGATAGGGCACTGTTGGGATTAATTTTAGATAGGCAGTTTTTAACAGTGAATTTATCTTTGGGCAGTGTATAGTATCAGAGTGGAAGTAGGAATATAAAAAAGTGTATGTGATTTAACGTAAGTAAATTCATAATTATACAAGAGAAGCCTAACTCCATCCATAACTATAACAGAGAAGTCTATCTAAATCTATAACTACTACAGAGGGATAGTATATAACTAGCAGAAAAAGTTTACCATATTAACTTAAAGTGCACAATATACTTCAGTTTTTAAAATAACAACTTACCTTTAAAAAGAAGTTGAAGTTATTAGTGAAAATCCTATTGAAATGTACACCAGGAAGTAGTCGTCAAAATGGCTATGTTTCCTTCTCTTCCTTTATATATATTCAGGTACATAACCAATCAAATGTCAGGTAAAAAAAAATAGAAAATGAAAGTAACATTTTAATTGGTTGTCAATTCTAACACTTCAGATGTGTTTTGTGAAGTAATTTACCTCAGGGTATTTAGAGAGGTCTACAGGCTAAATGGCTAAATGGAATTCCAACCAAATTTGTGAAAATGGTAGGGATTGGTATGTAGTATGAGCAAATCTATATTTGGTGAAAGTGTCTCTAGGGTTTCTTCTGTAAATTACTTTCCCACCTTTTTTAATGGAGCGCTTCCCGGGGAGCGCCCCGGTACGCGAACCGGCAGCGTTACGGGAGTCCACCATTTTGTGTTTCGGTCGAATTAAGATACAAGATGGAGGGCAAATAATGTTAAGAATGGGTAGAAGGGGACACGGTAGACGTATTTTAACCCCCTAGGTTTTCTGAGGATGGCTGAGGAGGCACATATGTGCGAGAAAAAAAACATTTTTTTTTAAAATTTCGCGCGGTTAGCTTCCGGTTCGCGTACCGGGTAGCACTCCGGGGAGCGTACTTTGTTGAAAATTAGTGAAAAAAGTTAGAGTAAAATAATAATTGTGAGTGATCAGATGTGGGGTAGCTCTGAGAAGAGCTTTTGGGTTTATGGTACATTTAGGTACTTATAAGTAGGTACCAATGCATAGTCTTAAATTCAGGATGAAAACTCTGTTCCCTTCATCTGAGAAGTGAACTCCATCTCCTCTGTAGATATCTTGCATGTAGTAACGCAAGTTATTGTTGTAGATGCAGCCCATTCCATGGTCTCTCATGTAAGCTGAAACAGATTTGTTTACATGCTTCCTCGATTTCTCAATTTGTGGACAAAATTGGTTCGACCACCTCCATTTCTGTCTTTGGCATATATTTGAATATACCAAGGCAGTTTGAGGAAAAAGTGCCATCAATTGCTCAAAGGTGTCCTTTAAAAGCATTTCCAGACCTACACCAGTCAAAGTGCCCAAGTCATTACCTCCACAGTGCAAAATTAACAAGTCAGGTTTAGGCAACTGCATAAAGGTTTTCACCAATGGTATCAATTGGTGACATTTTAATCCTCTGTGGCCAAACCACTTAATTTCCACATCTTGTAAATTGAGGTTAGGTAAATTTCTGTTATCAGCATACCTCTGAGCCCAGTAGATGTAACTATGTCCAACAATCCAGACAGAAAACATGGTGATAGGAGGGTCTGCTGCAGTCAGATGAAGTGTGGCAATGAAATGGGAGTTGAAAAAATAAGAATTTAAAATGAAAAAAACTGTGGAGTTTCTGTGTTAATGAAGCAGTAGCAGTGATTGGTGGATTTTGATTGCTGAAAACAGAAAGTTAGGGTGCATGGATGAGTTCTTTGAAAGATGTAATTTGAATGGTCAAAAAAAAATCATTTTATGAAAGATTGCATTGGATATGCAGGTGTACTGAGAGTTCAGAGTTCAATTGAAACATTGTTGTGTGAACTTGCAAACATGAGAGGTCTTTCAGGAGGTGGTTGCTATGCAAAAAAGGCAGAGAGGGCAGAGGGGGGAAGGGTGTTGATTTGAAAAAAGTGAGGGAAGAGTTTGGATTGGGTGACATGCGAGATATGTGTGATGAGTTACAGCATTTCTGTGCTTTTCATAGCTGCAGACTCTGGAGTGCATACCTTTTGCTCTGCTAAAGACAAATTGGTGTGATCCTGAGACTGTTTTGAAACTCATAAAGTATTTGCTAAGGTGAGAAAATATTCATTTAATTTAGATAGACAATAGTATGCTTTAGGGAGAAAATTATGAAGAAAGTTCTGTATTTAAAATGTTGCTTTGTGTCAAGTGTTTTACAAATAGATTTTGTTTCTTTGAGTTACATAGCCATGTTAAAAGTGACCCTTAAAAAAACGCTTTCATGTGTCTTAGGGCATTGTAAGTCATTTCCCGATGAATGTAGGTATATAATTGATTTAGATGATGTGTTTAAAATCGTTTTTTGAAAAATATTAGGTTTCTTGATATGTACTGCTAGAGCTTGATAGGTTGCTTGGGGCACATTTATAAGGCATTTGAGTCTCTCTGATGTTATTTTTCCCATTTTAATTTAAGGCCTTTCCTCGTGGAGCAAGGTCCTTGTAAATATGCCCCCATCTGTGCTTGGCAAATTTAGATTTTAATTCTTTGACTAACATAGCCATGTTAAAAGAGACCCAGAAATGGTGCAAGGGCCTTAAAAAAACGCTTTCATGTGTCTTAGGCCATTTTAAGTCATTTCCCCTTGAATGTAGGTATATAATTGATTTAGATGATGTGTTTAAAAACGATTTTTGAAATCAATTAGTTTACTTGATATGTAGTGCAAGAGTTTCATAGGTTGCTTGGGGTATATTTAAAAGGCATTTGAGTCTCTCTGATGTTATTTTTCTCATTTTAATTAAAGACCTTTCCCCGTGGTGCAAGGTCCTTGTAAATACGCCCCCATCTGTGCTTGGCAAATTTAGATTTTAATTCTTTGACTAACATAGCCATGTTAAAAGTGACCCAAAAATGGTGCAAGGACCTTAAAAAAATGCTTTCATGTATCTTAGGCCATTTTAAGTCATTTCCCCTTGAATGTATTTGAATAACTGCTTTACTTGATGTGTTTAAAAACGTTTATTGAAGTCATTTAAGTTTCTTGATATGTACTGCTAGAGTTTCATAGGTTGCTTGGGGTACATTTAAAAGGCATTTGAGTCCCTTTGATGTTATTTCTCCCATTTTAATTAAAGACATTTCCTCGTGGTGGAAGGTCCTTGTAAATACACACCCATGTGTGCTTGGCAAATTTAGATTTTGAATATTTAACTTACATAGCCATGTATGCCTCTTTTGCATCACTGTGCGTCACTTTTGTGACGCAGTGGCGGTGCAAAAGATTTGCTATGTGGCGACATATTTACAACTTGATGCATCTAGGCAGATGTGTCATGCTGTAAAGTCCCGTGCCACATGAAACCGATGCAGCAGTGATGTAAAAAATGCACCATGTGGCAAGACAGGCCTCATTTCATCTCCAACAAGATAGGAAGCTGAATCTTCTGTAAATGTCAAAATTGTTGTATACACTGCTGAACTTCTGTGTACTCTTTGATATGCTAGAGTCCATCTGCACTATGAGATACCTAAGCAAAGGAAACACAGGTGATGTGATTGTGAAATGAGGAAAAGAAACTCCACATTTTTCAATTACATCACCTGTGTTTCCTAAGTTTACGAATGACATTGTGCAGATGAGGTTTAGGTCTGTCCACGGACACAGAAGAGGTCTGGCCTTTGTTCAAGAGTGAAGTGGACATGACTTACTTCATTGGTAGGTCTTCACATGTATTATCTCCTCTATACTCTTCAACAAGCGTAAATTTAATCTGCAACCCTGAGTAGGCCTCACCTTAAACAAACCTCTGGATAGGCCACACCTTAATGTCATCCTGAATCAATCATTTAACATGTTAGGGACAGATTTATGATAGGTGTATGACTCTTTTGTGTCACTGTGCGTCACTTTTGTGACGCAGCGGCGGTGCAAAAGATTTGCTATGTGGCGACATATTTAAAAATTGATGCATCTAGGCAGATGTGTCATGCTGTAAAGTCCCGTGCCACATGAAACCGATGCAGCAGTGATGCAAAAGATGCACCATGTTGCAAGACAGGCCTCATTTAATCTCCAACAAGATAAGAAGCTGAATATTCTGTAAATGTCAAAATTGTTGCATACACTGCTCAACTTATGTGTACTCTTTGATATGCTAGAGTCCATCTGCACTATGAGATACCTAAGCAAAGGAAACACAGGTGATGTGATTGTGAAATGAGGAAAAGAAACTCCACATTTTTAAATTACATCACCTGTGTTTCCTAAGTTTACGAATGACATTGTGCAGATGAGGTTTAGGTCTGTCCACGGACACAGAAGAGGTTCTGGCCTTTGTTCAAGAGTGAAGTGGACATGACTTACTTCATTGGTAGGTCTTCACATGTATTATCTCCTCTATACTCTTCAACAAGCGTAAATTTAATCTGCAACCCTGAGTAGGCCTCACCTTAAACAAACCTCTGGATAGGCCACACCTTAATGTCATCCTGAATCAATCATTTAACATGTTAGGGACAGATTTATGATAGGTGTATGACTCTTTTGCGTCACTGTGCGTCACTTTTGTGACGCAGCGGCGGTGCAAAAGATTTGCTATGTGGCGACATATTTACAACTTGATGCATCTAGGCAGATGTGTCATGCTGTAAAGTCCTGTGCCACATGAAACCGATGCAGCAGTGATGTAAAAAATGCACCCTGTTGCAAGACAGGCCTCATTTCATCTCCAACAAGATAGGAAGCTGAATCTTCTGTAAATGTCAAAATTGTTGTATACACTGCTGAACTTCTGTGTACTCTTTGATATGCTAGAGTCCATCTGCACTATGAGATACCTAAGCAAAGGAAACACAGGTGATGTGATTGTGAAATGAGGAAAAGAAACTCCACATTTTTCAATTACATCACATGTGTTTCCTGAGTTTACGAATGACATTGTGCAGATGAGGTTTAGGTCTGTCCACGGACACAGAAGAGGTCTGGCCTTTGTTCAAGAGTGAAGTGGACATGACTTACTTCATTGGTAGGTCTTCACATGTATTATCTCCTCTATACTTTTCAACAAGCGTAAATTTAATCTGCAACCCTGAGTAGGCCTCACCTTAAACAAACCTCTGGATAGGCCACACCTTAATGTCATCCTGAATCAATCATTTAACATGTTAGGGACAGATTTATGATAGGTGTATGACTCTTTTGTGTCACTGTGCGTCACTTTTGTGACGCAGCGGCGGTGCAAAAGATTTGCTATGTGGCGACATATTTAAAAATTGATGCATCTAGGCAGATGTGTCATGCTGTAAAGTCCCGTGCCACATGAAACCGATGCAGCAGTGATGCAAAAGATGCACCATGTTGCAAGACAGGCCTCATTTAATCTCCAACAAGATAAGAAGCTGAATCTTCTGTAAATGTCAAAATTGTTGCATACACTGCTCAACTTATGTGTACTCTTTGATATGCTAGAGTCCATCTGCACTATGAGATACCTAAGCAAAGGAAACACAGGTGATGTGATTGTGAAATGAGGAAAAGAAACTCCACATTTTTCAATTACATCACCTGTGTTTCCTAAGTTTACGAATGACATTGTGCAGATGAGGTTTAGGTCTGTCCACGGACACAGAAGAGGTTCTGGCCTTTGTTCAAGAGTGAAGTGGACATGACTTACTTCATTGGTAGGTCTTCACATGTATTATCTCCTCTATACTCTTCAACAAGCGTAAATTTAATCTGCAACCCTGAGTAGGCCTCACCTTAAACAAACCTCTGGATAGGCCACACCTTAATGTCATCCTGAATCAATCATTTAACATGTTAGGGACAGATTTATGATAGGTGTATGACTCTTTTGCGCCACTGTGTGTCACTTTTGTGACGCAGCGGCGGTGCAAAAGATTTGCTATGTGGCGACATATTTACAACTTGATGCATCTAGGCAGATGTGTCATGCTGTAAAGTCCCGTGCCACATGAAACCGATGCAGCAGTGATGTAAATCATGCACCATGTTGCAAGACAGGCCTCATTTCATCTCCAACAAGATAAGAAGCTGAATCTTCTGTAAATGTCAAAATTGTTGTATACACTGCTCAACTTATGTGTACTCTTTGATATGCTAGAGTCCATCTGCACTATGAGATACCTAAGCAAAGGAAACACAGGTGATGTGATTGTGAAATGAGGAAAAGAAACTCCACATTTTTCAATTACATCACCTGTGTTTCCTAAGTTTACGAATGATATTGTGCAGATGAGGTTTAGGTCTGTCCACGGACACAGAAGAGGTCTGGCCTTTGTTCAAGAGTGAAGTGGATATGACTTACTTCATTGGTAGGCCTTCACATGTATTATCTCCTCTGTACTCTTCAACAAGCGTAAATCTCATCTGCAACCCTGAGTAGGCCTCACCTCAAACAAACCTCTGGATAGGCCACACTTTATCGTAATCTTGAATCAATCATTTAAAATGTTAGGGTCAGATTTATGATAGGTGTATGTCTCTTTTGCGTCACTGTGCGTCACTTTTGTGACGCAGCGTCGGTGCAAAAGATTTGCTATGTGGCGACATATTTACAACTTGATGCATCTAGGCAGATTTGTCATGCTGTAAAGTCCCGTGCCACATGAAACCGATGCAGCAGTGATGTAAAACATGCACCATGTTGCAAGACAGGCCTCATTTCATCTCCAACAAGATAAGAAGCTGAATCTTCTGTAAATGTCAAAATTGTTGTATACACTGCTCAGCTTATGTGTACTCTTTCATATGCTAGAGTCCATCTGCACTATGAGATACCTAAGCAAAGGAAACACAGGTGATGTGATTGTGAAATGAGGAAAAGAAACTCCACATTTTTCAATTACATCACCTGTGTTTCCTAAGTTTACGAATGACATTGTGCAGATGAGGTGTAGGTCTGTCCACGGACACAGAAGAGGTCTGGCCTTTGTTCAAGAGTGAAGTGGACATGACTTACTTCATTGGTAGGTCTTCACATGTATTATCTCCTCTGTACTCTTCAACAAGCGTAAATTTAATCTGCAACCCTGAGTAGGCCTCACCTTAAACAAACCTCTGGATAGGCCACACCTTAATGTCATCCTGAATCAATCATTTAACATGTTAGGGACAGATTTATGATAGGTGTATGTCTCTTTTGCATCACTGTGCGTCACTTTTGTGACGCAGCGGCGGTGCAAAAGATTTGCTATGTGGCGACATATTTACAAATTGATGCATCTAGGCAGATGTGTCATGCTGTAAAGTCCTGTGCCACATGAAACCTGCGTCAGTTTTCATATAGGTGTTTTGTTGCAAGGTATGCATTAATTTGCATGAAAGCCCTGTAAAACTAACACAGTGAAATTTAGAAGATTTCACTGAGTCAGCTTTATAGCATTGCTGAATCAAATCCTTACGCCTGTTTGAAACAGGCATAAGAAGTGATGCACCATGCAATGTGAGGGTTCCTCCTGTGCATTGCAGTAGACATGTCGTGCTTATGACGTGATTCCTGCAATGTGCTGCTTTTGCGGCACAGATGCGTGACGCATCTGTGCTGTTTTTGCTCAATGGTGCTCCACATTGTAAATGCGGCACACTATGGGTGGCAGAGCAGCGGTGCACATTAACTGGTGCATCCGTGGGGATGCGCCACTTAGCATAAATCTGCCCCTGTACATTTAAGTATGAGCAGGGGACACAGAGTCGGTGAGGCTTATCCAAGGTTAAGAAGAGATGAGTCCTGTTCACTGAAAACTTGGACATAGGCCTCACCTCCTCAGCATCGCTGGACATGGCTAAATAATAGATGCAAAATGTTACTCTTGTTAAACAATTTTACTATTATAATCTCTGAGATTTGTCTATTACTCTGCAACATCTCATTGTTGTTCTCTTTCTTTAAAGATAACGACAACATCAACATGAGCGACAATCAGCAATCAGTTGATCTCGACCTCATC
The DNA here is from genome assembly GCF_964261635.1 of Lissotriton helveticus. NCBI lineage: Eukaryota > Metazoa > Chordata > Amphibia > Caudata > Salamandridae > Lissotriton > Lissotriton helveticus. Next base: position 713,131,232 of record NC_136069.1, read on the forward strand.
ATTGAACTCGTAATTGAAACATCAGTGGAAGTAGATCCCTTGGATGATTTAAATCCTGAGGATGAAGAAGAACATGATGAGGATGCAGATTTGTCAGAATTGTATGACATAGGGTGGGAAGCTGACCTGCTTGAGCCTATGGAACTATAAACATTTATTTTTAAAATTTACAATAAATGAAAAGTAAAAATGTAAACTGTTTAATTTTAAATTAAACACACCTTCAAAAACAGGTTATGTGTAGTGTCTTCAATAAAATATTAAAATATGCTCATAAAATTAGATCAGATTCACATATAAAACAGGACAGGTAAATGAAGAAGAATTCCATTTCTTTTCTGCTATTTGTGTATTCTAAATTTGCCAAAGCACTAAAAAATATTCTATGTAAAAATGTCAAGTAGTGTGTTAAGTTTTTGATGACTGTTATTGATTTACTGTTTGGTAATAGTGGTTAATAACATTTTTCATTATATTTTACCACAGATTCAACTGCAGATCATTTCAAATTTTGAGAATGCCAACCAAGGATAGACTTAGAAAGGCTGCAAAACGTCAAAGACAGCAGGTCCATGAAATAATGCAGCAGTCCTCTACAAAAAAAACTTGTCAAGTCACCAAGAAAGCACCGGGTAATACCACGAAAACATTCATAAGAAACATTTGTAGAAAAAAAAGTAGTAGTACAGAAAATGTTTTAGTCCAGAAAAAGAGAAGCAAATTAAACGGAAAGGAAAGGCCAATCAAAAATGTTACTGCTAGAGCAAGAGATAACTCTGTGCATGATAGTAGAAGGAAACAACAGTTTAGGGACATTCGTAGACAAATGTTCCGCAACAGGATAATTGGCAATTTGTTAAAAAATATTAAGAAAGGTCAACAGAAAGTGGTTTTTTATAAGAGAAAAAAAAATTTGAGAAAGGTATTGATCAGGCATTTGAAGTAAAGCGAAAGTTATTTATATTGATAATCAATAGAATTAGGAAGCTAAACAAGGCAATTTATGATTTCAAAAGAAATAGTAGATGGAAGAGAATAGTTAATCGTAGTAATTTTTGTGAAGTTTTTTCCGGAGAATGGATGCATAGTTCAAGTTGTGAGGCATTTTTCAATGAGGAGAGTTATTTCCAGGATAATGATTTGGTGCATGCAGTTGACACCAGTGGTCGAGCTTATGAGGTGAAAGATGGTTGTCCAGTTGAAAAAGAAAAACTTGTGACAACAGAGACAGAAGAGGTGTTAGGTAATGAGGTTTTAGGTAGACGTCCTAAGGGTCCTGTGTACACCTGGAAGTGTAGTAGTATTTGCAGTGTACGACAGGATTCCATCAATTTGCTTTGTGATTTTGTACGGACATTTAATAAGAAAAATTTGAAGCAGAAAATGATGTTGTTGCAAGAATTAGATCCTTGCAGAGTGAGAGAAGTGACAGGTTTGCATGGTCATTCACTGGCTTGTCTTTCCAGGAGAGTATGCCAGAGTGTTTTTCATCATTTCAGGATGCTAGCAGTGCATCATAATAAAGTGAGGAAATTAGTTAGAATGTTGTATTATGCTAAGAGTCCAGCAATTATGCTTAAACAATTATGCGCTGCTCTTTTGCATGGTTCTGAAATAGATGTGAAGAATATTTGTGAAGAAATTGAGTTTTGTTACTTTGGAAGTAAAGAGTAGAATGTTGAAATTGACCCAGAAGAAGAGGGTAATGTGGAGGACAGTGTACAGGTTTCCAGTACAGATCATTTTCAGAAGGAAATTGCCACGTTTCAGGTTAAATCAAGTGAGAGGCCTAATTTCACTTGTGTGTGTTGTCGACGCACTTATTATAAGAATCAGACTAATTTAGTGGATTTATATGCAAAAAGTGAAAGGGAAAATAATAGTGAATGGAAGGATTTCGCAACATACTTAATGGTAGAAAATTGTTTTGATTTGGGATTGGATCAACGTGTGTGTACTTATTGTTGTAACAAATTAAATCAAAACCAGATGCCTGCTAGAGCGGTTCATAATAATCTGGAATTGGTTGAGATTCCTTCTGAATTGAAGGATTTAAATACTTATGAATCTATTTTGATTCAAAGTATCCATCCCTTTCAGGCTATTGTAAGAATGGAGCCAAAGACAGGGAAATTGCCTCCATCAGATTTACAGAGAAGATTAAAGGGAAGAGTTGTTTATTTGCCTCTAGATTTGGAGAAAAACATTAACACAATTGGAGTAGAAAAAGTGGAAGAGGAACCTCTGGTTATCTTAGTTAATGGGGTTCCGACAAAGAATAAGAAAATATGGCAAGATTTAGTGGATGTTAGGAAAGTCAAAAAGGCAACATTGTATTTGAAAAAAAATAATAAGTACTATAAGAATGTATATGTTGCAGAAGAGGAAGTAAGTGAGGAAGAGGATAGCGATTTGTGTGCTGGTCAAATTGAGAAAGTAGAACCCTCTAAAAGTGAAGAAATATATGAACATTATAGTGTTCATCCTTTGCATTCCAAGGAAGTCATGGGGAATGCTATTGAGTTGTTTCAAATGAAACAAGATAAAAGGGGAGTCCCATTAGTGTTTGGGAGGAAAGTTTGGAAGCTCGGTGTTTCCCACAGCTATTTCCAACAGGTCAGGGAGGAAGATATGATGAGCGACCTCATCAAATTCCTGCTTCTGAATACCGGACTTTACGATTGTATGCAGGAGATGCTAGGTTTCGACAATGCATTCCCTATTTGTTTCATCTCCTGTTTGAAAGCGATCTGTCTGGACTGTCATATGCAGTGAACCACATCTTGAAAAGTGGTATACACATGCAAAACATCTCGGCAAGTGATTTTATGGATAAAGTCAATGTCCAAGACAGTATTTTGGATTGTCACCTGATTAATCTCATGGCGTGTCAGCGTGGTACTAATGAGTACTAGTACCGTCGTCATGGTGATTTAAAATGTATGCTGAGGAACTTAGGAACTCCCACATGGTTCCTCACTCTGAGCTGTGCCGAGTATGGCTGGGAAGACTTACTTGAATTTCTACGAGAGGCAAATGGAAACATTGAAAACATCGAATTCAAGACACCCGGAGAACTGTGCTCTTTGGATCCAGTCAATGTATGCAGGTACTTCAATCATAGATTTGAAGCTATGATGTCTTTCATCATGAATAAGAAGAATCCACCTCTTGGAGAGGTGTTGGATTTCTTCTGGAGAAAGGAGTACCAAGCAAGAGGTGCTCCTCATATCCATATGCTGTTGTGGATCAAGGATGCACCTAAATTTGGAACAGATCCAGAAGACTCAGTGATGAGTTTCATACAACAGTATTCTACGTGTGCTGTTCCAAACGCAAAGGAGAAGAAAAGCCTAAGAGAAAAAGTTCTCCGTTTCCAAAGCCATCGTTGTGGAAAGTACTGTCGTCGTAAATTCTGAAACAAGGACAAGTTCTACACCAAATGTCGTTTCGGCTTTCCACGACCGGTGATTTCTAAAGGAAGAGTAAACAGTTTGATGTCTTCGCTGCGACATAATGTGATGAAGAAATCACCTAAAAACACATACAATTTGAAGAGGAACGAAGAGTCCAAGTACATCAACGACTACAACCCAGTGATTTTGTCCATGTGGAATGCTAACATGGATATACAGTTTGTGGCTGATAACTGTATGGCTGTGGCTCGGTATGTGACATCTTACATCACCAAAAAAGAAAAGACAGAATTGAAGGATATGTGGGAGGACATTTCCCATGAAAAGAGCCTCAGTAAGAAGTTGTACAGTTTCAGTCTGAAGATGTTGTCGCATCAAGAAATCGGAGCTTACGAATGTTCTGACCGGTTGTCTTCAGCAAGTCTCTATGCCAAATCTAGGAGTATCGTTTGGGCGAGTCTTGGTCTTGCTGAAACGCGTAATCGAGTTCTGAAACCTGTACGGGAAATTGAGTATTTGGCGGAAAAGGAGCCAAACAGTACCGACATTTTGAAGACCAACATGTTGGATACATATTATCCAAATCGAAGCAGTCACCTCGAGAATGTTTGTCTGTATGAGGTTCTACAAAATTACATATTCAAGAGGAACATCAAAGAAGATATTGATAAAGGAGTGTATGCTGTAATTGGAAGTGAGGGATGTCTGGTCAAGCAAAGAAAATGCCACTTGGTAAACCATCGAAAATTGAGTGGCGAATCTCCTGAAAAAAAGGAGTTTTTTTATTTAGCACTTTTGCAACTTTTCAAGCCTTGGCGTGCAGAAGAGGAACTGCTTGGAGATTTCCTCTGTTACGAAGACTCTTTCACTGCTGCCAAGGAGACCATAGAATGTCCTGCTTTTCCCAAATATGTAGAAATGTTGAATGCGGAAATCGAGCAGGAAGCAACGATTGCAGCCGAGATTGCCAGAGACAGTTCTCAGGACAGTCAGAGTTCTGTTTCATTGAGTCAGGATCCACTAGGAGGACCTGTTATCGAAAATGAAGCTGCCACTGCCATGAATGAAGTGGAAAGAGCCATGGGACATGCTCAGGAGGATGCAGTTAACTTAGAAGACTTGGAAAGACAACTCAATGTTGAGCAGAGGAAAATATATGACGAAGTTACCAACCAAATTGATCATGGATTAAGTCATGAGAAGAAAGAGTGCTCATGTACGTCGTGGAAGCCTGTCCGACTGTACGTGAGTGGAGAAGCGGGAACTGGAAAAAGTTTCCTCATTAAAGCAATTTCATGTTATTTGAAGGAAAGGACTGAGTCATCGCTGTCTTGTGTTGTCACCGCTCCAACTGGACTGGCAGCACATAACATTAAAGGTATTACTTTGCATCGTCTACTGATGCTGCCAGTGGAACATGATAACAAATTACAATACCACAAGTTATCTGGAGATGCTTGTTGTGAAGTTTCAAGAGTCTTGAGGAAAATGAAACTTCTTATCATTGACGAAGTAAGCATGGTTTCCAATGTCATGCTTGCTTTTGTGCATTTGAGAATGCAAGAAGTTCTCAAAACAGAGTATGATGTGTTATTTGGTGGCAAACACATAATTGTTTTCGGAGATCTTCTGCAGCTGACACCAGTGAAAGGACAACCTGTGTTCAAAATGCTCACGCATGAAGATACCAGGAAGTGCCTAGGGAGCATTGGCAACGTCAATATATGGTTAAACTTCAATTATGCTGAACTGCATGAAAATATGCGTCAGGCGAAGGATGAAGTTTACAAGAATATTCTACAAGATGTTAGAATTGGAAAAGTGACCGAGCATGGGAAAGAAGCTTTACAAGCACGATTACTGTCAAATTTATATCCAGAACAAGACGTTGTGCCTGAAAATATTTTTCAGAAAATTACTGAGAAGAAATCTGGAATATGTTTGATGCCAACTCTTGCAGAATGTGCCATCTTCAACAACAAAATGTTGCATTTAGAAAACCAAGAGATTGTGAAACTGGAAGCTATTGACAGAGTAGAGCATATGGGATCAACAATTATTTTGTCTGAGAATTTGAAAACAAAATTGGATTCATTAGAGAAGACTATATCTAAAACTGCAGGTTTTGAAAAGACTCTGAATGTGTGCTTAAATTGCCGTATAATTTTAAGAAGGAATTTACATGTTGAAAGAGGTCTGGTAAATGGATCAATGGGTAATGTTGTTGATTTTGTGAAATACAGAAATAGAGATGGAATTGAATTTTTAAAAATTAAATTTGATGGCATTGAGGAAGTACAGCTAATTGGTCGTTGTTCTGCTAGATTTTTGCTTGTAAAAGACTTATATGTTCGCCGTAAGCAGTTTCCTGTTTGCTTGGCATATGCGGTGACAATCCATAAATCACAAGGTTTAAGTGTAGACAGTGCATTGGTGAATATTGGCAGTTCTGTGTTCAAGGAGGGTATGGCATATGTGGCATTGTCACGAGTTAGAACTTTATCGGGATTGTACTTGATTGAGTGTGATGTCACAAACATTTGTGCGGATCTAGATTGTGTTAAGGAATACAATAGGTTAAGAAGAGAGTATGCGCCACATTTGCCTCAATATCCTTTGTTTGAGAAACGTGTGGTAGGCCGGAAACGAAGAAATGTAACCAATACTAGGGAGGTTGTAGCAAAAAGACGAAAAGTTGATGAACCTGACATTATAAGCAGAAAGAAAAAGGATTCTGTTGAAGATGTTGTTGGTTTTCAATTTGAAAACAGTTCTGGTGTCAACTGCTATGCTAATGTAGTGGTTAATGTTTTGTTTTCTCTAGAAAATGTAAAAGAAGAGATTGTGGTCAATTCGGATCATAGATTTTGCAGTTTGTTAAATTCTGTGTTAGAGAAATGTAGCACTGATAGAACAAAAATAGAAAGTGTGTCTGAAATTCGAAATCTGTTAGACAGATGTTCAGGTCAAACACAATTCTCTCAAAATATTCAGCAAGATTGTTAGGAGTTTTTAATGTATATGCTTGATGTATTGCATGCTGAAGGTGTAGATGTAGATCACCTGTTTGGGCTTTCTTATCAATGGCAGCATGACTGCGAGAACTGTAGGGTATCAAGTACTACTAGTATAGACTCAGAAAGATTTATATATTTAACTTTGCCAGACAGTAAATCAGTGTCCTTTAATAAGCTAGTAAAAGCAGCTGATCACAACATGGAGTGTAGCCAATGTAAATCTGAAATGATGTCAACATTATTTATACGAACATATGGCCAGTATGTCATTTTAATGTTCCAACGATGTAGGCCTGATGGAACAAAATTGACAACTTTAATTAAAAATGTTGTGGCTTCGCAGTTGTCAATATCAGGAAGGACTGCAGCAATTATATATCATGACGGTCCTTCAATAACATCAGGACATTACACAGCTTATTTAAAGTCTGGAAACGGCTGGTCATTCTGCAACGATTCTGTTTTAACTTTCAAAAAAAAATTGCCTTTTGACCTTGAAAATTCTTATCTGGTGTTTTTAAAACCAAAATTTTAGGGAAAGAATCTCGGGATGTGCTCTGAGGAATTTCAAGAGGTTCTAATGGCTCCTACACAATTTGGCCTTGAGGATAAGTGTAGTACAGAGACATAAGTTAGTTTTGAGTATTAAATAGTTCCTGGAAAAAAAGAAGATTTTCTTACAGAAAGTGGTGGGCACAGATTAGTTGAAGGACAACAGAGTATTTCCCAAAGCAAACGGTCTTCTTACCATAACACTTGACGTCATGGAAAAATAACTGCACTTTGAATGAGTTCAGAAAAACTGTTTCTTTTTATAAGCTAATTCAAGCAGCCAATCAAAACATGGAGTAGAGGGAATGTAAGTCTGCAATGCTGTCTAGATTATTGGTCCAAACTTTTAATTATAATGTCATTTTAAAAATCCAACTATATAAACCTGATGAAAGTAAGTCTTCAACTTTAATTACAAATGTTGTGGCTACACAGTCGTTGATTTTAGGAAGAACATTTGTAACTTTAGCTATTATATGGCATGATGGTCATTTGAAAAGATCCACTTATTACACAGCTTATTGAAAATGTAAAAAAATTTGCTGTTTCGGAAATTATTGCCATTTGACTACGATACAATGTTGCCTTTTTACTTACAAACATTCTTACTTTCTGTTTTCAGAAACGAGAATTTAGGGTAGGTAACTGGCGTATAATGATTCTAGGGGTTGATATAATTTATCTACTGTTTTATATTGCTTTGTGATTAAAAGTGATGTAGAGAATTAAATAATTGTAGTAGTCATAGACGTAGTGTAAGTCTGCTTCATAGTAAGCAGTATCAGTGTCATAGGAAATGTAGAACATGAGTGAGCAAGAAGGGTAAGATATTACTAGTCCAGGATTGTGAAAGTGATCTTGAACGTTTTGTTTCTGAAAGTTGCGGAAATAGAAAAAGACGGGATTTGCTTACAAGAATTCCAAGAGTTAGAAATGGCTCTTACATAATTTGGCCTTGTGGAAACGTGTGATAGAGAGCGAGAAGTCATTTATTGTATGTAACATATTTCTCAAAACGATGGAGGTTTTCTTTCAGAAAGTGGCGGGCTGAAAATAAAAACAGCACAACCGAGTGTAAGCTGTTCATAGGACATCCTTCGACGTCATGGAAAGTAAGTTACTTTTGAGGAGTTCTGATTTCTGATTGGTTATGTTATATGGGTTTTTTAAACACAATCATTTTGATTGTGTTTTTTTTTCCCCGCTGTTATATGATGAATACCTTCAAGTCACTGTTTTTAGTGAAATTTGATACATTCTGAGAACAGCAAAAATATACCATTTAACATGTATAATTAATTCTGTACTGTTTGTATTTATGATGTACATTTAGAACTGTGTAGGAGGCATGGAGAAGGTGAGGCTTCTGTAAGTGTCAAAGTTGTTGCATACAGTGCTTACATTCTACGTAGTCTTTCATATGATAGACTACATTTCCACAATGAGATACCTAAGCAAAGGAAACACAGGTGATGTGATTGTGGAATTAGCAAAATAAATTGCAAGTTTTCCTATTATATTACCTGTGTTTCCTAACATTACACATCACATTGTGTAGATGAGGTTTAGGCCTGTTCCAGGAGACAGAGGAGGTCTGACATTTGTTCAAGAGTGCAGTGGGCATGACTCACTTCGTTAGTAGGCCTGCACATGTATTATCTCCTCTATACTCTTCAACAAGCCTAAATTTCATCTGCAACCCTGAGTAGGACTTACCTGAAACAAATCTGTGGATAGGTTACACCTTATCAGCATCTAGAAACAATCACTTAAAATGTTAAGGGCAGTTTTATGAAGGCTGTGTGCCTCTTTTATGCCGCTGTTCCGTCACTTTCGTGTAAAAGATGCACCATGTTGCAAGATAGGCCTCAGTTCATTTCCAGCAAGATACCGTCAGTTTAAAATGTATATAATTAGGACTGTGTAGGGGGTATGGAGAAGCTGAGGCTTCAGTAAGTGTCAAAGTTGTTGCATGCAGTGCGTACTCTTTCATATGCTGGACTACATCTGCACAATGAGATACCTAACCAAAGGAAACACAAGTGATGTGATTGTGAAATGAGCAAAAGAAATTGCACGTTTTTCAAATACATTACCTGTGTTTCCTAACATTACAAATCAAATTGTGCAGATGAAGTTTAGGCCTGTCCAGGGAAAAAGAGGAAGTCTGAACTTTATTGGTTGGCCTGCACATGTATTATCTCCTCTGTACTCTTCAACAAGGCTAAATTTGATCTGCAACCCTGAGTAGGCCTCACCTGAAACAAACGTCTGGATAGGACACACCTTATTGCCATCCTGAAACAGTCATTTAAAATGTTAGGAACAGTTTTATGATGATTGTGCACCTCTTTTGCGCTGCCATTGCGACACTTTTGTGAGACAACAGCAGTGCAAAAGATGCACCATGTTCCAAGATAGGCCTCACTTCATCTGCATCAAGATACTGTTAGTTTAAAATGTATATCTTTAGGACTGTGTAGGGGGCCTGGAGATGCAGAAGCTTCTGTAAGTGTCAAAGTTGTTGAAAAACTGTTTGTCCTTCAATCTTTTCCCTTGTCTTTTCTAATTTTTAAATATATGTTTTAATATTTTTCAAATGTTTGTTCTCTCTTTCACAGATTGAAAGTATAAAAATAACAAGTGACTAAGTTAACGACAATTATAAGGTAAATGTTTGTACTCTTTTCGTTTCATTTCTATCTCATTTAACTACTATTAGTTCCACTACTTCATATCTTTAACCCTCACTTTCCTGCCCTTGCTACTTCCCTCATTCCTTTCTCTATTACTTACTTACTCTACTCCTTCCACTCTTTTTCTCAGTCCCTTTTTTCTTATAGTTCCTCACTTTTGTTCACTAACTCCGTCTCTATTACTCTCACTGTCTCTGACTGATCACTCTTTCACTACTTGTTCATTATGCTTTCTCTGTGTAGTTGAAGCACAGTAAGGGGCATATAATCAACACAGCCAATTAAATTACCACTGCTTTTATCGGCAGAAAAGTGCTGCAAAAGCGGCTTTAGCGGCAGTTTTCTGCCGCAAAAGCGGCTTTAGCGGCAGATTTCTGCCAATAAAAGCAGCAAAACTTTTATCGCCTATGTTGATAATATGCCCCTATGTTATTTAGATTTCTTTGCTGTTTCAATCATTCTTTTTCTGTTACTTCTTCTTTTCGGCATTCTCTCTGTTATTCCACATGTTTTAATCTTATTTTGAACATTCACTCATATTCTCTAAGAAACTCTTGTTTGTTATTCTTCTACTCTCCTTTTTTTCCTCACTTCTTTATCTATTTTGTTTTTCACAATTATACCGTCTTAAATCTTTTCTTCAGTAAATAGATCTATTAAACAGTATCTCTAGTTTACTCCCTATAGCTGTCTTTCTTTTAACATAACTGTCTGTTTCCTTCCCTTATACTTACTCTTCTTTTTTTTAAAACATTTTTTTTGGTCCGCTCCCGGTTCGCGTACCGGAGAGCGAACCCGGAAGCGAACTAAGAGCAATAGAGGTTGGCAGAGTTCCAAATATTCTACCAATTTTTTTATAACGGGGAGGTAGTTCTCAAAAGAACTTTTTTTTTATTGTTTTTGTTGTTTTATATTTTTTATATTATTTTTCTGAACATTTTTTTACTTTTTTTGTATTTTCTGAACGGTTTTATATATTTTTTGGTTTTTTTGGGGGGGGAAACGAAAATGATCCATTGTAAAGGGCTCAACAGGAGCAACAAAAAAAAAAGAATGTATTCTCTGGGGCGTTTCGGGCAATCATGATTGTCGATAGCTCTGTTGATTAGAGTGACGCTACTTTCTCTGTAGCAAATCAACTGACTGCAACGCACGCACACTTGTTTGATTTCCCCAAACCTCATTTGTATATTTGGGACCATCTCCCTCGCCTCTGGTCCCGTCACTTCCTGTACAACTGATCATCTGGCCATAGAAGGGGGATTATCTTGCTCGGCACGTAACTGCGCCGCACTGTAGTTGATAGGATGCCACCTACTCATGTGCCGATGCATTGTGTAGTTGCCGTAACTGTACTTCTTCTCGGTCCCTCTGGACAGTCTATCTTTACATATAAGGCAAGTTACGTACCGTGCATTGACTTTTTTGTGGCCCCGGGGATATGTAAAAAATTGCCAAATATAATTTTCTTTGACATGAGACCTCCTGGGCTCCTCACGCAAAAAATGCCTCTCTTCCTGCTCTTCCTCTTCTTCCTCTTCTTCCTCTTCTTGCTGAATGATAACTTCAGCAGGTGGTCCTCTCTTCCTTGGATGTGTTGGAGGTGGTGGGGAAGAACCAGCTGAAGCTACTAATGAAGCCATTGCTCACTGATCACAAAGGGTCTTTCTCTCACAAAGATGAAAGTCAGAGTGAGGAAAGAAGGAGGGGTTTTCATCATTTGGGAAAAACAATAGTTCTAAACCAATGAAAAGTGTTAATTTTAGATCACATGACCTAGTCTTACATCATTAGGAAACCAAAAGTGAAATGAACCAATGAAAAGTGTTATTACCAAGTCACATGACCTGTTGTGTTTACGTTACGCGCTTTGTGCCGCGTCCCAGATCGCTTCCGGGACGCTGCGCTTCGCGCCTCGCTTCGCGTACCGGTTCGCTTCCGGGTACGCTAACGTGGCGCGTCATATGACGTATCACGCGACAACGCGATACGTCACGCTGACGCGACGCGTCACGATGTTGTTTTCTAACACGGCAGTTGCGCAAACGGAACGTTTACCAGTTCGCCGACCGGGTCGCGGCACCAAATTGAGCTAACGGGAAGCTAACCAGTTCGCGGACCGGGAGCGAAAAAAATAATATTTTTTTTTTAAATTGTATTAAAAACATGTAAAATATATTTTTTGATTTAAAGAAAAATACATTTTAAAGCTTTTGTTATTTGCTATTAAAAAAACCATTGAAATTCACTGAAAAAACCATAGGTTATAGACCATATATATTTAGGAATTAGCATTTACAAAACCTTGAAAATTCACTGAAAAAACCATAGGTTATAGACCATATATAGTTAGGAATTAGCATTTAAAAAACCTTTTTTTACTCACACAAAACCATTGAAATTCCATATATAGTTAGTTGTACTAACTATATATCGCGCACCCGCAATCCACTGCTGATCATGTCACATATTACATCATTCATGACATGGTCAGTGACATCACTGATGACATCACTGATGACATCTCAAATGACATCACTGATGACATCACTGATGACATCTCAAATGACATCACTGATGACATCACTGATGACATCTCAATTGACATTACTGATCACATCACTGATGACATCATTCATGTGATAATACGATGAACCTCTTCAGACTTTAATATAACCTTAGATAAACTCAGTGTAAACAGACACTCACAGACTGTCACTCATCCATGGAGTTACTCACACACCTACTCAGTCATGCAAAGAATCAATCACACCTCCATTTTCTCAACTATACAGTTATACACACCTTACTTATTCAAACATATACTAACACATATTTACTCTCTTATACAATCCCTGATACAAGTTCACAATGATCCATACAGCCACTCACACATTCACTAGCTCTTATGCACAGTTATTTATATATGTCAACTCTCACATGTACTGTGTTTTATATATGTACTTACTTTGACATGTAGCACTGAGATATCCATTCACTCACCAATACACTCATGCACACAGTCAACCGCCCATACAGCTGTTTCCACATGCACTTGTGAACCCATACATCTAGTGAATCAACTGCTCACACATCTATGCACAGAGCCATACACCTCCCAGCCACCCACACACACACTCAGTCTCCCATACAAATACTTGGGCAACCAATCAATAACCCATATACTTACTCATATAGCTACTGATCAACACATGCAGCAGTTTACAGAACAACAAACATAATGATGCACAAATTAAGACAGTTCAGTCACTAACCCATGCACTCAGTGAGACATATTTAACCACTCACTCATACAGTCAGTCATGCACCTACTAAATCCTTCATCCAGACACTTCTACATCCACTCATTCTTCAATATGTAAGACATATTTTAACTTTACAGAAATACACAGTCACTGGATGTTGTCATCAGTGATGTCATTTGATATGTCATCAGTGATGTCATCAGTGATGTCATTTGAGATGTCATCAGTGATGTCATCAGTGATGTCATTTGAGATGTCATCAGTGATGTCATCAGTGATGTCACTGACCATGTCATGAATGATGTAATATGTGACATGATCAGCAGTGGATTGCGGGTGCGCGATATATAGTTAGTACAACTAACTATATATGGAATTTCAATGGTTTTGTGTGAGTAAAAAAAGGTTTTTTAAATGCTAATTCCGAACTATATATGGTCTATAACCTATGGTTTTTTCAAGGAATTTTCAAGGTTTTGTAAATGCTAATTCCTAACTATATATGGTCTATAACCTATGGTTTTTTCAGTGAATTTATATATGCATGGCTTTACTCCTACTGTAAAAAAAAAACTTTGATACTAGCGAATGCACTACTCTATGTTTCACCCTATAACTCTCTCAATATATCCTCTATCTCCACTCTCTGACTCATCCCAAACTGGATTCTATTACAATGATCAAATACAATCCTTTCTAGACTCTACCCTCCTCTAGCCCTTCTTGGATCACCCCGATCCTCATTTTACTTCTATGGTCCCCCAAACAACCCTTTCAAAATTCTTCTCTCATGTATTCCTCCTTTGACTCATCCCAAAACTCATTTTACTACTATGAGCTCACTCATACATTTCTAGAGACTCTTACCTCCTCTATCTCTCCTTTTGCTTATTCCAAACCTCATCTTACTACTATGATATCCCAATAGATACTTTCTATTCCTCCATTATCATTTTCAATCCCACTAAAAGACTCACATGTCCAAGGCTATCCACCAATAATCTGTTTTGGGTTCTGTGGTACTCACTGAAAAGCGCTTCACAGCCTCGTCATGAAGTACGCGGTATATAAATACAATTACAATAAGTTTGCCACCCATAAGCAAGGACAGAACTATGACATTCCTTCGCAGAATATACTTTGTGACAGATTACCACCTCTGGATGTCCTGCCCAGTGTTTTGAAGAGAGTCCCTCGAGACTGGTCTCTTTTATATTGCAGTACAAATACGTGGCTTCCCCTGTCAGAGGGGGAGACTCCTCTGCGCACTGCTTCAAAGACAAAGTCTTAATATTTCTGCTCTGGACCCTGGCTAGGGTTTACACAACAATCGATTTGCCAATGAATGTGAGGTTGCTTCATTTCTGTGTTTATTTCTTTTCATTCAGTGGATTGTATAACTCATTCCATTTCATGGTTATAATACATGGTACATCCTCATGTCAACCGAAAATATATCAAGTGTCCCCATGCATTTCGGGCTTTCTGTCAGTCCTTCATCAGGGGATTACTCTACAAGTCAAAAAAATGAATGTCCATCAGTAAACTGAAGTATAGCTACATCGTTCATACATGGCGTGCTGCATTGTGCAAATGAATAGAGTGCTCGCTAAACGTGCAATTATTATATGGCAGGGTGCCTGAGGTGAGAGTTTTCAGGTTACGAGTATCCGGAATGTGGTCTGGAGTTGCAGGGTTGGGCGTGCTCGGTGCTCAATGGTGTTTTAAAGGCGGGTGCACAAACTGTTCAGAAACGGGGTGAAAACATACTAGGATAGTGCTCAAAATTGGGTGTTCAGAACGTGCCATGGGTACTAGCGGGTGAAACATGCATATAAGTTACAGGTCCATACTACGGGTACTTACTCGGGACTGTGAGCGCTGTCGCATACGTCCGTGGGGATGCAGGCGTGTGGCGGGTTAGTACGCGAGGTAGTTAAACAGATGTTAGTATGCGTGAACACTGTGGAAGGACTAATCCGTAAGCAGTGTAAACGGACGCCATATTGGAGTGCTGAAGTTTTATATTGCAACAACACTTGTAATGACATGCCAACAGAACCAGCCCAATACCGGTTAGGACATTTGTAGACTGAAGGGAGAGTCTCCTTTCTATTACTGTTCAATTCTTTGATGTAATCGCTGTTGTGCAGACACAAGACCTGGATGAGACTTACTTTCCTCCCAGGCTTCGCGTTTTCACACTCACCTGTAGATGCTTGGTAATGCATGTCCATGTCCCATGACACTGGCAACACGCTGGGTATGTCCCGGTATATGTTATGTTAGTATGTATTTGTAGAGCGCACGTTCACCCTGGGGTTTCTTGGCACTGTGTGCCGCTGGGGAACCCGTCCTGGCTTTCCCTGTGAGATGGTCCCTGTTGGGCATCCCCAAGGTGAAGCCAGGCATCCCCGGCAGCGAGGGGGCCGTTGTGGAGATTAAGCAAGCTATTGCCCAGAGTTGCAGCGTGGGACCCATGGTTAGAGAGGCACCGAGGCGAGATTTATCGAGCCTGCTGACATTGGTCCCGTACCCTGCCGCGTCGGGAATTGAACCCTGGTCCCAGGCCGACCTCTGCTTCTGGGTCTGCCGCCTCTAACCGGTGAGCCACACTTCTCCACATATGCACAGCACATGGGTTCGGTTCAGCACGCTGGAATGCGTCAGACCCGTGATTGAAACAAGGAGGTGCTTAAGAGTATATATTGGAGCCCTGAACAAAAGCCGTTCAAATTCAAGCCTCAGAGGACCCAAAATTGGTATGAGGCAGCATGAGTACCCTTGATGTTATGTTATGTTATGTTATGTTAGTCCCTTTTTTATAGCGCACAAATCACCTGGGGGCATCTCGGCACTTAACTCTAGAACAACCCAAAAAGCAGAAAGCACGGAAGGTAGGAGAGCGTTAGAACAGTAGGGCCTTAAGATGTTTCCTAAACATCAGATAGGAGGGGGATTCCCGCAGGGACAACGACAGACTCTTCCAGTATTTAGGTGCAAGGCATGACAAAGCCATGCCCCCAGATCTGCGGAGTCTGGAACGAGGTACCACCAATAACTGTTTGAGGCTTGATCTCAAAGAGCGTGAAGGGATGTATCTTCCCAGTTTCTTCTGAAAATACTCAGGACCTTGCCCCTGCAACGCACAGTAAGTAAGGCAGCAAATCTTAAAAAAAGACCTCTGTTTTATAGGAAGCCAATGAAGCCTTCTCAATAGAGGTTGCGAAGGGGTGCCAGATGGCAGATCCATGACCAGTCTAGCTGCCGTATTTTGAATAACCTGTAATTTTTTCAGGGAGGTGGTTCCCACCTCTGCCAGCAGCGCGTTCCCGTAGTCGATGCGACTCAAGACCAGGGCTTGCGTGACTGTTCTACGATGTTCTAGGGGGATTAAAGGGAGGATTTTTCTAAGTAATCTGAGCATATAATAGCAGGCGCCAGATACCGTAGTCACATGGTCCTGCATATTTAAGGATTGATTTAATTTAATGCCCAAATTATTTACGCAAGGTTTAGGCGTAGGGGGCGAGCCCAGTTCTGCCGGCCACCAGTCACTGTTCCACATTGCTGAGGCTTTTCCTAGGAGCATCAGCTCCGTCTTGCTCGGGTTCAACTGGAGACAGTTGTTATTCATCCAGTTAGAGATTGCAGATAGCCCGGTGGCAAAGCGGAGCCTATCCGCCTCAACATGTGGTCCGATGTTAAATAATAGCTGGGTATCATCGGCGTACGATATTATTTCAAACCCCAGGGCCTCTGCCACCCTGGCCAAAGGGCCATATAGATATTAAAGAGGGTGGGGCTAAGGCAGGAGCCCTGGGGCACCCCTTATCCAATGATGTTCTTTCGGATTGATAAGGGCCCATTCGGACTGATTGTCAACGGTCTGCCAAAACATTTCTTAGCCAATTAAGGGCAAGGCCCTTGATACCACAGGAGCTTAGTCTCTCCACAAGCCTATGGTGAGAGAGGGTATCAAAGGCCGCGGAGAGGTCCAACAGTATCAAAATAGCCGAGCCTCCTGCGTCCACTATTGTTCGAAGGGAGTCAGTCACCGCCACAAGGGCCGTTTCCGTGCTGAACCCCCGCCGGAAGCCGGACTGCGAGGGGTCCAGGATGTTATTCGCCTCTAAATAGCTATTTAATTGCCTATTAATCAGGCTTTCTAATATTTTACCCAGAAGAGGGAGCAAGGATATTGGACGATAATTGCTCAACTCTTTCGGGTCACCCGTAGATTTTTTTAGAATAGGACGAACATGAGCCTCCTTCCAGGATACTGGGATAATTCCTTCCCTCATGGAAAGATTAAACATCTCCTGGACTGTGGGGGCCAAACTATGGGATAGAAGCGACATAATTTTAGGTGGACAGAGATCTGTCGGAGAGCCTGATTTAGCAGAGGCCAACGCCATCTGTGTCTCAGCAAGAGTGACTGGCTCAAAACAATCTAAGGAACAGTCAGATCTAATAACATCTTCGTCAGGAAACCTGTCACCAGTCATAGTTACCAGCTTGTCGGTGGAGAAGTTTGCATAGATTTTTTCAATTTTGTCAAACAAAACTCTGCTAAAGAATTACAGAGTTCCATTGACTCTATAGTGGGTTGTTTGCACACCGTCGGTTCCACAAAGTCTTTTACAACATCGAAAAGGGCTTTGGCTGAGTTCTTAGAGAGCTCAATGAAGCAAGTCTCGGGATATATTTGGGAGGGGGTGTGCTGCAGAATTTTACAACCACAACTAACTATAGCGCTCTTCCTTCTCAATCTCCCAGTGCAAGACTACAGGGATTGTCCTCCCTTGAGGACTTTTGGAGCTATAAGCCATTGATTAACAGGGTTAGGTCACTACGACTGCTGTTGAAGCATGCTTGTGTGCATGAATTTATATTACACATGGTGTGTTGGATTTTTAAGTGTGATGTGTGCCTCAATATGAGTGTTAGTGTGCAGGGATTTCACGTGTGTGCATGCCTTGACACACAAAACCCAGCATGTTGTGGTACTTAGAATTTGATGTATAAAGGCATAATTATGTGTCAATCTGATAAATGATAATTTACCTCTGGGTTTTACTCTCATTGTAGAAGTATAGAGGAACATTTTCTGAAATCTGGTTTGTAGTAACGTGCATGCTTGTCAGAGAATTTAATAGTGTTGCACCATTAGAATACTAGATAAGGGGTAAAGCATACCATAGTAGAATAGAAATTAGACTGATTTTGGTTGTGAAGAAAACCCATCAACCCTCAGGTGCATTTAGTGTGGCTGATACATGTCAACCCAATCCTGATGTTTGAGCCATAATACTCAGTCACTTCAATTTTATTTCATTGTTAATCTTGCCAAGGGTACTCAGATTAAAAGCACAATATGGAGGAACCTGCAGGCAAGTTAAACTAACCTCATCCCTGTTTAGAAAGTGCTCTGCTTACAAAGTGCATTGAGCTCACCCACTCACACTAGGGGTCCGATTACAATGTTGGTCGGAAAACCTCCGACCAACAGGTGGAACCTTCCCGACCTTTCAGTTGGTGGCTGAGGTGTACCTAAGGTACCCCTATGTAAAACCCTGCACTGTGTGGCAGGCACCAAGGTGCCAGAAACAGGGTGCTGGGTTTTACACACACACACCCATTTCCCCGTAGGAGCTTGTGTTATGGCCGGTTTATGGCCGTAACACAAGCTCCCCTAGGGAACCATGGGAATCCGACCGAATAGTGGGGTATATTCACAACAATAGGTGCTAACCAGTTTTTGCGTTAGTTGGCGGCAATTTTTTTAATGCAATCTATCACCAAAAACTATAGCCCTGTTATCAACGTATTTACAATACGTCGCTACATGGTGATAGTATCAGCTAACCAAAAACTTCTCCTAACACTAGCGTCAAGACGATAAAAAAATTGACTTTAGCGAGAGAAAAGTGACGAAAGGCCAATTAGTGGCAAAACAATTCACGTTAGTCAGTCTAGCATCACTTTTCAGCCTCAAGAGGCAAAAATAGCCTATCAATACACCTCTTATGAAAAAAATAAAAAATAAAAACATTGGAATGCAGAATGGAGGAGCCAGGGTCAAGTTCAGGCCACGGGGGTCGGTTCAGGACCAGGCCTGTGGGTGCGCCTCTTCATCTGCCGCCACTCACTGGGGTACTGGGGAACACGGAATATAGTTGCCACTGTTGGATTGGAGGTGGTGAAGGGGTGGTGCTAGCTTTCCTCGCCCCCTGGTAGTGAGCTCTTGGGTATATGGGGATTTCCATCGGTACCACCCGAAGGAAGATTCCTGTCTAGCATACACCTGTCTGGAGGAGAAGGCCCGGCTGGCCACACTGCACTGCACCGTATGTCATACATAGTGCTTGGTAGTCTGGTGCAATTATGGCCCTCCTGCAGGCAGGGTCATCAGCATCATTTGGCTGCTCCTCTGTGTTGGTGAACCGAGCAGCTGGTGATTTCTGGCTGCTGGGGCAGGTTTCAGTGGACAGCAGCCTGTGGTCTAAACTAGACTCTGTACCTCTTTTGAACAAACAAGCACTTCCATTGATGGCCACATAGACAAAATCACAGCTGACTTCATCCTGGACCGTGCAGATCACCACAAGATTACAAGGTACACAACATTGAGCAAGAACTGGTCAAAGTCCCTCAGAGTACCCTGAGCGCAGAGAATTTGGTTGGACGCTCCCGGCATAACAACATGAGGGTGTTGGGTCTGCCTGAGGGAGCAGAAGGGGCTTATGCAGTGGCATATACTCAGACATAGTTGCATGAGCTACTGCCACCAGGTGCACTCTCACCATTCATTATTGTGGAGCAGGCCCATCCAGTGCCGGTGAGCCGCACGCTTCCGGGGACAGGTCCTAGACCCTTTCTCCTCCACCTGCTACAGGGATCGTGACCCTGTCCTGAGAGAGGTTTGAAAGCTGTGGGAGGTGAAAGTGTATAGCGCCACAGTTATTTTCTTCTCTGACTACGCAACAAGGGTACAGAGACAGAGGGGCTTGTCTCTAGTGGCTAAGCAATACTTCCGAGAGTTGGGTCTCAAATACTTCCTCCTCTACCTGTAAAGGTGCACATCGATCTCAGATGTTGACACGCAAATCATTGGCGCCGCTGTACTGTGCTGGAACTGGCTGCTATCTACTGGTCGCCGGGTGCTGCGGACAGTGAGTGAAGGGTCTGCACAAAAAGTTATCATTCGTGGAGCCAGTTACACTGGGAGGCATAGGAGGAGCAGGCATCCCCGCTACAACTACAAGCCACCCCCAATCTGCAGCAGGTTGTACAAGAGAGGCGGAAGGAGCTGCATGTGACTCCGACGATGCACGATCACACTCAGAGATAGGATCCTAACACTTTCCCTGAATGCTCCCCCAGCGACGTGGGCTCCACGGCGACGTGGTCATCTGGTGCAGAGTCCTTGCATCCCGGCATGTGACTCCTCAGACCGCAGATAACCTAATTTAATGTTAATTCGTTGTTCGTCTCCCCTTCTTCCACGGTTACAGACAGCACCCAGCACTGGAGAGTCTCTGGCTTTCGGCTGTTTCTAGTCTCCAGCTTCCTGTTGCTGAAGTTCCGGTCTACCAAGGTCAGCACTTAGGGGTGATCAGGTCCAGTTGTAACCCAAAGCAAATGGAGCAGTTATCCAGGAGAGAGATGCATGTTAGGGGTGGTGGTGGTGGTGGTCTCTTTGATGCTCTGAGCTGCAATGGCATGAGGTCCATAATGTAATTGACCTTGCAAAGCATGAATTGTGGGAGTTCCTCGATAATCCTAGCTGCACTCTTGCAACGCTGTGACATCACATGTTTGACATTCTGGTTGCGCAATGTGCCACTGCACGTTTACAAGACCACGCAAAGCCACTTGGTTTGGCTTTTCATGAACTTGTATATATGTGCCCCTTTTACACATTACACAGTGTGTAAGGGGCGTTCCATGTAGTGGCAGCCAGCATGGCTCGCAAGTGGCAGGGTGAGGGTGGGTGCAGGGTGTTTCGTGCAGGTCACCTGGGGTCACGGGGGTCATAATTGCGGAAGGGTGCATACTATAAATGACAAATTAAAAACAATATATAAATTAGCTTGCCGCCGGGTCCCGCATCTCTGCTCCTAATCTCCCCGAGAAACAGCAAGCACAGCCAGGCCCCACTGACCAATCACAATGCTTCAAGGCAGCGTTGTGCTTGGTTTTGAGCGCCTTGTTTCGATGCTTAACCAGGAAATAGAGGCCTGGGCATGTTCTCCACACAGCTGTAATGCAGCCTGCATGGGGAACAGGAAAGTATGCATGACTGCTTTTGGCCAAGAGGCCCAATCAAACATTCAGTCATTGCGCACTTAGGAGTGGGCAAACAACTCATTCGCAGAACAACCCTGCCCACCTGCAAGGCAGCACAAACATAAAATATTATGACTGGAAGATATTGTAATTTTATGTTACTACTTCTCACAAAGCTTGAAAGCAGTGGGGCGATGCTCCTCTGCCATGGCAGAGGAGCCGCCATTGGTTCAATGGGTGTTGCTGTGAGCATTCCCACACCAAACCTATGGAATCTGAAGCTTTTCCAGGTTTACTAGAAACCGTAAACCTTCAGAATGCGGCAGAATCTAATACCACCCCAAGGGTGATGTTTGGGAGGTGCTATGAGGATAAACGTTTTCATTCCTCATCTTTTTTCACTTTTTCTATGTGCGCAGCACACAGTAAAAACGGAAATACCCTAGGTGTCCCTTCCTGCACAACATCAATCAACTCTGCAAAACAGTCACACCTATACTATGGCGCAAGGGTGCCTGTGTTGGCACCTGGCACAAGGGTGCCTGCATTGGTGCATGGCAGCGATTTTGCATCAACATAGGGAAAAAATACAGGGGGGTTTCTTCATGAGCCCCTTCCGACAGTTTAACACAGCCAGTGCATCATTTCCTTGACATACTTGCAGCGTGAATTGGGCACCACATTGTGCCATATTTACAAAGTGACACATCTAGGCATGTGAGTGACCTTGTAAAGCCCTGTGCCACATTATACCGGCATCAGGTATGATGAGTAAGGAGGTATGATGTGTGCAGGGTGTACGTTCCCACGCAACAAAGCCTCGTAGGAGTGGCACAGTGAAATCTATCAGATTTCCCTGCGACAATTTTGGTACGGCACTGTGTCAAAAACATACGCCTGCCTCATGGCAGGCATAAGGGTGACTCAGTGCCATTGGAATAGGCTGGCCCCATTCGTTGATGGAGTTGCATCATGCTTGCGACATAACTGCAGCAATGCGTGACTTTATCACTGACAGTTACATGAGGATTACAGACATATCTGTCATTGATTGTGACATAGAGCATACAGCAAATACGGCGCAGCCATGGTGTCGCAAGGAGGGCGCAGTGAAAAGTGTCCAATCACTGTTTAATCGCAGTGATGCAACACTTTTCATGAATAGAGGTAAGGAATGCGCCCTATCTTATTGATTGGGCACATTCCTGACGTTTGGTTTTGGAGCGGGCAGTGTAGCTATATTCCTTGCAGCGCTGTCCAGCACCAAGGCATCTTATATGTGGACCCAAGTATTTGCACCAATTTTAAAACCAGATATTTTCTGGTCTTAAAAACTGCCTCTAATTTGAGTTACAAAGGGGGAGGGGAAAAAAGGAGAGACCACAGCGAGCCGGTAGGGTGAAGTAAATCAAATTATAATATCCGTAAGTAGTTAAGAAGCACTACAGTACATGATTATACAATTACCATAGCAAACAGGGTAGGCACTGAGCGTGCTGGTGCAGGTGAACGGCGCAGTGACATAAGGGTGCGAAAATCAGCGTGAATGGCGAGAGTGGATAAGATTAAGAAGGTCAAATATTCAGTTTATATACAGTGTTTATATACAAGTTAGTCAGATAATTAGATTTACCACAGTAGCGCCTCAGTTCTAAGCCGGGTAGTTGACTGCTTTTCAACCTGAATGATTCCAGGTCATCATCAGGACAATGGTCATTAGTTTAAGGGTAGTGCTCTGGTCAAGCGAGCGTAATAGCGATCGAGAGGTAATCAAGGTCTGCGGGTCAGCAGGGCAGTAAGTAGGTGCCAGGTTCAAATTCCAGGAACGAGGAGGGTAAAGAAGGATCAATACCAGGTACAGCCCGGTTTCTGGGCTATGAGTGTGGTTTTTGAGGATCAATTTGGCAGTGCGACGTCAGGGAGGTTGGTCGCCTTGGTTTAAGGTCGCTGCTACAGTGGAGTCCTTGGAATTAGCAAGGTGTCCAGGGGACTGAATCAAGGCAGAGGGGTCAGCCTCTGCGGTGCTGGCGGGATAAGTGAAGCGTCCGATCCAGACTGGAATTTCATTGTAAATATTGCAAAGTGTGATTAGCAGCAGTTTTTTCACAGGAACGCCTACCTTGAATCTCATTTTCGTTAAGTTCTGGTAACAGAACAGGCAATCTTAAAAATTCACATTTACACTAGAAATGTGCCGCTAACCGCAGTTAGTGGCACTTTGAAAATAAGGCGATGAAAAAGCAGCCGTAACGTCAAAAAATTGGCGCTATGATTTTTATTTATATTTTTCTGAAAATAAAAGGAAATACATAAAATATGATTATTACATCTGCCCCAATCCTCTTATCTCTTGCCATCTGTTCCTAATCTGATAACCTCATGGCCCATTAAACGTACCTTCTAAAATAATGAAGAATAAAAATATTTCTCCTGGTTACACCACTCCTGAGGAGGAGTAGTATTTTGATGCATTCCCAGGTTTACGAGTAATGGGTATCTGGTAATAAGCCAAAATCCTTGGGTGGATCACAAGGATGACACATCTCTTTAATAAATATTCCCCTCAGTATTTAAAACATTTTGAAGATAGCATTCACGGCAAGATGGTTGCCTAATAAGGCTGTTATAAGTTTTTGACTTCAAATTTCTAAAATCCAACTCACAAATTCTCATCCAGCTCTGTCAGAAAACATCACTAAACAGACTTTTAGAGTGTAGGTTTATAATCCACGGATTTGAATACAGCTTTCGGTAGCCTAGTGCAGTGTTTCCCAAACTGGGGTCCGTGGACCCCCAGGGGTCCGTGACACATTTCCAGGGGGTCCTCAGGCAGCAGTTTTAAAAGCACTCCAAAATTCCTTGTAGAATTAGCAGTTTTCAAGCAACAATAAAAGTGTCAAGATAACACCAGTGATTAGTGTACCTGCTGGAGAGAGAGATGGGAGTTTTGTCCAGTGGCAGGTTTGACTCATCTTAGGTAGCACAGAGGGTAAATATAACTGCTGCTAAGAACATGCATTAAAAAAAACAGTATTTTATGTGCATAGGTCAGTGCATTACTTCTTTTAGCACAGATATTCTTGTGTTACTCTGCAGCTCATAAGAGACAATTATAATCAAGCACAGTGACCTACATATTGTTATCAAAGAACTGCTTACACACTGCTACTTATGTGTTTTCCCAGTCTTTCATTATCCTGATGCTGCTAAATGTTTTTTTGGGTGGAAATACATTTTTAATGTTAAAGTCAATGCTAACCACTGTATTAGGTTCTGAATCCTAAGTTTTTGTTTTTCCAGACCAAGCACTCTTTTTTTTTTTTTTTATTCTTTTTATTAGAACCAAAACACATTTAAACAGTGACCGAAATGCAGAAATCACAGTAGCAAAGTTCGGACAATGACTTCTGAGCGCTCAATAATACATTACAAATATTAGAAAAACAGGCCTAAGAATTCTCCAGGTCCACAGTTATCGGCTCCAATTCAGGGGGTTCACAAATATCTCCACGATAGGCGTTCCATGCGCTCCATATCTTGACCCATTTTCGGGGTCGCCCCCTAGAAACATACACAGACTTCTCACGAAACATACACCAATCAAGATCTTCCATCCATTTCCCAACCCTGGGTGCCCGAGCCGCCCCCCAAAGCTGCGCAATGTTGCGTTTGGCAATGGCACACGCCAGAGTCACCCACACCCTACCATGAATCGGCAGGTCTGTGGGTTCCCACACATTTAGCAAACATCACCGTGCCTCAGGGTCAACTCGCGTCTCCCACACTTCACTCATCTTAGCATGTATACGGTTCCAGAACTCCCGGACCTCCTGGCACTCCCAAAGAATGTGTATGAACGACCCCGGCAGCCCACATCCCCTGCGGCACGCAGGAGATTCAGTCAATCCCATCCTCTGCAGGCCCAGGCCCGTCACATAGGAGCGATGCAAGATCCGAAGCTGGATCAATCGGAGCCTCATTGGTACTGCCACCTCCTTAGGGGATGCCACCGCCTCCCTCCAATCCTCATCATCTAGGACAAGACCATCGGCGACCCACTGCTCGCGAAGGCGCACCAGCG
Organism: Lissotriton helveticus; assembly: GCF_964261635.1. Lineage (NCBI taxonomy): Eukaryota > Metazoa > Chordata > Amphibia > Caudata > Salamandridae > Lissotriton > Lissotriton helveticus. The sequence goes on from NC_136069.1 coordinate 713,156,552, forward strand.
GGTCCTCCGAATGATTAACCAATTTACGGTACGTGAGGGAAATTGCTTTGGTAGGTAATAGGACGTCAAGCAGGCGATCCTCCAGAGGGGAAGCCTCCGGCAACGCCTCTCCGCTAGGCACCACTGCATTCAATGCATGACTAATCTGTATGTAGCGAAACCGCTCTGTGTCACACAACTGGTACTTGGCCTGTAGCTCCTCAAAGGTCAAAATTCTGTCTTTGCCCCATATATCCAGAATCTGCGAAATGCCAATTAGATCCCACCGATCAAACCTCTTCGACTTCCAGAGCATCCCAAGCTTTTCAGAGCTCCACAGCGGCGTAGACAAAGTCAAACGTCCAGCCCATCAAAGGGCACCATTAGCCTCGCGCCACACTCTCGTGGAGCACAAGGTAGGCCCCTTCAGCGGGAAACGGCCACATCGGGCGTACAAAACTCGAGTGAATTCACCCCCCGGCAGCTGGCCACGATCCATTGCGTGATCCGGGTCACTCGGGAGCCATATATCGCGTGGTTAATGGGAGCCAGCTGCGATGCCCAATAATATTTGCGGACATTTAGCAAGCCGATCCCACCATCGTACCAGGGCAACATCAATTTGGAAAGAGCTATACGTGGCCTTCCCTCCCACAGAAGGCCGTGCTGAAGTGACTCTATCTTGCGGAAATACGAGGGGGGCACAGGATCAAAAGAGTTCTGAAGAGCATATCAAAAGCGCGGAAGGGCCATCATTTTAAAAAGGGTAGTGCGACCCAGCATGGGGAGAGGCAACGCCCTCCAACGCACCGTGTCCGCCAGAAGCCTGACCAAAGGGGACAACAAATTTAGACGATGGCGCACTGTGGGGTCTAGGGAGATATGGATCCCCAAGTAACGAAAGCTAGTCGATTCCACCCTCACGGGACAGTTCCCGGGCACCCTAGGCGGATCCCCGCTCAGTACAAACAACACCGACTTTGCCCAGTTGATAAAGAAGCCAGAATATCTGCTGAAGATGGCGTAAACATCCATAAACACTATCAATGAAGCCCTGGGGGAGGTCAGGTACAACAGGATGTCATCCGCGTGAAGCGAAATCTTGTCTTCCCACTCCGAGGTCCAACGCAACCCCTTTATCGAGCGGTCCCAGCGCACCCAGGCTGCAAGGGACTCCAGAGCAAGAGCGAACAGCAACAGTGAAAGGGGGCACCCCTGACGAGTGCCACCCCCGAGAGAAAAATCACCAGATCTGTGGTTGTTCACAACGACTCGTGACAAGGGAGCAGAGTAAAGGAGGCGGACCCAGCCGATGAAGCCGGGGCCGAATCCCAATTTGGCCAGCACCGCGAAAAGATAGGGCCATTCCACTCGGTCGAAAGCCATAGTGGTGTCCAAGGACAGCAAGATGGCAGGCTCATGAATATGGGCGGCACTGGCCAAAACACAGTGGAGGCGCCTAAGATTGAGAGCAGTATTTCTCCTAGGCATAAAGCCAGATTAATTGGGATGTTCCAGGGTAGAGATAACCTTCACAAGCCTCGCGGCGAGTAGTTTCGCCAACACCTTAGGTTCCACAATTAAAAGCGAGATTGGGCGGTACGAAGAGCATTCCAACCGAGGCTTACCCTCGTTATGGATGACGACAATATTGGCCACACGCTGGTCGTAAGGCAACTGACCACACTCCAAGCTCTCTGTAAACATGCCCTTCAAATACGGAGCAAGTCTATCGGCGTGGGGTTTAAACAATTCTATCGGAAGACCGTTAGGGCCGGAGGCCCTACCAGAGTGTACACCCCGAATGGCCATTGCCACCTCGTCGTTGGTGAGAGCGGAGTCCAGGTAATTCCTATCATCTTCCGACAACACTGGCAAGATAATGTCACGTAGCATATCTGAGTTATCAGCCTCAGAAAACACACCCGCGGAGGTATAACTCTCAGCGTAATAATGGGCAAACTCCTCTACAATCAACTGGGGGTCCGACGTGTCCACAGAGCCCGCGAGGTGATGCTCCGGGACCAGCTTAGAGCCCCAGTCGCCCTTCTCCAGCCAAGCGATGAGTTTCCCGGCCTTGTCTCCGTGCTCGTAAATCCTATCCTGAGTGGTATCGAGCTGCGCCCTAGCGGTGTCACGAGTTAAAGTTTTGTATTCATCCCGGAGCAGCCCAAGGCGGTGATCCTGGATGTCGCGTTCGCCAGCCATCTATCAATCCAGAAACCGAGAGAAAGTCAGGCAACCACTTGCGGGAGGGCAACAACGCGCGGGAGGGGAGTCTATCCAATTCCCCATCCATAACTGCGTTAAAATCACCATGAGGCCCATGGGAAAAGCAAGGAACATCCGACCCAAATCACAAAATGTATCAGCCTGCAGTGACGGGGGGACATAGACAGCGGACCCCACCGATCTCAAAAACTACCGCCCCATCTCGCTCCTCCCTTTTCCTGCTAAAGTCATCGAGAAGATCGTCAACAGACAGCTGACCGCCTTCCTCGAGACGAACGGATCCCTCGACCCCTCGCAGTCCGGCTTCAGAGCCAACTACAGCACCGAGACCGCCCTCATCGCAGCCACCGACGACATCCGGACTCTGCTCGACAAGGGGGAAACAGTGGCCCTCATCCTCCTGGACCTCTCCGCTGCGTTCGACACGGTCTGCCACCGCACCCTAGTCCAGCGCCTCATCAACATCGGTATCCAAGAGAAGGCACTGGAGTGGATCATCTCGTTCCTCACCGGAAGAACACAAAGAGTCCGCCTCCCCCCGTTTCGCTCCGAGGCCACCGAAGTCATCTGCGGCGTCCCGCAAGGATCTTCACTCAGCCCCACCCTCTTCAACATCTACATGAAACCTCTCGCAGCCATCGCACGCCAGCACAACCTCAATATCATCTCTTACGCCGACGACACCCAGCTGATCCTCTCCCTCACTAGAGACCCCGACACCGCCAGAACCTGCCTACACGAAGGGATGAAAGACGTCGCCGAGTGGATGAAGGACAGCCGCCTGAAACTGAACTCGGACAAGACGGAAGTCCTCATCCTGGGATCTTCGCCCTCCGCCTGGGACGACTCCTGGTGGCCCCCAGCCCTGGGCACCGCACCCAATCCAACCGACCACGCACGCAACCTAGGCTTTATCCTGGACCCCTCCTTCTCGATGACCAGACAAGTCAACGCCGTCTCCTCATTGTGCTTCAACACCCTGCGTATGCTTCATAAGATCTTCCACTGGATCCCGACCGAGACCAGGAAGACTGTCACCCAGGCACTCGTCACCAGCTGACTGGACTACGGAAACGCCCTCTACGCCGGAACCACAGCCAAGCTACAGAAAAGACTCCAACGCATCCAGAACGCCTCCGCCCGACTCATCCTGGATGTCCCCCGACACAGCCACATCTCCAGCCACCTGAGGAACTTGCACTGGCTCCCCGTCGACAAGAGGATCACGTTCCGGCTCCTCACCCACGCACACAAGTCTCTCCACGACCTGGGCCCCAAGTACCTCAACGACCGCCTGACCTTCTACACGCCCACCCGCCAGCTACGGTCCACCAGCCTCGCCCTCGCAGCCGTACCACGCATCTGAAGAGCCACCGCCGGAGGAAGATCCTTCTCTTACCTGGCTGCCAAGACTTGGAACTCCCTCCCCATCCACCTTCGGCTGACCCAGGACCATCTCTCCTTCAGGAAACAACTCAAGACCTGGCTGTTCGAGCAGTAGCATACCCCTCCCCCCAAGCACCTTGAGACCCTCCAGGGTGAGTAGTGTGCTATACAAATGGCATGATTGATTGATTTATTGAAATAAATGATACCGTTCTACCCTCCCAAGCACCAGAGACACCAATGTAGCACCCACGATTGTCAGACCAAGTAGATTGGATAGTAAATGGGAATGAATTTTTTACCAGTATGCCCACTCCCCTGGATACCGAGGTAAAACCAGCATGTGCCACCAGCTTATAGCCACCCCTGTGTAGAGCCATACAGCATTTCCCCAGCAGGTGGGTCTCCTGTAACAGGACAACATCCGGTGATCGCCGTCTGATAAATTGGTTCACGGCAGTGCGCTTTATCCTGTCACCCAGGCCATTAACATTCCAACTAAGGACCGAGAACCCCAGGCCCTGTCTAGATGAAGCCATTAGTCAAGGATAATCGAGTATATTTCAAAGGATCCCCTTGCATACATCGGTCACGAACCACAAACAAAACAACATCCCATCCCCCCCAACCCGGAAGTCGAACTCCCCCCACCCTGCACCCCTGCATGTAACATGTACACATCCCCAACTCGCAGTGTGCCTGTCACCCCCACAAACTAAGATCTAAACGTAGAAAAACGTCACCAGCCCCCACCACCCCAGACCGCCCATGTCCCCCCCGCAAAAAACTACAGGATAATAAACAGGAATGATAAGTTGCAGGGGGGTGAAGTTAAAGATCAACAAACCCCCCGTCAGTCCCGCAATGCCAATAAAAGTAAATGTACACAGCCGTGGTCAAACAGGGCAAAATTCCTCGTCGTCGGTCTGGGTATGTCCCTCGGGACCAGGGTCCCCGAGTCGATCAAGCCAGTCCGCCGCTACCTCCGGCGAGTCAAACAACCAAGTCTTGCCACCATGTTCTATCCGTAGGCGGGCAGGATACATCATCGAGTACTTCATGTCCCGATCTCAAAGCCTCCTTTTTATAGCCACGAATCCCTGCCGCTGTCTCTGCACCATCCGGGTAAAGTCTGGAAAAAACAGCAAGGAAGCATTTTCGTAGGCCAGCGGGCCTGGCGATCTCGCGGACTGTAAAATGGCGTCCCTGTCCCGGAAATTCAGGACACGGGCGATGATGGGAAGGGGAAGCGCCCAGTTTTCGGGCGACCACCGGGCACTCTGTGGGCCCTCTCCACCGTAAAAAGCTTGCTCAGACCCTTGGGTTTAAGGTGTTGCAGGACGAGATCCTCGACAAAAAGGTCCGGGGAAGCCCCCTCTGATCGCTCCGGAACCCCTAGGATGCGGATGTTATTCCATCGTACCCGACCTTCGTACTCATCGAGCTTACGATCGAACTGGTTATGGGCCACCTTGAGATCTGACACTACCCTCTGTAGTTCAGATACATCCTCGATGAGGCTCCCCGTCTTTATTTCCAAGTCCTTGACCTTCTCGGAAGTTTTGGTGAGGTCGGCCCTGACAAGACCCACCTCAATGGTGACCGTGTCCAACTTCATGTCGATTGTCCCCAAAGAGGATTGAACCCCCTTGATGGCCGCCATCAGTTCCTTCATGGTCGGATCATCACCGACCGGTCCTCCCTCGGGGGCCCAGATCGGGGAACGCTTCGCCTCTGATGGGGATCCCCTAGAGACTGCGTATTTATCGATCCGGTTCGATTGGACTGGACGGTTCGATCTCTGGGTCTTCGGTAGATTCTTGTCGAGGTCTCGAGCCGCCATCTCGACCGCAAAAGCAGGAGAAACCCACCACACCTCAGTCGAGCGGAAAGGGGTCTTGCGACAATAGACTATAGGGTATTGCAGAGAGGGCAAGGGCACTCCGATCGCCACCCGGGTACAACAAATGATGATCTGGCCGGCCACTTCCGGTCTCGGCGTCCGATGTTGTCGCACTACGCCCTGTGCGGTGGCACACTCGGGGTCCCGGCCTTCGACGTCGTAGGCCCCAATTCTTCCGACGACGATAGTCAGTCGCCTGAGCAGTCAATCGAACCCAAATTTCACCTAGTGACTCAGGTGACGGTCCCCCACAAGGTAGTGGGGACGGGGTACAGGATATTATGTCGGATAAGCGGTCAGGATGTGGCGGCCGGCGGAGCCGATACTCAAGCGGCCATCTTGGTCGCTGGCGCGGCTCCTCCCCATCGACCAAGCACTCTTTTAAAATGCCTACCAGTATAAATGACATGTGAATCCTACACCTTGTAGTCCCCTTTGCCTTATGTAACATTTTCTCTACACTGATTTACAAGTATGATTCATTGTATCTATATGTGTGTGATGTAAAGTGCTCGACAAACTACAATGAGAGATGCTATAAAACAAATGAAATACATGTGACAGATGTGCTATGGGGAAATGAGATCTATTTAAACAACAAGGGGACCCCAATTGGTATCAGCGAGGGACCTCGGGGAAGTTAATTATGTAGAAACAACAATGGTCCCTGCAGGGAATTGGATGATTGAAAAATAAATATAGACTCAGTCAGTTCTATATTGATAAAGACGTACCCAGCCGGGCAGTGGTCTTCCAAGTTTTATATTTTAAATGAGGACATACAAAACAGAATAACACCTTCAACAGTTCACGTGCGTGGGGCACAAGCCTGTACCCAACCACGACCGTGCACAGACAGAGACATACACAAAAGGGCTTTTACAAGGCAAAATCAACAATCTCTATAGGGTTCCAGTTTTTGGACAGAGAGATTACTTATAGGTACCATTACATTGTTTCATTTTGTACATTTTCACAGGTATATGGTACACATTGGGTCGACGACGTTTCGGACCCCCTTGTTAAATAATGGGGTCCATCATCAGGACAAGAAAATGGTTGCCTTTTTAGTTATTAGCCTCTTTAGCCTAAAGGGAGGAAAGGAGGTACATTAATTTTACTCACATGCATAATGAAGGTGACATTGTGCCGTGGTAGTCGACCTATTTCGCTTGTGTCCTGGTGGAGACAGCGAGTGACAGGCATGTGACTAAGTGCAGGCGCACATACTGTTGGTGACTGGGTAGGTGCCAAGTGTGACATCAGAGTTAAAATAAGGAGCGACGCAGTGATGATGGAGACACCCAGGTGGTTTCGGGTGCTGAGGTACATGAAGTGGCATCATAATGAAAGGAAAAACATTGACACTTTTACTTTATCGCACATAAAAGAACGGCGCAGTGGAGTAATTCGTGGTAGTCATATTTTGTGCAGAGGACATTATATTCAAAGTAAGAGAGCGGCGCAGTGATATGAATTGTGGTCAAAGTTGCCAGGGAGCTCACCAGGGAGGCAGTTTAGCAAGCTCAAATAAGGGCGAGCGGGTAGAGGGCTGAAACAGGAACAGTGGGATAATCTATTCCGTGTTATTAGAATATTCGAACTTTTTCTAAAGGAGGGAGGGAAAATGCAGGGTTTAAGACGAAGAACAGCCTATTAGTTACTTTAAATGGTCATTAAATTGACTGAGAAGCTTACCGGAAATTCAAATAGAGTTCTGGAGGTCACCAACAGTATGTGCGCCTGCACTTAGTCACATGCCTGTCACTCGCTGTCTCCACCAGGACACAAGCGAAATAGGTCGACTACCACGGCACAATGTCACCTTCATTATGCATGTGAGTAAAATTAATGTACCTCCTTTCCTCCCTTTAGGCTAAAGAGGCTAATAACTAAAAAGGCAACCATTTTCTTGTCCTGATGATGGACCCCATTATTTAACAAGGGGGTCCGAAACGTCGTCGACCCAATGTGTACCATATACCTGTGAAAATGTACAAAATGAAACAATGTAATGGTACCTATAAGTAATCTCTCTGTCCAAAAACTGGAACCCTATAGAGATTGTTGATTTTGCCTTGTAAAAGCCCTTTTGTGTATGTCTCTGTCTGTGCACGGTCGTGGTTGGGTACAGGCTTGTGCCCCACGCACGTGAACTGTTGAAGGTGTTATTCTGTTTTGTATGTCCTCATTTAAAATATAAAACTTGGAAGACCACTGCCCGGCTGGGTACGTCTTTATCAATATAGAACTGACTGAGTCTATATTTATTTTTCAATCATCCAATTCCCTGCAGGAACATGGGGAAATGAGAGGCACTGTTGAAGGGTGATAAGGGAATCATTGAAGAATCCCAAACAAGACTGTTGCAACCTGATGCATAGTAAGGTCATCATTTACTATTCTTTAAAAGTTAATTCAATATATAATGATAAATGTGTTGTAGAATGCACCATTGTATCCTAAATGTTCTTGGGGGGAGGGCCTCCCAAAGCCCCCTTTGTAATGGTCAGCCTCACTCACTCCACTCGGTGTGCACTGTATGGGGACTGGTCTGAAAACATTTGCCAGGGCTTCTTTGGGGTTCCACTCTGGCCCTGGCAGGAGCATGAGCCTTGTACTGCGAAATGAAAGTAACAACTTAAAAGGTAATCACAGAGATGCAGCACCATTCTCCCATTAACATTTTCCATTTTTTGCAAACTCTTTCAATATAAAATACTAAAATCCTTAGTAATTCGAGTATTTGTTTTGTGTGCACGTGTGTTTATTTTTTTCGAATTACTCTTTTAATGTTTGAAATTTAAATCGTACAAATTGCTGGGGGGTCCCCGACTTCCAGTGGTGAGTCAATGGGGGTCCTCAGGAGTCAAAAGTTTGGGAACCACTGGCCTAGTGAGTTTAAAGTACTTCTCACATAGTATAACCAAGGGATAGCTATTGCATTATCAAGTGGTAGGCAATCGAAAAAGATTTCCTTTGAGAAGCCCGCTTTTGGGTTGTTCCAGATCCTTATCCATAAATGCAGATGACCTATGTTAATGTTATCTATCAAATAATCCAACCCAAATTCAGAGTGACACATGAAGCTTGATAAGGCTTGTGGTAAAGCCAAAAGTCTCCTCAAGAATTTTTTTTCCACCTGCTGTAGGAATTTCGCCTCCTTGTGTCCCTATACCCTTGCCCCATAGCTAGCTATAGTTATGCATTTGCTGTTATAAATGCTAACAATCTTCTTCGCAGGTTTATCCTCCAATCTGCATGCAAAATGAAACACAGACTCAATGGCTCTCTGAATTTGGTTAAAGTGAAATTAAGTAGCGATTCCCAATTTTGATGATCATCAAACGACAGACCCAAATATGTGACTTTTGGCACCCTGGTTAAAACCTAGATCTTCCATAAAAGTGGAAAAGGCATCAAGGAGCGCCAGGAAGCCATTTGCAGTTCTAGTTAATAAAACTGCATTGTCTACATACATAGGACAGGTTTGTGCTAGATATCTTGCTTGTGACAGTTCTCTTCCAGACTGGCATAAGTAGTTTGCCAGGCCATTTATATATATTTGTAAGGAAACATGGATTTTACAGGTTCTGCCGCACCCAGATTTTGCCCCCATTTGGACTACTAGCTGCTGGTTTGTTGTCTCTGAGAGAGTCATAAGGCCTGCTAAGCAGACATCAGTGTTCTAACCCCTTTTAAAGTGTATGCCACATTGGATATCCCCAATTGGCAAGTACTAACTGACTTAAACGTCCCTAGAATATGGTACCCAGGTAGCCAATTGCATGTAAGGCAGAGTGTACATCCAGGGCTGAAGCACTGATTGTGCTAGCTTGGGAGAGACAAGTTATAAATTGGCTCTCAGCATGCCACTGGAGAATGAAAGGGCAGATGTCAGACTACTATTTCGACTTTACCATTTAAACTAATGGTGAAAACACCCTCTACTGTATTAATATATGTAAGTCTCCCCTAAGGCAGGAAGCAAAATATCTTTAAGTAGATATATATGTTTCCTAGCAGCAAAACCCCTCAAATTGTCATTTTACTGTGAAAAAGTTAGTAGCCCCATTGGCTAACACGGTCACCGACTGAATCCTCAGCCTGGCTAACTTCTGGATGGGACTACCCAGCTGGGTACTGTAAGGTAAGCAAATTATTTTTGGCCTTCAACCTGACCTGATGCCTAGGTCAAATATAATGTCACTAGTAAAGTAAAGTAACTGGTCTAGTAACCTCACATGGGCACTGGCTCACAGACAGCTTTCTGCCCACCTGGGGAGGGGAGTAGTGTGAACAACTACCTGGCCTGAAAACAGTAGCAGCCCACTACAGGGAGAGGTGTCACCAACTCATTGCAGGAAGCCACTCAGGGTGCTAGCCCAAAGGTGAGCTTTATAGGTGAAGCCACCTGTGGTGGGCAAATAACGATAAAACTCCAGAGGGGCTGCTCTTTGTTCAGGTAGAAATGCTGGAGACAGGGACAGAGAGAATACCAGTGCCCAAACCAGTTTTCCCATGGGCGTGTAGCCAGCTGGCAGTCATACCTCTAGAGTGGGTTGCCAATCTCTGAACAGCCACGGAATGGTACCAACATCTTAGGGTTGGGCAGAATATTGCACTCTATGATTGTTAGGATGCCATGCATTGCCTGAAAGTCATCACCAAGCAGAAGGATATCTGGCAGCCCTTTGGCTAGTGACTGCATTGTCCCCTCAGGACACTTTCCGGGGATAAAAATGACACCCTGAAACTCAGATCACATCAGAACAGGAATACAGACTGAAGAAGGTCTGCCTTGATGCTTCCTGGACAGCACATAGAGAGCCTGCACTGTCTGCCGGATTGCACCTGCTGCACTTTGGGCTAGTGAAGTTAGGACTGTGCCTGTGGCTCAGCAAAAGCCATCCCCTAGCCCCAGACCAAAGCAGTGACTCCAAGTGTCAGTTGGCTGGCCTCATGGAACAACACCAGAAACATTAAAGCTGAAGAAGCTCAAACAGGCAAGTTGGTAGCCACTTTAGAGGAATTGCTGCTGACTGCAGTTGGCTACCCCTAGAAATTGATCCCCAATGGGCACAAGTTGCATCTAAGACAGATGGACACATGAGTATTGTCAGAGTCCAGATTGGTCACCCAAGAGGGACAATAGCCTTCACTAAAGGATTTGCTGTGACCACTGTATACAGAGACCCGTAGCCCAACAGCAGCTGGCCGTCTATAGTCTTGAAGAGGACTTCATGGTACTCCATCCTCTGTGGCCAAAGTCACCCCACATGTCCCGTGGACCAAGGAATTACCACAAAGACACCCCCATCGGCCGAACAGCAACCGGAGCATATGTGGGTATCTTTTCATCCTGTATCATCAGCATCAGGACCACTCTATTAACGTCTATGGTGGTTGTGTTGTAAAGGCTGGATCTGGACTGGAAAATGCTCTGGGGGCCTGGTAACTTTCTAAATGCCCCACCTCAGACCTGATTCCTGTTAGGCCACCCAAGCTGGGCTGGAGTAGCCTAACTAACTTTCACAAACTTTTCAAAAGTTTGCAAACTCTAAAATGACCAATGCTTGTTTGGATTTGAATTAAAATTGAAATAACCTTTAAAAATGTGTATCTTAAGGACCCTCTAGTGGATTTTGCTCCTCAAGTGCTCCAAAAATTCATGAAAATATAATCTGTTTTTATAAATTGGTTTTGTGGTTCCTTACTGTGCTGTGCCTTTCTTGTTTTGTTGTTTGGTACTGTTAAATGCTTCACAGTAGTTCATTTGCTCATGTCTTATTGCTCGAAGCCATAACTACCCAGGGTTGAGATTAAGGTTGTGAAAATGAGTCTGCCTGAACCCAAGTCCGTTTTTGCAAGTGTATTCCACACTAAATCATCACAATATTATAAATAGTAATGGACCCATAGCACAACCTTGCTTAACGTCTAAAGTAGAGTTAATTATTGGTTAGAGTTTGCTATTGACCCCAATAGCGGATCTTTGTCAAAGTATCCCAATGCATCCTACGCAGGAGATCTATTATAGATTGTTCAATTCCAATCCCTTTCCTAATGTCTCAAAATTTAGGGTGATTGACCAGGTCAAAGGCAAAAGAGATATCCATAAAAGCTAAATGAATGGAACCTCTCTTGGCCATGACATATTTACCAATGAATAACTGAAGGCTATGGTAGTGCTCTATTGTGCCTAACCCCAGCCTAAAAGCAACCTGTACCCTACATTAAGTCTGGTTTACGTCTAGGCAACCCTCTAACCTTGAGGCCAATACTCTTCCCAAATTTTTAAGCAATGTATCTAGGAGGGAAACTGAATGATAGCAGGTGAGAGAGAGCCTATTTCCTTTTTTTAAAATTGGCACTACTATCGCCTCTTACCACAAGGCTGAGGGTTACCTAATTATGGCATCCCTAATCAAATTCGTTAAGATCGGAATGCAGAAAGCGCTACTCTCTTTAAACAAATCATCAGGGCCTCGGGCATTTCCTGCAAGACTTGCATTGATAACGTTAATCACTTCCCTCACATTGAAGGACAAGTTCAGCTGTATAGCAGCCTGCTCATAATACAAATAAACTTGCTCAGAGGTGGAGGTGACATTATATTTCACTGGATTGAAAACATCTGAAAAAAATCTGCCCGGGTCTGGAATGGAATATGAGAGACCATAGATGGTTTTGGGTAGACTTATAAAGGGATCGTTTACTACCTTCCAAAAAAACATACGATCTCTATTGGTCCCTGTAAATTGTAGCTCTTTCAAAGTTTACATCTTTATTCTTCATTCCTATTTTCTAGGATTTCTTTAGCCTCTCTTCTTGCACTGGTGACTTCATCCTTAGTTCTGAGAAGTTTAGAGAGAGACTTCTGAAGCTGTTTATGAGCAGCACTAAAAGCACAATCAACCCTACTTTGCAGGGGAATAGGATTAGGAAGTTTCTTTATAGATAATGTATTGGAAACAGAAGTGCAAAGGGATTTGTAAGCATCTATAAACGTCTCTTGGGCTTCATCCGGAGTGGCCAGAATCTCAATTACATATCTATTCTCTCTAATTAGACTATGCAGAAATTGCTCCTTGCTTACCTTGTACCATTTTATACTTACACCTTTATTCTGTGTATATACAGGTGTCAATCGTTATGATTGCCACCAGTGGAAAGGCGGCGGACTGACTTTGCGTCCACCACAATACCCACTACCATATTTATATGGCGGTGGATAAATTTCATTGTGATGGTGGAACGATCGCCACCGGCGATCCAGCGGCGGCGATCCTTCCGCCATCATAATGAGCTCCTTTGTTCTGACACCAGTGATGTTCCATGAAAGAATTTTAGTGAATTGCTTGGACAGATATACTGCAGTGGTGGATAGCCCATTAGTAGACTTTAGTGTCTTCTAATGCAAGGGTTTCCCACCCTGCCAGTGTACCATCTTATTTTTTAGTCATAGAAACTCTTCCTTGGCATGGTACTGTAATGGGGGCACATGTTTCAAAATCATTATATATGGCGCACAGTCTGGAGGAAGTTGGGGATAGTTATTTATGCTATTGGTACAAGTCCTCTTCTCTTGGTTTTGGGCATATCTTTCAACGATTGTGTTAACCAAGTCTTCACTGAAGGGTTTGTGGACTCGTTTGCATGTCTGGATAAATATACCTCCTGATGGATCTTCACACCAATAGACTATGAGGTCTAAAGGGTAAAATGCAGTGCCCTCTGAAGGAAGTTTGTTTTGAGCATGGGCTTTGAGGGTACGTAACATTATCTATTTCTTTTAAGTTTTCAAAAATTTCAGAACTAAAGGCTTTTATCAAATTTTCAACATTATCAAAAATGTTTGAGCAGAAACCTGAGAGATAAGCATGCATATCAGTTAGGCTCTCCATACAAACACCTCCCGTTTTAAGGGACTGACCCACTGCCTTGTTGCTCCCCCTTTTAATATTGTGAGTCAAATTTGTGGCCCCTTCTGCCCCTTTCTTGACAGTAATTTCTCTATTTTTAATTTTTCTGTAGAGTGGAACAGGCTGATGGAGGAATTATCTCAATTAGATCTGCTTTGGCCCTTATAAGTAATGCACTGCAATTTTGGTTATTGTTGTATATGTTACTTAAAATGCAAATAAAAAGAATTAACAAATAAATAAATATATTGTGGTCAAGAATATTGACTTAAAGTAAGTAATATTAATTTTAAAAATATCGAAGTGTTTAATATCGTTCACAAAAATATAGTTAAAAATATTGTTTTTTATTATTGTTATGTATTTAAATATACATATGTGAGTATTTTTTTGTACAATAATTGTTTATATTTTTAATATATGTGTTACAATTTAGTAGTTATAAAAAAAAATGTATTTGAATTTTGCGCTTTAAGTTCCATGGGTTGTGGGTTTATAGGGGATTAGGGCAGGAAGTAATTTAATTATATTATTTTTGTTATTTTTATTTATTTTAATTTTGCATTTTTTGTTCCGTAGCGGGTTGTAGGTTTATAGGGGAATAGGGTGTGAAGTAACTTATTTTCATTAAATGTATTTTTTTTTTTATTTGAATTTTGTGTTTTAGTTCCGTAGCGGGTTGTGGGTTTATAGGGGAATAGGGTGGGTAGTAATTTGATTACATTAAGGGGTCGATTCCGATTCCGGAAACAAATCCGTACGACTATTCAAATTCGTAGCCCTTTCCGTACGAATCGTACAAATCCGTACGAATCGCATACTATGATCCGTAAGAAAAAAATACGTCCAAATCTTTGCGAACCGTACGAAAAGCAAGGGAAAATCCATACGATACGGACCCTGAAAGTGAACCGTACGAATCGTAAACATGCTGTACTACCCGACAAGTACGGGGAATCAGAATGCGATTCGTACGGAAAACGTGGCGTATGAGCTGCGATTTGTACGGTAAACTTCGCGTATGAGCTAGCCACAAAATCAAATACGAGACAAACCACACTGAACGAAGCGCACGCGAACCCCGTGAAAACGTTGCGTATGTGCGAGCCACAAAATCTAATACGAGACAAACCCACACTGAACGAAGCGCACGCGAACACCGTAAAAACGTCGGGTATGAGCGAGCGACAAAATCTAATATAAGATGAACCCACACTGAACGAAGCACACGCGAACCCCGTAAAACAGCACAAGAAGGTAGAAATCAACCAGTACAGCGAGAACTTCACGCTGGACAAACAAATAAACAGAAGCAAATACAAGTAAACGAGCCGTACTGAACCACGCGGACACTGTAAAACAGCACAAGGAGGGTGAAAATGACTCACACAACACCACAAAACACGTCTCCAGTGTACAAACCATGGAAATTAATGTCCTGGCCTTATTCAAACAGGCAAACAGAGGGGCTAACTCAGAACCACCCCTTATAACACACCCACCAAAAATTCAAACTAAGCCCCAACCACAAATGAACCAATAAAAAGGGCCCACACACACAAACCATGATCCTTTGCAACAGACCCAATTTGCAAGAGACACTGACAACACAACACCAACTGCACACATCCACCTTCACACATACCCCAATCACATTCAGACCCACACACCCCCATTCACATTCAGTCCCACACATCCACATGCATTCACACCGTCACCCCACACCATGTCCGCACAGAAGAATCCACAGTTCACAAAGGAGGAGATGGAGATCCTTGTAGATGAAGTCATCAGAGTCGAGCCACAGCTGTTTGGCGCATTGGTCATACGGACCCGCATAGCTGAGAAAACACAACTGTGGGAGCAACAGTCGCACAAGGATGGAATGCAAGGCCAGGTTGTACGATCTGCGGAGGATGATCAAGCGGAAAATGGATGACGAGTACCAACAGAGCCAGCACACTGGAGGTGGTGGTCCCCACAGACCAGTACAGTACCAGCCCTGGGAGGAGAAGGTGATGGCCCTGTTACCACCGGTGGGAGTACATGGAATTGAAGGAGTCGTAGAGCCTGGTGAGTACACAAACAACTCATGTAACATGGGGTAATGGCATCCACACCCCAAGTACAAAAAATGCCAGCACCAACCCCCAAGCGCCCACTGCCCACAACTACATCCAAAAACAATGCTAATGCCACTAACATGTGTATGCCCCATTGAGAAAGTAAGGCCATGCTATGTCCCAAGCTACAGGAAGCACAGACCCAAAAATGGACGTCCGGTATGCTGGGAAGGTGGGTTTCACAAAATGAGACTCCAAATCTGACCCAATTGCATGGGCGTCCGCAGGGGGGGGCAAGGGAGGCTCTTGCCCCCCCTGGATCGCCAGTGCATCTGGTGTGAGCCCAGTCAGGGCCGGACTTAGTCCATCCTGCTTTTAAAATGGTGACATTGTTCCAGGTGGCAGCCCCCTCCATTGGGTGGGAAAGGTGAAAGGGGAAGGGGAGAAGTGTGCAAGGCAGAGGGGAGAAGGGTGCAAGGTAGGAAAGGGTGCAAGGCAGAGCTGGAGCAGGGTAAAAGGGGGAGAGGAAGAAGGGTGCAAGGGGTAGGGCAAGAAGGGTGCAAGGAAGAGGGGAGAAGGGTGCAAGGGGGAGGGCGAGAAGGGTGCAAGGGGGAGGGGAAGAAAGGTGCAAGGCAGAGGGGAGAAGGGTGCAAGGGGGCGGGCGAGAAGGGTGGAAGGGAAGGGGAGAAGGGTGCAAGGGGGACGGCGAGAAGGGTGCAGGGGGAGGGTGAGAAGGGTGCAAGGGGGAGGGCGAGAAGGGTACAAGGGGGAGGGTGAGAAGGGTGCAAGGGGGAGGGCAAGAAGGGTTGAAGGGGGAGGGGAGTAGGATACAAGGGGGAGGGCGAGAAGGGTGCAAGGGGGAGGGCAAGAAGGATTCAAGGGGGAGGGCGAGAAGGGTGCATGGGGGAGGGAAAGAAGGGTGCAGGGCAGAGGGGAGAAGGGTGCAAGGGGGCGGGCGAGAAGGGTGCAGGAGGAGGGTGAGAAGGGTGCAAGGGGGAGGGAGAGAAGGGTACAAGGGGGAGGGCGAGAAGGGTGCAAGGGGGAGGGCGAGAAGGGTGCAAGGCTGAGGGGAGAAGGGTGCAATGGGGAGGGTGAGAAGCGTGCAAGGGGGAGGGGGGGAGAAGGGTGAAAGGCAGAGGGGTGAAGGGTGCAAGGGGGAGGGCAAGAAGGGTGCAAGGGGGAGGGGAGAAGGGTGCAAGTGGGAGGGCAAGAAGGGTGCAAAGGGGAGGGCGAGAAGGGTGCAAGGGGGAGAGGAGAAGGGTGTAAGGGGAGGGCGAGAAGGGTGCAAGGGGGAGGGCGAGATGAGTGCAAAGCAGAGGGGAGAAGGGTGCAAGGGGGAGGGGAGAAGGGTGCAAGGGGGAGGGTGAGAAGGTTGCAAGAGGGAGGGCAAGAAGGGTACAAGGGGTGGGCGAGAAGGGTGCAGGGCAGTGGGGAGGAGTGTGCAAGGCAGTGGGGAGAAGGTGCAAGGAGGATGGTGATGAAGATAAAAATGTGCCTACCGCCTTTAAACATATCTGTGGACGCCTATGCCCAATTTCCCTCATCCCATATGGCCCAGGTACATACCCATGCACCATGCTCAATGCACAGGGAGTGGGAAAGTACTGACAAGATAGCTGACACTGGGCCCTGGTGTAGGCAGCACAAGGCCCTCCTGTGATCAGTGCAAACACAACCACCAGGACAACAAGGTCAGATATCTTGGACAGGAACTCACAACCACTGTCATGGCAGCATGCTTCATGGGGGGACAGCCACACCACAAGGTGGAGCGGTGTGGCTCACTGGTTAGAGGCGGCAGACCCGGAAGCAGAAGTCGGCCCGGGACCAGGGTTCGATTCCCGAAGCGGCAGGGTCGTGGACCAGGGTCAGTGGACTCGATAATTCTCACCTCGGTGCCTACTCTAACCAGGGGTCCCACTCGGCAACTCTGGGCATTAGCTTACCTAATCTCCACAACGGCCCCATCAACGCCGGGGATGCCTGGCTCCACCTTGGGAATTCCCAGCAGGGACCATCCCACAGGGAAAGCCAGGACAGGTTCTCCAGCGGTATACAGCGCCAGGACGCCGGGTGGCAACAGTGCGCTTTACAAGTATACACATTACACATTACATTACACATTACAAGGGAGGCCCAGTTCCAAATCAGACTCCAACTACCAGCACAGCCTTTCACATACACCCCTTACACAAACATAGCCTCCTGGGACAGGCAATGGAGTGCCCCACTGTCACAATGGCCATGTAACACAACAAAACCAATTCAGATCTGCTGAAGCATCTAAGCAAAAAATGCACAGTGTAGATTCACAAGCCCCTTGCTCTTCTTTCACGCCGCCGTTGCGTCACCTTTGTGGCGCAGCAGCCGCACAAAAGTGGCGCCATGGTGCTGGGTATTTACAAGGTGACGCATCTGGGAGATGTGTCACGTTCTAAAGCCCTGTGCCAGAAGTAGGTGTTCTGGTGTGGGGGGGGGGGGCGTTCCGGTACAGCAACGCCTCCCAGAAGGGGCTGAGTGAAATCTACAAGATTTCACTCGGTCACTTTTAAGCACATGCTGTGTCAAAAACCTGCGCATGCTTGAAGTAGGCATACGGATTGATGCAGCATTGTGCAAATAGGGCCCCACAGAGCATTGTTGGAGCTGTGTTGCGCTGGTGACGCAACTCCAGCAATGTGCCACTTCTAGGGCACATATGCGTGATGCAGCTGTGCCGTCTTTCCCTCATGGTGCTCCGCATTTTAAATGTGTCGCATCCATGCTGGCATAGCTGTGGTGCACAATGACTGTCGAATCCCTGCTGATATGTAGGGCTGCGCCAGTGATTGTAAATATGCCCCCACATGTCAATGACTCCTGAGCACAGATCAATCTGACCCCACAACATATCCATCCACAAGTGAACATTGAGGACAATTCAAAGCATAGACAACTACCAGGTGGACCAGTGCCAACTACAATGT
The DNA here is from genome assembly GCF_964261635.1 of Lissotriton helveticus. Lineage (NCBI taxonomy): Eukaryota > Metazoa > Chordata > Amphibia > Caudata > Salamandridae > Lissotriton > Lissotriton helveticus. The sequence continues at coordinate 713,175,006 of NC_136069.1, forward strand.
GTATGAAAAATGGATGTTGCATTAAATGACATTAATGTTGTCTGTCTCTCACCCCAAAGGGCAACGTGCGCAGTCTACCCCCAACAATGGGAGAGATGAATCACAGTCCCAGGCTACGCAGGACCCTGATCCCACCGACAGCGACGCCTCTCACCACTTCACGGATGACCCCGAACAACCTGGCCCCTCTGGTGCCCAAACCTGTGCAGCAGCTGGATCAGGAACATCCGCGCCAACCACCACCACCATTCCTGTCATATCCCACCAGACATCTCGGAGCCCTGCCCACAGTCAACAACTGAGACAGTCTGACAATGAGGGACAAGGTTCGCCGGAGACCCAGGAGGTGGCAGACAACACCATCACTGCCATCCCTCAGGGGTCCCGTCGACCCGATGTGCCCACAAGGGCAGGCCAGGCTTGTGTGGGCAGTGATGGTGGGAGTGGCGCCAGACGAAGGCGAGAACCTGACCAGCCAGCTGTAGGGTCCGGTATGTCTCAAATACGCAACATCATGGAGGCATACCGGCGGGACACCAGGGAGATCAGCCATTTAGTGGGGACCCTCACAGAGATCAAAAACCTGCAGACCGAGCAACACGCCAGTCAACAAGAAGACCAAGGACAAACGAAGGCAAGACTGGCTGAGCTCCTGGCGGTGCAAAGGGACATAAGCCATTCACTCCGTCGGATCGCAAAGCACATGGAGCACCCTCCCTGTATCACCAGGCAAGACACTTCTAGGCGAAGACCACCACCAGGCACAGGGAGGGAGGAGGAGGAGGAATCGTCCGACGGAGCATCCCATGCATCGTCAAGGCCTGCATATGAGGGTCCCCCAAGGAAGGAGGGTCGTCCATGAAAAAGACAGTGAGAGGCAGCAGGCAATGCCCATCTCCCATGTCACCTGGTCTGTCACCTGGACTTTGTGTGCAACAGCATCACCTCATTGACTGTCCTACTCTGCCACATGGACTAGCTGGTTGCAGTCTGAACAATGATGCCAAGCACTGTGGTCTGGACTCTGGTGACTCCAACTGCAAGGCATCACATCTGTGAACTTTGGATTCTCAGCTTTTTTGTACAGCACCTATCACTTACTCACGCTTCACGCACCTGACATATAAATACACAAAACAATCACAAGGAAAATTGATGTTGCATTCATTTTGCATGAGTCAACAACATACGTGTGGGGACATGTCAAAGTATGCATGAGTGTGGAACAGACTCAAGCCATCCATACAATAGGATCTGAGGACACACATAGGTCACATTGTATCATCAAATACATACATGGAGCGCAAAACTCACCCATGATGTTTTCAAGCTGATGAGGGGGGGGCTTGTTGTTGTAAATCAATCTAGGACCCTAGTGTAATTTTCCTGATTCATGCCCTTATATAGGTATAGTTTATTCGATCCTTATATAGGCATAGAAATCATCTCCATATTTAGTCTGAGCCTATGCAGCCCAAATACGGCATGGCTACTTCCCCAAGGTTCCAAGAATCTACAACGATTTCTTAGAGAAACCCGCCTTCAGCAGCTCGGGACTTCCCCTTGCCTGTATGATAATTTATCTAGGAAATCAAGGAGTTTTCTAGGGATTGAGTCCCTATATGACGTTATTAAGTATAATCACACGTCAATCTCGGCACCTTCATAGTATAAATATGCCCAGATTTGCCCAGACAAACACACGGTGCAGATTGACTTACTACTTGCCCGCCGCCCTGCAGCAGCAAGTGCCGAAGAAAGCCGACCCTCCAGCTGACGCACTGAGAGACGCTGTCTTTTCTCCAGCCGAGAAATCCAGCTCCAGTGTTTCCGGTTTACCCTCACGGGTTGCTGGGAAATTGAGTTCAGAGAGAGAGAGATACAAGACCTCCTTCATTCTAAACCAAAGGTACGGAGCTGATTAAACTGTTAGAGAATTCCATATCACACTCTTGACAGAGAATTACTAACCTTAAGCTACTCCTTACTTACTCCCTCCCTCGTACTAGACTTAGGTTAGGTACACCGGTGCAGGCGTATTTTAGAAGCACCAGTTGAGTACTTTTAGCCATCTTTTATCATTGTATGTATTTTATATGTTTTAAACAACTTATGGCTTAGAAACCATATCATGCTTTTACAGTACTACTTTATAATACTGTTCGTATTATACGCCCTGTACTTATAACCAGTATTACGATTGTAGCAGTACATTTCTTATGCTTGAGAGGTAAGACTGTTCAATAAATACTTTTATTGAAAACGCCTGTCTTTTCCTTTTCTCAGCAACTCTGGTGAAACGAAGCATGCACGAATGACTGAGTGAAATAACTATCTATTGTTTCCACGACTCTAGAGATAAGTTTCATTTTGGGGAAACAAAGTTGTCATGTTATATGGTTGTCAGAAACGAATCCCTTCTTGTTTATTCGAGAAAGTTTCTAGTGACCTCTGAGCTAGCTGGCACTCACAATTAAGTTTAATAGACTCGGTAGAGACCTAGTTGACCTCAGTCCTACGTCTAATCTACAGGGTTTATTATTCCAATGCGCAGAGCCTATTGGGAATATAGGAACTACACTACATGGCGCCCAACGTTTGGTAAGCCGATAATTTAACGCTAGATACTAGAGTAACTCAGTCGTGCTTTTCACACAGACCCCTTTTTTTCCGTAAAAACTCCAAAAGACGTCTGGAGTGGGTTAAAGTATAATATCCACTAAAACTAAGTAGGATGAGAATCCTATATATTAGTTTTTAGTTTATTCAACGTTGAAGTATACAGTGTTCCAAAATATTGTGCACCTAATTTTTGTTTCCTTGAAACTTGTTCTGCAAAATCTTCAGTCGGTAAAATAGAAATGACTGACGAAGAATTACCTGAAGCCACAGCTCAAGCACTCTTAGAGGCGAGAAATGTCATACAGAATGACCCAGATGCCCTAATGATCCCGGTAAATGTAAGAGAAATAATAACTTACAAACTCTTAAATAATGGAGTTCCATCAACTGGTGGTAGAGTAATACTTGTTATAGAGGCACATGAATATCGGCAGACAGAGGTATTCTATTCATGAATTCATTTTCCCAGCAGATAGTGTTACACAGGAATTTCACTACTACAAGATAGAGGAACATCCACTGGAATATGTTCCTCACGAGGACATTGAAATTCCATTAACTTACCAAGAGCATGCGCTCTGGTTTAAAGGCGCCCTAAAACATCAAAATCATATTACCAGGCTCGGTCCACTAGGTAGACCATGAGCCACATGGCCGGTATTAGCAAGCTATATACCTCATCCTGACATAGAACATATGTCAGACCGAGAACTATTAGAACAGTTAAACCAACTGATTAAGATTCACAGGCAGTTGGTATAATATGTCATGAGGACTTTAACAGTCCAACCAACTGTAAGAATCACACAGCACACCCCTCATCAGGGGAACACAAACAAAATCACACCACAGACTATACAATCAGTCATCGGTAAACTGCCCGCTAAAAGGGAACAAATTCCGTTTTGGTTAGCACAAAAAATTACTCAAATAGAGGCAGTATTTTCTGATACTACACCTCATGAGAAACACAGAATTCTGACAATCTGTTTACCAATGGGATAGCACCACATGTGGTGGACTGCGACACTTGCGGTACAGTCTTTGCTTCAATCTACACAAAAACACATGGTGTTCCGTCGATGGCGGTAATACCAGAAGTTATGGGTTAGATTCAAAATGAATACGGTCCAGAACCGGCCTTAAATCTGGATATGAAATTACTAAAAGATTTCAAACAGGTCTCGGCTATACTATTGCCAACATTAGGGGTGAAGCAGCATCGGTGGCTATCCGCCAGAGGTTAAGAGAAACAGATATAGCAGACCAGCCATTTGAGCTGGCGAGAATTATTGAAAAATCTTATGAAGAACTAGGTAGAGATAGTTTGGGTAGGAAACCAGTAAAATCTCAACTAAGAGAAAAACCTGAAAAAGTTTTTATCAAAAATAATCTCACCACTACTAAAAAGAAATGGGAAACTACTAAAAAGACACTTCCTAAAGAGACGTATTCTCAGTCTAGAGGAATATCTCCCGAACAAGGAGGTAGGTCTCCCCGACGGGAGCCCTCTGAGAAAAGATATAATCTTAGAAATAGGGATAACTTAAGAAAACCTGATAGATATCAAGACACTGATACACGCTCCTCTTGTCCCATTCAGACTTCCTCGCAGAAATCAGAAAGAAGAGGACGATCAGAACAAAAAGAAGAACGCGGGAAATCCAAAGATGAAGAGCGCGTACCAAAAAATAAGAAAACTAAATTTTCCAAAAAGAAGGTAGCGAGTGTAAGAATTAAACATGCCGAGGATCTTGAGGACACAACTCAAGAACGGGGAGTGGGACCAGACAATGCTAGACAGCGCAGCACTAGTAACCATAATTCGCAGGATCCTGATGGATCATCTGGAGACAGTGGACTTGAATGACTGCATTCAAGTTGAAACTGCCGACACCAGGTTTAGTGTACCTCACAAGTTATATGAAGTAACACTCCGGATGGAGGGGGACATAACTAGGAAAATAAAGGCACTCTTTTGCGAGAAGCTTTCAAAGGGTTATGACATTCTTCTAGCTTAACAAGACTGACCACCTGAGTTTGTCAGGGAGTGCCCACATGGCGAAGAAATATTAATGGCAGCCTTCTCAAATCATATTCCTATTCACAAAAAATACCTAGATGCCAGAAAATGGGCAGTGGCCAAGGCTCCAGCATTATGTAAAAATCAAGTGGGATGGGATGAGGACTCTCCTCACCATAAAATCCAGTTAATAAATCAACCTACTGCACAAAGACAGTATCCAGTTAAGCAAGAAGCAAAAAAACAGGTCAGGGAGATTTTAAATCAACTTGAATACCAGGGGGTGATTGAAACATGCACCTCGTCAATGAACAATCCTTTGTTTCCTGTCTCCAAACCAGACAATACATATTGTCTAGTTTTGGATTACAGACACTTAAACTCTTGTTGCAAAACATTTGCAGTACAACATGCGCACAGCGCAGCACTAACGAATAGCATTATGCGTAAAAAAATAGAAAACCACATTAGATATTTCAAATGTTTTTTTCTGTCAAAACATTGCACCTGAAAGCAGGCACCTGAGCGCTTTCTCAGTAATGGGGACACAAATACACTTCTGTCGTTTACCCCAGGGATTCAAGAATAGTCCAGGGTTATTTTCAGCAAGGGCAACAGAGTTACTACAAATTTACGATGATGAGGCATTATCATATGTCGATGACATCTATCTTACAGATGATGATTTGAACGTGCACTTGAAAAGAGTGAATACCATAATAATAGGGTTCGCTTCAGAAGGGTACAAATTCAATTTTAAGAAATCACGAATTGCCCACCTGAACGTCTTATTCTTAGGATACTAATTATCAAGTGAAGGCAAAAGCCTGGCGGCAAACTTTCTAGAGAAATGTGCGCTGCTCCAAGCTCCAAAAACGCTGAAAAACGTACAATCTATTCTAGGTTTCCTGAACTTTGGAAGAACTTATGTTATAAACTACGCAGAAAGGGTTAAACCTCTCTATGAACTGATCAAACCTGATTTCAAAACAACAAATTGGACTCAGAAACACACAGAAATTTAGCGTTCAGTGCAAACAGACATGGCAGCAAAAAGACACTTAGATAAAGGCTTCAATGTGCGCAATCTTGTAATCCGAATCCTCCCTGGGAGATGCGGATACACGTTCCTAACCTTTAATGAAGGTGAGACGGTACCAATAGCTTACAAATCACACTTGTACACCTAAGCTGAAATAAAATTCACTTCTACAGAAAAAATTCTGACAGCGATTCAAACTGCAGTAGCAAAAGAGAGAGCTCTCGCACAGGGTAAGCGCATAATTATCGTTACACCTGTACCTGCATTAGAGGCAGTGACAAAAGCAAGCATTCCAAACGCTAAAGCTTTACATCCAAGATGGATACAATGGGTTAACTCTCTTGCTGCGACAGATGTTGAATACGTCTTTGACCCAAGTTTAAAAACACAAGAATTTCTCCAATACGAATACGAATGTCCTCTGCCGATCGAACTTCTACCTCTAGAACATTACGGATCTATAATATATACAGACAGTTCAGCACAGCCCGTGATCGGGGGTGAGCAAGCTGCATGAGCGATTGTTAAAGGTCGCTGGCGCGAAGGTAAATTCAGACCTATGGTTACTAAAACTCAATCACTAGGAGATTGTACAGCTCAGCGAGCTGAACTTCAGGCTTTCAAGATGTCACTTGAGAATGCCGATCGCGAATTCCCCACACTGATAGTGTGCGGTTCGCATTTCTACGTCGAATCCTACAACAAATACTTGCAGAACTGGGTTCAAAATGGTTTCAAAAATAGAAGACGTGCCAAAATATAGCATAAATCGCTTTGGGAACAAGTAGTTCCGCTGCAAAAAAGGACTACAAAAGACTCAAGTGACACATACACTGAGTCATCAACGTGATGGCGTTCACGTTGCAGGGAATTCATTGGCTGATGAAGCTGCAAAGGCAGCTGTGCAAATGTCTTCCGTAGCTTCTACAATCGCTAAACAAGGAAGTGTAATAGATGGTGAAACGTTCCTAGCTGTAAAAGCATCAATGGAAGGCAGCTATGCAGCGTTACCTCTAAACTATCCACTCACATACACATACATAATTGATGCAAAATCCGTTCCTTTTGCTCGGATCCCTGGAGTGGGGGACAGAGTAATTCCAAACAGGAACAGAAGAGCTGCTCTCGTTTTTGAGGCACATATGGGAGAAGGTCTGAGACATCAAGGTATCTTGAAATCTCTAAAAAAGTTAGAAGAGAGGTACTGGTGGCCTGGACTGAATTGATATATACAAATTCGCAATCTATTGCCCCAACTGCAACAGAAATCACAGTAACAAAAGCCATCAGATACCTGACTACAGTATAGCGAGCCCAGTCCAGATACCTTTGCTAGATAGCATTAGACTATCAACAAGCATACGTCATTATGAACGGATGCGCTCCCACAAGAACTACTAGGACAAGATTCATCTGGATGTGGCCACAGCGCTCGGCTGATGCCAGAAATGGTATAAAGGATTTGCGAGTCTTTATCGGCACATATGCAATTGGCACGCTACATTCTGACTAGGGTCCTGCGTTTAGCTCTCGAGCTTACAAAGAAGCCATGGCTAGTTTGGGCGTTGCATTGTGGTATTCTAGTCCCTTCCATCCTGAGGGTAATGCGGCAGTGGAAAGAAAAAAACGTGACATAAAGCAATCCATAACAGCTAAGGTGTTAGGTTCGGGTAACGGGTGGGTAAAACATCTAATAAGTGTCCAACGTAGTCTTAACAATCTGCCAAGAAATTCTCTGGGTGGAATCACATCATGAATTAATGTTTGGTACCAGAATGATAATCGAAGACCTCGATTGTCAAACTTCAGTGGTAGAACAAAAACTCTTTGATGTCAAAGATCGTTTGGCTGTTCTACAGGACTTAAATGAAACAAGAAGAAGTCTGAGTAACAAAACACAGAAACAAACAACCACTGAAGAAAAACCACCTGTCCCAGCAAGGCCTGTCTGGATTCCAAATATTGGGGAAGGAAGGAATGTGGGCCTTCATACAGAAAAGCAGTACCTGTCTTGGCAATACAAGGAACGAGATCAGTAGTACTATAGCCAATTGCTGGAAAAAGGGAGAACAGAGTTGTATCCATCGACCTGGTCAAACCACAACATGTGGCCAATAATAAGTAGTAGGCCCAGTGGACTCCCAAGATGTAGCAGACAGCCAAATCTTGCTACAATTCAAGAGGTTCAAACTGAAAGACTTATCACCTTTGATAAACCTGCAGTACGAGAAAAAGGACTATGCAACAAAGCCATGGAACTTGTGCCTCTAGAAACCCAAATAAAGCTTCGTCAAGAAACACCAGTCTACAATGATGTAGCCTCGGACTATACAAACATGGCTAAGGACGAAGCAACTCCAGTGATTTCAAAAAATCCGGATGCAATCCCAAGTATTGACAGAACTGCCTCTGGCTATTTTATCAATTTTGATGATTTTTCTGAGGATCCAAGTGAATCGGAAACAATGCCAGCTAAAAAACTTTTCAAAGAAAAATGAACAGAGCTCTTTCGTCATCTTGAGAAAAAATATCTAGTTTCGCCCTGGGTTGAATTTTGGATTGTGTTAGGTGTACTTTTCCTCCTGCTCTGGCTCATTCTTGTGTTAAGTTTGGGACAAATGATAAATGGAAAATATAGTAAGATGGACACTGCAAGTACCAACGTCAACTTACTCCTGCAACCTCACAGTTCATCTCATCGCGAACGAAGAGACCTGTCATCAGTGAACATCACAGCAGTTCCTATACCTGGTGGTATAGCATGGGACAGAACTGATTATGACATTTATGGCCCTATGGAGTTGTTGAAAATTCCACACCAGTTCAAGGTTTCTTTGAGTGACTTTGTTTCAACTAGCACATTTTCTGATGATTGGGACTTTGAAACTGTTAACAATATGATGACAGATTTAGAAATGTCAGCAAAATTCACAGAACATGAATACTTAGAAGGTACATTTGATTATGTACAAATGTATTGTTTTAACCACTATGGTCACCATTATTTGCATAAATCTGCACACCCTAGGAATGTTTTTACTTATAATCAATGGGAACATTGTCCAACTCCCCCAAGGAGTAGCTCAAAAACATTTTTTGAAAAATGTCAATATTTCTCAGGGTTCAACAAAAATGTGAATAAGACAGGAATGAAAACTATGTTGACCAATACCAAACAAATTTACTCTGCAAACTTTTATGCCCAACTGTATACATTAGGGTTTAACTTTTGGAAAGACAACATTGAGACAAAAACAGTTTGGGGCACGAAAGAATGGCAGGTGCAAGGTTTAGATGCCCTGTTCAGAGCCTGCATTATACCAGAACAAATAATGTTTTTGAATGACACTATTCAACAAACTTCATGTCTTGGCCTGGCTAAGATAAAAGATTTAAACAAACCGTCTATACCTAAGCCCATACCTGAAAGTAATGACACTTCTGATGACGGAATAGACGTAACCTATATTTTAAAACAAAACAGAGCAGATCCTAATTGGAAGAAATGGTTAATCTGGCCGACAGACACAAATAATTGTCAAAATAGATTCCTGAACAAAACACAAGGACTCACAGTGAATAAGCCAGATCCAAGATACTCCCAGAGACATCATCCAGGGATAGTAACAACATACAGTGTAGGGAAACTCTGCCTTGAATGGCTACAGACATCTACACTGACCCAAATCAAACAACACTTATCTTTACTTAAAGAAAGCAATGATTTGCGAGATTTCTTGAAGGGGCCTCGCAAACCACGGCAGAAATGTTTCATATACGCCGGTATATACGCTGCTTACAATGAAGCTTGGAAAGTGACGCAAGTAGAAACTGCAGAAAGAATACGAGAAATTGATCGTATTAATTTAGAGAAAACACTCTCTGTAGTGGACAATGGGTTAACAACTCTGTCCTCCAGAATGTATTCTTTGGACAGCATTGCGTCATCTGCAATTGACATAATAGAGCAGGACTTGCTAATGTTACAACATGGCCAGTCACAACTACGTTCCATCATGCTGCTAGGCTGGACGTTGCAAAATCTCCGTTCAGGCTACGTGCCATGGCGTTTTATCAATACCAAGTCATTATTTTCTGTGTTTAACCTTACAGATAAACAAATCTCGTTGGCACAAAAAGGAGCAGACTATACGGTGCTTAGCATTGAAAAACTGGAAAGATTACCATTAACAGTTTTTGAGAAACTTGTCATAGAATGGATATTGCAAAGTACCATTACGATACCAGTGACGTTATTCCAATTTCGGTATTTTCTACAGCATATACCAGCAGGCATGTATGAAAAGTTGGGTTAAGAATACATAAAGTCATCTTGGAATTTACCATACACACACACTTGTTGGAGTGGGGGGAAGAAGGTATTCTTTAGTGGAACTAACTGTAAGACCTCACTTAGTGAAACACTTTTGTGTCAGGGTATTAATTTGCACGGAGCCTGTGACGGTTCTGCAAATAACCTTTCATGCCACCTGCACGGTGCTCCTTCCACAAAAATAGAACCCGTTTTCAGACAACTATCCAATGGCAGTTACGTTCTGCTCAATGATCACAGCTGCTGTGGCATGTTGCCAGGAAAAAGTTATCTAGTTAGTGTGTCGTCCAAGGTTACTTGTTGTATGCAAGTATTGTATCCAAAAAGCAAGACAGACAGAGGGACTGCTTAATGGCCTTCACTGAATATCTTTTCTATTCGAATTGATACTTTAAGCAGAATGAAAGCCAGTCTTTTACAAAAAAATGTGCCACTGACCTCGTCCAGAGAAACGTATGATCTGCAGGTTGCAAGGACAGCCGCTGAGATACATACATTATTATCAACGAACTGCCCAGTACATTTCGTAGAAATGTTAAGTCAAATCTTAAACATGTCTGATACCAGTGGCATTGCACATGTATTTAAGACAATTTTTTCGGGACTGTTAGCACCGTTTGAAGCAGTCCTCGGAATATTCCCAAACTTCGTACACTCTGTGTTCGGTGGCCTGCCTCTCATCTTGGGACTCGTAGCAGGAATACAATTTATATTTTGTCTGCTCCGATATGGCAAGTCCAGGAACCAGCGATACCCATAACACCATGGAACAATGCCTCCTTGCCATAAGGTATCGTGAGAGAATATCACAGATTCTTGGCTTGGCTCATCTAAGAGATCTGAACACAACTTGGTTTCTATCGTTCAGACCAATCTGGAAAGATTGCATCTTACCTGTTCTACGATGCCTGCTTTGCAATCAAGAATGTGTGTTGGACATTTGTCTTACACTTCCATCAGTCCTGCCTGCGGATATTGACGCTTTGCTAGGTCCAGTAACGACTCATGCATCGTGTTGTCCCCAACGGCTGCCAATCCTGATGACGGCGTTTATTGAGGTCTCACCGGCAAGTCTAACTGAGGGTGAGGTACGGGTAACTACAGGCACACAGGTACCATCTGTTTCGGACGTTGCTAATGCATCCAACGCTGACGGCAATGATCCACACTTCTGCACTTTCGACCTACTAAGCGAAGTGGTTCCACTTTCACAGACTACGGTAGAAGGTTTCTTTGCCAGCCTAGACGAACTGATGTTTTCTCCTGAAACCGAAAATGACTTTTGACTAAATTACACAGCGTTCCCTGAACTCTGAAATTCAGCCTTCATTTTTCAAAAACAACTGCTCTATCAAATCAAATCAAATCAAAATAAGCTTTATTCGGCTTTTGAGTTTAAAACCATAAAAGCAGCAAAAGGAAATGCATACATGCAAAAATAACTCAACATAACATTACGTAACTTAAAAAGAAAATAGATTTAAACCCAGCTAAAATAGTTTAGCAAATCAACGATCCAAAATAATAACCCAAGATACACAGAATCCCCCTTTTTCATCCGGTGTTATGGTGATTCGGTGCTCGTGGACCAGGATAAAAGTCATGCAGGTCCCAAATACAGATGGAGCCATCTCCAAGTTTGGGCTGGGTAGATCGCAAATAGGGGGCAATGTTCCTGTGTTTAAATTTAATTAAAATCAAGTCCCCCCGGAACATTTTTAGGCAGATGACCAAGCCACCCCACCCTTCTGACGCTCAGTATCCCGCCGTCTAGCGCGGATGGTAATGGTCTATTGTTTTTGAGCCAAAAGATGGCTTTGTTCAGTAGGTCCTGATGTAGTTCACGTTTGGCCGGACTGAGTACAGGGACCCCAGAGAGAACGGTGACGTATGGGGCGGCTTCGGGGGGTAAATCAATACGATGCCTTCTTTCTAGTGAGATCATAGGAGCTCTATGTGGGGCATGTTCGGGATTAAGAGTATCATTACGACCACTTTGAATAGGTGGTATAACAGGGGAGTCACAAGTTTGAGCATTGTTCATAGACCTTTCCTGGGTGTTAGTGGGGGTAGAGCGTGTTGGGATAACAGTGTTTCCAGTTAGTGGATATGACCGTATTACAATTTTTTCGATCCTGGACAGTCTGTCCCCCAAATCATTAATTTTTGCTACCAGTGGAGATAAAGCAGTATTTAGCAGTCGCTCGATTTGGGTCAGAAGGTTCGATTGTAGGGGGGATACAGAGTCATTTGGTCGAGTCTCAGCCTTATCCAACGATAATGAGGCTGGGTTGGGGCCAGGTAAAGAGGGGCTGCAGTTATTAGATAGAGAGAGGGTTGTATCGGGGGATGCCTGGGGAGTACAAATTTCTTGATCAGTGACTCTGGCCACTATGGGGGGGGTTGATGCATCCGGGATATAGTTTGTGCCACACAGGGCATTCAGCTCTTCCCAGATGGACATAATGGTTGGAAGACAGGATCCCAGAGACAAGAGTAGACAGTTCAAAACGGTAGGGGTTGAAGGAATAGTACCTGACTGTACCTTCTCCTGTGATGGTGCCAAGAGTGGTGGCCCGTCCCGTCCTCCTTGTGCCTCTGAGGGCCACAGAGGGCCCGCCCTTTGCCCGGGCTTAGCTCGGCGTCCCGCTCGCGTCCCGCGAAGCGGGGCAGAGCGCTGTTTATGGCGCCTCCTGGCTCTGCGTTGCGTCCCTCAAGCTGCGCCGCCGCTGTGGCAGCCGGGAGTTGTGGTCCCGGGGCGGCGGCGCTAATCCCAGCAGAAGATGACTCGTGGCGGTGGCGGCTTCGTTGTGGGGCTTCCTCTCCCTGCCCCTGGTGCCCCTGGTAAGTGCTCAGCTGTACCCCCCGCTCCGCCGGGCAGAGCGCTGTTTATGGCGCCTCCTGGCGCTGCGTTGCGTCCCTCAAGCTGCGCCGCTGCTGTGGCAGCCGGGAGTTGTGGTCCCGGGGCGGCGGCGCTAATCCCAGCAGAAGATGACTCGTGGCGGTGGCGGCTTCGTTGTGGGGCTTCTTCTCCCTGCCCCTGGTGCCCCTGGTAAGTGCTCAGCTGTACCCCCCGCTCCGCCGGGCAGAGCGCTGTTTATGGCGCCTCCTGGCGCTGCGTTGCGTCCCTCAAGCTGCGCCGCCGCTGTGGCAGCCGGGAGTTGTGGTCCCGGGGCGGCGGCGCTAATCCCAGCAGAAGATGACTCGTGGCGGTGGCGGCTTCGTTGTGGGGCTTCCTCTCCCTGCCCCTGGTGCCCCTGGTAAGTGCTCAGCTGTACCAATTTGAACTTTTTCAAAATAGAACTCGTTGGCACCAGGTAATCTGCTTAAAGTAGAACTATTCTTAGAGAACTGGATTTCTGTTGAAACTCCTAAGACAGATAATATTTGGCCTTGTTTTGAAACAAAACCGTTTATTTTATATGTTATGGAATGCTCCAAACTTTTCCTTTCTGTACCATTAAGAGACATTTCATGGATACAATTTCATTTAACGTTTTTAAAAAAAAACATGTATGCTCTCACACGATGATTCATATCAGTTGATACCTGTGATCCTTCATATTCACTTTATCGCTCATTTTTCATGTGTACAGACCTTTTTGAAATGCAAAAATTGCATTTTGGTGGGAATGTAAACACTAGCCTTATAGACATGTTCCATGTTTATGGATTTAGTTTAATTTAACTTAAGATCGTGGAGTGGGTATTGTAAATCAATCTAGGACCCTAGTGTAATTTTCCTGATTCATGCCCTTATATAGGTATAGTTTATTCGATCCTTATATAGGCATAGAAATCATCTCCATATTTAGTCTGAGCCTATGCAGCCCAAATACGGCATGGCTACTTCCCCTAGCTTCCAAGAATCTACAACTATTTCTTAGAGAAACCCGCCTTCAGCAGCTCGGGACTTCCCCTTGCCTGTATGCTAATTTATCTAGGAAATCAAGGAGTTTTCTAGGGATTGAGTTCCTATATGATATTATTAAGTCCAATCACACGTCAATCTCGGCACCTTCCTAGTATAAATATGCCCAGATTTGCCCAGACAAACACACAGTGGTTTGGAGCAGATCGACTTACTACTTGCCCGACGCCCTGCGGCTTCAAGTGCCGAAGGAAGCCGACCCTCCAGCTGACGCACTGAGAGACGCTGTCTTTTCTCCAGCTGAGAAATCCAGCTCCAGTGTTTCCGGTTTACCCTTGCGGGTTGCTGGGAAATCGAGTTCCGAGAGAGAGATACAAGACCTCCTTCATTCTTAACCAAAGGTACAGAGCTGATTAAACTCTTAGAGAATTCCTTATCAGATTATTGGCAGAGAATTACTAAACTTAAGCTACTCCTTACTTACTTACTCCCTCGTACTAGACATAGGTTAGGTACACCGGGGTATGCGTATTTTAGAAGCACCAGTTGAGTACTTTTAGCCATCTTTTATCATTGTATGTATTTTATATGTTTTAAGCAACTTATGGCTTAGAATCCATATCATGCTTTTACAGTACTACTTTATATTACTGTTCGTATTATACGCCCTGTACTTATAACCAGTATTACGATTGTAGCAGTACATTTCTTACGCTTGAGAGGTAAGACTGTTCAATAAATACTATTATTGAAAACGCCCGTCTTTTCCTTTTCTCAGCAACTCTGGTGAAACGAAGCATGCACGAATGACTGAGTGAAATAACTAACTATTGTTTCCGCGACTCTAGAGATACGTTTCATTCTGGGAAAACAAAGTTGTCATGTTATATGGTTGTCAGAAACGAATCCCTTCTTGTTTATTGGAGAAAGTTTCTGGTGACCTCTGAGCTAGCTGGCACTCACAATTAAGTTTAATAGACTCTGTATAGACCTAGTTGACCTCAGTCCTACGTCTAATCTTCAGGGTTTATTATTCCAATGCGCAGAGCCTATTGCGAATATAGGAACTACACTACAAAGCCATCCATACACTGGGATCAGAGTCCGGTCGAGGACACACATAGGTCACAATGTATCATCAAAGACATACATGGAGCGCAAAACTCACCCATGATGTTTTCAAGCTGATGAGGGGGGGGCTTGCCATGCTGCTCAGAAAGACAGGTTTTGAAAAGTATCATGAAGGCGTAGAGGTCATGGGTCATGTGGAGGTGCCCGGGGAGGGAGTCCCAGGTCTGTTTGGTTAGGTGAGAGAACTATCTCCCACATGCAGTTGTTCTGTGGATGTGATGAATGGTGGCCAGGGCAACGTTGGCTGGATGGAGTTTGGGCAATGGTGAGAGACGTCCATGGTCGTTTATGGGTCTGGAGTTGTGGAGTGCCTCCTGAGTGTGGCTGAGGAGTCTGAAGGTGATCCTGCAGTTGACAGTGAGCCTATTGTAGGTATCTCAGGTGGACGGTCATGTGGCTGTGGCAGGGGATGTTGAGGATGAGGTGTGTGGATGCACCCTGGATGTGTACAAGTCCTCCTGGAGTCTGGCTGTTGTTCCTGCGTAGAGGACGCTGCCGTCGTTGACCCGGCTGGTGTTGTGGACCTGGGTGACTGTCTGTCTTGCCTAGGAGTGGATCTATCTGAGCATCATTTGCAGCATGCAGAGGGTGTTGCAACATGAGGTAGAGATGGTGTTGAGTTGCATTGTAACTGTGAGCGAGGAGTCTACGATGAACATCAGCTTGCGTGTGTGGCCACTGGGTGCTGGTGCGCTGCCCAGGCCGGTGGGACACAAAGAGTTGTCCCAGCCATAAGGGGACAATCCTCAGATGATGACCTGAGTCTTGTCCAAGTCCAGCCTCAGGTGGCTGATGTTCATCCATTTGTCAACGGACCTCATGCCTTCTTGAAGGTTGAATCTGGGAGTGGTTGGGTCTTTGCTGAGGAGCAGCTGGGTGTCAATGGCATAGGACATGATGATGAGGTTGTGTGCGCATGTGATGATGGAGAGGGAGGCCATGGAGACATTGAAGATCGTCACACTGAGAGATGAGCCCTGGGGCCTGGGCCAGATGACCCCAGTGTACTACGTGCTGAAGGGGGGAGGCAGACTCCCTGGGCCTTGCTGGTGAGGTACTTGGCGATTTAATCCTGGGCCCACCTCTGGATCCCAGTGTGGGAGATGGTGTAGAATGCTGTTGAGAGGTCGAGGGGGTGAGGGTGGTGGTCTCACCATTGTTGAGCAGGGTCCAAAATGTCGTTGGTGGTGGCAATGAGGCCAGTTGCAGTGGTCTGATTACTGTGGAAGATGGACTGGGGTGGGTTGCCTGGAGGTGTTTGCTTTCAGGGAGTTGGTCAGTTGCTCATTGACTGTCTTCGAGATGACATTTGCCGGGTAGGGAAGCAGGGTGATGTTCCAGGAGATCCTGCGGTATTGCCGTCCGTTGTTTAAGAAGGGCCTGGGTCTCTGCATGCCTACTGCTACCATGGAATGTGGCGTACTCAAAGGAGACATTCATGACGTGCCGGAGGTGTGCTTCAAGGATGGGGTATGCTGTGATTGAGATGTTGTGTGGGAAGGATCCTGATGGAGAGCCAGAGTGGATGATGTACATGAGCTGGGTGGTGTCTTTGCTGCTGACGGGAGTCCAGGAGCTGAGGGGGGGTATGTCCCATGGATAATAGCGCTATCTGTCTCTGTGTGGTGAGGCTGTGTATGTCCATGAGCTTGCAGTGGTAGAATGTTGCGAGGGAATCCCCTGGCCTTGCAAGGGTGGGATGTCTTATGGATGGAGAGCTGGGGTTAGATAGTTCACTCACGATGCTGGTGAGCTCCTTGATGCTGTGTGTGTTGGTGCCTATGCCCTACCTGAAGGATGTCCTCTTGTCCGTGCTGATGATATGGTGATGTCTGTGTGTAGCGGGTTTCAGGGCTGAAAGGTAACTGATGGTTGATTGTTTTGCAAGGTATACATGAGAGTCCGGCTAGATATGTATGAGTCCAGTATGTCTGCCTTGTCCCAGGTGGCCTAACTGCTGCTGTGCTTCACAGGATAGTCCGCCAATGTGGCAAGAGTGTTGGATCAGTCGCTGATCCAGTGTGTGAGGTTGCAGGTAGTGGCGGTGGCTTTAGTTAGAGTGTCCTGGACGAGGGTGCCACACTGCTCGTCTGTCGTGATTTAGATCAAGCATCTTTGGGGGATCGGTAGCGGAGTGTGGGGCAGTGTGCTGCTTGTCAGAGAACTGGATGCGAATGTTGATGTACCAATGAAGGATGGTGGTGTGTTTGTCCTCCAGCCAGAAGTTACTGTCCCCCAGCCACATGTAGTCTGTGGAGGTGAGGGCCTGCGTGCTGATGTATTTGTTGATGGCTTAGCGGAATTCTGGGTGGAGGCCTGAAGATCTGTAGATGACTGTTAGTCTGAGGGTGGTCAGGGTGATGGTGTGAAACCTGAAGTGCAGGTGCTTGACAATGCTGAGTGTGTCCTTGGTGTTGTATGTGACTCTGAGGGTCTACTTCTGAATGAATTGCAATTAATTCTCCTGGATTGATGGTGCGGTCCCTGCAGGTGATCTTGTATCCGTCTGTGATGGCAATGTTGAAGTTCTGTGCTGAGTATGTGTTCAACCAGGTTAGTGTAATGAAGGCAATGTGTGGGGCTGTTGTGTTGAGGAGGTAACAGAGTCCAATGGCGTGCTGGTGGACAGAGCGGGTGTGGAGTAGGAGGCACATGACCTGGTTGTACGGACATGGTCTGGTAGGTGGGGCAGCGTTATGTAGGTAGTTGGAGTTGCACACCCAGCATGCAAAGCTGTCGGGTGTGCGCTTAGGGGGTTGCCTGATAGCAGGTGGTTCATTGTCTGGTAATCATTGCTTGGAGGGTGGCTGGAGCATGAGTCTGTTGTGTTACGTGAGTCATGCAAGCACCAGAGGGTCTTGCACTGTGCACGTTGCAGGCGCTGATGGGCGCTAATGGTCCTGCCTTTGTCACGGCGTTGGTGCAACAGTGGCACAGACAAGCTGCTTCCTGCATCAAGAATGGGTGGAGGGAGGGAGGAGCATCTGGGAGGTGTGTGTGTTGCAGAATTAGGGCCCTCGGTGGGGCGGTGCCGCATGGGAGGCAGCAGGAATGCGTGAACACCTGATGGTGGTAGGGGTGAGAAACTAGGCAAAAACTAGCACACAAAGACAAGGAGGTTCAAAAGCCACAGTGTAACAGGTGTATGGAAAGGAAGAAGTGTCTGGTTACTCATTGGTTCCTCAAAGAAAAAGGATGAACAATAACCAAAAATGATGGGCACAGGATCAGGCTCCAAAAGGCCAAGCTGCGCACAGGACACACAGCTTCAGCAGGTGTTGCCTGCCCGTTGTGGGTAGCAAGCAGACCAAATACATACACAACCAAGTACTTCATGCACAATAGGGATCATTAGCCATGAAGAACTGCATGCATGTTGCCAAATTACACATAATCCGATATGCACTATCAGTTATGCCATATATAATGCATGCAAAGTGGCAAGAGATCTGCAGTGACAGAGATGAGGCACATTGTACTGTGGTGAACACATTTACTACACCAACGGATCAAGTATGTGTTTTGGGCCATGCTGCATGAGCCAATGTCCATGGCCAGTGCCATTAGTCTGTGGAAATTAACAGTAATGTAATGAGTCTACCTGTACTGCTGGTGATCCAATGTGCACAGGACTGCCTGTGACTGTCAGGGCCTTGAATCTTCGGAAATTCCTTATCCTTATCAGAGAATTCCTTATCAGATTATTGGCAGAGAATTACTAAACTTAAGCTACTCCTTACTTACTCCCTCCCTCGTACTAGACATAGGTTAGGTACAGCGGGGTATGCGTGTTTTAGAAGCACCAGTTGAGTACTTTTAGCCATCTTTTATCATTGTATGTATTTTATATGTTTTAAGCAACTTATGGCTTAGAAACCATATCATGCTTTTACAGTACTACTTTATATTACTGTTCGTATTATACGCCCTGTACTTATAACCAGTATTACGATTGTAGCAGTACATTTCTTACGCTTGAGAGGTAAGACTGTTCAATAAATACTATTATTGAAAACGCCCGTCTTTTCCTTTTCTCAGCAACTCTGGTGAAACGAAGCATGCACGAATGACTGAGTGAAATAACTAACTATTGTTTCCGCGACTCTAGAGATACGTTTCATTCTGGGAAAACAAAGTTGTCATGTTATATTGTTGTCAGAAACTAATCCCTTCTTGTTTATTGGAGAAAGTTTCTGGTGACCTCTGAGCTAGCTGGCACTCACAATTAAGTTTAATAGACTCTGTATAGACCTAGTTGACCTCAGTCCTACGTCTAATCTTCAGGGTTTATTATTCCAATGCGCAGAGCCTATTGCGAATATAGGAACTACACGACAAAGCCATCCATACACTGGGATCTGAGTCCGGTCGAGGACACACATAGGTCACAATGTATCATCAAAGACATACATGGAGCGCAAAACTCACCCATGATGTTTTCAAGCTGATATGGGGGGGGCTTGCCATGCTGCTCAGAAAGACAGGTTTTGAAAAGTATCATGAAGGCGTAGAGGTCATGGGTCATGTGGAGGTGCCCAGGGAGGGAGTCCCAGGTCTGTTTGGTTAGGTGAGAGAACTATCTCACACATGCAGTTGTTCTGTGGATGTGATGAATGGTGGCCAGGGCAACGTTGGCTGGATGGGGTTTGGGCAATGGTGTGTGGGATGAGAGACGTCCATGGTCGTTTTTGGGTCTGGAGTTGTGGAGTGCCTCCTGAGTGTGGCTGAGGAGTCTGAAGGTGATCCTGCAGTTGACAGTGAGCCTATTGTAGGTATCTCAGGTGGACGGTCATGTGGCAGTGGCAGGGGATGTTGAGGATGAGGTGTGTGGATGCACCCTGGATGTGTACAAGTCCTCCTGGAGTCTGGCTGTTGTTCCTGCGTAGAGGACGCTGCCGTCGTTGACCCGGCTGGTGTTGTGGACCTGGGTGACTGTCTGTCTTGCCTAGGGGTGGATCTATCTGAGGATCATTTGCAGCATGCGGAGGGTGTTGCAACATGAGGTAGAGATGGTGTTGAGTTGCATTGTAATTGTGAGCGAGGAGTCTACGATGAACACCAGCTTGCGTGTGTGGCCACTGGGTGCTGGTGCGCTGCCCAGGCCGGTGGGACACAAAGAGTTGTCCCAGCCATAAGGGGACAATCTTCAGATGATGACCTGAGTCTTGTCCAAGTCCAGCCTCAGGTGGCTGATGTTCATCCATTTGTCAACGGACCTCATGCCTTCTTGAAGGTTGGATCTGGGAGTGGTTGGGTCTTTGCTGAGGAGCAGCTGGGTGTCAATGGCATAGGACATGATGATGAGGTTGTGTGCGCATGTGATGATGGAGAGGGAGGCCATGGAGACATTGAAGATCGTCACACTGAGAGATGAGCCCTGGGGTCTGGGCCAGATGACCCCAGTGTACTACGTGCTGAAGGGGGGAGGCAGACTCCCTGGGCCTTGCTGGTGAGGTACTTGGCGATTTAATCCTGGGCCCACCTCTGGATCCCAGTGTTGGAGATGGTGTAGAATGCTGTTGAGAGGTCGAGGGGGTGAGGGTGGTGGTCTCACCATTGTTGAGCAGGGTCCAAAATGTCGTTGGTGGTGGCAATGAGGCCAGTTGCAGTGGTCTGATTACTGTGGAAGATGGACTGGGGCGGGTTGCCTGGAGGTGTTTGCTTTCAGGGAGTTGGTCAGTTGCTCATTGACTGTCTTCGAGATGACATTTGCCGGGTAGGAAAGCAGGGTGATGTTCCAGGAGATCCTGCGGTATTGCCGTCCGTTGTTTAAGAAGGGCCTGGGTCTCTGCATGCCTACTGCTACCATGGAATGTGGCGTACTCAAAGGAGACATTCATGACGTGCCGGAGGTGTGCTTCAAGGATGGGGTATGCTGTGATTGAGATGTTGTGTGGGAAGGATCCTGATGGAGAGCCAGAGTGGATGATGTACATGAGCTGGGTGGTGTCTTTGCTGCTGACGGGAGTCCAGGAGCTGAGGGGGGGGGGGTATGTCCCATGAATAATAGCGCTATCTGTCTCTGTGTGGTGAGGCTGTGTATGTCCATGAGCTTGCAGTGGTAGAATGTTGCGAGGGAATCCCCTGGCCTTGCAAGGGTGGGATGTCTTATGGATGGAGAGCTGGGGTTAGATAGTTCACTCACGATGCTGGTGAGCTCCTTGATGCTGTGTGTGTTGGTGCCTATGCCCTACCTGAAGGATGTCCTCTTGTCCGTGCTGATGATATGGTGATGTCTGTGTGTAGCGGGTTTCAGGGCCGAAAGGTAACTGATGGTTGATTGTTTTGCAAGGTATACATGAGAGTCCGGCTAGATATGTATGAGTCCAGTATGTCTGCCTTGTCCCAGGTGGCCTAACTGCTGCTGTGCTTCACAGGAAAGTCCGCCAATGTGGCAAGAGTGTTGGATCAGTCGCTGATCCAGTGTGTGAGGTTGCAGGTAGTGGCGGTGGCTTTAGTTGGAGTGTCCTGGACGAGGGTGCCACACTGCTCGTCTGTCGTGATTTAGATAAAGCATCTTCGGGGGATCGGTAGCGGAGTGTGGGGCAGTGTGCTGCTTTTCAGAGTACTGGATGCGAATGTTGATGTACCAATGAAGGATGGTGGTGTGTTTGTCCTCCAGCCAGAAGTTACTGTCCCGCAGCCACATGTAGTCTGTGGAGGTGAGGGCCTGCGTGCTGATGTATTTGTTGATGGCTTAGCGGAATTCTGGGTGGAGGCCTGAAGATCTGTAGATGACTGTTAGTCTGAGGGTGGTCAGGGTGATGGTGTGAAACCTGAAGTGCAGGTGCTTGACAATGCTGAGTGTGTCCTTGGTGTTGTATGTGACTCTGAGGGTCTACTTCTGAATGAATTGCAATTAATTCTCCTGGATTGATGGTGCGGTCCCTGCAGGTGATCTTGTATCCGTCTGTGATGGCAATATTGAAGTTGTGTGCTGAGGATGTGTTCAACCAGGTTAGTGTAATGAAGGCAATGTGTGGGGCTGTTGTGTTGAGGAGGTAACAGAGTCCAATGGCGTGCTGGTGGACAGAGCGGGTGTGGAGTAGGAGGCACATGACCTGGTTGTACGGACATTATTATTGAATATTATTATTATTGAGTCTTGTATAGCGCATGGTTACCCTTGGGCATCCCAGCGCTCGTCCAGAGTACACACCAAAACATCAGAGCACTAAGCAGGGAACAGATGAGTCTTTAAAAGTTTGCAAAATCGCAAGGTGCCAGTTTCCGAGCGAAGGGCATGCGGAAGAGAGTTCCATAACGCTGCCACGTTGACGGAAAATCTTCTGCCGCCAGTCCTGGCTTTTTTTACTTTCGCGACTTGCAAGAGATGTTGGTGGTCTGAGCGGAGGGCGCGAGAGGCCTTATAGGGTTGGGCCATGCTCCGCAGGATAGGGGGCCCTTTTCCCTGCAAGATTTTGTGAGCCATGCAGAGTGCTTTAAACTTCACCCTCTCTCTTGTGGTAAATAAATAAATAATTACCGGTACTATTTTTCTATGCATTAACTGAAAAGGATAGCTCAATTAATAAGAGGCAGAATCCGTGGTATCTGAGTCATACGGGCTTTAATTAAGTGGCTCGAGCCAATGGACCATCGGGTTCCATCACCTGCTAAGGTTCAGGAAGGGACAGACACAGGAAAAAGAGGGGACAGCGGGACAGCTAATATCTCATTAACATCATACAGTATATATAGTAAAACAGTACAATTGCATTGAATACAGTAGGCGTAACAAGTGACAAACGGAAGATAAGAACATATGGGCGTAAAAAGAAGGCGTGCACAGGGCGTGCACGGAGGTGTGTGATGTAAACGTCACAGAAGTGTCATAAGTGGGTGGATACATGGAGGGGGCTTCATGGGCAGCTGGAACCTTTAACCTACTGGGGCGTGCAAACGGGCCATGACGTGTAACTGGGGAGAGCTGGGGGCTCTGACTTCTAGCACTAGAAGAGGAGACTAAAGTCTGGGATGTCAGAACGACCTGTACCTATAGCATATCTGATATCTTGTGTTTGGAGTACATGTTGCTTGAATCTAAAAGTCATCAGGGCAAAGGCTACTTGTCACTAAGGCTAGTGCATGCATATATTTCTTCATGTATTGCGTGTGCTATGGATCTTCTATGGATACTAATTCAGTAATTCTCTTGCCTGGAGACAGGAAGACTAGACTATAGATGAAGATGTTTATGCGGTTCGTTAGCTAGGAATGTGAAGCCGGGGAGCTGGACAGATAACTGTAGGCATAACATATTCTTGGCAGGCAGGCAGACTAAGCCGAGCCGGGCACCGCGCTGCTTGGCAGGATGTAAGTGAAGGGTCAGGGATTCGGGCGGGGCTGCATCTCTCCTCGGAGTGGTTCAGGAGACTGGAGGCTTGAATCTGGTGTCCGGGCCCTGTGAGGCCTAGAAACGGGTGCAACTCGATGATTTATCGTGCATAATGTAAAGACGTTGGCAACATAGGCCTAAAAGCCTAATTCACGTTGCTTTCATAGGGGACTGGATAACTGACATACTAACGTTGGACGCAACTATAAATGCGTCTTTATTCGGGCATAGGGGAAAATATGCATAGCGATCATGCACATATAACATATGATGGGGAACACGTAGGGACACATAACAGGGCAAAATTCAATTTTCCTCATTCCCTCCTTGTTCCCTACGTTTCCTTCAGGAAACATCAATATTCATGATACCATCTATCTGTTCATACAGCATCATTTGCTCGTCTTTTATCTTTTGGGAATAGGACTTTGGACGTGGAATACAAGATGTAGCACACAAGCCGCAAATCGCAGGGCCACATTGTAAACAGAGACAGCAACTGAATATGATCATTATTACTATTCCTAGGAATGACAGTACTTTCCATCCCCAGGCAGATATTATACTCCAGAGCCAACCGGACCATGTCCAGGTGCCTGGATTCTGGTGTAGCTGGTGGGCTATTTTATGAAGTCTTGTTATTGCTGAATATACAGACGGTGCGTAATTAGGAATGAAAACGCAACAACTAGATCCGATGACTCTACAAGCTCCGCCCCTATCGGCCAGTATGACGTCAAGAACAAGGCGGTTCTGAAGAACAACAAATCTCATAGCAGATTGCTCTTCTGTTAAGTTACCTAGGGCGGAAGTAGTCTCATTCACTACTGCTTCAAGGGTTCTGGTTAACCTGCGTATTAATTTACTATTCTGGATAGGACCTATGAAGAAAAAGAAACCTTTATTGAAATCTGTATACTGTTCTAATGCAGTTTCAGTCTGATCGACAATTGGGGACTCGATCTCCCTTTTATGTCTGACGTGTACTAGATGTGTATTTCTGTGATAATCAGATGGGGCTAGGAAAACTGGTGGCAGTAGGAAGGCAATGTAACATGTTCCATCCCAATCTAGGGGCAAACGTACATATGCGATCTGACCACATATAAAATATGAATGACGTGAGGCTTTGAAAGTAAATTTCCCACTGTCACTATACTCGACCACAGTATTACAATCACTGTGTCCTAGATGTACTGAACCATTCTTTCTAACACATAATTCGCCTTTCACTGGTAGATCTGTTATAGAAGGTAAGTCTGGAGTAGTCTCGGACTGAACATTCAAAACCATGAAGTTGGAGGAGCAATTACCTAGATCATATACTTCATTTTCTAGATCTAACCCTGTCCTATGGGAAAGACCTTCCTTGTCTGGGAAACATGTTCTATTCAGAAGGGACTTATCGTCTAAGGATGATGTTAATGTAAACCATGCTCCACACGAACCATTGTGTGAAAACGGATAGGGAAAGAGTGGCAGGACTCCCTTCGGTGTCTGGTAAGGGGGGAGTCGACCACACACCCAGCAATTAGTGGCATTGCTGGTCTGGTGCGAATAGTGTAACATACGAATAAAAGTATTGTTGCACATTGCAAGTCGATAGGATAACTCATGAGGGGGTAGTTCACTAAAAGTGTGCTCTACTGTATCATTAGAGGAAAGATGTACATGCGAATCAAGAGGAGGAAAAAATACATGTAGCATATAACTTATACATGTGATCGTAAGACTCAGAAATAACATAAACAATAATGTAACAACACATCTGCTTCGCAGACTCTTACAGTATTTGGTTATCTTGGAGTTTCGTCTATCTCTCTCACTATGTGGGTCTATCTGATACATGTCAGGAACCTGTCTAACCGCTTCACCCGAGAGGGACTTAAACAATTAAACGCTGTCTGACTTGCTAGACCTTAACTTGAGTTTATACTCCTGCTGCGGAGTTTTCTCGGACAGGGGAAGTTTAGAGTCAGTATCGGGGCAGTCCTTGAAAAAAGTCTTTGGACGCAGTCCATGGAAACGCTTGATGTGGCTGGAGTGAAGCCAACCCTTGCGTCCTTCCAGCTTTACGGCGGTCCTTGTGGTCATCAGAACAAGTTTCGGCTCCTTCCAGCGGGGCTCCAGAGGGCTTGAACGATCGAAGTTTCGGATGAGAACAAGATCGCCTGGAACGACCTCGTGCGGTTTCACCTGGGTGTTGTCTGGAAAGGCAGCCGCGACCTGTGAACGACAAGAGAGTAGTGCAGACATCAAGGAAGCTAAGTAATCTGTCAGCATATTACTGTCAACATCAGTGATTTTACGTGGCATAGGTGTACCCCACATGTTTGGGGGACGACCAAACACTACTTCAAACGGTGACAGACCAGATCGGGAGTGAGCGACCATTCTCATATAGAAAAGGGCAACCGACAGGGCTACCATCCAATCTACACGTTTCTCTGCACAGACCTTCGCTATTCGTATTTTCAGAGTTTGATTGTGTCTCTCGACGAGGCCAGCTGCCTCGGGATGTCGCACACAGTGGAACTTCCACTGGTACCCTAACAGAAGTGATACTTGTTTCATAAGTTCGGATGAGAATGGCTGTCCGTTGTCTGAATACACGACCCTGGGCAAACCATAGCGTGGGAAAAACTCACGAACCAACTGCCTGGCAGTGGTCGCGGCAGTGTAATCTGGGACTGGATATGCTTCTGTCCATCTGGACAAAGCGCATACAACTACGAGGACATACTTGAAACCTCGGCATCGATCCATCTGAATATAATCCATCTGGAGGACTTCAAAAGGGTGGTCAGGAGGATGGAATCCACCTTGTTCCACCGGAACACCTTTACCTGGATTGAACTGACAACAGATCATGCAGGTACGCACTTTCTGCTTAGCTGCTGCTCGTAAATGCTTGTTAAACCAGAGGTTCTGGATGCTGTCTAACATGGCTTTTTCTCCTAGATGTGCTGGACTATGTGCTGTATTAATAATGACTTGAACCATAGAGTCGGGGAGAAACCATGTGGCTTTTCCCTTCGTCAACCATCCCTGATCTGTCTGGACCCCTCCTTGTTCAGACCATTTCTTGGTTTCGTCTGGGGTAGCATGTGTCTGTATGTCTAGAACATCTTGTGTAGGGTTCTTAACTGTCATACAAGTCGTCTTATCTGGAACATCTGTCTTTGTCGTGTTAACTGGAATGTCTGGAGTCTGAGCTGTAAGCTTGGCTGTTCGATCTGCTAGATCGTTACCCTGGGAAATGGTGTCAGTGGCTTTCGTATGTGCTTTGCACTTCATAATGGCAATGGCTGTCGGCAAATGTATTGCCTCTAACAGAGCTTGAATGAGGGGGCCATGCTGAATCTTGGCTCCATGAGAGGTCATGAAACCTCTTTCTTGCCAGAGGACTCCAAAGTCGTGAACGACTCCGAATGCATAACGTGAATCTGTATATATGTTTACTTTCAGGTTCTTGGCTCGTATGCAGGCTTGGGTCAGAGCGATGAGCTCTGCTGCTTGAGCAGACAAGGTGTCAATACGATGTGTTTCTATAACTTCAGTTTCAGTAGTCACTGCATATGCGGCTACTAACTCTCCTGTACTTGTTCTCATACATGAACCATCCACGTAAAGTGTTAGGTCTGGGTCAGGTAATGCAATGTCCGTCAAGTCTTGTCTTGGCTTTGTCATAGTGTTTATAACTTCCACACAGTCATGTGTGGCAGGATTTGATGTAATCGAGGGTAACAGTGTAGCAGGATTTAATATGTTGCAGCGTCTGATTTCTATGTGTGGCTGAAACAGTGTCAGTTCATACCCTGTTAATCGTGCAATTGTCAAATGCTGAGTCTGTGTTCGGTTTAAAAGAACTTCCACGGAGTGTGGAACTTGTACTGTCAGGGAGTGTCCTAACACTATGGAATCACTTTGTCTGATAGCTAGAGCTGTGGCTGCAACTGATTTGAGGCACGCAGGCAAAGCCTGGGCTACTGGATCTAATGTGCTAGAAAAATAAGCACAAGGCTTGTGTTGTCCTGCTTGATCTTGCGTGAGAACAGATAATGCTGTACCATCACGTTCAGTGACAAAAAATGTAAAAGGCTTGCTGTAGTTTGGTGTCGCTAACACAGGTGCATTACATAAAGCTTTCTTTAACTTATTGAAAACAAGTGTATGTTCCTGGGTCCAAGGGAGGACAGTCGATGTCGCTGCCTCCTGTGTTGTCAACTGTATCAATGGCTAGATATGCATACTGAGGAATCCATTGTCTGCAGTAAGTAGTGAGGCCGATAAAAGCTCGTACCTCCTTCTGTGTCTTGGGCTGTGGAAGATGTGCAATTAACTGGATACGGTCAGGTGTCAACTGTCTACCCCTCTTGGACAGCAAGTGTCCAAGGTATACCACTTGCTGGACACAGAATTGCAGTTTCGAAGGGGACACCTTGTGCCCCATCTCTGCCAGGAAATACAAGACTGTCAGTGATGCTCGTTCGCAGTCACGTTCTGTACGGGCTGTGATCAATAGATCATCGACATACTGGAGCAGGGCAGTGTCAGTTGGCATATGAATACTATCTAGTTGACGTTTAAGTGCTTGACTGTAAATACTAGGACTTTCTGTAAAACCTTGAGGTGCACGTGTGAATTTATAGCTTCTTCCATTTAAACAGAAACCGAAAAGGAACTGGCTGTCTGGATGAATGGGGACACTAAAGAAAGCATTCTTGAGATCAATAACAGTAAAGAACGTAGCTTCGGAATCAATGGCAGTCAATAGGGAAGAGATATCTGGAACCACTGGGTACTGGGGTATGATACATTTATTAAGTTCTCGAAGGTCAATCACTAATCGATAAACTGGAGGTGCATTTGGGTCAGTACGTTTAAGAATCGGAATGATAGGAGAATTACATACATTGGAGTCAGTTTCTACAACTACTCCTTGAGCAATGAGCTCGTCAATGATTTTCGATAAGGTTGCTACAGCCTCGGGTGGCAATTTGTACTGTCGGATTCGTGGTAACACAACTCCTTGTTTCAGAGTAACACGATATGGTGTAATGTGCATACAACCTACATCAGTTGGACCTTGCGCCCATAAATGCTGTGGTACATTCAGTAATCTTGGATCAAAATCTCTTAACACATAATGTCCTTTAAAATCACGTAAAAACAATCTCACTCCTTCCGGAGAACAGCATATTACAGCACCTAATTCTTTCAATGTTTTAATACCAAGTAAATTCTCAGGACATGATTTCGTAAGTAACAAGTCTGTGGTTCGGGACAATGGACCAACTTCTAGGGAAACTGGTTTCGATATTTCATTAACAATCGGCTTTCCTGAAAATCCCAGGGAAACATTTCTTGAGCCTGAGAGTGGAGCCCCTGGAACCTCGTCATGACTGATGGTAGTCCTACTTGCCCCTGTATCAATCAGAAACTTTCTGTCTTTCCCTAATACTTGACTGTGTACATAGGGACCCTCTTGATCTACAGGAACCTCGATGAGAGGCAAGCCAACCTCCCTCTCTAGGCTGTTTCATGAATACTGCTGATATTCTGGGTAATCTGACTGTGCGTACTGGTACATCTGTTGTGTAACGTGTTGTGTGGCAGCTATAGGCTGCGGTACTGTAACTGTCTGTTGTGCGTTCTGCGGTGGTTGCGAATTTTGCGGAACCTGTTCCTGTCTAGAAAGACGCGGTCTCTCTTTCGTCTTACCTGTAGCTATGTTGTGTTTCAGAACTGCACATTCGTTTACATAATGACCTGGCTGTTTACAGTAATTGCATGTCCCTTTAACGGGAGCTGCAGAATGACTAGTCTGATTCGTACCCCTCTTCTGACTATCTGCTGGAACAGACTGTGCCACTAGTACTTTCATTTTCGTATCTTTCATACGTCTCCTTTCGTGTTCTTGCTCTTCCCTGATTCGATTCTGGTGATACTGTAGCATCTGTAGCATTTGGGACGGGGTATTAGCTTGCCAGGTACTCTCGACCTTTAATACTCGATTTTTAACTTGTGGTAAAGAATTCTCAACTAGTTTGGTAACAAAGAGATGTGGATACGATTCACTACTTGTTTTCAGACCGCTATTAATAATGAAACATTTCTCAAATCTGGAATAAAAATCACTAGTGTCTTCGTCTTGTTTCTGTTTACAGGCTGAGATGGCATCCCAGTCTTCCTTTTTCGTAGCTAGTAATCTTGGCAAGACTTGTATTAACAGTTCGGGCAATTCTTTGGCTTTTTCCCCGAGACCAGTACCAGGAACTCGTGTGTTATCTTCGTTCTCTAACGCTGTCCAGTCAATCTTTTTCTCTCCCACCTCCCATTCTTTTTCCTTGAGTTTTTCATATATGCCCGCGGGCAACAGGACCTTCAACATTTTAATGATATCAGGATACGTGTATTCTCCCATACGGAGCATGTCTTTTAATTCACGGTGGAATCCTGCCGGATCTTTATCGTGACTGGGCACTAACTTTTTCATTTCTAGTAGTTCTATTTTCGTTATAGGGGTGTAAACAAATACTCGTTCGAGCTCACCTCCCGTTCCCTTAACAGGATGCACTTCTCGCAAGGGATTCTGTCTGTCTATGTAGAATGGGGGTGGAACAGGAACAAAATGCGGAGTCAGGAACGTTCTGTATTTGTGGCGCTGTTCTAAAATGACACTAATTAAATCGGTACCTAGACCTTTCCATCTGTTTAGGAGTAACTCGTTCAATACATTATATAAAGGACCTGGATCAGAATGCTGATCCTCATACAGTGTAATGAGGTGCTGGATCATATACATACCCACCAATCGCTGTTGGTCTGGGGAAAGTTTCAGAAACATTTGGGCCACTACTTCGTCTGAAAACGTGCTAGAATCACTAGTCCATCGAACTGCTGACCGGGCTAGTTCCTGTTCATGCATGGTACTAAGCTCACTGTAACCTATTCGTAGTTTCAAAACTTTATCGGTAGCCTGGAATAATTGTTCAAGAGAACACTGTTCTGGTACGGGAGGAGAAAAAACTTTCTTGTAGTCTAGGCGTGTGTGTCTATCAAAAGGTCTCGTCCTACCTACATACGCTATTCTGGTGGGATTCTCGTTGTCTACCTCTTCGTCTGAAGAGTCATTCTCTTTCTCGGCTACTCTCCTTGCTTTCTCCCTCTCGTGTATGCTTATAATTTCTTTACGAATCTTTCTATACATGGTTTCTATACTATTTTGTGTCTTGTGTTTTCCTTCAGCTATATTGTCACTCCATCTTGTCAGGGCCTTCATCTCGTCTTTGTCTTTATCAGGATGATCCTGTTCTCTTATTAAACAATTTATCAAAAATTGCAAAATCATGCCTTGAATCTCAACTTTCCTTTGTGCCATAGCTTCGTGAATACTTTCTGGTTTCTCCCCTGTTCGGATGAAATGATATATTCTGTCTAAATGTTCTTTCATATCTGATATGGTAATCAAAAAGTTTGCAACTCGTCGTAAACGTACGGAATATAATATCATGTGATCTTCGCCTGGTACTGGATCATATCTACAATCAGTAAGATATCTTTTGAGGGCTTCGTACGTAGTCACCTTTGGCGTGCGCTGTAATGCTGCATCTCTCAGCGTCAGTCGTTTTGTTTGAGGTGGGGTGATAGGAATACCTCCCCCTGCTCCTCCTGAACTAGAATCGTCAATTAATACTGAATGTGCGGCTGCTGGTAATGTGACTGGTAAAGTAGGCGTACGTAATGTGGATTGGTCCTGGGGTACTGGCACATTAACAGGATTCCCGGGACCAACGGCTGGAGGCACAGTAATTACGTTATTAACAGGGTGTTGAAGTTGAACAGGCGGAGTAGGATTCGTATTAGCATATTCTGGGACAGTGTCGTCTAAATAGGAAGAAAGGAAGATTTCAGCTGCGGTCGGTTTATGACGTAGCTTAGTCGGGACCAATGGTGGCGGTAAATTACAGGGTGCTTCCGGGGTCGCCTTCGGCAAACCCTCGGCGAGAAGGGGATACATACCTTTAATAAGGGCATTTCTTTGTCTGTCTGACTGCTCTGTTCTAACTCGTTCACCTTCTTCTAGTAGTTCCCTTTCTTGGGCTTTTTCTGAGGATTCCCTACTTAATTCTGCTTTCCTGAATTCTTTTTCTGTTCTTTTAAGCGATTCTTTACGCCACAATTCTATGGCATCTTTCTGGGATTGTCTGGCTTTCTTTTTCCATAATGCTTCCTCTACTCTCATGATGCACTCGGCATCCCATGTTCCTGAAACAGGCCATCTATATTTCTCTTCGAGATCCTTGGTGTAGTCTACCCATAAATCTAGATACAGTATGGCATCTAAGCCATGTTTATGATACATAAAATGTCCGGGACTGTCCCTAGGAGGGACAGGAACTGATTCTTCGAGTAACGCTTTTCTGGTTTTTATCTGACGTAACTTTGAAAACAGAGGCATATTTGAACGGACTCGAACTTGAACACAATACACAATGAACACAGTAATGCAGTAGCGAAACAGTTCACTCATACCACGACATCAAAAAACACATTAAAAACGGTTCGAACAGATACTACCTAGTACATTGAAAACATGGTACATCGAAAACATAATACTGGAACTAGAGAACGGAATTACTAGAATTACTGGATGCACTGCTAAAACAGTACAGAACATACCGGTCTCATAAAGAGACACTTCATACCGTATCCACCTAGGTGAACACGTCGGACCGGATCTGTGTACCCAAACCCGTCGGACCGGGCACAAATTAATGAACCCGTCTAGATACGTTCCCAGCAACGGTACTCACCGGGAAGCAAAACTGAAGGCCTCGGACTGGACTGGACTGCTACGACGTCTGGTTACTGCTACGCACTACGCATGCGCCTCGGGCTTCGGAAACAGGTGGGCCTCCGGATATCTCGGACCTTGCTCTCTCTGCTTGGGCTCTGGTCGGGACGATCCGCCTTCCTCACCGCCTCGTCTGGATGCTGGACCGCAGTCTCCGTCTCCTCCGTGGGCCTGAGGGAGTTTGAAGCAGAAATATCTGCAGGTGCACAGTAGGGGTCCGTCACGGCTGTAGAAGGGTCAGGGGGCCTGCGTTACATCGCCGGCGCGTGGGGAAGGGGCTCGTCCCTGTTCGGGCGCCATTTATGTGGTAAATAAATAAATAATTACCGGTACTATTTTTCTATGCATTAACTGAAAAGGATAGCTCAATAAATAAGAGGCAGAATCCGTGGTATCTGAGTCATACGGGCTTTAATTAAGTGGCTCGAGCCAATGGACCATCGGGTTCCATCACCTGCTAAGGTTCAGGAAGGGACAGACACAGGAAAAAGAGGGGACAGCGGGACAGCTAATATCTCATTAACATCATACAGTATATATAGTAAAACAGTACAATTGCATTGAATACAGTAGGCGTAACAAGTGACAAACGGAAGATAAGAACATATGGGCGTAAAAAGAAGGCGTGCACAGGGCGTGCACGGAGGTGTGTGATGTAAACATCACAGAAGTGTCATAAGTGGGTGGATACATGGAGGGGGCTTCATGGGCAGCTGGAACCTTTAACCTACTGGGGCGTGCAAACGGGCCATGACGTGTAACTGGGGAGAGCTGGGGGCTCTGACTTCTAGCACTAGAAGAGGAGACTAAAGTCTGGGATGTCAGAACGACCTGTACCTATAGCATATCTGATATCTTGTGTTTGGAGTACATGTTGCTTGAATCTAAAAGTCATCAGGGCAAAGGCTACTTGTCACTAAGGCTAGTGCATGCATATATTTCTTCATGTATTGCGTGTGCTATGGATCTTCTATGGATACTAATTCAGTAATTCTCTTGCCTGGAGACAGGAAGACTAGACTATAGATGAAGATGTTTATGCGGTTCGTTAGCTAGGAATGTGAAGCCGGGGAGCTGGACAGATAACTGTAGGCATAACATATTCTTGGCAGGCAGGCAGACTAAGCCGAGCCGGGCACCGCGCTGCTTGGCAGGATGTAAGTGAAGGGTCAGGGATGCGGGCGGGGCTGCATCTCTCCTCGGAGTGGTTCAGGAGACTGGAGGCTTGAATCTGGTGTCCGGGCCCTGTGAGGCCTAGAAACGGGTGCAACTCGATGATTTATCGTGCATAATGTAAAGACGTTGGCAACATAGGCCTAAAAGCCTAATTCACGTTGCTTTCATAGGGGACTGGATAACTGACATACTAACGTTGGACGCAACTATAAATGCGTCTTTATTCGGTCATAGGGGAAAATATGCATAGCGATCATGCACATATAACATATGATGGGGAACACGTAGGGACACATAACAGGGCAAAATTCAATTTTCCTCATTCTCACAGGGAGCCAGTGGAGCGCCTTCAACGCAGGTCGGGCTGACTGCCGCCTGGGAAGGTCCGTCAAAAGCCTGGCGGCAGCATTTTGCACTTGTTGCAATTTGTTTAGAGTGGATTCTGGAGCCCCCAGAAACAGCACATTGCTGTAGTCCAGCCGTGAAATGATGAGACCCTGGATTAGTAACCTCCTAGTAGCCATCGGGAGGAGGGGTAGGATCTTCCGGGCTGACCGGAGCAGGCCGAAGCACACGCCTGCGGTCTTTTTTGCGTGTGTTTTGAAGGATAAATCCTGCTCCAGCCACACCCCCAAGCTCTTAATCTCCTGTTTTGGGGTAGGTGGCGCTCCCAGACAGCTAGGCCAGCTACTAGGGGACAGGGAGGGAGGGGAGTTCCCCAGCATCATCAGTTCGGTTTTTGAACCGTTAAGTTTAAGTGCTGAGTTGCACATCCAGGTGAAGACCCTGGCTAAACATGTGTGCAGCAAATTGGGTTGGTTCGCCGGCTGGGGGAGCCCAACCACCAACTGGGTATCAGCCGCATAGCTAATGATCTTGATACCCAGTGGCAGTACCACACTCTCCAGTGGGGCCATATAGATATTAAATAGTGTGGGGCTCAGCGATGAGCCCTGTGGCACACCACACTGGAGGGGAACCGATGTTGACTTCTCGTGGCCTTCCCAAACCTCAAACGTCCGATCTTTCAAAAAGGACGCGAGCCATTTCAGGGCTAACCCGGAGACCCCCACCCCGACAGCCGCTGGAGTAACACCTGATGGTCTACGGTGTCAAATGCCGCACTAAGGTCCAGGAGGATCACTGCCACCGATCCCACTGAATCCAGAATGCTCCTGGCATTCTCCACGACTGCCAGCAGGGCAGTGTCCGTCCCCTGGCCAGGGCGAAAACCCGTTTGGGAGTCACCCAAGAGAGAGTTGGATTCCAAAAAACCCGACAAGCGCCTATTCACAAGTTTCTCCGCCACCTTGCTAAGGCCGGGAAGCAGGGAGATAGGCCTAAAATTAGCAAGGTCAGCGGGGTCCAGGCTAGGCTTCTTCAGGAGGGCCTTAACTACCGCTCCTTTCCAGCTGGGAGGCACAACTCCTTGGGTAAAGGATAGGTTCAAAAGGTCCGTCACTGGGCCGCCGATGGTAGAAGCTACCTGCTTCAGGTATTTCATCGGTACCGGATCTCTCGGAGACCCACTCTTCAGGGTCACCAAGACCCCAAGAGCCTCGTCCACCGTGACTGGACCAAAGGAGTCCAGTTCAGCTGTCCTCACCCCAGGCTGAGACCCAGGGTTGCATTCAGAGGATTGCTCCTGCGCTAACCGAGGGAGGGACACCAAGATGTTTTCAATCTTAGATTTAAAGAACGTGGCTAATTCTGAGCATTTTTCACGCGGGTTGTCATGAGTGACCGGAGGTTCGGGGGTTCGCAGAAGTTCTCTGATGACCTTAAACGACTCTTTCGAGGAATTAGAAGAGAGTCCTATTCTCTCCTCAAAGAACTTGGATTTCGCTACCCGGATGGCGGATTTGTAGATGTTAGGTGTTCCCCGGTATTCTCTCCGGCTCACTTCGCCCCAGTCCCTTCTCCAGATCCGCTCCTGCCTCTTGCAACCCTTCCTCAGAGCTCTAAGCTCAGGCGTGTACCAGGGAGCTGAGCCCACTCTCTTACCCCTGGTGAGTAGTCTTTTCTTAGGGAGGGTAGCATCGAGCGAGTTGGTCAACCAGGTGTTTAAGTTCGCATTAGCGACTAGCGGGTCAGGCGGGGGGGACATGTCGCCTCCAAGTGTACTGCCCAGGTGTCCACTGGGAGCCTAGACCAGGCTCTTTCCACCGTGTATACTCTAGGTGTAGATACCACTGGGACATCAAACTGCCACAGGGCCGGAACCATAAAATGATCTGTCCAGGGCAGAACCAGCGCGGGCAGTACTTTAAGGCGTTCCGAGTTCGAAAAAATGGGGTCGAGCAAGTGTCCCTTCCCGTGCGTTGCACCTGAATTGACCAGGTTAATCTCGAACGCTTTCAGATCACCCTGAAGATCTACTGCCAGAGAGTCAGAGGGGTCATCAAAATGAATGTTAAAGTCGCCTAGTGCCACAAAGTTGACTGTGGAAGAGGCAAGAAGCGCGACCGTTTCAAGAAAAGAGTTGAGGAAGTTGCCCATGGTCCCAGGTGGGCGGTAGACAAGGAGGCCTGCCAAGGAAGCGGTATGCGACAACCGTAGAGAGAATTGACAGCTCTCACAGTCACTCATCCCTCCATCACGGACCTTACAGGTTAACGTATCCCTGTAAAGGATGGCAATTCCACCTCCTCGCCCTACTGGTCTATCTAGGTGAGATATAAGAAAACCTGGTGGAAGTGCTCTGACCATATCCGGGCCGGAGCTGGAAGAGATCCAGGTTTCTGTTAGAAACAAGACATCCAACTTGTGGTCGAGAATGAGGGAATTAATTTCTGTCGCATGACTAGGGAGGGACCGACAGTTCAACAGGGCCATTGACAACAAGCAATTGTCTTTGGCCATTACCAGACCCATATTACAGGCCCCACAAGGCAGGAACGGTTGCCCTCCCTTGTGAACATACCTACATGCGGCGAGTTTCAATGGCCGCCAAAGCATGAGCTCATCCCTCGTGTACCTGATATAAGCCGGAGAAGGCAACCATGAGTCGGGCAGGGGGACCGGCCCTGTGCCCGTCTGGGCCCGGACGGGCACAGACGGGCTGGACTCTGACGTGACTCCGGCGTGCTCCCGCTGCGCGCGAACGCTGCGCGCTGCCATGGCCGTATTAAATACCTTCGGTATTCCCGCCGCCTAGTACGCTGCCCTGAATGGCACTGCCGTCAGGAAAATCACCCCCAAGATGGCGCTACAAATACGAAGCAAGGGAAGAAGGTCCGCCAAATGCAGTGATGACACAATTATTGAGCAAGTAAGTGGGTTAAAAGCAGGGTAAAATTAACAAATAATTAAATAAGATACAAAACGGGTAATTTAAAAGTTATTCAAAATCCGAGTCTAATGGAGATAAATGCGCTACTGATCAGCGCGCTGCGCTAGAATTGTGTGTCTTGCCTGGTCAGATGTCCGGATCCAAATCCCAACCCACCTTAAATACCTTCGGTATTCCCGCCGCCTAGTACGCTGCCCTGAATGGCACTGCCGTCAGGAAAATCACCCCCAAGATGGCGCTACAAATACGAAGCAAGGGAAGAAGGGCCGCCAAATGCGGTGATGACACAATTGTCATGACATTGACATGGACTGGTAGGCGGGGCAGCGTTGTGTAGGTAGTTGGAGTTGCACACCCAGCATGCAAAGCTGTCGGGTGTGCGCTTAGGGGGTTGCCTGATAGCAGGTGGTTCATTGTCTGGTAATCATTGCTTGGAGGGTGGCTGGAGCATGAGTCTGTTGTGTTACGTGAGTCATGCAAGCACCAGAGGGTCTTGCACTGTGCACGTTGCAGGCGCTGACGGGCGCTAACGGTCCTGCCTTTGTCACGGCGTTGGTGCAACAGTGGCACAGACA
Source organism: Lissotriton helveticus (assembly GCF_964261635.1). NCBI lineage: Eukaryota > Metazoa > Chordata > Amphibia > Caudata > Salamandridae > Lissotriton > Lissotriton helveticus. Next base: position 713,212,269 of record NC_136069.1, read on the forward strand.
AGCTGCTTCCTGCATCAAGAATGGGTGGAGGGAGGGAGGAGCATCTGGGAGGTGTGTGTGTTGCAGAATTAGGGCCCTCGGTGGGGCGGTGCCGCATGGGAGGCAGCCGGAATGCGTGAACACCTGATGGTGGTAGGGGTGAGAAACTAGGCAAAAACTAGCACACAACGACAAGGAGGTTCAAAAGCCACAGTGTAACAGGTGTATGGAAAGGAAGAAGTGTCTGGTTACTCATTGGTTCCTCAAAGAAAAAGGATGAACAATAACCAAAAATGATGGGCACAGGATCAGGCTCCAAAAGGCCAAGCTGCGCACAGGACACACAGCTTCAGCAGGTGTTGCCTGCCCGTTGTGGGTAGCAAGCAGACCAAATGCATACACAACCAAGTACTTCATGCACAATAGGGATCATTAGCCATGAAGAACTGCATGCATGTTGCCAAATTACACATAATCCGATATGCACTATCTTTGACAGTTATGCCATATATAATGCATGCAAAGTGGCAAGAGATCTGCAGTGACAGAGATGAGGCACATTGTACTGTGGTGAACACATTTATTACAGCAACGGATCAAGTATGTGTTTTGGGCCATGCTGCATGAGCCAATGTCCATGGCCAGTGCCATTGGTCTGTGGAAATTAACAGTAATGTAATGAGTCTACCTGTACTGCTGGTGATCCAATGTGCACAGGACTGCCTGTGCCTGTCAGGGCCTTGAATCTTCGGAAACGTGTGATGCTCAAAGGGGTCCATCTCCCGATAGCCCCCTGGTCTGAGTAGAAATGACAGACTCAAAAGGGTGATCAGGCGAGGGAAGGAAAGGAAGGGAACAGCAGGGAGGGAGATCTGAAACAAAGGTAAACAAGCATAAGGATTCTACACTTCTTGTCAATGAATCACAGAATACCTCAGGACCTATACTGTAACTGTAATACCTGTAAAAGAAAACAACCGCCACTGTATCCTAGTTGGAATCACAGTAATGAAAGTGCTAGTGGATCTGAGGATCTAACAAGGACATTACTACACACTTACAAAGAAGGCAGTTCCATACGTTTCCATGTATTTATCCAGCAGTTAGCAACATAACCAAAAAAGTCCTAAGAGTCTCGTAGCTGGGGGATTGGAGCTTTCTTCCAGACGAGCTCTACAAGCCCCTGCTGTGAAAACAGAGATGAACAATCCACATGAATTCATAGCACATGTAAAGTTGATGAAACACCATAACACACCAAAGATAATGTTGTACGAGTTGCAAAAGAAATGGCCAATATTATGATCCTGTTCCAAGGATTGTGCAACTAGCACAGGGATCACAGGAGAAACATAAAAGGTAGCAGAGTATTGCAGCGATATGAGGGGGTAAAACGCTCTGCAGGCTGCTTCAACAAAATTAAAGGCATGCGGTAATCCAGAAATTCACAGTGTATGAATAAAGTCCAATAAACAGAAATTCAAATGCGCTGCCGCATGTCTCACACAAAGCCAGCAATCCGTAATTGCCCCAGGGAATCAGTGAGGGTCAAGAAGGGAAGTTACACAGCCCCCACAAGAGCCTTAAGAAGCTTGCCCAACGTGGGAGGGAATTAGGTAAACCCAAGGAAGCCCCACAAGAGCCAGTCATCGGCTCGTCCAACTGGGCTTTGAAAAGCCAAACATGACAAGCTGCTGTGCCGGAACTCAACAGAGAGTAATGAGGAGCAATGCGCAAATGCACCCCTACCGTGACCAGGATATGCAGCACGCCACAAGAGAATCCTGGAATTAACGGCACCCGACTGGCACCCAGGAAGCATTTACATTTGCTTCCGCGCACCATTGTGACGTAATTAGCGCCAAGTTCTTGGCTTCATGGGAAATTAAATTTCTCATGCACTTACCGAGAAGGCTTGCACCGCAGTGTTCTCCACCGACCCTGAGGGAGCGATGTGACAGTGACATGACATACTGGCACAAAGGGCAATGCATCCATACGAACAGACTCACAGGACAGTTGACAGAACATGTGGGACATACGCTGGCCACCACCTTCACAACATGGATGTTGGAAATCCAATTGTACTGGCACACAAGATTAAGTGGATGAGCCAAACACATCCTGCTGCACACAGAGAGGCTGCAATTCCCCATAGAGCCTGTTGATGAGATGTCCCACACAATGTCATCCCGTGGCATCCGCAATGTGTCAGGGGCAAGGTTCACACACATTGATGCCTTCACCAGAGTCCACACTCCAATACAGATGACTGTCACGAAGGGTGATTGCCACGTCATGGGAGTAGTTTTACATGTAATTTGATCCATGGTAATCAGACATGTATGCATGGTACTGCAACATGCACAGAAACAGTTTCCACACATTCCCAAAGCGTACCAACACCAAAAAGCCTGTTTGGATCTCTTACCCGAACTGACATTTACGCATGTCAGTGCATGGAATGCTGATTCAGCTCACGTTGCAGTCATAATGAGGAATAGTAGGAGGACAAAGATGACACGAGCAGACAACAGGCACAGCAACCTGGGAATGACAGACACACAAGAGGTGACCGGTAAAAATCTTTGCAATAGACATGGGCAGTTACGAAACATGAAAAATGTAGGACACATGCAAATTTCAGAAAGTCATTACTGTGTGGCCTGACATCAGCACTCGAGTGACACATCAGAACACACATCAAAGTCACTTTGCATGCAGTCAGCTGGACACACATTGCAACACATGCCACTCAATGCTACAAGCTTGCTCACTCATACCCAGTGACTCACAATTATGTGAAGAAGTTGCGTATGAGCTGACTCCTGATATCAACCTCCTCCCCCTCATTACTTGCCTCGTGACCAAGCCCTTGATCCTCAACGGGTGGATGCTCCTGCTCCTCAGGATCCAGGATGAGTGGCACTGCCTTCTCAACTGCCATGTTGTGCAGCATGCAGCACACAATGAAGATCTTACAGACCTTGTCCGGTCTGCCCGTGTGCATTATTGTACCGCTGATCCGCAGCTGTTCTTGGGTTACGGAGAGGTGTTATTAGCCATGGCATGTTGGAATATCCCAAGTCCCCTACATAGATACATCATGTAAATAAGTGGGTCAGGAGATGCCGTCAGAGCAAAATATACTGAAACACACAGGACAAACAGAGTTTACCCACCAACAAGACATGCCCGCTCGTTGTGCAGCTGCAGCATTTGTGGCACCCTGCTACGCCTCATGATGAATGCATCGTGTGCCGATCCTGGAAAACATGCACAAACGTGGGAAATCAGCATGTTAGCAAGACACGCCAGAAGGGCATTTATTGAATGGTAATGTTTACGGTTGCAGTAAGCCTGCTCCTGTGCCTGTGGTGGCACCAAAGCCACATGTGTCCCATCAATGGACCCAATGACATGTGGCATCCCTCCCAGGGCATAGAAATCACCCTTGACATCTCTTAACTCTTCAGGAGTTGGAAATTTGATGAATTCATCAATGTGCTCCAACATGGCTTCCAAAACATCACGCAGGATACGGCTGAACATCGTCTGTGACATTCCACCAACATCAGCTATGGTTAATTGAAACGTACCTGTTGCAAAAAAATGAAGGGCTGCCATCACCTTTATCTTGGGGGTCAGCGCAGTAGGATACCTGTGTTGCAATTGGAAATGTGGTGCCAGCATGTTTGTGAACTCCTGAATCAACTGTTGAGTGAATCTGTAACGTTGGATGCAGGCACGTTCCCTCATGGTAGCCAAGTCTGGGAATGGCCTTGGTAGAGGCGGTGCCCTGCAGGACATATTTGGAAATAATGGAGATTGACAGTCAGCCAACATCAATGGCAATGTACATAGCACATGCAAAACTGCTACTAGACATCAGGTCACTATGGAGTCTGGCGTGCGCAATACATCCAGGACACATATGCCAGCTTGCTGGCACTCCTACGAAAAAGCCAGATACACCTGTTGATTGACAAACATGACATGCCCTGAAATGAGCTGCTGGGCCGGTCTGAGTGAACAGCCCGAGATATCACCGGAGTGACACACGTCACAATACCTGCAGTGGAAGGCTGTCATCCCATACAGTTATCAAAAAGGAAGGGAGAAAGAGGTTCAAGCTAGTCTCTGCCTCTTAAAATTTACAATGACATAATGTAACCCATATTTACTGGGTGATGAGAGACTAGCCTATCTGGAAAAAAATGTGTGGCAGGTCTCACCACTTGGTGTACCTGCTTGGAAAAGAAAATTATTTTCTTTAGTCCCCTCACTCACCAGAAGTTGCCCTTAGGTGACATGCTTCATTATTGGGGCTTCCCAAGCAGCTGCTGCTTGGGGCATGCTGCGACTTGCGAGGGATACGTAGGAGCACTTTTTGTGAAACTATGTGTGGCGCAGTGTATGGTGGAGTGGTGTGAGTTTAGTGAATTAAAATACCTAACTAGTAAGATTGCACATTTATTCCTGCTTCTAGTTGGTATAGTAAAAAGGGGTTAGGTGTAGGTTTTGGATCCTGCAATGTGGTCAGAACCTAGCTATCTTGTCGACATGTTTCAAGGTGTCCCCTACACCTTTTCATCAGGACAGCATGAGGACCAGCCTCATGTTTGCCACTCCGTTGGTGAACCTCTACTTTGGCTTACAAATAATTGAGAAGCACATTAATTGTGTGTCTATTATATACATACGGTTTAGTGATGTGTCCGTAGTATTTAGTAATGAGCAGTGATATGCCCCATGGTCTGCCTGGGTGGAGGGGCCTCTATAACTTTAGCTCAGCTCCCTCCGTCCTTATAGACCTAATCATACCTCGGGCGACCGCATCATCCCATACAGACAGCTGACAGCAAGGCACACGCAAGGGTCACACGGAATGTCAAATGTACATAAAAAACACCTTGTGATTAAGGTGCACACCTGACAACAAAACAACACAGCAATTGACACGACGCAGACATGTATGCCTGGGGAAATATGATGTCTGATGCACACAGACCCAACAGCTGTGAGAATCCACATGTGGCATGGTGTGTGTAGATGTGGAACCATTCCCATCTCAACACAGACCCATGTTAGATGCCCCAACAGCAGATGCAGTTTACGGAAACCCAAACAGCAAGCTCAGTATGACACATGACACACACACACACCTGACATAGTCAGATAGGTTCATGCTGAGCGTGACATGTCAGTTGACAAAGTGCCCCAGTCCCTGGCATCAGGAGACAGGTGCCGGTAGTGATGACTGTGCCATCCCAGTGTTGCTGTGCATGACAAAATCGGACTAATAATACACATGTGACAAGTGTCAAGGTGATGTGTGCCACATAGTGCCCCATCACACATGACATATGTCCACAGGTCATCACACATCGCTTGTGCAACAAGATTAGATGCCCTGTGCCATATCACTGGCTGCCACACCTAGGCCTGCACATGAAAGTATGCAATGAAAAGTACTTGATAGACATCCTTGTGCGAACCATGCCCTGCATTCGCAACAGAGTGTGAAACACACCGTACACCTGAATTCGCAACAGAGTGTGAAACGCACCGTCCCCCTGCATTGGCATCAGTGTGTGAAACGCACCATGTGAAATGCACTGTACCCCTGCATTCGCATTAGCATGTGAAACGCACCGTACCCCTGCTTGTGAAATGCACAATGTGAAATGCACAGTACCCCTGCATTCGCAACAGCGCGTGAAATGCACCGTACCCCTGCATTGGCATCAGCGTGTGAAATGCACCATGTGAAACGCACCGTACACCTGCATTCGCATCAGCATGTGAAACGCACCGTACCCCGGTGTGTGAAAGGCACCATGTGAAACGCACCGTACCCCTGCATTCGCATCAGCGTGTAAAACGCACAGTACCCCTGCATGTGAAATGCACATGTAAAACGCAGCGTACCCCTGTATTTACAACAGCGTATGAAACGCACCGTACCCCTGCATTTGCAACAGCGTGTGAAATGCACCGTACCCCTGCGTGTGAAATGCAGCATGTGAAACGCACCATACCCCTGGATTCACAACAGCGTGTGAAATGCACCGTACCCCTGCATTAGCATCAGCGTGTCAAACGCACCGTACTCCTGCATGTGAAATGCACCATGTGAAACGCACTGTACCCCTGCATTCGCTACAGCGTGTGAAACGCACCGTACCCCTGCTTGTGAAATGCACCATGTGAAATGCACAGTACCCCTGCATTCGCAACAGCGCGTGAAATGCACCGTACCCCTGCATTCGCATCAGCATGTGAAACGCACCGTACCCCGGTGTGTGAAAGGCACCATGTGAAACGCACCGTACCCCTGCATTCGCATCAGCGTGTAAAACGCACCGTACCCCTGCATGTGAAATGCACCATGTAAAACGCTGCGTACCCCTGTATTTACAACAGCGTATGAAACGCACCGTACCCCTGCATTTGCAACAGCGTGTGAAATGCACCGTACCCCTGCGTGTGAAACGCAGCATGTGAAACGCACCATACCCCTGGATTCACAACAGCGTGTGAAATGCACCGTACCCCTGCATTGGCATCAGCGTGTCAAACGCACCGTACTCCTGCATGTGAAATGCACCATGTGAAACGCACTGTACCCCTGCATTCGCTACAGCGTGTGAAACGCACCGTATCCCTGCATTCGCAACAGCCTGTGAAACGCATCGTACCCCTGCATTGGCATCAGTGTGTGAAAACACACTGTACCCCTGCATTCGCAACAGCATGTGAAACGCACCGTACCCCTGCATTGGCATCAGCGTGTGAAACTCACCATGTAAAATGCACCATACCAGTGCATTCGCAACAGCGTGCGAAACGCACCGTACCCCTGCATTCGCAACAGCCTGTGAAACGCATCGTACCCCTGCATTGGCATCAGTGTGTGAAACGCACCATAACCCTGCGTGTGAAACGCACCATGTGAAACGCACCGTACCCCTGCATTCGCAACAGCGTGTGAAAACACACTGTACCCCTGCATTCGCAACAGCATGTGAAACGCACCGTACCCCTGCATTGGCATCAGCGTGTGAAACTCACCATGTGAAATGCACCGTACCCCTGCATTCGCAACAGCGTGCGAAACGCACCGTACCGCTGCATTCGCAACAGCCTGTGAAACGCATCATACCCCTGCATTGGCATCAGTGTGTGAAACGCACCATAACCCTGTGTGTGAAACGCACCATGTGAAACGCACCGTACCCCTGCATTCGCAACAGCGTGTGCAAACACACTGTACCCCTGCATTCGCAACAGCATGTGAAACGCACCGTACCCTTTATTGGCATCAGCGTGTGAAACTCACCATGTGAAACGCACCGTACCCCTACTTTCCGGGCGTGTGTGCGCATCATATCACTATTGTAATGGTGCCATATGCGAGCGCGTGAAACGCAACCTACACGTGTATGGATCTTAAAATGACTTAGAGGACACATAGGGGACGAGTCGTAGGCCCTGAATGCATCCTTGGTGTCATGGATACTGAGTTTTCAGTAGCTATGTGTCCAATAGGTATCCTGTAAAAGTCAGTTTGCCCAAAGAATACAATGTGGTAAAATGATTGTTGAGATGAAGCTCACATTTTAAACAATGCAAATGCGTGTCAGAGCCGTATGTTTAAAGGGATTGGAGAAAACATACGATGCGAACGAATCTGACCTATCACTCTGTACTCCTCCAACTGAAAGCCCCTCAGCAGCACTGATTTAAGGCAGCATGAACCCCTGAGAGGGCACTTGCCTGCACAACATTGGAGTGGACCACACTGCTGCTGTCTCAACCGTGCTAGAACTTGGTGGCTTTATTTCCAAATATCCTAAGGTGGAACAGTGGTCCCCCTGGAGTGACAGGTGACTGTACTCACAGATGTTTATGACTTGAGGGGACCTGTGGTGAGATTGTCCAAATGATGTGTACAACCTCATGGACATTGATGTGTGTGAATGTGCCTTGTCATGTGGGTGAGTGTGTATGTGATGTGTTACACCACTGCTGCATGGTGTATGCAGCAGCTCTACCCATCTGATGTGACAAGTAAGCAGTGGTGTGTGCCTGACTTGCAAAGCTGGCACGACACCTCTGACACCCCAGTGGCAAGTCGCACATGTGCAAAGTAAGGGTTGTATCCGCTGTTGTCAGTGACAGATGAGTGATCTGTGCCAGGGTGTGTCTGTTTGGTCTGCTGAGGGTTCTGCAGTAGAGTGGGATATGTGACTGCTTGGCACATGCTGTCCCACACCCTGCAGTTGCATGTGTTGCCCAGTGTGTGCCATGATCAGTGAGTGTGTTGCACCCGTTACGCCATCTGTTGGCTTTCAATGCCATGTAATGCATTGGGGCTTGCATACAGGCCAAATTCACATGGACAATGATGCAAGTCCTGTCAGCATCCTATGCCCTGTATACATTATCAAATATGTGCAAGTGTGTGTCTCTGGGACATGCAGCAGGTGTAGTGATGTTGTTTCACTGTGTCTTCCTGACAGGTAACTGCCTACGAGAAGGGGGAAATCTGGTGTGACATCGTCAGGGCCATCAGGTCTGCGGGGGGTCCTCGCCGGCGCTTGAGGAACGTGCAGAAGAGGTGGCAGGACTTCCAGTGCTGGACCCGGCGTATTGCCCGGGTCCAGCTGAAGTTGTCACCTCCACGCCGGCATGGTGGACGCCGTCACCTGACCCCCCACATGCTCCCTGTCCTGGCGGTGGTGTTCCCAGACCTCGATGGGCAGTTGCAGGAGAGACAGCAGCAAGGACGGGGTAGGGACATGGCTATTTGTTGTGTTGTGTGTCACCTGCTTTTTGAAGTGCTCTGAAGCCTGGCTACACTCTCACAGTTGGGGTGTCAGCTCAGACAGGTTATATGTGCAGTGCCTTTTCACCTCCCCATAGTCACCTGGTGCTGATTTTCATCCCGTCCCCTCCTTAACATGTGTCCCCTGGTTTGTGTGTATTCACATTTGCACATGTTTATCTAGGGTCCAAGAAAATAAGACTGCACATTGATTTCCGAATCATGTGGGAGGGTGGTCTGTGACATGTGTTGGGACCTTGCCTATGCCAGGACCGGTGCACTGTGTTGGGGCTCCATATTTGTTGGCACTGATGATGACTCTCAAAATAGGAGTGTAAGGTTTCAACTGCACACCCTTGCAGCATGCATGACCTATGTAGTGTCCTCAGACATGATGTACATCAGTGGGAGATATGCGTGGTGCCATGATGGTTGCTCATGGTACAGTCAGCTCATTCCAGACCCACGGGTCAGTGTGCCCACTACAGTCCCCTGAGACAACCTGGCCTCCTAATCATGTGTGTCATCCAACACTGTGCCCATTCTATGTGGGTTCAGCATGGGTCTGCCTCTGTGGCATTGGTCCCTGCCATAGTTTGTATTTTTCCTGTGTCTGCTACATGTGTCCACTGGACAGGGATACAACATTTGGCTTGTGCGTACTCACACTGGGCAGTGCCTGTGTGCCTGTTCACAACAATCTGTTGATGGTTCTTTGTCACAAATATGTATTGCCAGCCCCACAAGGTGATGTTGGGTTACTTTTGGAATTGTTGCTGCACAGTTTTTGTAAACCCCATTCAGAGGTCTCACTTCTTGAGCTGTATCAGTCACATTAACTGATGTATGGGGGTGTTATGCGGGAGAGGTCTACATGGGCCCGCCTGATTTTGCCTTGCCAGGTCTGACCTGTGGGTGAGAATTGGCTGAACAATGATTCACCATGCACTGCCCCTTTGATGGTGGCCAGTGATTTCATTTGGAGCTTTGCAGCCTATGTTGTTTTGTTCCAGACATGATTCAGACCCATACATTTTTGCCACATGTATGTAGTTCAGATGCAACACTGTATTGTCTTTGTCTGCAGACATCTGTGTCGACATTTTGCCTGGGGATAAGGGTGTGTTCACAATGCAGCAATGATTTTGTTCTTCACAATTGCAGGCCCATTAGCTTAAGCATTGTCCTGAGTTGGAACATGTGTGCCACTCTACATGACAGCCAGTATGTTTTATGTGCAAGCAACTGTGTCATCAGGGAATGGATGCCCATGTGAGGACTGACATATTTGAAGTTGTGTCACATAAATCATAGTACCTTGGCACTCACAACACTTGTTAAAAGTTGTTCATGTTTATAATGTGTTAATATGATGAATTGTGTAAATAACACTTATGTGCCGGCATGATTGATGTCTCACAAGGTAGTGCACACAAAACGACATTTTCACTTTCATGTAAGACGCTGGCACCTTTTTAAAGAGGGCAACCGAAGAAGGTTTGGGTCCAGTCTCTGACTAGCTTGGACCACTGCAATATTCTAAACAAAAAGGGGGCTAGTCAGGTATGATTTGTTTATATTTTTCTGTAAACACACCCAGCCTGCAAGTGCTGTATGGTCAGTATTTTCTTTTATATTTATTTTTTATAGTTTCAAAAGATATATTTTACATTTTTCTTTTGTATATCGTGAGAAACAGACAATCATCAAACAATAAAGAATGCATTCAAAAGACAATGTGCACAATATATACAAGTGATCAATATATACATCATAAGACATGTATATATTGATCACTTGTATATATTGTGCACATTGTCTTTTGAATGCATTCTTTATTGTTTGATGATTGTCTGTTTCTCACGATATACAAAAGAAAAATGTAAAATATATCTTTTGAAACTATAAAAAATAAATATAAAAGAAAATACTGACCTTTTTAAAGAGGCCAGTGTTAGCGATAAATGGTGAGCCTTGATCTCCATATACATGTTCCCACAGTTGTCTTGGGGTTTTGTAAGTCCTTTTTGTCGATTATACAAACTAAGGAGTGTCAAGACATCAAGATCTCCATTGGCCCATGTAGATGGACAATCTGCAACGCCATTTGTTTCTAACAGTGTTTTATTTTGAAGGGTGCCAGCTTTTTCAATGAATGTGGAAATGTTTTTTAGTGTGCATTTACTTGTGAGACATCTTTCATGCAGGCCCATAAGTGTTCTTTTCTCAAAATGGCGAATTACCACATTCAATACATGTCGATTGTGTAAAGTTTCGTGAGTCCAAAGGTACCAACATTAATTTAAATGTAATTTGTGACCAATGTACTTACAGGGCTCTGAGTGTGGTGACACCTTGGGGAGTGAGGTTGTTTAGTTTGCCCTTAGGGGCACCACTACTGTTTCTTTCTTGGTGAACAAGAGGTGGCATCACTTCATTGTATTGATCTGCTCTCCTGTAAACAAACACTATCTTCTCTGTGTATTTCTCATTCAAGCTGTGGCCTGGTGTGTTCTTTGGATCATAGTGTCCAAGTAGGATTGTGTATATACCAACTGGGCAGTACAAGGCTCAAATATGTTCAGAGTTATCTGACTGTGAGTCATGATGCATGGCATGATTTGCAGTGCATTTGGTCAGGCACGGAGGAGTCTCTTTTGGAGTTCCTGGCTTGGTTGAACTCGCAGGATCATAGTCTCAAATTCACCTGGACCTACAGCCACACAAACGCTACATATTTGGATCTTGAAATTGAGTCAAGGAGAGAGGGAGGTCTTAGCACCCGGGTCCATCAAAAACTTACGGACAGAAACTCCCTTCTTCTATATAACTCATACCACCCGAGGGCCCTCCGGGATAACTTCCCGGTGGGCCAATTTCTCAGATATCATAGGAATTGTTCAGACACGGATGTGTTTTTGGAACAATTTCGTAATCTGACCGAGAATCTGGAACAGCGGAACTATCCACGTAAGGTGGTCAGGAATGCGAGAAAGATGGCACTGAATACTCCACGTAGTGCCTTACTTGAACATACCGAAAAGGAAAAACAAGACTGTTTACCTATAGTGATGACCTTTGATCCGATGGCCACTAAGATAAGGCAATCTATCCGGAGGCATTGGAATCTATTATCGAACAAAGATTTCTTGATGCCACCGCCTAGATTTGCGTTTAAACGTTCAGGCAATTTAAAGGACAGGCTTGTCCATACACGTGACCGAGCTCCCCGGGGAAATGAACCACCTACTACCATTCCGAATGGGCATTATCCCTGCGGGATATGCTCGGTGTGTTCACTAACTAAGAAATGTAGTAGTGTCACTTTGGCAGCAGGAAGAGAATGGTTTCTGAATCATTTTAGCAACTGCAACACCACGAATGTGGTGTACAGATTGTTATGTAGCTGTGGTCTACCATACATTGGACTCACCACGAGGAAAATTAAAATATGTGTACAGGAACACCTTAGTACAATAAAAGCTGGAAAACTAACCACCAAACTGGTACAGCACTGTCACCACGAGAAACATAATTTCACATGGACTGTCCTGGAGACAGTGAAGGGCAATCCGAATAACATCGAGGCGGTGCTACTGAGTAAGGAAGCAAGATGGATATTCACAGAAAGGAGTGACACACAAGGCCTTAATGAGATCATTGAGTGGAACAGAGTTAAATAAGAATCATCTACAGTGACCATTCTATTTATATTTGCCCGAGTAGAGTATCTGATATGTGTTGGTAACACTGGATAGGTGCCCTTAGTGTACATTTGGAGTAATAGGTTATACCCTGTTTTCCTCTCTATATATATGGCTATATCCCATAAAGGCGGGTGGGCCTGGTATCTGGTGTAGGGTGGATACAAGCTGCAGGGGATACCACTCAATAAATAAGAGAAATTCCACCCCTCCAGAGTACAATCTTAATAATACCACTGAAATAAATAAGAGAATATCCTCGCCGCCACAGCACAATCTGAACAATACCACTGCCTTGCAATTTGCCTATTTGATAGGGAGCCTTGGTAGATGTTGGCGGCATAACAGTGGCCGTGTGCGTGATAACTGTACTTGACACAAAAATACTATGTATATAACGATGAACACTTAATCACGCTCGTAGATGAAAATTCTGTAATTTTCGGTAAAGGCATACGATGGAGTAATTTAGTTGAGAGCCGTGATGTTAATGAGTTCTGGGTTTTGTACGAGCACAAAATTGGGTAAATATAAAGCCACAACAAACATAGAAATATATTTAGACATTCTCCGTTCAAAGATGGCGCCCGAGAATCCCAGTAATCTGGAAGGTGTCCTTGGACCACGCCTACCGCGATCACGTGATCGGAACATGTAGGGGACCGGGAAAGCAGGAGCGCTTTAAAAGTCGGCTGCAAGGTTGCCGCGGCGTTCCTGGGATGATTTATGGTCCTGTTCCGTTATTTGTACGGTGAGGAGTGGGGGGTAGTCTGATGGTCTGGTCTCCGACGTGGCCCTCGATAATGTTTGTAATTGTTTGCCTGGTGTAAGAAAAGTTGCCTTACGAGTCTGCGCAGGGTGACGGCGACATTTCTAAGCACAGAGATCGTGTCCACGTTGTGGGGTGAATCAGGTCAATTTGGATGGCGCATAGTTCGCTGGCTGCTCGGGCTCATTATGTGCTTTATGCTTATGCAACACGATTGCTCCCTATGAGCTGTTTTTGCAGAGTGAGGCTGACGCTTTTCTCTGTGAGAGTGTGTGGAGATTGATGGTGACGCTATACAGACGTAGACATCAGGTACACTATGTGGGGCTAATCGGGCCAGTGAATATGCATGGCTATTAACATAGGTAATGAGAGGTCATAAGGAAAGTGAAAGGGGACTTCTCCATTACTGGATAAACATTGTTATCTGCCAGGCCACTTTACCAGCATGAGCTCGTTGCTGAACATGGTTCTGTTTACTTACAGATTGATACTACAATCGACATTAGACCTCCTGGCCAGCTGGTATGAGAGGAGTCAGCTGGTTATGGGTAATGGCACATACAGTTACATTTATTTTACAGCTGTTGAAAATATATGATGAGTGTGGGGAGCATGGTGACGGGAGTGTTTGTGATGAGTTTTTAATTAGTGCTTCAACTCGACACTTTTCAGAAAAAAGATGTCCAACACTGGTGCGGTGACCGATTGGTGAAACCCTGATGAAACTGCCATATAGTCTACTCAGCAGTGAAACATGCCGGTTACAGGTAGTGGTATGCGATATTAAGCTACCAGCCTTTTTACTCCAACAGCTCACACCTGGTCTAGTAATAAAGGTGTACAATTGGTGTGGTTGTTGATTTTAATCACCTCTTTGTTTGTCACATCAAGGAATATTTGTTTCTTGTCTTGCACCCATTTTGTTTTACTTGTTTTGGACGCTTTTGTTCTTTTCTGAAAAAGGAAGTGCAACCGATGATGAGAAAGGGGCATAGTATTGGTAACATCTGCCAAGTTCCCCGAGGGTTGTTCGCCCGTGAGGTGCCTTCCTTTTCACCACACATTTTTTCAGTTTGGTTTATGGGTTAAATGTGTATGGATGTACTGTTTCAGTAAACAGACACCCCTGAAATTGTCGAGTTGAACACTGCTTGGTATCTCCCCTTTGCAGTACACGATGAGTGTGTTATGGACAGATAGGCATTAGAGAAAATACACCCGACGTCAAATATAGAGGGGGTGAGTTTGGATTGAAACAGTTGTTCTTCCTACTATCAGTCTCATGCCCGTTTATAGAATATTCATCTATGTCCAGGGTACAGGGATGTTTTGATATTGACATGATTTGCAGTGTGACCTATTGATTTTGTGATCATGTGTCAGATGTGTACAGGTGACTGATGCATTTCTGTTTCTTCTCTTTGCCCACAGCATCATCACCGGAAACTGGAGGAGACAGCTGCATGGACCACGAGGAGGGACCCAGCCACAGTGCCACCAGCGTGGAGGAGTCAGAGGGAGCCAGTGGCACGGAGGGTGAGGGGAGTCAGTCTGCGGACCTGTTGGAAGGCGACACATCTTACCACGCCGATGGATCCGATTCTGACTCCCAGGAGGAGGGGGAATTTGCAGCAACACTGGGCAGCAGCACTGAGTCCGTCCCCGCCCCCTCCAGCACCATCTCCACCCTCCCAGTTGCTCCCCTCCCTTCTGTCCGTGCAGCCCCCATGTCTCCTTCAGCCCCGGAACCGCAGCCCCTACCCCTGTCACCCCTGCTGCCCTCAGTGCGGAGTCTGTGGACTTACTTTGCCAGTTACAGGTTGGTCAGACATCGATGCTGAATGTCCTCCATGCCCACACACAAATCCTGACACAATTGTTGTCTTTCATGGAGGGCATGTCAGCAACGATGTCTGAACACCGTCGGATCATGCGAGTCGCAAATTGCGAGTCGCAGTTCTGCGCAATTTGCGACTCGCTAAACTGAATGGTCACACATCTGGCCCCATGTGTATAAATTACAGTTCACAAAGCCTAGCTCATGCAGAGTTAGCTCGTGCATCAGATTTACACAACCGTTCAGTCACTTCCACATCCTTCCAATCAAGAGGTAGTTGTGGCTGAGTAGCACAATTATCATGCTTGTATTAACAAGGGTTTCTTGTGCTGCTTATTTCCTCAGAGACAAATTTCCGTTTTCCTCCTAAAAAAAGACAAAATAACAGAAAAGATATAAGTTACATACTGATCACCAATTCATTACAGTGATACATCACTATATTGTCTAATCTTTACCACATTTTGTTATCCACAACTTCATATCTATATCTAGTGCACCAATAACCCGTTTTCCTTGCTCCTGAAAAATAGCACACCCTCAACCAGTATATTTTCATCTTTTTTCAATTAGATTATAAAATGCATGAACTCTGCTTCCATAACAGTTTCTAAACTAACACAATTATCTTGACACACCTTTGCTAACAATTACCACAGTATTTTACTCTAGAAATACCAATATCACCACTCAAACCTCTCATAGGGCTAAAATATATGTACAATGGGGATCATAAGACCAGTAGAGCTTGTATAATTACATTATTTGTTTTGTAATTTAAGAAACTCTGCTTCCTTTACTTACAAATATATACAGTTGAAGTATTTCATTTTTAACACAATCCTCAAACCTTCCTCACATCTGTCTACCTTGTAATGTGTACCTCTCAAAAGCTATATTAACAAATCTACACCTCCCCAAACAACGTTTCACTCTGTAAACATGGTGTAGAATAGGTTTACAACATTACTACACTTACTGACACTACACAACAACGTTTATAAAATATATTGTTAAATACCTGAACTTGGAGCTGTTTCTTAAATGCAAATGAGAACACCAGTCTCTTTCAACTCCAAATTAAGTCAGATCTGCTGAGCACAACTCAAAGAGACTTCGTTCTCATCCTGAGCACCAAGGAAAAACTGAGCTATCTCTTGTTCTGCAGCCAATCACATCACAGCATTTCTTCAACCCTGTAATAAGAATGGTAACTACTGGTTCACCCTTGTCCCCTTTGTTCTACTTCTTCCTATACAATCATGCAAGAGACTCTCACAGGATCATAAAACATTTTGAGGCAGGCCCGCAAAAAAAGTGTAAGGAAATACTGGTATTTGCGAAGCACTAACCTCTCCACTGATAAACCTCTGTTGGATAATGGGTGTGCCTTAGAGAGTATGAGGATTGACTCTGCTGTCAAACATCTCTCTCAAATGATAACTATGCATAATAGGATATGTGCAGGGACTGACCTCTCTGCTGACGCCCCTCTCTTGCATAACAGGTGTACATAGTAGGGTGTGTGGTTTGACTGGCCTCTCCTCCCCACTGTACATTAATTATAACTCACCCCTTTTCCATGCACTACATATTCCATTCCATATTACAGACGTTAGAGGGTGTGAAATCACTGCATTAATATAATTACTTATGACATCTCCAATTACATGATTTCCCTGAACATGCTGCACTGTACAGTGGTGAGTTTTAGTTAATCTAGTGTGGTGAGAGAGGTAAGCCGACTGTGTACGAAGGTGCCCGAATTATCTGAATTGGAAGGTGGTGCATAACTATGAATGCGAGCCATAGGTATGACATATAACTTTGTAAGTTACTTAAATGATAAAGTAAACATAGAACTATAACAGTAGACTTTCTAATGTTTGTGCAGTTTATGTTGGGTTTGTATACTAAACAATAAGTAAGGTTTCCTAACTATAACTTATCTTTAATCTTTGTTTATTGTTTTTGAATATCAGTGGTTTTTCTAATGTTAGTAACAAATGTGTAATATTAGTATAGTTTAGTGGTGTGGAGTGGAATGTCATTAAGTTGAGTGTGGTAACATTTAGTGGAGGATAGTGTTGTAGAGTGCACTTAGACATTTAGGGGCCTATTACGATGGAGGGCAGACTTTGTCCGCCCGCAACCGTAACGGTAAACGGGACCAACCGCCAGAGGGGAGATGGTCCCGCTATGCCCATTAGGATGCGAAAAACCACCAACATGGCTGTTGCATTCCGCATATTTTACATTGCGGCGGGCGTTGCTGTAAACAGGACCCATCGCAATGCAAAATGTGCATGTTGTGCATTGGCATGTGTAGGCCACCGGTGCCTGACATCTTATGCATGCCAATGGAGTGGGGTACCATAGGTACCCCCAAAGTGCACCACCCCACCCCCAAAATGCCAGGGGCCCGCAACGGGCCCCCGAAACCAAAGACTGCATGTCTTTCCATGGCGGCATTGCTTCCATGGAAAGGCTCGATTCCGCAATCATCATAATATGGAGGGTGGTGCCTGCTAGGCACCACCCACCATATTATGGCCAGGGACTGCATGGCAGGCAATTGTAACGATTGCCTGAATTTGGGAAATCGGCGTACGGTCTTTACGTCCTGTGCAGTGCCCCGTCATTGTAATAGGACGGGGGGTAAATGGCGGGAGGGTGGTGGAAAATGGCAGGCAGATCGCTACCACCGCAATCTGCCTGACATCATAATGGCTCCCTTAGCCTGCCACTTGTCTGGGGCGTCCAGTTCCTACTTGTTCCAAATTGATCCAGTAGCAGCACTGCTGCCCGGGTTTTCCCACTTGGGTAGTCCCCACTAGGTTTTCCCATGCACGTTCTTCCCGCAGCAGATGCCTCATCCACCCAAGGACCTACCTAATGTAGGCCTTAGTGACACTGCACGAAGGGAAGCCCCATTGTTGTGCCAAAGGCACGCCTAATACAAGCCCGCCTGCACCCATCAGTGCCTGGACCTCCCGCTCCCCCCGAAGATATACCATCGCCAACCTATATACTCTTGATGCCGGGCACAGCAAGAAACACTGCCACAGCACTGACCCATGCTCCACAGTAGGAACTTTCACCTGCACTCACTGTCACTTTACCTGCCACATCACACACTCAGGCCTACCAACCAGCCCCACCCCAAGCACACCACAGACACCACCTGGAAAAAACACCAACTTGCATGCACACTTCTCAACACACGCTCACTATGCAAGCATTCCACCAAATTATAGGACCTCATCGCCACTCTCGCACCAAGACATAGTTCTCCTGACCAAGACCTTCCTTAACCCCACATCTGCCTCAGATATTACAACAGTGATTCCCAACAGATATATAATCACCCCCCACACCAACAAGCTGTGAGGGGGAACAGCCACCTTCCACAAAGAGACCATACTGTATACCAACACCGCCACCCATCTCATTGTCAAGATCCACATGGATGACAAGACAATCCATCAGCGGAACCCTCACTCGCCAACCCCCAGGCTCGCGCTTCAGCTTCTACCGCCAACAACCTCGAACAGGGAGTAAAGAACTTCAATGACTTGATCACCAATTGCACAAAACAGCATTGTCCCAATCAAAAACAACATCCATCAGACATCCTTCAAAAATGCCACCAGGTACACCCAAGAACTCAAAATAGCTAAATAAGACAGCAAACAGCTGGAGAGGGCAGCCTCCGAGACCTCTGTCAATCTCTACCACCACCTACTGAGGGCAAAAAAAAAGAAGACAACCCTAGCCACATGCATCGGAACCAGCACCAACATTACCAAGGCCCTTTTCAAATTTGTTCTCCAACCCTGCTGCCAGAGACGACAACATTTCACCCTGACAGTAGCTGTGTGATAACCTCACCGACTTCTTTCATAACAATATCACAACCATACACAGAAATTCTAACCTCAACCCACACCTGTAGACTTCCTCGACAGATATGGCACCACCGCAACTGACACAAACCTCAGAATGACCACCTAGTACCTCCTCTCCACCCAGGACACCAGTCTCCACCATGAAATCCATCTACTCAGAAGCTCCCCCTGACCCAAGCCCACACCATATCGTCAACCTCTGAAATCAATGGATCAGCTAGGGACATAATGCCCGGCTCAACACCTCTATCACCACAGCAACATTTCCTGATTCCCAGAAGCTCGCCGAAATCAGACCACTACTCAAAAATTACTTGGACAATCTCCCTGTTACCATTCCCAATAAAGGTACTGGAAAAAGATCAACAAGCAACTCATGACTGACCTGGAGAAGAACCAGAAACTCAACGCCTTCCAATCTGGCTTCTGTAGCAATCAGAGCACCAAAACGTCTTGATTTTAGAAATTGATTAGATCACAGCCTTCCTTGACCAAGGAGAAACAGCAACGGTAATCCACCTTGACCTCTTGGCAGCCTTTAACGCCGTATCCCACCACATGCTGATCAAAAGAGTCCACCGAATCAGCATCCGGGGGGGGGGCATTCAGATGGATCACCTCCTTCCTCAACAGAAGTACCCAGCAGATGGAACTCCCACCTTTTACCTCTTAACCCAAGGATATCACTTGCGGTATCTCCCTCATCTCTAAGGTCCATGCCCTTCAATGCATATAGGACCCCGCTGGCCAACATCATCAGATCCCACGGTCTCAACATAATTTCCTATGCAGAGAAGACCCAACTCAACATCTCACCCACTGATGACCCCACCACCACCAGAGCCAACTTCAAGCGAAGCATAGCAAGTGTCACAGACTGAATGAAGAACACATGCCTGCAGCTGAACACAGACAAGATGGGAGTACTGATCTTCAGAAACAGCAGCAACACATGGAATGACTCCTGGTGGCCATCAGACCTAGGACCCACACCCACTCCCTCCGGCCATGCCAGAAACCTCAGAATGATCATTGCCAAAATGTTCACAATGAAATAACAGATCAATGTCACCTCATCTGCCTGCCTCCTCCCTCAAAACATGCTACGTAAGATCTTCAAGTGGCTACCCCTACATACAAGATTCGCCATGACACTAGCCCCATCACCAGCTGACTGGATTATGGCACTGCCCTCTACATAGGAATCACCAGACTCCCCTTACAGAGGCTTAAGACCATATAGGACGCAGCAGCTACTCATCCTTGGCCTTCCCCGATAAACCTACATCACACCCCACCTCAGGCAACTCCACTTGCCCCCCATAATGAAGAAATGCCAATTCAAGCTTCTGACCCACGCACACAAGGCTCTATAGAACCAAGGACCCACATACATCAACCACCACCTGAACTTCCACCAACTGTTAAAAAGACTATGCTCTGCCTCCCTCAAATTTTCCCATATTCACCAGATCTACCGAAGCAGAAATGGAGGATCCTCCTTCTCCCACATTGCAGCAAAGACCTGGAACAGTCTCCCCATGAAACTCTGGACCGTCACCTCATTTCTGTAATTCAGATTGACCCTCAAGACCAGGCTATTTAAATACGCCTCCGGGGCCTGGATACCCTATTGGGTGTTTAGCCACACTTTATAAGCCCTGATTGATTGACCGATTGTTTGAAAGTGTTCCATGAAACAGTATATTTTGGTATCCTGAATTGAAATAAAGCTAAATTAGGTATACTGGAGCAGGGTACACTGGAATTGCGTACAGCAGAGTGAGGTAGAGTGGAGTAGCATACAGTTGAGTGGCGTACACTGAAGTCGGATACAGTGGAGTATCCTATATTGCAGTGGCATGCAGTGCAGTGATATACAGTGAGATAGCATAGAGCGGATTGTGGTAAAGTGGAGTTACAACCTGTAATTATTGTGGTGTATTTGCATAGACTGTGGTGGCATACAGGGGAGTTCCACATAGTTTGCATATATGTATAGTTGTACAGTGTAGGGGCATATATTGGAATATTGTATACTAAAATAGCGTACAGCTGAGTGGCTCATAGTGGAGTGTGGTACAGTGGAGTGGTGTAAACTAGAATTGCATGCACTGGAGTGGGGTACAGTGACGTGCAATACAGTGGAGGTGCATACAGTTGAGTGGTGTACAGTGGGCCTATGTAAAGCGAAGTGGCGTGCAGTGTAGTATTGTGAAGTGCAATTGCATAAAGTGGAGTGTCATTTATTGGAGTGTCATTGCAGTGGTACGGAGCAGAATAGTGTAAAATACAGCGATGTACAGTTAAATATGGTACAGTGCAAGGGTATATACTGAAGTAGCCTAAAGTATAGTGCCATATAGTGGAGTAGCATATAAATAAGTAGTGTTTACAGTAATAACGTAGGGTTTACTGATGTTAAGTCTTGAGATGTACATTAGAATGGAACATAGTGGAGTAGCATATAGCAGAGTGTTTTATAACTCAAAAGGGTTGTTTACAGAAGCATAGAGTCTAGTGATGCACACTGAAGTGTTTTTTAGTGGAGTGGCGGAGAATGTAGCTTTATAAAGTGAAACAGCATACAGTACATTGTGGTACACTGCAGTGGCGTATACTGCATATTAGTAGAATTGAGTCCTGGATAGTGGAGTGCCTTACATTGAAAACATGTGAATGTTATGTCTGAAAAAGATACATTTTATTTACAAAATGTTAATTTTCTGGCTGTATATATAACTAGTGTAAGTAATTGTAAATGTATACATTATATGAAATGTAGTTATATATTGTGCTATGGTATATCATGGAAAGTTCATAGTATACCACTGTGCATTGGGCTTAGACCTGGTGATGTTATTGGCTGATGGCTATGTTTAAAAGTAGAATCGGCATTGTCGTTTTTATGACAAATTTCCATTATTGTATGGTTAGTGTTTGGCTGAATTGACGGTTAGGGTTTTACACATAGCTAATTATTAAGTTGTATTACCACTTTCATGAAGTAGGTAACATTTATGTTTTGAACATTTTAAATATTTTTGTCCCATGGACTTAAAACTGTTATGCCATAATAACTTTGCCCCCATTTGAGGAATGTCCTCACGTTTTAGCAGACTTTAACCGTTTTACAGGGTTGGCTGAAGGGGGTGTAAAGAAAAAATGGGGGTCCCAAAACATGCTTAAATCAAATATATTTAACATGCACTCTTAAATCGTGCATAGTGCGGAAATCAGGGGTTATATTTTGTTTAATTTTGGCAGGATCACATATTATGGTGAGCACATGTTTATTGTGTGTACTCCAGGTAAGTAATGTAATAATTGTATATGATTTAATGTATTTAAGTTTAGCAATATTTGTTATTGTGGTATTTTTGTGAAATTTGGTGGTATGTCACAGTACATCGTTATCTTAAATCATTAGAAGATTAGATGATCATTGGCTTCATAAAAGTTAAAGGCAGACATGTTGTTTTTAGGTACACTTTCCCTGTGTGGTGTGTTATGCCTTCGGATGAAGTTAAGTATTTTGCTTGGTATTTTTCCTCTAACTATTACCACTTTAGTAAAGTGCTAATCGGTAGAGTAAAATATTTATAAATTTGTAGATATTTGTTATAAAACTACAGAAAAATGCAGGAGTACTAAGGAACCCCCAAACATTTTTCTAATGCCTGTGCCTGTGCCTGCCGCTTTGTGTATGCAAATGCTGGGGGGTACCACAGGTACCCCACATGTGCACCCCCCACCTCGCCTTCACTCCAGGGGCCCGCAGGGGACCCCTGAAGTGAAGACCGCCTGCCTTTCCGTGGCGGCATTGCCGCTATGGAAAGGCAACTGTTGCAGCCCATACTAATATGGCTGGCGGTGTCTGATAGCGGTAAAGCGGAAAGCGGAAAAGCGGCAGACGGTATTTCCACCCACCGCCCATGCTAATATGGCTGGGGTCATTCTGGTTAGGATGACGGGCGGATTGCCCCCACCAGGCCGGCGGTGGCTATTAGGATGGGGGCAATCCGCCCGCCATCCTAATGGGCCCCTATGTGTAGTGCAGAAGTGTGGCGGAGTGGGTTTAGGAGACTTAAAAATACCTTCCTAGTAGGCGAGAATAATTTATTGTTGCTCCTAGAATGGTATATCTAAAAATGGGGTGATACCAGGGATCCTACCTATAATGGGTTAGTGATTCTGGAAATGTGTCAACAAGTTTTGAGCGTCCCCAAAGCTCTTCCTCAAGACCACACAGGGACCAGCCCTGTGTTTGCCACTCCGAAATGAACCTTAATGTGGTACTATAAAATTAATGAATATAAAAGTGAAAAACGCTGCAACTAATAAAGCATGCATTAATTATATACATACACTCAAGACTTGTCACATAGTATCTGTTGTGGATAAAGAAATATAGAGGTTAAAAGGCCACCCCTCTCTGATAGAGTCGGTGGGTAAAAACATAGATTTGATGTAGGAACTTCTATATTTTCATATAATGCTCCAATATTATGCGTGCAATAATTCAGGTCTGCATGATGTTTAAAACCTGTGTAGGAAAAAATGGCATGCAGAAAGTGGGGGTTGCTCGTAACAAATAGCATTGTTATAAGACACGGAAAATACACATACATCGTGATTAAATGACATAGAGTACACACATAACACATAAAGTGATGGCAGATTGTTTGAGTACATACTTAAGGTTGAGCAAGATTGTGCCCCATGGACCGTGGGGGGCAAGGTACTCCTGAACCTTTATCTAGAAAAAGGAGAAATAACAGGGTACATTTGCGGGAAACCTCGCTATCGTAAACGATTGAATCCATTCAAGCTCCGGGTCTCTTGTGCCTGAGGAACAGCAAAGCTGGTTGAAAAAAAGATCACTTACTCGTAATGTGAGTGCCTTGCGGGAAATACCTAAACACGTCTCCCCACCGGGCCGTATATTGCTGTGTAGGTGGAGGAAGGCTTGTTAAGTAGTTTCCGCATCCAGGCTGGGTCTGAGTCATTGCTGAAACGACTAGACCACGGGAGGCGATAAAAGATGGCTGCTGCTGATGGCAAAAGCTGCCGGCCATTTTATGTTTGAAAAAATGATCCGTGGTTCGTATATGCGCCAAAAGAAACCGGCAGAAGTCTAAGCCTGTAAAAACAAATAAGGCTAACCAGAGTGAATACATGGGCCAGTAGGCTTAACTCCAGTTGCAAGTACAAGGACAGAACAACCTCGCGAGGCCTCGTGGCTACTGCCTGGCTGACCTGCTGCAACTGTACCTGCCTGGATCTACAACTGGACCTGCCTGAGCCTTGGGAGCTCTGCTGCAGTGAGTTCCTGAACCCAAAGAGGTGCCTCCAGTTCAGAGACCCTTGGGGGCATCACTCTGAGCTCCTCTCAAGAAGAAAAGAGGAAATACTGAAGCTTGAGCTCTTCACGATCATGAACGGACCACTTAATGCTAAGACTCTGCAGCCTGCAATGAACACCAATACAAAGCTTTGGGGAAGACCTTCTCTTCCATGGTAGAATGACGTCTGGCAATGAGAGATCTACATTTTGCACTACAGCAATGATAGTCCACAGAGACTACAAACATGAATCTACAACAATGACCATCCATGACACCCAAACAGCTATTCCTGCTGCATCGATGACCATTCACAATGCTCTCCCTGCTTCCAACAGCCTAAGCCACTGTGAATGCAACTCTTTCTCCTGGACTTTGAGAGTGTAAATCTTTCAGTGGGACTAACCTGGTTCCTTTATTCAACACTCTCCAGCTCGGTCGGCCTGAACATGTAGCTTTCCTCCGGTCTACATCACCACAAATATTGTTTTGTGCTTTTAGGTGCTAAGTTTACTAAATGGAGCAAAATGTATATTCTCTGGTTCTACTGATTAGATTTGTATCATTCTGGAATCATTTCCATTTAGAACTTTTCCTGTGTTGTGTTTTCACATTATTACTGTTTGTTTGCTGCATAAATACTTTACACTTTGCCTCTGTGTTGACCCTGACTGCTTTGTACCAAGCTACCAGAGGGTTAAGCACAGGTTATTGAGTGACTTTTCTGGTTCACCCTGACAAAGATTTTTGCCTGAGTGAGTATTCCACCCCACTCATCCAATAACCAGAATTCTTACACAGGCTCTCCTGGACTGTTGAGTTAGCACATTATATATTTTATATATGAACAAATAATGTATTTTTAGTAACACAAATGCATGGCACTGAAATAGAGTTTGCTTTGATAATCAAAACGATGTGTTATATAGATTGGACATACTAGACACAAACTAGGCCTGACTCAATCTTGTATGTCAAGGCAGCCGTGATGTGTTTGTTTTCATTTCTCATCTCCTTGCCCCTACGAAAGGTATGCTGTTCTATAAGAACTCTGTACAAGCTTTCTCTCTAAGGTAACAATTAAATGATCTTCTTGCCTGTGCTAGCAAAAGGCTATCCATCAAGTAAGTTTGTCATTATTTTGTCTGTTACTAGATTTGTACTGCCACATCTGTTGACATTAGGTCAGTAGGGATATGTTATTATTTTAGTTAGTTCAATATTGTCGCGTACTACTGTACTGTGAGCCTATGAAACATATTATTTATTTATGGTGACTATGTGACTTTTCTTGTGCATTTTATTATATAACAGCTGATTTTAAGAGATCAGCCAGTTTGGTTTCCACTGACTCTTTGGGAGCGTACCCTTACCAGTCTGTCTCTTGCTTAGGTTTCAGAATAGCTTTACTCTAAGGCCTGACTTCATGTCAGATTTGTACTGCTTTGACTGAGTCTCATGCTAATTCCTCATGGTTGAATTAAAATACATTCTAATAATTGTTTTTATTTTCTGTAGTGAACTTTAAGAAACCTTCATGGTTTCTCAGTTTTACTCTTCTCAAGAAGGATTATTTAACTGACTATGCTGTTTAATTTGCTGTCTATCTAATCTTATTAGGGGCACATTGCATCATTTGTTCTTGAGGCTAACCCGACTCACTGCTGTAGCTAAACTATGAGATGAGACTTTCCTGGTATACTTTTACAACTGAAGATGAACAGGCCTTAATGGCACTTCATTGTTTACTCTTGTTAGACCTAGGATCATTGGCATGGTTTTCCCCTAAAATCTTTCCTTCAACCCCCCCCCCCGTTTTGCTGACTTGGTTTTTGATGGATGAAGGTCTCTGCACACTTTCTTACTGCTTACCACTGCTAAAGTGCTTCTGCTCTCTCCTTAAGACATGATAGAAGTGATTGGCTTCAAACCCAATTAGCTCATTAATTTACTTGCAAGCCCCTAGTAAAGTGCCACTACCTGTGCCCAGGGCCTGTAAAATAAATGCTACTAGTGGGCCTGTAGCACTGATTGTTTCACCCACTTACGTAGTACTGTAAACATGGCTCAGGTCTGTCAACTTAACCTGGCAACACAAACCTTTAGCCAGGCCACGCCCACACCTTTCTTTTTTAATACACATATGTCACCCCTAGGGCCGCTCAGGGAGCAGAGTGCCTTGTAGTTAAAAAGTAAAACATGTACTTTTTTGTATTTCTTTCCCTGGTAGTGAAAAACTTTCCAATAGTATAACATTGAAGCGACCTTATTACATTTAATAAGTGATAATTGCCAAATAAAATATACAGTATCAAATCCTCTCTCACACTGAAGTAAAAATTTGAATTACAATTATGGAAATGCCATTTCTAGAAAGTTACCATTTTCCTGCCTAAGACATTTAGCGCCTGCAGCCGGTCTCTGGGTAACATGATTGAGTGTAGCTGACCGTTGAACTGTGTGTTTTCCTCCTAGAAAGTCACACATGGCAGGGTGGAGCTGGGCACATTCCTACTTTCACGTGAATAGGCTGTGTCCTGCCTCCACACAAAGAGCTGTATATCCCCGGTAGTTAGACTGAGCCAGGACAGGGAAGGCTGGAATCCTGTGGACCTCAAATAGAAACCACTGGATGCTTCTCTCACTTCAAACAAAGGCCCAGGATAACATTTTGGACCCCAGACACAAACTCTTCAGTACACTTTTGGACCTGTAGAGGCTTTCCCAGGAAGAAGGATTACTCTGCTGCCAAAAACGACTGCACTCTGCTGGACTGCAACTCTGAAGGACTGCTGCCCTGCTGTGCTGACCTGCTGCCTGATCCCCTCTTGCCTGGGTGAGAACAACTGAACCCGCATCTATTGAACCAAAGACCCAAGAGGGGATCTAAGGGCTAGTTGGCTGGCCTCCTGACTAGAGGTCAGGAACAGCAGGCTCCAACAACCTTCAACTCAGTGCATGGACTCTGCCATCTGTGGGCTCAACTCTGCCAAGTGGTGCCTGAAGTTGCTCTGCCAGCCTGAAGTTGCTCTGCCAGCCTATCTGTGTATCCAGCAGAACCAACAAATCTCCTCTGCTGTGTGGTGCAATCCCAAGCAGAACCAATGCATCGCCTCTGCTGTAAGGGTTCACCCAGTGCAAGGACTCTGCATCGACCTTGCAGACCGCATCAGAACCTCCACTATGCAAAGCTTCTCCAACACAGGGCCTCACATTGCAAATCTCTCATCAATGGTAGCCTCGATTCCGAAACAGGTTCGCACATTGCAACCTCAAAGCTCTTAAGAACAGACACATCATCTCAACTGTGCAACACATCCTTGACGCTGGACTACACATTATAGTCCAGCGTCAAGGATGTGTTTCATCACAGTTCAGCCACTCCTCGGATCTGATGCATCACCTGGGCTGCATGACGCATTCACAAAACCAGACATTGCAACACTCTGCAACCAGGATTTAAGGCACTTTTGTTCAGCAAGCCTTCTTGGGTCTTCATAGACAACCAGGGTCTCCAGCGCGTTCGGCCTGAACTTATAACTTGTTCCTTGTCCGGCTCGAACAGATATCCACAGTTGGTGCTTTGAGCTTTTTGGCAATATGTTCTCTGAAATTTTTCCAAATTGCATAACACCTGTTATACTATGGGTACTCACAAACTTTCTCTCGGGGGCCAAGTTTACAGTGTGGTTTGTTTCCGAGAGCCGCACCGGTGGGGGCGGGGTCAGTGGGGGAGGGGGTGGGGCTAAATCAGCAAAAAAAACTATGACTATGAGGTTGATCACAGGTCCCTGCAGAAGATGCCTTCTTCAACTGCGCCACCACACCCGGCATACACACATCTATCTCCCTCCCTCGCTCCCTCTCTCCCTCCCTTCCTTTCTCGCTCTGTCTCCTACCATCCCTCTCCTTCTCTCTCCCTCCCTCGCTCTCCCTCCCTCTTTCTTGCCATCCCTCGCTACCTCGCTCTCTCCCTCCCTCGCTCCCTCCCTCTCTCCCTCCCTCTCTCGCTCTCTCTCCCTCCCTTCTTCTCTCGCTCTCTCCCTCCATCCCTCTCTCTCTCCCTCCCTCTCTCGCTCCCTCTCTCGCTCCCTCACTCGCTGCCTCTCTCCCTCCCTTGATCCCTCTCTCTCTCCCTCGCTCGCTCCCTCCCTCCCTGTCTGTCTGTCTGCCTCTCTCACTCCCTCTCTCTCACTCCCTCTCTCTCACTCCCTCTCTCTCTCCCTCTCTGTCTGACTCCCTCTCTCCCTCACTCCCTCTCTCCTTCACTCCCTCTCTCCCTCTTTCCCTCTCACCCTCACTCCCTCTTTCCCTCTCACCCTCACTCCCTCTCTCCCTCACTCCCTCTCTCCCTCACTCCCTCTCTCCCTCACTCCCTCTCTCGCTCCCTCTCTCTCCCTCCCTCTCTCCCTCTCTCTCCCTCCCTCCCTCTCTCCCTCCCTCTGTCTCCATCCCTCTGTCTGTCTCTCTCTCTCTCTCTCACTCCCTCCCACTCACTCCCCCTCTCACTCATGCCCTCACTCACGCCCTCACTCCCTGCCCTCACTCCCCCGCCCTCACTCCCTCGCCCACATTCCCTCACCCACACTCCCTCCCCCACACTCCCTCCGTCGCCCTTACTCCCTCCGTCGCCCTCACTCCCTCCATCGCCCTCACTCCCTCTGTTACCCTCTCTCCCTCCATCACCCTAACTCCCTCCGTCACCCTTACTCCCTCCGTCACCCTCACTCCCTCCGTCACCCTCACTCCCTCCATTGTCCTCCTCTGTCGCCGCCCTCCCTTTGTCTCCCTTTCTCTGTCTCCCTTTCTCTGTGTCCCTCTCCCTCCCTTTCTCTCTCCCCTCTCTCTCTCTCTCCCTCCCTTTCCCTCTATCCCTCTGTCTCCCTCTCTTTCCATCCCTCCCTCTGTCTCTGTCCCTCGACCTCCCTCTGTCATCTCACCCTGCCTGTGTGCCAGCCCTGGGTGAGACAGCTTCCCAGCACACACAGCTGCACCCAAGAACTTCACAGGTCGTTAAAGGCCATTTGCATGCTAATGAGGCTTTGTTGAATTCCACCTCTTCTTAGGCCCCTGCAGCTCCACTCTTGCTAAGTGAGAATCGCCCGCCCCTGGCCCCCACAGAGCATTAGAGACTCTCAGAGTCGCGCTGCAGCAGACAATCTTTCCAATAGAAGCCAAGGTTAGATGTGCAGGACATTTAACCTGGGCTTCTATTGGAATTCCATAGCGCATATTAGCAAGCCCATTATCGCCGTTTTAGCGGCAGTTTCCTGTCCCTAAAACGGCGATAATTTTAACAAGGTTCTTGCTAATATGCCCCTATGTCTACTAAAAAAGCAGCTTTTCAAAAGTTTCATTCAGTAGTCACTTGCTCACTTTCAGATGTCAAAATTAACAGAATAACAGTATGTTATATTTAAATAGCCAGTAATACATTGTTTCACGAGAGCAACAAAACAAATGCTGCCTTTCACTCTTCATTTATATAAAGACGAGTGCAAGTGTCTGCTTATTTTGAACAGTTAAGGTGCTTCTTCACTGGAATCACAGTTTAGGCTTGTTCACTAGAAACCTCTTATGTAGGCGCTGAAACAGGAGCCAACATGCGCAAGCATCCGACATAATCTTCAATCCCTTCTAGAGTAACATAATGAAGTACTTTTTGAAATTATGCTTGTGCAACAAGCATGATGGCATCTGTACAAAGCATTGGTGTGCCACAAACAACCAAATCTAAGGCCATCACCATCAGATTAACAATGACTCCTTGTGAAGCAACAATTAAACATTCCTGTAATAAAACTATTCTCTGAAACTACTGTTTACTCAACTCAGCAATGGGACATTTTATAACAGTTGTGTTTGGTATTCTGAAGATTGCACTTTCCACCCCTACTTTACACTTCTTTCAATTAACAACATACTTTAATGTCGGTGCATTGTGAGCTACAATCTTAAAGAGAGCTTTTAATGGAACAGTGGTTTCCTTGTCCGACATTGTGCATGTGTATTCATGTGTCTGTCCCATCAGTATTTATGTAAATATTTCTGTCTTTCTATGTGACTGTCTGTGAGCGCGCACATAATAATTTGGGTATTGTTTCAATGCAGCTCCTTGGGCTTTTGTGTGCTTTGTTAGTTCTTGGAAGCACAATAATGGCCATTATCACAAAACGCACACATACCTAAAACAAACCAGACCTACTGGCGTTACCAATGCTTGTTTTACATGACAGGTAACCATGTTGCCATATTTTACCTAATTCGGCTTTCGGCGTTTGTCTGATCCAACCTATTTCAGCATCCTGTCTGTGTTTGCTGACCCAGGGCTTCAATATTGTGTGATTAAGTTTCTTTTGTGTGAACAGATATTATTCTAGTGAGTTGTTCGTGTTTATCAGCGTGTCTTATTTCCTTTTGCTATACATAAGTACACGGTTTAGTAAATTATGTGGCAAGAAAAGGCAAATTATGCAGCATATTGCAGCACATATTATGATAGTATTATTTCATTTGTTGGTAATTTTTTACACTTGTTAACACTATCTGGGTATTGGTTGCACCTCAAAAGTACCTGTTTAGGACCCAAATATAGCAATAAGCAACAGGAAGGTGACTAGTCAATCTTTGCAAAGGGCCTTCCACTGTGTGGCAATATGAGTCTCCTTGTTTTTAGTAACTTATGAACTGTTTGAGTTAGAAGCAATTTGTTTTTGTAAAGTCTACGGATTTTGCAGCTGGTGAGGAATTATATGGCAAATTCGGCAAATCTATAATTATGTTAAAAAGGCCAAATCGCATACTTCCAGTGGCCCAGGCTATATATCTGTGTTTAACTTTTTTGACTAGCAATTTGTTGAGGTGTTTGGGCTTTTAACTTTTTTTTACTGTTAAGCACATGGCTCATCCTTTTTTTCGTACAGAACATCGTCAGTCACCAACGGACCTTTCATCTACTTCTTGGGTTAGAGGGCTTTGAAATAACGAATCATGTTGAATTTTGTGAAATACATCTGAATGTTTTTGGTTTGTTTCCCTATATCAACCAGTACCTCCTGACAGTTGTGGCTGGGGTTGTTTCAGTTGACATTATCATTTGATAACAGAACAGCATGCACATGTTTAATGTCCACTATTCTACAGGGTGTTGCCATGAGAAGGCTCATACTCAGCTTTAAAGGTATTGTTTTATAAATAATTTTTAAAAAATGCATTCCTGTTCTATTTCTTTCTCCGTCTCTCTTACTCTTTCATGCCTCCTTTCTCTTTTAATCTTCCTGTGAGTTCTGGAATCAATTTACGCTTTACAATGACGAGGAAGCTGCACAACTCTCAGGCGAGTATGGCAGAGTTATGGAGGCAGACACCTGGATGTGCTTGTTTCAGACTTTGAATACAATGTCAAAAGCTCTAGAATATCAATCGAATACATTTCTCAATTCACTCCCACCATTGACTCACAGCTTGAGAATATACATATCACAATAAAGGAGCTATTGAGAGAGGCTACGAAAGCATCCAAAGGCAATAAACTAAATGATATACAGAACCAGTGTTGTACTTCCAGTCCAATTATTGAAAAACTACAAGGTTTTCCAACTATTGTATCTACACTGGTGGAATGAATAGAAACCATTATGGAGCACATTTAACCAAATACAGAGAACATGCGCTCCACATCTATGACAGCTACAGAGGCCAAGGAATTGGCACAAAAAAGAATCCCTTACTTGGATTCCTTTGTGATGAAACTTCGCACAAAACACTGTATCATAGCCGAAGTACACACAGATCGGGATTCCGTCGACAATAATCGAAGAGTGCTTCCTAAAACCGTGGATCCTATAATATACATTACCACATTACAGCCTCCCGAAGCAACCCATTCTCTTAATAAGAGTTCGATATTAAACTCCTCAACATAACTAGTTTGCTACTTTAAGGAATAAACAAAAGAAGATAGGAAAGCAAAATAAAAAAAGAGAGAAAATTGAAAAGACAAGGAAGTTAAAAGAGTCAACTGTGAAATTATTTCCAATATTCAAGCAAAAGAAGGTGGAGGACGCAGGCAGAACGGCGTGCGGCCTGCCCCTGAGTCACCCCCAGAAGATCAATCTGGTTTCGTTCGGACAAGCCCTATCTAGAGCCCCCCCGACTCTTGGTCCTGAGGTAGGCGACGCGGTCAGTGGCTTTAATGGTTGGGTGGAACAGGCGGCTGATACGTCCACAAAACATAACACCATGTCAAGGCTCCGCTGCACCCCTTCTCAACCCTGGTTCTCGCACGAATTGAGGGAGCTGAAATTGGGTTGCAAAAAGATGGAGCGAGTGTGGAGGCACGAGC
Source organism: Lissotriton helveticus (assembly GCF_964261635.1). Classification (NCBI taxonomy): domain Eukaryota; kingdom Metazoa; phylum Chordata; class Amphibia; order Caudata; family Salamandridae; genus Lissotriton; species Lissotriton helveticus. The sequence continues at coordinate 713,244,988 of NC_136069.1, forward strand.
ATAGCCCTGAGACAAAGGCCGCCCTGCGTATAGCCCAAAAGGACTACTATGCTGCTATTAGGACAGCAAAAGGCCGTTATTATGCAGGGAGAATTGCCAGGGCGAACAATAACAGTAGAGAGATCTTCTCTATTGTGAAGAGCTTTCTATCCCCTGTTGCTGATACACCCACGATCCCTTCCTCCATCCAATGGTGTGAGGAACTGTCCTCTTTTTTCATTGAAAAAATAGCAAAGATTCAGAAGTATTTGCTCTCCGCTCTGCCCGAAGCCAGCACAGCGGTGGGTCTTCCCCCTCTGATGTGTCACTGTGTCACCCAGCAGTTCACGGATTTTTCAGTGGCTGCTGAGTGCGATATTTTGGCACTCCTTCAAACTTTAAAATCTGCCTCACCTGCAGACCCTTGCCCTGCTCGGGTACTTTCAGAAGTAGCCACTACTGTATGCAGTGAGGTCACCCAGATTGTGAATCTTTCTCTATCCTCAGCAACTGTTCCTGTATGCTGGAAGCAGGCAAAGCTCCTGCCACTCCAAAAAAAATCAGGGTTGGATGCTGCTGTTCCAGGGAATTACCGTCCTATATCCCTCCTGCCGGCATTGGCAACATTTGTGAGAAAGTGGCTTCTCACCAACTCGAGAGCTTCGTGGAGGCTTCTAACGCCCTGCACCCAGCTCAATCGGGATTTAGGGCGGCCTACAGTACTGAGACAGCCCTGGTTGAGATGACGGAGGCAATCCGGGAGTGTCTGGACGGTGGTGGCAGAGCGGTCTTGATTCTTCTGGACCTCTCTGCCGCGTTCGACACCGTTCCTCATGAGCTCCTTCTCACCAGGCTGTCTGCGGTCGGTATTGGTGGTTATGCCTTGGCCTTGTTGTCGTCATTCCTATCGGATAGGACGCAACAGGTCTGGATGCCGCCCCATGCCTCAAAGCCCAAGCCACTTCTCACTGGGGTCCCTCAGGGCTCCACTCTTGGGGCCCGATGTAGGTCGGTCGGTAACGGCCGAAAATCGGTATTTTCGGCCGTTACCGACCGGTATTGGAGCTTTGGTATGTAGGGACACATATTTTACAGAATCGGTAAATTTACCGATCGGTAAATTTACCGGTTCTGTAAAATACCGAATCGGTATTTCTACCGATTAGGTAAATTTGGTATGTAGGTGGGACTCTTCTGAGTCCCACAAGCCTTACCGATTCGGTATTTTAGCATCAAATTCAATTTGATGGTAAAATACCGATTCAGGTGTGCATGCACATGTGTGCATGCACACCTGTGCCATATGACAGGCAGACCTGCCCTTAGGGCAGGTATGCCTGCCACATGGCCCCGAACCTTTTTTGGGGGTGCTAGAGGGTGTCAAAGTGACACCCCCTGTACCCTTGTCAAAATCTGTATTTACCGATTCGGTAAATACCGACCGGTAATGCCGCGTTCATTCCTATGGGCTTCAAAGCCCATAGGAATGAATGGAGCATTACCGGTCGGTATTTACCGAATCGGTAAATACAGATATTTACCGATTCGGTAAATGGAACATCTGGATGTTCCTACATACCCCCTTCTTATTTACCGATTCTTAATTACCGAATCGGTAAAATTCGGTAATTAAAAATCGGTAAATAAGTCCTACCTACATCGGGCCCTTGGTCCCTTACTGTTCAATGTTTACATCACTCCCTTGGTTTACCTGGCGGAACAGTACGGGGCTAAGATAATTGGCTATGCCGATGACACGCAACTGCTGTTTACCTGGCCGGATGATCATCTGGATACTGTGGCAGTCCAGCTCTGTTTGTCCTCAGTCTTTCGCTGGCTGGCTCTGGCCCAGCTGAAATGTAACGAGGACAAATCCGAGGTCCTTTTTTACGGCACATTTCCCTCCAGCTTTAAAGACACGCTGTGGCCCTCGAACATTGCCAGCCCTAAGGTGATGGGGGGCCCTGCAAAAAATCTTGGCAAATGGTTTGGGGAAGATTTAAGATTTGAAGATCATATAAGAAAATTGTCAGGGGCATGCTTCGCCACTCTGAGAGCGCTGCAAAGATTCTTCCCACTCCTCCCTAGAGAATCAAAGGAGACTGTCGCCCGAGCTCTCATTTTATCGAGATTGGACTACGCGAACGCTCTGTTCAGCGGTATCCCTGCATATCTGGTCAAACGTTTACAGGTCATCCAGAATGCCGCTGTCCGTCTCTTGTTCAATGTTCCGAGATGGAAGAGCGTTCGCTCCCACATGCGTAGCCTTCATTGGCTGCCAGTGGCGCAGCGTATCCTATTCAAATCTCTAGTGCTCTCTTTTAGAGCAACTCACGTTCAAGGGCCAGCCTACTTGAGGAAACGGTTCACCCTTTATGCTCCTTCACATTGCCTTAGATCGTCTTCCCTGTATAAGATGACTCTTCCTCGCTTTAAGCGGATTAGATTAGGGGGTCAGTCGATAGCTGTGGAATGCCCTTCCCCTTCACCTGCGCTCCATTCAGTGCGTGAGTCAGTTTAAGAAGAGTCTGAAAACTCATCTGTTTATCGGTGTGGTATAAGCTGATTCCCCCGTTGTGTTTTGTCTTTCTCCATCGCGCCAGGATACTTCCAAGTAACAGAGCGCGCTATAAAATGGTTTATACATACATACATACATATATACACTACCGTACCGCTCCTCAGCAAATTCATATAAAAGGGAATACAAATCAATACAACTCTAATATAGTGAAACCAGAATCCTCTGATCACACTCTAAGTAAGCCTCGATGCACCACAAGAAAATATGTAGTAACGGTACCAAAACTGAGGGCTCGACCAAATAACCAGATATACTAACTTTGTCCAGTCCGCTGTTGATAGCAATTTACATCTAAAACAACCAACCTTCGTTAAAACTCAGCCCTTTGTAGAAACCAGTCAAAAGAGGAGAACCCCGCAAAGGAGTTGTCATACAAGTCCAGTGCAACTGATCACTGATAAGGAAGCACTCTCAAATCAATGTACCCACCCAGAGAGTAAGACTTCAATAGACATGGCTGTCATACGAAAGCTCACAAATCAAGAGACAACTCCAATAGAAAGTACTAAAATGTTATTTCAACCCTTTTTTTAATCACGTGGCAATAATAGTATTTTAAATTGACCGGATATCTTGAAACTACTGGCGTCACAGGATGACATAAAACATCTACCACCCACATGTATGGAGGCAATAGAATTCGAGAGCGGGAACCCTTATGAGGCCACATCAGTAACCCGGCATACCAACAATTGCACATTTGATCATAACAAAGAGTAAGATCTTCATTGTCTGGGGAATAACAATATCAGAGGCAACTGAGAAAAAATCTCCAATGGTTTAATTACCGATTGATCAATCACACTCACCAGTAAAGGGCAAAAAACAAGCTGAGACAAGCCAGGCAAAGGCAGTCTCCCTATTGAAGAATACGAAAGGTGCAGATGGCTCTAGCTATACATCTCAAATTAGTTCATTAACAATCTTACTAAATCAATCACGAGAACGTACATGCCGCCTTTCCAATATTGTACATTACGTCTCAACAGACAGGAACTGGCTTGCCCATGCTCTCAATCTAAATAGTTTAGATTGTCATGAACAAAATCACCACTTCATAAATAATCAAAAAGCTCTCATTCCTCACTGGAAAATCACACCTCAAACCCAGCAGCTTTACCATGAACGAAATCTAGTTAACCCCAACGTCTCCTGAGAAAAACAAGCTGTTAAAGTCCCTAAGTCTACTATCATACTTTCGTGGAACATTGCAGGCACAAAGAAGCTACTTATAGATACCGAATTTGAAAATTACCTAACAAACTTTGACATTATATGTCTGCAGGAGACATGGAATGAGGGGGAACAACAACTAGGAGGCTATGCAGAAATGTTTACCCCCACACAGAAAGCAAAAAAAAAGGTCATCGAAAAGGGGGACTACCAATATATGTGTCACTAAATAAAAACTTCTCTCATACCTGTCTTTCAATTAATGCATTATTCATACAAGTAATAATAATAAAGAATTGGGATTATGGAAGCATCACGTTCCCCATTATAATTTTAAATATATATATCCCTCCCCGCTCAGCACAAAAACAAAGGAATATCAAATGTATACGAAATCTTCTCATGGGATTGGAAATTTCATACAATGATATCCCACGTATAGTTACTGGAGATTTGAATACAATTTTAGCTAACCACCAGGGAAGAAGAGGCAATCTAAAAAGAACAGACATGCATTGGGGAATTCCAAAAACAAATCTCTAAATTTGGTGCAGTTAACAAACCAGACCATGCACTACTATGAACATTGGAGACCCTTGGACTCCGGGCATTGGATTAGCGCACCCAAAGAGACATCCCGATGGGCTCAACTTGAAAATCTAATTTGGTCCGAGATTGTGCATTTATTTCACTTATGTTATTCCATAATATCATGTCATATAATATAACTGTAAGGTCTGAAAGTGACCACTGTTCACAGTCCATCAATATTACAGACTTTAATGAAAAGCGCCAGGTTTTCAAACAAATAGGATCGCAAGTTACAGGTACCAATTTGACATAAATACGATTGAATAAACTGTCATTAACCCACTATTAGACATGGAAAAGGGCAATTTTAACAATTAAATGGGATGCTGAAGACCCAATTTTGGCATGGAACATGACTCAAGAAGAACTTAAAGCCACATTAACAACAACAAAAAGTAATTTGACATTCACGCAATGACCTAAGATTCAAACCTGGGATTCAAATACTCTGCGACAACACCTAAGGGTCCTGGACAAGGAAATGAAAACCATCATTTGCCAATCAGGTCCCCAGGCTTTAGGAAAGCTTAGAGAGTTGCAAAACACTTATAAAAGGCAGTTTGGGAAACAGAAAGGGCTAAAACTGACCAAGATTGGATAAATATAGTACAAGCATGCAAATATAATTCAACTTCTTTATGGATATTAATAAACCATCTAGACAGACATCCTACAAGATCAGCCGGAAATAATGTAACAGAAGACATGTGTAAGACACATATAAGTCCCTTATATGACATACAAAATGTGCCCTTACCAAACATCTCTAATATTCGATGTGAAACACCGCTTACCTTTACACAAAGTTACATCACAAAAAGGACTGGAATAAACAGAGGAAATTGTGCTTCTGGCCCAAGTGGCCTCCCCAGGGCCATACACAGAGAAGATCGGGAGTTCTGGAGCAATCGCTTCCATACCTTGTTCATCTACTGCCTAGCTATAGAAGCAATACCGGTTATGGCCTTTCTTATATATCGGCTGAAAGATGGAGCTGCCCCATAACCGTATGGCGCAGCTCCATCTTTCAGCCGATATATAAGAAAGACCCCTACTCTTTACCAGATAGCTATTATATGATTGCTCTTCTTGACATAGATTCCAAAATATATGCAGGCCTCATATTGTCTGACCTGAAAGAATGGGTGGAAAAGAAAAACCTGATCCCTTTCAACCAAACTGGGTTCAGACGAAGATCCAGTACTGTAGATAATTTGGTAGCAGTGTTAGACTTGGCATCTTTGGCATGGTTTTGTCACGATTAGGCGATAGCTGCATGTGTGAGGAATGTATGTGGGTCTTCAGTTCCCAGAATGCCTAGAGGTGCGTAGTCCTACCTCACTATCTCCTCTCTCCTATCTATACTCCCCCCCCCCTCCCTTTCACTGGTGCTTGTCAGCTGAGGCTCATTTCTATCGTTCTTGCGGAAGAGAACGTTCCCCTTGTTCTAAGGATTTCTGGACTGAGGATTTTCGAGTGAGACGACTGAGTTTGTGCCGTTAGGACTCCTGGTTACATGCGTTCGCACTGGTGCGCGACCGCATTAGGTATTCGTGCTCTTATTTATTGTTTATGTTCTCGTGGTTCGAGAACGGTGGAGTGCTTGGAGCCTTTCCGAGTCTGCGCGGTAGTAGACAGAATAAAGCTCCCTCCGGCAAAAGCCTTACTCGCTGAAGTACCGCAGAAGAGGCGGCACTCTCCTAAGGCTTCTGGATTCATTAGGAGAGGACGCGCTGGAGTGCGACATTCCTTGTTTTGGTTTCTGCTGATTTTGAGCCGGTGAGAGGCTCGGAGGGTCAGCCACTTTCCTGGGTGCAATTGGTTTCTTTCGTGTGGATCATACAGTCTGCACACAAACGTAATTCTTCGGCAGGCATTCCAGAGACAAGGATTCTATTGGATCTTCAACAGGAAAGCTAAGTACTTTAACTATTGATTTCATCCTTGTCCTTACCAGGAGGATTGGGCTATAGAGTGAGAGCTCTATCTCAGACATTTGAGAGAATCCAAAACTTGAATATTTTCTTTACTTTATTTTTACTTTTTGTGCCCTTTTTTCTTGGATTGATTGTGGCAGCATGCAAATGTAAGTGAGGCAAATATACATATCCTTATGATAATCATTATATATGCATGAGGGTGGGCAGGGTACCACTCACGTTCTGTTGTGTTGTGTCTTATCTACAGGAAACACGGGGTGAGTGTAGGAGTGAAGAATACAACTCCAGAGAGCGCGCCACTGAGTGTTTTTTCTGTCACAAACTTATTGTTTAGTTTGTCCGTTTTTACCCTTTCCTCCGCTGTGGTATAATCTGTGGAGTGAATATACATATATATACTCGCAGGTGATGCCAGAGAGAGGGAAAAAAGGGAAATGAGCATCAGTCCTCGCTCCTGCTGTATCCGGCTTGAAGGTTAGTGAACCATCTGTATTGTGACAGAGTGACAAGCCCACGGTTACTTACAGCCTAAGCGATGGACACCAACACAGTACTTACCTCAGTACTAGAAACTTTGACTGCATTAAGAATGGAGGTATGCGCCTTTAGGGGGGAAAGTCAGGAACTAAGAAATGAGTTGGGCACCATTAGACGCGAAGTAGCGGGTCTGTCCCGTGCTAGTCCTTCAGGTGCACGAGGGCCCTCATACATTAGAAATTGGACACTACCTCCACCCTCATCCCTTGACACAGTACAGGATCAAGGGGGTACTTTAGGATGCCCACTATTCAGGTACTACAGCCTTTACAGTTGCCATTAGCCCCACCTGAAAGATTCCTTGGGGATCCACAGAATGTTTGCATTTTTCTGGGACTGTGTAAATTACACTTCTCGTGTAAGCCCGCTGTGTTTCCAGATGATCAGTCCAAAACTGCATTTATGATGTCTTATCTAGGTGGGAATGTAGCTAGTTGGTCTTTTTCCTTGATAGAGAGAAATGACCCAGTATTACACAATTTATCTGCCTTTTGTGAGGAGATGCGCACATTATTTGATAGAAAAGAGCATCAACTCTCCTTAGATAGGGAGCTCATCACACTAAAGCAGGGCTCACAAGATCTTTTGAAATATATATATACTTTCAATAGGCTTGTTATTGAAACCAATTGGCCTGTAGAGAAAAGAACATTGTTGTATTACCAAGGACTGAGAGGTGAACTAAAGGATGTCTTGGCTCAAGTGATTCATTTGCCCGCTACCTATGATGAACTTATCAACCTCACCGTGCAGCTGGATCATCAACTCCAGCAAAAAGAAAGGAGATAAACAACGTACAGTAGCAAGGTTGCTGCTTCCTAGGTACAAACCATCATCCGAAGAAGCAACGCATTCCAATGATGGATCAGAACCAATGCAGATCAGTTGCATCTGTGGTCCATTAAGTGCGGAAGAGAGGAATCGAAGACGCAATTAGAAGTTGTATATATTGTGGAAAGACGGGTCATTTCATCAAGGATTGTAAAGCAAAAACAAATGCTAAGTACAAAGACCCGAAAGTATCCAGAAAAGTGCCTGTCGTGGATTATCTACCGGAAAAGTCGGGAAACGGCTATGCTCAAAGAAGCTAGAGACCCCTTGTTTGAGGACTGAATCAAAAGAGGTCTTTCCTGCATTGGCTAATATGGCACAAACCACTGCACCCCATATGAACGTTTGTGTGACAATTGAGTGGCCAGAAACAGAGCCTGTGATTGTTTATGCCTTATTGGATTCAGTAGCCACAGGCAATTTCATTGATCAGAAATACGCTCAAGAAATAGGAAGAAAATCCCGGAACCAGTAGAGACTGTGGATGGAATCGATCTAACATCAGGTCCAGTCGGTTTTCATACCCTTCAAATTCTTATGCAGGTTGGAATGACCCACTACGAGTATATACAATTTGACCTCATTGACGCCCCTCATTTCAAACTCATCTTAGGAATGCCAAGGCTCACGTTGCATGATCCTTTTGTACAATGCGGTACAAAAGGGGGTGGTGATGGAAGGAGCATCAGAACCAATCAAACACTCACACCCAGTCAAAAAGATCTGGGTTTGATCCATCACCGTTCTTTAGCCCACTCTGCCACCCCAGTTCAGACATGGCTATATGCATATCAGTCTGACCCTGTGCCTCATGGGAACAGTCCAGCCCGAACTGCCAAGCCATGCCTTCCCTGGACCGGAAAAAGCTTCAGAGGACCGGTTTCTGGCATTACAGCCGTCTTCAGCCCGGCTTGCTTGAATCCAGTGGCAAAGTGAGCAAGGGACTCACGTCTGAGCATACCCTGCCACACTTATGGCGGCCAAAAGAGGTACAAAAGGGGGTGGTGATGGAAGGAGCATCTGAACCAATCAAACAGTCACACCCAGTCAAAAGATCTGGGTTTGATCCATCACCGTTCTTTAGCCCACTCTGCCACCCCAGTTCGGACATGGCTATATGCAAATCAGTCTGACCCTGTGCCTCATGGGAACAGTCCAGCCCGAACTGCCAAGCTATGCCTTCCCTGGACCGGAAACAAGCTTCCGAGGACCGGTTTCTGGCATTACAGCCGTCTTCAGCCCGGCTTGCTTGAATCCAGTGGCAAAGTGAGCAAGGGACTCACGTCTGAGCATACCCTGCCACACTTATGGCGGCCAAAAGCGGTACAAAAGGGGATGGTGATGGACGGAGCATCTGAACCAATCAAACACTCATACCCAGTCAAAAGATCTGGGTTTGATCCATCACCGTTCTTTAGCCCACTCTGCCACCCCAGTTCAGACATGGCTATATGGAAATCAGTCTGACCCTGTGCCTCATGGGAACAGTCCAGCCCGAACTGCCAAGCCATGCCTTCCCTGGACCGGAAACAAGCTTCCGAGGACCGGTTTCTGGCATTACAGCCGTCTTCAGCCCGGCTTGCTTGAATCCAAAGGCAAAGTGAGCAAGGGACTCACGTCTCAGCATACCCTGCCACACTTATGGTGGCCAAAAGTGGTACAAAAGGGGGTGGTGATGGACGGAGCATCTGAAGCAATCAAACACTCACACTCAGTCAAAAGATCTGGGTTTGATCCATCACCGTTCTTTAGCCCACTCTGCCACCCCAGTTCAGACATGGCTATATGCAAATCAGTCTGACCCTGTGCCTCATGGGAACAGTCCAGCCCGAACTGCCAAGCCATGCCTTCCCTGTACCGGAAAAAGCTTCAGAGGACCGGTTTCTGGCATTACAGCCGTCTTCAGCCCGGCTTGCTTGCATCCAGTGGCAAAGTGAGCAAGGGACTCACGTCTGAGCATACCCTGTTGTCTTGTTTGCCTGCTGCGTGCATTGTTGATCGGACTGGCCGCCTGATTTGGGGTTTGTTTACATTATTCGGCCATTTTGTTTGTTGTGCCTCGTAGTGAGGCTCCCCAGCACGCACCCGCCTCCCGCTGCCCCTCCCTCCCACGGACTGCCTTCAGGCTGCCCCGCTGCCCACTGCTCTGTGACCTCCTGATCCTCATGTGAAGAGGTCGCTCCACCTCGCTCCTGACCGCTCCCCGCAGCGCTCGCTCTGGCTGACTGGTATTTCCCTGCAACTGCCTCACCTGTGACTGATTGCTCTTCAACTATCAGAGCGCTCGCATTTGCCGAATTTTCATAGCGCTTGGCATTGGTATTGTGCGCTAGCATTTGCCTCTTTGAAGTGCAGAGCATTTGTAACGTAGTTTGAACGTGCGCATTTTTGCCCTTTTGATTGGCAGAATTGTTGGCCTTTGAGTGTGCGCTCGCATTTGCTTGTTGTCTTGTTTGCCTGCTGCGTGCATTGTTGATCGGACTGGCCGCCTGATTTGGGGTTTTGTGAGAAGTTGGCCTGATATGCAGTGCTCACTATTCTAGTGATCACTATGTATCAGTCCAAACAACCCTTATTGATGATTGGTTGTAAGTCAACCTTATAGACCAGCTATCCTAGTAGCATGGATACGAGCAGTCTAAGGCTAAGACTCTAGAGGGCGTGTTAAGCCAGCTGTTTTACCATCACATTACCCCTTGAACACCCAGTGAAAGGACACCACACAAGTTGTTATGAAAATAAACAGTGTATTTATTTATAACAAGACTACCCTGGCTCTTTATGAGACAGGGAGCTAAGCATACAACAAAACTCTTATAAAAATACTTCAAGTCGCACAATTTACACAAATGCCCGAGGGGCACGAAAAACCATATACTCTAAAAGTGGAATGCGAATTACTAGCAGGTAAGTAACGATTCTCAGAGGCTTTAGGAACGCTAGGCCTACAATACTGAACACTCAGGTTAGGAGCAGGAGGCCTAGGGACACCACGTGCAGAGTGGGAACTCTCACGCGTAAGGCGGGAAAAAGCCTATGGAAGCTAGTATTCACAAAGTTAGTGTTCTCGGGCGAACCCGACTAGGTAGGTCAAAAACGAAAGTGGATCTGGACCCTTGGATAGTGAGGCTATGCTGGGGCACCGAAATGCCGAAGTTACCTAGCCCAGGGGCTTCAGCTGCATAGGTCTGAAAAGACGTCGGGATTCTTCGTTGACGAACCAGGAGCCTGAAGGAAAGGAGTTGCTGGCAGGCGACCAGTGAAGATTGTTCGAGTGATCCGAGCCTGGATCGAAGATGGATGACACCTGAAAGCAGAGGGGACCAAGTTTGTGACTACCAGCCAGTAGTCAGGGGCACCAGGAGGGCACCGGATGGTAGTCACCTCGACTAGGTGAGTGGGCGACGCTGTGCTCTGCAGTCTCACGGACCAGGAGGCGTTGTCGGCGACCAGGATGGAGGTACGAGCTGTCCCACGATGGATGATGCTGTCGACGTCGCTGGACCCAGGATTGGGGCAACAAGTCTTGGCAAATTCAAGCCCACGCGGTGGACCTAAAATGGCGTCTGGAGTGGACCAGGAGGGTCCGGGTGCTCCTCTTCTGGAAGGGAGCAAGGGCCAGTCTGGAGCAACCAGACCAGCAGCGGTGATGTCGTCGGGCGTCGTTAAGAAGGCCACAAGCCAGCGGGCTAGTAGCCAAACAACGCGGTGAGCAGTCGGAAGCAGAAGGGCCCCACGCAGATCGTGGAGATGCTGGGAGGCTGAACTTCGGTGCTGGAGCTGCTCAGGGTCGGGGCTTTTCGGACCCCGAAGCACTCACCAGAGGATCCCTCGGCGGTCGTGCTGGAAAGAAGTCGTGCAGTCTTGAAGATGGCCGGTCCCTCGAGGTCTCGTCGCACCCACGGTTCTCAGCTTTGCTGTAGAAGTGGGTAGAGGTCAGAGGTGCCAGGGAAGCCGGTTCTCGTCGAGCTGGGCAGTCGGATTCTGGAGGAAGGACTTGCAGCAGACCGCAGTGTTCTTAAGATGGTGCCTGCGGATGCAGGGTGACTACTCCTTAGTCACAAGGGAGAATCTTGAAGAAGAAATCTTGATGTCCTTTCGTAGAAAGTCGTGTCTTGATTCCAAAGATGATCTAATTTGGAAGGGGGCCTGCTCCTACCTTTATCTGGGAAAAGGGGGCTGGCACGCGACTAAGTCCTGCCCTATGGGTGGGACCAGGAGGGGGGTGGTTACACCCCTCTCCTTTGGTGGGCTTTCTCCAGCCCAGGGTCTGGTGTGCCCCTGGAACTGGTTCAAGCCGGCCTATGCACAGTGAGCACTGGGGTGCCACTTGCAGTCACCTTCCTCTGAAGCCCTGCCTACCTAGGATACACAAAATCCTGTCTGGGACGGTGCTAGCACCGCCTCTGGCAGGAAACCCTTTGTCCTTGCCTCCTGCTCTGGGAGGACTCCCAGCAGCAGGAGGGCAGACTTGTGTCTCGGTGGCAGCATCCATTTTGTGGAGCTAAGGCTCTGTTGGACTTTAACCGGCGTTACAGGTTACATACCTGTCGTGTCCCTCTAGAAGGGTGGAATGCTAACCCCGTCGCCAGAATTTGCGAGGGGTTAGTATTCCAATTCGTATGACACCTTACTCGACATGTTTTGATAAAGCGATACCAGAGTTGGCATATAACCGCGAGGATTATAATGCACTTAAGAGTATATGGTATGCGATATCATGGAAACGGCTAAGGGATAGATCCCGAAAGCCGCAGACAGGCTCAGCTCATGCCAGAGCACCATCTCACACGATTCCAAGCACTCTGCCTTCAGGATTGTTAAGGCCTGCCATAGGAGTGACTGATAGGAGATCTGTGTGTCCATTTTAGGGTTAGATATAGGTATACTATATCTAAAGCAAAGGGTGAGTACACCACCTTGCCCCAGCTGTCGTGCAGCCAGTTGTGTCAGTTTAGTTAGTCAGCCCAGGGGTGGCACAATACATGCTTCAGCCCCTGGGAGACTTCTGGGTGCACCTCAGCCCTGGGTACAGGGACTTGGAGAGGGCCCAGTGCCAATTCAGTACCTGAGTACAATTTGGATAGAGAGAACAGCTAGGCTGTGGGTCTGATTAGCAGGCCCACAGCCAGGGAAAGTCGTAAACCAGTGCAGCAAAAAGCAAAAATCTGGGTGATCATAGGATTGCAGACCCTACTCTCCTACATGACCCCCCCCCCAAACTTTGGGACAATAAACTAACCTTGACCAGGTGAGTCTTCTTGCTCTAAGTGGAAATACCTGGAGAGCCCATCAGCATTGCTGTGATTAGTACCAGGTCTATGCTCCACTGTAAAATCCATCCCCTGTAGGGAAATGGACCACCTAAGCAGTTTGGGGTTTTCACCCTTCATCTGATTTAGCCACAAGAGGGGCTTATGGTCGGTCTGAATGGTGAAGTGAGTGCCAAACAAGTAGGCCCTCAGCTTCTTCAGGGCCCACACCACAGCAAAGGCCTCCCTCTCAATAGCTGACCAATTTTTCTCTCTGGGGGTCAGCCTCCTACTAATGAAAGCAATAGGCTGATCATTACCATCAAAATTCAGCTGAGACAGAACAGCTCCCACACCCAACTCAGAAGCATCTGTTTGGACAATGAATGACTTGGAGTAATCTGGACTCTTAAGGATAGGTGCTGTGCACATGGCCTGCTTTAGGTCATTGAATGCTTTCTGACAGCTTGCTGTCCACTGAACTTTCTTTGGCATCTTTTTGCTTGTCAGGTCATTAAGAGGGGTCACTATGGACCCATAATTTCTGACAAACTTCCTATAGTACCCAGTCAGGCCCAAGAAAGCTCGAACCTGAGTCTGGGTGATTGGAGGAGTCCAGTCCTTGATGGCCTGTATCTTACTCTCCAGTGGCTGAACCTGGCCTCCACCTACAAGGTGGCCCAGGTATACAACCTGTGTCTGCCCTATCTGGCACTTAGTGGCCTTGATAGTGAGGCCTGCCTTTTGCAGAGCCTCTAACAGTTTCCTCAGGTGGACCAGGTGATCCTCCCAGGTGGAGCTAAAGACAGCAATATCGTCAAGATATGCTGCACAGAAGTCATCCAGCCCAGTGAGGACTTGATTCACCAACCTTTGGAAGGTGGCAGGTGCATTTTTCAAACCAAAGGGCATTACCACAAATTGATAATGCCCACCAGGGGTAGAAAATGCTGTCTTGGGTTTGGCCTCCTCAGCTAACCTGATTTGCCAATACCCAGCTGTCAAATCAAATGTACTTAAGAATTTGGCAGAAGCCAATTTATCTATAAGTTCATCTGCTCTTGGTATTGGGTGGGCATCAGTCTTAGTGACTGCATTGAGGCCTCTGTAGTCTACGCAAAACCTCATCTCTCTCTTACCACCCTGGGTGTGAGGCTTTGGCACTAGAACTACTGGGCTAGCCCAAGGGCTATCTGAGGGCTCAATGACTCCCAGCTCCAACATTTTATGCACTTCTGTTTTGATGCAGTCTCTAACATGATCAGGCTGTCTGTAGATTTTACTCTTGACAGGCAGACTGTCTCCAGTGTCAACATCATGGGTACACCAATCAGTTTGGCTGGGTGTCAGAGAGAACATATGTCTGAAGGATTGCAGAACTTGCCTGCAATCCTGTTGCTGATGCTCAGTGAGGCTGCCACAAAAGACAACACCATCTACTGACCCATCATCAGGATTCTGAGTGAGCAGGTCTGGGAGAGGGTCACTCTCTTCCTCCTGTCCCTCATCTGTGGCCATGAGCAAGCTCATATCCTTCCTGTCAACATATGCCTTGAGCCTGTTTACATGGAGCACTCTGAGAGGGCTCCTGGGAGTTCCAAGGTCCACCAAGTAGGTAACCTCTCCCTTTTGCTCAATGATGGTGTGGGGCCCAGACCATTTGTCTTTCAGAGCTGCTGGGGCCACTGGCTCCAGCACCCACACCTTCTGTCCAGGCTTGTACACAGTCAGGACAGCCTTTTGGTCATGCCAAGCTTTTTGGAGTTCTTGGCTGGCCTCCAGTTTTTTAGATGCCTTTTCCATATACTCAGCCATCCTGGAGCGGAGACCAAGTACATAGTCCACTATGTTGGTTGCAGGCTTTCTGAGAGGTCTCTCCCATCCTTCCTTCACCAAACACAGGGGTCCTCTTACAGGATGCCCATACAGAAGCTCAAAAGGGCTGTAGCCAACCCCCTTCTGTGGGACCTCTCTGTAAGCAAACAAGAGGCAGGGGATCAGGACATCCCATCTTCTCCTAAGAGTTTCAGGTAGCCCATGAATCATCCCTTTGAGGGTCCTGTTGAATCTCTCAACAAGCCCATTGCATTGTGGGTGATAGGGTGTGGTGAACTTGTAGTTCACACCACACTCCTTCCACATTGCAGTCAGATATCCTGACATGAAGTTTGTACCTCTGTCAGAAAAAACCTCCTTAGGGAAGCCCACTCTGGAGAACACTCCAACTAGGGCCCTTGCCACTACAGGTGCTGTAGTGGTCCTAAGTGGAATAGCTTCAGGATACCTGGTGGCATGATCCACCACCACCAGTATAAACTTGTGCCCTGATGCTGTCTGGGGTTCCATTGGACCAACAATGTCAATCCCCACTCTTTCAAAGGGGACCCCCACCACAGGTAGTGGTATGAGGGGGGCCTTTGTTGTGCCACCTGACTTACCACTGGCTTGGCAAGTGACACAGGAGCGACAAAACTCCTTGGTATTCTCATTCATGTGGGGCCAGTGAAAGTGTGAGACAAGCCTGTCCCACGTCTTTGTCTGACCTAAATGACCTGCAAGGGGAATCTCATGGGCCAAGGTGAGAAGGAAACCTCTCAGAGACAAGGGGATGACCAGCCTCCTGGTTGCACCAGGCTTGGGGTCTCTTGACTCAGAGTACAGGAGTCCATCTTCCCAGTATACCCTGTGGGCACCTGTGGCATTCCCTGCAGCCTCAGCAGCAGCCTGCTGTCTGAGGGGTTCAAGGGAAGGGCAGTCTAACTGTGCCTTCCCCAGGTCTGCTCTGGAGGGTCCCCCTGAGCCCAGAAACTCAACTTGATCAAGTTCAAGCTCTTTAGGCTCAGTTTCCCTCAGCTCTCTCAGATCAGCCTCCTCAGAGACTTGATCCTCAACCTGGGGCAAGGGGGAAGGCAAAGCCTTAACCCTACTGCTCTTCTTCTTGGAAGGTGTCTGGTCCATTCTTTCAGGATCCAGCACCTGTTCAGTGGGGCATCTTCTGGCCTGTGACCTAGTCACAGCAAGCACATGTGCTGGCAAGCCTAACATTTCCATGTGAGTCCTCTGCTCCACTTCTGACCATAGTGATGACTCCAAATCATTGCCCAACAAACAATCAACTGGGAGGTCTGAACTGACTACAACTTTCTTTTGACCCTTCACTCCACCCCAGGAGAAAGCCACAATCGCCATACTATGACTGGTAGTGACGTTGCTGGCATTGGTCACCAGGAAATCTGTACCTGGCATGATCTGTCCAGGGTCCACAAAGTTAGGTGTCACCATGGTGACACTGGCACAAGTGTCCCTATAGGCCTGAGCCATCTTGCCATTAATCAAAGGTGTCTGCCTGTATTTGCCCAAAGTATTGGGACTTATATCAGGGGACATATCCATATCCCCTGTACAGACAAGGGCAGCCTGAGTGAGTGTGCCAACAAGTTGTCAGAGCCCTCAGTTCCCAAGGTTAACCCAACTAATGCCTTGGGAGGTACACTACCACTACTGACTGTACTAGGGGGTGCAGTTGCCTTAGGGGCTGTAGTGGCAGGAGTTTGTCCTCCTCTTTTGGTGCACTCACTAAACCAGTGAGACTTACTTTTACAGTACTGGCACCACCTCTTTGACTGGCCTTCTTGAGTCTTCTTCTTCTGGGAAGCCTGACCCCCACCCTCTTTGGTTTGTTGGGGACCTGGTGAAGACTTCTGGTCATTTTGTTCACTCTTAGCATTACCCTTCTGGTCTGCTTTCTTCTGACCACCCTGGTTCTGGTTCTGGTTCTGCTTGATCCTTGTTCTGACCCATTTGTCTGCCTTCTTTCCCAATTCTTGGGGAGAGGTCAGATCTGAATCAACAAGGTGCTGGTGCAACAACTGGTTCTGACAATTATTTAAAATTTGTTCTCTCATCATGAGATTGTACAACCCTGTGTAATCAGTAACCTTGCTACCCAGCAACCAGCCCCCCAAAGCCTTAGTGGCACAATCCACAAAGTCAGACCAGTCCTGAGACTGAGTTTTCTGGGTGTCTCTGAACAGCAACCTGTACTGCTCAGTGGTTAAACCAAACCCATCAACCAGTGTATTCTTCAGGACCTGGTAATCATTAGCATCCTCTACTCTTGTAGTGAGGAGCTTATCTCTACCTTTACCATCAAAGGAGAGCCACAGTATAGCTGCCCACTGACTCTGGGGAATGCACTGCACAGTGCAGGCCCTCTCCAAAGCAGCCATCCATTTCTGGATGTCCTCCCCTTGCTTAAAGGGGGGCACTATCTTAGTCAGGTGTTTAGTATCTAAACCCTTCTCTCTATCTCTTGGGAGATTGCTGCCACCAGTGGGAGCTAACCCACTCATCTGCTGCTCTCTAGCAAAGGAAAGCTTTTCTTTGGCCAGGGCAAGTTCTTCCCTTTCAATCCTCAGAGTAGCCTGTCTCATCCTAGCTTCATGCTCCATTCTCTGAGGGGAAGTCAATCTCCTCTGGGGAGAGTTCCTTCTCCTCTGAGAAGAGGCATTAGAGTGCAGAGATCTATTGGAGTCCCTAGAAAGAGATCTATCTCTCCTAACTCCAAGGTTAGGCCTACTCAGGGTCAGTACTGGGGGTCCCCCAGATCCTAGCCCAAGCAAGTCTAAGTTGGCCCTGGTTAGCCTTCTGACTACCTCAAGACCTTTGTCTACCTCGTCCCCAGAGAGTTCCTCTTGATCCTCCTCCTCAACTGCATTGGCAGTGTTGGGGAGGTCTGGATCACCAAGGTGCCCTTCTAAGGCTGGCATATTCCCATCTCCCTGAGATGCTCTCCTAGCATCATAAGTCTCTAAGAGACCTAACAGAAAGGGAGTGGTGGGGTTAGACCCCTGTTTCAATTTCCTGGAGGTACACAAGTGTCTCAGCTCCTGGAAATTGAGAGCTGCATATCTTGAGCTGACCTGTGGAGGGTCAATCACCACAAGGGGAGTCTCTGAAGACTCTCCCTGGGTAGACATGCTTTTCTAGTGAGGTGTAAGTGGTGCACTTACCTACACTATATGTTTACCTACTGATCCCTTGCTAGAGTTGTAGTTTAGGGTGTGCTAGGCCCTAGGAGCTACAACAGCTGGTTCAGTAGAACTCAGAGTATTCTAAGCTAAGTTATATGTACCTTTAGTACTTATGTGATCTTTCACAAGATATTCTTAGGATATGTGTGGTAAAACAACAGCAAGCTCAAATCCCAACCGCTGCTCACCAATGTGAGAAGTTGGCCTGATATGCAGTCACTATGTATCAGTCCAAACAACCCTTATTGATGATTGGTTGTAAGTCAACCTTATAGACCAGCTATCCTAGTAGCATGGATACGAGCAGTCTAAGGCTAAGACTCTAGAGGGCGTGTTAAGCCAGCTGTTTTACCATCACATTACCCCTTGAACACCCAGTGAAAGGACACCACACAAGTTGTTATGAAAATAAACAGTGTATTTATTTATAACAAGACTACCCTGGCTCTGTATGAGACAGGGAGCTAAGCATACAACAAAACTCTTATAAAAATACTTCAAGTCGCACAATTTACACAAATGCCCGAGGGGCACGAAAAACCATATACTCTAAAAGTGGAATGCGAATTACTAGCAGGTAAGTAACGATTCTCAGAGGCTTTAGGAACGCTAGGCCTACAATACTGAACACTCAGGTTAGGAGCAGGAGGCCTAGGGACACCACGTGCAGAGTGGGAACTCTCACGCGTAAGGCGGGAAAAAGCCTATGAAAGCTAGTATTCACAAAGTTAGTGTTCTCGGGCTAACCCGACTAGGTAGGTCAAAAACGAAAGTGGATCTGGACCCTTGGATAGTGAGGCTATGCTGGGGCACCGAAATGCCGAAGTTACCTAGCCCAGGGGCTTCAGCTGCATAGGTCTGAAAAGACGTCGGGATTCTTCGTTGACGAACCAGGAGCCTGAAGGAAAGGAGTTGCTGGCAGGTGACCAGTGAAGATTGTTCGAGTGATCCGAGCCTGGATCGAAGATGGATGACACCTGAAAGCAGAGGGGACCAAGTTCGTGACTACTAGCCAGTAGTCAGGGGGCACCAGGAGGGCACCGGATGGTAGTCACCGCGACTAGGTGAGTGGGCGACGCTGTGCTCTGCAGTCTCACGGACCAGGAGGCGTTGTCCGCGACCAGGATGGAGGTACGAGCTGTCCCACGATGGATGATGCTGTCGACGTCGCTGGACCCAGGATTGGGGCAACAAGTCTTGGCAAATTCAAGCCCACGCGGTGGACCTAAAATGGCGTCTGGAGTGGACCAGGAGGGTCCGGGGTGCTCCTCTTCTGGAAGGGAGCAAGGGCCAGTCTGGAGCAACCAGACCAGCAGTGGTGATGTCGTCGGGCGTCGTTAAGAAGGCCACAAGCCAGCGGGCTAGTAACCAAACAACGCGGTGAGCAGTCGGAAGCAGAAGGGCCCCACACAGATCGTGGAGATGCTGGGAGGCTGAACTTCGGTGCTGGAGCTGCTCAGGGTCGGGGCTTCTCGGACCCCGAAGCACTCACCAGAGGATCCCTCGGCGGTCGTGCTGGAAAGAAGTCGTGCAGTCTTGAAGATGGCCGGTCCCTCGAGGTCTCGTCGCACCCACGGTTCTCAGCTTTGCTGTAGAGGTGGGTAGAGGTCAGAGGTGCCTGGGAAGCCGGTTCTCGTCGAGCTGGGCAGTCGGATTCCGGAGGAAGGACTTGCAGCAGACCGCAGTGTTCTTAAGATGGTGCCTGCGGATGCAGGGTGACTACTCCTTAGTCACAAGGGAGAATCTTGAAGAAGAAATCTTGATGTCCTTTCGTAGAAAGTCGTGTCTTGATTCCAAAGATGATCTAATTTGGAAGGGGGCCTGCTCCTACCTTTATCTGGGAAAAGGGGGCTGGCACGCGACTAAGTCCTGCCCTATGGGAGGGACCAGGAGGGGGGTGGTTACACCCCTCTCCTTTGGCGGGCTTTCTCCAGCCCAGGGTCTGGTGTGCCCCTGGAACTGGTTCAAGCCGGCCTATGCACAGTGAGCACCGGGGTGCCACTTGCAGTCACCTTCCTCTGAAGCCCTGCCTACCTAGGATACACAAAATCCTGTCTGGGACGGTGCTAGCACCGCCCCTGGCAGGAAACCCTTTGTCCTTGCCTCCTGCTCTGGGAGGACTCCCAGCAGCAGGAGGGCAGACTTGTGTCTCGGTGGCAGCATCCATTTTGTGGAGCTAAGGCTCTGTTGGACTTTAGCCGGGGTTACAGGTTACATACATGTCGTGTCCCTCTAGAAGGGTGGAATGCTTACCCCGTCGCCAGAATTGGCGAGGGGTTAGTATTCCAATTCGTATGACACCTTACTCGACATGTTTTGATAAAGCGATACCAGAGTTGGCATATAACCGCGAGGATTATAATGCACTTAAGAGTATATGGTATGCGATATCATGGAAACGGCTAAGGGATAGATCCCGAAAGCCGCAGACAGGCTCAGCTCATGCCAGAGCACCATCTCACACGATTCCAAGCACTCTGCCTTCAGGATTGTTAAGGCCTGCCATAGGAGTGACTGATAGGAGATCTATGTGTCCATTTTAGGGTTAGATATAGGTATACTATATCTAAAGCAAAGGGTGAGTACACCACCTTGCCCCAGCTGTCGTGCAGCCAGTTGTGTCAGTTTAGTTAGTCAGCCCAGGGGTGGCACAATACATGCTTCAGCCCCTGGGAGACTTCTGGGTGCACCTCAGCCCTGGGTACAGGGACTTGGAGAGGGCCCAGTGCCAATTCAGTACCTGAGTACAATTTGGATAGAGAGAACAGCTAGGCTGTGGGTCTGATTAGCAGGCCCACAGCCAGGGAAAGTCGTAAACCAGTGCAGCAAAAAGCAAAAATCTGGGTGATCATAGGATTGCAGACCCTACTCTCCTACAGGTTTGTTTACATTATTCGGCCATTTTGTTTGTTGTGCCTCGTAGCGAGGCTCCCCAGCACGCACCCGCCTCCCGCTGCCCCTCCTTCGCCCCTCCCCCCCACCATCCATTTATGACAGTTGCATCTGCGCGCAGCGTTCACGCGCAGCGATCGCGCCCAATCCGCGCCAAAGGTGCGCCAAAGGTAAGCCTGTCTACGCCCGTCCGCGCCTGGACCGCGCCCAGCGCCAGACCCCTGGTTCCCGTAATGCCCAGCCCACTCGCATCACGTACGATGCCACCACCCTCCTAGCCCTTAACCCCGGCCGTTCCCCCAACTGCGTCCAAGCCGCTCCTGGACACACCCATGGACCCTTCTCTTGCAACTCCTGCAAGTTCAACGGCACCAAAACCAACTCCTCATCCACCAACACCAAACAGAGATCCGACACCAACCACCTAAAATGCATCCTGCTCAACACCCGCTCGGTCCACAGACACGCCATCGACCTCTGGAATCTACTAGACACCATCTCACCGGACGTCGCCTTCCTAACAGAAACATGGATGAATGCCTCTTCAGCCCCAGACATCACCATTGCCATCCCGGAAGGATACAAGATCATCCGTAAGGACCGCATCAAGCAAACAGGAGGAGGCATCGCTATCGTCCATAAGAACTCCATCCGCATCTCAACCAGCTCAGACGTCAACCTTGCCTGCGCCAAACACCTCCACTTCCAGATCCACACCGACCCCAAGACCACACTCAGAGGCACCCTCCTCTACCGGCCTCCAGGACCCCGTGCACAATTCAGTGACGACATCACTGACTTTATCACCCCACACGCCCTCCCCTCCGAGGACTACATTCTATTGGGAGACCTCAATTTTCACCTGGAAAAGAGCAATGACAGCAGCACCACCACCCTTCTGGACAATCTCGCCAACCTCGGACTCAAACAACTTGTCACTACCCCCACCCACATTGCAGGTCACACACTCGACCCCATCTTCACCTCCAGCAAACATGTCTCATTCGTCACACCACAGCTCTTCATTGGACAGACCACAGCTGCGTTCACTTTATCTACAATAAGACCACAATCCACAACCATCCTCAACCCACCCTGCGAAGAAACTGGAACAAAATCACCATCGACCAGATCTCCTCATCGCTTCTTCTAAACCCCCCCGCCCACTCCTCAAACCCCGACCAAGCAGCCATTAACCTCACCCAATGGCTATCCAACAGCGCCGACATCCTAGCACCGTTGAAAAAACGTCAAATCAAACTAGGCAGCAAAAACGCCTCCTGGTTCAACGATGATCTTAAGAATTCGAAGAAACTCTGTCGCTCCCTCGAGAAGGCTTGGAAAAAAGACCCAAACACCAGCACCAGGGACGCCTTCAAAAACGCCACCCGCATACACCACCAACTAATCCGGTCTGCCAAGAAAGCCGCATTCAAAGACCGACTAGATAACAACGCCCACAACAGCAAGGAATTATTCAACATTGTCAAGAATTTACCAACCCATCAGCCAACTCCAACGACATCACCCCCTCCCAAGCCCTCTGCGACTCCCTAGCTTCCTTCTTCCACAACAAAATCGCAGACATTCACAACCGCTTCGACAACCGACCCGGAGACCAACCCACCCATCCTTCTGCAGGACCTTCACCCCCCTTGAACATCCTTAACGACTGGTACCCAATCTCCACTGAGGACACCATCCGCCTGATAAACTCCATCCACTCAGGATCCCCAACTGACCCATGCCCCCACCACATCTTCAACAAAGCAGACTCCATCATAGCACCACACCTCCGAGATGTCATCAACTGCTCCCTCAACTCCGCCACCTTCCCGGAAAGCTGGAAACACGCAGAACTCAGCGCCCTTCTGAAAAAACCCACAGCTGACCCCACCGAACTCAAAAACTACCGCCCCATCTCGCTTCTTCCATTCCCGGCCAAAGTCGTCGAGAAAGCTGTCAACAACCAGCTCGCCACCTTCCTCGAAACCAACAAATCCCTCGACTCCTCACAGTCCGGCTTCCGAGCCAAACACAGCACTGAGACCGCACTTATCGCAGCAACAGAGGACATTCGAACTCTACTGGACAATGGAGACACAGTCGCCCTCATCCTCCTCGACCTCTCCGCTGCCTTCGACACAGTCTGTCATAGCACCCTTCTACAGCGCCTCAGAAACGTCGGAATCCAAGGAAAAGCACTGGAATGGATCACCTCGTTCCTCACCGGAAGAACCCAGAGAGTCCGCCTCCCACCATTCAAGTCAGAGGCCTCTGAAGTCATCTGCGGCGTGCCACAAGGATCGTCACTCAGCCCCACCCTCTTCAACGTATACATGAGCCCCCTTGCGGCCATCGCTCGCCAACACAATCTCAACATCATCTCCTACGTTGACGACACTCAACTGATCCTCTCACTCACCAAAGACCCTAACACCGCCAAAACCAACTTACACGAAGGAATGAAAGAAGTAGCCGAATGGATGAAGCACAGCCGTCTGAAACTGAACTCAGACAAAACAGAAGTCCTCATCTTAGGCACCTCCCCCTCCTCCTGGGATGACTCTTGGTGGCCAGAGGCCCTTGGAAAAGCACCCATCCCGACGAACCACGCACGGAACCTGGCCGTCATTCTGGACTCCTCACTCTCGATGACCAGACAAGTCAACGCCGTTTCATCATCTTGCTTCAACATTCTTCGCATGCTCAAAAAAACATTTCGCTGGATCCCCACCGAAACTAGAAAAACGGTCACCCACGCACTGGTCACGAGCCGCCTGGACTACGGAAACACCCTATACGCCGGTACCACCGCAAAACTCCAGAAAAAACTCCAACGCATCCAGAACGCTTCAGCCAGGCTCATACTAGACATCCCGCGTAAAGAACACATCTCTGGTCACCTGAAAAACCTCCACTGGCTCCCCGTAAATAAGAGGATTACTTTCCGCCTCCTAACCCACGCACACAAAGCACTTTACGAACTTGGACCCGAATGCCTCAACACACGACTGTCCTTCTACACCCCCTCCCGTCAGCTACGATCCTCCAACCAAGCCCTTGCCACTGTACCTCGCATCAACAACACCACCATGGGAGGTAGATCCTTCTCCTACCTGGCAGCTAAAACCTGGAACTCACTTCCCACTCACCTTCGCCTTACTCAGAACCACCTAGCATTCAGAAAGCAACTTAAAACTTGGATATTCGACAAGTAATTCCCCACCCTTCCTCAAGCGCCTTGAGACCCTATGGGTATGTAGCGCGCTATATAAATCTCTTGACTTGACTTGACTTGACTTGACCCTGCCACACTTATGGCGGCCAAAAGAGGTACAAAAGGGGGTGGTGATGGAAGGAGCATCTGAACCAATCAAACACTCACACCCAGTCAAAAGATCTGGGTTTGATCCATCACCGTTCTTTAGCCCACTCTGCCACCCCAGTTCGGACATGTCTATATGCAAATCAGTCTGACCCTGTGCCTCATGGGAACAGTCCAGCCCGAACTGCCAAGCTATGCCTTCCCTGGACCGGAAACAAGCTTCCGAGGACCGGTTTCTGGCATTACAGCCGTCTTCAGCCCGGCTTGCTTGAATCAAGTGGCAAAGTGAGCAAGGGACTCACGTCTGAGCATACCCTGCCACACTTATGGCGGCCAAAAGGGGGTGGTGATGGACGGAGCATCTGAACCAATCAAACACTCATACCCAGTCAAAAGATCTGGGTTTGATCCATCACCGTTCTTTAGCCCACTCTGCCACCCCAGTTCAGACATGGCTATATGGAAATCAGTCTGACCCTGTGCCTCATGGGAACAGTCCAGCCCGAACTGCCAAGCCATGCCTTCCCTGGACCGGAAACAAGCTTCCGAGGACCGGTTTCTGGCATTACAGCCGTCTTCAGCCCGGCTTGCTTGAATCCAAAGGCAAAGTGAGCAAGGGACTCACGTCTCAGCATACCCTGCCACACTTATGGCGGCCAAAAGTGGTACAAAAGGGGGTGGTGATGGACGGAGCATCTGAAGCAATCAAACACTCACACTCAGTCAAAAGATCTGGGTTTGATCCATCACCGTTCTTTAGCCCACTCTGCCACCCCAGTTCAGACATGGCTATATGCAAATCAGTCTGACCCTGTGCCTCATGGGAACAGTCCAGCCCAAACTGCCAAGCCATGCCTTCTCTGGACCGGAAAAAAGCTTTGTTCGCCCTAAGTGTGGCAGGGTATGCTCAGACGTGAGTCCCTTGCTCACTTGGCCACTGGATTCAAGATAGCCTGGCTGATGAGGATTATGAATTCGAAACCGGTCCCAGGATGCTTGTTTCCGGTCCAGGGAAGACATGGCTTGGCAGTTCGAGCTGGACTGTTCCCATGAGGCACAGGGTCAGACTGATTTGCATATGGCCATGTCTGAACTGGGGTGGCTGAGTGGGCTAATGAATGGTGCTGGATTAAACTCAGATCAGTTGACTGGGGGTGAGTGTTTGATTTGCTCAAACGCTCCGTCCATCATCCCCTTTTGTATCGCTTTGTTCGCCGTAAGTGTGGCAGGGTATGCTCAGACGTGAGTCCCTTGCTCACTTGGCCACTGGATTCAAGATAGCCTGGCTGATGAGGATTATAAATCCGAAACCGGTCCCAGGATGCTTGTTTCCGGTCCAGGGAAGACATGGCATGGCAGTTCGGGCTGGACTTTTCCCATGTGGCACAGGGTCAGACTGATTTGCATATGGCCATGTCCGAACTGGGGTGGCTGAGTGGGCTAAAGAATGGTGATGGATTAAACCCAGATTAGTTGACTGGGGGTGAGTGTTTGATTTGCTCAAACGCTCCGTCCATCATCCCCTTTTGTATCGCTTTGTTCGCCCTAAGTGTGGCAGGGTATGCTCAGAAGTGAGTCCCTTGCTCACTTGGCCATTGGATTCAAGATAGCCAGGCTGATGAGGATTATGAATCCGAAACCGGTCCCAGGATGCTTGTTTCCGGTCCATGGAAGACATGGCTTGGCAGTTCAGGCTGGACTGTTCCCATGAGGCACAGGGTCAGACTGATTTGCACATGGCCATGTCTGACCTGGGGTGGCTAACTGGGATAAAGAATGGTTATGGATTATACCCAGATCAGTTGACTGGGGGTGAGTGTTTGATTTGCGCAAACGCTCCGTCCATCATCCCCTTTTGTATCCTTTTGTACAATGTGCAGCCCGTACAGTTACATTAAATTCATCACACTGTGCTGAACATTGCACCTACAATAGAGTTCGTACCGTTGAACAGAAGGTACATCCAGCAGCCCTGATTGCTAGTGCCTGCAGCACACAGTGCATTTGTCTTACTTCAGTGTTTCCGGACGAATACCGACTATACTAGGAGGTGTTCAATGAACAAGAAGCCAGTAAGCTGCCCCCTCACAGGGATTATGATTGTGTGATTGAGTTGAAATCTGGAGTTAGCATCCCCTGTAGCCATATATATGCTCTCACAGAGGCTGAACATACCTATCTGCAACAATATCTGGACAAAATGTTGTCAGCAGGGTTCATTCGTCCATCATCTTCTCCCGCTTCCTCACCTCTGTTTTTTATCCCCAAACGTGAAGGAGGATTGAGAACCTGCATCGACTAAAGGGCGATTAACAGGGTGACAAAAAAGAACCGGTATCCCTTGCCTTTGATAGGAGTATTATTGGACCAGCTAAAAGGAGCCAAGATATTCACAAAACTGGATCTCCACGGAGCATATCACGTGGTGTGAGTGCGGCGAGGGGATGAATGGAAGACGGCGTTTCGTACAAAATATGGGCTGTACGAATATCTAGTGATGCCTTTTGGCCTTTGCAATGCCCCCGCCGCATTCCAGTATTTTGTGGATAAGGTTTTAAGGGTTTATTGGATGTCTCATGTATAGTGTACATTGACGACATTTTGATCTACTCTAAATCAATGGAGGAACACCCTGGCCATGTGTCCGAAGTGTTGGAGCGTTTGCAGCGTAATGATCTGTACGCCAAACTGGAAAAGAGTCAGATTCACACCACAGAAGTGGAGTTCTTGGAGTGCATCTTAGGACCCAATGGTTTATGCATGGACCAGAAGAAAATTCACGCTATCGTAAAATGGGAATCTCCCACTTGTGTTAAAGCGTTGCAAAGTTTTTTAGGCTTCCCAAACTTTTATCGGAGAATTATCAAAGAATTCTCTAACATTATTCAACCATTGACACACCTGCTGCGGAAAGGAGCAACCTTTTCAACGACTGAGGCTGCAGAACGGGCATTCCAAACTTTAAAGTCCCGCTTCATGAGTGCCCCTATCTTGAGACACCCAGATGCGAGTCAGCCTTTTGTGGTAGAAACCGACGCTTCATATTATGCCGTAGGAGGCATCCTGTCACAGAGACATCCCAAAACAGGACAGCTCCACCCCGTTGCCTTTTTTTCCAGAAAATTGTCCACGTGTGAGGTCAACTACAGTATTACTGACAAGGAATTGTTGGCGATCAAGAGAGCATGTGAGGAATGGAGACATCATTTATTGGGGGCTCGACATACGGTGGAGTTATATACCGACCATTGGAACTTACTTCTTGAAAAGTGCTAGAGCCTTGACACTTTGGCAACTCCGCTGGTCATTGTACAGACAAGAACCCAAAAACGGCAAAGCAAATGCTTTATCACGAGCCATGCCTGTTCTAGACTCTGAATCAGCCCTTATAGAAGAACCTAATATCATTCTTCAAAAGCTTCCTTCCAGATGGCAGTAGCAACATCTTCCAAATTCTTAGATGGAGTAAGAAATCAGTTCGAAACATTGGACATCGATGCCTGGGTAGCCCAAAATCCAGTACACCGCTCCAGCAGAGATCGATTGCTATTCTATGATAAACAACTATATGTCCCGGAAGGACCGCTTCAACAGCAGGTGCTCCAATGGACTCACGATTCTACTTTGGGAGGACATCTGGGAAAACAAAAAACCCTACAAGGCCTGATGAGATACTTCTAGTAGGACACAATGAGGAAGGACACGGAAAAATATGTGTCAGAATGTTCTATTTGCATCCAAGCAAGGCTCTACATCATAGACCTAGTGAATTACTCAGACCAATTCCCTTAACCTCAGCCCCTTGGCACACGGTGTCCATGGACTTTATCTTAGAAATGCCTCTCAGCCTTAGTAATAAAACAATTCTTGTGGTCATAGACAATTTAACCAAAATGGGTAATTTTGTGTCTTTGCCCAAACTACCCACATCAGGAGAATTAGCTACAACCTTTCTACAACACATAGTATGGTTACATGGGATTCCCTCTATCCTCATCACAGACAGAGGGACCCAATTCACGTCCAGGTTTTGGAAGGCATTATTTGCCGTATTGAAAATTGATGCAAGACTGTCTACCAGTTACCATCCTCAAACTGATGGTAAAACTGAGAAGCTAAATCAAACTTTGTAGCAGTATCTGATATGTTTCACACTTCAACATGGCGAAGAACGGAGAACGCTTTTATGGACTGCAGAGTTTACATATAACAACGCTGAACACTCATCGTTGGGTTGTTCACCCTTCTTCTGTATAAATGGCTATCACCCTAATACGTTACCATTTAAACTGCCAGGGGAATCTCCAAATCCTACCATACACAAACACCATGCACATCTCAAAACTGTATTAGCTGATGCCAAGACACAGCTAGAAGTAGCCAGAGCCAGAGACAAAAGTAACACTGACAAAAAGAGAGTTCTTGAACCAGTTTATAAAGTGGGGGATAAGGTATGGTTGAACACAAAACATCTGAGAATAAAAGGTAACAATTGACTACAACGTAAATTTGGGGGACCCTATCCTTTCATTAGTATTATCAACCCCATAGCAATGAAGTTGCTGATTCCCGCACAATGGCACATTCACCCTGTATTTCATGCATCCCTCCTTCAACCCTGTCTCCCCGGATCTAGGGTGCCACAAAGACCAGAGCCTGTAGAAATAGAGGGAGGGGAGGAGTCCGAGGTACATAACATACTTGATTCCAGGAGGGTGAGGGGTAGGTTCAGTATCTCATTGAGTTGAAAGGATACGGCCATGAGGAAAGGAAATGGGAACCAAGGAACCACTTGCGGTGCCCTGGTCTCCTTAGGCGTTTCCACATGCGATTCCCCAATAAGCCGGGTGGTCCGCCAAGACGTCGGACATTGAGAGGGGGTTGTGTCACGATTGGGCGATAGCTGCATGTGTGAGGAATGTATGTGGGACTTCAATTCCCAGAATGCCTAGAGGCGCGTAGTCCTACCTCACTATCTCCTCTCTCCTATCTATACTCTCCCCCTCACTTTCACTGGTGCTTGTCACCTGAGGCTCATTGCTATCGTTCTTGCGGAAGAGAACGTTCCCCTTGTTCTAAGGATTTATGGACTGAGAATTTTTGAGTGAGCCGACTGAGTTTGTGCCGTTAGGACTCCTGCTTACACGCGTTCGCGCTGGAGCGCGACCGCATTAGGTATTCGTGCTCTTATTTATTGTTTATGTTCTCGTGGTTCGAGAACGGTGGAGTGCTTGGAGCCTTTCCGTGTCTGCGCGGTAGTAGACAGAATAAAGCTCCCTTCGGCAAAAGCCTTACTTGCGCTGGAGTACCGCGGAAGAGGCGGCGCTCTCCTAAGGCTTCTGGATTCATTAGGAGAGGACGCGCTGGAGTGCGACATTCGTTGTTTTGGTTTCTGCTGATTTTGAGCCGATGAGAGTCTCGGAGGGTCTGCCACTTTCCTGGGTGCAATTGATTTCTTTTATGTGGATCATACAGCCTGCACACACACGTAATTCTTCGGCAGGCATTCCAGAGACAAGGATTCTTTTCGGATCTCCAACAAGAAAGCTAAGTACTTTAACTATTGATTTCATCTTTGCGCTTACCAGGAGGGTGGGCTATAGAGTGAGAGCTCTATCTCAGATATTTGAGAGAATCCGAAACTTGATTATTTTCTTTACTTTATTTTTACTTGTTGTGCCCTTTTATCTTGGATTGATTGTGGCAGCATGCAAATGTAAGGTAGACAAATATACATATCCTTGTGATAATCATTATATATGCATGAGGGTGGGCAGGGTACCACTCACGCTCTGTTGTGTTGTGTCTTATCTACAGGAAACAAGGGTCGAGTGTAGGAGTGAAGAATACAACTCCAGAGAGAGCGCCATTTAGTGTTTTTTCTGTCAAAACCTTATTATTTAGTTTGTCCCTTTTTACCCTGTCCCCTCCTGTGGTATAATCTGTGGAGTGAATATATATATATATACTCACATGTGATGCCAGAGAGAGCATCAGTCCTCGCTCCTGCTGTATCCGGCTTGAAGGTTAGTGAACCATCTGTATTGTGACAGGATTCCCCTGAATTTTTGCCTCTCCTTCCTGTATTTTTGATGCTGTGCTGGATCTCGTTGTTGCTGGCGTAGATGCTTTGAGCACTTTGTCACTGCTGATTAGTGTCAAAGTGCAAGTGCTCCCTGTGTAAATTGTTATTACAGTTGGTTCTCCCTGATTGGTATATTTGATTTACTGGTAAGTCCCTAATTAAGTGCACTGAGTGTGCCAAGGCCTGTAAATCAAATGCTACGAGTGGGCCTGCAGCACTAATTGTGCCAACCACATGAGTAGCACTGAAAGAGTATCTCAGACCTGTCACTACAGTGTATGCACGCAGTTTTACACTGGCATTTCAACCTGGCAAGTGCACCCAATTGTCAGGCCCTAACCTTCTCTTTTTTTACATGTAAGGCACCCCTTTGGTAGGCCCAAGGTACCCCAATGGGCATGGTGCAGTGTCAGTGAAGGTAGGACATATACTGGTGTGTGTGTGACATGTCCTGATAGTGAAATACTGCAATTTTTGTTTTTTACTATTGAAAGGCTATCTGTCCTATAGGATAGAATGGGAAATACTTTGTAACATCTTACAAGTAAAACTTCCCATTAGGACAAGATAGAGAAATGCAGTTTAGGCCCTCTGAACTCAGTATTTAATAACATATATTTTAGTAAAGATGTTTTTAAACTTATGTGTTTGAAAATGCCACATTTAGAAAGTAGCCGTTTTCTTGTTTTACCATTCTGTGTAACTCTGCCTGTTTGTGGATTGACTGGTTTTGGAGTGACAGGGGATGGGGATGTGCATTCACTGTAGACAGCCACTGGGGGGCTGAAATTTACCTGGCCCTTCCTGGATGACTCAGAGCTGAGCAGAACAGGGCTTGGCTGCATTTAGAGTAGTGGGAGAATATTTTTATGCACCTGAATAGGGCCAGTCTCCCTTGCACAATGCTGTCTCTACCCCCTGTGGTAATACTGCACCAGTGAGGACAGAATTGATTTGGACTGGGCTCAGAGACCTTTGCACAAAGAGAACAAAGACAAAATGGGTCATAAGTAGTAGACCTTAGACCCCAGTCCTTTAGATCACTTCTGGACTCAAGCGGAACCTTTGCCAAGGAGAGAGCTGAAGAGCTGTGAGAAGGAGTACTGCCCCTTTGCTGTGGGCTGTGTGGGGTTGTCCTGCAGTTATTGTTTCTGCCAAGGAAAGGACAAAGACTGGAACTTTGCTGTGAACCTACTTGAAGAACTATCTCCAAAGGCCTGTGTGTGCTGGCCTCCTGTTCTGAAGTCTCAGGGACACAAAGACTTCACCCTCAGCTGCCCTAAACGCTGCTCCTGAGAGTTCTGACCTGCCAGGAGGCGTCTGTTCCAGTTATGGGCCTCTGGAGGTTGTTCCTGATGTTGGGAGCTGGAAGAAACCTCAAGAACTGATAAAACTGATGCATCACCCTTCTTGCAGCTGTTTTCCCAATGCAGCACCGCCTTGTGAGAAGAATCTCCACACATTGCTGCGCCGCTGTGATACAATACACCGCCTGTCACGGATGCAAGAACCGACCACATCGTGCGACCGCAGCAGAAGACACTGACACAGCACTGCTCTTCGCGGCTGCATTAATTGTCGACACATCCCGTATTTCCATGCACCTCTGCCGCAAATTTACCCAACGCATTACCCATGGACCAGAATGGTCTTGGAGTCGACGCATCACTTCCCCATACTGTCCTGAGTCAATGCATCACTTTTCCTGCGTGCAGCAGAACTGTCACATCGCCTCCACAAAGACTCAGGAACTGATGCATCTCTTTTTTTTTATGCTTCTCATCTCTGTGGCTGTTTGGCCTTGTGAAGCTTGAGGCATCTACAGGTACTTTGTGTAGAATTACGCATCCATAGTTTTCTATGGACCCAGTTACTTGAAACCTTTGAAAAGTCATATTCATATGACAGGTATGTTACAATTTTGTTGTTTTGGTCTTGTTGAGTTTAGATAAAGATACTTTATTTTTCTAAACTGGTGATTTGTCCATGTGTGGTGTTATCACTGTATCACTGTGTGCTTTGAGAACAAATCCTTTACACATTGCCTTTGGTATAAGTCTGTCTGCTCCTGGCAAGCTACCCAGGGGGTGAGCCGGGGTTATCTAAAGTGTGTATCCCCCTTACCATGACAAGAAGCAAGGGTCCATATATGGACAAAGGTACCTACCTCTGCCAACTAGAGACCCCAATTTCTAACAAGCACTCACCATGATTATGGACACATCTGTGTCAAAAACAATGTTTATACACATGTTTAGTCGATTTCTCCAAAGCTTTGGATCAAATCAACTGAAACCGATTATGGGAAAAGCTGATTAACTGGAATATTCCCACCAATGTATTGCATGCAATCCGGCTTTCATACACTGACAACTGGGCCCAGGTCAAACTTGGTCAAAACTCGCCTGACAGAAACTTTTTTAATAAAGAGAAGCCGGAACAAGGCTGTGTCCTGGCGCTAACGCTTTTTAATCTTTTTTTGGCAGATCTCGGCACGTATTCAGACATGGACAACTCTCACCTACCAAACCTAGCTGCTAGGAATTTGACATCACTACAATAGGCTGATGATTTAGTCCTGATGAATCTAACTAGGATTGGACTTCAAAGGTTACTTAACGATCTAAACGTCAACTGCAATGAAAATGAAATGGCTATTAATTTTACAAAAACACAGATAGTGATCTTCAGAAGGAAAATAAACAAGAAGGGGAGTTGAACGCTGGGCAAAAAGACAATTCTTCAAGGTCATCAAATAAATATCTTGCCCTTTGGTTATAAGACCAGCTACCGCATCAACTCCATCAAAATTCTTTGAAACCAAAAATTGCTTCCCTAATCTCAGCTTTCCAGCATATATGTGAAAAATTACAAATCCCAACCTTTCAGCCATTACTCACCGCAATAAAAGTTTGTTCCAACACTTTGCTATGGTCCTGTACCGTTCTCAGGAAAGTGTGGGACCTTTCTCAATTCCGCACAAAATAAGGTTTTCAGACTTTTGTTCTTGCTCCCCTAGAGGGCATCACCTTCTCAGATTCGACTTGAATTTGGTTTGAATAATCATAAATCAACTCAAATGGACTCTCCTATCAAATTTATGTCATGAATAAGGTCTTTTAGTGAAACCAATCTACGTGCCCTGCTGTGGAAAAAAATCAGAATGAATGGACAATCAAACTTAAATAATTGGACCCAGGCTTTTGATGCAGCGTTAAAAGACCTGACGGCATAAGATTTATGGGACTTGGCACTACCGTACAACTCCTTTATGAAATTAAGTAATAAACAAATAAGGAGGCTGTAATGGCTTAAAGATAATGTGCTTCATTTATGAGGCCTAGCGACAGTTTTGCACTTCCGATGCGTCACTTTTTGTGACGCATCGGCGGCGTAAAACATGCCCCCTGTTGTTCCCTATTTTCAAAGTGATGCATCTAGGCAGATGCATCACTTTGTAAACCCCTGGGCTACATTATAACTGTGTCAGGTATAATGTATGCAGGGTGGGCATTCCCACACAAGTAAAGCCTCGTAGAATTGACGCAGTCAAATCTATGAGATTTCACTGCGCCACTTCTAGGACGTAAATGCGTCAATATCTTACGCCTGCCTCACAGCAGGTTTTTGACTGGCGCAGGCCCTTTCACATGTGCCTTGCCCCATGTGAAAGGACACATTGCTGGAGTTGTGTCACTTTTGTGACACACTCCAGAAATGCGTCTCTTTTGCGTCTACAGATACGTCAGAAATACGGATGTATCTGAAACCCCTTGCGACATGATGCATCATACAGTAAATATGACGCATCCATCCAGGGCTGGTAGCGCCTGGTGGGACAATCACTTTTGGTGCCCCCACACCCCATAACCGCCTCCTCAGATTGTCTCACTACCACCAGGCAAAAGTGCCCCTCCTCTCTCCAATCAGAAGATATTGCTAAACAGAGCACCCCCTGAGGTTGGCGCCCACTCCACAGGTCAGCCCCCATGCAGCTGCATCAGCCCGCACTGCCCTAAAGCCGGCTCGGCATCCATTATGTCGCGAGGAGGGTGCACTGAGAAATGATACATCGCTGCTATCACGCAGCGATGTGTCACTTCTCATAAATGAGGCCCTAGGGGGCTTATTTATGGGCCCTTGCATCACTTTTGCACCGCCCCTATGTCACTTTTTGAGACGCACCAGCGGTGCAAAAAACTCCCAATGTTGCACCATAATTACAAAGGGGAGCATCTAGGAAGATACGTCACTTTGTAAACCCCTGCGCCATATTATACCACCATCAGGTATAATGTATGCGGGGGGAGCGTTCCGACGCCAGAAAGCGTCATAGAAGTGACCCAGTGAAATCTATAAGATTTAACTTCCCCACTTTTAGGAACAAATACGTCAATATCTTATGCCTGCCTCATGGCAGATGTACTATTGATGTATTCATCAAAGAGGAGGGATGAGGAAACTTGTCCCATTCGATTCCCCAGGGATAAAGTTTTAATTAATCAAAAAGAAGGGGACACTTGTATCTACACGAACCATTGGTTCAAATTGACAACCCTCATAGACGCTGAAGATTTAGACGTTGCGGTATATTTGTTTTTTCCGCCCCTCATCAAGCGTCATGGCATAGTCATTGGGTAGTCAAAAAGTTTAGTATGCCGGCCTCACCCGAGGCACCTCTGGAACAGTGTAGAAGTGTCCAGAGACCAACAATTGTACCTCCAAATGGAAGGGAACACAAGGTCAAACTTTGAGGGAAATATTAAAAACAGTTTGCACACCTCAAGTAGTTTATTCGGGAAGGTGAGAACTGTTGACTAAAAGAATAGGGTATATTCGGTAATCGAGTAACTAGATTACCATATACAATTAGTAGTTAAAAGTCTACATGTTTCAGCTCCTTATGGCCCAGCCGGGTCTGTGTAGCTTTCGTCAGGACAAAAGAACAAACAAAATGTACTTACACAACTTGTGCAGTATTCATGTGTTTAAGTACTCACAGATTCATTTCCCTGTATTTTGGATACATAAAACACAACATCATATGGTTCATATATGTGACATCGGCATACTGGACTGACCACATGCGTCACAGTCTGTGACATCTTATTCTATTGAGAATGTGCCAATTTGTAAAATGTGCGTGCAAATGCATGCACACATACTCTATATGGGTGGTGAAAAAGTGGGTGGGAAAACAGGTTAGGGTCTCAGTCAGAAACGATCAATTCTGTGTCATGGAGTTAACAGTTTTAAGGTGACCACTAGCAAGCAGGCAACGCTAGTATATTAACACTGGCATGATTTTGAAAGAACGCTAGCAGTGTAATTAGCATTAGGATTCAATGAACATTGTCTTAGTATCTTTATAGTGCTCAGTTCGCAGGACAAGCTGGTGAATAAAGAAAAGACGCTAATACATCTTCATATCATTTGTCAAAACTCCGCACTTAATTACCTGAGTACACCGAGGAAAACTCCTCTTCAGAGTGCTAAGAGCCACTGCGGATTATGGTCTTTACTGAAAGCGATAAACACAGTGTGAGTTGTCATGTTATACGGAGGGGCCCCACCCGGGATTCACACGGCAGGGTTCTCGCTTACCCACAAGTCGGTCCGTTCGTTGCTTGTACTGACTCTGCCTCTGGAAGCGCCGAGGCGCGGAGAGGCAGGGTGTTATGACAAGCTATCATAGAAACGGACAAAGTCTGCATTGTTGGAAGACAGACTCGCGTCACAGGGCAGAGGATGTTATTTCAAAGTTTACAGAATACACGTGATTTCTTGATTTTTTACTCAAAAAATTAGGTATTCAGAACACAGTTATAATGTGTTAACCAGAAACGCTATTTTATAATAATGTCCTAGAATCAGATAAAGTCTGCAAACTGATGTCATGAAATAGGACAAGGTCTAAATTTTACCGAACATGTCCCCATGTAGGGAGCCGCACATACTGTTAGTAGTTAAACTGAACAATGTTCAGTTCCGTTCAACAGAGTGCTAAATCTCCGTATACATCTTCATGCGGAAAGACAGTTGATTTCCAAAAATGGGAGGGTCACTATGTTTAAAGTAATGAAGTTGTCACATCTCAATGAGGAGATCTATGGTAATGAGAAGTGATTATGAGGTAAAATGCTCAGAGACATATGTTGCGTTGGGCTAGATGTAGATTGTACACTCGTAACAGGTTGGTGTACCTCTTCATATGAAAAACGATTAATTTCCAAAATGGGGTCATTTTCCTTTAGAGTGTTAAGATTGTCACACCTCAGTGAGGAGATCTATAATAATAAGAAGTGTGACGGGGTGAATGCAAACGAAATGCTCATGTGGAGTAGATCTAGATTAAGATTGCACATTCTTAACAGATAGGGATCTCCCTAACTCTTGTGATTGGAGCTGAGCTTTACGCACAACTCAGGAAAAATGATGCCAGGGAATATTATCGTTCATCCCAAACAAGTGGGTTTTCAAGCGATTCACCCATCTTTGCTCCTTTTCGAAAAGGATTTGTTCAGAGTTAGTGTCTCTCTCTTGTAGCACCTCAAGGACTGTCCACCTCAAGTCATCGCATGTGTGGCCCATTTCGACAAAGTGGGCACATAGTTTTGTTGTATTCTTTTTTAGCCTCACATTGCTCCGATGTTCTCCGATGCGGATTTTCACCTTCCTGCATGTCATCCCAATGTATTGTTTTTGGCAGGGGCAGGTGATGAGGTAAATCACATGGGTCGAGTTGCAATTAGTGTGATAGCGTTGGGTCCATAGTAGTTGGTCATTCAGTTGCAAAATTTTTGTACTCTTAGTAAATTTACAGACCCCACACGTCCCGCAGGGGTGATGTCCTGTCATCGGGACCATGGTATGGTCTCTGATTCTTGGAGGTGATTGTTTCTTAAGGGGTCTTGTATGGACCAACACATCTTTGATGTTTTTTGTCCTTTTATTGGCAAATCTCGGCTTTGGCCAATTAAAAGCACCTGAGGTGATGATGGACCACTTTTTCTTTACCAGTTTTTGGACCTCATACGTTGTTGGACAAAAGGTAGTGACACAGGTCACCAAGTCTTTTATCGGCTCTTTTTCAAAAGTCTGCAGTAGGCAATCTCGTGGTTGATTATTTGCCCGTTTTCTGCACTTTGCAATGACCCGGGAGGTGTAATCTCTGGCTTCCAGTTTGTCACTTAAGATTCGCGCCTGTTGGGTATAATCACTAGTTCTACTGCAATTTCTTTTATGGCGCAAAAACTGGCTGTACGGTTGATTGTCCCTTAAGGGCTGAGGGTGGTAGCTGCGGTACGACAACAAACTGTTTTTAGCAGTTGGCTTAGTATATGTCTTGGTTTCCAGTTTGCCGTTGTCACAGAAAAGCGTCAAATCTAAAAAGTCAATGCTTTTATTGCTCGCGGTAAACGTGAACTTCAGCCACCGGTCCTGTCCATTTAGCCAGTGGATGAACGTCTGCAGATCTTGTTTTGTGTCCCAAATCAGTAAAACGTCATCAATATAACGTTTCCAGTAAAGTATACTGGAAACGAAAGGATTTAAATTATTGAGGACGCAGTTTTTTTCAAACTGACTGACGTATAGCCCGGCTACCGATGGAGCAAAGGCACTGCCCATAGAAGTTCCATGGCATTGTAAAAACAGTTTGTTGTTATACTCGAAATAGTTCTCTTTTAACGCCATGTGGCAACACTCCAAAACAAAGTGGCGAGGAGTGTGATAGGCCCAATCTTCTTGGAACAGTAGATCTTCTAGCATTTGCATTGTCTCATCCTGGGGTAGGCTCGTGTACAAGGATTCGACATCCAAGCCCACTAGGAGCATTGTATTTTGGTCGAAGTCTCTATTTGCAATTTGTACTAAGAGGTCCCGGGTATCCTTAAGGTATGTCGGTGTCCGTTGTACGACAGGTTTGAGGAATTGGTCAGCGAACTTGGACAGCGGTTCCAATAGGGACCCGATGCCCGAAACTATTGGGCGACCTGGTGGAGGAAGCTTGTTTTTGTGGGTCTTTGGTAAGGAGTAGAAGAAGGGGATTTTTGTAGACCTAGGTGTTAGATAGTCGGCCTCCTTTTTTGAGATCCACCCATTAACTTCCGCTTCATGTGTCATGATGGCTATTGTGTTCGTAATCCTCTCAGTGGGGTCAGAATCAAGCTGTTTGTAGAAAGTTTCATTCGAAAGTAGCGCAAGGCACTGTTGATCGTACCCTTCTTTTGTTAGTATGACCACTCCTCCGCCCTTGTCCGCAGGCTTGATGACTATGTTGTCATTTTGTTTTAGTTCAGATAGAGCCCGACGTTCATTTCTGTTTAAATTCTGGAATGCTTTTTTGTCATGGTCCAGGTTGTCAATGCCTTTCAAGATTGCTTGCTCGAAAGCTAGGATTTCTGGTGGAACTGCGTTAGATGGAGGTACAAATTTCGATTTTCTCCGTAATGTAGTATCTCCCTCGTTATTTTGAATGGGGGAACCATCAAAAAATGCTTTCAGTTTTAGAGTTCTGCAGAATTCGGATAACTCACACTTGAGTTTAAACGGATCCGAGGGGGGAGTTGGAACGAACCCCAAGCCTTTGTTCAGGATAGTCATTTGGTCCGATGTTAAAGGGATCCCTGATAGATTGACAATCAGAGAGTTTTTTTGCTGGTCTCTGACTGTGCTGACGCCATACTCCTTGTTTGCACGTTGGGTAGATGATCTTGCCATGTCAGATTTTTCTTCTTTCCTCTTGGCTGGTTCTGGCCTTGGCTCCGTTTAAACTCAAGTGTGAGTTATCCGAATTCTGCAGAACTCTAAAGGGAGATACTACATTACGGAGAAAATCGAAATTTGTACCTCCATCTAACGCAGTTCCACCAGAAATCCTAGCTTTCGAGCAAGCAATCTTGAAAGGCATTGACAACCTGGACCATGACAAAAAAGCATTCCAGAATTTAAACAGAAATGAACGTCGGGCTCTATCTGAACTAAAACAAAATGACAACATAGTCATCAAGCCTGCGGACAAGGGCGGAGGAGTGGGCATACTAACAAAAGAAGGGTACGATCAACAGTGCCTTGCGCTACTTTCGAATGAAACTTTCTACAAACAGCTTGATTCTGACCCCACTGAGAGGATTACGAATACAATAGCCATCATGACATATGAAGCGGAAGTTAATGGGTGGATCTCAAAAAAGGAGGCCGACTATCTAACACCTAGGTCTACAAAAATCCCCTTCTTCTACTCCTTACCAAAGACCCACAAAAACAAGCTTCCTCCACCAGGTCGCCCAATAGTTTCGGGCATCGGGTCCCTATTGGAACCGCTGTCCAAGTTCGCTGACCAATTCCTCAAACCTTTCGTACAACGGACACCGACATACCTTAAGGATACCCGGGACCTCTTAGTACAAATTGCAAATAGAGACTTCGACCAAAATACAATGCTCCTAGTGGGCTTGGATGTCGAATCCTTGTACACGAGCCTACCCCAGGATGAGACAATGCAAATGCTAGAAGATCAAGTGTTCCAAGAAGATTGGGCCTATCACACTCCTCGCCACTTTGTTTTGGAGTGTTGCCACATGGCGTTAAAAGAGAACTATTTCGAGTATAACAACAAACTGTTTTTACAATGCCATGGAACTTCTATGGGCAGTGCCTTTGCTCCATCGGTAGCCGGGCTATACGTCAGTCAGTTTGAAAAAAACTGCGTCCTCAATAATTTAAATCCTTTCGTTTCCAGTATACTTTACTGGAAACGTTATATTGATGACGTTTTACTGATTTGGGACACAAAACAAGATCTGCAGACGTTCATCAACTGGCTAAATGGACAGGACCGGTGGCTGAAGTTCACGTTTACCGCGAGCAATAAAAGCATTGACTTTTTAGATTTGACGCTTTTCTGTGACAACGGCAAACTGGAAACCAAGACATATACTAAGCCAACTGCTAAAAACAGTTTGTTGTCGTACCTGAGCTACCACCCTCAGCCCTTAAGGGACAATCTACCGTACAGCCAGTTTTTGCGCCATGAAAGAAATTGCAGTAGAACTAGTGATTATACCCAACAGGCGCGAATCTTAAGTGACAAACTGGAAGCCAGAGATTACACCTCCCGGGTCATTGCAAAGTGCAGAAAACGGGCAAATAATCATCCACGAGATTGCCTACTGCAGACTTTTGAAAAAGAGCCGATAAAAGACTTGGTGACCTGTGTCACTACCTTTTGTCCAACAACGTATGAGGTCCAAAAACTGGTAAAGAAAAAGTGGTCCATCATCACCTCAGGTGCTTTTAATTGGCCAAAGCCGAGATTTGCCAATAAAAGGACAAAAAACATCAAAGATGTGTTGGTCCATACAAGACCCCTTAAGAAACAATCGCCTCCAAGAATCAGAGACCATACCATGGTCCCGATGACAGGACATCACCCCTGCGGGACGTGTGGGGTCTGTAAATTTACTAAGAGTACAAAAATTTTGCAACTGAATGACCAACTACTATGGACCCAACGCTATCACACTAATTGCAACTCGACCCACGTGATTTACCTCATCACCTGCCCCTGCCAAAAACAATACATTGGGATGACATGCAGGAAGGTGAAAATCCGCATCGGAGAACATCGGAGCAATGTGAGGCTAAAAAAGAATACAACAAAACTATGTGCCCACTTTGTCGAAATGGGCCACACATGCGATGACTTGAGGTGGACAGTCCTTGAGGTGCTACAAGAGAGAGACACTAACTCTGAACAAATCCTTTTCGAAAAGGAGCAAAGATGGGTGAATCGCTTGAAAACCCACTTGTTTGGGATGAACGATAATATTCCCTGGCATCATTTTTCCTGAGTTGTGCGTAAAGCTCAGCTCCAATCACAAGAGTTAGGGAGATCCCTATCTGTTAAGAATGTGCAATCTTAATCTAGATCTACTCCACATGAGCATTTCGTTTGCATTCACCCCGTCACACTTCTTATTATTATAGATCTCCTCACTGAGGTGTGACAATCTTAACACTCTAAAGGAAAATGACCCCATTTTGGAAATTAATCGTTTTTCATATGAAGAGGTACACCAACCTGTTACGAGTGTACAATCTACATCTAGCCCAACGCAACATATGTCTCTGAGCATTTTACCTGATAATCACTTCTCATTACCATAGATCTCCTCATTGAGATGTGACAACTTCATTACTTTAAACATAGTGACCCTCCCATTTTTGGAAATCAACTGTCTTTCCTCATGAAGATGTATACGGAGATTTAGCACTCTGTTGAACGGAACTGAACATTGTTCAGTTTAACTACTAACAGTATGTGCGGCTCCCTACATGGGGACATGTTCGGTAAAATTTAGACCTTGTCCTATTTCATGACATCAGTTTGCAGACTTTATCTGATTCTAGGACATTATTATAAAATAGCGTTTCTGGTTAACACATTATAACTGTGTTCTGAATACCTAATTTTTTGAGTAAAAAATCAAGAAATCACGTGTATTCTGTAAACTTTGAAATAACATCCTCTGCCCTGTGACGCGAGTCTGTCTTCCAACAATGCAGACTTTGTCCGTTTCTATGATAGCTTGTCATAACACCCTGCCTCTCCGCGCCTCGGCGCTTCCAGAGGCAGAGGCAGTACAAGCAACGAACGGACCGACTTGTGGGTAAGCGAGAACCCTGCCGTGTGAATCCAGGGTGGGGCCCCTCCGTATAACATGACAACTCACACTGTGTTTATCGCTTTCAGTAAAGACCATAATCCGCAGTGGCTCTTAGCAATCTGAAGAGGAGTTTTCCTCGGTGTACTCAGGTAATTAAGTGCGGAGTTTTGACAAATGATATGAAGATGTATTAGCGTCTTTTCTTTATTCACCAGCTTGTCCTGCGAACTGAGCACTATAAAGATACTAAGACAATGTTCATTGAATCCTAATGCTAATTACACTGCTAGCGTTCTTTCAAAATCATACCAGTGTTAATATACTAGGGTTGCCTGCTTGCTAGTGGTCACCTTAAAACTGTTAACTCCATGACACAGAATTGATCGTTTCTGACTGAGACCCTAACCTGTTTTCCCACCCACTTTTTCACCACCCATATAGAGTATGTGTGCATGCATTTGCACGCACATTTTACAAATTGGCACATTCTAAATAGAATAAGATGTCACAGACTGCGACGCATGTGGTCAGTCCAGTATGCCGATGTCACATATATGAACCATATGATGTTGTGTTTTATGTATCCAAAATACAGGGAAATGAATCTGTGAGTACTTAAACACATGAATACTGCACAAGTTGTGTAAGTACATTTTGTTTGTTCTTTTGTCCTGACGAAAGCTCCACAGACCCGGCTGGGCCATAAGGAGCTGAAACATGTCGACTTTTAACTACTAATTGTATATGGTAATCTAGTTACTCGATTACCGAATATACCCTATTCTTTTAGTCAACAGTTCTCACCTTCCCGAATAAACTACTTGAGGTGTGCAAACTGTTTTTAATATTTCCCTCATAGTTTGACCTTGTGTTCCCTTCCATTTGGAGGTACAATTGTTGGTCTCTGGACATTTCTACACTGTTCCAGAGGTGCCTCGGGTGAGGCCGGCATACTAAA
Source organism: Lissotriton helveticus (assembly GCF_964261635.1). Taxonomy (NCBI): domain Eukaryota; kingdom Metazoa; phylum Chordata; class Amphibia; order Caudata; family Salamandridae; genus Lissotriton; species Lissotriton helveticus. The sequence continues at coordinate 713,287,840 of NC_136069.1, forward strand.
CTTTTTGACTACCCAATGACTATGCCATGACGCTTGATGAGGGGCGGAAAAAACAAATATACCGCAACGTCTAAATCTTCAGCGTCTATGAGGGTTGTCAATTTGAACCAATGGTTCGTGTAGATACAAGTGTCCCCTTCTTTTTGATTAATTAAAAAGTACTATTGATGTAGGCACATTTAACATGGGACTTGCCTATGTGTAATGAACCATTGCTGGAATGGTGTCACTTTTGTGACACACTTCAGCAATGCGTCATTTTTGGGCCTACAAATATGCCAGAAACACTGATTTATCGGTAACTCCTTGTGACATGATGCATCATACTGTAAATATGACGCATCATTAATGTCGCAAGGAGGGCGCAAAGAAAAGTGACACATCGCTGTTTTCTTGCAGAGATGCATCACTTTTCATAAATGAGGGCCAAAGAGGACTTCAGTAAAAGAGGTCCCGCCTGGACAACATTTGATTCTTATAAGCAAACTTGCCCACAGAAATATTGCTATGCTTGTATTAAACCCTAGAATATATACCTAAATGGCAACCGAAATCACAGGATACAGACTATGCCAATTATATGAAGAAAGTTTGACACACATTTTATCGATCTGTTCTATTTTATCAACTGAATGCAAGATATTTTTTTTATAGAATTTTTAATTTATATGGCATTACAACAGCTCAGCACACCTTACTCTTCTGTATGAAAAGAGAGACACCTCAAATTATAGCAGCCTTTATAAAATGATTCATTAAAGCAGATAAGTTATTGACAGCAAAGTGTTTGATGAATACAATGTAGTGTAACCTATCTAACAGTAAGTCTACATTATCAGAAGTTTCCCAGTTCAGTGCAATTTCAACAAGAGCCTACTACAGGTGGCGGGCAAAGTCAAACCAGCGAGTTTGCAAAAACATGAAGAAACATCATTCAAAAAACCAATTCACTTTAAGAGACCTCACACGAACATATTTTTTAGAAAAAAGAGGAACAGGAGGGTTAAAGTGCTATTTCTTTCCCCATAGTTTTGTATAGCACAAACTTGACCCAAGGGTATCACGTATCAGACTCCTTTACATGAGCACCATTTGATTTACGCAAGGGCACATTCATTTTCTTGTTAGACACGGGAAGATTGTGATTTGCCCAGAACCACAGGATGTTCAGCGTCAATGCCGAGACTCGAACCCGGTTCCCCAGATTGGAAGTCGACCGCCCTAGCTATTAACCCTCATCCTCTCCCCTGACTTTTATAAAAAAAAAACTTTTTGAGCTCAAGGTGATTTTATCACAATCAAAAGAAGGTAAGGATTAGACTATAAGCACACTGATAAAAGCAAATACACTGGAGCTGATTGTAACTAACAGCCTAAAATGCCAGTATCAGCATTCTTATTATACAGTTTTAGCCATGAGTTTAATTGTTTAGAAACTATGGGGCATATTAGCAAGGGCAGTATAGCAGCTTTAGCGGCAATTTTTGCTGCTAAAGCGGCAATATTTTTATCACCCTATCAATAAGCTGTCGCTAACAGCTGTTAGCGACAGCTTCATGACGAAAGCAACCGTTTTGGGTGCTGCTTTGCATGTCAGGGATATTTATCGCTAATGACATGCAAAGTAGTCATTCCCAACCAAAAGTCAACAAAAACGGCCGCTAACAGACCTAACCCCTATTAGCAATGAGGCCCCGGACCCGGTTAGCGATGGCAAAAGTCACGCTAACTGCATTCATCGCTGGAATTTTTACACCTGCTCAGAACACTACTTACCTATCTACACAATGGGAGGTGGATTGTGAGGCTGAATCCACCAGGGCATATCAGCAAGTATTCCCTATCGCCGGCCTATTTCTGCTGGATTCCATGCGATGAACAGGCATTTCGGCGATATCACTGGATTCATTATTGCATTTGAGATACGCGTTGCTAATAACTCGCTATCTCGGCGATTGAATCCAGCGATAGCTGGCGATAGAAAAATGTGCGCTATGCGCGCTTTGCGATATTTATCGCGATGCGTTGCTAATATGCCCCTATATTTTAATACATGATAGAAGCACATGTCTATATTAAGAAATTTGTAATCTACGTTGGTCTAGCTGTGTAAAAATTAGGGTTTTTATTAACTCAAATAATTTTACCTTGTACCTTTTACCTCCCTCTCTCTTTCCCTCTCTCACAAGCGCTCTCCCCTTCCTTCCCCCTGTATTTTTCCACTTTCTCATTCTGCATCATTTGATTACTCTTAGTCAATTGTAAACGAAATGCATTTTTTTAATTCAAATCATCATTAGTTAACATGCTTTCCTATACATAATGTCTGCACTCTCATTTTTTCCATTTCCCTCGGCTGACAGATAGAACCGCCACTTGCTCCTTAAATGACAGTACCAATAAGTGAATAATATACTTTTCATACATCTTGATGTCTGAATTTTATGTTGTTTCACATTTGCATTCACATTTAATACAGTACATTAAACATCATTATGCAAGACTCATAACGTTAGTTACTAAGGTTAATATTCATGATAACTTCTGACACATCTTTTACAGGTTGTCAACTAGATTTTCGTATACTCATCACAGATCTAATTAGTTCATCTCAGAATAAAACATGTTGCGTGTTCTGTCAAAATGTCTTTTCGGTTCCATTTTCCAGAATTAAAGCAGTTTGTCCCTAAAACTTGAGTTTTGTTTAAAAAAAGCCAAAGTGCGAAGTAGTTAGAGTTCCTGTGTCATATACATCAGAGCGATGCAGCATTTCTAATAATGCTTTTTAATGATGTATTAATAAGATTGTTTTTTTTGTTAAATATGCAAAAGTCAAGCAAATATATAAAACTACTACAAGTTAATGGTGTGAAAAGTCTCAAAGCCTCATGGTTGAACAAATATTTTTAAAACTAAACCTGGCTGTTGAATATGTATAGCTATTAACATGTTAAAATAATAATGGGGACTTGTTATGGCAATGGTGGAATGATGCTTTTTGGTAACTTTCCATCCTGATCAGGGCGGCCACAAGTCCTCTACGTGCGAACACTTGAGGCGGGATTCACTAAGGTAAACCTATGCTTTTGAGTGATTTTGCTTTTTTTTTTTAATATTCACAAACTGTGGAGCATATCTATTATAAAGTGGCGATGTGTGTCATAACGCCAGGAAGGCTAACAACATGCTTCGTCACTTTAGAAACGCAAGGCTGCACCATATTTATTAGAATATAGTGCAGCCCTCCATTTCCCCCTGTGCTGGTGCTAAATGTATCTGCCTAGTGCCAAAACAGGCATCCTTGCACCATAGTGCCAGGGTGCCTGTGTTGAGAGAAAGGTTGTTTATGTGCACAAAGGTCCCCCTTCCTGCACATAAACAATCTTTAAATGTAATTTTGTAACTTCTAAGTGTGCTGCTTACAAGTTGCAAAACTGAATTAAAAAAAAGTGATTGTTCATGTGCAGGAAGGGAGGCCTTCCTGCACATAAACAATCATTGGCGTTTTATTGTTTCTATGTGTGCCAAACAACGCAGCACACATGGACACAGCAAAAACAAGGAGAAATAAAGCATTTCCCCTCGTTTCGCCTGTTTAAGACCAAGTTTTCCCTGGTCTTAATTTTGGTGCTGCCTCCTATTCATGCTGTGTTCGTAAGTATGGGGCAGTGTCAAAAATCTGTGGGTGTTGCAGTGGAATGCCCTCCACAACACCCATTGCCCTCCCTGTTTTTATGTGGGCAGTCGCCGCAATAGTAAAATTACTATTGCAAAACACGCAATTTGAAAAGAATCAAAAAATTGAAAACTTATTCAAATGTGTAAGTTTAAGTTTTTAATGCCCTGGAATCACAAAATATAATACAGTTTTACAGTAGCACACCTAATCCATCTAAATGTGGCCCTGATCCAGATGCCCAGATCTTCCATTCACCATGACTCAGTTGCCACCTCGCTACAACTGTACACCCACATCCACCCATCTGCATGCTTCAGGTCATGGCTCCTAGCGGTGCAGAGCAGGAATATCGACGGAGAAATATTGTGGGACATTAATATCACGGCAGAAGAATCGTTTGGAAGAAATCTCGACAACAAAAATAAAGTTGACAAGAATATCGACTGACAGGTAAGTAATATCAATTACAAAAATATAGTTCTAATAAATATCGTTTACAAAAATATAGTTTACAAAAATATCGATGCATTAATAATGTTATGTATTTTAGTGTTTTTAATAAGTATTGTTTGTCATTTTATTATGGGGTCGATTCCGATTCGGGAAAAAACCGCTCCGAATAGCCGTACGAAGCATTTTTCCCGTACGAATCGTACCCTGCAAAGTCCCCGTACGTACAACGAAGTACGATTTGTACCAGGAGCTGGACTCCGTATGAATCGTACAGAGACCGCACGAATCAAACCCCGGTACAAATCAAACCCCCGTACGAATCTCCCTCGGAACCCGCTGTAAGCGACATCCGTATGGTTCGCGGCTGGTTTCTCCGACCCAGCAAGTACGATTCGTGTCGGGTACGCACCAACGATGCTTTTTCTACGGGAGACGAAAACATCCGGAGAAGCAGAGTTCGCCTCGAAACAGGTACGGAACGCCCCCCCCGGGTACAGTTCGTACACCCCTTGATCGCAGGGCTACGGTGCATACCCCTGTGATCATGGGGTGTACGCACCGTTCCCCATGTTCACTGGGTGTACGGTGCGTACACCCTGCGATCGCGAGGTACGGATCGTACACCCCATGATCGCGGGGGTTCGCACCGTACCCCGCGATCATGGAATGTACGCACCATACCCCATGTTCGCTGGGTGTACGGTGTGTACACCCTGCGATCGCAGGGTATGGTGCGTACACCCCATGATCGCGGGAGTACGCACCGTACCCCTGCGATCATGGGGTGTAGGGACCGTACGGTGTGTATGTAATTGTGTGCTTTTCCGTACGAATCGCCCTTACCTGACGTGGATCGTACGAATCGCGTCCTCATACCCCGGTCCGGATCATACTCGTCGGGTCGTACAGCATGTTTACGAATCATACGGATGTTGTTTTTCCAGGATCGGAATCGACCCCAATATGTTTTAGACATTTTCTAGTTATTAATTTATTTGAAGTTTAATTTTGCGTTATTAGTTCCGAAGCGGGTTGTGGAATTATAGGGGAATAGGGTGGTAAGTAATTTAATTAAATAAAACTAATTGATTAATTAATGTGTTCATATATTAATTAATAATAGTTTAATAATTAGTTGTTAATAAATTTAAATTAGTCAATTAATAATTAATTATGTTAATTGTTTAATTAATTTTAGGTGTGTATTGTGGTGTTTATATGTGTAAATGGTGTGAAGGGTGGTAATTAATTAATTTTTTATTGATTAATTATTAAATATTATAAAATGAATTACTATTAACTATTTAGTAATATTTAATTGTAATTGTGTAATTGATTTTAGGTGTGTGTTGTGGTGTTTATATGTGTAAATGGTCTGAAAGCTAGAAAGTAATGAATTTTTTATTGATTCATTATTAAATAATAGCAAATTAATTTTCATTAATTAATTAGTAAATATTCAATGTAATTGTTTAATTAATTTTAGGTCTCTGTTGTGGATATCATAGTGCTAAATAATGTGTAATTAATTTTTATTATCTTTGTTAATAATAATATATTTACATTTATATATTGATTATGTTAAAATTGGAAATTAAATGTAATAAAAATGTTGATAGTTTCGTTTTTTATTGGCTTGAGATCCCGCTTTCCCTACTGTTGCACTCACTGGAGTGGGAATAGTAATTTTTACCCCTCCGCTATCCAGTGCTTTCCCTACTGTTGCACTCACTGGAGTGGGAATAGTTAATTTTACCCCTACGCAATGCAGCGCTTTCCCTACTGTTGCACTTACTGGAGTGGGAATAGTAAATTGTACCCCTCCGCTATCCAGCGCTTTCCCTACTGTTGCACTCACTGGAGTGGGAATAGTAATTTTTACCCCTACGCTATCCAGCGCTTTCCCTACTGTTACACTCACTGGAGTGGGACTAGTAAATTTTACCCCTCCGCTATCCAGCGCTTTCCCTAATGTTGCACTCACTGGAGTGAGAATAGTAATTTTTACCCCTATGCTATCCAGTGCTTTCCCTACTGTGGCACTCACTGGAGTGGGAATAGAAATATTTACCCCTACGCTATCCAGCGCTTTCCCTACTGTTGCAATCACTGGAGTGGGAATAGTAATTTTTACCCTCCCTCTATCCAATGCTTTTTCTTTTTTAATAGTTTAATGTGTTAATTAAATATAGAATATTTTATTTTATTTGAAATTATTTATATATCTGTCTATTTTATTGTTATATAATTAATAAAGTTTATAAATTGAATTAAATAATAGTTAATAAAATGTATTAAAGTAAATATATGTATATGTAAACTTTTTTGGGTTTATATTTATTAAATTGAGTTTATGTGTTATAATTAGTTAAAATATATATTAAATTTAATATAATTTGTTAATAATAATAATATAATTTAATTAATTTAATTTAAGTTATGTTATTTTTTAAAGTCGATTTTTTTTACATCTATATTTTTACATCGATATTTTCGAGTCGATATTATTGTACTTACCTGTTTAAGTATAGGGAGTCGATATTTTAGTAATCGATATTTTTACATCAATATTTTTGTTGACTAAATTTTTGTTTTCGATATTTAAACATGGAATCCCAGTGGCACCACTCTAGCTGGTCTACCGGTGTTACGTGGAAGGATCCAATCATGGCTTCAGGATGTTTCAATAACAGACATCCTAGAGCATGAAATAACAAAGGACTGCTGGCCATGAGTCGGTAGAAAAAAATGGAAAAACTCTGGCTATTAAACATAGTTGAAATGTTCCCATTTTCGATGACGGTTTAACCGTACATGCACATTTTTACATAGTTATAGCCCTAACAGAGATAACAATAATGGAAAGGAACAACTTTCATATCTTGTGCTCTGTCTTCCTAGCACTGTCTTAGACAACAAAACAGTGAGTCAAATGAACAATATAGTCTTGAATGCTAAATCAGCTTTCCACATAATTTGACAGTATTGAACTATGTCAGACACACATGTAATCTCTCATAACGATGGAGCCCAGCATGGGGTGCAGAATAGCAGACAGACTGCTCCCAGTGTAAGATGGTCATACTTAAACATGCAAAGTATTGACCAGTGGAGATGGGAGCGTACATTATAGCAAGTGTAACAGAAGGACTAATTTGCTGAAGCACCCTTATCCATATTCACAAACTGCATTTTGTAGCATGGTTATTAGTACCATAGTGGTGCTACTACTGTACTACAAAATGCTATTCAAAAACCTGCAACTGGATATCTCCACCTGCTGCTCTCCTGTCTTTTTTAAGGGTATCCCCTCAGGTAAGTTTATTTCTTATTAGTAAATGTGGGCGGGACCAAGAGGAGTGGTTAAAAAATCAGACACACTTACTACTCAGAGGCTGATTCTGATGCGGGTTGGAAATGCTTCCTGACTGAATTGGGTTGGAAATGGTTTCCAACCTGCTCGGATTGGGACAGTCCGACCGGCGGAGTACAATGCATCCGGATGCTTCCCGATGCGATTTGGTTGGACTCCCATTGACTTCAATGGGAGCATATGTTCCTAACCGCATCATAATTGTGACCTGGGTCGTTCACAATCCGATTTGGAAGGAGCAAATGCCATTAGGAGGCCTTCCTAACCGCACCAGAATCAGGCCCTAGGTGGGAAAGCTTTCCAACCCGCATCAGAATCAGGCCCTAAATAGGTGGAGGTATAAGAAGGAGTAAGAAGGTTAAGGGAGGGATAGATACCCAACTACAAAAGAGTAAGCCATTGCTATTCTCAAACTTTACTTCTAAGTCTACTATAGCTAAAAAAGTCCCAAAACAGTAGTAAATGTACTCCAGCTCTGATATAGAGAAAGTCCTGCACCACGTATGACCACTCACAGGTACTGCAATACCCTCCCCTATAAAACAAAGGGCCAATTATGATGGCGGACGGACTCCGTCCGCCACCCCTGAGGAAGAGGGACCATCCCCATGGGCAGCGGCGGTCCCTCCATGGCAATTAGGATGTGACCGCCACCCTGGCGGTCACCTCCCCTACCTTTAACATTGCGGCGGATGCTGCTTCAAGCAGCACCCGCCGCAAGGTTAAAAAATGCATTTTGACCTTTGCATGCACAAAGCGGCAGGCACCGCGTGGTGCCTGCCGCTTCGTGCACGCAAAGGCAGGGGGGTACCATATGTACCCCCCATGTGCAACCCCCACCCCCCTTCACCCCTGGGGGCCCGCAACGGGCCCCCAAACAAAAGACCGTATGCCTTTCCATGGCAGAAATGCTGCCATGGAAAGTTATAGTACCGCAGACATCCTAATATGCCTGGCGGTGTCTGATAGACACCGCCAGACATGTTAGAGCTTTTCCGCCGCGGTCGGAAGGCGACCGCGGCGGAAAAGCTGCGGACTGAAAAAATATCCCCCCGCCATCCTAATCTGACGGGGGGTATTTCTTCAGTCCGCAGTGGATAATCTGCATCATCCGGACCGGAGGTGGCTTCCGCCGGTCCGGAGGATGCGGATTATCCGCAATCATAATGGGCCCCTAAGTGTCAAAAGTAAATTACATAAATTATATTACTTTTCCTTTAAAAATAATTGTATATGAACCTAATTCAATTTTAAAATTATTAGAGATGTTAAAAATATTATTTTAATTATACAAAATGTATTTAGTCACCTATTTAATTAAACAATATATAAACATTTTAAATATAGGTTAAACCATTAAACTAGTTGTTACTGGTTATATAAATACCTTTAACTATTTGTATACATAGTGAATAAATGTAACAATGTTACTGCAAAGAGAATTGTTTTTAAGAATAATGCATAAACTATATTTAAAATGAATTATATATGTCACAAATAATTATTTATTTACTCAACAATTACTTGAAAAATGCCATACCAATTCACTTCAATTAAGCTCTATTAAATTTTCCATCAAATCTCACAAATGCATAAAATACAGTACATAAAATCATAATATAAAATGTAAAATTGTTGAAAACATTAGTACAGAGGTCAAATTACAATCATCAGATGCAGATAGTAAAAGCAGATACATGGTAAGGTACTTTTCAAGAACAGAGTTACAAACGTTCAAAGTCTTGCTGCAATGATTTACAGCCCATAGAAAACTTGGCATAGTGCTACAAATGTAAAAAGTAGGTAAAGGTTGTTGAAACAGATAAGTAGGCTGGCATTGTATAAAATGTTGGCACTTCAGCATCAGTAATATTAAAGGCTTCCTCTAGCCGTTATCAAATTTGCAGATGAAAGCAATGTGCAAAGTGCTATGGGTCGACCGGCTGTTACAAGGACAATTGACTTAGGTCAAAGACCAGTCATTTGTTTTCGGAAAGCTAGTCAGATGGCGAAATATATCCATTCTAAAATGAGTTAAAATAAACCTATGTTGGGCATTATGAACTAGTTTGAGGTTAGGTTGCATGTCCTTCGCAGCCAGCATAATTTGTTTTTAAATACACTAGGCTTCAATTATTCTGTGGACAATCTTAAATCCTCAAGCAGTGACAAACTTTTTTAGTTCCATTCTTCTAATTCATTCCAGAGATTCAGGGTGAACAAAATATTCTGGATGACCCAGATCACCGTAAAAGCTTTTAATGTATTTCAACCACGGGATTTGGAGGGCACGGTTTAGTCTGGTGTACTTAGATGACAAGATCTAATGCGAGAGTAGAAAAGGCTGGATCTTAGGTGTGTCCAGTAAAAAGGAAACCCCTAATTCAGAGTGACATATGATTGAGGAACTACTATTGGGTACAGAATGAAGGTACCTTAAAAAAGTGCTTCCCATCGTTTGTAAGGTTTGACAATTGCTATGCCTACATACTCCCACCCCGTAAAAGGCAGTGGACAGACACTAAGGGGCCCATTAGGATGGCGGGCGGATTGCCCCCGCCAGGCTGGCGGTAGCCACCGCCGGCCTGGCGGGGGCAATCCCCCTGCCATCCGCACCTGAATTCCCCCCGCCATATTAGTATGGCGGGGGGACCGCGGCAGACGTAAATACCGTCTGCTGCTTTTCCGCCCCGGTCGCCTTGCGGCCAGGGCGGAAAAGGATTAATATGGTGGCAGTGTCTATTAGACACCGCCAGCCATGTTATGATGGGCTTGGTGAGATGCCTTTCCGTGGTGGCGATGCCGCCACGGAAAGGCATGCGGTCTTCACTACGGGGGCCCCCTGCGGGCCCCCAGAGTGAAGGAGAGGTGGGGGTGCACACGGGGGGTACCTGTGGTACCCCCCAGCATTTGCATACATGAAGCAGCAGGGACCGTGCGGTGCCTGGCGCTTCGTGTATGCAAATGCATGCATGCATTTTTAACATTGCTCTCTGCACCGCCCGCCACAATGTTAAAAATGAGGGATGCGCCCACCACTGTGACGGGCGCATTCTAATGCCACCATCGGGACCCCCGCCCTTAAAGCCGGCGGTCCCTTTTTCTGATGGGATGGCGGGCGGACAAAGTCCGCCCGTCATTCTAATGGGGGCCTAAGATTTCAAAATGATTAGGATCTCTTTAAGTGGCTTCTTGCCAAGTTTCGTCATAAAGTTTCTCAAAGCCACAATAGTTATTATCAAATAATGCTTCCTAGTGTTAACAGTGTGTTTTCATGATCCCTCCTTATCGAATAAAATGCACAGATAGGAAAATGTTGTGGTAAAACAGATCTTTGTGCCACTAATCATTATATCACAGCAATTTGAGGACCTCCACCCACACTTCATAATAAAAGTTTAATATCATATAATTAGCAAAATTAGTGAGTAGATATTGCAGTCCCAGAGGGGTATGGGGCATGGGCATGGCATCTTCTGCGTAGAGAACGGTTGGGATCGGGCTATGGGCCAATTTGTGGGAGATCTCTATATTTTTTTAACTAACATATTTGCCTATTATATACACTATTTATATGCAGTGTAAACAGAAAGGGTACAAGTACACAACCTTGTCTGACGCTCCTCTTTATGCTAAATGGTTGGGTGCACTTTCCTTTGACATCATGCTGTACCCTGACCGTACTCTGAGATTACAGTTCCCTAGGGAACTGTACTATGTGTGGATTGATTCCAAAGTTTATCATAATGTTCCACAGCTTATCATGGATAACACAATCAAATCAGAGTATAGGTGTACAAAAGCTAAAATCATATTACTTTGCTTCGTCCGTGTATACTTCCCAATTAAAAGTTTATGATTTAGTCCCTGTTTAATCATCCTGAGTCCATTACGAAATCCATATTGTAAATCAGAAAGCATTTAATTGACTTCTGCCCATTCCTGTAGTCTATTCAGAAAGATGCAGACCACTACCTTCACTAGGGCATCTAGTAATGAGATCAGACGATAGCAGGCAGGATTGAGGCGGCAGCCCTTGTTATAAATAGGGGAGATAAGTGACTCTAACCAGGTTGTAAAAAGCCCGTGCTGCAGCATGGTCCTAGGACCAGAATCAGTAAAGGGCCCCATAGTTTGACATTTGCTTTAAAAATTGCCATTGGGATGCCATCAGGACCTGGTGCTTTCCCCTCTTTACTGGCTGCTAGGGCCCTGAACCTAGTTTCAATGGAAAATTATTATAGATGTTTAAAATAAATGTTAATCATACGAAATGTATTTAGTCACTTTTTTTTACTTCAAAATATATTTAGTTTTTAAATAACCTACTGCGGTTGCCAGGTTCCATTAAAATACGTTTTTTTTTACTCACCTATATCTTTACCGCCGTTTGACAAACCTTCATACAAGTTTCCCCAAAAATTCAACGCCTACTTCAGCTGCTGTCTAGAAAGTTTCGGGGTGATCCATCAAGCAAGGACTGGTTAAAAAGGAGGTTTCGAAAAACTTGTTTTCTCCATGTTAATTCCCGCAGAGATTTCAAACACTACTGCAGCCTGAACCACTAAATAGAATTATATCAAATTTGGCAGAACGCTAGCTCTTGGTCCAGAAAGCGTGCTTATTGTTATTTGGTGTAAATCATTTAAGTAGTTTTAGAGGTATTAACTGAAAATCAAATTTGTATATCTTGAGACGTGGATCCTCCTCGGATCCACTTGTGATGAATCTGTGGCTTCACATGCCAAGGCAGGGTCCTGATTAGCTGGCCAAACCTTGACAGAGAAGTTGTGGCTGCCATTTTACATCTTGGGAAATGGTTTCTGGGGCTGATAATATCATGCACAGTGAATAAAGGGATCAGGGTAGAGATACCCTGACCACATGGGTGTGTTAGAGGCATCCCAGAGTGACCAAAAAAGGTCAATAAACTGCCTTTTCATGTTGTTTCTCAAGACATCCCCTGCGGTGTTCAGCATAACCTGTCCCCTGTGGAACCACAAATTCTGCTGTAGTTCATTCCAGACCCCGCCCCCTTACTCAACCAATCTGCAGACATGCCTCCTGGCATGCTACTCCTTGGGAGATTAAGTCCCTTTGGATGCTGACTGTCCTTGGGGGCAAAGAACACCACCTGTTACCACCAATAAGTCCCACACAACAGGATTGCTGAGAGCTCTACAGCGGCTCTGCCCCCTTTGTTCACCATACTGCAAAAGCACCCCTGCCACATTACTCATTGGGTATGATGTCCCCTTGGAAGCTAAGGGCCCTTGCGGGCCAAAAACCCCTCCTGTGCCCACCAGTAAGTCCCACACAGCGGGATTGCTGAGAGCCCATCATAGTCCCAGCCCCCTTTGTCCACCACACTGCAAAGGTGCCTCCTGGCGCCCTACTCATTTGGGGACAAAATCCCCTTGGATGCTCATCCGAGACCTGCCACCCTTTGTCCACCACGGTGCAAATGAACCTATTGATGACCTACTCATTGGGGGATGAAGTTCCCTTGGATGCTGAGGGTAGCTGGGGGACAAAAACTACTCCTATTACAACCAGTTAGCACAAAACAGCAGGATTGCTGATAGCTAGTTGCAGGCCCGCCCCCTTTCTCAACCACTCTGCTAACACTCCTCTTGGTGCACTGCTCATTGGGAAATGAAGTCCTCTTGGATGCTTCTATTCTGACTTCTTTTACAGGGGTAGCAAAGATGATAGGCACACGAATCTGAATCTTTAAAAAAAATGTTTAGTTCAGAGTTTTCACAAATGCATTTGCACCATTCAAAATATGAGGAACAAAGTTACTGATGCATACTAGCTGCATATTTGAAACTGGCTAATTGAGTTGTCCTAATACATTACTACAAACAATGCTATATTTCTCAGTTTTATTAGAAAACAAGGTAATGCATTTTTTTAACGAATTTAAAACATTCTTATTCAGTATTAGGATAAGCAATATAATTATATATTCAACACTTACCATTGACAAGAATCAAAATATATTTCGATTTCTATGAGAAGCCCCCTACCTGAGAGGAAAGAGGGAGTGGACTGATCACATTAATCTTTGTTGTTTGGTTGAATATACATATGTCAGTCTTGCATAACTGTGCTTTTAGAAGCTACAATGAGTAATATGTATTAAGATGTGGTAGGAGCATTTACAATCAGCAAATAATATGTCAGCTATGGATTTAGGTCTAGGGGTGTGAGCTCTCATTCTTTATTAGATGATAAAATAGATTTTATGGCAAAGCGATCTCTTTTGCAACTGAGGCAAACCTCTCACCATTCTTACAAGAGCCAAAAACAGAGAACCTCTTCTCCTGCAGAGCACTGTTATCCCATCTCTACAAGTCGTCATTTTATTAGTCCAAGATACTTTCAAAAATCTTCATTGGGCATCCAATTTTACCATTTTATCACATGCATATAAAATGAATATAATATTCTGGCCACATACACAAGCACACACGACATCCCACTAAACTTCTAAAATGCTGCATGAAAAATTTACTTTGACTTACTCCCACTTCTTTTTTCAGCGTAACCCTTTTATTTACCTTCCATCCTCTCCATGCCTTCTACTTTGGAGTACAGCCCCCTCTCAGCCTCATGCCTATCAGTCTCAATCATCTTTTTGCACTTCTGCAATTGGCTGATCCCTCATTTCATGGATCACAACCTCTCCTCTTTGAAACATATCCCTGCAATCTAACATTATCTAATCTCCGTTAGCCTGTATTTCTCCCCAACAAATTACCTAACACCACTTAGCCCCACTAATAATCACAACTATCTGTTATTAATATAATACATCACAAAGTAACTGGAATAAATGCATGCGCTTGTTTTCTTGAGAGCACAAGACAATCAAAATAACTAACAATTATCACACGATTAACCACTAACATTGGGTCCCGGAGTAGTGTGCTACTCACCGTAAAGTGTTTCAATGCTTTTTCAGGGTTATTAAGCGCTATTTAAATACAATTACAATTTAGAAACGCAAACAGTTTGTCAGTAATCTCACTAATAGTGCAGCTTACTTTGTGTGGTACTGGTTGTACTGTTACACTGGAGGTGCTGGAATTTCAGTTGCCCTGGCTTCTCCACATTTCACATGGGATTACACTATTGAGTGTATGCTTTTGTTTGGATCTGCTTATAATTTCACAGATCCCTCTATCGATATATGCTCTAACCTCTGAGTAATGTTCAAGGAGGTGCACTAATGAAAATAAAGTTAAAATCTCAATAACTCAGAAACAACCATCTTTAGTAGCTGTAAACACAACCATCTCTAGTGAGCATCACTATATATGGCGACTAAGAGTGCTGCTTTCTGGAGTGTCTGAGACCACAGCCTTCTGTAGTTTTTAGTAGTGCTGTATCTGTAATGTCTTACATGTTAGTCATGACTAGTACCTGAGATCACTGCCATCTAGTACCTAAGAATGTTATCATATGTAGAGCCTCAGAGGGATGACACCTTTAGAGCTTTATGAGCCCTGAAATTTTGTACCAAGAAGCCTTTCATTTCACATGACTATAGAGCATCAATCAATCAATCAATCATAGCCTTTGTATAGCGCCCTACTCACCCGGAGGGGTCTCAAGTCGCTTGGGGGGGGGGGTCTGCTACTGCTCGAAGAGCCAGGTCTTGAGTTGCTTCCTGAAGGAAAGGTGGTCCTGGGTCAGTCGGAGGTGGATGGGGAGGGAGTTCCATGTCTTGGCTGCCAGGTAGGAGAACGGTCTTCCTCCGGTGGTGGCTCTGCGGATGCATGGAACGGCGGCGAGGGCGAGGCTGGTGGAGCGTAGCTGGCGGGTGGGAGTGTAGAAGGTCAGGCGGTTGTTGAGGTACCTGGGGCCCAGGTCGTGGAGAGCCTTGTGTGCGTGGGTGAGGAGTCTGAACGTGATCCTCTTGCTGACGGGGAGCCAGTGCAGGTCAGTGCAGTGCAGCATCAGTCTTTAGTGCCTAGTAGTGAAGTTATTTCTACTTTTAGGAAGTTCCAGGTTCTCTGTTGTCCAGGAGCCAAATTATATGTATGTACTACCGGGGATACAACCTTGAATCTTTCCTTGCTAAAGGCTGTGGGCCTCATTTATGAGAAATGACGCATCGCTGCGTAAAAGCAGCGATGCGTCACTTCTCAGGGCGCATTCCTTGCGACATACCTGATGCGTCATATTTAATGTATGGCGCATCATGTCGCAAGGAGTTACAGATACGTCAGTATTTCTGAGGTATCTGTTAGCGCAAAAGTGACGCATTGCTGGAGTGTGTCACAAAAGTGACGCAACTCCAGCAATGCGTCCGTTCACATGGGGCAAGCCCTATGTGAAAGGGACTGCGTAAACCTTACGCCTGCTGTGAGGCAGGCGCAAGATTTTGACGCAACAGAGTCCTAGAAGTGACGCAGTGAAATCTCATAGATTTCACTGCATCACTTCTACGAGGCCTTTTGTGGGGGAACTCCCCCCCCTGCATACATTATGCCTGACGCAGGTATAATGTAGCGCAGGGGTTTACAAAGTGACGTATCTACCTAGATGCGTCACTTTGTAAATATGGTACAACAAGTCACCTTTTTTACGCTGCTGGTGCGTCACAAAAAGTGACGCACCGGTGGCGTAAAAGTGACGCATTGCCTCATAAATTAGGCCCTGTGTATTTAACAAATATAATTACTTCAACATTGTAACTACTAATGTAAGTAATTGCATATCATGTGTCTACTTTCATTTATCATTTCTGAAATCTTAACTTTAGATTCGACATAGCTTGCTATCAAAAAGGTGTTAATGAGCTGAACTGGACAATACATTTAAAGTTGTTGTAAACAAGGCCCCCCAACATATGTTTGGCACGGGTCTCCAGTAATCCGTAGGATGTCTGTGGCCCAAGCCACTTGTGGTGGATCGCAGCATTCCCAAGCAATGAATGCTCATTTCCCATATGGGAACAGCTTGGTTACATTGGAAACAGCAGTCATAGGCCTAGCACAAAAAAGAAGGCAACGTCTGCTAGACGTTGGGTGCTCTTGTGGGCAGCTGGTACCTAAAAAGAGCCTCTGTGTAATATGGGCAATACCTGCGTGTGCTAGTGTTCTTGATGGTATAATCTGGGCACAGTAATAACGCACTGGGTATACATTTCTATCACTTATCTCTTTCTGCCGTATACTGAGATGCATGTAGGACTAATTCTGAATTGTCAACTATCTTTATCTGTGTGGCAAGAACTCATGTCACTATTAAACACACAGAACGCACAATACTAAGCAAAACACCCTAAACAATAAACCCCTTCAGAAAGAGGTCCAGGGCATTACTCTTCATTAAGTGGCTCATTGTGGTTAGTCCTCATTAGAGGCTGGCTTCAGGGTTCTTTTCTCAGAAAAACATGTTCTCTGTGAACAATTCTTGTTTGTGTTCTTAATTCCTAATGCTGAGCATAGACTCACACCACCCTCTCTTGCAGATGGAGTAGAAGTTCCATCATCACCATACCCCAGGTAGTCATTATTTAAACTGCATTTGTGACATCACACACTATGATGATGAAGTACTTTATTTGTTGATTAATTAAAATCATTACACAAACAAAAATACATAACAAGGACAAAGTCTGATTGCTACTATTATGCCCACTCTCCTAACAAGAATGCTACACCAATCAGTTATTACTGCCCTGGAAAGAGATGCATGGTCTTTCAGGTTTTCTCACATGTCATATTTACCTATGAAAAGTCATCAAATCACTTAAAACATTATACGTCTGATCTGATGCCTCCATTGCCATGCTTAATACACTGTAATACATGGGTACTGCAGCGAGGTGGAGGCAATTAGCCTTTTCTGTATAATCATCCCTGATTTTGTGCCTTTTTCTGAACCTTTATTTTTGCTCATACTAGGAAATTGTACACAGTTATACTGCTATGCAGTGCCATAGTAAGTGTGCTCTTGCCCTAAAAAGGTATCAGTGTAATTGGTTTATATGTGCCTTTCAATAGCGCCACTGTCCTCGGGCTGGGCTGCTGTGCAAAGTACAACAGTAACATATGACATGGAAAAGTAAGTTGGCCATGGAAGCAAATCTATTTTCATATTATCACATTTCTTCTAAAAGGTGCCCTTGCAAACCCACAGGGCAGAGTGTCAAAAATATGTACAAAGGCCTAAAGGTTATCTCTACTGTGTAGGTTCAACTACATTTTCCATAAGACAGGCCTAGTTATGATTAAATAATTTATTCCACATCTCTGCTTTGGAAAATGATTCTGAGCTTTTTTTCACTTAGTTCCACTGAGTTTCAAAACCTGATTTAATGGTGAAATCAGAATCTGATAACTTAAAATGTAATTGTAACTCTGAAAGGTCATTTAAAAAAAGTACTTTAGGCTACAAGGACCAGACCTGGTCCCATACAAAGCAGCTGTCTGTATATATATTATTTGTTCTTCATTTAACAAGTGTAGTGAATGAGTAATGTTAACACACCAGAGCAAAAAAGGATAATGGAATATATTGATCAAACAGAAAGTGCTGGTCAAATTGAAAAAAAATATTTCTGTAAAGAGATGACTGGTCACCCCACACCCACCATTATCTGACACTAATGTAAATCTAACTGGAATAAATTATCTTCAGTTAAGTACAATGAATGTGATGAAACCCATATTAATAGGAAGCAGGTGGATCTGGGCCTGATGCCCCTAGTTTCTGTAACTGATTTTGCTTCAACTGGAGAAAAGGGAGAAAGAGTAATCTGTAGAACACAACCAAGTTAACTTTGTAAAGCATGCTGGGATAACCTTGTTTATTCCGAAGCCCACAATATGAAATATAAAAGACAACATCACTGAGACAGAATATTTTAGGGCCAAAGATATATCCACTTCCTTGCCATTATCACATAATTGGCTACTGATATGACTAGTGACCCCCACTGCCTTCGTGAGAGACTGTGGTTTAACGCCAGAAGAGATCCTTCACCGAGTTTTTATCGAATTTCATTCCATTAAATCTCCATTCTTTGCTTCTAAGTACCTTTCTTAAAGGCCATCCACATTAGAGTGGGGTACATCTGTAATACAGAGTGGCCTTTCATATAGATCTCTTCAACAACATAAAACAATTAGCAAAAGAGGATCACTAGCTCTATTTGATTGGTATACAGTCAACTAACCAAATGTATTCCCTGTCCTTGATATATTTACCCAGGTTATCCTATAAGATCACTCCACCCTGTTGTTTTTACGACAAGGTGCCAGCCGTATTGGAGAGATGACTCATCCGTCCTTTGAACAAAATCAGGTGTGGAAACCATTCCTGCTTGAGAGTCTGTTCTCAGATTCTAGTACTGTGGTATATGTTCTATAGTTTTAATATCAGGTGGGCAGTATGTATTTCTTCCATAATGGAGGCTACTAATAATTAATTCCAGTCCTAGGGTTGAGATTTCCAAATCATCTCCAAGCTCAGAAATTTATTTTACAGCACATGTTCTTTGCATGACTACCTCTGAGCTATAAAACAGTTGAGATTGTCTTTTAAGTTCCCTCTGGTATTGCATTCAGTTACGTTCTTTAATCAGTATTTTTCTTTCCTAAAATACTGTTGGCAAGTCCGAACCTACAAAAAGGTTAACAAACGGAGTGAATTTTATTTCTCAAAAGTGCTAGTAAATTGTAGGACTGTTATTGTTCTTTGCCTGTTTTTCTATTGACCACAGATAAAGCTGTTTTGAACAATAAGTAAACTTCCCAAACTTCAAGTGGTCTATGGCAGACTACTTGCTTAATTAAATAAGCCTGGAAAAGAACAATAAAGAGTTTTTCGCAGAACTGCTTACATTCCTTGCCAATCCCGCAATGGCTGCCTTGTCACACCTGTTAAAATAGGCACTTTTGAAACAGTACTTATGTTTGATGGCTTAGGTGCCCGGGTGTTTGACTGAAGCCTGGTGTCTTCCATCCAAGGGCTTCGAGGCCCTAGGCTACCCAGCAGGGCCTGACTTATGGTTATTCAAAGGGAGTAGTTTGTTTAGTTTAGAAGGGCTCCTCTGCTGCATTTGCCAATTACAAAACTGTACCAGAACAAAATCAGAATTCTTTGAAGGTCAGTGAACAACAATCTTAGCTAAGAGATAGTTCTTTCCTGCAGGGGCCCACATTGGGAGAGGACTCATATTACACCAGACCTGATGATTGAAAAAAAATACAGCTTTTTTGGTTTAAAGCCAAGAATCCTCTAGTAAAGAGCCAACCCCATTACCTGATGGGAGAGAATGAAGCACTCAGTCTTGGTCACGAGTTGCAGTTGGACACCACACAAAGGATGTTGGAATGCTGCGTGTTGAAACTTCAGCGTGCAGGGACCTCAATATTTTGTGGAAGCGTGGATGCGTCGCCTCTGCTTACCTAGTGAATGCGCGGTTCTTTTATACCACAAAGATAGCCTCGGGTTCCTACCACAATCAATATGTTGTGAGTACGATTCTGTAAATGAGTCTAAATCAATAATTGTTACTACGCAAAGTAGTTATTTTCCCCTAAGATGAAGATGAACATCACTTTTGTACAGAGTATGTGAATCCTGTTATGTATATCATGTGCAGGGGATTTTACTAAGAATCCTCATGCATAATAAATGAAGCTCATTTCAAGGAAACCAATCAACATTTATACAGCATATAACTGGATAAAAGGTCAGTGCGAAAACCGTTATGTAGAGCTATGACAAAGGTAGGTGAAAAGTCACTTTGCTACTTAGGCTTAGGTTGGATATCATAACACTGGCATCATGCTAATCTAGTATGTACGCAGAGACTGAAACCTGTCCCTGACAGTGGGTGTCCAGAACTTGTTCTGTGACATAGATGGGCGCACCAAGTGGACTACTTTTCCTTTTCTGGGTATTTCATGTAAAGCAGTGGTGGCAGCATACCTTATTTTGTGGTTTATGGTGTGACCACCTATTTTCTGTGTCGATGAGAGAGTGGACTACTGAATGGAAAGTTCCACTGTTATGGAAACCCCGAATGTTGTGCTGACATTAAGTGTGGAAGTGCTTGTGTGTGTACAGTGTACGTTATACAAATATAGCAGACTGTGGAACTTTTTGAAACCTCCTGGAATCCTCTCTGATAAATTAGGGGAAACCCATATCAAATGCATTGTTTAAGCGTCCCAATGGAAGTCTCTCATTTGGGTTGCAAAAAGCAGACAATGAGACTGGAAAGGTTTCTGTTGCTGTAGTGTATTCTCTTCCAAAGCAGATACAAATTACTGTGTGATTTCAGAAGAAGAGCAGACGACACAATGTTTATGTGTGTGTATAAACATTAGAATATAAACAAAAATGCAACATGAATCATCCTTGGTTCGTATGCCAAGTGTTTACAAATATTCATGTATCATAGCACAATACAGATTATCAATCATCTAAGAACCAAAAGAGATATATGTTGACATTAAAATCCCTAGTAAATGAGAGGGTGGCTTCAGGACAAGTTGTCTTGCTCAATATCTGCATGTTTCGGGACACAGAAACCGGACCAACCATCAAACTGCATCGGACGACATTGTTGAATTCGTATTATCTGCTGTGTGTATTACAAAAAGACTCACCAATATACACCAGAGGACGGTCTGTGTGAAAAATTAACATTACAGTGTAACCACTGCACAGCCACCGTAAAGAATATCACTTCAATGACAGTAACAACATTGGAGAAAGTATCTTCTTCATTGGGGGTACTATCTCAACGTGCCATGCAACTCCATTTGATCCAATCTGGACTACTGGTATCTGAAACAATGTACATATACACCACTGTCAATATGTGTTATGGTACATCTATGTATACATGTAGACCCAACAGGGACACGATTAACCCGTCATGTGAATGAGGGAAGGCTGTGATATGACTGCATGTGATGAGTGAACTTTCATCGTGAGCATGTAGTGTTTGATAAGGTAACCAGTATGCAATATTTCCTAGGCAGTCAAGAGGCTTCTGGATAAAATAAACAAGTGAAAGACCCAAATCAAGGACAATTAATTAACTGAAGACTGATCTAAAATCATCAAATTTTAATAAAAATTGAACATGTAGTTAATATAAAAACAGGCCACCTGTGGTGGTGCAATAATAATAGACACAAGAATAACACAATAATTAAAAATACAAACAGGAATTACATAAGAAACAAGATACAATATAAAATTATGCCAGGACCACCATTAATGAACGGGTCTGACCGAATTAACAATGCATTACTCGACGCGCGTTTCGGCGATTTAACGCCTTCTTCAGGAGCCAAAAAGCAATCTGAAATTATATAAAACATAACATAAGATACAATCCACATTACATTTCTAAATTAAACAGGGATAAAAATACAAAACAATGCCTCAATTTGCGTATTTAAATTCTCCTAAAGAGATATAATTTATTGCATCTTAAAGGCTAGTAAAGTGGCCTATGGAGGCAGTGGGTCTGGGAGCGGAACACTTTGTTTATTTTATTTTGATTGATAAACACATATAGGCTAATGATACAAGAGTACAACTCACGCATTTGCATTTGAGAAAAGAAGGAAGATGTTGATATCGCGTATTGCATGTCACATGTTTCATAAACATTACAATCATATAACCGTATAACCAGTTTGACTTATAAGATATTCTCTACTTACTTAATAAAGACCAGGGATTAGCTCAGGCAATGCTCGTAAAATAAAAAAATGAAGTGTCGAATTGGATCTAGATGGAGAGAAATATATACAGCATCATCCCAATGAAGTCATTGGAAGTGAATAGAGGTCAATCGAATGAGCACAAGATATGCCATCAGTGTGGACATACATGAACAGTAGTCGCGTTCTAAACAATCACCTATTCTTGCCCAAGCTGGTCATATTAGTAACTTGGCTGCTCAATCCTCAACGCGTTAAGGGGAATGAAAATTCAAAGGGAATAAGATAAGACTACGTCTTACTACCTGATATGAATACACGTAGGCTGCGGTGCTGCAGTACTAAGTCGATTATGTTGTCTGGTGAAACTTCATATGAAGTACCCTTTTCGAAATGAGTCTGTCAAAAAATGAAATGAAATAAAACAGTATCCCTATTATTATATTTACTATGATTAGGTCGAAATTGATAGGACATAGAAAGATGTGGCAGAAAATTCCGGTTTACCTTTAGAGCGATATCTCTAAAAACTAGACGCTTTTTAGAGATATCGCTCTAAAGGTAAACCGGAATTTTCTGCCACATCTTTCTATGTCCTATCAATTTCGACCTAATCATAGTAAATATAATAATAGGGATACTGTTTTATTTCATTTCATTTTTTGACAGACTCATTTCGAAAAGGGTTCTTCATATGAAGTTTCACCAGACAACATAATCGACTTAGTACTGCAGCACCGCAGCCTACGTGTATTCATATCAGGTAGTAAGACGTAGTCTTATCTTATTCCCTTTGAATTTTCATTCCCCTTAACGCGTTGAGGATTGAGCAGCCAAGTTACTAATATGACCAGCTTGGGCAAGAATAGGTGATTGTTTAGAACGCGACTACTGTTCATGTATGTCCACACTGATGGCATATCTTGTGCTCATTCGATTGACCTCTATTCACTTCCAATGACTTCATTGGGATGATGCTGTATATATTTCTCTCCATCTAGATCCAATTCGACACTTCATTTTTTTATTTTACGAGCATTGCCTGAGCTAATCCCTGGTCTTTATTAAGTAAGTAGAGAATATCTTATAAGTCAAACTGGTTATACGGTTATATGATTGTAATGTTTATGAAACATGTGACATGCAATACGCGATATCAACATCTTCCTTCTTTTCTCAAATGCAAATGCGTGAGTTGTACTCTTGTATCATTAGCCTATATGTGTTTATCAATCAAAATAAAATAAACAAAGTGTTCCGCTCCCAGACCCACTGCCTCCATAGGCCACTTTACTAGCCTTTAAGATGCAATAAATTATATCTCTTTAGGAGAATTTAAATACGCAAATTGAGGCATTGTTTTGTATTTTTATCCCTGTTTAATTTAGAAATGTAATGTGGATTGTATCTTATGTTATGTTTTATATAATTTCAGATTGCTTTTTGGCTCCTGAAGAAGGCGTTAAATCGCCGAAACGCGCGTCGAGTAATGCATTGTTAATTCGGTCAGACCCGCTCATTAATGGTGGTCCTGGCATAATTTTATATTGTATCTTGTTTCTTATGTAATTCCTGTTTGTATTTTTAATTATTGTGTTATTCTTGTGTCTATTATTATTGCACCACCACAGGTGGCCTGTTTTTATATTAACTACATGTTCAATTTTTATTAAAATTTGATGATTTTAGATCAGTCTTCAGTTAATTAATTGTCCTTGATTTGGGTCTTTCACTTGTTTATTTTATCCAGAAGCCTCTTGACTGCCTAGGAAATATTGCATACAGGTTCTCACCCTGCCCTAGGAGTCTATTATAGCATTACCCAGGGGGTCCTTGTTTTTTACACTTGATAAGGTAACCAGTCAATGTCATTGATTGATGCAAGAAGTCATACCCGTGTAATTCAGCCATTGCTACATTGGGAGTACCATTGCATTACTTCTTGTGATGGACACAGGGAGTGATCAAATGTGCGTGATGGGCAGTTTACCAATGACCAAGGCCCATCTTGAATGGTGTGTAAACCGAATGGCGGAATATTAAGCCTCATGTCTAGCAAGCTATGCCGACAAGTCTATAATGAGCAAGTGGGGATGAAAACAAGTGAGTTTGAGCCTCATGTAAGAAGCTCTTAGCCACCTCAACATGGTCTTAAATAAATAAAGTGGGTGTCAACCTACTTACATTGTCCCCGTGATGGTGCAACCCATATGCTGTGTTGGCATAATCCTCAGTACAAAATTGTGGGGCCCTAATATTAAGCAGCACACACCATCAGCACTGCCATCTCTACAGCAGATGCAACAAGTACTTTTACTATGTCTGTGAAAACATGCTTGTGTCAAACTACAGTCAATCACATGCCACTACACTCTTCACTATACCAAATGATCTTATATCTCTGCTTAAGTAAGTAAATGTAAATGTATAGGCATTTATATAGCGCACTACTTACCCGTAGGGTCCCAAGGCGCTTCGACCGCTGCGAAACCCTTCCTGGCTTCCCTGAGAGATGGTCCCTTAATGGGTATCTCCAGGGTGAGACCAGGCATCCCCGGCGGTCTGGTGGGGCCGTTAGTGAAGATGAGGCAAGCTAATGCCCAGAGTTGCCGAGTGTGATCGCTGATCAGAGTGGGCACCGAGGCGAGAGAATTATCGAGTCCGCTGACCCTGGTCCAGAAACCTGCCGCGCCAGGAATCGAACCCTGGTCCCGGGCCGTCCTCTGCTCTCGGGTCTGCCGCCTCTAACCAGTGAGCCACACTACTTCACTAAGTGCGAGCGTAACTTACTGTTTGTCACCAGTCGTGATGATCAATACTGCATTAATACGCTAACAAGTCGGTGATCTTGTGGATAAATCTATAAGAAGGGAAACAAGGATGTAGAGTACCTGCAACTGGTGTTTTACTGCTAACTGTCTCCCAAGGTGCGTAAGAGATTACTTGTTACAGTGTGCTTCTGTCCACATCTGACTCTTTATTCTGCCGATCTCCTTGTGCACCTTACTGGAAGCCCCTTCTTATCTATCAACTGTCATTAATCACTAGACCACCAAGTGCGGCCGCTAAAGTGGGCCTGAAACTCGCCCATGTTATGGCACAATCATAACCTTATATCGGTACAATTATCGAATGCAATGCATCTAAACATCGAACTATGCTGTAATACATGTGCTCTGCTGTATCCCAAACAATATGGATAAAGGCGCTTATTTCATTAACACTTAAGTACTAATTATTCCATTAATGTATGATGAGTGTGTCAGCCTTATTTCAATCAAGGTCCTATCGACATGGAAACTTGCCGAAAAGTCTACCTGTATAAATGTGCCACATCTGGTGTGTCTGTTGCATGTGGTATCACTAAATATACACAAGAGGGTCCCTGTAAAACGAATATATAAGGGGAAAACCAGGGAGAAACAGCAAAATATACAGCACTAACCCCCTTATTCAATAATCACATCTCACAATGATTAGTGAAAAATGTCCCACAGAGGAAATTTACAAATTCTCTTTAGAGTTTATGTTTTTATTGTCAAAGTAATAAACATTTAATTTATTTAAATGTTCTCTTATATAAATATATTATACATCACATATACTTCATTCAACATATACAATATTTTTTCTTGAAATTTGTCTTAGAGTGAGGAGCCCCAGTAAAAAAGGGGGAGCAAACCACTTAATTATGGTACATGTCTCCACATAGAATAATCAACATACATACAAGAAAAAAAAGGAAACATAGATTCAACACTCACAATCTAACAAAGAAACAATACAAAATACCAAAACATTACAACTTTGGACACCATGAACAAATTAAACAACACAATTGCTCCAACGCGCGTTTCGGAATTCCCATGTACCGTCCTTCATCAGGGCGCTGATATCGTGAGATGCTTCTGAATTTTAGAAACAATCTATCTAACAAATTATACTGAATGTTACTCTTACACATGGAGGCTCCATCTCAAATACACAACCAACTTCATATTGCAAAGAAAGAGGAATATAAAGGTTCTAGATGATCACATATGTCTCTCAGGGACCTTCCAGCTTCTTAAGTCTTTAAGTACAGCCTAACCGCTGCTCAGCATGCACTTTGTTTCAATCCGATCGAGCAGAAGCCAGATGTAAAAGATCCTGCGAAGGGGTTCGCAAATATTTACAACACATTCATGCACCGTCTAAGGAAAGATCAAACGCTCAAGAGTGCCTCTACAGTGCTATGGTACCCCTTCCAAGATGGCTGAAGTCTACATACATTTCATTGTGATTTTGTTGGAACAAATTGTCAATGCCACAAGTCAAGAAAATAACTGACATTTTAAAACTAAAAGACATTAATACATATCAGTACACTCAAATTCCACAAAAGAAGGCACTTGGAGCAATTGAGTTTTATCTGGAAGCAAGACCATGCCTGCATCTTGTACCCACATAATTCATTCTACGACTAGAAGCTTTAACTCTTAAAAAAAATTACTTTAAGTTTGAGGATAATTTCTTTAAACAAACTAAAGGGACTGCATGACCCGGGTTTGAGGGTAAATTAATTTTCAACAACAATCCTTTCTCCCAGCAACTTACACTTTGGTATCATTACATTGATATTTGGTGCCTGTGGAATGGCCCTGAAACTGATCTTGTGCGATTCCATGATTGGATATACCACAGACACCCTGATATTCTACTTCCTCTCACTAGAAAAACTTCCTGTTTAACATTTCTTGACGTAGAAGTTAAGTTGATTGACGAAAAATTGACAGTGTCTCTGCATAAGAAACCAACAGACAAAAACACCATGTTACAATACAGGAGCTTCCATCCAAGATGTTTAAAAGACAACTTGCCATACAGGCAACAGCTGGTAGTCAGGCAGAATTGGTCATGAAGGAAAGATGATGAAATTCATGCTGATGTACTATGTGATCAACTGAACCTGCAAGGATACCCCAAAAACGGACTCAAACAAGCAATTAAACGTGCATGATTCATGCCTCGAGAGAGTTTACTCAAGAAGAAACCAAAACAGCAGCTGGAGAAACTTTTTTGTGTATCCACTTATAGACCAGATACTAATACATTTCACCAGATCATTTAAAAAAAATTGGCACCTGATGTCAAATAAGGAACATCCACTACCACCACCACTCTTCACAATAAAGAAAAATGCTAACGTAGAACAGCAAATAGTTCAATCAGAGATTGCGTCTCCCAGAAGAAAAAAGACTTAAGATGCCAATGGAAGTTAAAACCGGTAGTAGGCCAACATAAATGTGGTAATTGATTTGCGTGCGACACAACTGTGGAAGGAACGGAGTTTACACATAATAATATCACATTCTCATGGAAAGAATTTACAAACTGCAAAACTAAGAATGTTGTATATGCCATTATATGCCCATGCCAAAAGCTTTACATCGGCAAAACAAATCAAGTGGTCAGACAGCTCATTGTGCAAATATCAATCTAGAATTTAAATAAAGGTGGTCTCTGCACCGACGGTCAACCACTTTGTTGAAAGGAACCACACTGAGAAAGAATTCAAGTGGACTGTTGTATGTGCTATAAGACCAAACCCTAGAGGAGGTGACATTGAATTAACACTCTTAAGGCAGGAGGCATATTTTATTTTAAAATCCAACACTACCTTCCATGGGTTAAACGAACTGCGTGAAATAGGTCGGATTTAATTAATATTCCGCAAGCACTGAGTTATTCTGAATTGCTATATACCATAAACATCCTTATAAACAGTAGTCACAATTGTTACACTCTCGGAGAATCTATGTCACAGCGTATAGACAAAACAAACAATTTTGTAGGGAAGTCTGCATTGAAACTCTATTGCCCAGAATGCAAGAGACCTGGCTCGGGTCTCTACTGATTAAAAGAACGGAAGTCCGGTGTGCCACGCACCTGCTGTTAGACGAGGGTAATGCCCTTTGAGTAACAGAGAGATGCGATCATGTAAGTCGGAATCTCTTGTTAAGAAGCGAATGAAAGTACATGCTGCCGGTGCATTTAACCTCTAGACTTGGCAACACGCATAGATGCTATAAGCCATACTGTTTACAGAAATTTTGATACTTTGTGACCTGAACATTGTTTACTTGGAATTTCAACTGCTTCGTCCACTGATGAAAAGTGGGTCGTGCAGCTTTCGGCAGTGCAGATTTACCTTTGATCCAATTTAGTTGCGTATCTTTTATGCACATGCATATGAAACATATTTCATTTCTTGCTCCATAGAATAAAGATATTTTTATCCATGTGTACAGAAACTTCATCAAAGGCTCCTTTGAATTACTGATCACAGGTACAAATTACATTGTAGTTTAAAAACACTCCTCTAATTAAAGTTAGGGGAGGGTTAACTCCAATTAATTTCATTCTTTTTTTTTTAGGTTACACCTAGTCACGGCCCTGATGAGAATCCTATAAATTGTCTTGGGGTTCGAAACGCGTCAGCACCTTTTACCAGTGGGATACCTTTATCAGATTTGAACCATTTCATACAGAATAATTTCTTGTGTAAATAAGGTTATCACTTGATATGTTAAAAATGTATTCCCTCTGATAGCAACCTTGTAACTTGGACTTGAATGTGATTAACAAATTACCACTTAGGTTGCGTTTTCTTCCTTTCTGAAACTATGTCTGGCTTTGAGGTTTATGTATTGTTATGTGCATTCTAATGTTTTTGTCAATTGCAATAGTTTATGTTAACTGTCTAAATGTTCATGTTTTCCTTATTCTGAACATAGACATACATAACTATGCTCTTTGAAATAATGTGAACAATTGAGTAAATAAATACTCCAGACCATAGGATTGTTTCATGATTTGCTATTTAAACTTTGTATAATATAAATGTGTTGACTAGATCTTCTTGTTGCTTATAATAGTAGGCCCTTTCTAGTTGTAATATTAGGGCCAAACCCCTATTGATCTAAAACTGTATATATCACTCAGCAGGTTGCGCCGCCAGTGCGTCACGCAATGGGACACACCGGAGGCACAAGGGGCCTGTAAATCTGCCCCTTAGATTGTAAAAAAGAAAATGAAAGCCTACGCAAACAAATGCCAACATGCAAAAACATTCACTAGAGGCGATCGAGTCCTTGTCTGTCAGTCTGGAAAGTGAAAATCTGGTGCTCCCTTCCATGCCGAGCCATTTCATGTTGTGACCAGCAAAGGACTCATGATGACTGCCCAACAGCCTGGGAAGGGCATTATGCGAGATTCTTCACATTTCCGACATCTGGCTCATTGCTCGTCATGCACTGATGTCAATGTAGAGACTGAGTTTGAAAGGACAATTGAAAACCCCCTGACTATGGTTGTTCCTACATCACCAATGCAGATCACAGACATTTCTACTGCCTTTTCGCAGTTTCTGAAGACACGATCAGGACGTATGATCACAGTGCCATAAAGACTCATTAAAGAGCTACGATTGGAAATATATTTGTCCAAAAATGTAATTTTTATGTAACAGAGGGGAAGATGTAGTTTTGTGTTTGTTAGCAATAACGGAACCCTTTTGCTTCCTGATGGACTCCATAAAACTGTGACGTCAGTGTTAGAGCATAGTGAAGTGAATGAAGGTTTAAAATGTTGTGTTCGCTGTTAGATGCAGAAAAATAAAGACATGTAATACCAAGTTTCTTGTGTGACGTAGTCATTGGCAGTTGTCCAGACTGGGAAGGACACTACAGGCTGCACGTCTCTATCATATTCATTCCTAAAATGCTGTACAGGCCCATAACTTTGGTGACCAATTGACCGTGGCTCCCAATCTATCGTACAGCACTCCCTACTGTCTCATTGGTGTCCCTTGTGGGATTATAGTGCCCTTACATCTCCAGGGTCTGCAACCATTTACTGTCCCTCCTTGATGGCCCTAGCCTTTTTCATGACTGTTGTCCAGTTGTTCCAGGGACTGCTTACCCTTCTGATGGAACTGCTAGTGCTCCTCCCCATTTGTAGAGAACGATCACACAACGCAGCATTCAATTATATGGCGGCTCTTCGCCGCTATATACTATCATATGGCTTCCAATGCCTATGACTGATGAACTATTTAGTTCTACCATATTTGTATTAAGCACAGGTGTTTTAAGGACAAAAACACAAATACAAGTAACTTGACTAACTATAATCATAATTGTCCTTTCATAATATTGAATAGGTCCAAGAGTTTGTTGCTATGATTTATAGTTGAATTAAAGCAAACAATGCACAACAATTATTTAACATGATGACATGTTAGCAAAGTGCAATACAGATAATGATGATGAAGTTAATAATTGAATGTTACTTAAATATGGTTCTGATTGTATCTTGGTATGCGTTTTTGAACGCACTAATGTAATGTGATTAACATACACACAATGGCCTTTATGAGAAGCAGAATTCCCCATTGTGTTGAAAATACAAGATGTTCTTGGAAGGCAGGTCTTTAATATAGTGTCTACCATCTGAAATTACATTGTGGAGGAGATAAAAGGTGTTGCTAGTTTGATAAACAGCACTATGCTCCCTGCCACGTAATTCAGTGACTTAATGCTCTATTTATTTACGCTGTTGGGACTCCTTATCACAACATATTAAGTACAGTTAGTAATGTGAAAATACGTTCCTCTTTTTAATGCTATTGGCATGATATACAATACCAATGGGCTGAATGACACACTTTTGACCAGTGCTATGAAGCACCAAATGTGCCCCTAATTTACAGTGCAACAATAGTCCAGTGCAAAAGAACATTTTTGCAGTTTGTCTGGTGTGTGTTTTTGCACTAGAAGTTTTGTGCAAATGTCAGTGCAAAATTGCTCCTAATCACGCTTCATGTTCGAGATTTTCTACTTTTAGTAAGTTAAAAATGCCAAAGATCTTAAATTCCTGCAGTTTGGATGCTGATAATCAATAGGCAACATTTTTCTCACAGCAGCATTCGGTGCTACAGAGGTAAGACTTTACCTCCATTATACTTTTAACAATGTTGCTTATATGGATTGTTGATCCTTGGACCCCTGTCTGAAGAAGTGAGCTGTGACCGTCTGATGGCCCACAAAGGGGGAACAATTAAGCTGTCACAAAACAAGAGAGAATTGAGAAAGAGCAGGACTTAATCAGAGCAAGTACATGGTATGCTGTAACCAGCCCCCAGGGTACTGTGAAACCCAGCAGCGGCCGGCATGACTCGCGGGTGGGGGCAGGCAGAAGTAGGAGTGGCAGGGGGAGAGGGTTGTGCAGGGGGTCATGATTTCGGGAGGGA
Source organism: Lissotriton helveticus (assembly GCF_964261635.1). Classification (NCBI taxonomy): domain Eukaryota; kingdom Metazoa; phylum Chordata; class Amphibia; order Caudata; family Salamandridae; genus Lissotriton; species Lissotriton helveticus. Next base: position 713,319,348 of record NC_136069.1, read on the forward strand.
GCGAAATACTGAAATTAAGAAAAATCACTTACCTTGCCACACCCGGTACCGCGTCGCTGCTCCTGCTCTTCTTTCGATTCCAGAATCAGGAATTAGGCAGCCAGGGGTGGCTCTGTTCTCCATGCCGGCTTCAATGCAGCCTGCATGGAGAAGGGGGAAACTGCGCATAACTGGTTTGGGCGGCCTGAGAGAGCAGGTCTCTATTAGGAGTGGGCAAACCACTCCACCACTGCCCTGCTCCCAGGGCAGAGCAGCCCTGCCCACCTGCCCATCCACAAAGCAGCCAAACATAAAATGATAACTGAAAGTTATTATCATTTTATGTTTTTGCTTCTGCACTGCTTGAAAGCAGTGGGGCGATGCTCTACCGCCATAGCGGATGATCTCCCCCTGGTGAAACCATCTCATGAGCTAAAGATGAAGTCCACTGCAGTATCAGTGTCAGGACGTCTGGAAGAGAAGGGCAAACTAAGGTAAGGAGGCAGGTAATGAATAACAAAAGGTGAGCAATCAGAAGGTCTTTGAGGAACAGAACTGGAAAAAATAACAACGGTGATGGAGCTAATCAGACTAGGTGGGTGCAAACTAATTTGAATAGAGAGGAGTCAAAACAACTGCTGTTGCCAGACAAGGGAGCTCAGTGCTTGTCAAGCCTAAATACCAAGTTGCAACAATTGACCCACAAGTGTGTCTGAGTGTACTGTTCCTCTATTGGCTAGGGCTCCGACTCTGAGAATGGGAAATGTAGTCTTCCGTATGATACGGTGCAATTTCTATTGTCTTGTTTGCCATCTATTATATCTTTGCTGTCTCTAGTACCTCTCCATGTCTTGCGACCTGGCACTTGGGACAGGAGGCCAGATCCACAAGGTTGTTTTTCAATATAGGGAGAGCAGTTAAAACAGAAGAGTAAAAGAAGCATCTGAAAATGTAGATACTAGGGGCTTATTTACAACCCCTTGTGCCACTTTTGCATCATTTTTAACAAGGGGAAAGTGACGCACGGGTGGCGCAAGGGGTTTGTAAATAAGCACCTCGGAGTTCCTGATACAGCAGTTCTGGTGGCTTGAGCATGACTCGATGAGAGCGGCGCAGCTATCCCCATGCTATTTTGCCTACCTAGCTGTATGCTTCATGGGTCTATTCTTAGCGCCATCCAGCTGAGCCCTGAAGTGGTCTGTTTTAACAATGCGGATGTGTTTGTTGTAAGTACTTCTCACCTTTCTTAGCCGAATGAGGCTTGTGTTGGACTGTGTGTTTCTTAAAAGCCTTTCTGAGAGTCCAAGATTGCGTCTCTCATCATTTAGGGCACCATTAAACTGAGGTTTGGATTGTTTGACTGGAATCCTTTTGAGCTGCTTCAGTACAATAGTATCAAAATGTTAGTGTAAATGTAGTGATCAGAAAGATTGTCAGTGTTGGTCATTTTAGGAGGAGTCTGAAGCCTATTTTTGATGATGAATGTTAGAACATTGATGTTGATGTCTCTCAAATTGCGAGTCAGTTGTTTAGCTTTAAGAGGTTGGCCCTGTCTGCACGTGACCTTTTCCAAGATGTGGAAGGAAATTTGATGATGATCCAGCCAGTCACAGGGTAGGATGTCACTCAGTTGTATGCTATTGTCTTTGGCAATGATAAGGTTGAGTGTGGCGCACTTGTTGTGGGTAGGTCGTTCACAGACCTCAGAGAAATTAGGATCAGAGAGGATAGCCTTAAAGTAACAGACTAACAGAGGTTAAAGTCTCAGAGGAAGATATTGCAGAGTCGGTCCAAACGCGACCTAATGACCTCCATGTTTTGCTCTGTGAAGAACAGATTATCACCTGATGGAGGATAAATCGAGTGAAGCACACGGGCAATCTTGCCCTCATTCTAAATTTCAGTGACTAGTTGCTCACAAGAAGACAGCAAAGCACGAATGCTTTATAGTGAGGCGGGAGAGATAAATGAATGCAACGCCCCACCCCCATTTTAACAAGTCGATCGCGTCTGATAATGGCATAATCAGGGGGGAATAAGATGTTGAGGACAGGAGAGAAGGCATCATTGAGCCAGGTTTCAGTGAGAATTAAAAGATCCAAGTCTTGCAAAATGATGAGTTATGAAATATCCGCTGCATGTTTCACCGACGATCTGCAGTTGAGTAGAATTGATTTGGCCCTGTAATATTAGGGCCAAACCCCTATTGATCTAAAACTGTATATATCACTCAGCAGGTTGCGCCGCCAGTGCGTCACGCAATGGGACACACCGGAGGCAGAAGGGGCCTGTAAATCTGCCCCTTAGATTGTAAAAAAGAAAATGAAAGCCTACGCAAACAAATGCCAACATGCAAAAACATTCACTAGAGGCGATCGAGTCCTTGTCTGTCAGTCTGGAAAGTGAAAATCTGGTGCTCCCTTCCATGCCGAGCCATTTCATGTTGTGACCAGCAAAGGACTCATGATGACTGCCCAACAGCCTGGGAAGGGCATTATGCGAGATTCTTCACATTTCCGACATCTGGCTCATTGCTCGTCATGCACTGATGTCAATGTAGAGACTGAGTTTGAAAGGACAATTGAAAACCCCCTGACTATGGTTGTTCCTACATCACCAATGCAGATCACAGACATTTCTACTGCCTTTTCGCAGTTTCTGAAGACACGATCAGGACGTATGATCACAGTGCCATAAAGACTCATTAAAGAGCTACGATTGGAAATATATTTGTCCAAAAATGTAATTTTTATGTAACAGAGGGGAAGATGTAGTTTTGTGTTTGTTAGCAATAACGGAACCCTTTTGCTTCCTGATGGACTCCATAAAACTGTGACGTCAGTGTTAGAGCATAGTGAAGTGAATGAAGGTTTAAAATGTTGTGTTCGCTGTTAGATGCAGAAAAATAAAGACATGTAATACCAAGTTTCTCGTGTGACGTAGTCATTGGCAGTTGTCCAGACTGGGAAGGACACTACAGGCTGCACGTCTCTATCATATTCATTCCTAAAATGCTGTACAGGCCCATAACTTTGGTGACCAATTGACCGTGGCTCCCAATCTATCGTACAGCACTCCCTACTGTCTCATTGGTGTCCCTTGTGGGATTATAGTGCCCTTACATCTCCAGGGTCTGCAACCATTTACTGTCCCTCCTTGATGGCCCTAGCCTTTTTCATGACTGTTGTCCAGTTGTTCCAGGGACTGCTTACCCTTCTGATGGAACTGCTAGTGCTCCTCCCCATTTGTAGAGAACGATCACACAACGCAGCATTCAATTATATGGCGGCTCTTCGCCGCTATATACTATCATATGGCTTCCAATGCCTATGACTGATGAACTATTTAGTTCTACCATATTTGTATTAAGCACAGGTGTTTTAAGGACAAAAACACAAATACAAGTAACTTGACTAACTATAATCATAATTGTCCTTTCATAATATTGAATAGGTCCAAGAGTTTGTTGCTATGATTTATAGTTGAATTAAAGCAAACAATGCACAACAATTATTTAACATGATGACATGTTAGCAAAGTGCAATTCAGATAATGATGATGAAGTTAATAATTGAATGTTACTTAAATATGGTTCTGATTGTATCTTGGTATGCGTTTTTGAACGCACTAATGTAATGTGATTAACATACACACAATGGCCTTTATGAGAAGCAGAATTCCCCATTGTGTTGAAAATACAAGATGTTCTTGGAAGGCAGGTCTTTAATATAGTGTCTACCATCTGAAATTACATTGTGGAGGAGATAAAAGGTGTTGCTAGTTTGATAAACAGCACTATGCTCCCTGCCACGTAATTCAGTGACTTAATGCTCTATTTATTTACGCTGTTGGGACTCCTTATCACAACATATTAAGTACAGTTAGTAATGTGAAAATACGTTCCTCTTTTTAATGCTATTGGCATGATATACAATACCAATGGGCTGAATGACACACTTTTGACCAGTGCTATGAAGCACCAAATGTGCCCCTAATTTACAGTGCACCAATAGTCCAGTGCAAAAGAACATTTTTGCAGTTTGTCTGGTGTGTGTTTTTGCACTAGAAGTTTTGTGCAAATGTCAGTGCAAAAGTGCTCCTAATCACGCTTCATGTTCGAGATTTTCTACTTTTAGTAAGTTAAAAATGCCAAAGATCTTAAATTCCTGCAGTTTGGATGCTGATAATCAATAGGCAACATTTTTCTCACAGCAGCATTCGGTGCTACAGAGGTAAGACTTTACCTCCATTATACTTTTAACAATGTTGCTTATATGGATTGTTGATCCTTGGACCCCTGTCTGAAGAAGTGAGCTGTGACCGTCTGATGGCCCACAAAGGGGGAACAATTAAGCTGTCACAAAACAAGAGAGAATTGAGAAAGAGCAGGACTTAATCAGAGCAAGTACATGGTATGCTGTAACCAGCCCCCAGGGTACTGTGAAACCCAGCAGCGGCCGGCATGACTCGCGGGTGGGGGCAGGCAGAAGTAGGAGTGGCAGGGGGAGAGGGTTGTGCAGGGGGTCATGATTTCGGGAGGGAGCGAAATACTGAAATTAAGAAAAATCACTTACCTTGCCACACCCGGTACCGCGTCGCTGCTCCTGCTCTTCTTTCGATTCCAGAATCAGGAATTAGGCAGCCAGGGGTGGCTCTGTTCTCCATGCCGGCTTCAATGCAGCCTGCATGGAGAAGGGGGAAACTGCGCATGACTGGTTTGGGCGGCCTGAGAGAGCAGGTCTCTATTAGCAGTGGGCAAACCACTCCACCACTGCCCTGCTCCCAGGGCAGAGCAGCCCTGCCCACCTGCCCATCCACAAAGCAGCCAAACATAAAATGATAACTGAAAGTTATTATCATTTTATGTTTTTGCTTCTGCACTGCTTGAAAGCAGTGGGGCGATGCTCTACTGCCATAGCGGATGATCTCCCCCTGGTGAAACCATCTCATGAGCTAAAGATGAAGTCCACTGCAGTATCAGTGTCAGGACGTCTGGAAGAGAAGGGCAAACTAAGGTAAGGAGGCAGGTAATGAATAACAAAAGGTGAGCAATCAGAAGGTCTTTGAGGAACAGAACTGGAAAAAATAACAACGGTGATGGAGCTAATCAGACTAGGTGGGTGCAAACTAATTTGAATAGAGAGGAGTCAAAACAACTGCTGTTGCCAGACAAGGGAGCTCAGTGCTTGTCAAGCCTAAATACCAAGTTGCAACAATTGACCCACAAGTGTGTCTGAGTGTACTGTTCCTCTATTGGCTAGGGCTCCGACTCTGAGAATGGGAAATGTAGTCTTCCGTATGATACGGTGCAATTTCTATTGTCTTGTTTGCCATCTATTATATCTTTGCTGTCTCTAGTACCTCTCCATGTCTTGCGACCTGGCACTTGGGACAGGAGGCCAGATCCACAAGGTTGTTTTTCAATATAGGGAGAGCAGTTAAAACAGAAGAGTAAAAGAAGCATCTGAAAATGTAGATACTAGGGGCTTATTTACAACCCCTTGTGCCACTTTTGCATCATTTTTAACAAGGGGAAAGTGACGCACGGGTGGCGCAAGGGGTTTGTAAATAAGCACCTCGGAGTTCCTGATACAGCAGTTCTGGTGGCTTGAGCATGACTCGATGAGAGCGGCGCAGCTATCCCCATGCTATTTTGCCTACCTAGCTGTATGCTTCATGGGTCTATTCTTAGCGCCATCCAGCTGAGCCCTGAAGTGGTCTGTTTTAACAATGCGGATGTGTTTGTTGTAAGTACTTCTCACCTTTCTTAGCCGAATGAGGCTTGTGTTGGACTGTGTGTTTCTTAAAAGCCTTTCTGAGAGTCCAAGATTGCGTCTCTCATCATTTAGGGCACCATTAAACTGAGGTTTGGATTGTTTGACTGGAATCCTTTTGAGCTGCTTCAGTACAATAGTATCAAAATGTTAGTGTAAATGTAGTGATCAGAAAGATTGTCAGTGTTGGTCATTTTAGGAGGAGTCTGAAGCCTATTTTTGATGATGAATGTTAGAACATTGATGTTGATGTCTCTCAAATTGCGAGTCAGTTGTTTAGCTTTAAGAGGTTGGCCCTGTCTGCACGTGACCTTTTCCAAGATGTGGAAGGAAATTTGATGATGATCCAGCCAGTCACAGGGTAGGATGTCACTCAGTTGTATGCTATTGTCTTTGGCAATGATAAGGTTGAGTGTGGCGCACTTGTTGTGGGTAGGTCGTTCACAGACCTCAGAGAAATTAGGATCAGAGAGGATAGCCTTAAAGTAACAGACTAACAGAGGTTAAAGTCTCAGAGGAAGATATTGCAGAGTCGGTCCAAACGCGACCTAATGACCTCCATGTTTTGCTCTGTGAAGAACAGATTATCACCTGATGGAGGATAAATCGAGTGAAGCACACGGGCAATCTTTCCCTCATTCTAAATTTCAGTGACTAGTTGCTCACAAGAAGACAGCAAAGCACGAATGCTTTATAGTGAGGCGGGAGAGATAAATGAATGCAACGCCCCACCCCCATTTTAACAAGTCGGTCGCGTCTGATAATGGCATAATCAGGGGGGAATAAGATGTTGAGGACAGGAGAGAAGGCATCATTGAGCCAGGTTTCAGTGAGAATTAAAAGATCCAAGTCTTGCAAAATGATGAGTTATGAAATATCCGCTGCATGTTTCACCGACGATCTGCAGTTGAGTAGAATTGATTTGATGTTGTGGCTAGTAGTGATCACTCCATGATGTGATGTCGTTATTTGAAGTAGGTTGTCCTTGTTAATTGATCTATAATTGACACTAGGTTCCCTGTTAGGGTCCGAGGTAATAGGTGGGATGTTGAGAGTAGAGTTAGAGGAGGAGAGAATCCTCGAGGCACTGTACGAGAATAAAAGAGCGTGAGTATCCTCACCCGTCAACTGCGGCTAGAGCCGATGGCGCCTAGAATGGTAGTTAAGGAGAGACCTAGAACTCCAGCTGGACCTAACAGGTGAGTGGATAGAGGATTGAGCCTCACCAGTGTTGAATACTTTCCGTGGATTGTGTTGATAGATCCACTGGGAGAGGTGTGTATTCTAGAGCTTTCATGTCTTCATAGAGAACCTTAGAAGGGTTTGCATGACCTCTTTAACAGCAAGGATATCCTGCTTGAGGCCGCAATCTTCTCTTTAAGGCTAGGGTGGTTAGTTCCCTTCTCAGCTGACCCAGAATGAGACAATGGGTCTGACCCAACAGTGAGAGGAGTATTAGAGGGTAGAGTAAGTTGCTTACAAATAGTTACAGGGCGAGATAGAATCCCACTTGCAAATGATTTCAACATCCCCCTAGGAAGGAGGATTAGCATGACGGGGCTTAAGATTAGGTGCAAGGGGGAGCTGAGAAGATCCTGGATTGGGATTAGTAACGGGCAAGGTAGATTTAACAAAGGCAAAAGGGGATGCACAGTAGGAAGAGGAGGGTATGAGTGGGTTACAGGGCGATGTACTGGAGACAGCAGTTAGGTCCAAGGCCCTCGAGTTGGTAAAACCTGAGCCGAGGGGTAGAATAGCAGGGTTATCATGGCCGTTTGAGCTGGTGTAGTGCCCAACTCTCCCATTGTTGGGGATCACAGAGGGTACAGTCGGTGGGAAGGGTGATGCGAAATTTGACCAGAGGAGAATAGAGTAGGAGAAGTGCTAGGCACAACAACTTGGTGGAAGGTACTCGAGTAGGAAATATCATAGCCCAAGTGAAGAATAACAGGTTTTTCTGGGCTAGAGGTGTGAGTTAGATACACATCCTCTATGGTGTTGGAAAGAACAGAGATGTGAATAGATAAATACGGGGACGCAGAATTGGGGGAAGAAGAGGTTTAAGGCACAGAGGGTGCAGATATTGTGAGTAGACAGCTATGACGGAGAGTGGCCGAGTTTGAGTTATAAATTTTGTCCTTAATCCGCAAAAAGACAGAGTCAAAGCGCTTGAGGTTCAGGTCTGATGCTTGAATAAGGATGTTCCCATTATTGTATAAGGAAAGAGCTGCCTTAAGGGCAGGGGAGAGTAGTGTGGTTAAACGGAAACCATGTGGTGTTTTGGTGATTGAAGCTCAGAAGTTAGAGACTTTCTCCACTGGGCTCTTCTGTTAGTGTAGAAAAGGTTTGTCACCACAGTGCCCTTAGTGGAAATATAAGTGCCCGAGATAATCGCTTCAGGACATCGATCAGAAGATTGTGTTTGAAGGTCTTTTTTGCATTTTTCGACAGGTTGAAGTGGTAGCTAATCGAATTCAGACTTACTTGAACAAGGTGGTCAGAGGAGTGAGAGGTGTGTTGGGCCATGATGAGGGTAGCGAACAGAAAGAGGAGGTGAAATAGACCAGTTTAGAGGAGAACAGTTAGAGATAGAAGAGGTAAGGTTGTCCAATTAGAGGGGCACTTAGAAATAGAGGAGAAGAAGTAGTCAAATTAAAGTAGAACACTTTAAAGTAAGCAGTGTGTCATTTGCTCAGAATCCCCAACTCTCCCTATCTGAGTGTTAGGAAGAAGTTCTAGACACTAGTAGCAAGGCTGCCTACAGCGCTCTGATACCCATAAGGGTCTTGTTCGCACTTTATAAAACATTTCAAATAGATAAATAAATAAATAAAAAAATAAAATGATGGCCAGAGATAGATGTCTTTTTTCCCACTTAAGTGTAGGTTTCTTCAGGCTCACCATGTGTGCCTCATGCCGTAAGATACCTAAATCAATGAGATAGTTTCTAGCGGGATAAAATTTGAGCCCTTGCACATTCAATAAGCTGCAGGTAGCCCCACATAGTACAACTAGATTTTGCTCACGGCTGCATGAATTTTACTTCCTTGTTAATTAAAAGTGGGGGTCAACCACTTCCTTTAGAGGAGTCCCTGGGCAATGGTTAAAGGCACTTTAATGAGGACCCCCCACCCAGGCAGGAGCAGCTTCTCCGCAATGGCAGAGGAGCGTCACCCCACTGGCTCAGAGGCAGCTGGTGAAAAATAAAATGTTTACCTCTAATTGTTAAATTTTTCATTTGCCTGCTCTGAGCTAGCGGGTGCAGAGAGGGGCGGGCCCGGACATTGGAGGAGGAGTTCTATGTGTACTTTTAAGTGTGCATGTGTGTTTGGCCGGCCGTCTCAGGCCGGCCAAAAGCACATGCACACTTAGGTTTATCCAGCATGGCTGTATCGAACAGCCATGCTGGCAAAACTGCACAGACTCCCCATTCTCCTGTTCAGGGAGTCTAATGCTGCCCCAGTGTCTGCTGGGACCATGAAGATTGAGGCGTGACGCTGGAGGCGGCTGGCAGCTCCAGGTAAGTTGTTTATACATTTTTTTATTATTAAACCCCCCTGGGTGCTCCCCATCCCACTCGCCCTCCACTAGCTTCACCACCTCTTCATTGTGTTATACACCACTGCTCCCAGGACTAAAGGCACCGCTGTGCTATCCCCTTCTTCTTATACCTGTATCTGAAAGGAGTTGAGAGGAAAACGTCAAAAGCTTCCCTCACCCACACTGATATAGACAGGCAGGAAAGAAAGAAACAGAAGCTATTATCCTTGCTTGCATGCGAAGGAGGTCATCAGGCAGGTGGGGAGCTGGCGGGATATCTGGGCTTTGGTGCTTTTCTGTCCACGGTGGTGCATAGTATACCCATGTGGTAGCAGGTACCATGGCACAGCCCCTTTTCTCTAGGACCTTGTCCCACAATTACCACCACAGATTTTGAAGCATTTCTCACTCAGAACTCTAGCCATACTCAATCCTCCAAACTGAGTCTCCACTCATACCACTCTCTCCTTGTCCACCATGTCTCTCATGCTTCCCCTACTAGTTCCCAGCATACTCACACCCCAGTTCTTTTGCACCTTGCCTCTGGCACTAGAACATCAGGGCCTCTTTCCATTGCCACCAATCTTTTCTTCAGCTCCAAAATATGTCAATTACCTCTTGTTATGTGCTAGCTCTGCCCAGATTACTTAGAGCTAACTCTAGCCACCCCACCTCCTCCCAAACGTTTCAATTCCTCATCCGATGTAATCCAGAATAGTGGTCTCCTGTGCGCCTTCTGTTTCTGAGGGTTTCGCGTCTCCAGCATCTCCATTCCTTTCATAATATTGAATAGGTCCAAGAGTTTGTTGCCATGATTTATAGTTGAATTAAAGCAAACAATGCACAACAATTATTTAACATGATGACATGTTAGCAAAGTGCAATACAGATAATGATGATGAATTTAATAATTGAATGTTACTTAAATGTGGTTCTTATTGTATCTTGGTCTGCGTTTTTGTATGCACTAATGTAATGAGATTAACATACACACAATGGCCTTTATGAGAAGCAGAATTCCCCATTGTGTTGAAAATACAAGATGTTCTTGGAAGGCAGGTCTTTAATGCTTTTATATAGTGTCTACCATCTGAAATTACATTGTGGAGGAGATAAAAGGTGTTGCTAGTTTGATAAACAGCACTATGCTCGCTTCCATGTAATTCAGTGACTTAATGCTCTATTTATTTACACTGTTGGGACTCCTTATCACAACATATTAAGTACAGTTAGTAATGTGAAAATACGTTCCTCTTTTTAATGCTATTGGCATGATATGCAATACCAATGGGCTGAATTACACACTTTTGACCAGTGCTATGAAGCACCAAATGTGCCCCTAATTTACAGTGCAACAATAGCCCAGTGCAAAAGAACATTTTTGCAGTTTGTCTGCTGTGTGTTTTTGCACTAGAAGTTTTGTGCAAATGTCAGTGCAAAATTGCTCTTAATCAAGCTTCATGTTCTAGATTTTCTACCTTTAGTAAGTTAAAAATGCCAAAGATCTTAAATTCCTGCAGTTTGGATGCTGATAATCAATAGGCAACATTTTTCTCACAGCAGCATTCGGTGCTACAGAGGTAAGACTTTACCTCCATTATACTTTTACCAATGTTGCTTATATGGATTGTTGATCCTTGGACCCCTGTCTGAAGAAGTGAGCTGTGACCGTCTGATGGCCCACAAAGGGGGAACAATTAAGCTGTCACAAATCAAGAGAGAATTGAGAAAGAGCAGGACTTAATCAGAGCAAGTACATGGTATGCTGTAACCAGCCCCCCAGGGTACTGTGAAACCCAGCAGCGGCCGGCATGACTCGCGGGTGGGGGCAGGCAGAAGTAGGAGTGGCTGGGGGAAGGGGTTGTGCAGGGGGTCATGATTTCGGGAGTGAGCAAAATACTGAAATTAAGAAAAATCACTTACCTTGCTACGCCCGGTACCGCGCCGCTGCTCCTGCTCTTCTTTCGATTTCAGATTTGGGAATTAGGCAGCCAGGGGTGACCCTGTTCTCCATGCAGGCTGTAATGCAGCCTGCATGGAGAAGGGGGAAACTGCGCATGACTGGTTTGGGCGGCCTGAGAGAGCTGGTCTCTTTTAGGAGTGGGCAAACCACTCCACCACTGCCTTGCTCCCAGAGCAGAGCAACCCTGCCCACCTCCCCATCTACAAAGCAGCCAAACATAAAATGATAACTGAAAGTTATTATCATTTTATGTTTTTGCTTCTGCACTGCTTGAAACAGTGGGGCGATGCTCTTCCGCCATAGCGGAGGATCTCCCCCTGGTGAAACAATCTCATGAGCTAAAGATGAAGTCCACTGCAGTATCAGTGTCAGGACATCTGGAAGAGAAGGGCAAACTAAGGTAAGGAGGCAGGTAATGAATAACAAAAGGTGAGCAATCAGAAGGTCTTTGAAGAACAGTACTGAAAAAAACAACAACGGTGATTGAGCTAATCAGACTAGGTGGGTGCAAACTAATTTGAATAGAGAGGAGTCACAACAACTGCTGTTGCCAGACAAGGGAGCTCAGTGCTTGTCAAGCCTAAATACCAAGTTGCAACAATTGACCCACAATTGTGTCTGAGTGTACTGGTCCTCTATTGGCTAGGGCTGCAACTCTGAGAATGGGAAATGTAGTCTTCCGTATGATACGGTGCAATTTCTATTGTCTTGTTTGCCATCTATTATATCTTTGCTGTCTCTAGTACCTCTCCATGTCTTGCGACCTGGCACTTGGGACAGGAGGCCAGATCCACAAGGTTGTTTTTCAATATAGGGAGAGCAGTTAAAACAGAAGAGTAAAAGAAGCATCTGAAAATGTAGATACTAGGGGCTTATTTACAACCCCTTGTGCCACTTTTGCATCATTTTTAACAAGGGGAAAGTGACGCACGGGTGGCGCAAGGGGCTTCTAAATAAGCACCTCGGAGTTCCTGAAACAGCAGTTCTGGTGGCTTGAGCATGACTCGATGAGAGCGGCGCAGCTATCCCCATGCTGTTTTGCCTACCTAGCTGTATGCTTCATGGGTCTATTCTTAGCGCCATCCAGCTGAGCCCTGAAGTGGTCTGTTTTAACAATGCGAATGTGTTTGTTGTAAGTACTTCTCACCTTTCTTAACTGAATGAGGCTTGTGGTGGACTGTGTGTCTCTCAAAAGCCATTCTGAGAGTCCAAGATTGCGTCTCTCATCATTTAGGGCACCATTAAACTGAGGTTTGGATTGTTTGACTGGAATCCTTTTGAGTTGCTACAGTACAATAGTATCAAAAATGCTAGTGTAAATGTAGTGATAAGAAGGATTGTCAGTGTTGGTCATGTTAGGAGGGGGCTGAAGCTTATTTTTGATGATGAATGTTAGAACATTGATGTTGATGTCTCTCAAATTGAGAGACAGTTGTTTAGCTTTAAGAGGTTGGCCCTGTCTGCACGTGACCTTTTCCAAGATGTGGAAGGACATTTAATGATGATCCAGCCAGTCACAGGGTAGGATGTCACTCAGTTGTATGCTATTGTCTTTGGCAATGATAAGGGTGAGTGTGGTGCACTTGTTGTGGGTAGAACCTTTACAGACCTCTGAGAAATTAAGATCAGAGAGGAAAGCCTTAAAGTAACAGACTAACAGAGGTTAAAGTCTCAGAGGAAGATATGGCAGAGTCGGTCCAAACGCAACCTAATGACCTGCATGTTTTGCTCTGTGAAGAACTGATTATCACCTGGTGGAGGATAAATCGAGTGAAGCACACAGGCAATCTTGCCCTCATTCTAAATTTCAGTGACTAGTTGCTCACAAGAAGACAGCAAAGCACGCATGCTTTATAGTGAGGCTGGAGGGATAAATGAATGCAACGCCCCACCCCCATTTTACCAAGTCAATCGCTTCTGATAATGGCATAATCAGGGGGAATAAGATGTCGAGGACCGGAGAGAAGGCATCATTGAGCCAGGTTTCAGTGAAAATTAAAAGATCCAAGTCTTGCAAAATGATGAGTTCTGAAATATCCGCTGCATGTTTCACCGACGATCTGCAGTTGAGTAGAATTGATTTGATGTTGTGGTTAGTAGTGATCACTCCATGATGTGATGTTGTTATTTCAAGTAGGTTGTCCTTGTTAATTGATCTATAGTTGACACTAGGTTCCCTGTCAGGGTCTGAGGTAATAGGTGGGATATTTATAGTAGAGTTAGAGGAGGCGAGGATCCTCGAGGCACTGTACGAGAATAAAAGAGCGTGAGTGTGCTCATCCGTCAACTGCGACTAGAGCCGATGGGCCCTAGAATGGTAGTTAAGGAGAGACCTTGAACTCCAGCTGGACCTAACAGGTGAGTGGATAGAGGATTGAGCCTCACCTGCGTTGAACACTTTCCGTGGATAGTGTTGATAGATCCACTGGGAGAGGTGTGTATTCTAGAGCGTTCATATCTTCATAGAGAACCTTAGAAGGGTTCGCATGATCTCTTTAACAGCAAGGAGATCCTGCTTGAGACCGCAATCTTCTTTTCAAGGCTAGGGTGGTTAGTGCCCTTCTCAGCTGACCCAGAATGAGACAATGGGTCTGACCCAACAGTGAGAGGGGTATTAGAGGGTAGAGTAAGTTGCTTACAATAGTTACAGGGAGAGATAGAATCCCACTTGCGAATGATTTCAACATCCCCCTAGGAAGAAGGATTAGCATGACGGGGTTTAAGATTAGGTGCAAGGGGGAGCTGAGTAGATCCTGGATTGGGATTAGTAACGGGCAAGGTAGATTTAACAAAGGCAAAAGGGGATGCACAGTAGCAAGAGGAGGGTATGAGTGGGTTACAGGGCGATGTACTGGAGACAGCAGTTAGGTCCAAGGCCCTCGAGTTGGTAAATCCTGAGCCGAGGGGTAGAATAGCAGGTTTATCATGGCCGTTTGAGCCTATTGTTGGGGATCACAGAGGGTACAGTGGGTGGGGAGGGTGATGCGAAATTTGACCAGAGGAGAATAGAGTAGGAGAAGTGCTAGGCACAACAACTTGGTGGAAGGTACTCGAGTAGGAAATATCATAGCCCAAGTGAAGAATAACAGGTTTGTCTGGGGTAGAGGAGTGAGTTAGATACACATCCTGCATGGTGTTGGAAAGAACAGAGAGGTGAATAGATAAATACGGGGACGCAGAATTGGGGGAAGAAGAGGTGTAAGGCACAAAGGGTGCAGATATTTTGAGTAGACAGCTATGATGGAGAGTGGCCGAGTTTGAGTTATAAATTGTGTTCTTAATCCTCAAAAAGACAGAGTCAAAGTGCTTGAGGTTCAGGTCTGATGCTTGAATAAGGATGTTCCCATTATTGTATAGGGAAATGGTCAGATCTGCCTTAAGGGCAGGGGAAGGTTAAACGGAAACCATGTGGTGTTTTGGTCAGCTGTTTGGATAGAAGCTCAGAAGTTAGAGACTTTCTCCACTGGGCTCTTCTGTTAGTGTAGAAAAGATTTGTCACCACAGTGCCCTTACTGGAAATATAAGTGTCCGAGATAATCGTTTCAGGACATCGATGAGGAGATTGTGTTTGAATGTCTTTTTTGCATTTTTCGACAGGTTGAAGTGGTAGCTAATCGAATTCAGACTTACTTAAACAAGGTGGTCAGAGGAGCGAGAGGTGTGTTGGGCCATGATGAGGGAAGCGAACAGAAAGAGGAGGTGAAATAGACCAGTTTAGAGGAGAACAGTTAGAGATAGAAGAGGTAAGGTAGTCCAATTAGAGGGGACACTTAGAAATAGAGGAGGAGAATTAGTCAAACTAAAGTAGAACACTTTAAAGTAAGCAGTGTGTCATTTGCTCAGAATCCCCAACTCTCCCTATCTGAGTGTT
This sequence comes from Lissotriton helveticus, assembly GCF_964261635.1. Taxonomy (NCBI): domain Eukaryota; kingdom Metazoa; phylum Chordata; class Amphibia; order Caudata; family Salamandridae; genus Lissotriton; species Lissotriton helveticus. Next base: position 713,334,475 of record NC_136069.1, read on the forward strand.
AGGAAGAAGTTCTAGACACTATTAGCAAGGCTGCCTACAGCGCTCTGATACCCATAAGGGTCTTGTTCGCACTTTATAAAACATTTCAAATAGATAAATAAATATACATTAAAAAAAATGATGGCCAGAGATAGATGTCTTTTTTCCCACTTAAGTGTAGGTTTCATTTGGCTCACCATGTGTGCCTCATGCCGTAAGCTACCTAAATCAATGAGATAGTTTCTAGCGGGATAAAATTTGAGCCCTTGCAGATTCAATAAGCTGCAGGTAACCCCACATAGTACAACTAGATTTTGCTCACGGCTGCATGAATTTCACTCCCTTGTTAATTAAAAGTGGGGGTCAACCACTTCCTTTGGAGAAGTCCCTGGGCAATGGTTAAAGGCACTTTAATGAGGACCGCCTCTCCCAGGCAGGAGCAGCTTCTCCGCAATGGCAGAGGAGCGTGTGAAAAATAAAATGTTTACCTCTGATTGTTACATTTTTCATTTGCCGGCTCTGAGCCAGCAAGTGCAGAGAGGGGTGGGCCGGGACATTGGAGAAGGAGTGCTATGTGCACTTTTAAGTGTGCATGTGTGTTTGGCCGGCCGTCTCAGGCCGGCCAAAAGCACATGCACACTTAGGTTTCTCCAGCATGGCTGTATCAAACAGCCATGCTGGAGAAACTGCACAGACTCCCTATTCTGAGCGAAGCGTCTTTTAAGCCCGCTCAGGGAGTCTAATGCTGCCCCAGTGTCTGCTGGGACCAGGAAGATTGAAGTGTGACGCTGGAGGCGGCTGGCAGCTCCAGGTAAGTTGTTTGTACATTTTTTTTTATTAAACCCCCCTGTGTGCTCCCCATCCCACGCGCCCTCCACTAGCTTCACCACCTCTTCATTGTGTTACCCACCACTGCTCCCAGGACTAAAGGCACCGCTGTGCTATCCCCTTCTTCTTATACCTGTATCTGAAAGGAGTTGAGAAGAAAACGTCAAAAGCTTCCCTCACCCACACTGATATAGACAGGCAGGAAAGAAAGAAACAGAAGCTATTATCCCTGCTTGCATGAGAAGGAGGTCATCAGGCAGGTGGGGAGCTGGCTGGATATCTGGGCTTTGGTGCTTTTCTGTCCACGGTGGTGCATAGTACACCCATGTGGTAGCAGGTACCATGGCACAGCCCCTTTTCTCCAGGACCTTGTCCCACAATTACCACCACAGATTTTGAAGCATTCCTCACTCAGAACCCTAGCCATACTCAATCCTCCAAACTGAGTCTCCACTCATACCACTCTCTCCTTGTCCACCATGTCTCTCATGCTTCCCCTACTAGTTCCCAGCATACTCACACTCCAGTTCTTCTGCACCTTGCCTCTGGCACTAGAACATCTGGGCCTCTTTCCATTGCCACCAATCTTTTCTTCAGCTCTAAAATATGGCAATTACCTCTTGTTATGTGCTAGCTCTGCCCAGATCACTTAGAGCTAACTCTAGCCACCCCACCTCCTCCCAAACGTTTCAATTCCTCATCCGATGTAATCCAGGATAGTGGTCTCCTGTGCGCTTTCTGTTTCTGAGTGTTTCCCATCTCCAGCATCTCCATTCCAACCCTAGAGGGCTCACCTGCTGAGCTACTTCTCTCCCCGGCTTCTGAACCCTAGCTATCTCTGCTCTTTTATTATGGAATAATCTCTGTCTATTCCCCAGCTCCACAACCACTCCAGTAAGCACACTGTAACTCCTGCACAATGGGTGTATGGGCCCATACTCCACGTTCATGGCCCATTGTGTGTACCATCACCATCATTGAGTTGAGATCAGGCCTCTGCTCTATGGTACTCTTGATGTCTGTTGTGAATCTCCCACATTTTCAATGTCATTGCCTTGAAATGTAGATCCTCTAGATCGTCCTGAGGCACATGTGCCCTCTCCAGCTCTGCTCTCTTTGTCCCGGCCAAGGTGACCACCCTTTACTGACCATCTTTGTGCATTATACCAGAGTTAAGTACCGCAAGGTAAGTAGATGCAGGAATTAATGAGCGTAGAGATGAAGTTCCAGAAATATGTTTATTGTAAAGTACAGCAAATCCACGGGAGTGCATCCATCCTCAATGAAGTATAGGTTGTCAATTACTGTTTGACAACCGGCATACTTCGTTGAAGAAGATCAGCACGAGGGATGCACTTTCAAACATACACATATTTAAGGGACTGCATGCCTAGGAATATGGAACATGGACAACATATCATATCGGCATAAACAGCGGAGAAAGACTACAGCAAGGAGATAACTACGATAAGAAAATACACACCTTTACATCATCTCCTTCCCATAAGGAAATGAACAACAGGTCTTGAAGGAGAAAATATGGAGTGTAGATAAATGAAACGTAGCACAGGCAAAAGTCTCTAAATCTAGAAGGAACAGAGCAATTATGGTGTGTTCTGGATCGACCTGAAGTAGATGGAGTGACAACAGGATAGGCATCATGGGCAACCTGAGAGTTTAAAGAAATGTTAGAGATTTCATCGGATGAGGTACCTAGAAAGGCAAATGAGAGAAATCCACATTTTACTTGACAAGGGTACTCTTAGAGGTAAGAATTTTAGAGGCCTGTTCAGGAGACAATTTGACCAGGACCCTCTTGTTCCACCACCCCTTTTTGTCCAAAAAGAGTGATCCCTTGGCAGTTTTGAGAACTTGTACAGGTAAAGGGAATTTGGAGTCACCTTTTTGAACCCTATTTGGACTTTTCACCATAACCCAATCTCCATTTTGAAAATCATGTGACACCTTAGCACATGCAGAGGCAAAGTATTTCTTTAGAATTTTTTGTTGAGCTAACACATTTTTCCGCATTTTGTGTTTGTCTTGACAAGCCAAACATGACTCGTCATTCTTTTTCAAAACATTTATCCAGCTGGGACAAAAATTACCATTAGGGTCTCATTTTTTAAGAAGACATTTTATTTTTGAGAAAAGGATTTACAGAGAGATTACAAGCTAAAGCGGATTGTATTCCTTCTTTAACGAACCTATTTATCCTTTCGACAAGTCCATTAGAAGAAGGGAACACAATGCAACTTTAAGATGCTTCATGTCTTGTGACTTAAAAAAATCTTGCAATAACGAGGAGATGAAATGTGTGACATTGTCGGTAACAATTTTTCTTGGCGAACCTTCAGAGTTAAAAACTCTGCTTAAAATTTGATCACTGACAAGGTATTGGGTGTGTTACTAAATTCAAAATCGACCCATTTAGAGTAATAATCAATTAGCACAATAATGTCAGGGGGATGTAACTCAAAAAGGCCAGCAAATTCAAGTGCAAGCTTATACCATGCCTCTTCAGGAACAGGGACACAATGAAGTGGAATTTTGCAAATTTTCCAAAGTTTATCTGTGACTAAACAAATTTGACAGCTGTTAATCCACTGTGAAAAATCTTTGTCTAAAGCTGGCCACCAGAATTGTTCTTTTAATTATTTTAAGGTGGCTTCCATGTCCAAATGACCCTCATGAGCATTGTAGTGAAGAGAAAGAGGTGGAACACATTGATCTCTCTGCATAAGTACGTCATTAACAATACAGAGGTCATCAGAAACTTGAGCAAAGGATTTGAGTGAGGCAGGTAAGGCACGCTCTATAGGCCACCCAGAAACAATCATGTTCTTTGCAGCCTGAAGAACAGAGTCATCCTTAGGCTCCTGAATCAAATCATTGTAAGTGAAGGAGGAAGGAGAATTGAACATGTTTTCAATGGATGCAACAACACACTCAGGGGTATATTATCAAGGGGTTTATCTCCGCTTTTTTGGCTTTAAAAGCCAAGAAAGCGGAGATAAAATGATCTCCCTATTACCAAGCTGTCGCTAACACCAGTTAGTGACAGCTAATAGGAGATAGCGACCATCTTGGGCCCCGCTTTGCATGTCAGTGATATTTATCACTAATGACATGCAAAGTGGGCGTGCCAAGATGTTAGCGACTGGAAACCGTCGCTAACATCGCTATCTCCTATTACCAACTTTTGGAGATATTCGCGCTAAGCGCGAATATCTCCAAAAGCTAACACCTGCCCTGAGCAGTTCTTCACCATGTTATCCAATGGGAGGTGGATAACATGGCTAAGAGCATTTGCTCGATAATGCATGAATATCGCTGACTTTTCAGCGATATTCATGCATTGCGGCCGTTTTTTATCGCATTTGCGATAAACCTTGCTAATAGCAAGGTTTATCTGCGATAAAAATCGCCGATGTGCGGCGATAATATTTGTCTCTAAACAAGTTAGAGACAAAAATTATCACTAGTTGTTGGTAATATACCCCATAATGTCATCGATTTTTGAATCAGAGTAACTGTCTTCCAATGGTAACCTTGAGAGACAATCAGCTCTAATGCTGCGCCCACCTGAAATGTATTTTATTACAAACGTATACTCATGTAATCTTGAAAGAATGCGGTCAAGTCTGGCAGAAGCTTTTCTAGTGCCATTTCCATTCAATAAGTGAAGTAACGGTTTATTATCAGAATATAGATAAAACTGTGTGCCCCAGATAAACGTCTTGAACTTTTCAACAGCCCAAGTGCTTGCAAGCACTTCTCTTTCTGTTTTACTGTAATTAGATTAGTAAAGAGATAGTGCTCTAGAAGCAAAACCTATTGTGTGTTCCTTTGCACCAGTCCACTGACAAAGCACAGCACCTAAAACAAGATTACTAGCATACACAGAAATTGAACATTTTTGACCTGGTGTGAAAGAGGACAAAGCGGGAGCTTCTGCATTCAAATTGTTGACTAGACCAAAGGCAGGCATGGTTAACATCTTGCTTCCAAACAAAGTTAGAGTTATTTTTTAAAAGAGCATGTAAAGGTTGTACAATTCGTGCATACCTTGCAATGAACCTGGTGGAGTATTCCGTCATTCCTAGAAATGACTTCAAGGAATCTTTGTCCTTAGGAATGCCAACTTTAGAGATGGCTTGGGTGAGGAAAACTTTAGGTTTGATACCAAAAGACGAAATGGAATGGCCCAAATTGTCTATTGAATATGAAAAAAAATTACATTTGTCTCCGCCTAGGGTAATTCCTGCTAGTGAGGACCTTTTTTAGAGTAATAATGTGTTCATCGTTATTTTTGAGAAAATAAGTACATCATCTTGATAAGCTTGTATCAAGTTGATTCCCTTCAAAACCTAGTCCATGAATTTCTGAAATGAACTGGCCACAGATGCCAAACCAAACGGTGATCTTAGATACTTATATGCTCCAAAAGAATTTATACATGTGATTAAATCAGTAGACAGGGAGGAAAGGGGAATCTGATGGTATACTGAGCAAAGGTCTGGTAAGGTGAAAACCACAGAGGCTCTGCTACCAGTTAGGAGATCTTATATCTTGGGGAGGGGATGGCAGTCAACCAAAATGTTCTTGTTAAGGTAGTGAAGGTCAGCACAAAAATGGATACTGCTATCTTTTTTTTCTGACGATCACAATCAGACTGACTCACTTAGAGTAGTCAGTGGGTTCAATGATTCCCTCAGAAACCATGGTGTCAAGTAATTTTCTAAGATCTTTCCTAACGCTCAAAGGGATGGACCTGAGTTTATGTGCAACAGGAACTGCATTAAGTTTAAGTTTGATGAGATGTTCAAAATTAGATATTTTAGCTATGGATGTACTAAAAACTTCAGGGAATTCCAAAATAAAGTTTTTTTAACATCAGCATCAAAGTCCTCTGAAATCATGGGGACCGAACCCTCATTAATCTGTACTGGATTGTCTGAGCCAGGAGCTAGTTTGAGACCCATCCTGGCAAGGTCCTGCCACCCCACAATGTATTTACCTTTTATTGCAACGTAAATCTTGGTATAAATCCTTCTTCATAAACAAGTTAAATTTTCATAAAGGAAACCAAGCCTATCTATATCCTTGTCACGTTATGCTTTAGGAATTATAGATGTGCATTCCAAGGAGGTGGAAGAAGACCAGTGATCTTTGAAAAGCATGTCTGAAATGATTGTGACTGGAGCACCTGAGTCTGCCTTCATGTCAATGTTGAGGTCACCAATTATTACCTGACAAGTGGGATCCTTGGCACGATCAAATAAAGTAGGTTGACAATTAGTAAATTATGTGAAAACACATCAACAGTATTAATAATATAACCATAGTAATCTTGAGAAAGGACTAAACTAACTTGAACTACTTGTTTGCTTCTGCAGACTGACTGAAAATGTTCTATTTTGTGACAGTTTACACATTTTTTGCCTACGGCAGGGCAAGGAGGACTATTCCCTAGATGTGATTTTTAACCACATCTGTAACACATAGCGTGAGTTGTTCTTTGAAACAGTTTATTTTTATTTTTTTTATTTTGGAGAGTTTTATAAAGCGCGAACAAGATTCTAGCGGATATCAGAGCGCTGTACAGACAATAAATGTTACTTATACAGGAGATAGAAATAGATACAAATAAATGTACATGAAATATAGTAAAAAGCAACATTGTGCTTTTAAAAGTAACAGCATTTACAGAAGAGTCATTGTGAACTAGATAAACAGATGAAACATTATCATTAGACATGCACTTAGACCAAATGATAGCTGTTTCGATGCTTTTAGCCATATCAATTACTTCTGATAAAGATGGATCTCTGCAACTTAAAATACGTTCTTTTATCTTTTTGTGAAAACAACTATAAATTAATTGATCTCTAATATGCTCATCCAGAGAAGCACCATAGTTACAATCTGCCACCAAATTGCTTAAGACAGAAATGTATTTATCTACTGTTTCATTAGGGTCTTGCTTCGTCTTCATGAAATTCAATCTCTCCAAAGTAACTTTTTGTTGTTCTAGAAATTTCGTATTGAGTCTTTGGATAACATCAGAGTAAACATTCCACCCATCACCATCACCAGCAGGCAGAATAGAGACTGAAAGATTATCAAAATTTGTCGACAAGCACTGCCCAAATGACTGAAGAGAATAGCCAATTTATGCTTTGGTGGATCGTCATCAACATCAATGGCTATTAGGTTGTTTTCAAAACTGCAAAACTGAATTTTCCATGACTCTTTTGGTTTGCCAAGTGAAGGTAGAAAATGGTTCAACTGTACAATTTGTTGATTGGAAGAAATGGCAGTAAATAATGTTTATATATTATTATTATATATTTTTTTAAAGTTCAGAATGAACAAGTGTAGTGTAGTTTAGGGGCCTCTTTTTGCGTGCATGTTAAGTTAGCATAGCTTATTAAAAGTTTAAACGCCATTTTACCTTTTGCTGCTTTTTGCACATGACATTGCTTAGCTATTTTTGCAGAGTTAGCTTTCACGAAGGTCTATACATGAGAAAAGGTTTGTTTTTCGACATCTCTAAACATACATCGTGCCCCCAGTCTGTACAGTGAGTGCTGAGCCGTCAAGGTTATCATAACATGTGAGCCTGTTTATCGGCGTGTCTGTGTAACACATTCTAGACACAACATTTTAGCAGCTGTAAGCCAAGCAAGATTCTGGCCCCTTTATCATAGCACTCTTGCCATACTTTCACACACTTGGAAGATTCCAGGGATGCAGAGAGACTAGCCGATCCAGATGTAATTTACACTTACTGAGCGGACAGGTAATGGGGTCCTCCAAAACAAGCTCTAGAGACCTTCTATAGCTTATAATACATAGTTCCTATATAGAGAGGGTATTTAAACTAGGCGCTTTATCACCTGTTTGCACTATCATTGTGATATGATTCCTCCTTTTGTATTTTATGGAGTTGTAACCATGCTGACCATATTATTTGTAATCATATGTCTGCTTATGTTGACTAAAATACTGCGCATGAGATCACGTCTTTAAAATAAATATTTTAACCTTACCTTTTCTACTCCTGGTGTGGACTGGTATGAAAGTATAACAAAAGAGTGTTCTCACTTCCCACCATTCCTGAGATGGTCCTAAGTCGCATGTTCTAGGTTGTCTAATCATTGGTTACTTTGATATAGGACGAAGAGCTAATGTGACACTGATGCTAGCTGGTTGAGGTTTTCTAGGTACTGAGGTGAGTTTCTGGTACACCATAATTCACTAATGTCCTAGGTCTCTGTGCACAGTTCTGTGTATGAACAGAAATCCTTGCAACATGGCACCCAACAAGTGTGGTCTTATTGTGAGACACTTGATTAGTGCTTGTATCAGTCCACGACCCCCTCACTGTTGTTTCCCGTTGACAATGGTGACGGATAAAACCTACCTGTAGTTACATAGGTTTCTTCAAGCTTGATAATATAAAACAGTTTTCTGTTTGAATTACTACCCAGTTGTGCCTTATTATATTGCGTTGTACTTCTCTATTACTGTTTCGATTTGGCTGCGGTTAATATCCCAGCACACAGTCGTGTGGCTGTGCGGAATCATTTGCAGGAATACCTCGTTTCTATGGAGGGACAGGCAGTAGTTTTTGTTGTTTCAGCTGACGCGGCGTACCCGTTTGAGCTGTATTACTCATGGGTTACATTTCCCGCGGTAGATGCTAATACTGGTGTTTTTCACACTTACACCCATGCTGATCCTCCTGCTGCATACGCTCCATATCGGACAGTAGACATTCCTATTTCTGCTTGGCAGCATGCCATTTGGTTTAATGACGGCCTCCCACATGGTATTACAGCAGTCAGACAAGGGACGTTGTCGATTCCAGGCGCTACTTGGCCTGTTTTAGCTGCATTCACCCTGCATCCTCAGACTGGGCAGTTATCAGCTGTTCAACTAAGACCCCTATATGCCTCTGCGGTATCAGTAATTAGGGGTCTGGTTCATTACATTACCCGCAACCTCCCAGGTGTGGCTCCGGGTGGTGAGGCGCATCCTGTTGGTGGTGGCGGGCTAAAGCTTAGTCCTGTCATGGTTAATGCGGTCATGGGCAAGCGTCCCCAGGATAAAGAGGAGATGCGTTTTTGGCTTGCCGAGAAATTCGACCAACTGGAAGCAGTTTTCCCAAATACTAGTCCTGAAGAGAAATACAGGATCCTCACAGTGAGTTTGCAGAAAGACTTAGTGCCAGACGTAAATGAATGTACAACTTGGGGTGTGATTTTTGCGGCAGTCTATACTAGGTGCTTTGGTACCCCGTCAATGACTGTCCTGCCCTCTGTGATCAAGTGTGTTCAGGATGAACATGGACCAGAGGCGGCTGTGGAGTTGGGAATGCGACTCGTGGGAGCCTTTGATATGGTACGTCGATCTCGTCCTTGCTAATGTCAAGGGGGATGCAGTAAGTTTTCAAGTCTCTAATGCTCGGCGCGAAGTCCCTGACGCCGACAAACCCTGTCAGTTACCGAAAATTATTACAGAGGCTTATAAGACCATTGGTCATAATAGTTTGGGTGTTAAGCCTTTCGCTAAGAAAGAAAAACAGCAGCAAACTCAACAAACGTCATCTGATAAAGATGAACGCCCAAAAGTTCAGAAACAAAATTGGAGTAAGAAAAAAAAACAGAGGAAGCAGAAACAGGGGTCCCATCCCGCTTCGCCTACACCTGCCCCTGCTGAGCGCACATATGAGTTGTGCGACCTCAGTACTATTTGATCACCTGATAGATTTCAGGTTCCTGAACAACATTCTCCTCGCTCTTTGCAGGAAACATCGGTAACAGCCACCGGGGGAGGAGGCGGCGGAGGTCGAGGTGCCCAACAGAGCCGTGAGCAGCCTCGTAAGGCTGACGGAAAAGGCAAGCAGGACAAGACACCGTGTCCAAGGCCCCAGTTTCAAAAGTAGAAGTTGCTGCAGTAACAGGGAGATATGCCACAGATAGTGGGAACGCAGCTTCTGAATCTGACATGGGTGCTGACGCTGCTGGACACTGAGGACAGCGCGGCAGAGATTACCATCATTCGAGAGGCACTGCGTCCACTACTGAGGGTGTCAGCAACTGACACCTTCATTGTAGTTGAGACAGCAGACACTAGAGTGGCTCCCCCTGATAGGCTTTATGAAATTGTCCTACTAATTGAAGGTGACATAGAACGTACAATCAAAGGGGTCTTTTGGGAAAATCTAGCAACTACCTATGATATTTTCTTGGGGGAGGTCGATTTGCCCCCACCCTTTGTCTTAGCTGCTCTGCAAGGGGAGGAGGTGATCCTCCCAGCTTTCGCGCACACAGTGCCAAAGGAGCAGGCTCTGCAGTTTGCAGACGATTGTGCTAAGGCGCTTGCGCTGGCGTTGCACCGTACTCATTGTGGATGGGACAAATTTTCCCTTCGACATGAGATTCCCTTGCGGTCGATGCCACAGCCTCAACCCCAATACCCCATGCGACGAGAAGCAAAAGCCTCCATTGCAGAAATCCTTGTACAATTGGTATATCAAGGTGTAATTGATACGTCTGTGTCTCCGATGAACAACCCACTTTTTACTGTGACCAAGCCAGATGGCTCGTACCATTTGGTATTGTATTACCGCCACTTAAACTCACATTGTCTTACGTGTGCGGTGCAGAATACTCACAGTTCTTCTCTTGTGAATAGTCTTGTGTGTAAAAGGTTTAAAACCACACTTGACATATCCAATGGTTTTTTTGCCCACAAGCTGTCCCCTCTTAGTAGTCAATTGACAGCTTTTACAAGTGGTGGCAAACAGCGCCAATTCCTTCATTTGGCAATGGGCTACAAGAATAGTCCAGGCGCTTTTGCCACCTGCATAGTCTTTTTCTTAGAGAGACTCGAAGCAGATGCATGTTCGTATGTGGATGATATTTATATCATAAACTATGAGCTATTGCTGCATCTGTGCCGTGTTGACCGCATAATTTGCCGTTTTGCGGACATCGGCTATAAATTCAACTTTGCAAAATCTCACATTGCAGAGTACACAGTGTTGTTCCTGGGCTATGAGCTCAACAATGAACGTCGAGGTTTGGCTCCTCACTTCTTGGAGAAATGCGCACTTTTGCGAGCTCCCACAATGCTGAAAAAGCTACAATCTTTACCGGCTTTTTAAATTTCGGTTGTGCATACATTCCGAAATATGCCCAGCGTATCAAACCGTTTTATGCGTTTTGATCGTGCTGGCTGCCAGAACATTCAGCCATCTTGCAATCTTTGCAGGCTGATCTTCTTGAATCTAAATTCTTGTCAACTCGTAATAACCACACCAACCTGGTCATAAGAACCGTGCCAGGGGCGGTGGGTTTCACGTACCTCACTTTTAATGAGGGTAACACAGTCCCTATCGCTTACAAGTCACACTTGTACACTTTAGCTGAGTTGCGGTTTTCCACTGTGGAAAAAGTTTTGACAGCAGTGCTAATGGCGATTCTTAAGGAACGTGCACTGTCACAGGGAAAATGCATTTTGGTTGGTACTCCGTATCCTGCCTTGGAGGCAGTGACGAAAGCCAGTGTACCGAATTCGAAAGCTTTTCACCCTAGGTGGATACAGTGGGCCATATCCTTGACATCCCCGGATGTCACGTTCATTTTTGATTCCTCACTGCAGACTCAGGAGTACTTGCAGTATGAATTTGTTCATCCTTCTCCTCTGACTATGCGCCCACTTGAGGATTACCGTTGTATCATTTACACTGACGGTAGTGCACAAGCGGCTACGGTTTCAAAACATGCGTATTCTTCAGCCTGCGCAATTGTGGTTGGTACTATGGTGGATGGTGAACTCAAGTCTGATGTTGTGCATACACAGACATTAGGGGACTGTACCGCCCAGTTGGCAGAACTTCGTGCTCTGATGCTTGCATTGGAGTACGCCGATCCCAGTGTGACTACTCTTATTGTGAGTGCCTCCTACTACTGTGTTTAGTTTTACAATGACAATCAGCCCTTTTGGACTCAAAATGATTATCGTGACTCCAAGGGTCGCACAATAAAACATAAAATGATCTGGGTTCGAGTAGGCTGAGCTCAAAGAACGACTCCCACTCGTTTTTGTAATTCATACTCTGGGTCATCAGCGTGTTTGAGTTCACCCTGTTGGCAACTGTCTCGCGGACGAAGCTGCGAAGACAGCAGTTGCAACATTTGCAGTGGCAGTGGTTACACGTTCCAAAAGTAAGATTGATGATGACATCTTGGCAGCATTTGCCGCAACAGAGAAGGGAGGTAATTACCCTAAGGGTGTCCCTTCTAAATACGCTTATCATTTAAGTCCCGATAAAGTTCCTTATGTGAGAATTAACAACGTTGGTGACAGGTTAATACCCAACGTGGACCGCAGACAGGCTTTGATCACAGCAGCCCATGCTGGGATGGATTCGGTGCATGCCGGCGTGTCAGCTACTGTTTCTTTTCTCCAGCAACGATATTGGTGGCGGGGTTTGTACAAACAGTCATGTGATTCTGTCCTTCAATGTGGCATTTGTAAGCAAATTAAATCTTCCTCTGCTACACGCCCACCCCAAACACAGTTGTACATATCTAATAAACCACTTGCATGTGTTTATTTAGATCACTATGGTCCTTTCTCCTCTGACACTGCGTATAAGTACACCTTAGTAGCAGTTGACTTTTGCACACGCTTTGTCTGGGTGTGGCCTCAAAGGAGCGCTGATTCTAGAACTGTCGTAAGGGATTTGCATGTCTTTGTGGGAATTTTTGCATGTGGTACCTTCCACTCAGACCAGGGTCCAGCGTTCGCCTCTAAGGCCTACATGGATGCCATGGCTTCATTGGGGGTCCAGGTCAAATTTTTGCCTCCATGCCGACCTGAGGGTAATAGTGTTGTGGAGCGGATGAACCGTGACTTAAAGCAAAGGTATTAGGTGCTGGCAGAGACTGGCTAACTCATCTCAATAGCGTTCAACGTGCACTAAATAATCTCCCTAGAAGGTCTCTGGGTTGGCGGACCCCATACAAAATGCTCTTTGGCATCAAGATGTTTGTTCCGGACCTTGATGGTCTAGACATGGCGGCGGGAGCCGCATCATTTGACGTAGATGAACATTCTAATGTTTTGCAGAACCTACAAAAGACCAGAGACAGTCTTGCAAAGGAACACTTGCCCACCATGTCTGAACCTGCGTTACAGATTCCGGTAGTCGGATGGCTACCCCAAGTTGGAGAACTGGTACGAGAGAAGATCAACAACAAGAAAGAATTTGGTCCTTCCTATTGAGCTCCAGTTGCCGTGCTTGGTGTGCAGGGTACAAGAACAGTCATTTTACCTCCTCTTCCTGGACAAAAGGGGAACAGGTACATTTCAATTGACAATGTCAAACCACACAGGGTGGCCGGTTGTCTATAGTATGACGCCTGCTGTTTCATGTCCAGAAATGGTGCAACACTCTGTTTCGGCCCTGGATCCTATCGTTGGGCCTGATGTTGCCGTTGAAATGAGTCCACTTATGAATCCTTTAATAAATCAACCTGCGGGTGATCCTCTTAATAACACGGAATATACTTACCCCACTGACTTGTCTATGCCTGATTAGGAGACCCATGTGGCTAATCAATCCCGTTTTTCATTTGACACTGGCTCTTCCACATCTAAGTCCCCTTCAAAAGTTTCAACTTTTGCTACCTGGTTTAAAAAAAAATGTATGATTCCCCCTTGGACTTACATTTGGCTTGTACTTCTTGCAATTTATTTGTTCATGTCCGTAGGATTTGTGGTGTATATTTTCCGTTTTATCAATGGACACTATGTTGAGGAAAGAACTTCAATTTGAGTGATTGAAGGAACTTTGGCTCCCCACTCCTCTTCGCACATCATGAAGAGGGTCCAGACATTTGTGAATATAACTGCTTGGCCCGTTTTAGATGGGATTGTATGGAATGCTGTAATCTTCCAAATACATGGTCCCACAGAGGTTATTAATGTTCCCAATGTACTCCATGTTTCTATGGGGGATGTGGTTAAACAAAATATTCTCTCTCATGATTGGGACGTTAAAGTTGTAGAAGCTTTGTTTTCAGATTTGAAATACTATGCTGCTTTCGATGCTGAAGATTTATATTTGGAATCTGCGAATTATGTTGATTTGTACTGTTACCAGCATTTTGGTAATCACTTTCTGCATAAGACAAATTTATTTAGAAATGTGGTTAACTACACACAGTGGGAGCACTGTCCCGCACCAGTGGAAGACACCTCGAAAACATTTTTGAAAAATGTTACTATTTTACTGATTTTGATCAATCAAACCCTAATGCATTTTATTTTAAGTTGACTGAGAAGTCCTCTTCCAAGGTTAGACTTACCACACTAAATTATTGTATTCGAAGTCCTTTATTGACCAGTTGGCTGTTGAGGTCTATGAACTGTGGAGAAATACTATTGATCTTAAATCTGTTTGGGGTTCTAAAGGTTGGCAAGTGCAAGGCACTGAGGCTTTGCATCGTGCATGTCTCATCCCAAACCATATGTTGTTTTTTCTGAATGACTCTATTTCACAAACCACATGCTTTGGATTGGCAACTTCTAAAAAATTAAATCCTCCTTCATTTCCTGATTTGGGTGAGTTTCCCCATTGAATAATTATACCAGTATTTCCCTTAGTGACTTACAGGCCCTGTTGAGAAATTCCTCTATTAATGTTTCCAGCATAAATCCCGAAGGCTGGTTGCTATGGAAAAAAAGTGCAGATTCCTGCCTGCACCATTTTCTGGGTCTGACCCCTGGCTATACAGAGGTTAGAGTTGATCCCCGTTTCCAGACTCACCATTCGGTCACCACCTATTCTGTAGGCAAATTATGCCAGAGCTGGCTCAGACATTCATCCTTGGCATCTGTTAAGCTTCATTTATGCAAGCTCACTGACACTGTCGATTTAAATGATTTTGTTAAAGGTCCTGCAGCAGGCAGATCGAAAAGATGGAAATATGCTGCTTACAATGAGGTTTGGAAACTGTCACAAATTGAAGCTGCTTCTAGGCTTAGAGCTATTGATCAAGCCAATATAGAAAAAGTGCTTGCGGTTGTAGATAATAGCATTAACACCCTTTCTTCCAGAATTTACACTCTGGATAATATTGTGTCATCTGTGGTTGATATTGTACAGGAAGAGGTTGCTGTGCTGTATCATGGGCAAAATCAGTTACTTTCTGTTATGCAGTTTGCATGGACCCTTCAAACTTTGAAAAATGGTTGAGTTCCATGAAATTACATGAACACGAGTTTGTTATTTCTCCCTTTCAATTTGACTCTTAACCAGCAATTTATGTAAATGAAGGATGCAGCGTTTCACTGTTGCATATTGAAAAGTTAGAACCTTTACCCTTTTCAGTAGCGGAATCCAATTCGGCAGTTTGGCTCATCCATGGGTTAATAACTCTATCTTTTCCCCTTTTCAAATTTGAGTCCTGCATGAAACACTATGCAATAGGCAGGTTTGAGCCCCTGGGTGGTGCTTATCTTCATGAAGTTATGGAATTTCCCGTTCACATACAGGTGTTTGAGGGATAGAAAGGAAGTTTATTTAAATTGCAAAGATTGAACCATGACATCAGATCATTCATTAACATGCAGGAATCTCAGTTGCACGGTTCTTGTAATGTGCTTGCACCGAACTTAGCCTGTGTTCTGAAAGGTACTCCAGTCCCTGCCAGTACACCAACATTCACATTGCTTGCCAACGGTAGTTATTTTTTATTAAATAATGAAGAGTGTTGTGGGATGCATGCTGGAATGCCTTATATCGTTACGGTTTCCCAGCTTGTAATTTGCTGCAAGAATGTGTTGTTCCCCCCTCCTCATGGCATGCTTGATGTTTCCATCTGGTCCTCTATTCTGCCCTTGAAAGCAGAGTTCAAAAAGATGAGTCGAATAAGAGCTCTTTTGTCCCAGAAGGAAGTCCCCCTTACATCTGCGCGTGAGAAATTCGTCCTTGCCATTGCAAATACTCGTACTGAGGCAAATGCCTTATTAAACACAGACCTGCCCCTGCATTTCAGTGCTTTGATTCACACAATCATAAAGCCTCGTCGACCACTGGCCTGGCACATTTTTTTAAAGTAGTATATTCTGGCCTTGTGACCTCATTTCAAACTATATTTGGTGTGATCCCTGCATTTTTTCATTCGATTTTTTTGAGTGTCTTTGGCAGTCTCCCTTTGCTCCTGGCTTTAGGCACAGGCATACTGCTATTAATTTGTTTACTACAAAATGGATGCACAGTCTGTGCCCCATGACGATCTGTCCCGGCTGCTCCACCTTCGTAACGGGATGCTGGAATTCTATGGTTCGCTGCCTCTGGCGACACTAAGTGTGGCGTATGGTTTATCTTTCCGGTTCTCATTCTTCACTTGCTTGAAGCCTGTTTTCCATTGCCTGGATTGTGGATTTGAATGGGCCCTGGATTTGTGGCTCTGCAACACAGTGTCTCCTGACCTGGATTTTAATCTACTAATAAGTCCCTTAGGTGCTCATGAACTAGATTGTTCTATTGCCGGGATTATGGCCTGCGCAGTGGCTCATGGGATACTATGCAATTGGAAGATTTGGACTGCGGCCAATGACTTTCTGGCGCGCAGTTATCTTGAAGTAAGTCTGAGTTGTCCTCTGATGGTACTAGAGGCTCCGGCGATAGAGGAACATGTATGTTCTTTCCCTTTACTTAATTGGATGGCTGAAATGTTCAAGGATGTTAACAACGACTTCCTATTGGAGGCAGTTTCAACGTATGCTGCTTATACGCTGTTGGATTGAAGTACGGATTTTTTTTTTCTGCTTCATAAACACGTACTGAACTCGTGAATATTTTTTTTTCTTTTAATGCCTTCTTTTTTCTTTGACTTTTTTAGGTCTTTTTTCACACCATGGCCACCTGTGATTGTTTTCACTGACTTAGGGCCAGATGTAGGTAATTCTATTTTACCGACTCATAAATACCGAATTTTACCGATTCGGTATTTATGAATCGGTAAAATAGAAGGAGGGAGATTTAGGTAAATTCGGTAATTGAATTACCGAATCTGTAAAAATCGGTATTTACCGAATCGGTAAATACCGATTCGGTAATGCCCATTGATTCCTATGGGCATTGAAGCCCATAGGAATCAATGGGCATTACCGAATCGGTTTACCGATTTGGTAAATACAGATTCAAGCAAGGGTGCAGGGGGTGTCACTTTGACACCCTCTATCACCCCAAATACAGGCATGTGTGCCATGTGGCACACAGACATGCCCTAAGGGCATGTCTGTCTGTCACACGGCATAGGTGTGCATGCACACATGTGCAAGCACACCTGGATTCAGTATTTTACCACCCAATTGGATTGGGTGGTAAAATACCGAATCTGAAAGGCCTTTGGGACTCAGAAGAGTCCCACCTACATCTGGAAGTTACCGATTCGGTAAAATTGGCCCCCTACATACCAAAAACCCATTTACCGGTCGGTAACGGCCGAAATCGGCCGTTACCGGTCGGTAAATGGCCACCTACATCTGGCCCCTAGTTTTTTTAATTCGAATTTCCATTCCCTATCCTCAAGTTTGGCAACATTTCTGAACTTGGTTCTGTCTCATTTGTACTTGAACTCTGCGTTCTATGAAGTTTGCCCCGATTGCTGTGTGTTCCCCGAACAAGGGAGGGTGTAGTGTGGTTTAGGGGTCTCTTTTTGCGTGCATGTTAAGTTAGCATGGCTTATTAGAAGTTTAAATGCCATTTTACCTTTTTCTGCTTTTTGCACACGACACTGCTTAGCTGTTTTCGCAGAGTTAGCTTTTCACGAAGGTCTATACATGAGAAAAGGTTTGTTTTTCGACATCTCTAGACATACATCGTGCCCCCAGTCTGTACAGTGAGTGCTGAGCCGTCAAGGTTATCATAACATGTGAGCCTGTTTATCGGCGTGTCCGTGTAACACATTCTAGACAAAACATTTTGGCAGCTGCGAGCCAAGCAAGATTCTGGTGCCTTTATCATAGCACACTTGCCATAATTTCACACACTTGGAAGATTTCAGGGATGCAGAGAGACAAGCCGATCCAGATGTAATTTACACTTACTGAGTGGACAGGTAATGGGGTCCCCCAAAACAAACTCAAGAGACCTTCTATAGCTTATAATACATAGTTCCTATATAGGGAGGGTGTTTAAACTAGGCGTTATCACATTTTTGCACTATCATTGGACTATAATTCCTCCTTTTGTATTTCATGGAGTTGTAACCATGCTGACCATATTATTTTTAATCATATGTCTGCTTATGTTGACTAGAATACTGCACATGAGATCATGTTGTTAAAATAAATATTTTAACCTTACTGTGTCTCTTTTTTACTCCTGTTGTGAACTGGTATGAGAGTATAGCAAAAGAGTGTTCTCACTTCACTCCATTCCTGACATGGTCCTAAGTCGCATGTTCTAGGTTGTCTAATCATTGGTTACTTTGCTATAGGACAAAGAGCTAATTTGACACTGATGCTAGCTGGTTGGTACTGAGGTGAGTTTCTGGTACACCACAATTCACTAATGTCCTAAGTCTCTGTGCACAGTTCTGTGTATGAGCAGAAATCCTTGCAACACAAGAATTGTAAGTACATTGAGGAAAAGTATTTTAAATATCATTTTTGAAGGAAGGAATTCAACTTGTACCCATGAAATAGTTAAATACCTTTATAAACTTGTGCTCCGTGAAAAAAACAGGTCATTATTTGTTGATCTGAGTGAAGATATCAGTGATGCTCATGAGGGGAGCTTGCTAATGATGTTTAGAAGCATTCACTATGGCCACCCTTGTGTGCTGAACATGGTGATGTCATCGTAGTGGAAGAAATAGATGAGGGTGTAAGGCATTTGGTTACATCTAAGATGGCCACCAAACATTGCGTGATGATGTCATCACATTTCATGACAGCAAATCTGAAGCTGAAGTCTCGCGCTCGCTTGCGCATGACAAGCAGATCCCGTCGAAATCACCCCAAATTGGATGAAAATGGATCTGGAGGTCAGAAAGAAAGCGGAGCAAAAGTGGACTCCCAAGCATGCAGTTGCAGGGCGTCTTGAGGGGAAGGCCTAATGGAGAACGATCTGGCCGAATGCACAAGAATTGTAGAAAGCTGCAAAATCACTTGTGAAGTACCGCAAGGTAAGTAGATGCACAAAAATAATGAGCATAGAGATGCAGTTCTAGAAATATGTTTATTGTAAAGTACAGCAAATCCACAAGAGTGCATCCATTCTCAACGAAGTATTAATTAATAAATTAATTAATTGTGGGTTTCTAACGCTCTAGAATCGACTCCCGAAGGAGTATCTCTGCACTGTAGACCGCTGGGAAACCCGTCCTGGCTTTCCCTGTGAGATGGTCCCTACTGGGTATCTCCAAGGTGAAACCAGGCATCCCCGGCGTATGTGGGGGGCCGTTGTGGAGATGAGGCAAGCTAATGCCGAGTGTGATCCCTGGTTAGAGTAGGCACCGAGGCGAGAATTATCGAGTCCGTTGACCCTGGTCCACGACCCTGCCGCGTCGGGAATTGAACCCTGGTCCTGGGCCGTCATCTGCTTCCGGGTCTGCCGCCTCTAACCAGTGAGCCACACCACTCCATGTTAATGATTGTTTGACAACCGCCATACTTCGTTGAAGAAGCACAGCACGAGGGATGCACTTTCAAACATACACATGCTTGAGGGAGCGCATGCCACGGAATATGGAACATGGAAGACATATCATGTAGACATAAACACTGGAGAAAGACTACAGTGAGGAGATAACTATGATAAGAAAATACATTAAGTACCCACCATTAAAATAAGAGCTGCACACCAATGTAATTCTGCTCATTCTATAAAGGAATCTGGATGTGATGCCCTTAGACCTTGGCCCAAAGATGCCACTGGTTAATTTACTCTCTGTGCTGTCATTCCTTTTTTCTCCAGTACCCCACCCCTCCGGCAGCAATGCAGGTATGCGCCTAGTTACTTCTATTCCTCCTAGCTCGATAACCTCTTGTCAGGAGAGTTTGCTAAGCATCTCTGTTGCAAGCAATTACGACAGCCAAAATCCAATTGCAGACGGTATTTTATTACATGTAGTAAGGTAAGGGAAGAGGATGTAGCCTGACGGCTAGGGCAGTCGATTTCAATTTTGGAGAACCTGGTGACGCTCAACATCCTGTGATTCTGGCGAAATCACTTAAACTCCCCATGCATAAAAAATTTATGTGTCCTTGTGTAAGCAATCGGTGCTCATGTAAAGCGCTCTGATACCTTTGGGTCAAGTTCATGCTATATAAAACTCCGGGAAATAAAGCGGTATATCATACAAGGCAGCACATGTCCTCCCACGTCTGCATCTCCTTCTCAACTGTCCATTCTCTGGAATCCTCCCCGTCATACCTATTATTACATGCCCTACATTGTAAGATAACCCATTACAACAATCTCTCTCCATGGGGTAGGCCGCACCTTGCTGCCATATTCTTTTGTGAAATGCTGGACGGGCCTATAATTGTTGTCACCCACTGACTCTGGCCTCAAGTGTACCCTTCCCCATGCGTTTCGTAGTTTCCCCAGTGAGCTCCTAGTGCCTTTACATCCCCTCATCTGCAGCAACTTGCTGTTCCCTACTTGATGTCTTTAGTGTTTTTCATGTATGTGGCCCCGCCTGCCCAAGAGGCTGTGTACCCTTTTTAGTGCCCCTCCCCCTTTGTTAAGGGAGCCTCTCATCCCTGCATTCAACTAACTCTATGGTCGCAATAACTATCATAGAGCCTCCTTTGCCTCTGCTTGATGAGCTGTGCATTTCTTCTTTTTTAGCATCAAGCGCAGGTGTATTAAGGACAAAAACATAAATAAAAATCACTCGACTAACTATAGTTATGATAGTCCTTTTATATTATCGAAAAGGTCCAAGAGTGTGTTGCCATGATTTAATACTTGCATTAAAGGAAATGGTGCACAATTGTTTTACATGATGACATTTTAGCAAAGTGCAATGCTGATAACGATGATGAATACATTGAATTTTCACTTACATGGTGTTCAGATTTATCTTGGTCTGAGTTTTGTAGGCACTAATGTAATGTGATTAACATACACATAATGGCCTTTATGAGAAGCACCATTCCCCATAGTGTTGAAAATACAAAATGTTCTTGGAAGGCAGATTGTGAATGATTTAAAACATTGTCTCCCCTCTGAAATTGCATTGCGGAGAAGTGCAAATGTGCTCTGTTCGTTTGTTGTGCAAACACTATGCCAACTTTCAGGTCCTTCCGCGATTTAAAATGTTTTATTTATTTTTACCATAGGGTATCCTTACCAAAAGTTAGCAAGTAAAGTCGCTAATATTGTATTGTAATTGTATTTATATAGCGCTTACTACCCCTAACAAGGCGTCGAAGATCTTTACGGCGAGTAGCATACTACTACGGAACCCAAAAAGGATTAGTGGTGGATCAGTATAGTGAAATTTGTGTAAATTTGAGTGGTGGGCATGTGACTCTGTGAGCTGGATTGAAAAGGATAATGGGAGGAATGGCGGGATAGAAGTGGGAGGAGTCTAGAAAGTGTTTATTCGAAGATCACATTAGTAAGATGAGGGTTGGGATGAGTATAACGAGAGATGGAGGGAATAATCACTAGACATGGATTAGAGGGGTCATAGTAGCAAAATTAGTTTTGGGACGAGTCAAAGGAGGGATAGGTGAGGGAAGAATTTAGAAAGGTTGTTTTGGAGATCATAGTGGAAGAATGAGGTTTGGGATGTATCAGAGAGTGGAAGTAGAGGATATATTGAGAGAGGTATAGGGTGAAATATAGGGTAGTGCATCAGAGAGTAGGAGTAAAGTAATAAATACATAGATACATAAGCACATATTAATATCAAGAAATACATATATCTAGATACATAGATTTAAATTAAATGTTAATATACACAAGAATATGCTGTAGCTTGCAGTATACTGTATAGGTTTTTTAGAGGGGATTCTAGGCAGGAAAAAAGGGGGGGCTTCGGGTCTCCCCTGACAACCGATTATGTACCACGGTCTCCAATCCGTGTGGACACGCCTCAGAAGGGGAGTTGTCCCTATTAAAAAGCGTCAGGTGGCAGAGCGAGATGCAGGGGGCTTTGTCGTCCCAGTCTGCGGCCCCCCAGATTAGAGCAGTCAGAAAAGCAGCCTCAAAAGAAGAACCTTCCCCAATGAGCAAAGACAGGCATCAGAGGTAGACACCTATGGGGGGGCAGCACCGTCCCAGTCAGCCACCCACAGATGACAGAAACCTTACCAGTGTCCATGCGGGCTCAGGTCCCTTGATGGGGGAACCGGCCCCACAGTTGTGGTCTCCTGTGTTGTCCCTGAAGTAGGAGGCCCGATGCCTCCCAGGAGTGAGCAGCAACAGTCCAGTCCCTCAATAGGGCATGTTGTATCACCCACATGGCAGGGCTCCCCACACGAGGGACAGCCCCTCACGAGGCCTCGATGCCCACTTTTCAATTGTATTAGCATGATTTATGCTGCCAATGGGCAGGATTACTCAATTTTGACCAGATCAAGTGCCATTTTGAACCCAATTTGCACCCAATATGCAGTGCAGAAATTGCCTAGGGCAAAAGTACAATATTTGCACACTTTTTGTTTGGTGCAAGAGCTTTTGCACTAGTGATTTTGTGCAAATGTCAGTGCAAAATTGCACTTTATCAGGCCAAATGTCGTGCTTCAGGTGGCTACCTTCTCCAAGGTGCCAACATTTTTAAATTTCAGCAGTTGGATGCTAAAAATGAATGAAGAGGCAAGAATATACTTTTCTGCATCATTTAGTGCTATTTACATATGATTTTACCTCCAATATACTATTATCAAGATTGCTTATATGAATTGTTAATTCTCTGGCCCCACTGTAAAGAAGATGGCTGTGTATTGCAAAAACATCTCCAGTTTTGTTGCATCTCCTTGTTTTTGGATCTCTTCTGTGAGTGAGACTGCGTAATGGACCAGTTAGCGGAGAGAGAACATGAATTTCTAAGGAGTTACAAAAACAGTAGATAATTAAGTCATTTAAGTAACATAGATCACCACTTACAGAATGTCTGCAAGTGGAACACTGTGACTAGCCTCTGGTGTAACAGGAAACATAGGGCCAGATGTAGGAAGCCTAATTCCGGTCGGTAACGGCCGAAATTACCGAATTTCGGCCGTTACCGACCGGACTTAGGCTTTTCAGATGTAGGTAGCCAAATTGTAGGATTTGGTAATTTACCAAATCGGTAACTTAAGGAATCGGTAAATTACCGAATTCTTAACATACCGATTCGGTAAATTACCGAATCCTTAATGTAGTCAAGTGAGTGCTTTTTACATTTAAGGATTCGTTATTTACCACCAACTATTAGTTGGTGGTAAATTCCGAATGCCTTTTAAAAAGCAATTTTGTGCTTTTTATTCAGTGCCATGTGGCAGACATACATGCCCTTAGGGCATGTGTGTGTGCCACATGTGCACCCATGCACTATTCAGGGGTGCAACAGGGTGTCAATGTGACACCCTGCTACCCTTGAAAGGGTTCCCCCTATTACCGATTCGGTATTTACCAATTCGGTATTTACCAAATCGGTAAATACCAAATCGGTAATTCCCATTCATTCCTATGGACCTCCAGGCCCCTAGGAATGAATGGGAATTACTGAATCGGTATTTACCGATTCTTAATGACCGAATCTTAAAATTATCTACATCCCATTTACCTATTCTTACATACCGAATCGGTAAAATTCGGTATTTAGGAATAGGTAAATTGAGATTACCTACATCTGGCCCAAAGTCAGGAGCCGAAGATGAAGACCACTGGAGGACCGGGAGGGAGGACGTCTGGATGGGAAGGTAAGGAGCAAGTTTTGAATAGCAACATGTTAGTAATCAGAAGAACTGGGGGAACCAAACAGAGGAAAAACAACAAAGGTGACAGAATGAATCAAGCTGGGTGCAAGCTAACGTGAATATTTTGGAGTCATAACAACCGCTGTTGCCAGACAAGGGGGCTCAGTGTTAGTCAAGCCTAAATAATATGTTATCACTATTGACTGAGAAGTAGGCCTGAGTGCACTGGTCCTCTAGTGGCTAGAGATGCAACTCTTCTTTGGGACATGTAGTCTTAAGTATAACAAGGTGTAATTTCTATTGTCTTGAGTGCCATCTCTTCCATGTCTTCTGTCTCTTAGCCTCACCATTTCCTGTGTCTTGACACTGGGGGTAGGAGGGCAGGGCAGGACACAACACTGGTGCCTTGAGCATGACACCGTGACGGAGGAGCAACTAACCCAATGCTATTTTGGCCACTAAGGCCATATATATATATATATATATATATATTTTGTTGTTTCCCACTTGTGTTTAGCACTCTTTGGGCTCACCATGGGTGTCTTATATCTGAAGGTACCTACTACATCTTTAAAATTTCTATCTGGGTACCATTTGAGTCCATAGGGACTCAGCAAGCTGTAAATACCCTTTGGTTCTAGCCAAATCTTGTGCACTCTCACAGTTATTTTACTTCCCCATTCATTATATATTGTAGGCCATCTCTTGAGCGTTCCTTAGGGGGAGTCTAAAGATATTAGTTAAAGACCCTCTAGTGAGGGGCCTCCTAGCACCAAAGGAATTACAGTGCCATCCTCCTCATCCTGTGCTCCTTATTTAGAAGAATAGGAGTGACAGGACCAGCAGCTTCCCTCACCCGTACTGAGACAGGAGAACAGACAAGAGAAGGAATAGAAGCCATTACCCCAGCCTGTTTGAACAGATGAGGAGCAGGCCTTATATACGTGCACTTTGGGGCCCTTCTGGTCTCAGTGGTGCGTAGATGCCCCATGTGGGACAGAACCCTCCATCTGCCAAAAAGGATAGAAGCACCAGCAAGTGCAGGAATAAACAAAGCGAAATAAATGAAAAGAAGAATGAGAAATCTTTCATAAAAAAGTCACCCCAAAGGCCCTTCTGCAGCAGGAAAAAAATGCATAATTCATGTTGTCATGCTGCAAAAGGGCAAAGACCCCACAAGAAGTGTTTTGTGTGCGCTGGGGGCTGCCAGGAGGGTAGAAGCCCCCCACGGGTGCGCGAGACCTTGATTTGGCATTTTGGCGCCATCAGTCTCCTGGGGCACCTCAAGAGTGACCCCAGGAGAGCTCTTATCATTCTGAAAGCACTACTGAAGCTGGGGGTTTTGCCCCGAGACTCTAGAGTGCATAGACTGTTGTCTTAGCTCCACATTTGCTACTAGATAACTTGGGTGAAGGTAGAAATGACACTCGTAAACCATGTTTACAGTTTTAGTGTTTATTGTTTCAGGAAAACGATGGTGACTCATGACAGCTCAATGCAGCACATTTCAAGTGGTTGTTCGTGGATGAAATGATTTACATTTGAAGGACGTATGTTCTACTATTGTATTGTATATTAATACTTTTAACAATTGACAGGACTTTTACGTAATTAACACAAGTAATCAGCTCAAGGACAGGTAGAAAGAATGAAGATATAAATATCGGCAGTAATACATTTGAACAAAGGTAAAATTATATTAAGTATTTATTTTTTGAAAATGTAGTAGCAAAACATAGTAAGATGGGGGAATCATATATAGATTACTTTAACTCTATGTTGATAAGACTTCATTTTTTTTCTTCAAGGAAGCAGCGAATGGGGTAACTGCTTTAGCTCCACTGGCACGGACTAAAGTCCAGAACTGGAAAAATACTGGGCCCGATTCACAAAAATAAATGCACACTTTTGTATAAGTTTACGATTTTTTGCTATTCACAAATATGATAAGATGTGGCGCACTTCTGCTCTCTCGTAGTGCGTACACACTTCCGGCTGCCTACCAGCAATGCCGGCACCCTTGCACAACGGGGCAATTTTGCCTGCATTACAAGGATAATTGTTTTTGTGCAGCATGGGATACCTTCCTGCACAAAAGCAGTCTCTCCGACATTTTCCTTTTCTATATGTGCTGCAGATTGCAGCACACACCGAAAGATGAAATAATGAGGAAAAGAAACATTTTCTCCGCATTAGGCCATTCACAGAGTGGAGTAGCAATTTAACGCAATCACAGGTTTACAAACCTTTGTATATCTGGGACCAGGCGGGCAACTAGAGCCAAATTTCGAGGGGTGCTGGAAAATATTTTGGGGGGGCTGATTCTTCCAACCACGGGCAGAGTGGCTGTTAGAAGGGGCGAGCGCACAACAAAAGCCTCATTTACAAGTAAAAGGTATTTTAAAGACCTGTTAAGTACTCAGGTGCGGCTGCAATTTGATGCTCGCCAGCCTGCAAAGCTGTCTCAGCCCGGGCTGACACACACGACGGGGGGGGGGGCTGAAGCCCCGTGAGCCCAATGGGTGTTGCGTGCCTGTCTGGGATTGCGGTAAATCCATGAGTGGATACATGGGCACACCCATGTTCTACTCATGGAACACCTCCCAGAATGAATTGTAGCGCAATGCAAGGCAGCGCAAAAAAGTCCCTTGCGTGGCTTTGTAAATATTTACTCTCATTTTTCGTCATTGATGCGCCAATGGTGCAAAGATGACGGCAAATGTTAGTAAATCTGGACCTTAATTTACAAATATGGACCTTTGCATTTGGCAGTGAAGCACAATAATGTCTTTGGAGATTGTTTTATTGGTAATTTGCTTTTTCATGTTTTCATTTTTTTTCCAACCGAATAATTGAGGGGAGCACTATTGACTCTGCTCTGGAATGCCAGTGTGGGATGCTTTATCCATTTAACCAGCCCTTGGTTGACAAGGCGTTAATCCTTTGGACATTTTTCTTTGATTGTACTTTCAAACCGCTGTGTCTTTCAAAAGATTAAATCCCCCATTCATTGGGTTGGGCTTCCTCTGACACTGACAAAGTTAAATGATTGCTAACTGCTGTGTGAGCTGATTGAGGAGCAGTGTGAGCTGATTATTCATGGGTATCTTATGCTTACTATTTAATTGAAATCCGCAAACTGACTCTAATTACACTTCCTATCTACCTGAAACTGATAGAGAATTGAAAATTCTCCAGGTTGAGCAATGAGCATTGATAAATGATCCGAGATAGAGAGCACATCTGTTATTTCAGTATGCAAGACCACTTATTCACAGTTTCTTTGTCTGTAGGTTTGTTGTTGGTGCACACACATATATTTATCGAAATGTAAGCGTTGTTGCAAACACTGTTCCAAAATTATGGCATTCTGTGACTGCACACAAGAATATAGTATGGCATACTATGGTAATTGCATTTTGTTTCGAGCAAAGTCTGCTTTATGTACCGGTTCAAATCATTCAATAATATGTATGGTCTCCATTCATAAGCAATTGTCTTATTTATTTTTAGTTATATAAATGACTCCAGAGCAGAGTGAAGTATGAGATACTTTAGGTGTCACAAGATTTTGGGGGAGGGGGCATTTAGTGATTGATGGATACCCTGCCTGTCAAAATCGCAGTCCCCCACCACACTAAGATGTAGGGAAGTCACAGGGTTTATGATTGCAGAGCCTAAACTGGTTCTGATGACTGACACCTCTGACTTTATGGTTCATCTGCCACAGTTGTAAGCTCACAGTGAGAGCCACTAAGCCCTGTTCAAGTCAGGTGACCATCACTAGATTTCCCTGTCTGAGGACATCAGTTAATGGTCACAATTTGCATATGTTATGGGATTGCCCTCAGTTGGGTACCTGTTGGGAGGATATAGTTACATTATTAAGTGATATTACGGAACAACAGATTCATCCAGACAAAGGAACCTGTCTTTTGCATTGGTTCCCCCACACTTGCAAGACAAAATTAACGAGCACATTTCTGGACTTGGTACTGGTGTTGGCCAAAAGAGAAAGTACGTCCCATTGGAAGAACCTGGGGGGACCCAGTTTTACCAGATGGAGGGCTGCTTTGCCTACATGGGCGGGGAGTGAGAGTGTGGTTCGCCTGCAGCAGGCTCAAAGGTCCCACAATGTTAAAGCACTAGAAACTTCGCGGGCATGGGAGGCCCTGGTCGCGGAGCTGGGGACACCTGGGGTGGACTCTGGTTTGGAATTGAGTGCACCCACTGGGGATGGAGACTTGTAGTGTAACTACCCTCTGGTAATGATGGGGAGGCACACGGAATGGATTTCTCCCGCACTTCTAATATAGTCATAGTATCCCATATTGCTGTGTATCTGGTACCAGGCCTATGTTCAATTCTTGTAACTTATGGATCTACTACAATGTGTTGGTTTAATTGACACGCCGGTGAGACGGGGTGGGAGGGTTGAGGGAGGGCAGTACAAGCTTACCTGTTACTGATAAGACCTTATGATGCAACGTACAGTGCTGGCACGAATATCCTGGTGATAATGTGGAATGCTTCACAGACTGAGTAAGTTGTTAACAATTGGTTTTCTTTAATTCTTTGCTGCTTACTTGATTGCTCCGCTTGGAATGTACCGCTGTATGGCATATATTGTTGCACGCGCCATGGTCTGGCCGTGCCCATTTGTAACCTGGACTGGTCATCTTGTACGCTAGTTGTGTATGGAAAACAATAAAAAAATATATTTTTTAAATTAGTTAATGGTCACAACAGGGAGGGAGAACATTTCCTGGATGTTGGGTCCAATGATTTTCTTTTTCTGGAAACAAACTTTCATGGAGCTTCTTATTGAAACCTCTTTTTAGGTTCCAGGGAAAAACATCACTCTTGGTTGGTAACTTTGTCTGCCTTCATTTTAACAATCATAGCAGCTGCAATAAAGGTATTGTATATCCCTGCCAAGCAGGCAGAACTCTCTAAATAAGAAGGATGGAGCTTTGCCAGGGAAGCAGAGGACATAACCTCGGCAGACTAAGTGGCCCAGCAGGCCACAGTCAGGGTATAAATAACCCTATTTGTTTTTAAACATATGTGAATATCTTCCCCTCTGGAAAATTACTTGACTTATTTGCAACTAGAAGGATAAGGATAGCAAGAAATTTAACAACCTTGTGTTCTGCATTTCTCAGGAGACTTTGGACAGAGATACTCTGCAGTATTAGTATCTATTAGTAGTGGAGTGTAGGCAAAGGTCTTTTCCAGAAATAGGAGCTGTGAGGTAGGTCTTCACTTCACTGCAGAGTAGCATGCAGCAGAGGTGTTACAGACACTGACCAAAAGTATATGCCCCAGATGCAGAAACCAGTTTTAAACCAAGTTGGAAAGTTTACTTTGGGATGTCATCTCAAAAATGCAAGTCCAAAATCTTAAGCAGAGCAAGGTTTCTCTAAAGAGGGCTCCACAAGGCTGAAAAGGTTTCGGACAAGGTTCTGGTGAATCTGTTGGTTTTTAGTGGGAAAGCACTGAGTGGGAGAAATGTTTGAAGGCCATTCACTGGCTAGACACTTTTGGTGACTTTTCCTGGTTAAGATGACTTCTTTTGCACTTGGTCCACTTTTTGGAGCTTAGATTCCTCCAGCACAGCAGGACTGTAGGATGTAGCCAAAGATGGCTCCACAAGGCCGGATACCTTCTCTGTGAGGTTTTCCTGAAGCAGATTTGCTAATCTAGAGAAGCTTCGAGCAGAAGAAACTTAATCTCTAACCCTGCAGCAACATACTCCAATTCGATTGGCATGGCTGATTTTGACTGGAGCCCCGGAGGTCTTTGGAGCCAGAAAGTCAAGGTTTTCAGCGAGGGTAGGTGAACTCCAGCCGGACACAGCCAAGGATTGCAGGACCTAAGGAACCGCACTTTGGAGTCAGGACTCACTCCAGCAGAGGGTTACTGAGAGTCCAATGCAGGTGCAGGTGGAACTGGTCAACAATCATTAGTGGGGTAAGGTCTCTTCGAAGAGTTTTCAACAAGGCTGAAAAGTAATTGGACAAGGTCCCGGTGAAGCAGTTGTTTTTTAGTGGGAAATAACTGAGTTGGAGAAATTTGAATTTCATGCTCAAGGAAGGTCCCTCACTGGCTGGACATTTTTGGTGACTTTGCCTGGTCAAGATTTCTTCTGTCACTCTTAGTCTACTTTTTGGAGCTGTATTCGTCCATTGAAGCAGGACTGCATTATGTAGCCCACAAGGCCAGATGCTTTCTACACAAGGTTTTTCTGAAGCATATTTGCTACTTCTTAACTTTCTCAGATCCAGTAGTATTCCTAGTAGGGTACAGGGGATGCCAAATGTATGCCTGGCACCAGTTTGTGGGTGGGAGTGACTCCTGGCACCCCCTAAGTTCCCAAGGGGTTACCTTACCTACATTTGCAGCATTTTCTGTGTGCACTACCGCAAACAATTCCACAGTGCTCCTCTCTGCATACATCCAAAATGGTGAAAACCTTCTCCCGTTGCGCAGAGACTGTGTCCTCAACCCAGAGACGTGGCCAAGGAAATGAGCGACCTCTCCTCTTTGGTAACTTCAAACCAGCTTTGGGGGCAGCTACCTCCTCACTGGAATTGGAACCTAGCTGACTGAGGGAACAAAGTGAAGGGCATGTCCAGGAGTCATCTGACATTTGCCTGCTATGAGGAGATCCCTTTGAAGATAATTAGGTTCTTGTGCTCTGTCATAAATGGCCATCCTGCTAGAGGAACACAACAAGATGAAGGACAGAATGCTGAACATTGTCAAACACTTGCCCCCAGTCACAGATCTGAGTTAAATCCATTCGTTTTTTGGCTCACCATGCCATCACAGTTTGGGTACAGCCCTATGCAAATCAGCCTTGACCCTGCTCCCCATGGAAACAGTCCAGCCTGTGATGTCAAGCCAGATCCTCCCTGGATACCATTAACAATCATCCTGGGACTAGTTGCGGGGTGATAATCACTCAAGGTAACTGCTACTAAGGAAAAGGAGAAGCTGGCCAATGCAGTTGCTAGAAGAAGTAGTGAGTGAAATGTAACCCACAAAAAAGGTTGGAAACAAAACACTGTGGTGGTCGGTGAATTTCTCCTTTTGGTAAAAGTGACCTCACACACCGATGCGGGTGTCATGCTTCATCAGCGGGTGTTGCTCCTCGTGGGGTGGCGCTGTATTCCCCCACAGGCCCCACGAGTGGGCTATTTGTTGGAGTTCTTTTTGGAGTAATGTCGCAGATGTGAGTGCGGGTATGTGGGGGGTGGTTTGGTGAGTGAATTAAAATTACCCCACCGGTACCCTAAAAACCTTTATTCAGGGTCCGAGTGGTAAGGTTAAGGTGGATGACATGGAAGGCCTCAGAGAAATGATATCCGAGGGGTGAATAATTTCCTTCTGTTCTCTTGTCAGAGAGTGAAAGTGATAGTGATAGTGAAAATATTAGGTTGACATGTTTTTCGCTTTACAGGGGTCCCTAGTGGATTCCGTGGTGCTTCATCAGGCCCGTGTTCAAAGTGAAAGGCGACACTCAGTATTCCTAGTGTACCTATATTCAGGTTAATTGGCGTCAGTGCGCCCAACCGAATGTCCACTAGGCGTTCCTAGATCCTGTAGTGAAGACAGGGCCCTGCTGGCACACATTGCTATGTTAGCATAGGCTTAGTAGAAGTTAAACGCCATTTTGCCACTTTGCAGCTTTTGCACACAACACTACATGTAACTGTTGTTGTAAGTTAAACTGCTTGATTTTCCTCACATGAGAACAGTATGTTTTGCACATCCCTAGACTTACATCGCGACCTTAGTCTGTACACTGCGTGCAGAAGTCTTCAAGGTCACCATAACAATATATGCTGTTATTCAGGTTGATCTACCCATGCTCTAGATACAACACGAACACAGCTACAGCCAACTGAAATTCCAGTGCCTTTAATATTGCACTGCATGCATCATTTGGGCACTTGAAGAAAAACCTTTTCCAGTGACAGAGAGCTTTGCTGATGCTGTGATGTGATTCACTTCTGCTGATCTTGGAGGTATGGGGATCCCCATTCAAGCCTAATAGACCTTCTATTATTATAAAATCTAGTTCCTAGCAGGGGAGGGTGGTTCACAGGGCGCTATGTGCCAGATGTAAGACACCAAATACCGGTCGGTAACAGCCGATTTTGGCCGTTACCGACCGGTATTTGGTGTTTGTCATGTAGGGGGCCTTATATTTACAGAATCAGTATATTTACTGATTCGGTAAATTTACAGATTCTGTAAAATTCCGAATCGGTAAATTTACCGAATCGGTAAATACAGATGTAGGTGGCACTTTAAACAGTGCCACAGGCCCTTACCGATTCGCTATTTACCACCAAATACTATTTGGTGGTAAATAACGAATACCTGTGTACATGCACATCTGTAGGTGGCACTTTAAACAGTGCCACAGGCCCTTACCGATTCGTTATTTACCACCAAATACTATTTGGTGGTAAATAACGAATACATCTGTGCATGTACACCTGTGCCATGTGGCACACATACATGCCCTAAGGGCATGTATATGTGTCACATGGCACACCAGCTAGAAACAGGGGTGCAACAGGGTGTCAAAGTGACACCCTGTCCCCCTTGGCAATTCGGTAATTTTACCGATTCACTAATTATCGAATCGGTATTTGCCATTGAATCCTATGGGCTTCAAGGCCCATAGGAATCAATGACAAATACCGATTCGGTAATTACCGAATCGGTAAATACCGAATCCTACCGATGTTGGTATTTTTTACCGAATAATTACCTACATTAGATATACAGATTCATGAATACCGAATCGGTAAAATTCGGTATTTATGAATCGGTAATTCTAATTTACCTACATCTAGCCCTATATGACCTGTTTCTGCTATCATTATAACATGATTTCTCCCTTGTGTTTATGGAATTGTAACAATGCTGATTGTTTTATTTCTAATCATATGCCTGCTTATGTTAGCAAAAATACTGCATCTTAGAGCATGTCATTAAAATAAAATGTTAAACTTTTCCGTGTCTCTAATTACTCATGGTGTGGACTGGTATGTTAATAAAAACAAAAGAGTGTTCTTGATTCCCACCATTCCTGAGAGTACCCAAAGTCGCATGTTCTGGGTTGTCTAATCATTGGTAGCTTTGCTGTAGGACGGAGAGCTAATGAGACACTGATGCTAGTCGGATAAGGGTTCTGGGTACTGAGGTGAGTTTTTTGGTACACCACAATTCACTGAGGTCCCCGTTTCCTGTGCATACTTCTGTGCATGAGCAGAATCTCTGCAACAATCTAACCTAGAGAGAGAGAGAAGACATAAAGGGCAAAACTGTAATAGGGAGATAATAATCATATACTTATGATCGAGTATTGCATACTACTAAAACATTCCTTGTTAGTCATGATTAGGGCAAGGGGGCGTGCTGTAACATTCACTCCCCTGTTGCCAGAAAGGGTTGGTGCAGTGCTCATTCACACCGCTATTTCAATGGAGGGGAGCGACCCTTTACCCTGTCCCCAGGCAGGTCACCCCCCATGCCCCGCAGCTCCACCTGACTGAGCCCGTCTCCACTGCCCAGCTGCCGCTGCCACCTGCATTCGAGACTTGCCTGTAGGCCATAGGTTTGCACTGTATTTCTGTTTACCGTATCTCTTAGCTCGTCCACTGTATTTAGTTTCTTGTATTTAGCATTCTGTTTCACTGTGCTGTAAGCGTTTTTCCCTTTCCCCTCGCTTTTCCTGTGCCCCTGCCTTCTGTGTCCATTTGCCGTCCCCTTTTCCCCGCTCTCTTGCCGCTGCGTCCCCTGTGGCCCCGCCCCCGCTCCCATTCACCCGGCCCCCCCTCCCAGCTTTCCCTCTGTCCACCTCCCCTTCTTATGGCGGCTACTGCGTGGCCGCGCGGCTGGCGCGCCAAAGGCGTGCCAAAGGCAAGCCCGTCTGCGCCCGTCCACGCCTGGACCGCGCCCAACACCAGAACACCTGGACCCCGGAGACGCCACGACGCCCGACTGCACTACGACACAAGCACCCTTCACGGACTCAACCCCGGCCAAGAACACACCTGCTACCGAGCAACCCCGAAGACGGCTGGAATGCCAGAAACCGGTCCTCGGAAGCTTGTTTCCAGTCCAGGGAAGACATGGCTTGGCAGTTCGGGCTGGACTGTTCCCATGAGGCACAGGGTCCGACTGATTTGCATATAGCCATGTCTGAACTGGGGTGGCAGAGTGGGCTAAAGAACGCTGATGGATGAAACCCAAATCTTTTGACTGGGTGTGAGTGTTTGATTGATTCAGATGCTCCGTCCATCACCACCCCCTTTTGTACTGCTTTTGGCCGCCATAAGTGTGGCAGGGTATGCTCAGACGTGAGTCCCTTGCTCACTTTGCCACTGGATTCAAGCAAGCCGGCCTGAAGACGGCTGGAATGCCAGAAACCGGTCCTCATAAGCTTGTTACCGGTCCAGGGAAGACATGGCTTGGCAGTTCGGGCTGGACTGTTCCCATGAGGCACAGGGTAAGACTGATTTGCATATAGCCATGTCTGAACTGGGGTGGCAGAGTGGGCTAAAGAACGGTGATGGATTAAACCCAGATCTTTTGACTGGGTGTGAGTGTTTGATTGATTCAGATGCTACGTCCATCACCACCCCCTTTTGTACCGCTTTTGGCCGCCATACGTGTGGCAGGGTATGCTCAGACGTGAGTCCCTTGCTCACTTTGCCACTGGATTCAAGCAAGCCAGGCTGAAGACGGCTGGAATGCCAGAAACCGGTCCTCGGAAGCTTGTTTCCGGTCCAGGGAAGACATGGCTTGGCAGTTCGGGCTGGACTGTTCCCATGAGGCACAGGGTCAGACTGATTTGCATATAGCCATGTCTGAACTGGGGTGGCAGAGTGGGCTAAAGAACGGTGATGGATTAAACCCAGATCTTTTGACTGGGTGTGAGTGTTTGATTGATTCAGATGCTCCGTCCATCACCACCCCCTTTTGTACCGCTTTTGGCCGGCATTAGTGTGGCAGGGTATGCTCAGACGTGAGTACTTTGCTCACTTTGCCACTGGATTCAAGCAAGCCGGGCTGAAGATGGCTGGAATGCCAGAAACCGGTCCTCGGAAGCTTGTTTCCGGTCCAGGGAAGACATGGCTTGGCAGTTCGGGCTGGACTGTTCCCATGAGGCACCCGGTCAGACTGATGTGCATATAACCATGTCTGAACTGGGGTGGCATAGTGGGCTAAAGAACGGTGATGGATTAAACCCAGATCTTTTGACTGGGTGTGAGTGTTTGATTGATTCAGATGCTCCGTCCATCACCACCCCCTTTTGTACCGCTTTTGGTCGCCATAAGTGTGGCAGGGTATGCTCAGACGTGAGTCCCTTGCTCACTTTGCCACTGGATTCAAGCAAGCCGGGCTGAAGACGGCTGGAATGCCAGAAACCGGTCCTCGGAAGCTTGTTTCCGGTCCAGGGAAGACATGGCTTGGCAGTTCGGGCTGGACTGTTCCCATGAGGCACAGGGTCAGACTGATTTGCATATAGCCATGTCTGAACTGGGGTGGCAGAGTGGGCTAAAGAACGGTGATGGATTAAACCCAGAACTTTTTACTGGGTGTGAGAGTTTGATTGATTCGGATGCTCCGTCCATCACCACCCCCTTTTGTACCACCGGGCAACCCCGAAGCACACCCATGTACCCTTCACCTGCCGGAACTGCAACTTTACCAGCATCCAGGCAGCCACACTGCCCACCAAGGAACCCAATTACCTCAGATGCATCCTCCTCAACACCCGCTCCGTCCACAAACACGCCATCGAGCTCTGGGACCTCTTCGATTGTACCTCCCCTGACGTCACCTTCCTGACAGAGACCTGGCTGAACCCTGCCTCCACACCCAACATAGCCATTGCCATTCCGGAAGGATACAAGATCACGTGCAGGGACCGCAGCAACGGAACTGGAGGAGGAATCGCCATCGTCCACAGGAACACCCTCAGAGTATCGACCAACACCAACGACACCCTCAGCACCAGCGAACACATGCACTTCCAGATCCACACCGATCCCAACACCACCCTCAGAGGAACCCTCATCTACAGACCCCCTCAGACCCTGACCACAGTTCAGCTACTCCATCGCCGACGTCATCAGCACCCACGCCCTCGCCTCCACAGACTACATCCTCCTCGAGGACCTGAACTTCCACCTTGAGAACAGCAACAACGCCAACTCCACCACCCTGATCACCAACCTCGCCAACCTCGGACTCAGACAACTTGTGACAACACCCACCCACGCAGCCGGTCACACGCTAGACCCCATCTTCTCCGCAAGCCCCCACATCTCCTTCAACCACACCACCGAACTCCACTGGACCGACCACCGCTGCGTCCACTTTACCTTCAGGAAGCCCAGCGCACATTTCCGCACCCAACAGATGCTTCGTCGCTGCTAGGGAAAAGTCACCGAAGAGCAGCTAGCTACCGCCCTCGCCCAGAGCCCACCAGCCGACCCCACCAAACCCGACACCGCCGCCCTCAACCTCCCACAGTAGATCAACGACTGCGCCAACACCCTCGCCCCGCGCAGGACACCATCCAACAGCCACAACAGCAAGAAAGCCACCTGGTTCACTGAAGAACTCCAGGCCTCCAAGCACACTTGCCGGAAACTAGAGTACTGGCTCTGCGAACGATCAGCAGACAACTACACGGCCTTCAAAAACACCACCTGCAGACACCATCAACTCATCAGATCCACCAAGAGGACTGCATTCAAGGACCGCCTGGATAACAATGCACACAACAGCAAAGAGCTCTTCAGCATCGTGAAGGAACTCTCCAACCCCAGCTCGAACAACAACGACATCCCCCCTTCGCAGGACCTGTGCAACTCACTGGCCACCTACTTCCACCGCAAGAACGCAGACATCCACAGACATCCACGACCGCTTCAACGCCACGACCGCTCCGCCACCCACTGAGCCCTCTACCGCCACAACCACCTGCCGCCTGATCGCATGGTCCAACGTCAACGACGATGACACCATCAAAATCATGAACTCCGTCCACTCTGGATCCCCGTCTGACCTATGCCCACAGCACATCTCAACAAAGCCAGCACAATCATCACACCCCATCTCCGGAAAGTCATCAACACCTCCTTCGAGACAGCAACCTTCCCAGAGAGCTGGAAGCACGCCGAGATCAACGCCTTACTCAAAAAACCCAAGGCGGACCCCAAGGACCTCAAGAACTTCCGTCCAATCTCCCTGCTCCCATTCCCGGCGAAGGTCACCGAGAAAATCATCAACAAGCAACTGACCCGCTACCTCGAGGACAACAACATCCTGAACCCATCCCAGTCCGGTTTCTGCAGCAACCACAGCACCAAACCTGCCCTCATCGCCGCCACCGACAACATCAGGACCCTGCTCAACAACGGAGAAACAGCAGCCCTAATACTCCTGAACCTGTCAGCCGCCTTCAAGGCGGTCTGCCACCAGACACTACGAACACACCTACACAACGCCGGGGTCCAAGAGATGGCCCTGGACTGGACCACATCCTTCCTCTCTGGCAGAACGCAGAGCGTCCGCCTCCCCCCTTCAGCTCCACCGCCACCGAGATCATCTGTGGCGTACCCCAGAGCTCCTCCCTCAGCCCAACGCTGTTCAACATATACATGGCTCCCCTCGCCCATCAGCTTACCTCAATATCATCTCCTACTCCGACGACACCCAGCTGATCATCTCCCTCACCAAAGACCCTCACACGGCCAAAACCAACCTCCGTGAAGGAATGAAGGCCGTCGCCGAATGGATGAGGAAAAGCCGACTGAAGCTGAACTCGAACAAGGCAGAGGTCCTCATCCTCTGCTCCACCCCTTCAGTCTGGGACAACTCCTGGTGGCCGATATCACTGGGAACAGCAAAGACACCCACTGACCACACACGCAACCTGGGGGTCATCCTCGACTCAACCCTCCCCATGACCAAACAGATCAACGCCGTCTCCTCATCCTGCTTCAACACCCTACGGATGCTCCGCAGGATCTTCAAGTGGATCCCCACCGAAACGAGAAGAACAGTAACCCAGGCCCTCGTCTCCAGTAGGCAGGACTACGGAAATGCCCTCTACGCAGGCACATCAAACAAGCTCCTGAACCGGCTGCAACGCATCCAGAACGCCTCGGCACAACTGATCCTCGACATCCCCCGTGGCAGCCACATCACACCCCACCTGAAAGACCTACACTGGCTCCCCATCAACAAGAGGATAACCTTCAAGCTCCTCATCCACACACACAAGGCCCTCCACAACGCCGGCCCAGCGTACCACAACAAACGACTCCGCTTCTACGCCCCTACCCGCAAGCTCTGCTCCGCCGGCCTCACCCTCGCCACAGTGCAGCGCATCCGAAGAACAACTTGAGAATGAGCACAGACAGCTCATAGTCAAAATGTTACCTTGGTCGATGAGAATGTCAGCTTCGAAAATACTCACTCAGCCTCTCCCAGAGTACAGCCTAATACCTACCCAATTGGGAGCACGGGTACTGGACCTGTTTTTCTAATTTTAGCTCCCTGTCCCTCCTCTTTGTAATTAGCTGGTTGTGAGGTATTACCCCATATCAGCCAAGCTAGCTTGAATCTAGTGGCACATTGAGCATTGGACTCACATCTAGGCCTACGCTTCTCACTTAGGGCTACTATAGCAACACAAAACGATGAGAAACGGCATGCTGAACATTGTCAAACACTCACTCCCAGTTACAAATGTGCATTACATCTTTTTTTCTTTGCTCAACGAGCCACCTCAGTCTTGACCCTGCTTCCCACGGGAACGGTCGAACCCAAACTGCCAAGCCAAGTCCTTCCTGGATCGGAAACAAGCATCCTGACACCAGTTTCAAGGTATCAACCCTCAGCAGTCAGGCTAGCTTGAATACAGTGGCACAGTAAGCACGGGACCCAAGTCTGGGCAAACACTTCCAACTTAAGGAAATAACAGCAACACAAAAGATGATGAACGGAATGCTGAACATTGTCAATCACTCACTCCTAGTTACAGATCTGGATTAATTCCATCGTTTTTTTGCTAACCGTGCCACCCCAGTTTAGACACAGCCATAATGAAATCAGTCTTGTCTCTGCTCCCCATGGGAACAGTCCAGCCCGAACTGCCAAGCCAGGTACTTCCTGCACTGGAAACAAGCATCCTAGGACCTGTTAAGGGGTATCATCTCTCATCACCTAGGCTAGCTTGAATCCAGTGGCACAGTGAGCACGGGACTCAAGTCTGGGCTAACCCTTCCTACTTCAGGCAAATATAGAAAAACAAAAAGATGATGGATGGAATGCTGAACATTGTCAAACACTCACTCCATTTAACAGATTTGGGTTAAATCCATCATTTGTTTGCTCACCACGTCACCCCAGTTTGAACACAGCTATATGCAAATCAGTCTTGACCCTGCTCCCCATGGGAAGGAGTCCAATACAAACTAGGTCCTCCCTGGGCTGGTAATAAGCATCCTGTGACCGGTTTTGGGGTATTACCCTGATATCAGGCAGGCTATATAAAAAAACAAAAAGATGATGGACGGAATGATCAACATTGTCAAACACTCACCCCCAGCCACAGATCTGGGTTAAATCCATAGTTTTTTGCTCACCAAGCAATCCCAGTTTGGACCCAGCCATAAGCAAAACCGTCTTGATCCTGCTCCGCATGGGAACAGTCCACCCCAAACTGCCAAGCCAGGTCTCCCCTGGACCGGTAACAAGCATCCTGTGACCAGTTTTGGGTTTCTCCCCTCATCAGCCACACTAGTTTGAATCCAGTGGCACAGTGAGCATGGGATTTCCCTTCCCACTTAGGGCAAATTTAACATCACAAAAAGATAATGGACAGAATGCGGAACATTGTCAAACACTTGCCCTCAGTCACAGATCTGGGTCAAATCTATTGTGTTTTTGCTCACCACGCAACCCCAATTTGGACCCAGCCATATGCAAATCAGTCTTGTCCCTGCTCCTCTTGGGAACAGTCCAGCCAGAACTACCAAGCCAGATCCTCCCTGGAGTGGAAATAAGCATCCTGGGATCGGTTTCGGGGTATCACCCCTCATCAGCCAAGCAATCATGAATCCAGTGGCACAGAATACACCGCCCCATAATCTAGCCATTGTTTCTGCTCTGAGAGTAGTTTTTACACCTCATCGAGGGCTT
Organism: Lissotriton helveticus; assembly: GCF_964261635.1. Taxonomy (NCBI): domain Eukaryota; kingdom Metazoa; phylum Chordata; class Amphibia; order Caudata; family Salamandridae; genus Lissotriton; species Lissotriton helveticus. The sequence goes on from NC_136069.1 coordinate 713,374,480, forward strand.
AGCACTCGGAGGGCTAAAGTGGGAGACTAATGTAAATTAGCCTCCAGAGGATCCAGGCAGGGAAAAGATAACTTTAGAATAGTACCTTTTCCTTAATATTTATTAAAAATCCAACTTTGCCAGTGCATTGTTTTTTTTACAAAGAGTCCAATAATGTTATTTCTAGGTCACTCCTAGCTGAATATATTTTATTGCATGTAATAGTGCATGCCAGTGATTCTCTAAGGAACAGCTAGCCTTGTATAATGAAAATAGATTTTATGGGCTAGTCACTCTAGAGACATGATTAACATTACATTTCTTCATGTCCTACTTTTTAATGCAATGTATCATGCCTTCTGGGCTAAAAGACCTACTTAGAGGTGACTTCTAAATATTTAAAAGGAAAGTTTAGTCCTGTCAAAAGGGTTTCTTTCGACAGGTCAAATTACAGGTTTTAACCTGCTCTAGTCAGGCTTTAATGGTAGGTCTGAAATCATGCTTATACTGCCACTGTAATAAATTGCAGTATAGAGACTGCAGTCCATTAGTAGCATTTGACTTAAAGGCCCTGTGTACACTTTGTACCATACACTAGGGAAGTATTGGTAAATGAATTAAGTAAATTTAGAGTTATTCCAATTCAACCATATTTAAAGATGGCACAGACATTCTACTAGTGGTTAGCAGGGGTACTAGTGGTTAGCAGGGGTAAAGTGCACAGAGTTCGGCAGTCAACTAAAACAGATATGGTAAAAATCTTGGAATAAACCACACACTTGATGGTCATTTCCTCCAGTGGAAATGGTATGTGTATGCCAGTGGAGAGGTCATCTTATGCAAAAGTCATGTCTTACATCACAGGACCGTATCCACAGGTGACCTAGAACATTGATGTGATACATGCATATGAAAACATGCTTTCATGAGTATATCTCACAAGAATGTGTAATGGAAAATAGAGTAAGATAAAATGTTCCTGTAAATAAAAAGAGAAATGAGACTTCAACCCAGAAAGGAAGATAGCATGTTGGACAGGGCATAGTGGGTCACTGGTTGGATGTTATAAAAAGGCTTCTGAATCAAGGATCATGTAATATGCTGTAGTTTAATTTTATTTTATTCCTTGCCTTAGTTAATCAAAACCATACATGAGAATTAAACACTTTAAAAAAGGCAGTAATAAAAAGAATTATAATGAATACAGCTAATAAACTGATTACGTTATGTCAAACAGAGCATAATAAAACATTAATAGAATGCAGCAGTTACCAAAAAATCGAAAATGCTGTGAGATGGTATACCTGCAGAATGAAAGTGCATAATGGATTCTACACAGGATAAGGGTTGCTGTGGGCAAACGCGGTCCTAGTGTGTGACTTTGAAGGAGCTGAGAAGTAGGTATTGTTCCCGCGGCTAAATTCGCACCCTTTTGAGTGTTTGATATAGTTTTGCATCAGAAGCCACCCTCAAGTGCTTTTCTGCAATACCCATGAATTTCACAGATCCTGCCGTAAACTCGAGATTTGTCACTTGATGACATGCCATTACTGCTTGCCTGCAAGAAAGGAGACTGTTACATCCTGCATTACATTCCTTACCTTGATTTTCCTTCCCCTTTAATGGCATGAGACCTGGTTCATTGTGTTCTAGTTCTCAGAACTTTCCTAGTGATGCATTCTGCATCTTTGAGTCAGTTGTACCTGGACTCTGAAGCTGATTACATGATGCTGTGCTATTGAATAAAGCTTTTGGATTTTAACCTGTTTCCTGGATTTCTACAAAATTTGGCGACGAGGACTCCAGCCATCTATAGCACAGGAGCGGAGTGAACCCTATTTTATTTCAATTGAACCATTTTTCTGGCTTTCCTGGATGTTTCGCCTTTTGGTCCTCTAAAAAAAAAATTTCAATTCTTATTTGTGACTTTTTGGATATTTCCCCTTGCCTCTCTTACTATTTGGAAGATTTGCGGCTTAATTTTGTGTAAATTTCAAAATATTTGGACCTGTGCATCTTTCAATTTTTCACAACGCACGGTTGCTGAAGATTCCAACTCTCTGCTGAGCGGACACCGAGCTGTAGAACTCGCTATTGGAAGCTAAGCCTGCATTCCTGAACGCGGTGCGAAGAAGCGAAGATTCCAGCCTCCTGCCTGCATTCCTGAACGCGGTGCGAGGAACGGAGCATTCAGACGTCAACGCTTCTTGTGTCCTTTTGGTGTCGCTTAGCAACGTCGGCTCATATCGTGACCATCGTCATCCTACACGCAGCGCATGTTACGTCCCATTGACGCTGCGTGCAACGCGCAACGTGCCACCATTTTGTTTGGTTTTATAAACTTTCAGTCACCTAGCAACGCACTATTTACACGGAGACACCGTGTTATTGCCGCTAACTTCACAGCGCCGTGTCATTGCTTCTAACGTGACAGCGCTTTCTTCTGACGCTTGAATTCCAGCGTTTTCATTTCTTATGAAACTAATTACATCATTTCTACTTCGTTTTGAACTGTGTGTCACCTTAATTCACGAAGGTATTCACATGGAGGAACTTCCTTTTCTACTAATACAGTGACTCTTTTATTCTATTTTACATAACATATTACAATGTGTGTGCCATTAGATGTATAGTGTGTTTTCCATATAGTTTCATTCAAAGACATTCATTATAGAGTACTTTTCAAGAAGTTTCATTTTATATATATCAATATTACTGTCATTAGTGTCATTTAAAATGCAATTTGACCCTCCTGCAAAATTTCTACAGGTTAAGGGTGATCCTCCCTTGCCTTGGGCAAGATGGAAGGAAGAATTTTTCAATTATATGAAGGCTATTGATGGAGAGAGAATGGGAGCAGAGAGAAAAAAAGTATTTTATTACAATGTTTAGGCTCAGAAGGGCAAGAAATTTTTAGAACCTTGCCTCTGATTGTGCTACCTTCTGGAAGTGGTGATAATCTTAATGTTTACTCTGAAGCACTTGCGAGACTCGAGAAAAGATTTAAACCTACTGCTAATATTGCCCTTAATCGTTTCAAATTTTATACCAGGGCACAGAAACAGGATGAATCATTTGATGATTTTCTTACTTCTTTGAGAGCGCTAACTTTACGCTGAAATTTTGGTATAATGGCTGATGAGATGATACGTGACCAAATTATTGTTCATGTTAAGAATAAGAAGGTCCAAGATAAATTATGGTGCTTAGGTGATCCCAGCTTGGAAGAAAGTATTGCTATTGCTAAGTCGACAGAGATGTCTGAAAAGTGGATGGATATTGTAGATAAACAAAGTGCCAATAGCAACAAAACTAATGTTGAGGAAGAAGTGTGCTTAGTTAAGCCCAGGAATGAAGGAAATAATGTTACTACCACATATACTGGTACTAAAAATTGGTCAACTAGTAATTACAAGAAACCCGATATTAACGGCAGTTCATTTTCCTGTTTTAGATGTGGCAATAGGTCACATATCGCTTCTTTTCCAGGATGTCCTGCCATTAATAGAACTTGCAGTATATGTGGCAAAATGGGACACTTTGGTAATGTCTGCAGAGAAAAACGTTTTGATACAAAAGGACGAACAGTACAATCACGTTCTGTTTCTTATTATCCCACTCCTGTCAAAGTGTCTTCAGTTAACAATTCTGATACCACATCACAAGAAGTTACAAAAGGTTATGTTGTGTCCATCTTACAAAGTGGTACTATTGTTTTGACTAGTAAGAAGTCACCTAAATGCATCTTTAACATTTTAGGAATTGATGTTGAATTGATGGTAGACTCTGGGTCCCCATGGACCATTATCACCAAACAATACTTCGATGAGAAGTTACATGAGGTGTGCGATTTTTCTAAATTACAACCATCTGATATTTTAGCTGAGAGTTTTAATGGAGGCAATATTTCTATTGAAGGATTTTTAAATGTGCCTTTAACTTTCAGAGGTAGATTTGCCTATATCAAATTGTACATAGCTTTCAAGGGAGTAAATGTTCTTGGATGGCAAGATCAATGGGAAATCGGTATCAAATTGAATCCACGAGCTAAGGATCCCATTGAGCTTTGTAGTGATCAGGAGATGGTTAATAGTATTAGTGAAGGAGTAGAGGATGTTACCTCTTTTTGGAAAGAAAAATGTAACAAAGTTTTTTGCGATCAACTAGGAAAATTGAAAGGCTTTGCACACAAAATTGTTTTAAAGGAGGGTGCCATTCCGGTGAAGCAGAAATTGAGAGGTGTACCTCTCAATGTTAGATCTGAATTAAACGATATGCTAGATGATCTGTTGAAAGATAATATCATTGAACCAATAGAGTCATCTGAATGGGTTTCACCCATAGTTCTCGTACGAAAACCTGATCAAAAGTTGAGAGTCTGTATTGATTTGAGGGCTCTCAATTCAAACATTATTATAGATTGTCATCCGCTTCCCAATATAAATGAATTGGTTTCACTTTTTGATGGTGCGCAGATTTTTTCCACCCTGGACCTTAGGTCAGCGTACCATCAAATAGAGTTGACAGAAGAATCTAAAAAATGTACTGCCTTTATTACACCCATGGGTCTCTTCCAGTACAGAAGAATGCCATTTGGGTTGGCTTCTGCCGCTTCTGTCTTCCAGCGTGTGATGTTTCAAATTTTTAGAGACCTTGATTCGTATGTTAAGTGCTTTCAGGATGATATTCTGATTTTTTCTAAAAATAGTGCTGAACATTCTGTCCATCTTAATGAAGTGTGTTCCAGATTGCAAAACTATGGTCTCACTCTTAAGGCACATAAATGCAATTTGTTTAGAAAGTCAGTGGAGTATTTGGGGCATACTCTTTCAGGGGAAGGTTTGATTCCAAAGAAATCGAATGTGGAAGCTATTCTTAATGCCCCAGCTCCTAGTACTAAAGAACAGCTCCTGTCCTTTTCGGGCATGTGTGAGTACTACAGCAAATTTGTTGCTAATTTTGCTACTAAAATGGAGCCTTTGAGGAAACTTTTGAGACAAAAGAATGAATTTGTTTGGGACACAGAACAAGAAAAGGCTTTTTGTGAGATCAAGAAGGACATTGTCAATTCTCCTACTTTAAGACCCTTCAGGATGGGAAAATTTTTTATAATTACCACGGATGCAAGTTTGTACGGTTTGGGATGTGTGCTTTCCCAAACAGATGGTGTGTCAGAGTGGAATGTGGCTTTCTCATCCAGAACGCTGAGTGAGACAGAGCGCAGGTATGCGGTTATTGAGCGAGAGTTACTGTCATGTGTGTGGACTATAGAACCTTATAGAATCTACATTTGGGGTAGTAAATTCATTTTGAGAACGGATCATAAGCCCCTTGTTCATATTCTATCAGTGGGAGGAGGATGGAATTCTACAGCGAGGATTGCACGTTTGACATCTAAGTTTCAGGAATATAGCTTTACGGTAGAATATATACCTGGAAAGAAAAATGTTACGGCTGATTGCCTATCACGTCTTCCTTGTCTTAGTTTGGTTGACAGTGTAAGTGGGTGTAAAGATGTAGACTTTGTGTCTAGTTTGCAAGATTTTGTTGATACTCAGTATCAAGAGATTACTGAACAGTTTTGGTTCAAGTGTCAGGAAGAAGATGATAAGTTAATCACATTGAGGAAATATTTGTTGGAAGGTTGGCCCAACAAAGCGAATATCAGAGAAGATATTGTGCCGTTTTTTAATGTTGCTGATGAGTTGTTCTGCGAAGGTAATTTAGTTTTTAAAGGTGACAAGTGTGTTCCACCGGTTGGTGTTCAGGAGTTAATACTCAAGTTGGCGCACAAAACCCATCCTGGGATTTCTGCCATGAAGCGTCTTATTAGGTTGAATTTTTGGTGGCCTGGTTTGGACAGATTTGTAGATCGTGTGGTTAGAGAATGCAGTGAGTGTTGTGACAAAGATAAGATGTTAAAAGTTGTTGTTCCACCCCTTAAGTCAGTAGTGTGGCCTGAAGTTCCGTGGAACAAAATTGCTTTCGATATTTCTGGTCCATTTAGTATTTTACCTTAGTCTTCTCGTTTTGCTCTTGTAATTATTGATTACCATTCGAAATGGCCAGAAGTAAAATTTGTGTCAAAGATCACTTCTGAGGTAATAATTTTGTTCTTTCAGGAAGTATTTTCTAGAGAAGGTTGTCCTTCTGTGTTGGTGTCAGACAATGGAGTACAATTAGTCTCATCAGAAATGCAGTCATTTTTACAGTCTTGTAACATTAAACATGTTAGGACTTCTCTTTACGAACCGCATGAGAATGGTCAAGTCGAGCGGTTCAACCGTGTGTTAAAGAACTTTATTATGGATGCCATTAAGGAAAAGGGAAATTGGTTGAATATCCTCAGAGAGAAACTTTGGCATTACCGCATAACTCCACACACAACCACAGAGGTTAGTCCATTCAAGTTGCTTAAGGGAAGAGATCCAGCTTCTGTTATTTGTCCGTGGTGGTTCAAGGAGAAGTGTAAAGCTTTTTGTGAGGATGTTGTGGATGTCAAGCTTATTGCAGACAGAGTTGCTTCTAAACAGAATAAATCTGCTGTGTGGTATAATAAGAGGTGGAAGGCAAGAGAGCATGGTTTGGCTGTGGGAGATTGGGTCAAGATTCTGAAACCTTCTTTTATTAGCAAGGGTGTGAGCAAATATGGTAGACCTGTTCAGGTTAAGAATGTTTTCAAAAACTCTGTTATCACGCAAGATGGAAAGGTTTGGAATGTAAGCAAGGTTGCAAAGTGTCCTATCCAATTTGGTGTGAATACTCATTCCTTTCCTCAAAATTGTTTCAATTCTGTACCAGATCAGTGTCCTAGGCCTTTTCCTGATACTATTGCCTCTAGAATCAAGGAAGATTCTCGAATTCGTAAGAAACCCATGTCTTTACGGGACTATGTATAATTTGTATATAATATGTTGATTTTCTTGTTACCAGGATTTTGTACATATGTTAATTTCTTTGTTTTCCATTTTATGGGGGAGATGTGTTACATCCTGCATTACATTCCTTACCTTGATTTTCCTTCCCCTTTAATGGCATGAGACCTGGTTCATTGTGTTCTAGTTCTCAGAACTTTCCTAGTGATGCATTCTGCATCTTTGAGTCAGTTGTACCTGGACTCTGAAGCTGATTACATGATGCTGTGCTATTGAATAAAGCTTTTGGATTTTAACCTGTTTCCTGGATTTCTACAGAGACATAATCAGTTGAACTCAGGTTTGAGCAGAGTTTGCCTCCCATTTAATAGAGCAAGACAAATAAAGGCTGTGTGTGGTACGGCAGATTTGGTGTATTCATTGGACAGGCTTCAATTAGTGACACTTATTTTGTATTGCTGATGCTGTTTCTGTGCACGTATGTATGCACGCAACAAGTTCAGGGCCTGGGGAGCAGAGCTGCGACCTGTGAGGAAGCCGCAGGGGCTATCGGAGAAGAGCAGGGAACAAGGGCCTAGGAGCACAGTGGAGACTGAGAAATTTGGGAGGGGCAGCTGGTTACCAACGAGGAGTACACCACGGAGCCTAGAGGCAAACTGGCGGAGCCGCTACCAGGTGTCACTGCAGGTTCGCGTCCCTCACATCCACCTCCACTGCTCTGTCACGTGACCTCACTGCTGCTTGGTGTTTGGTGTCTGTGTCGCTGCTACACCACCGCAGTTCTCCTTTGCTGCCGCTTTAGCAGAAAAAACCCTTCGTGGGGAACGCCTTCATCACCATTGACAGTATTTTCAGCAGCTTTCTACCCCCTCACACCTGCCTTAACTCACCATGCACAATGGTTTAACCCCCTCACCACCTCAGCCACACCCTCAGCCAGGGCTTTAAGTGGGAAAAAAATACTGGTGGTGCTCAAAAAGGGGCGTGGCAAATTTCTTAAAGGGGTGTGGCCTACTCGAGCAGGGGAGTGGTCTAAATCAAGATAACTAGCATTGTGTGCTTAAGAAAGTCGCATCCAGCAAAGGATAATAACATAAGCAAAAAGGTATGTTCATTAAGTATAAGCCATAAAATACCAAACGCTTTAAAAAAACATATAAAAATTATTTACATTACTTAAAAATCTATTGCAGGATTTCCCAAAACCCTTTAAGATATTCGCTGTGTCTATTTTGCTGGGGTTTGTCACAACAATTTTCATTTTGCCAGCCAACTCTTTACATACAGCTTTGCGTCAAATGTTTCAAATGGAGGACCATTGAGTTTAATAAATAGTAACGCTAGAGCTTTACAGGAAGTTACAATCAAAGTATACATGGCTTGTTGTTAAATATAAGCAACGTACAATATAACCATCACTATAAAATGTACTAATATGCCATTACTAATGCACTGATATTATAGAACACAGGTGCGGGTAATGCTGCAAGAAGGGCCTAAAATACTTACATATACCACAATGAAATACAGCAGCAAATTATAATGGCGCAGCATCCTTTGAATACGCACATACATTCTACTGCATATACATTACTGCCGTGCACCTCCACCCTAACCCTGTAGAGGGCGCTTCTTTTTCACAATTGATATTTTCACCGAACGCAACACCACTGCCAACATCTACAGGGTCTTTTAATTTCCCTGCCGCGCCCGGGCGTCGCTCTTAGTCGGTATTTAAAAACAACCGCTCTCCTCATATCCGCTTATACCATTTGTCTAGGGCCATTAAAATACTTATGTTGCAGGCTTGCAGGCTGAGAGGGCAAGTCTTGTGTGGCTTCCAAAGGATCCTGACTGAGGCAGCTCTGATGCGGAGGCAGGGTCCCGACGGTGCTGGTAGGACCTGGGGAGGCGTCACAAAGGTAAGTTTCCTTATCACTGCTGCTGGATTCTGTTGTAGAGCCTCATCCCTCACTTGATTTGAGGCAGAGTCGGGTCACACTGGTTGCTGGAGAAATCTTGCTGCAGGCCGTAAAAGCAGGGTCGTGGCGGTTCCAACCAGCTGTTGTTGTGCCGATGGCTGGCTAGATGACATAGGTGGGGCAGCGTGTTCAAAGAGAAGGAAATCCTGAGAGAAAGTGTCTCTCTTCAAAGGATTTCCCTTCCTGTTACAATGACATCATGCCTTAAGCAGTGCGCACGCATGCTCACCCGAAACACCAAACAAAAAACATGACGTCTGGTCACCCTACCTTTGACCTTTGAGGCCCAAAAATAAAGCGCCCTAGAGACCCTTTCGAGGCCCCCCGAAAAAAATGGGGGTGCTCAGATGCCCACAGACACCCCCAACTGAAAGCCCCGCCCTCAGCCTCTAAGGGCCCAGCGCCTGTAAATCAGCACTCCGAGATCAGGAGGCACAGCCAGAAAACGACACTGTGCATCAAGGGATGCCCTTTACCAGCGGTCATTGAGGATCACCGGGGATCACAGGGCCCCAGTTTGCATCAGAGCCAGCAACTAGTTCCAGCCAGTACCAATGCTGTCACACACCAGCAGAACAAAGGCCAGTAGAGGTAGCTGGCCAAGCCAAAGACAGAAAAAAGACAAGTGCACAGCATGCAGGTGGTGAGGGCTACCATTGGGGTCGCAATCAGGTCACGATCACTGGCAGGCTGAGCAGACCTGGGCCCAAGGATTAAAAACATGACAAAGCATTAGAGGTCAACCTCAAGGGTTGAGCAGAGATTGGCAAGAAAGCGGCCTGGCTGGGTCCGGGTGCAACCTGAACTCTCCTTAGAAGCTCCCTTACCTCCCACCCTCCACCTTGTCCAGCACATCCAGCTCAATTATAACCCTTTGCAGTGTCAGTTCGAGCTCTGCCCAGCAGCACCAGTCACCACTCTTCACTGCACTCGTACGCAGGGCACCATTAGATCAGGCAAAGTCCACGCAGCAAGGAGGACAGCAAAAAAAACACACGGGACACAGGGTAGGTAAAGGCCACGCAAACCCTGAACCTCCAGCTTCATCTCTTGAACTAGATATAGGAGACCCCAGATGACTCAGCAGTGTGGTGGGAGGTGCTCTTAAGCTCATTCAATCAATTACATGATACTTCCACTGATCAGTACAGTACATCCCTCATTTAAGCCTCAAAGCACCACTCCAACACCTTCCTCTCGCCCATTAAATTGCCATTGGGGAACCAAATCACCTTCATGGAATGTCCTCACTTCAGGAGCAAAAAGAGGAACAAACAACAAGAGTTTTTGACTCTTCCAGATCTCCTCCAGGTTCAAAAGAGGGCCAAGCTAACACATCAAATTCATCAAGCACAACATCTGATCAGTTAATAAGGACCCTCTTAGACTTTGCTTAACCCCCCTCCAGTCATGCCTATTTTGTCACATTTGCTGAGCACCATGGCGGTGATTTCATTGGCATTAACATTCCACACAGACAAGTTGGAAATACAAGTAGACCTTCTTTACACCACCCCAGTCCATTTGTAGCAAATTGATTGAAAGCTGCAGACATTGAACAACTGGATAACAAGAGTAAAACAAGACCCTGCCACAACCTATCATTCATGCAAATGTGAAGCAACTTTGGATCTCCTCGCATCGGTCCCCACAATATTAACGAGAATACTGGACAAAGTTAAGGCCTCTTACTCAACCGTTCTGCCACAACCCTTGGGTGTTTGGTGAGCATTGCCACCCCAAGAGTCCACCAAAAGGAGTGTTGCACTCCCCCAACACAGGATGAGCCCATGGAATACAATCTTCCCCAAAACAAATCAACTTTGCAAGTTATGGCATCATCAAATACCGTCTCAGACTTTCCACCAGAGGAAAATCACTTTTGGAAAAAGAGTAAGCATCGGACCCTCCGTCCGCAAGCCCACGATCTTCCCTCTCAAAGAGAGAATGTAAGCGTCTCAGATAAGCAAGGAAAAATAGAGGCAATAAAATGGCAAAACAAGCTAATTCCTCGCAGAATCAAGTATATCTCAGCAACCCTAAACAGAAGAAGTACTCTGGCCAAGATCAAGACACCATTCCCAGCATTGCATCATATCCGATAATCCAGGAGCCGGAGGATTGCACAGAAGCCACCGAGTCAGCCATGGCCAACTTGTCTAGAGGAAATACTCTGTCTCCAGACTCAACAATATCTGAGCTACAAGAACACCCACAGGTGACTTTTGCTGATATAGCAACTGCACCAGCACCCTTATGCGGTTCAGAAGCCACAACAGCAGCACTAGAAGCAGTTAAAGCCCAGACCACGGGTCCCATCATCAATGCTGAAATCTTACATTCCCCTGGCTGGAACAAGCCCTATCACAGCAACTCACTCATTGTGCTGGGAGGCCTCAGGGTAGCCATGCGCTTTATAAGTCCAAATTCATTCATTATTGCATGGGGAAATAATATTCAATGATCAGTCACTCTGGTGCTTCCCATATCCCAAATTAAAGGGTGCCCCGGGCCTACACATCTGCCGCTCACAGCATGACCGGTTGGGCAAGTTGCGCATGTTGCCATCAGAAAGAACTGCAAGGACAGAACATATTCAATGGGTCAGTGGCCCGAATCAGGAGAAGCTAAGTTTCATGCTTCAAATCCACGGTGCACAACAACATTTTAAATTGGAGTACAGTCTTAAGACTGTTTGATGCATTACAAGGTCTGCATCAAATAAGGTCCAACAACTTAGAAGCTGTCAAATTCAGATGTAACCAACAGCCAACAGGGAGGAAAATTACTACCATCACCTGGATGGATGAATGTATTGCAATCCAAGTTTGGCAGCATTGTGAAATATTAGCAGCATGGGGCATTGATATGGGGAGACTTGAACCAGTTTGTTACCCAAGCCCTCAGTCCAGTCTCCGCCCATCCAGCCTGAGACAGGTCTGTTAAAGTGGGCAATTGGTTCCATGCATCCAACAGTAGCCAGGAAGGGTTTGCAAATAATGAGAACACTACTGATGCCTCATGCAGCAAACTGCGGCATCCAGCAGCCAGCTCTGCACTCCAGCAGTCAATTCATTAGGGCTGCATGAGTGACGGCATCAACTGCCCACTCCAGGGCCCACTACTTCAAAATCTGCTCTTGGAATGTGAATGGTCTCAGCAGCAAGGTGGGGGAAGATGATCTCCTAAGTTTCCTATGGGAATTCAACCTTCTGCTGCTGCAAGAAACCTGGACGCAGACTCCAACACCAATTGTGGGCTTCAGAGAATACCACACTACAGCAACGAAACCATTCAAACTCGGGAGGGCGAAAGGGGGCCCCACTCTATATTGCCAATGATTTTGTGTGGGACCACAAAGTCATGGATCTGGGTCTAACATGGATACAATGTGTAAAACTCTTTGTGACACCTCATCTAGTGCAGCATTCTACATGTTTTTATCCTGCCTTTATATATCTATTCAGACTAGAAGAAAAAACATGCAAATATCAAAATCTTAATAGGCCAACTTGATTCCCTTCAATCCAAGTTCTCAGAATCTCTTATTATGCTGTCTGGCAATTTCAATATGAATTTACTGCAAGGCTCAGACGTCAAGCCCCTCATTCAAATCTCGAGAATAATCTGTAACCAAGCCAAATTAGATCAACTTGGCAAGATGTGCATTATCACAATTGAATTCCTTGAGTTTTACACAGTTGATGGGGCTTGCCCACAGGACCAGCCAGCACCATTCACCAGACTGACAGGACAAATTCCACACTAGCCTACTCCCTTGCAGCCCTGAACTATTTGCATGAATCACCAACTTCTCCATAAAAGAGAGCCTAGAGAGCAATCACTTCGCCCATATATCTGCATTAGCGATCACCCCCATGGGCCCCAGAAGCAAAAGGTGTATCTTCCTTGCCATAGTTGTGAAATCTGAGGCGTTTCAAAGGTAAAGGCACAATGATAGAGAGCATCATGCTGAAATCTCCCTCTAGCTTGAATCAGAGCCCCAGAGAGGAACTTCCAGAAACTCGCCCACCCAGGCCAGGGAGGGCTGCATGAAAGCCCTCACAACAAAATTCCCAATTAAACCTCCCAGTAAACATTGCAGTAGTCCATTTGGGCTAAATGGTTTATGCTACAACTGTGGACAATGAAAAGGCAACAAAAGAGTTGTGCCCACTCCGCAAGGAAGCCAAATCCAAAATTGGTAAAATGAAACAAGCTTACAAAAAAAAAATCTCCACAGCCAAATCCAACTTCATGAAAGGCTTCTGGATTAAACTGCTGCATACAAGTAAGCAAAACAAATGTAAATCTTTCTGGGTTGAAATCAACAAATTACTAAATGGTTGCCACCAGCACCACAGTGTCTGCATCAGGGAGTCCATCTGGTCAACATCATACTCGCAGCATACAACCAGGTACACTTTGGCCATCCTCTGAAAACGTTAGTGGATGCCCATCGGCACAATTGTCAAAGTCCACAACCTATCTTGGAGCCTTACCCCACACTGAACCATACAGAGGTAGCACACACTCTGAAATGGCTTAGGTCAGAGAGGGCGTCAAGACCCAGTGGCCTTCCAAATGTGCAATTCAAGAAGGACCCCTCATTTGGGCTACTCATTTAAAACTATTATTCAACCATGCACTGTCAACAAACTCCATTCCGAATTCCTGGCATACAACACCCACTTTACAAATCAGACGAGCATTCATTTCCCACAAATTGCAGACTAATCGTCTTATTCGATTTAGAAGGCAAACTTTATGCTTTCAAATTGCTCCTTGACTTAGAGGACTGGGTCAACTGCTCAAACATTCTGTCGAAAACTCAGACTGGCTTTAGAGCAGGAATGAGCACATTAACAAACGCATGGGTGGTAACCCTATTCACAGAAAAAAACAACACCGAAGTCCATTAAGCTCTATGCCTGCTTCATTGACCTAAAGGCAGCCTTTGATAAGGTCCTAAGGGGACACCTTTGGGAAAAATGACTCACTGGGGTTTGCCAGCGAGTCTCCTGGGTGCAATCATCAACCTCTACACCAACACTTGGGTGCAAATTAAGATCAAGATGGACGAAGAACCACACAAATAAGATGCACCAACACAGATCTAAAACAATGGTGCATTTTGGTCCCCAGTTTGTTTATTATCTACATAGTGAACCTCAACAGTCACCTGGCCCAAGTGTTGACTGAACCCACCAGGCTGGGCCAGGGACAAAAAAGAACCTTCAATACGCAAACAATATTGTCTTGCTTAGCAAAACACCATTGAGTCTGCAGCGTTTGACCAGTTCTGAGGATACACAAAAAATCTATGGTTGGATCTATTGTAGTAAAAACCAAGGTGCTCTGCTTCCGAGTCCCCACAATAAAACACAGCCCAAATTTACTTGGCGGGCCAAAGTTAATGCCTTGGAATTGGTGATATCCTACAAGTACCTTGGAGTCCACATAAATTCCACATGGATTTGCTATGGCTCATCCAGACGAGCCATAGCAAATAATCTCTTGTTTGCATAAAAAAAACTCTACAGCAAAAGACACAAAACACCAAGATACACCACCTTCTCTACGTTATTGCTGCAAAAGGTATGCTTTCATTATCAGAACGCCTAAAGTGGAAAGACGCGGGATCTTAAACACACTACAAGCAAGCATCTGCAATACCACAGCATGTCTAACTAGCCCAAATCAGGCATGAGTTTGGCCTGTATTATCCGAGCCCAATACTGGGCTTTATTTAAACTGTGCTGGAAGCTGAGATCGGCTGTTGGCTGGAAATTGAAAAACAGGCCTACAAAAAGACTTCACTGCACTTGGTCAAGCAACACTCAATCAAAGCTCTGCATTTAGAGGATGCATGGCACACCCCTATGGAAAACACATTACCCACCCCTCTGGAATACTATGCCTTTAAATGGATCATGCAAAGAGCAGCCAAGCCTTTATCACATATTTTAAACATGTCTGCATTTGAGCGTAAATAGCATTCATGGGTAGTTTTGCCATCGAATGCAGTCTGGGGCCCACAGCAGTATCTTACCTCCCACTTCTCTGTTGCCAGGAAACACGATCTGATGCTCATCCACAAAGGCATCTTCCCATCCAAGGACCTCGAAGCAGTCCTGGCCAAACAACCAGTGCCACCTCTGCGGATACACCAAAGAATCCAACTACTATATGTGTGGTAAATCATAGGCAAAAACTCTTACGGCCAACTTTGAGATCTTTAGAAATTAGGTCATGCCGCCCAACAGTAATAGCCCAACTAAGTGGGAATCCAGTGCAATCATCATGCAAGGCTGTGAGGTTTTCTCAACTATGCTAAGGCACAGTATCTGAGCTGCAGAGTTTGTCAAATCTTACCTGTTATCAGAAGGACTTCTTACATCATCACTTTAACATCACCTTAACAAAAATTCAGTCCAGTCACTCTGAACCTGAGATGGTGCTGTTCCATCAATACATAAAGCACTTTATCCCTGTACTAGTTTTAATTTACAGCATTTAGATACCTCAATGAGGCTTTTTATTTTTACATTGATTGTCTATTTATATAAATTAATGCACGAGATTGACATTTTGCTTTCTTGGACTGGTTTACCGTTCCTAATACTCATTGCCTCAAATAGGCTTTTATCCTTTCATTGATCGCTTGTTGATGCCTCCTAATGAATACTAAAAAGATTTTAATTAAACTAACAGTAACATTTCTTACTTACTTACTGGTGACATTTATTTTGCATAACCCTTTTGGAATACATTCTAGTGTGGGAAAACATCCAACTCTATACTACAGCAGTTTTTGCTTAGTATATTCTTTGAGAAACAGATACGGAAATTTGGTTCAGGGACGAACTTTGTATAGTGGTTTAGGATCAGCAGGCATGCACAATATTCACCAGTTGCTGTATATCTTCCAACTATGATTGTTGCCGAATTGTTTCTGATAATAGCCTTTAAAAGTGGCAAAGACAACTGGTGCAGTCCATAGGATCGCTATCTGGAGATTCTGCAACAGCATGTCAAAAAGTGTGTGCTGCTGACTTCGTGATTGGAGTTGAGATTTCCAAAAACAACTGTTGCTCTAAAAAAATCTTCCCTGCGGCTCATAGTTAAAGGCATGTTCTTACTAGAGTGGGCAGAAAAATCTTTCCGCTTGCAGATTTGGCAGAAATACGGAACGCTGCGCTACTCGTGTAACATTGAAAGAAGGACTAAGGGGCATATTTTCAAGAACTGTGATAAAATTATCGCCGCTTTAGCGGCAGGAAACTGCAGCTAAAACGGCAATAATGGGCTTGATAATATGTCCTTGTGAATTCCCATAGCAGCCCAGGTTCTGGTGTTAACCTGGACTTCTATGGGATATCACAAGGGCATATTACCAAGCCCATTATAGCCATTTTAGCAGCAGTTTCCTGATGCTAAAGCAGCGATAATTTTATCGCAGTTCTTGATAATATGCCCCTTTGTTTTTGTGATACCACAAGTTTGTTCAAAAACTCTTATATAACGGTGTTGCTTGTTTGATGGAGGGCATGCACCAGTATTTATTTGTAATTTTATTAAATTTTAAAACATATTTGTGGTGGGTAGCCTGCAGTTCCAGTATGGGCCTAATTATTTTTTTGCATTCAAATTTGTATCTTTTGTAAGCCAAAAAGGTTCCACAGTTCAGTACATTTTATACTGGTCTCTTACATTTGCAATATTCAATTCTTTTATGGGTGGGTGTTAAACTCCATTCCACCAGTGGTGTTTGCGCAGTTTTCCCACTCCATGCTCCAAGTTTGACAAAAACGCTGCCTACCACCACGTCGCAGAGTTTACCGGCATGCAGCGCCCATCACTATTTGTGACATTGATGCTTCTGGTCAACCTTTGGACCATATACAAAAACACAGTGAAAGCCCTTATTTTAGTGGGGTTCGTGCAAAGAAGACGTGTTATTGCACTTCCCAGAATTCCGATTCTGCCCCCACTGTCCAAACATCTTTTTATTTTATTTTTTATTGAACAGAAGAATAGAACAATTAATTACATCACGAACAATAAAAATCCAATATTAATATTATTTTTGATAATATTAAATGAACTTCAAAATAAAATGATAAAACAGAGGGATCAGTTATAGCTTTGATACAGTTATCTCAATCCCTTCAGAAACAGATTTAAAGTGCAATGTGACTACAGTCCTTTTAAGAAGCGTCTTGAAACATTACAAAAAAACACATATTTTACCAAAAGAGGTGACCTCAATCAGCTGTCCCCTCCCTACCCTTGATAAAGTGCAATATAGCAAAATACTTAGATACTAAAGGTGCAAATTTCATATTTTTTATAGACACAGCCGGCCGAGGATCAATAAAGTGCTTACATTCATGTCCTACACAATCCAGTCGGCAATCATTTTCTATAGACAAAAACGAGCTCTATCGATGCTGCTCTCATTGACACTTAAATTAATTTCCAGTTGCTCCATATAAATTTCCAGACCCCCGTAAACCTTTAAGTTGCCCCAACCCTTTTTGCATAGGCCTCTTCAAATTTTCTTGTATGAGTCATTTTCTTATGCGATTCTAATTATGTAGGGACTCTAGTTGTCCTCCAATTCCGCAAAATCAAGGATCGTGCCACTAAGGAGGCAATCGCAATAAAAGCTTCCTCGCCTTGTATTTTTGGTGAAGTTTGTCTCTGTTTTGACAGGCCAAAAAGTGCCACTGCCACCTCCAGGTCAACCCGGCTCTGTAAGCTTTCGCTTAGAGCGCCAAATATTTTTTCCTAAAATTGAGACAGAGTTGGGCAGGTGAAGAACATGTGAAGTCAATCTCTTCCACCTAATTGCCGGCAGCGAAAACATCCATCTTCTAGTTTGGGGTACACCATATGAAGGGCTTTAGGAGTATAATATGCCATCCATCATGACAAAAACGACAGACTCTTTTGGCAGCCCTAAAGGACTTGCTACCGAGTTGCGAGATTGTCTGCCACTCGACCTAAGAAAATGAGCATTACTTTGTCTGAGTGATTTTGGCCAAGAAATTCTTTATTAGATGGTTTTCCTCTTGACTCTCCAAACATCGATACCAATTACCTACCTCACTTAACCTTGCTTTAAAAAGAGAGGCCATTAGTGACGATGAGCCAGCGCAAGACACAAGACAGTGGGGCATATTATCAAGAACGGGCGTTACATTACCGCCGCTTTTATCGGCAGGAAACTGCCGATAAAGCGGCGATAATGTGCTTGATAATATGCTCTATGAATTCCAATCGAAGCCCATGTTAGATGTCTTCACATGTATCCCTGACATCATTTTAATATTATCTTTGTAGGATCATTGTAGTATATGGTATGAACAGTGTTTTATATTCTATGCATTTTTACATTTTTCCCCTGCACCTCCTTTCTTCCTAATGGGTTTCTCATAGTCCACTAGTATTACATCGGCAATTCATATGAGTTCATTTATTTACTTTTTATTATTGTTTTTATTTTCATAAAAAATAATTTTTTGTAATTCTTCTTTCATTTTTGTATATTTTTTTACAATTTCTTTTACATTTTATTTCCTTTTTTGACATTTTCCCTCCATCCACCTCCTACCATAGGCACCTGCCATACATCAGTAGTTCAGCATTCATTTGTTAAGGATTGTCATTACCATCCCTACAGTCGCTCTCCCTGGTGAGGGAAACTGGGGCTGCGAGCGACAGAGGAATTGTAAAAACGGAATAGGCGAGCTGTGTTCTTAAAATCTGCGCGTTTGTAGCGTCTCGCAATATTTTTAAAAATTGTCTCATTTTATCTTTGGGGGTTTTAGCTAAAGGGGAATTGATTTTACCAGGCACTCTGACACCCCTACCACATTTTACTTACTTATTCTTCTGCTTCAGCCCAGCGGTGGGCGCCATCTTGAGTGTGGCAGGTGGGGACAGTGCTCAAGTCGGGCCGTCCTTCCCGCCCTTCTGGTGTACTTAACAGAGCCCTCTGCAGCGCTCGGTGCCCTACAGTCGCTCTCCCTGGTGAGGGAAACTGGGGCTGCGAGCGACAGAGGAATTGTAAAAACGGAATAGGCGAGCTGTGTTCTTAAAATCTGCGCGTTTGTAGCGTCTCGCAATATTTTTAAAAATTGTCTCATTTTATCTTTGGGGGTTTTAGCTAAAGGGGAATTGATTTTACCAGGCACTCTGACACCCCTACCACATTTTACTTACTTATTCTTCTGCTTCAGCCCAGCGGTGGGCGCCATCTTGAGTGTGGCAGGTGGGGACAGTGCTCAAGTCGGGCCGTCCTTCCCACCCTTCTGGTGTACTTAACAGAGCCCTCTGCAGCGCTCGGTGCCCTACAGTCGCTCTCCCTGGTGAGGGAAACTGGGGCTGCGAGCGACAGAGGAATTGTAAAAACGGAATAGGCGAGCTGTGTTCTTAAAATCTGCGCGTTTGTAGCGTCTCGCAATATTTTGAAAAATTGTCTCATTTTATCTTTGGGGGTTTTAGCTAAAGGGGAATTGATTTTACCAGGCACTCTGACACCCCTACCACATTTTACTTACTTATTCTTCTGCTTCAGCCCAGCGGTGGGCGCCATCTTGAGTGTGGCAGGTGGGGACAGTGCTCAAGTCGGGCCGTCCTTCCCACCCTTCTTCCTCCCTATAAAATGTGTAAGCCAACCAGACGGCGCAGCGGGCTGGCGCAGCGGGCGCGCCGGACGCGCGCCGAAGCCGCGCCTAAGCCAAGCCCGTCTGCGCCCGTCCGCGCTAAGACCGCGCTAGGCGCAGGACACGCTGTTTCCACTTCCCCTGCACTCAGGTACGACGTTTCCGAGTTGCTGTCTATGCGCCACACCCTTCCTAGTCCTTCCTGTTATGTACATTCTTTCTCCGACCACCTCTGGGGCCCCTACTCCTGCCGCCAGTGTGGTTGGTCATCTTCCAATCCCCCCAGTCCTATTCCTCCCCCCTCCCTCGTCCTCGGCATAAGACAGCCTCCTTTAGCGGTGGCCTTATCAATGCCAGATCCTTAGCGCGACACAGACAAGACATCCATGATCTTATCATAGCATCCGATCTGGATGCCTTGTTCATCACTGAATCTTGGTTGCACGATGCTTCAAATCCCGATCTTGCCACCGCTCTCCCCCCTGATTACACCATCCTCAGACGAGACAGACCTATTGGTCGGGGAGGCGGATTGGCCATCATTGTAAAAAAAGCACCTAAGTGCCACACTTTTGACCTGGCCTCCTTTAAGGACTGCGAATCCCTGGGATTTGTTATCCACACTAGTTCCTCCTCTGCCTTTTCAGGCGCACTTGTCTATCGCCCCCCCGGAAATGCCACTACATTCTTGGCCTCCCTTGATGAAACTCTGGCAGCTTTTCTTATCCATTACCCCACCTTCACTCTTCTTGGAGACTTCAATCTTCATCTGGAATCTGACACTGACCCCCACACTCTCAATTTCCGCCACTCACTGGAGATTTTCGGTCTCTCCCAATTAGTCTCCCTTCCTACCCATTGTGCCGGGCACACCTTGGACGGCATTTGTACCAATCTGTTCTCCTTAGATGCCGCTACCCCCGTACCACAAATATGGACAGATCACTGTCTCATTCCCTTCTCCATTAATAACAAAACCTTGCCCCCTCCTCCCATTAAACTCCCTCACACCCCTTTCCCTGTTAATTGGAAAAAGGTAGCTGAATACATCAAACTCAATCCACAACCGGCAGTACCCCCCCCTACCATCACGGGCGACGCCTCATTAGATTCCACAAACTTCCACCTGTGGATTGAGAGAGTAATCTCTGTAAATGCAAAATCCGTTAGCCAAAAAACCGTCCGAGGAAAAAAGAAACCCAATGCCCCCTGGTATACTCCGGCCCTCGCTGACTGCCACCTCAAGTGTAGGCTTTTGGAGAGAGAATGGAGGAAAACCTACAACTCAACGTCCAGATCCACTTACACTCTCCAGAGAAAGCTATATCTCTCCGATATAAAAAAAGCAAAAAAGGCATTCTTCACTCTAGCAATAGATGCAGCAAAACAGAAACAACATACGATTTTCAATATCGTAAAATCTTTCACTCATCCCAAAGCACTGGCACTTGAAATTCCCCCCTCACAAGCCCTCTGTGATCAAATCGCTGATTTCTTTGAGGAGAAAATCAATAATATCCATAAGGACTTCCCCCCGGCTCCCATCCTAATCCAAGCGTCTGACACATCTACTCCCTCACTAAACCAATTTACAGCAGTCTCCCTATTGCAAACGCACAAAGCCATACTAGCCTGTAAATCAGGTGCACCCACAGACTCCTGCCCCCCAGTCATCTTGCACCACCTCATTGAGTCCGTCAACCCTCTAATCAATGCGATTGTGAACGAATCCCTTGACTCCGGTATTGTTCCTATTGAGTGGAAGAAGGCCACAGTCAAGCCCCTCATGAAAAAGCAAAATAAATCCCCTACTGATTTGTCCAATATGCGCCCAATCTCACTCCTCCCTGCACTAGGCAAAATTACCGAGCAACTAGTCCACGAGGAATTAAAGAATTTTGTGGAAAATCAATGCATCTTACACCCGCAGCAATCCGGTTTTCGTTCCGGCCACTCCACAGAGACCGCTTTGATTGAGTTGTCTGACACCATCAAGTTCTTGCAGGATGAGGGCAGGCAGGCCGTCCTCATCCTGCTCGACTTAACCGCGGCCTTCGACACCATCTCACACACTATTCTAATTAATAGGATGCGTGAGATCGGTGTCTCGGGCTCCGCACTTGCTTGGATTACATCATTTCTATCCAATCGCTCTCAATCGATCTCCTTAGGCCCCTTTGTTTCCGGTGAACGATCCATCACCTCAGGGGTACCACAGGGTTCCATCCTGAGCCCCCTCTTTTTTAACGTGTATATGGCCCCCCTTCTTGCGTTGATTGAATCACATGGGATTCTCGTGACATCCTACGCTGATGACACCCAGCTTGTCGTCACTATTGATAAAAGACTCCCGGATGCTGCCATCAAATTCCAAAACTGTCTGTCAGAAGTCTTTTCTTGGCTCAACCTGCACCATTTAAAATGCAACAGCGCCAAAACAGAAATAATTCCCCTCGGTAAAGGCACATTCTTTTCCCCCAAAGACTGGTGGCCTCATAATTCCGAAGCACCACCGAGCGCGGTAGCCTCAGCACGCAACTTGGGTGTTCAATTTGATGCTTCCCTCAGCTTCGATGAACATGTGCGCATTACCGCAGGGCGCTGTTTCAGTCTGATCAGGCAATTAAAGAAATTTTTTAATTTTCTGCCTATCAGTGCCAGGAAATCAGTCGCGGTGGCGCTTATCCTCTCCCGGCTGGATTATTGTAACGGCCTCCTGGCAGGTATCAAGAAGTCCTCTCTGAAAAAGCTACAAACTGTCCAACATGCAGCAGCCAGGCTTGTTCTGAAACTCCCCCGCAGGTCCTCGGCCTCTGCAGCCCTCAACGCCCTCCACTGGCTGCCCCTCCACAAGAGAATCCTTTTCAAGCTCTTAGTCACTGTATTTAAAGCTAACAGGTGCTTGGGTCCATCCTACCTGATTAAGCGCTTCCAGCGCTACAATCCAACTCGCTGTTTGAGGTCATCGGGCGCCAACTTCATCTCTGAACCCCGTATAAAATTAAAATCCAAGGGTGGAAAGACCTTTTCTTTTCTGGCGGCCAAGGCATGGAACCGCCTTCCCCCCAGCCTTAGGCACGCCCCCTCCGAAAGCCTATTTAGGAAATCCTTGAAAACTTGGATTTATACTCAGTCCGACTCTTCAGTTCTCGCAGCCATTTGATCCATGCTCCCCATAGACGACTTTCTGTGTGCTCAGCGCCAAGATGCTCCCTCCGGAGCGAAAGTCAGCGCTTTACAAATGACAATAAATATCAAATAAATTTCCCTAGGACCGGTGGACCTCCTACCTGCCATATGTGCACTACCGCACACTAGTGTAAATCTTTTAAGCATGATTCCATTTCCCCCTGGACTCCCTGCCTACCATAAGTGCACAGTGCACACTAACATTCCTTTTTTGAGGATATTCACTTTACTCCTGGATCCCTTTGCTGCCATAGGCACACAGTTCAGACACCAGCATTCATTTTTTAAGGATTATTCCATTTTCCCTTGGACCTTTCTGCCTAACATATGTGCAAACACAAACATTTGTATTTTAAGGATAATTTGATTTTCCACTGCACCTCCCTGACTGCCACAGATGTCTCCCTTAGATGCACATAAAGCAATCAGTTACATCTTATGTTGTCATCCTGATTGAAAGTGAAATGTTATGATTAGGGCTCCGGTTTTATGGTATTTTTTGTTTTTTACATTTCTGTTTGTATTAATATATATTTATTTTTTTGGTCTTTATATCTATATTTATCCATAGTTATTAGCTGTGGCTAGTATTGTTTCACATTTATTTCAATAGACAATGCACACGTTTTGTTACATACCGAAGGCATTGACGCACTTTACTTGAGCACCGGTTTGATTACACAAGGTCACTTTCATTTTTACAGGTAGGAGGGGCCCTATGAATGCAACCACACAACAGCACAATGGGAAGCGGACTAAAATGTTAGCACTGGACGCCCTTCCATTTTCTTTTGTGGAAAGAGTGGGATTTTTTGAATTTGTGGCAGCCATCTCCCCGAAATGGAAGGTTCCCAGCTGGACCTATTTTGCCAGAGTTGCTTTTCCAGCACTCATTCACCTTGTGCTGCAATTGATTGTACAAGCTTTGCAGCAGAGTGCTGTTCACACTATCCACCTAACGAGAGGCATGTTGACCAGTTGTCAAGCTACTGATTACATATGTATCACTGCACACTGGATCTCTTTTGTGGGGGTCAGGCACCAGCTATGTACAGGTCTCAGCGCTGAAGAAACCTTTACAGGCATTCGACAGCATGCAACAGTAGTAATGTTCGACATGGAGAAATCTCATACCGCTGCAATCATCTTGGAAGACTTTAACAACAAGATCTTTGAATGGCTGTGACACAGAGGTCTACGAATTGGATTAATTGCCATGGACAATGGCAGTAATATTGTTAATGCAATGGCAGATGCTGGATTTTTCAGGGTCCTGTGTTAGGCTCACTGCATCAAACTGATTGTGCAGGATTTTCTCAAAAATGAAGACAGTGTCAGCAACTTACTGAACACCTACAGAAGAATCTGCACTAATTTCAGCTATTGTTTTGAAAGCCCAGAGGCAGTTGAAGAATATTCAGAGCACCAGTTAAAGTTCTCATAGAGGAGGTGCCAACATGTTGGAACTCGACCTATTACATGTTGCAACATCTGTTTGAGCAGTACAAACCGATCAATGACTATGCCATTGAAAGAGGGGATGCAACTGGGAAAAGCAGGACCATGGGGATTGACAAATGGGGCGTAGTCAAATGCCTGACACAAATGCAATTTTCTTTTGAGGTTTTCACATGGGAAGTCATCGAGGAGTACAGTATGATTGACCAAGCTATCCCGTTGTTGCATCTGCTACAGGGCCAGTTCATAAAGGTGTCTGAAAGGTTCACTTGTGTGAACAAAACTGCAGAAGTGCATGCCTTAGTTGAGAGCTTAATCTTTTGCTTGGCTGTTAATACAAGGTTGCAAGAGACAGTGTGTCATCCAATGACTACGTTTGTGCCACAATACTTGATCCATTGTACAAAACAAAACTGCCCACTTTGATTCCTTTTTCAGAAGGGGGCATTTCACAAGACGTGGATTGTTGAGGAAGTCAGAGGCCTGGAAGAAGAACAGCTGACAATTACAGTCCCACTTTGACCTGATGTTCAAGGGTGCCGCCTTCAACTTCCAGAGAGTGCAGTGGTATTGTCTCACAGCATTCAACACCAGCAAGAAGAACATCGGCAACAAAAGCAACAGAAGAATTGGACCCAACCTCTGCATTGGATTGATTTCAAGTGCCGGGGCTTATGTCTAGTGAAGAGGTGAAGGCAAAAGAGGTGGAGCAAGTGGCAACACCATCTATGTGGATCAACACCATTTGTGTTGTATGGGAAGAAGTGCCAATGGCTAGAGCTCAGCAGGTTGGCAGTAAAGTATCTGGCTTGTCTGTCAGGCAGGGTGTCTGCTCAGCATATGTTCAGTGCAGCTGGCACAGTAATGACAGAGAGACGGACCAGTTCCTCATCTCAAAATGTGGAGAGATTTACCATGATCACAATAAACCCACACACTCATCCTACACAATTACACTGTTCCTGAAGTTCCAAAGGAGGAGGACAATAAGGGTGATTGGTCAGACTCAAGTATGTTAGCCGACCATCTATTGGACAAACCACCTGGGTTTGAGGACAAACTCTACTTAAGTGACTGAAGTGGCCACCATAGAACTTTTCAATTATTTATCTTTAACCTGCTTTTCCCCCCAAAAAAGAGAATGAAGCTAGTGGAACATTTTGTTTGTGTCTGACTTATGCAGCCCCACCATTTTTAGACATGTGTATGGCTGGATTAGAGTTTGACCAGTGTACAGTGAAGAAGCATTCCCATTCTATTTACAACATTGGAGACAATGCCTGCTTCCCTCCATTGCCTATTCTTTTTTACAGGACTGCCAATTTTAAATGTTTTGCTTGCATCAAAGAGGAGATACAAGTGTGTACCTTCCACTGTGCTCGGATTGGAACCGGTTACCATTGTGTCAACGAGTGATATATTATTGACTGGCAGACAGTGAGGGAGGGTGTTCAACCACTTTGTAAACTTGATTTTGATGATATGCAATGTTTGGGGCCTGAAGTGTGATCATTTTTTCCTGAAGGTGATTGGCCCTCTCAAACTACCAAAATTTACTTGCAGAGTTCACTCCTTTTTTCTGGTTCTTCAGAGATCAGACCAATCACTTTAGTTAACAAACACAAATCTACACAAAATATGCAAATTCTGTTTCCTATATAATGGTAATGGCGTGAGAAATAGGCACAAGAGAAGTCAGTTTGGGTACGGTGTATCCACCATTTCCTATCGGGGAGTTCTTTTTAATAGAAACAGCAAAACGCCATGAATGATTGTCAATGTGCAGTAATGTGTCTCTTCCTGCACATCAACAATCATTAAAAATAGGACAAATTGCAACTTCTATGTGTGCTGTACAATGCAGCATACATAGATTTTTTCAAATTCGCCATTTGTTTTAATGAGAGATACTTTTGAGTCCCACTAAGAAAGGTGAAAATAAATTGTCAAAAGCTGTAGCTGCAGTTCATGACTTTGTGAAAAGATTAGAGCCAAACCAGTGCTGAAAGTTTACTAGGTGAAATGTTCTCTGTTGCTTGCTATGGGAGTGATATCTGGCGTTATAAGGATTCCGCTGATTAACAAATGGTGAAGAACAAATGTTTGAGAAACTTGCTCTCTATTTCTCAATACATTTATTGCCCATGAAGAGTTGAGGATGGGGTGCATATCTGATCTGGTGGCACTTTCGCCTAAGTTGCAATGGGTTAGCATCTGGATTAACCCAGATCTGGAGCTGAACCAGAAATTGCAGAAATACCTTCCTGCACATAAACAATCATTCCCTCAATGCAGGCACCTATTGTGCAAGGGTGCCTGTTTCGACACGGGGCAGCGTAATTTAGCACCAGCACTAGGGAAAATGCAGCACTGTGCCATATCATTGTAAATACTGCTCATCCCTGCGTTTTCGGAATTGTGGAGCATGGTGTTAGCATTTTGTGCTTAATGCCATGCTCCGCCATTCCCTTTTAAATATACCCCTGAGTCTCTCTTCAGCGTTAGTACCTGTTGGTCCAATCCTGGCTAGCTCACAGTGCTGCATCTGAACTCTTAACCCTCCCAGAGTAACAGGTGATTTTGGCAACCTTAAACATGACCCCCTAGTCTCCAATGGAACAATGGAAACAGATCCTCCCCTTTGTTACTCACTTACTCAATCAAGCATGCCCTTAGTATACATAAGAAAGACATGAAGAATGTTTACAATGCATTTATTGAAACTATCGTAATCTACAATGAAGCCAATGTGCTGGCAGATGCAACTACACAATGTAATTAGCATTAGTAACAGGCTATATAAGTTGAACATACCAGCCATGGTAAATTATAGATCTGTCTCAGTCAACCCTTATTATGTGAACATAGCAATATATTTGCGATCTCTGGGATTGGCATAAAACCTCATGCCTGTTGTTTACAGTTAGGTGGTTGCATCATGAGTGTAAACTTAGTTTATGTAGGGCTGCATCTCAGACATTGCTGCCTTTCCAGAACAGTCATCTCTTCTAGAATTTTCCTCTCTGCCCCCAAGGGAATGGAACACCATTTATTTGTTAAAGTATTGTGCTGGAGATACAGCTGTTTGTTGTGTTATGTCTAAACATTAGGAGCAGTTGCTGAACTAACAAAGAAAGCAGTACACTATGGGTCTAATTACGATAGCGACCCCTTGCATAGCCCCTGCCCCTCCACGGCCTCCGCTATGGGGCCTGGAGCCACCTATGGTGCCCCCAAAAAATCCCTGTGCTGTATGGCAGGCACTATGAGGTGCCTGCCACACGGTGCAGGTGTCTTTGGAAACTTCCATTTTTCTATGGGAGATTATCCTGCAGGCGTTTTCAAACTGCCGCACAAACTCCCATGGGAAAATGGGTGCGTCCGACTGCACTGTGTGCGGTCGCATCCAAATGATGTGGTCGGAACCGCTGTCTTGAGGTCGGCCAGTTCCCAATCTGCAATGGTGTCCGCCTGACATCATAATCAGTGCCTATGTTGTTATGTATTCCAAGCAACCCTGTACAAAATGTATAGACCAAATCCCAAGAAGAGTCCCTGAATAACAACATTTACAGAATATTCTCAGAATAATGTCGCAAAAACAAATGTGTTTTATGTGGCTATGCAGCGTGAGCAGAGGAAGCCTAAAACATCTAATTAGGAAACTAATACCCTATATCCCATTGGATTCTAGGAAAACACCACATTAGCCTTATCGAGACTTGATTATGGGAATGTCTTGTTTGCCGGTATGCAGACCCAGCATTTGGCGAAACTGCAACACCTGCAAAATTCAGCAGCTAGGCTGCTATTAAACATCCCCAGATCTGAACGCATGTCCCATCATCTGAAATCTTTACACTGGCTTCCCATAGCGAAAAGGGTCAAATTTAAATCATTGTGCCTAACATATAAGGCGCTACAAGGCTCTGGATCTCTCTTTCTCAGAACACACCTGAAACCGTATATTCCAATAAGAGAATTGCGTTCATCCCAAGCCAAATTAATTCAGGTCCCCCGCTTCAAACAAGTGAGGTGGGGCGGCAGAAGCTTCTTACTGCATGCTGCTAAGAATTGGAATCAACTCCCCCAGATCATTAAAAGTTGTACCTCCTTGCTGTCTTTCAGAAAACTGACAAAAACCTGGCTTTTTAACCTACAGTAATTCCTGCTTCTATTAGCACTGCTCACGTGTCCTCTGATTAGCGCTAAGACGCCCACGGGCATATGTGCGCTGTATAAAACTACAAATCAAATCAAATCAAATCAAATCAAACCATTAAGAAGGCACCTTGTGAAACCCTGCAGTAAGGTTGTAAAAGATTGAGAGTGGTAGCAGCCATTGCTTCATCTATTTAGGTAAGGGAACTATGGAGTGAAGTGAACTAATTTAGTTAGTAAGTAAGTAACTTCTACTGCAGAGAAGTAATTTCCTGTTTATCTAGGTTGTTGCAGGGAATATAGGCAAAGGCAGCATACCCCTCTATTGGTCAATAAATATGGTTGAAAAGGGTAGTAGGACAAGGGTATAACTTACTATAACTAACTGGTATACACTTTGATAAGTGGATTTTAAAAAACAGATGTGTGAAAAGGCAGCAGTGCAAAGTAAAAGTAAAACACAAACAAAGTACTTCAGGCATAAAGCATCAACATAATTTTCCCTTAACTTTTTTAACAACAAAAAACACCTTTTCTACCCACAACAGGCCCACTCTTCTCCTGCGAACAAATAAATATTGCCCCAATCAATGTCCAAAACAAAGCCAAAAATTTCTCCAACTGCCATTCCCAATTCCCACGGTCTCCACCGACAACAAAAGTCTCTCTCACCAAAATAAAAAATAAAGAAAGGGCTAAGAAAGAGGGCATTATCGATGCCGGTCCGTAGTTGTTCCTGTTGTTCCTCAAGGCATGCCATCTGACTGCGAAGCTGTGCTAGCTCACACCGCTCATGGCTTTAGAACTGGCGGTCTGGTCTGGAGGGGGGGCAGCAGTGGTGGTTCAGGCCGCTGCAGTAGCACTGGTGATGTTGTTGCTGGGAGGATGGAGACAATTTCGGCTGGCTTGGGGTACTGTGGCCCAGGGCAGTGGCAGATTCCTGTGCATCGGCCTCCTCCTCCTCCGAAGCTGCCAGCCGATGGTATTCAGCCTGGTTGGCCTCCTACCTCTGCTAATGCAGCCGGGCTGCTATCTCCTGCCAGGTAGGTGGTGGTGGTGGACCAGCAGGAGTAGCTACATCAAGAAAGAAAAAGAAAAAAAATGAACATTTTTAAAAAGTGCTCTGTGCAAACACTTGTTTAAAAGTAAATAGTGGCACAGTAGCAGTACTCAGGCATGCCTCACATAAAAGCACTAGTAACAAACTAAACAGACACTTTTGATGGAAAAATAAAAATAAATGATCTCTCATTAATAAGAAAGGCTCTATGCACTATGGAGTACAAGTATTCTTGTGCTAACTCAATGGAGGCATGCTAGCATGTCAGGTATTTTGCCACTCTCTGTAGTGTGCAACTAGGGCAGCTGTAATGGACAATTATCTTACTTAAATTCCAATGGGCCTGCTCTTCTCCAAACGGCTTTCAATTCAACCCTGACTCCAAAGAGACTGATGAATAATAATGATACTATTTTGCACTTGTTACGTATAAAATTCAGATAACATGTCTGCCATAAGTAGGCAGTGGGAAAAATGATGCTCTGGAGCACAGTGAAAAGAATGGGATACAGATTTTATTTGGCACGTTTGTTACAGAGCATCCTATCCACAAATCTCAAAATGGCCTCTCTCTCTACCACAAATTATTTTCAGCAAATACATTTCCTTGGCAGTAAGGAAAGGAAACTTCAATTCAATTCAAAACTTTATTTAGCAGCCATTAAAGTTATTCATGAAGAAAATGATTACACATTTTTACATAATAACATTTGACATTAAGATGTAACCAATAAATAAAATGCCTTAGCTATAAGGATAAAAAATCTCATTCAATACCAAATTGCAACAGCATATCTCATCAGTGCATCGAAGTTTGTGTCCACGTGGCAGCCTTTAAATATGAGCCCACATTAGAAGACACTTCATCATTATGTAAAAGTAATAAGAATCTGAGAGTGGGTCTGCATTGACTGAGGCTGTAACAGTACTTCTTTAAAACAGGAGTTAAAAACAACTTAGAATATTGCGAGAAAAATGTGCATAAAAAGATCAAAAGGAGCATAGTCTGTTTAAGAATATCGCCACATGGGCAAGATATAGAAACAAGGTGCTCTACCTGTATTTAATAGGGCCTGATCTAAAATGAAGTAAGAATGAACGTTCCCATCTGCTGCTAGCAGTCCATAGATAATTAGTGATGTTATCAGTGTTGTATACTGGGACTCCTCCAGCTGGAGAAAAAGCCTTTGTCACACTCCTTTGTTTAGTGAAAGACAGGTTGAGGGACTCTGGGCATTGGGATGGAAGGGAATCACACCTTGTTGTTGGTTTGCAATGCATTGAAAACTTGGAAAATGCTGCATTAACTGAAGCAGACGCACATTGCACTGCCAACACTGCAGTGCCGGATTGAATCATGCTGCAGTTAGGTCACGTGTGGTGAAATGTCATGGGAAGGGAGGTGATGAATGATGATGGGTGGAAACATGTCTGCCTTGGTTAATAAAGACAGTGAGTATGCTAGTATACTAGTAATTTGTCAATAAGCAAGAAATGTGGATTACCACCAGTGCTTAATTTGAGATGGGGGTTTCCTGTGCTTGAAACAGCACTTCATTATCAACAGCAGCACTTCTGACAGTCTGCCACAAGGTGGTGATGTCTGGCTAATTTAGAGATGTCCTTAACAACAGGACATTTTTAACTCAGTATACATAAAAAATTACTTTTACCTGCCGCCCAAGCCATTCTATGGCTTTGGAGGCCTAAATAGTCTGAATTGTCACACTTAGTAGTTGTGTGGTAAATATCATTGGCAGCATAGCAGAGGCAATATGTGGTGCAAGCTGCAGTGGCCTCCTGACAAGAACCCTGGCACGTATTATTTTTTACAAATTAAGCATTGCTTATCACCGCCCGCCCCTACCATAGCTGGTACTCCCCCTCTAACAGCCTCTGTGTCTGGTGTACTGGTGCTGCTGCTTGCCACGGCACTGGTGGTCTGTTCGGCTGAAAAAAACATTACATTTTAGATGCCAGATGTTGTTATTATTTTTTGCAATATACCACCGCACTACATCACTACAGTCCGGTTAGCAGTATCTTCTATCGAAAATATCACTCCGGACATTTTGTTCGTTGACATTGTTAGAAAAGCCAGGTAGTCAAGCCAACCTAAATTGTTTCATAATGGGGGGAGAGCTATGATGAATCTGACTTAACAAAGGGAAATGAAGGGGTGGATTAAATTGGTTAATGAAGGGCATATGTTCTTCATTGGCAAATACAATGACACCTCGTACTACTTTCCTGTCATGCTACATTGTCAGGGAAACTTCTGTATACAATAAAAGATAATACAACATTTGGAGGGTCCACCATGACCATGGGCACTTTCTTGTTTTACTGTTTGCGCTTGAGCAAGAAAAAGAAAGCCTTCTCAACAAACATGCATAGAGAAAAATAGCTTACTTGGGCCTCTAATCTTCACTGTAGAGTTTCTTAAATCTGTTCCCTAAGTCTTCCAGTACCAGTTCACAAGATATACAAGGGGACTGGAAAAGCTTACTAACAAAGCAGAAGAAAGCTACCTACTACTAGTACAGATAGGAGGAAGTGAGCAACAGAAACATGGCATATAGAAAAAAAGGATAATGCAAGGATAACAAAAATGTAACAAACATTAGATGGTAGAGGAGTTTACAAAAAAGACAGTATAAAAAAGAATAAACAAGGCAACCGTATTCTAATAGATGGAAGAGGTAAAAGTTTGGTAAAGAATAATAACAATATTATTGATATTAATAATAATAATAATAATAATAATATTAATAACCGGACTTACTGGGGCCAGCAGAGGCATTGGTCAAGGTGCTGGTGGTGGTGGTACTTCCACCCGCTGCAGCACTGGTGGTGGCAACCATGAGCTGACCCCCATTGATGATGTCCTCTTCTTCTTACAGCTGGATGCTGATGTAAGAAATAAATAAGATACAAAATAAAATAGTGGTACAGTTAATCTCCCCAAAAACATTTTGACAGGCAACGGCAACATGGGGTCGGTGTGGAAAAAAAATCGAAAGTAAGGAACAGAAGCAGAAAGGAAGAACTAAAGGAAGTTGAAAGGAAAAGCAAAAAAAGGACCAAATGGCAAAATGTTTGAAGTACACAAATACAAAGAGACACACTTATCAAAAAAAGGTAAGGGAGTGGTGGATAAGTAGGATTGATGAAGGATTAAAAAAAATTAGATCCAACACCATGAAAAGAACAGAAATCATGTAAAATAAAATGGGAGCGCCCATGCAAACCGCATGGTGCCATTCGTGATGATTTTGCAACATGGAAGCGGGCATCGCAATACTGGCATGCAAAAAAACAGTGCAAAAGGGTGGACGAGCACTTCCTCCCATACACGGAATTCCGCAGAATCTTGTGGAGTTATTTTGGCACTCTGTGGAATTCCATGGAACAAAACTCCTCAAGTTCCACCCAGGCCTAGTTTTTACGAAGGCCCCCTTGTTTTTCTAATGCATGCTTTATTATGCCTAATTCCAACCAGATCAGCGCTGGTGAGCTGTGTTCAGGTAGCTGAAATACCCCTCTGCAAATATTGGTTACAAGTTGATGTAAGAGCCTAGACTTGCTTCCAAACATTACTTCAGACCGTGTGCAATAGCTGGGAGAATGTTAGTATCTACAACTTCAGTAATCATGTCAAGAGTGGGACCCCAGAGTTTTTGCTGAGAGGCCAAAAAAAGTGTGCTACAGAGAGGAAACTTCTGCTTTTATAAACTGTTTTTGTGGGAGGAATGTTCCTCAGCTACCAATTACAATCCCCAGATATATCTGCTATTTTTATTCCATCAGTGTACCATTCAGGTATTGATATCCTGGCTTCTTGATCTTTTTTCTCATGATCATGATTTTGTTTTTTTGCCATATTAACTGATAACCCATTGGGTTCAACATATTTATTAAGTTTAGTTAAGAGACGCTGAATCCTTATCCTGTTTCTCTATATTAAAAGGGCATCGTCTGCACCAAGAAGGGATGTGATTGAGATGCCGCCAAGCTTGGGTATGCGTGCATTTACAATCTTCAAGTCCAAGAAGAGGACTGCTAATAAGATGTTAAAGTGTTATGGGCCCAGAAAACATCCCTGTTTTAGACCAGTTCCTGGGGTAATTTTGAGAGTGACTCTGCTACCGTTGTCGATTTTAAATTGGAGCCAGGTGTTAGTGTATAGAAATACAATGCAATTTTGTACAATAGATCAAAAATAAATGGCACTGCCGTGACCAAGAATAATACTTTCAGTGGGAAAGATCAGTAAGCCACAAACCAGAAAAGGTGACTAACATTCAAATAAATGTTCTACTCCAAATAAATGTCTTCACCAGTCCAGTCCCACACGAGGGTTGTTACTGTGGTCTTATTTCATGGTCTGGTTGATTTCCCTGATATTATTACAAACATAGCCTGCACCAAGTACAAATGCATGAATTCGCCCATTCCGTGGAAAAAGCTTCTGCAGTGTATCTTTATATATGGCTGAGCCTATCACCTGCAATGGGAAAAGTCCCCAAATTCAACATGGAGCAACATGAGTTTTCCTTGAAATTACATTTTTCTTGTTTTGTGGATAGCTACAGTATTTGGGCCCAGACTCAGCCAGCACCCGGAGAAACCTACCAACTATAGACATTTTTGAAAACCAGATGCTCAGGGAGTCCATGGCAGTATGGCCTATGTGGATCTCCCTTCGTTTTAACCTGCAATGCCCAGCAAACATCAAACTTTAACTAAAATAATGATCTTGCTCTCGTTTCTATAAGGGAAAGTTCCTGAATTTGAGGGAAGCGACAAAGGTGCTAACACCCAGTACTCCCACTCGTCTATCATTAAAATGGTACATGTCCAAAATTAGATTTCTTGTTGGCAGAGATATGCACCATGTCCAAGCGGGAACCACAATCTTAGTCAGGGTTAGTCAGTAACACTCTCTAAATTGCTGTGCTCACCATCTGGTAGCTTGGCACACATCAGTCAGTTTTAACTAAGAGGCAATGTGAAAAGTATTTAATAATAATAATATTAAAAAGATATGCAGAGTGCCTGATTGCTCAATTCAGAGTGTCCCCATGCTACGATTTCAGAACCGCAATAGCCCAGAGCCCAGAAACAAAGGCCTAATTTAAGATTGTCTAAAGAGCTTGGTCTTAAGGCTCTTTCAAAAACCAATTCTGTGCATTCCTGTCTCAGATCAACAGGAAGGGTGGTCCACAGTTTGGCAGCCAAAACAACGGGCAAAACGGCCCCCCAGACACGCACACAACACAAAGTAACACAGGGAAAACATGAAAAAGCACAGTTTAGAAAAATAACCAATATTTTTTATGAGTAAAATACCACCAAAGCAACAGTTATTCAATAAGGAAAAATGAAGATATGAATTGATAAAGAACAAACTTGTTTGTAGTGCTTAAAAACAAATAGCACCAACCTAGGGCTATCTGGTCGTGCTTGACTGGGTCAAATGCAAAAGTTCAGTTCCACTGCGATAGAGCACGGGCCGGATATCTGGACCAGCCTTAGCCTGCTGAACAGTTCCTTGGATGAGTCGACATTGAGGATGGTGCGTGGAGCAAAAGAGGTGATGCATCGCTGTCGATCTTGCAGATCAGGTGAAGCGTTGGTTCCAAACAGTGCAAAGGTGAGGATGCATTGAGTGTCAAGATACGATGAACATCGGGGCTAAGGGCCATCGTCGAACCGCTGGTCTGTAGGCGATGCTTCAGCACAAAGTGATGCGTTAGCGACATTCCACGCAAAGTCGGTGATGCCTCGGCCCCACTTGGCAGAGAAGGACTCATGGAAGACAGTGTGCAGGTGCTGGCTGCAAGTTGTATTGTGAAGTCTTTGATATCCCTGAGACATGAGAAACAAGAGACAAGCCAACAAGCTCTTGGAGATACTTTGTTTCTATGATGTCGAGATGCAGGTCCAGTGCTTCTCACCCAGGCATGAAGCAGCGGGCAGCAGTCCAACACAGCAAAGCAGTTCAGCAAAATGGCAGTCCCTCCTGGCAGCACAACTGTCATTCTTCCTGGTATAATGTCCTCAGTTCCACAACAGTTCTGATTTGGTGCTGTCAGAGGTCCAGTACCTATATCCTATTGGGCGTTAAAAAGAAGGGAGACTTCAAAGAGATGATTTTGATGTGCACAAGACCCTGTCTTTCCTGCCCTAGCTCCAGACTCACTACAGGGGGGTATGCAACCCTTTGTGGGGGGACAGGACACTGCTCTTTCAGGTGTAAGTTTTAGTTTCTCTCCCATCCTGCTCAGGATGACCCATCAGCATGCAGATGGCCATTTAGTCATACCTACCCTTCCTTGATGGGTGGTTGTCTGGAGGAAATGCAGGAAGCCAGCTGTCACTCATTTCAGGCGTTTATTCCAGCGACAGGCAAAAGGCATGAAATGGTTACTGTAAGTAAATGCCAACTATCTAAAAGTTTTTTGTAAACAAAATTGCCAGCCCTACACTTTGCTTTAAGTTGCTTGCGAATTCAAGCAGCAAATCAGTCCTATTTCTGGATTTGTCTGGTATAATTTATTTATACCCTTTTACTTTTTTTTAAATTCGATAAAGTGAAAATTATTTAGCATGAGAAAGACATTACATTAAACATTACACTTATACAGAAATCATAACATTACATATATCATAACATTTCATTCAATGAACTTTTTGTCTACATTGCACAACTATTGTCCAACAAATATTAATTTTTTTTTTGCATGGTAGCATATAACATATAAGAGATAAAGTCACGTTCAAAAGGAGATTAGAAAGAAGATTTAACTAAACGTATAAATCAATGTTGTGATCAGTCCAACAGTTATTTGTCTCCTTTCTGCCGACGCGTTTTGAACTCGTTGTCACAATTTGCGAGTTCTCATCAGGGCTTTATCACTTGTATCTAAAAAATGTGTGCAAAAGAAAAAAGCACTGAGTTGGTATAAGTCGTAGCTTCCACCTTTCAACTTAGGCTGTACTGTTTTGTTATACAAAGTTTACCTTGGACCTATTTTACAGCAGGTGCCCAGGGTTCACGCCGTGTGTCTATCTTGGTTACTCTCTCTGAAAGAATAGCAATAGTCTGATTCAGTCGTTTGCTAAAAAAAATAGGTAGCCACTGTCATGACCGTCAATCCACTTCTTTTTCCTACCTTTTTATTGAAGAGGAATATGTGGGGCTTGTCCAAGCCTCAGTGTCCCGTTTATTATTTACATAAGAGCTCATATTAGTGGATGACCAAACTTTTATTCCAATTCTTTAAATGAGTTAAAGGCATTATTATGGAATATGTATTTAAGGAAGATAATACCATTATTTATCCAAGCTTTCCAAAATTGTACTGTTCTGGAAAGTTTTAACTGGGGATTATACCATAATGATATTTTCGAGGTATGGGAGACAGAAAATTGAAATAAAAAATTTAAATCATGGAAGATCAGTTATGGGGATTTTAAAATAACAAATGTATTAAGTAATGTTGATGTATTAGACATTGTTATTAATGTAGGCAAAATAAATGGTGCTATTAACCATTTCTCTATAGGAAGCAATGTGGGAGGGTTAGTAAGTTGAGAATGAGTAAACCAAAGAGAACTTTGCTTTAATATAAAAGCTTTGTGATAAAAAAAATCAGGTAACCCAAAACCCCCATTACATTTTACCATTTTCAATGTATTACAACTGATGCTAGGAGTTTTAGTGTTTCAAATTAATTTAAAAAAAAAGCTTATCAAAAGTTTCATAAAATGACATAGGGAATTGAGTTGGTAACATAGCAATAAGATAAAATAATTTGGGAGCAATTGTCATTTTAATAGAATCCATATCTCACCCCCACCCCAAGAAAGACGTAAAGAATACCATTTGACCAATTTTTCTTTGATATAATTTATAATATCATCACAATTTAATGTGATAATCTTTTTAATACTATGAAAAAACGGACACCTAAATATTAACATTTCTTCCTTTGCCAAATTATATATTGAATAGGTATCATATCATGTGTGTAATATACATTTAAAGGAAAAGGACCTGTTTCATTTGCATTTAACTTATATACAGAAATTTTAGACTAAAACAATATTATGTTAAATAAGGGAGGAAGAGATTACTAATAAACAAAAGAAATCATCCACATAAGCTAATGTTTTTATAGTAACATCATTATTATTAACACCGTTAATTTCTGCACATTTTCTAATAGCAGTAAGCAAAGATTCTATAACTAGAAGAAAAGGTAAAGGAGACAAAGGACAAACTTGTTTTGTACCCCTAAAAAGAAAAAAAATGATTAGAATTATGACCATTTATAAAATGTCTAGCGGAAGGTCTGGTATAAAGAGCAAATATAATGCAAACAATTGAATCACCGAAATTAAACATAGTCAATCAGGGGTTTGTTAA
Source organism: Lissotriton helveticus (assembly GCF_964261635.1). Classification (NCBI taxonomy): domain Eukaryota; kingdom Metazoa; phylum Chordata; class Amphibia; order Caudata; family Salamandridae; genus Lissotriton; species Lissotriton helveticus. The sequence goes on from NC_136069.1 coordinate 713,412,291, forward strand.
AGCGCGACTACTCACCCGTAAGGGTCTCAAGGCGCTAGGGGTGGGGGGGGTGCAGGTTCCATTCCATCAAGGAGGGGGCCTGTCGAAGAGCCAGGTTTTGAGGTTTCTTGCGAAGATGGGGAGCGATGTTGTCTGTCTGAGGTGGAGCGGAAGGGCGTTCCATGCTTTGGCCGTGAGGAAGGAGAAGGAGCGGCCTCCCGATCCGGTCTTTCTGGTACGGGGGACCACGGCGTAGGAGAGCTGGGCTGATCGTAGGGTCCTTTGGGGTGCGTGGAATTTGAGTCGGCTGTTCAGGTATGTTGGTCCGGTGCCGGGGAGGGCCTTGTGTGCGTGGGTGAGCATCTTAAAGGTGATTCTCGCCTCGACGAGGAGCCAGTGGAGTGTGCGCAGGTGCTGGGAGATGTGGTAGTGTTTTGGCAGGTTGAGGACCAGTCTTGCGGCAGCGTTCTGGATGTTCTGTAGCTTGCGGATGAGGTTTTGGTTTATTACGGCGTAGAGTGCGTTGCCGTAGTCGAGTCTGCTGGTGACCAGGGCGTGAGTGACTGTCTTTCGGTGTTCGAGGGGGATCCATTTGAAGGTCTTACGAAGGAGGCGGAGGGTGTGGAAGCAGGAAGATGAGGCAGAGTTGATCTGGCGGTCCATTTTGAGCTCGGAGTCCAGGATGATTCCCAGGTTGCGTGCGTGGTCTGTGGGGGTTGGCGGGTTTCCGAGGGTGGTGGGCCACCAGGTGTCGCTCCAGGCGTCGGGGTTTGGGCCCATGATGAGTACTTCTGTTTTGTTGGTGTTTAGTTGTAGGCAGCTGTTTTTCATCCATTTGGTGACGACTTCCATGCCTTCTCGAAAGTTGCGTCTGGCGGTGTTGGGCTCGTTGGATAGGGAGAGGATGAGCTGGGTGTCGTCTGCGTATGACACGATGTTGAGTCCGTAGGTTCTGACGATGGGGGCAAGTGGAGCCATGTAGACGTTGAAGAGCGTTGGGCTGAGGGAGGAGCCCTGGGGGACTCCGCAGGTGGTAGGTGTGGGGTCTGAGAGGAAAGGGGGGAGTCTGACCCGCTGCGTCCTGCCAGAGAGGAAGGAGCAGATCCAGTCGAGGGGCTTGTCCTGGATTCCTGCGTCGTAGAGTCTGCGTATTAGGGTGCGGTGGGAGACTGTGTCGAACGCCGCTGATAGGTCGAGGAGGATGAGGGCTACTGTTTCTCCTTTGTCCAGTAGGGTGCGGATGTCGTCTGTTGCGGCGAGGAGGGCGGTTTCCGTACTGTGGTTTTTTCTGAAGCCGGATTGGGAGGAGTCGAGGATGTTGTGTTCTTCAATGAATGTGGAGAGTTGGCTGTTGATGGCTTTCTCGATGACTTTCGCTGGGAACGGGAGCAGAGAGATGGGTCTGTAGTTTTTGAGGTCGGTGGGGTCCGCTGAGGGTTTCTTTAGGAGGGGGTTCACCTCAGCGTGTTTCCAGTCATCGGGGAACGAGGCGGTCGCCAGGGAGCGGTTGATGGTGTGGCGGAGCATGGGTGCGATGGTGTCGGCGGCTCTGTTGAAGATGTGGTGGGGGCAGGGGTCTGTGGGGGCCCCTGAGTGGATTGAGTTCATTGTCTTCAGTGTGTCTTCGGTGGTGAGGGCTGTCCAGTCATCAATCACTGGTTTCCGGGTGTCGGGGGTGGTTGGTGAGGGTTCAGTGTGTTGGTTGTCTTCGTCGAAGTTGTCGTAGATGCTCTTGATTTTGTGGTGGAAAAAAGTGCTGAGTTTGTCGCAGAGGTCTTGTGAGGGAGGGATGTCGGTAGACTCGCTGGTGGATTGGGCGAACTCCTTGATGATGCTGAAGAGTTCCTTGCTGTTGTGTGCGTGGGTGGAGATTCTGTCTTCAATCGCTTTTTTCCTCGTTTCTCTGATGAGTTGATGGTGGGCGTTGGTGGCGGCTCTGAAGTTGTTGTGGGCTTCTGTGGATTTGCTGTTTCTCCAGGCCTTTTCGAGGCGGCGGCATGTGCGCCTGGATTCTCGAAGTTCGGTGGTAAACCATCTGGCTTTCTTGGCACGGGTATTGTTGTTTATCTTGAGGGGGGCTATGGTCTTGGTGCTGTCCGAGATCCATCTATGCAGGGTTCGGGCTGCGGTGTTGGGGTCGTCGTTTTCCGCGATGGTTGGGGTGGAGTTGTTCAGTGAGGAGGTGAGTTGGTCGTCGGTGATTTTGGTCCAGTTTCTTTGTGGAAGCAGGTGCTGGTGTCTGTGGATGGTGGGTGTTCTGAAGGTGAAGTGGACGCAACGATGGTCGGTCCATGGGAGTTCCATCAGTTCTGTGGACTCGTCAGGGAGTGTGCTCAGGCGGAGGCTGGATTTGTGGACGATGGCGATTCCTCCTCCTGGGTGGGTGGGGCGGTCCTTCCTGGAGGTCTTGTATCCTTGGGGGATGGCGATGTCGGGTCCGAGGTGGTGTTGGTCCAGGTTTCGGTGAAGAATGCTACGTCCGGGGTGGTGCTGTCGAGGAGGTCCCAGATTTCTGTGGTGTGTTTGTGGAGGGATCGGACGTTGAGGAGGATGCATTGCAGGGTCTTCGGTTCGGTTGTGTTCTTGTGGGCGGGTTGTGCTGGATCCGTGTTCTTGGCGGTGCTGCAGGTGTGCCGGCAGCGGTGACAGCTGAAGGGTCCATGGGTGTCGGCTGGTGATGCTAGCTTGCAGTTGTTGTTGCAGCCTGGGCTGAGTGCGTGGAGTGCTGCTTGGTCGTAGTGTTGGCGGGGCGGAGGTCCAGGGTTCCTGGTGCTGGTCGCGGACGGGTCGCAGATGGGCGCAGATGTGCTTGCCTTTGACGCGCCTTCGGTGCACCAGCGGCGTGCCCGCAGCCCGCGGCCGCGCAGTGGCCGCCATTAAGTAGGGGTCGGGGAGGGCTGGACAGCTGGGAGGCGGGAGTGGAGCTGGATTGGGCCTGTCGCGCGGGGGGGAGGGGCCACGGGGGCATCAGCGGCGGAGAAAGGTAAAGGGAGGAAAGAAGGGATAAAGAAAAAAGGGAAAATAAGCAGAAATAAGGCACAAAAGAGCAGAGATGCAGAAATGAGCAGAAAGGTGAAAGATAGAAAGGGTAGAAAAACGAGTGAAAACGAGTGAAGGAGCAGAGGGAGAGAAAGGGAAAATGGGCAGAAATAAGGCACAAAAGAGCAGAGATGCAGAAAGGTGTAGAAAGGTGAAAGATAGAAAGGGTAGAAAAACGAGTGAAGGAGCAGAGTGAGAGAAAGGCGACAGAGGTCCACTGGACCACCAGGGATGAGGCGCAGGGAAACCTGCGGGTGGAGGAGGGCCTCAATCACCAACACTCAAGAGTGCAGGGGCAGGGGCACCTCACTTAATGGTGGAGCTGCGAGGGTGGGAGAGCAATTTCACTGACAAAGAATAGCTAGTGATTGAAATAAAAATTGCCAATGAACTTTATCAAAAGCTTTTTCTGCATCTAATACCAACACTCCAGGAGGTAATGATAATTTAGGTCCCTGCTTAATATCGTGAAGCAACACTCTGGTATTTTTTACAGAATATTTAAGTTTGATAAGCCAGACTAATCAGGATGTACAATTGAATCAAGCAGAGAGGCCAATCTACTTGCAAGTATTTTGGCATAAAGTTTACAATCTTGATTTATTGAGGAAACTGCTGATAATTTGGAACAATAGTGAGATCTTTGTTAGGCTTTGGAAGAACAACAATTAATGCTTCAGTAAATGAACCAAAAGTTGTTCCTAATGTACTAAAAGAGGTGAAAAGCTGGAGCATTGTCATTGGCATTTTAAATTCTCGAATCACTGGTTTGTTTTTACCATTGTTAGTATGGTATTGAAAATTCCAATATTCAAAGTATTATTGGTAAAATAAATTAGGACTCGGTAATATATGTTTTTTTCATAGGTCACGCACCTACTTGGCAGACAATGCCTCCAGTCTGATTTATCATCACTGTGTATGGAGAGGGCATGGTTAGGGGGAGGTTCGCGTGGTCATACTACATTATTCTGTTTTGCTTAGATGATATGGAATTGTTCTGTAGTGTGTGGCACATAGAAGTCAAAACATAGTAGGTGAGTGTTGTGAGTTGCAAACATTCTTGTATAGGTATTTCTGGACGTCTTTGCTGACCAAGTGTTATAAGCCATCTAAACTCAATACTTCAGTGGCAGACCCCCCGACTGAGTAACAAGAAAAAGGCAGTTTCTCAGAATCACTATCTGGTTTCTTTGCTCTGCCGTTTCTTGATTTACCACTTTTGGATACGTCAAGAAGAATGGTCCCTAAGATATCAACAAAGAATAATTAACAAAATGGAAGTACCATGGTAATATCGTGTTTAGAGAATGCCCCGCATGTTAATGTTAACCCTTCCATGGAGATTATAAACAAGATGCATGGCTGTATTTGGCTGCAGCTCAGCATGGCCCCACACAGAATGTATTATTTTTGCTGACCTGGATCTGACTTCGGACTAACCCTCTGCAGAGTTCGCGGAGTTGCAGTATGCAATGCTACGCAAAGTGCAAAACAAACTTTGTCGTGCTACGCTGAGCTCCGCGAGTGGCGAGTACAGTAGATAAATGCTGTTTGCGGTGATTGCACAGTGCGGGATGCTGGTCCCCACTATGCAATCATTGCGAACAGCACCATGTACAGCGCAAGCTTAAAATTTCTGCTGCTCGAGTAGATTTTTGCTCGAGCAGCAGCTTTATCAACATGAACAGGCAGTTTCTCAACTCGAGTGGTCACGAGCATACGTGACCACTCGCAATGTGAAACCTGACCCCCCCGCATTGAGAAATCTCGCCAGGAGGTTTATTTTCCACGCTCGCCAACTTGATGTTGACGATCGCAAATAAGGAAAGGAAGAAGCTCGCCGGGAGGTGGATTTTCCTTGCTTGCACTTGCCAACTTGACGTTGGTAAACGCGAGTGAGGAAAAAAACTCCGCTCCGCTGAGTTTTTCAGAACTCCGCGTAACGCGGAGTTCAGGAAACTCCGCAAACTCCGCTAATGGAGCGGAGTTCACTGCCCAGGGTTACTTTGGACCATGTGCTTCCTGTGAATTTCAGGTGCAGGTTTAAATCACACTAGCACCTCGACAGACCATTAACAAATAGTTGCATTACCATTGGATTTCATGAAAGGTATTCACTCCCATCATGAGTCTCGACCCCATCTGTGCCATCATCCCTTTCATTTGAATTCTGGTCAACCAGCATCTTAATGATTGCTCCTCTGAACTTCAAAATATCTCCTCTCTCAAGCTGCACTGCTTAATAGATCTGATGATACTCCCACATCTCTGAAGGGACTGAATGTTGATTACTGTGACGTAGGACATTTTGCATCAGATATTAATGGACTGTGATGTCCTTGTACATTTGATACTCACAATGATCACTTTTTATCACGTGTGTGTATCACATTTAAGAGAGCACCAAACATTTTTGTTCATTGGAACGCACTGCATCGTTGTACCATAATTTGTGTTTGCATTTTATTGTTAACTTCCATTTGGTTGTGCTACAAATTATTCTTCATTGCTACAAACAAAGAGCTCCAGATATGTATCTTTCCATGTTTTAAATCACGGAAGCTATGTGTACAAAGGCACACACATGTTTTATGTGGCCTCTGCATTTTGGATGTCGTACATAAAGGCAATATATTTGGCAATGAGTGTAATATTACTCTGCTACACATCCACTGAACCCCCTGATGGCCGCCAATCAGTTCTCAATGTCTTTCAGAGGTTTTCAACAGATCTCTTAAAAAATGACAATACCCTCAGAATGTTTGGCACGCTAAACACAAATGTAAAATTGCAAAAAAACATAAATAGTCTGGAGATGCACTTACAGCAATAGTAATTGGTGACACCACGTTCCTGTTCTAAAAGAATCCTATCATCGAACCAATACTACCAAAACACTTGATGTAGTGGACATCACGTTTTATTTGTAGGGGTGCATTATAGTTAAGGCTCCTTGTTTTCGGTTTTTTCTGATTTTTACAGATAAATGCAGACAGAAAACATTCATTTTCTTGTCTGAATTTATTTTTAAATATGGATTAAAATGGAAATTGGCTTTCTTTTTGAGTAATTCTAAATGCTGTCTGCCATGTCTGCCAGGCCAATGGATGTGTGGATTCATAGATAAGGGGGTTAAAAAAGAAATTAATTTTAGTAAAGAGGCTTTAACAGCAGTATATATGCACAAAGTTCATACTGAAATTTGAATATTTCTTTATAAGTGCACTGATTTATCTTCTGCACGTGTTCACAGCACTGAAACCTGGCAGATATGTAGGCAGGAGTGCATATTTATCGGTTAAATAAATGTGGAAATATACTAATTACAACTTCATTTTTCCACAAAACCCAAAATAAATATGGATAAATACAAATAAAATGGGCAAAAAAAAATATGGATGAATACCGACGGAAATGGCAAAAAAATAAATACCATGCAACCAGGAGTTCTTATTATAATCAAACATATAGAGCGCACCCCCCTATAATCCTTTGTTGTATTAACATGAAGTGTTAAAATTGTGAAATGTATTAATATGAAACGTGATGTGCTTAGGGCAGTGAAAAGTAACATGGAGAAGTAACGTAGAAAGTGAATGTAATTAGCAGACAACATTAACGGGAATAAATTGTTTTGTGAAACTGACAATTATTCATGTACTAAAATGTTTATTAATTGTGTTGTTATACATGTAAGCAAATACATTAATCGAAAGTGTCTTATTTTTCAATGCAATTTCGTAAAGTTCCTATCATGCTCTCTTACGGTAATTGAATTCTGTAGGTTTCAAATGCAGTTCCCTGGAAACTTTCTCTTTAGAATTAACAAGTCAAATTTCATGTGTGGTGTGGAATTTGTTCTTCCTCAAGTTTGTGTTGCAGGTGAAAGAAGCGCTCTGGTTAGCTAGAATGTCTTTGTTTTACTAGTCAGGCTAAGAGAGAAGAAGTTACAATTATGTGGCTCGTCTCGATAAAGGATAGTCACTGTGCTTCACACAGGAGAAGGCCTCAGAACTAAGGACAAATGTTGCAATGGAAGTACTCTGCTGTCCCATGGAAAACTACCTTTTGGGTTTTATCCAGAGCAGGTGGTGTGATCCGCAATGGATCTTGGGGTATAATAATGTGATGATGGAATTAGGAAGAGAGCCCACTTCTTTGACTTCGAAACAAAAGCATTTCAGAGCAAGCTCTGTCCGGGTAGCTTCATGCTACATGACCCCTTGACAGTGGAGAGACTTTTTAGGAAGACTCCACATGCTGACACCTTTTATCCTTTTTTCTTGAAAATGCTTAAGTAGGGATGTCATTTTAGTGTTCGTGTAGGGGTAGATCAATGCTTTTCATTCATAACCCCTCGGCGCAGGAAAACTTGGGCTCATGCGTTCTGATCCTCTGCATTCTGCGTCTTGAAATAATTGTATTTTCAAGCTACATCAACTCAATTGGCTATGCAGATTTGGCTTCATGATAATTCTGATGTATTTCTATACTCTTCTATAGAGGTGTCTCTATGTTCAACTGTTTTTGGCATTTCATTAAATGAAACTAACCGTATGTAGTTGTCTGTGGTTACTATATGTCCCAGTGGATCATTGTAATGGATTGGCTTTAAATAAAAGAAATTTGCCCCTCTGCGCCTTCATGCTGCGAAAAAGAACCATCAGGTTGTGACTCCGGAACAGACCTAGAACTTGTGGGCCTGGCCCTTTCACTCTGTAAAACTAATATAAGTTCCAAGTAAGAATCTAATTAATTAATCAAGACCATCTTTATTCTTGAATCAGCATACACCCCACACCCCCACATATATTAAAACAAATGTCCTGCTATAACCCATCACTCTCAACTGGAAAGTTGCCAAACAAGTTTATAAAGTCCTACATTTAAAAAGTAGGTAAGAAAGATGATTTTGAACAAATGGCCCAAGCAAATTACAGATCAATAGCAAATAGTATATTTCCAAGAAATCTCACTGGAAATTAAAATCTGTCAACCTCCAATAGAAAATAGGTATAGAAACCAAAAGAATGCAGAATGGAGCTGGTGAAGTCTGGCATGTTGTATGGAGACACTTTGCTGACCTGTGTGAGAAGACTGACTTGCGCACTTTGGAGCTGTTAATAGTAGAGGCGCTCCTGTGCCCCAACGTAGAAAGGTCAGCATTGCATACTACAATCCAGCACTACAATGGGGTGCACGGTTGGGATTACCAACGATGGGTGCCGCCTCTCTGCATCACTGGTCAAGTGATGTTGGGCTGGCCAGGCACTGTTGAGGGTGAGGCCCCTGCGCTGTGTCAAAGTTGTGTGACGGAAGTGCTGCAACTGCACGCCTAAGCGGGCTCTGCTGCATCAACTACATTGGGAGGTTCACCAGTTGACTTGGTGGCGACTGCTGTACCCAGGCTTCTGAAATCCCACCAGGCTGAGGCTCCTGCTAGCTGAGTCACAGATTTGGAGAGAGTGTTGCGGATTGGGCCACGGTGTCAATGTCCAGGTAAGGAGAATGTGGGATGCGTAGCGGAGGACCCCTGGGGGTCGAGTCGCCCAGGCCTAGCACACATAGATGACGCACCCCCAGTGGCGGCTCATCAGCTATGGTGGCAGAGCATCGCCCCACTGCTTTCAAGCAGTGCAGAATAGGAACAATCATCACATGATAATAACTTACTGATGTAACCGTGCTATGTTTCCTTTGCGGATGGGAGGGTGCGTAGGACTGCTCCAAGCACGGGGTAAGACATGGCCGGATTGGCATGCCCACTCAAATGTGCAATGCTGTTGGTCGGCCAACTCAGGCATTACAGCCTGCATGGAGAACATGCCCACCCCTCCAGCCCCTGGCTGCATGCCTAGACCAGTTGCCTATAACGAATCCCACAGCTGCATCACAGCGTTGTTATTGGCTCAGGGGAGGGAACCAGGCTGCCTACTTCCTCATCCTGGGAGCAGACGCAGGAGAGCAGGAGCAACAAAGACACGGGACCCGGCTTTGAGATAAGACTTCCCTTATTAAAATATTTACAACACCCACTCATACACACATCCCAGTGTCCACGCCCCATCCAGTGTTCTTTCCAGCGTTTACCACCTCCCAGTTGTCCAGCCCCCCTCCCCAGCACTTCCTAATGGCAGCCGCTATGCACCCATGCACAGCGGGCACCCCACTCATGTTCCAAAGGCACATACATGGTTGCAACGCATGCCATAACATTGCATTCCATTCCAATGCATGATAATACTAGGCACATTGCAACAGTAGAGTAGGTGTTGCATAGCGTAGATATTATTATCACTATTCCCACTTCAGTGAGTGAAACCCAAAACTAACCTTTGCACCCCAACCCCAACTGTGAACCCTGGAATCCCTTTTTGAGCCCCCATAACACACCCAAAAGTCCAATTTGACCCAAATACACACCCCAATGTCCATATTTTACCCCCAAAAACCCCAATTTTCATATTTTACATCTGAAACCCATACCCACCCGAAAAAGTTTAAATGACCCCATTGCTGACCTCACAATGCGTTGTAACCAAATGCGATGTAAAGGCACCTGCATTGTCGGAGTTGCTTTGTTAACGATATACTGCCTGCATTGTAATGGTCATCTCCCCTGCCAAAGGCAACCCATAGGCTATGTCATTTGCATCTGTCTGCCCCTGGACCACGCTCTGCACCAAGGAGCCCTCCTCTTGTACTCTCCATCGCTACGACGCCAGCACCCTCCTCGTCATAAACCCTGGACTTCACCTCGCCTGCCAGGACCAACCTCTGCTCCGGACCGGACATCACCATCGCCATCACTGACGGCTGCAGTATCACCCGCAAGGAGCACCCCGACCATTAAAGAGAAGGCATTGCCATCACCTACAGAAGCACACTCCGACTGACCACGCACCCTAATGACCCAACGGTGACCATGGACCACCTCAGCTCCCAGATCCAGCCCAAGCCCAAGCACATCCTCTGCGGCACCCTCATGTGCAGGCCACCCGGGCCATGGCCCCCCATTCTCCAATGCCATTGTAGACCTCATTGCACCCCAGGGTCTCCCATCCACTGCCGACATCCTACTCGGTGAACTCAAGTTCCACCTTGACAAACCCAGTGACCAGGACTCTACCCCGTCCTGGGTAAGGTCCCCTACATCAGATGCAAGAAGCAAGTCACCTCGACAAGCCACATAGCAGGACACATGGTCGAGCACGTCACCTCCTCCAGCAGGAACTTCAACTCCAGCCACAACACCGGACTCTCCTGGACCAACCATCATTGGTAACATCATGTCTTCACATTACTCACAGGATGCCACCTCCATCAACGCACCCCTTGCAGCTGGATCAAGGCCACCGAAGAACGTCTTCTCATCTCCCTCCGCACAAACAGTGCACCAACGCTTACAGACGATGACACCACAGTGCGCAACTGCCACCAATCGATCTCCAACAGCGCCGACATTCGGGCATCCCTCATGAATGGCAAAGCGTCAGTACCTTTGCCTGCCTGATGGCAGGCATGAGGGGGATGCAGTGGCACAGGGATAGACTAGCCCCATGCATTGATGGAGTCGCATCATTGCTGTGACACGACTGCAGCAATGCATGACTTTAGCTCAGACAGATACATCAGGATTCCAGACGTATCTGTCATTAATTGTGTCATGGAGCGCTGTCCAGTGAATACAGTGCATCCATACTGTCGCAAGAAAGGCGTAGTGAGTAGTGTTGCAACACTGTCTTGTTGCAACGCTGCAACACTTTTCATGCCTGGGGCCCAGGAATGCACACTATCTTATTGATGGTGTGCATTCCTGCTCTGTAGTTTTGTTGCAGGGCAGCACTGCAACATTGCTTGCAGCGCTGTCCAGCACCAAAACCTGCTGAGATGAGGCCCCAAGTGTTATCCCCATTTTTAAGACCAGCTATTTTCTGGTCTTAAGTACCTGGCTCTAACTGCAGTTAGAATCAGTTTTTTTTGGTCTTCAGAACTTCAAGGATCTCCTTGTGAAAATGAAGTAGTGGGGTTTGCTGCCGTTTTTGCATGGGAACGCCTCTTCTGCATATAATTATCGCTAACAGAAGTAGCGATCTTTGCAACGGACGTTTTGACTAAAAACTGTCGCTCATGGCTGTTAACGACTGCTTAGTAATAGGGCGATAAAATTATCACTGCATTAACGGCAGAAAAGTGTCGCTAACACGGCGATAACTCCTTGTGAATATGCCCCTCTAACTGTTTGGCTGCATTCTGCCTTGTCAACCGTTTGTCAGTTTTCAACACCATTAACGACTGCTGCAAAGACTGAGTAGCAGATACATGCAAGGCACAGTTAATAGACAGAAACAAATCTTCACACCTTCTCCTTTCTGTGTACCACCTTTCACCAACCAGATTGGGGTTCTTTGAGCTCAATCAGACCCCTGCTTTTTAAGGTTAACAATTTCCTTCTCCCATAGGTTGAAAATTGTTTCAAGCTTATGTGCTGCAAATATGCAGATGATACCCAGATCTGATGATGTCTATGTTTGATTACTTAATTACTTTATATAACATCTAAAGCTGTTTCAGATAACAGTTATTGCATATGAAATATAATAGCTATATCACTCATGGGCATGCTCTTTCTTTGCAGGTTGCCAACAGGTTTGATTTATGATATTATTGCAAGGAAAAAAACAAATCTTCCCCCTAATACTTCAACATGTAGGCGATTCATCCAGGATAGGTATAAAGTTGTCCCACAGACTTATGATTTAGAATTTTTTATTTATCAAAAAATATATAAATATTCATAAATACAGATGAACTTTAAAGATACATGAAACCAATTATATACATGTGGAATAATTGTGAAGTAATGACAATCATTCAAAGCAAAGCCCACTGAACATAATAATCAAAACATGACGTTGAACAAAAATAATTACACATCAGACAGCAAGGCACAACAGAATCAGACACTGGACAAAACAGAAACAACACATTGTCAAATAACCATACAATAATACATTGATTCTGGATTGAAGCTAAAACATTAAACAGTAGAACAAAAATGATTTTTGGAACACTGAAGTAGATAAAAGGTTCCATCTTCAGGGCGTAGAGTTTGTTTACATTCAAACATATCAAGCCATCAGTATGTCATGTGCAAACCACCAGATATGTGGTACAAAGGGCTCAATAATTGAAAAACATGATAAGTTTCCAACAGTAGAGGCTCAACAGTAGGGTGAAGAGTCCTGCATGGACATCAAGAGGGCCCCTGATAAGTAGCTCAATAGCCATCATGTAGTAACAGTCGAAAGTGAATCTCGAGGAGACAGAGAATGCTGGAACATCAACAAGTCCAGAATGATCTCAAGGATAATAAAAGAAGGTGGGGTTCCTTCAAAAGGTCAGACAATAAATCAAAAAACGGGAAAAGTTAAATACACGTAAGACATAGGTCGCAGACAAGTAACGCTTGAGCAGCCTCACAATATGGGGTCCGGAAAGAGGTCCGCTGTCCGAAACATATCATGGATCGGCACCCGTATCAGATATATATATATATATATATATATATATGTTTCCAACTAATTGCCCGATAGCTTAGGAGGGCACACAACAGCTCGCTTTCCCTCCGGACTACTTGTAACACTCGCCCCTGCTTTCTGGTAAGTGTTTGCTGAGCCGACGCGTTTCGAGTCTCAAGGACTCTTCTTCCTGGGCAGTAAACAAATGAGGCACCAATTCGTTTTCCATTCCTTCATAACCTTTTATTAGATGTTTGGCCCTCTTCTATTGGGCCTTACTCCCGCATTGATTACCGCTTTGCATCTTGGGATTTGTGGTCACTGGAGAACAAATATGCATTATCCGTGAGTGGGTGTGCTTGCATTTGTCCATTAAAACATTTTATTTCCTTTGGTAAGGTCCAGTCAGTGTGGGCGAATGATCTTGGCTTTTTTTTGACTTGGCTTGCTGTGCCGCATACAATCAGGAAACTGTTTCCGACCGCAGTCTCCCGCACATTGAATGGGATGGTGCTCCTCCCCACGACTCAGGCGGTTGCGTAGTTAATTTTCCATATGTTTTAATTGTTTTAATGTACAAATGAAGAAGACACCCACTCAAGCATAATTGAAACTCGCTTCCAGGACTACGTTTCCCATGATGCAAATCGGCAAAACCAGCGTGAGCCAGGCCCATTAGGGGGCCACATGTTCAATAAAAGAGACAAACAAACAGGAAATCGAGTTATCACTTCATTGGAAAACAGCCCATGAAGAAGAGTCTATGTGACTTGAAACGCGTTGGCAGCATGAAATTAAAACCGGAAACTGGTGGCGAGTGCAGAACAGAAGTCCGGAGGGACGGTGAGCTGTGTGTTCCCTCCTAAAGCTGTTGGGCAATTTGGTGAGAATATATATATATATATATATATATATATATGACTGCTCCACTTGCCCCAAAATATCCCAGCCGGGATTCCAAGCAAATAAGGCACTCACGGAGTCTATGAAATCTCAGCGGTGGTTATTTATTAAACAGACGCGTTTCGGGAGAACGCTCCCTTCGTCAGTGTTTCACAGAAAAACGCGCGTAGCAGCAGCATGTTATAGCATTTCATTTCCGTCAAGGCGGGCATAAACATAAACATAGGACAACCTGCGCATCTCAATCATGAGCGCCATCTTGTAATGTCTAATGCGCTCATTTGCCAAAGGTGAGTGTGTGAGTTCATTAAACGTTCAACCTTATTGAATGAAAGTTGTAATTCATCCTATTCAATATTGATGGCCATGGGGTCTACTGATGATTCGCATGAACGCGAATAATTTAAACGCTCAAATGCGTATATAATGACCCTCAAAATCGAGGGATCTCAAATTGCCGCCGTGAATCGGCATAGGCAGAAAACAAGCTGCCCTTTATTTACAAGCACCAGTGCGGTGCATATTGACTGCAGACCAACTGGTCTGTCTGTCTACAAATTCGTTCGGAAGGTCAAACTCCATAAATTCTTCAAAACCAAACCGACGGCCCTAGAAACTAAACATCTGAGACAAAATAAGAAAAACACAGATCTCCTGACGGTCAATGATTTGACTGCGTGTGAAGTGCTGCAGAACCTCCGTGCTGAAGGAAACAATGAAGTCAATGAAACCACACACACACTGACACAGAGACTGTCTAACGTTGATGTTATGCAAGAGGCTCCAAAAAGTGGATTCAAACAACCATCTAAATTTGTTCCTCAGACAGCTGTGGATGCGATAGACATCTTCTCGGACACAGTTGTCAAGGATTTGATGAAATTGAGAACTAAGCAGGTCCATCGACCCAAATCCTTTAATATCTCGAAGGAACAGAGGCTGGCAATAACGACCCTATCCAAGGATCAAACCATCATATGTAAACCCTCGGATAAGGGAGGCAACATCGTGATTATGACGAAGGACCAGTACATAACGGAGGCAATGCGGCAATTGCAAGATGGGAACTGCTATGCAAAAATAACAAGAAAAGAGTACGCTGAAAGCATAGAGAAATTACATGACACTTTGAAACATTGGCATGGGAAACAAATGTTAGATTTGGAAGAATATTTGTTTCTGAAAACACCACATCCTATCTTACCCACATTCTACCACCTTCCCAAGGTCCATAAATGCATCACTAATCCGCCGGGCAGACCCATCATTTCGTCCATCGGTGGCCTAACGGAAAATCTGTCCAAATTCCTTGACCATTACCTGTTGGAATTTGTGATCTCACTTAAGTCATATGTAAGAGACACGTCTGACTTTATTGAGAAAATTGAAACAATAGAGTGGCAGTCAACCTATACACTCATGACTCTCGACATCACAAGCCTGTATACGGTTATCGATCACGAGCAAGGCCTATCTGCTGTAAAATATTTTCTGGATAAGAAATCGTTAAAATTTGCGATGCACAACAAAATGCTATTGAATCTTATCCAATTTTGTTTGTATTTTAACATCTTTACATTTCAGGATCAGATATTTAAACAACTATCTGGTACAGCGATGGGTTCCTGCTTCGCCCCCAGCTACGCGAACTTGTTCGTGGGCTGGTGGGAGGAGCAGGTAGCCTGGGCCCCACAGCATGAGAGTTCCAACAGGAAGGTCATTGCTTGGTACAGGTACATTGACGACCTGTTCCTCGTCTGGGATGGGTCTCCAGAAGAAGCCAAACAGTATGTGCAATTACTCAATAACAATGAGTGCAATCTGAGATTCTCAGGGGAGATTAACAAGGAGCAGGTCAGTTATTTAGACCTACTGGTCACCATAAGAGATAACAAAATTTGCACCTCCTTATACCGCAAGCCAACTGCGGGAAATAGCGTTTTACACGCCACAAGTAGTCACCCTGAAAAATTAGTGAAAAGTATCCCTTATGGGGAGCTACTCAGGCTGAAACGCAACTGTACTTTGGACAGTGATTTTGAAAAGTCTGCACGAGAGAGCATCGAAAGATTCTCTGAAAGAGGATACAACCGCAACCTCCTAAACAGTGCACTTGATCGAGTCAGAGGACTCTCAAGACGCTCTCTTTTTGAACCCAAGACTAAAACCAAGTCAAATATGGCAAATCAGTTTCGGATGATAACCCCTTACTCAGCTAATTCCTGGCAATTGAGAGCAATTATGCAGAAACACTGGCATATTTTAAAAACTGATCAAATAGTTGGACCAGATTTGCCAGTTGTTCCTTTGATTACTTTTGGCAAGGCCAGAAGTATACGAGACCATCTGATCCATAGCCACCTTAGCTCTACGAAAAAGAGTTCGGGGACCCTTAATGAAACTAAAGGCTTCTTCCCGTGTGGCAAATGTAAGGCCTGCGCCTTTAGTAGACGCACATTGTCATACGAGGTAAGAGGTGTCAAAGGGGGAAAAAGAATACAGAAGTTTATGTCCTGCCACACGGACCACGCAGTTTACTGTTTGGTTTGTCCATGCCAACTCAGATATGTTGGCAGCACAATCAATCCGGTCAAACTGCGAGTACTCGAACATATGCGAGCGATCGCGAATAAGGATTTTTCTTATCCAGTCGCGCGTCACTTCGCTATCAAGCATAACAGCAATAGGGATTTACTTAGATTCTTCTGTGTGGATTATATAGCGGATAATCCCAGAGGAGGAAATAAGCTACAGATGCTCAGAAGGTTGGAATCTCGCCACATATTAGATATGGAAACAAAGGCCCCAGGGGGGCTTAATATGGGGGAGGAGTTATCAACACACCTTGGTTAGAGGAGAAGAGATCATCATTTTTTGCTGTAATATATGCTTTTGAAACAATGTCATTAGAGCAAATTGACATGTTTTGGTTCACGGTATGGTATGGATTAACTCTGTTGTCTGTGACTTTGATTCTGATCTTATCTTCAATTTTGATTTTGATTGCTGCTTTGTCAATTTGATAATTGAGTGATATTATGCAACTTGAAACCTGTTCTGATGATTGAAGCTTTGGTACCGTTCATAATTGATGATGTGTGTGTAGCATCGTTCAACCTGCCTATGTTTCTTTTAAAATATGTGGAATAATGGCCATGAGGCATACTGAGAGATTGAGCAGCCATATAGGCTGCGATGCCGATCCACGGCAAGATTTCGACAGACAGACCAGTTGGTCTGCAGTCAATATGCACCGCACTGGTGCTTGTAAATAAAGGGCAGCTTGTTTTCTGCCTATGCCGATTCACGGCGGCAATTTGAGATCCCTCGATTTTGAGGGTCATTATATACGCATTTGAGCGTTTAAATTATTCGCGTTCATGCGAATCATCAGTAGACCCCATGGCCATCAATATTGAATAGGATGAATTACAACTTTCATTCAATAAGGTTGAACGTTTAATGAACTCACACACTCACCTTTGGCAAATGAGCGCATTAGACATTACAAGATGGCGCTCATGATTGAGATGCGCAGGTTGTCCTATGTTTATGTTTATGCCCGCCTTGACGGAAATGAAATGCTATAACATGCTGCTGCTACGCGCGTTTTTCTGTGAAACACTGACGAAGGGAGCGTTCTCCCGAAACGCGTCTGTTTAATAAATAACCACCGCTGAGATTTCATAGACTCCGTGAGTGCCTTATTTGCTTGGAATCCCGGCTGGGATATTTTGGGGCAAGTGGAGCAGTCATTTTGTATCGCGGTGCACCACCGCGAAAAACGGCACCCGCTGCAGGAGTGACTCGTGAATGGTGCATTTGGAGCGTTCATATATATATATATATATATATATATTCACTGAAAAAACCATAGGTTATAGACCATATATAGTTAGGAATTAGCATTTACAAAACCTTATTTTACTCACACAAAACCATTGAAATTCCATATATAGTTAGTTGCACTAACTATATATCGCGCACCCGCAATCCACTGCTGATGATGTCACATATTACATCATTCATGACATGGTCAGTGACATCACTGATGACATCACTGATGACATCTCAAATGACATCACTGATGACATCACTGATAACAACATCCAGTGATTTTTTGTTTCTGTAAAGTTTAAATATGTCTTACATATTGAAGATTGAGTGGATGTGTAAGTGTCTGGACGAAGGATTTAGTAGGTGCATGACTAACTGTATGAGTGAGTGATTAAATGTGTCTCACTGAGTGCATGGGTTAGTGACTAAACTGTCTTAATTTGTGCATCATTATGTCTGTTGTTCTGTAAACTGCTGCATGTGTTGATCAGTAGCTGTATGAGTAACTATATGGGTTATTGATTGATTGCCCAAGTATTTGTATGGGAGACTGAGTGTGTGTGTGGCTGGCTGGGAGGTGTGTGACTCTGTGCAGATCAATGTGTACTTGTATCAATGATTGTATAAGAAGGTAAGTATGTGTTAGTATATGTTTGAAAATGTAAGGTGCTCTATGTTTAACTGTATAGACAAGAAAATGGAAGTGTCATTGATTCTTTACATGACTGACTAGGTGAGTGAGTAACTCCATGGATGAGTGGCAGACTGTGACTGTCTGTATAGGTGTATGAGTGCATATGATAGTGTTGTAAAGATGAGTGATTGTATGTATGAATGATTGTATGGGTGAATGAGTGAAGGTGTGTGTAGACGTAGGAATCAGTGAGTGCGTATGTAGTAACTAGTATTGGTGTGTCAATGGTTTCAAAAATTATACTCTGTATTTAACACTGGGTGAAACAGAGGTTATATTAAAATGTGAGGAGATGCATTGTATTGTCACATGAATGATATCATCAGTGATGTGGTCATTGATGTCAAATGAGATGTCATCAGTGATGTCATCAGTGATGTCATTTGAGATGTCATCAGTGATGTCATCAGTGATGTCACTGACCATGTCACTGACCATGTCATGAATGATGTAATATGTGACATCATCAGCAGTGGATTGCGGGTGCGCGACATATAGTTAGTGCAACTAACTATATATGGAATTTCAATGGTTTTGTGTGAGTAAAATAAGGTTTTGTAAATGCTAATTCCTAACTATATATGGTCTATAACCTATGGTTTTTTCAGTGAATTTTCAAGGTTTTGTAAATGCTAATTCCTAACTATATATGGTCTATAACCTATGGTTTTTTCAGTGAATTTCATTGGTTTTTTAACAGCTAATATCTGTAGCTGTAAAATGTATTCTTCTTTAAATCCAAAAATATATTTTATATGTTTATGAATAATTTTTTTTTTTAATATTTTTTTTTCTTCGTTCCCGCTTCGCGAATCGGGAAGCTTCCCGTTAGCTGACCTTGATGCCGCGAAATAGACCGCGAGCCGGTAAACGTTTCTTTACCGCAACTGCCGCGTTACATCGTGACGCCTCCCGTCCGCATGACGTTTCGCGTTGTCGCGTGATACGTCATATGACGTGCTACGTTAGCGAACTGGTACGCGAAGCGAGTCGCAAAGCGCAGGTTTCTGGAAGCAAACCGGGAGGCCCTGCAAAGCGCTTAACGTAAACACAGCAGGTCATGTGACTTGGTAATAACACTTTTCATTGGTTCATTTCACTTTTGGTTTCCTAATGATGTAAGACTAGGTCATATAATCTAAAATGAACACTTTTCATTGGTTGAGAACTCTTGTTTTTCCCAAATGATGAAAATCCCTCCTTCTTTCCTCACTCTGACTTTCATCATTGTGAGAGAAAGACCCTTTGTGATCACTGAGCAATGGCTTCTTTAGTAGCTTCAGCTGGTGCTTCCCCACCACCTCCACCACATCCAAGGAAGAGTGGACCACCTGCTCAAGTTATAATTCAACAAGAAGAGGAAGAAGAGGAACAGGACGACGAGCACGAAGAGAGGCAGTTTTTGCCTGAGCAGCCCAGGACGTCTCACCGGAAAGAAAACTTCATTTGGCAATTTTTTAAAATTCCCAAAGGTCAGAAAAAAGTAAATGCAAGATACGTAACTTGCCTTATATGTCAAGATAGACTGTCCAGAGGAACCGAGAAAAAATACAGTTTCGGAAACTACACAATGCATCGCCATATGACTAGGTGGCATCCTAACAACTACAGTGCTGCACAGTTTCGGAACGACCTAGATAATCTCCCTATTATGGCCAGAAGATCTGTTGTACCGGAAGTAACGGGACCAGAGGGCAGGGAGATGGTGCCAAATATACAAATGAAATTTGGTGAAGTAAAACACATCTGCGTATTTTGCGATGGATTCATTTCCTACGGAGAAAGAAGCATCACTCTGATCAACAGAGCTATTGACTATCATATACAAGTTTGTACGAAACGCCCAAAATAATAAATACTTCTTTTTTTGTTTTGTTGCTCCTGTTGAGCCCTTTACAATGAATCGTTTTCATTGCCCCCTCCAAGAAAAACCCAAAAAAATATAAAACTGTTCAGAAAAATTCAAAAAAAGTAAAAAAATGTTCCGAAAAATAATAAAAAAAATATAAAACAACAAAAACAATTAAAAAAAAAGTTCTTTTCAGAACTACCTCCCCGTTATTAAAAAATTGGTACAATATTTGGAACTGTGCCAACCTCTATTTCTCTTAGTTCGCTTCCCAGTTCGCTCGCCGGTACGCGAACCGGAAGCGAATCAAAAACAGTAAGTATAAGGGAAGGAAACAGACACTTATGTTAAAAGAAAGACAGCTATAGGGGAGTAAACTAGAGATACTATTACCCGTAATCCACTGCTGATGATGTCACATATTACATCATTCATGACATGCTCAGTGACATCATCAGCAGAGGATTGCGGGTTTTTTGGCAACGTGCCTTATCCACGGTTTAATAACGCTGCCTTTTGCTTTATATAAGTTTTCAAATTGTATGAAATATATACCAATAGGTCGTTATGAACCTTTAGGTAGTGCTTTTCTTCATGAGGTCTGGTCGCTTCCATACACATACAGATGTTTCAAAGATGATCAAGAAGTTTATCTGAATGGAGAGGAATGCACTGAGACGCCAGATCATTCACTAATGTGTAGGCACATACAGTTACACGGTTCATGCAACAAACACCGACCAAATATGGCTTGCGTGTTGCAAGGCACGCCAGTTCCTGCTATCATCCCCACGTTCAAGTTGTTGGAAAATGGTAGTTATTTGATGCTCAATAATGAAGATTGTTCTGGGTTAATTAAAAGTATTCCTTTTATCGTAACAGTAAGTGAACGGGTTATTTGCTGCAGAAATGTTCTATTTCCTCCCACACATGAACATAGGGAGTTTTCAATCTCGCCACAAATACCAACCTTGGGAGCAGATTTCAACGGCATGGCAAGAATAAGAGCTCTTTTGTCTCAGAGAGAGGTGGCCTTGAGTTCGGCCCGTGAAACGTTCGTGCTTCACATAGCGAACACCCGTACAGAGGTGCAGACCCTTTTCAATTCAGATTTGCCTTTCCATTTCAGCAAGATGGTTCGGACTATCTCTAACGCATCCTCCACAAAGGCCCTGGCGCACTTTTTTAAAGTTGTTACCAGTGGTCTCGTGACTTCATTTGAGAAAATCTTTGGAGTCATCCCTGCTTTCTTTCATTGTATTTTTTCCACTCTGCTTCGTGGATTGCCATTTTTACTTGCATTACCAGCGGACGCTCTTGTGCTTTTTTACATTTTTAAATATGGATGTCCCTCCTATGCAACCTCCCGCCCTGCAGCTGCTGACACTGTTCCGCAATCGCATGCTAGAATATTATGGCACAATGCCGTTGGCGATATTAAGCACGGCATATGGATTATCTTTTCGATTCTCCTACTTCACCTGTGTCCAGCCTGTATTTCACTGCCTGACCTGTGATTTCGATTGGGCCATTGATTTGTGTCTCTGCGGACCGGTTTCTCCTGACGTCGACTTTAATCAGCTGATGACTCCTATCATTACTCACGAGTTGGTTTGTCCTGGCGAAAGGATTGTGGCATTGATGCATGGACTAATTGGTCCCTGGAATTTACTGGCGGCAACACAGTCTTTCTTGGAACAGAGCTTTCTTGAAAACCCACCGAGCTGTCCTCTGATGGTGATAGAGGATCCGGTGCTGGGAGAGCACGTATGTTCTTTTCCGCTTTTAAATTGGATGGCTGAACTGTTTTCGGATGAAGACGGTGACTTCCTATTGGAGGATGTTGCAGCTTATTTTGCATACACAGTTATGTCATAGACCTTTTTCATGTTTGATATGCTGAGTACTAGCATTTCATTGACAATTCATTGACTTATTTGTCAAGTTTTTATTATTTACCTTGCCTATTGGCTTAAGACTCGATAAAGTACTTGGCTGTTTTATTTTTCTTTAGCATTAAATTTTCCTAGTTTTTAATGCTTTACCTTGCGGACCGTCCACATATAAACTTGCAATCTGCTCTCATGAGATGGCACTTCTATTATCTTATTCAGTTCGTTTCCGGATCATGGGGAGGTGTCATCTACGTCCTGGATATCTTTACACCGTGTTAAGTTAGCATGGGCTCATTACCGGTTTAAACGCCATTTTTCCTTTTTTGCAACTTCTGCACACGACACTTAGTTGTTGCTTTAGCTTTCAACCTAGTAGTTCATCGTGGTTTACATGAGAATAATATGTTATTGCTCTACTATCTGCTTTGCTTGTTAAACTATATCTGTACAGCGAGTGCTAAAGTTTCAAGAACAACACGATACAGAATTGTTATGAGGTCTGATCTCCACGACTTCATACTCATAACATAAGTGCAACTTCTGCCAATTCTGGGCATGAGGCGGGTTTTATATTGCTTTGCCGAACACACATACACAACACTTGATGCGGTTCACATGAAGAGAGAGCTGGTGTATGCTGATGTGATTCCTTCAAATCTAAGACACTAAAGTATGGGCACGCCCTAAACCAACACAAAGAGACCTTCTTAGCAAATAATATAATATGTGTATTAGGGAGGGTGAGATATAAGCAGCCGCGGGCCGTGGAGGGAGTTACGGTGAGGCAGGGAGGCGGGGAGGGGGAGAAGCAGGGTGGAGCCCTCTCCACCCTGCCCCTCCCCCTCCCCGCCTCCCTGCCCCACCGTAACTCCCTCCACGGCCCGCGGCTGCTTATAAGTGTTGCTTACTCTTATTCATTTACAGCATGTTAACATACTGTCACCATTCGCTTTTTATGTACTAGTAACTATGCTGGTAATTTTGCTACTGATAATATGTGTACTTGTATTATCTAAGATACTACGCCTGAGAAGACGGCATTAGTAAATAAACATTTCAAATACACATGTGTTCTTCTTAACTCCATGTTCTGGTTTCTAAGAAATATATAACGACCGACTGTTCATGAGTTCCACGTATCCTGAGGTACTATAAGTTCATATTCTGGATTGTCTAAACATTGAGAGTTTGTTATATCCAATGTGACACTGTACCTAGCTTGCTAAGGGGTTTTTGATTACTAAGGTGAGTTTTGGGACACCCTAATTCGCCGAGGTTCCAATCCTCTGTCCACAGTTCTGTGTGAGAACAGAAACCCTGCGACAGGGGCACCCCCGACCCTTGCTGGAGCTTCATCACACTTGCGATACAACTCCAGCAATGCGCCACCTTTACGGCACAGATACATCACGCATCTGTGCTGTTTTTGCCCCATGATGCGCCGCATTGTAAATGCAGCACACCATAGGTGACGGAACAGCGGCACAGAATGACTAACACATCCCTGGTGATGCGCCAGTCATCATAAATCTATCCCTATGCTTCTTATCTTGTTAGAGATGAACCGCCATATGTATCATCAAAGTTTTTTGCATTTCCTAAATAGCGAACTTTAAGGAATAAATAGCGATTCTTTACCATTCCTAGTTTGCGATGAGCTATTTGCTAATTACAAATTACCCATTCATTTCCTTCATTTCCATAGGGCGGTTGGACTCACTTTTAGCTCGAACGGCTGAATGGATTTGCACGAAACTTGGCAAAATTGTAGGGACTGGTAGCCCGATGTGCCTTTGCTATGTCTCAAGATATATGCTCCAGTGGTTTTTACGAAAATTAATTTTGAAAAATATATATTGGGCTACATTGGCCTATATATATGTTGGAACCCAAATGTAGCCCAATGTAGCCCAATGAAGCCCAATGAAGCCCAATGTAGCCCAATGTAGCCCAAAGATGGCCGCCAGAGATGAAAAAAAACAAATGTAGCCCAAATATCAGCCAGATGTAGCCCAACTATAGCCCAGTGACAGAATGACCAATCAGCGTCGCAAACCTCCGTTATGCGAAGCGGAGCGCTGTTACAGATATATATCTTTTTTTGAACGTTAATTTCTCAAAATCCACTGGAGCACATATATTGAGACCTAGCAAAGGCACATCGGGCTACCAGTCCCTAATATTTTACCAAGTTTCGTGCAAATCCATTCAGCCGTTCGATTATTATTATTTTTATTTTTTTTTGCCCCGCGGGGCCCTTTTAAAACCTCCACATCAAACCTAGGGGGTCAGCGAGGATCTACTATTCCCCCTTATGGTCATTTGCCCCTTCGCTTTCGCCTCCTCTTGTCTCTCGATCCTACCGAGAGACAAGATGGCGGCCGCTACGGACTGTTTGGAATGTTGACAGACGCCGGAGAACCAATCAGCTTCGCTTCACAAAGCTCCGTTGCGCGAAAAGTACGCGTCCTGGAGCGCTGCCCGGTCCGCTGTTACAGATATATATCTTTTTTTAAACGTTAATTTCTCAAAATCCACTGTAGCACATATATTGAGACCTACAAAAGGCACATCGGGCTACCAGTCCCTACAATTTTGCCAAGTTTCATGCAAATCCATTCAGCCGTTCGGGCTAAAAGTGAGGCCAACCGCCCTATGGAAAACTCAATGTTAAAAACACGTTTTGGGACCCCCCTTTTTTCTCGGCCCCCCCTTGACGAACCCCCCCCAAATTTTCAAGGGCTGCTCAGAAACAAAATGTGCCATTTTCCTGAAAATTTCAGCCAATTCCGTCCACAAACGCCAAAGTTATTAGACATAGAATTTTCAAAAATCCCATAGAGAAAAAATCCTAACTATATATACCTACTGGCGACCGCCAGTAGGTAATATATATATATATATATGTATATATGCTCTCTTCTCCAGCATTGAGATTTCAGGGACCCTCTGTTGTTTATTTTGATTTATGACATTGCCATCAGCTGTGGGGCTGCCGATCGGTGTTTTATCAAAATATAAATATGTCATCACGGCAATTACATATGGAGTTAAAAATAGTAATCTATTCTTCTCTTCCAGATCCTTATCTTGACATCATACTGTTAATCAGTGATCTGGAATTGATGTGAGTGCAGGTTGCTATGATTGGCCACTTTATTTTGGCGCACTGGCATTCAACCATCCACAGCCAGGAACCAGGATTTATTTTTAACAAATTCAAGCCTTTACTTCAGTATCCAGTCTGCCATTCCAGTCTATTGCTACTAGCAATATTAAGATGTTAGAAATAAATAGGTGGAGCTAAACCTTTCTCTTTGCAAGTTGGAACGATTTGAAACAAGAAGCCAGCATGGTTGTGCCTGACGGCTTTGGGACTAATGCGTCCACAGCAGGGGCCTATGTTCGACCTTGCGGTCACAGGTTAAAATCCCAGCGGGGCTTTTATTCATCTGAGGTCAATTAAATAAATACAGTTGAGGTGGGTAACATTAAACATGTTATTCAGCGCAAAGATGCCTACGGGTGAATGTGCGCTTTACAAATTGTTATGTTGAGCCGGGATATCGCGTATTTTGCCTTGCAGACATGGTTGCCTTTGCACCAAAATACAAAGGTAGGCTAATTGCCTTACACACTACTGTGTTTAGTTACCAATGACAAAAAGTCATTTATGGGCAACACATGCCAAATAAAACCTTCCTTACATGAGACAGTAGTAATTCCTAAAACTGGTAGCGACTACAACAATCCCCTACCATTCTGTTAGACACAATAATGTTAAATATGACATTAATGAACACTGAAATTAAGACCATTTGAGGTTGGGTTAAAATAAGTGGAAAGACACACCAGGGCATTGGTACTTGTTGTGTAGCTACAATACAGTTGAAGGGATCAGAGTGGTAAGTGATCTGGAGGGTCACAGTACATGCTAACTGCAGGCAGCCATAAATCATGATAGCCTGAGTGAGAACAGGTCTAGCCTAAGCACTGACCTGGGGCTTTATTGGTCAAAAAATAAGGGCCAGGCCCCTTGTCAGGAGACCGCTGCAACTCGCACCACCCATAGCACCTGCCAACGCTGCCAATGATGTCACCTACAAAACTATTAACCATCACACTGCTACAACTGAAGCAGTTGAGACTGTTAGAGGCCCCAAAAACTCAAAGAATGGTATGGGCGACATGCATTCATTTCTTTCACTTATTGAACAACTGTTGCCCTACTCATCACCAAACTACACAAGCAACTAGCAGCTGTCACAAGTGCCGGTTTTGACAATTAAGTGCTGGTGCAGAGCACCGGAAATCATCGGCACAAATTAAGCCCTGCATTTAGCTTGTTGCAGCTCTCATAGCAGGAAGACTGGAACATAGTGAATGAACTATAGTGAAATTGTTTCAAATTAAATCAGGGATGTGGCTTATGATTCTCACTCATACCCTGACCATTATGGCTTCATGTTGCTGCATGGGAGTGTGGGGCACAATAATTAATTTCTCATCCAAGCATCTTCCACCAGGTGACAAAGCTGCTCAACATCTATAGCCCTTCACTCCCTCTAATCATGTGACCCACAGGCTAATAAGAGAAAGTGGATATTCCTTCAGCTCTTACCTAATGATTTCTTACTTTAACGCCCCAGAAAGCAAAAAAGTGATGCGTGAGTTGCTTGAAATAATGCCAGCACTAAGTATTTACTCTGGGCCACAATCTTTTCCATATTTGTTTTGCCCACCAATACACCTCAGACAGAAACCAGTTCTATGCAAATCAACCTTGGTCGGTGGTGCTCCAATAGGAACAGTCCAGTTGTAAACACAAGAAATTCTAGATTGCCTTTAGCATAATTGAAATCATGTTAGTAGGATGTAATTTGAGTCCTATGGCACAGTAATTATAGAAGCCATGCCTGTCATACTGTTAGAAAATGGGGTTCTCTAGTTGGCAGAGGCTTGCACCCTGTCCAAGTAGAGACCCATATTCTAGTCAGGGTAAGGGAGTTACACACGCAAGGTAACCCCTGCTCACCCCCTTGGTAGCTTCGCATGAGCAGTCAGGCTTATTCCAGAGGCAATGCGGAAATCACTACAAACGGACACCACACCAGTTTAGAAAAATAACCTATTTTTATCTGATTAAAAATAAGAACAAAACTAAATCCAACAGACACAAGAAAAGATATCACTTTTAGAAGGTTCAAACAGTTCATTTCATAGAAAACTATGGATACGTCACATTTTAGTGCAAAGTACCTGGGGTGTGTCAAAATTGAAAGACGAAAACATGTGCAAGGGAGATGAGGCATCAAAAAGGGAAGGTGATGCGTCAATTCCCTTCTGTGAGGGAAGGTGATGCATCGAATTTCGGGCACATGGCCTTGGTTCCTTAGTGCTGGGCAATGTCAATAAAGACTTGGTGCACAGGTGCAACATGTGGAAAATTCGGTTTCGCTAGGTCAATGCGGTGGCAGTGAAACAGGGGCTCCATTGATTTCCCAGCCACGATACAGGCGATGCGCCAAAATGTCGGCCGCACAGAAGGGCCTGCATCGGAATCAGGGCGGGTGCCTCGGATGTCAGAGACACGGTGCTCAGGACTCAGGCAGCAGCAATCTTCTGGCTGCATGGCAGGTGTTGCATCAATTCTTCGGCTACATCGCAGCAATGCCTTGGTTTTTCAACCAAACGGCAAGACGGCGTCGGGAAAACGAGGTGCTGAAGGTAGTGCGTGGTTTTTTTTCTCTTCTTGCAGCAGAATTCACTTCCAAGGGTCCAGATTTGGAATTAGCACCACTTGGAAGGGCAGGACTCCCAGCAACAGAGTTCAGGGGCTGCAGATGAAGTCTGTGATGGTCCTGAGACTTCTTAACAGCAGGCAAGCATGTTTTTCTATATGTCCAATTTGTATGTGTTGGACCTGGCCCTTTTTGCGGGGTTATCCCCAAACTTTTTGTCTTCTCCCTCATATTTGTTCCAAACTTTGGTGCCGGATGAAAAACTAAGGCATTGCAGCAGTGTGGTCAAAGAATCGATGCAGCGACTGCCATAGCCAGAAGATTGCAGCCGCCCAAGTCCTGCGCACTGTGTCTCTGACGTCTGAGACACCCGCTCCCATTCAAACACAGGACCCTGCTGTGCATCTGAAATTTTGATGTATCACGGATGGGAAATCGATGCAGCACCTGTGTTGCTGCTGCCACATTGACCCAGTGTGACCGGATTTTCAACACATCTCACCTGTGTGCCAAGTCTTCATCAACATTGCCCAGCAGTGAAGAACCAAGGCAGCGTGTCTGGAATTTAACGCATCAACTCCCCCCACAAAAGAGAATTGACACATCACCTCCCCTGACTGCAAGGAATCGATACTTCACCTCCTCTGGCAGTAAGAAATCGATGCATCACCTCCCCTGGGAGTCATGATTCGACGCATCACTTTGCTTTTGGTGCCTCATCTCCCCTGCATCCTATTTTGCACTAAAAAGTGACACATCCATAGTTTACTATGAGTTTAACTGTTTGAACCTTCTAAAAGTGATATCTTTGCTTGTGCCTGTTGAATTTTTGTTGTTTTGGTCTTGTTTTATTTGGATAAAGAATGGTTATCGTTCTAAACTGGTGTGGCATCCATTTCTAGTGTTTTCACTGTGTTTATGTACAAACGCTTTACACATTGCCTCTCCGATAAGCCTGACTGCTCATGCCAAGGTACCAAGGGGGTGAGCAGAGGTTATCTTGGGTGTGTAACTCCCTTATCCTGACTAGAATAATGCTCCCGACTTGGACAGGGTGCAACCATCTGCCAACTAGAGACCCGCATTTCTAACATTGGTGGCAGCAGTGGGATAGGACTTGTGTTTGTACTTGACATACAGTGATTGGTGTACACTACTACCTGATTGCAGACCATTGCACAATCACATACTGTTTTTCTTTTTGACGTCTTGAGTTTGGGTACTTTTGGAGCTTTCCAATACAAGCATGCCTCAGTCTAGAGAGTCATCGGTTTCCCCTGCAGATTATATTTTTGAGGAAAACAGGTTGGAGTCCTACACTGTGCAGCAATTTAAGCAAATCGGCAGAGAACGCAAGATCCAGTTCAAAGGCCTCACTATAAAGGAGGAGCTACAAAAGGTACTGAGGACCTGAGTAGCTGTCAGGAATGCCAATGGGCACTCTGAGGATGCTGCTGGAGAGATTGTGGATCAAAACTTGCATGAGGATGTACTGATGGTTTATGATCTGCCTGGGAGGAATCTGCCTGCCAGGGCAGGAACAGTGTCCCATCTAAGGGTCTGTCCCCAGAGGAGCAGGAGGACAAGCGTGAGGCTAGGAGGGAGGAGTTGGAAATGTAAAAGCTAAAAATGGATAGAGAGTGCAGGCAGCCTGGCAAGGCTCAAACTGGCAGAGGAAAAGACTGTTTTGGATCAAGAATTGAGTTTAAGGGAGCTGAATTTGAAGTCCAGGTCCAGCCAAGATGGTGGCAGTATTCATTCATTCCAGTTGGAGCTAAGCGTGCGCATCTCTAAGAGCTTGACACAGGATTAGAGCAAAGAGATAGACATAGATATTTGGTTTAAGGGTTATTATGAAGCAGCCTTGCACATGTACCAGTCTGCGGAAGCATTTTTCAGTGGAAGGTCAGAGTACTTTGTTGGCATTAGGGTCACTAGAGGCAGTTACATTCACAGAAATAAATGAAGCCCTGATCAAGAGATATGACCTTACTCCTGAGTGGTACAGTGTCAAGCTTAGGGAGAACAAGAAGCTGGTGTCCCAGACTTGGTTGAAGTGTGCTGATACTTTTTTCTGACTAGAATCCTAACAAAGGTTCAAGTTAAATCTCATATGTAGTGTAAAATACAAAAAAAATACCCAAGCATTAAATAGAGAAATGATACAGTAGAGAAAAAAGGGACAGAAAGAAATGAAAAAGGAAAGGAATAAAGAATTATGACAAAATGACAGAATTTTTTTAACAATTAAATGGAAATTATAACAAAAGTACCTAGAAACTTTTAAACATGTGATACCCTTACACAGATTCAATTATTATACATGTATAGAAAATGTATTGGTAAGACAATAATAATAACAGTAAAACAATATTGGCGCTCAACAGGTTACACAAACAACCATAAAGACAATACACTGTGTAAACATAAAAGGTGGCTGAGGACAGTTGCATATATGTAGTTTCAACAAGACAAAAACAACAGATAGCAAAAATGTGCCCTCTTCAATCAGGGCCACACGTAGGCGTCGACAGTGTTTTGACCACATTAGAATTAGATGGTCATCATCAGAACAAACAATGATGAATTATAGAGCATCCAATTGGAAATTCGATAAAATTCTAAAAAACGAATACAAACAAGGAGACATCAGAAAAATTATATATGTGCCGGATGCACATCATAGCACAAGATCAGCCCTTACGGCCAAATCAGGAACAAAGGTGAAAAAATTAACTAGAAAAGATCCAATTGCAAAGGAGAGAAGGCCAAAAGGAATTGGTATCTGAGGAACCAGTGATTGTGATAAGTTTTAGATCCAAACGCTATCATAACAATCTGTAGAATAAACAGGTGCTCAAAAAGTAAAACAAAGATGTGCTGACACCCCGTGAAAATTAGTGTTAAATGAGAAGCAAGAATTAGATATGGAAAAATAATATTTCCTATACCGAAAGAGGGAAATAACCAGAAAAGTTGATCACCTATGAATGATAAAACCACCGCATGGGATTAAAATGGGTTTCAAAAGCTCCAAGTCAACATGCTCCAGACCAGAGATACAAAAGCACTTTCTATAAGTACATACAATGCCAGTATTAATCACTTATAATACCTGACCATAGTCTGCATAAACTATGCTCAATATATACTCACATCCCTGTAATTAGTATTTCTGTGCTCATATGTATATGTGTCCTAGGATCACAATATGTCAGAACGAAATAACCAATTATATAAGAAACTGGTTCGCTAATCAAACGAGGCTGGAATTAAAACGAACACAGTACAAAATTGAAATGTTTCACCCACTTGTTTCGCAAAATAATACCCAAAACAGGAAAATGGACTTTACCTGCTCGGTCTTTGAGCAAATCAATGGGGACGGGCCACAATATTAATTTAAGTTCTCACCCAGCGAGCCGAACGGCAAAAGAACAGATGCAAAAGTATGTCTAATATAGAAAGGTCCCACTGCAAAAAAATGCATAAGAGTCTAAAGAAACAGAACAACCGTACACGCTTACATGCCCCCACTAAGAGCCAGTCGGTCAGAAATCCATCGTGGCAACCGTCCAGACGGGAAGCCGGATAGTACACGACGTCTGCGACGCATCAGTAATATAGCGTTGTACGCAGTCAGAGGCTAGAAAGAGGAGTGTCCAAGCTACCCTAGCACATATCAGCTGTCTGTGTCGACCATAATAGAAAGTGGAGTGTGAAATAGGTGACCAAAGAGCCATATAGTGTACAGTGATGTTGGTATATGGAAAGCGCTTATTAATATTCCAGACAAAGCAAACCTGGTATGACAGCAAACAGGGATATATTGTGAGGAGAATGTTCAGCCAGATATTATAGCGTTACATTCCTCAAGAGTGTAAAACCTTTATTAATACTGTCACATCTTAAAATCCAATGACATTCAGTTTTGTTCAACATGTTCACAATATTGCATCCCCTTGGTGGTTTCTTAATCATTCCAATGACCTGCCAGCGTATTCCGACAGAGAATGATTGAATTCAATGAAATGGGACACCAATGGAGCATGTTCGTTCTTATATTTAATGCAACTTTTATGCTGGGACAGTCGTTCCTTGATATTTTGAGTGGTTTGCCCCACATAGATAAAATTGCAGGGGAACCAGATGGCAAAAACTACATTCTGTGAATTACAGGATATATGGTCAGAAAATCATACATTATTTCATCATGAATAAACAGCTTTACATTAAGAGTGGAGTCACACAACAAGCAGTTACCACAATGGCAGTGGCCCGTGTTAGACCGGTCAGCCCTTTGGGTGGTTCCTCCTAATTATTATTTTTTTATCCCCTTTTTGCCTCCTGTATTTTTCTTGTGTGTCCACTATTTTTTTTTCTTTTTCCTGGTGTTGAACCTAAGTCTCTGGGCGCCTCCTTATCATCTATTAATGGTGAGGCGCAGGTGCGTCCCTGAAATGGAGGATTAGTGCTGTCCTAAAATGGTGGCCGTCAGAAATTACCTCAGAGCCTTGGGCCATAAGGTGACATGAGAGGTTCTGGAACCTTCTGGTCCACTCTGGTCCCTTGGGCCCAGGCTATAAATAGAGGGAGTTCAGGGCGGCCATTTTAGAACAAGAAAAGTGTGTGGTCATCTAGGAGCTGGCTGGAGTACAGGCTGCTAAGTGTGGAGGCTAGCGCACTGTAAGGGTTGACCGCCTCTTGGGGTTGCTGCCCTTTACAGCTGAGGTTGCCACAACCTGCTTATCTGACCCTGCTAGGAACCGGCTCCAGGACCTGCTGATCCTCCGCGTCACCACAGGAGTGGAGGTGCCCTATTGACCCCAGGGATCTTTCAAGGACAGATGCCAAGGAAAGCCGAACATTCCTGTAAGGTGGTGAGTGCTACCACCGATTGCTGGAGGTGAAGCCTGAGTGAAATAACCTCCTCCCTGAGGGCCCCGCTGCTGCAGCCTGGAGCGTTAGCCTGACAGGGTTGCCCCCATAATCTCCGTTAGCCAGGGCCCTCCTAATTGTTAGAGACTGCTGTCAGCCGTGGTTTCCCCAGTGCTAAGGAAAGACACCAGTCAACTCATTGTTGCGGCCCGGGGAATTTTAATGTGTACAAGGCTGTGAGGTGGATGTCAGCCCCCCCCCCTGTGCTTGAAGCGAGAGCCGGTAAAGTGATCTGTTCAGCGCGGCGGCTCAGGTGGGGAGGGGAAGCCTCGACGCGCTGTGAGGAAACTGACGGGGAAAGGAGAGACGCCGGGCGGGGTTGCCTAGCGACCGAGGCCTCAGCCCAACGCGTCATTCTCCCATGTCCGTGCCCCGCCCGCAGCCTTCGCTGAGCAACGCCGGTAGTCCGTCCCCGCCTGTTTCGGGTCTGAGGGGATTCCAAGTGAGAAGAGATTGTGGCGGTGGGCCCCCCTACCCCTCGTGGGCGGACGGCGGCCTGTTATCCTACGCAACGAGCCTCAGTAGAGAAACGTACTCGCTGGGAACCGAGGTGAGGAGAAATGGGAGGTGACCTCAGATAGCGGGCTAACAAGAGTGATTTTCCCAACACGGCTGGAGGGCCTCGTTAAAATTATCGATCGGAAGCATAGAAAGTTAAAACCACTCTGGGAGGGAATTGAATGCGAGAGCCAGCCAGTCAATTCAACTAAATAGAATTTTGCCAATCCGGTGGTGACTTGACAAGGGCTTGAACATGTGATTAAACTGGCCCTATTACCTCAGAAATCTGGATAACGTTCACTGATAACTGTCTATTTCCCTGCCAGATTGTAATGCTAACGTTGGCCAATTAGACTGTGCTTCTCAGCCTTCATTAGGAACTGCAAATGCTGCTGACTCTCTCCCGGAGTGAGCTTGTCTAAATCAATTTCCCAGAATGATGCAAGGAAATGTTTTACCGAAGTAATTTGTTTTTACCTTTGAAACTTTATTAAAAAAGAGGGTGAAACATTGTGCCAACTCCTGGAACCTGCACATATGCTAAGTGTTTAGTTGGCTATATAAAAAAGACTTGTTGGGGATTATATGTGATTTACGTCCGTGGGACTATTGATGAGTTATTTATGTGTGAGTGGGAGATGCAACCAAATGCCTAATGTTTAACGTATATTATTAATCCCTCGCTTGGTTATAGAGTTTCACATAAAGCATATTAATCTGAATAATGAATATTGTTTGATAATGCTCAGAACCAAGTGAAACAAAATTGGTCTTGTTCTCATTTATGATTCATGCTGAAAAAAAAAATTGACTTGCCAAGAAACTTGATTGATGAAATGTGTTGAAACGTCTAATTAGAGGAAAACCCAGAAGATAAAGATGTATTACTTTCTAAGAAAAAAAAAAGGTGTGGTGTCATTTTTAGAGTGGAAGTACGCTGAATTACTGAGTTGAGTGTGACGCAAGCACAACACAACAGCCTTGGCGTTAGGCCTTCCCACTTGTGCCAAGCTACCCTAGGTGGACCGGTGTTCCCGGGTCCAACAGCCCACAATTCTGTTTAGGCCCCATATCGTGGTCAGATCTGGTGCATCAGTGCTGGGTAAAGCAGCCCTGAGCAAATGGTCACCGATATTTCTGCCTCTTTTAAAAGAAAATAAAGGTGGTTTATTGGTGATGCCTGTAGATTGTATCAATGGCCAATGTTTTTTATTATCTTGGTTAATTTATTACTCTATGTACTGAATGTTGTAACACAAGGTATTCGTTCCATGGTTTTTTGAGGACGAGGAGAGAGACGGAATTCACGATGATTGTATCATGCTCTCGTCAGAGACCTTTTGATTAGTCTCTTTGGGTAGCCAGTTTGTAACTTTTTGGGTAGGATGTCTGCCTCCCGCAAATCATTTTCTAAAAATTGGCAATTTCTGTGTATACTCAGAAATTGGCCGAAGGGAAGGCCATCCTTCAAGCCTTTGGGATGCTGGCTAGTGTACTCCAATAAGGTGTTTCGAGCTGTACGTTTAATTTACAATTTGGTCGCTAGTTTACCATCAAAACGAATGATGGTGAGGTCTAAAAAGTCAACAAGTTTACTACTAGTGTGCAAAGTAAACTTGAGATCAGGAGAGCATGGTTTCAACCAGTCAAGAAAAAGAGCTAGACTGGAGATGTTACCTGTCCAAATAAAGAAAATATCATTGAAGTATCATCGCCAATGACGTACATTGTCAAAATATGGATTAGTTTCAGAATCATAGATGTAAACTTTTTCAAAATTGTCAACATACAAAATGGTGAAATTCGGGGCATAAGAAGCCTCCATCGAAGTTCCCTTTATTTGTAGGAAATTATCACAGTTGAATTCGAAATAATTCTGGGTTAGAGAAATCGTCAACAACTCAATGATAAAATCAGTAGGGACTGTAACAGCACCAGGTCTTTGTAGTAACTAACTCCAGGTAGCCATGATATAATTGAGATAGATTTATAGTGTTAGTTACAAGTAGATGAGTTGTAGAGATGCAGCCCCACCAGGAGCAGTCTGACTGCTGCTTCGTCCATATGTGCAATGCTCGCCTGATCACCTCAATACCCTCCAGCTGGGGGATATTGGTGTACATGGACTTGATGTCCAAACTCAACAATAATACAGCTACAGGTACAAATTGCATTTGTTCAAGCTGGGTAATAATGTCACTATTATCATGTACATTGCTCTTGGTGTTGATGGCCAGATATTTAATAAACACATCTATATATTGACAAAGTGTTTCCAGTACCGACCCACAGCAGGAAACAATGGGTCGGCCTGGGGGACTAGTGAGATTTTTGTGCATCTTTGGAAGAGTATATTGGACAGGAGTCCTGGGTGATTTTACATTGAGGAAATCAAATTCCTTATTGCTTAAAAAAACTGTAAATTTTGCTTTCACTGTCACAGTAGAGATAGGTTTTTGAATCTCAAATAAGTGATTCGATCTCAAGATAGCGTAGTGATTCAAATTAGACAGTTGTTTTGTAATTTCTAACTTGTATTTCTCAATAGGTTGAATCACAATTCCCCCACTCTTGTCGGCAGGCTTTATAAATACTTCCTGATTAGTTTTGAAAGCACAAAGCACTTGTCGTTCAGTAAGAGAAATATTGTATGGGATGTATTCAAAGCCTTTGTCAAGAGCAGTGACATCCTTCATCACCATTGCCTCAAAGGCCAAATGTCCAAACAGCATCTTGCTAGTAGGTGGATTAAACGTAGATGGTGGCCCCAGTCTAGAAGGATTAAAACTTTCACTATGGACACTGTTCAAAAGAAAGCTTTTAAATGCAATTTGCGGAAAATTGCAAAAGCTCAATTTTAATGTCAAAGACACTAGTTTTCTCTGTTGGCCCAAAACTGAGCTCTTTGCTCAATAAGGTAATTTTGGCTGAGGACAATGTAT
Source organism: Lissotriton helveticus (assembly GCF_964261635.1). Lineage (NCBI taxonomy): Eukaryota > Metazoa > Chordata > Amphibia > Caudata > Salamandridae > Lissotriton > Lissotriton helveticus. The sequence continues at coordinate 713,448,133 of NC_136069.1, forward strand.
GTTCTGATAGATTAAATATAGGAATGGTATCAAAAACTGGTTCTAAGTTTGATGTGTCCACTATTGTGGTGAGCCCCACTGATAAAATTTGCAACCGGGCCTGCCGTTCTCCCACCCGGATGTTCCACTGTTGTGGTGGAGGTCTGGTTTTCACCCGACCTCTCCCGCGTCCACGTTGACCTACAAAAGGATTGTAGCCAGATGTACTTTTTGCAGAGCTCTGGATGGTTGGGTGAAGGGCAGCGGGGTGACAGATTTTCAAGGGCTTAACAATTTGATTGCTTGGAAGCACTGGTCTAATCTATGTTTTCCAGAGCTACACCACCACTTGATTGACAGTAAGCTTACTGACCTTAGGAAGCTTGGTATGAAGGCGGACCACTGGCTCAGCACCAGGGTACAAAAGAAGTTGCATGTGTGAGAACCAGCCAAGATGGGGGCTTCAGGGACCCCAAACTCTAAATCGGTATCTCTTCCCAATTGGAAGTTACACTTGTAAGAGGTTACAAGGCTGCACCAATGATAACCTATGAGATAGAAAGTCCTTGTAATAGTGAAAAACAAAATTATCAGTATTTCATTATCAGGACATGTAAAAGACACCAATACATGTCCTATTTTTTAAATACTCTGCACACTGCCCATGGGGCTACCTTGGACCTACTTTAGGGGTGCCTTACATGTAGTAAAAGGGAAGGTTTGAGCCGGCAAGTGAGCGCACTTGCCCCCCCAACGCCCTGCACCAAAAGGGCTGTAGGGGCTTGGTATCAGACTGGACGTTATCCCATCCAGGAGTACCACAATACCCTGTTTTGTACGTTGGTCAAAGGTAATGTGAATGTCACCATCAAAAGACATAAGAGACAGGCTCTGGTTTGCTGACCACAACCGTGCATACAATAGTAAGAATGTCTTGAACTCGTAAACATCATGACTCCATTTCCACTATGCAAATTTGGAGAAATAAAGCAAGCGGTCGGTCCGTGAAATCATTTACAATGAAAATGAATTTACAAAAAGAATATCCATTACCAGCCTGGAGTTAATATATCATTTTGCTTCACTGGTCCATTCAGCTCTTATTTATAGGAAATGGAATTTGGATAGATTTATATTTATGTATATGCGCAGCGGTTTATGGCCCAGTGTATGTCTTATAGTTAGATGGATTATGTGGGTTCAGAAGGCATTTAAGCTTCTGTTGAAAAGCAAATTAACAAATAATGCGTCTTTGTCAGACACTGAAGTGCGCCAGACTAGTTTTAAGAGAAATATTTATTAAGTTATAAAGACAATGGAGGAAGTACGGATTTCACCACATACATTCCTTTCATTCTAAAGAAATTATATTACCTATCAGGGAGAGGCCATTCAAGTCACTTTTATTTTTCTTCAATTAAACTCGTAAGTAGGCCAATGCATTTAGTGAAAGGACGTATCTTTGTTTTGCCCTGGCTTTATGCAAACTACAAACATAAAAGGGGAATGGTGGAGCCACAAACAGCGATTTGCCAGCGATCAATTATTCATTAAAAAGTATTACTAAATTGAGATGACATTATATTTATGATGGTTTAATCTCGTGTAATTTTTGGCATTTTTAAATTTTGCTTGTTAAGCAACATTTCCAAAATTCTCCCATTATGCCAGAGTTTGTAATTTCAAGTCTGTGTGTTGAGACACAAATCGTATCATGGGAGCACAGGAATAACGCCGGTGATCAGAACATGAGCGGCTATCCTTCTAAGCACGTGTGTTTTTTGCGCTTTATTTGTTGTTGCAGGAAATGGACGTAAGAATGCATGTCACAATAAAATATGGCACTAAATGTCAAATTTGCATGTATCATAACTTGCAATATTTTTCTGACATTTGGCATAATTGTGCAAGTGGAAATAACATATTTCATAACCTCTACTTTTTATAGGGCTGATCTTTCTCGATAAAGCTTCTCAGTGCAATGACCCGATCTGATTGTTTAAGCACTAGCAATGTAAGAGATTGAAAATCTTTCAAAGCACTTGTGGAAGTGAATGTAGTGGGAACAGATATAGTTGCACATATATCAAGTTCAATGCAAATGGTACAGAATTCAACCACATTATCAGTGCCATTGGCCCCGTTAAGACTGCTTTCCGATGAGTTACCTAAATCGGGAAGAACCTTAATTTCAGCTGTAATTAAGTTTACAGGTTAAACACCTGAAAATTATGATTAACAGACGAAACGATAAATCTTATTGACTATGTAGTTGCTCATTTGGCCTTTGATGGTCACCCAGAGCCTTCAGTTGATTTTAGAAGGTGACATTTTGGAGTAAAAAGAAGTAAGTTCAGATAGCTCTGCAGACTCCATTCATGTAATAGTGCAGGTATTGGGAGTGGCCGGCTCCATTAAAATAAACTCAGAACTTGCACTGAATCTCATTGGGTGTTGGATGGAGTTGCAGATTACACTGATAAACTGGGAAAGCCTCACATAACCCACAACATTCAGGTCCCAATCACAAAGAAATCTACTAAATCAGCACCCACGTGTACACCTATGCCCCAGTGTTGATGTACACCTATGCCCCAGTGTTGATGTACAAGCTTTGGGAATTCATGAATGGACATTCCACGTAGCACTCCTGGAAGCTGTGCCAATCACAGCATTTCAGGTGTACTAATGAGAATGCCATATAACATTTCCTATTAACTTAACGTGGAGTGGTACACACATTGTAAGTTGTAATTGAAAGCTTCATTGTTTAGTCAATTAAAACCATTACAAATAGAGAAAGTCTTAAGAGAATAAAACAGTTGTCAGATAAAATGTTTAAAATCTTCAATGATTAAACATGTGCAAAATACGGTAATTGTAAACCGTCAATCAAATATCGTACATCCTGCATTAGCTGATGGATGTTAGTTTAAACAATATAATTATCATTATAATTAGGGCCACGTCGGGCAGATAATTCCTTCACCTCGCGGCTTAATACATGTACATTTAAAATATTGACCACGGCAGTCAGTGCTATCCCGAGATCTCCCGCCAGCGCTCAGTCTATGAAGCGAGGTAAGTCTATCTCATTTGCATTTACTTTTCATTGTCAGCAGCGACCGGGCTCGCTGATAGACACCGCCTGAGTATGGCCACAAATTTAGCACATCTAGCCAAATCCCAGGGGGCAGAGTTTGAGAAGCAGATGCTAGAAGCTTCCTGGCATGTTCGAGCCCCGGAGGTCTGTCATACCGGTTTAATTAATTGCCTTCTTAGGTGCCCCAGGGAGGGACATCAAAATAGCAAGTGTAACCATGACTCGTGTTGATAGGAACAAAGCCTGCAAGCTCTCTTTACACTGAAGCTGACCCAGGAGGGGTACAAATATTTAATTGGCAGAGCTAGTGACCTAATGTAGAAGATCTGTGTGCAAGTTTATGCATTAATAGCTCCGCGTAGATATGGTTGCAGAGTGCTGGCTAGATAGGAGTCATTTAATGCCGGGCTGCATCTAAATTCCTGTGGAGCAGCAGGTCTTGGGCCATCAAGGTCATCTAATTTTACTTTTTCCATGTAATAAAAGGAATGATTCCCACCTGATGGATTGAACCTGTCCTGTGGTGCGAGGTCAGTGCCTTGTTGACATGATCACACCAAGGATTCCCTGGAGTTTCAAAAATGTGTTTTAGGTGGCTTCTTAATGGTTGTATATGTACCATCCATACCCTGATATACTGCTTCAATATTGCCACTTGGCAGTCTAAAGTCTGGGATACCAGACCAAGTTCCAACCTTAGCCTGGCGTGGTAAATGTAGCATGGTTGTTGGAAGATTTTTTAGTACGCTCTACGGTGGGCTCGTTCTAGGGCTTCATCTAAGTTTCCGGGGTACGCAAAATGGCCATACTGTACGGCTGGAAGAAATGTCTCTTTCATTACCCTTGGTATTGGGGCTGCCAATGCACTCCTTAGATGCTGATTTAACTGACCTACCCCATAAGCAATTCCTGTGCCCCTTATCTTCATTGCATTTTTTGTGCCACTGCTGTGCTACTTTCAGTGAACCATACACCAAGGTAGTTGTACTTCCTAGCTGTAGTGATGTTCTGGCGACAAGACATCCGGACAGGATCTTTTTATTCCTGCAGTGATCGAATATCTGGACCTTTGTTTTTTCCTGGTTGACTATGAGCTTGTTAGCCTTGTCAAGAGTGTTCAAGGAACTCAGCGCCCGCTGTAAACCAGGCTTTGTATGATCCATGATTACTATATTATTGTCATATTGTATTATTTGGAGCTTTGTTAGACTTAGGTTAGGCAGTGCTAGGCTGCTGGGCTGCAAACACTTCCTTGTGTCAGCTGTGAACAAATTAAAAAATAGAGCGGCCAGGACGCACCCCTACTTTAGGCCCCAATTTGTCTTAATTTTTTGGGTAGCCGAGCCTGGACCGGTGGACACACAAACCAATGTTTCAGAGTATAAGGAGATTATGGCACTTTGGGGCTTTAGGAGTATTCCCCAGGCATCCAGCTCCCTCCATAGGGTTCCCCTATCTACCATATAAAATGCCACACTATAACAGATAAAGCAGAGCAGAGTAGAGGTAAGCTGCTGTGTTTGGCAGCTTGGTGCCTTAGGATGGATAGTGCTATGATATTGCCCACTGTTAATACCCCGGCTCTGAAGCCTGATTGAAAAACTAAAGGATCTGCTGGTCAATTCAATTCATGAAGCTGTATTCGGCACATATAAAATGACCATAAAAGCACATACAAAAAAATAAGCGAAACGGTCACACATAGTATAAAAACATCAAATTTCAGGTCACACATAGTATAAAATATACATCAGATTTCAGGGCAGTGGACAGCCAATAAGAAAATACAGACATGATCGTTTAAAAAAGCATACTTTTCCTGATAATAATACACTTAATTAAGAACGTTGCAGTATAAAAACAAATATCGACAGTTTGTACGTTTAAAAGTAGACTCATTGCCTGTTTAACTGTGCGTACACCATGTTTACAAACATGGGTTTTAGATAAACAGTACGCAAATTCGTATACAGTTTACAGAACAGTAGAAAGTGCATTGTACTCTGTTTTGATACGCCATCACACATGCATGGCCCTAGTGGATATCTCTTGAGGTTCGGCAGGACCACTAAATGGTGTGCTTTTCCGAACCTCAATCTAGTCAGCACAAACTTATGGGATGGTCTTGTCACCCCTACCAAATAGTTGGGAAAACCTTCGAGTGTAATATAACGATTATAGAACATGACAGTTTATAGGGATCCATAGGCTAGAGCTCGTTTCTTTAATTTATAAGCCAAGAATTTAGCTTTAAACTCTGATTTAGGTATCTTGGAGGCTGCACTGGGGTCAATCAAGACATTTAAATAAAAAATCTCAGAAAAACAAACAATGGCGTATTGTAACCAGGGTATATTTAAATGTTTATCCAATAAGATACAATCCTCAATGAACGATCTGTTAAAAGTTTTTTTCTCCTGAAGCCAAATTGACCGCCAGAACATAAGTGGTCTCATGGATAACAGATCCATTAGAAAATTGATATCCAATTCCCGGTGAATAAACTCGGTTGGGGCCGAAGTTGGTAAGGACAGGAGCTTTTTTATGAAGGAGTTTTCCTCCTGCTGCAGGAGGTGGTCATTACTGTGGCCCCATACACCTGCCCCATAAAGAGCTATAGAGATACATCTTGCTTGATATATTTTCAGCATGTCTCCAGTCCGTCTATCCCCCACCTTGGCAGCAAATCTAAAGACGCCATGGGCACTTTTAGCCATTTTAATTCGAATATTACTAAATTCTTCGGACCATCTTCTATCTTTGGAGAAGGTTATACCCAAATAGCAAAAATTGTCTACTTGTTGCACCTTAACCTGATCAATAAAAAGGTGTTACAGGATTTACGTCTTGCCCCAAATGTCATTGTATGCGTTTTCCCCTTATTGATGATTAATTTTCTATCAGTGATAAAATCAGAGAATCTGTTGAATAGACGTTGTAGGCCCAGAGGAGTTCTGGAAAGCAGAACAGCGTCGTCGGCATACAACAACATGGGGACAGGTACACCTTTGATCTTGGGGGCGTCTGCTTTTACATTTTTTTAAATCATGTCGATACCATTAATAAATAAAATAAAAAGTAGGGGGGCCAAAACACAGCCCTGTCTAATCCCTCTTTTTACATCAAATTTTGGGGTGCATTCACCTTTGACACCGTAACGCACAGAAGTTTGTAGTTTCCCGTACCGCCTGGCCAGGAAAAAAATGATACCTTCTGGTGCTCCTAGCTGTAGCAGGGTTGACCACAAAATAGAGTGGTCAACCATGTGGAAAGCACTACTCAGGTCTGCAAAGCAAAGGTACAACGATTCTTGCTTTGCTTCAGTGTATTTCCCGATCAATAACTCAAGGTTTATTCACTGGTCTAATGTTCCCCGGCCCTTTCTAAAACCATACTGGCTTTCGGCAAGAATACCCTTTTGCTCCGCCCATTCCTCTAACCTAACCAACATGACTCTACTCAAGATTTTTACTGAGGAGTCAAGGAGGGAGATGGGGCGGTAGTTTTTCGCATCAGAGCGGCTACCCTTTTTGTATATTGGGATGATGATAGATTCCCCCCATGATTTGGGTGCCTCAGTACATATTGCGGCATTAAAAGTGATAGCCAAAATGGGACTCCACATCTCTGGGGCTGTTTTAAAAACATACACAGGGACGCCGTCAGGGCCCTGAGCTTTCCCACCATTACTGGCACGTATAGCAAGTTCAACTTCTAAGGCTGTGAGATCCAGGGGTAAAATAAGCCATCCCCCTGAGGTGGAATCCACACAGTTATTTGAATCAAAGATGGTTGAAAAATGGGCGACCCAGCCATCACTCGTAATATGCGAGGTTAGCTCTGGCATTTTTTCATCTTTCAAAAAAGGAGAGTTAATGGTGGCCCAAAATAAAGGTGTATTGGATAATTCTGCGACTTGGTTAAGGGAATCCCAAGTCGACAGCTGTAACTCGATTTTTCTCCGTTTCAGAGCATGCTTGTAGTCTGATCTTATCATACTTATAAAATTTGCATCCCTTAGTTTTTTAACGAGTGCATGTTTCAATTCATTTAATAGCCTTGTACATGTGTGGTCAAACCAGCCTGGCCCGTTTTTTGCCTGGACACGTTAGCCTAGTGAACCTGGCATCTATTATTCTATTAATATTATTAAAAGAAGATAAAACCTGCCTATGATCATGGCCATTGTCGAGGATAAAAATAATATCTAGCATACAGTCCTTGACAATGGACTAATTAGATCATTAGCTTTGTCCCCTGCCCATCTTAATCTGACCCCATTAGGTCTATGTGGTTCCACATTGTTGACTGTGATGCCTGTTTTGGCAAGGTTACCGACCCATAGGGTTGTTTCCAGGACGATACAATTATCTCTCTCTCAGGACTCGATTTCCCAGCAACCCGCAAGGGTAGCCTGGAAACACTGGAGCTGGATTTCTCGGCAGGAGAAAAGACAGCGTCTCTTAGTGCGTCAGCTGGAGCGTGGACTTCCTTCGGCACTTGCTGCTGCAGGGCATCGGGCAAGTAGTTAGTCGATCTGCTCTAAACCACCGTGTGTTTGTCTGGGCAAATGTAGGCATATTTATACCTTGAAGGTGCCGAGTTTGACGTATGACGTATGATTGGACATAATAACGTCACTCAAAGACTCAGTTCTTTGAAAACTCCATGATTTCTTAGATAAATTAGTATTCAGGCGAGGGGAAGTCCCTAGCTGCTGAAGGCGGGTTTCTCTAAGAAATCGCTGTTGATTCTCGGAACTTAGTGGAAGTAGCCATGCCGTATTTGGGCTGCATAGGCTCAGTCTAAATATGGTAATGATTTATATGCTTATGTAAGGATCGGGGAGTTTATACCTATATGCATAAATCGGGAAAATTACACTAGGGTCCTAGATTCCTACACAACAGTGGCAGATGGAAAGATGAGGATTGTTTAGCTGCGGGTTTGCGAATTATACACATATGTTTGCCTGCAAACTGTTAACATAGTGATCTGATAGCTTTTTAGGTTTGGAGAACCATATGAAGAGGATGACTGAGGTCAAATGGCAGGGTATAATAATACCAGCCTGCTAGCTTTTCCAGTTCATAGATTTATCAAATTCCATACCAACTCAACCCAGAAAAGATGCATGACTGTTACAGCAGAAATGATGATATTGCACAATTCAGGGTGAGTAAGACTAATATTAAGAATAATGTAGAAACCTAATCCATTTGTATTCTAACCAATCAGCTGGAATATTGATTTTTTTCAATATGTATAACTACAATGTTCTATTTTCTCATTTGGGGGGAGGTAAGCTATTTAACTTCCAAATGTTCATTTTGAAGGCCTCATTTTCCTATATGTAGCTCACAGGCAATATCACATTTGCAATGTAGATGGACACAGATATCTTGAAGGGCAATTTCAATAAGCTTTTTCTAGAAGTAGTTGTCTCTTACTTTGTTCATATATGTGAATTACACCTGAATAAAGAATCTGAATTCAATAATACTCTTTCCATGAGCAAAAGTGAGTTCAACGTATGGATTTCTAGGATACGACGTGCTTGGTTATGGAAAACAATGTTACTGGACTCGTTTTTGTTTGTGCCCATGTTGTTCTTATGGCTACTGAAAGGTGCTCCAATTATGTGGCATTGCATATGGACGTACAGGAAATGATGTTGAGGTACCAGGGGTAGGATTATATAAATGTCACACTGCACTGTAGTGCACCTCTAAATAGGTTTATCAGGTGCAAACAAAAACAGTGCATGCTATCACAGAAATTTGCGCTGCCATCAGGTCAGCTGTGAACTTGTGCAGGGTGGAGCAGCTGTCTGGAGCAGCCTCTCCTTCTTTCAGAGTGCAGACAGTACTTGGTCTGCTTTACAAAGGGAGGAAGAGATTTCCCTGAAGGCGATGCAGTAAATGAAAACGGCCTTTGGGGTCAATGAGTCCTCCTTTCCCCCTTTCATAGGCTGCCCTCAGGTGCCCCTGGCTATGCACCACCTCTGTCCCTTTGCCTCTGTGCCTGCAATGGAAAGTGTTTTCCTCACTTGCATGGAGTCATGGTACATGGAAATCATGAAAGCCTTCCTAGGATTGCGCTGGTGTTACATCTGTGCCAGCACAGTCTGTATTCCCCAGAGGGCTGCACAAGAATCTGGGGCCCCTTCTGTAATTCAAACGTGCCCAAGAATCTGGGGCCCCTTCTGTAATTCAAACGTGCCCAAGGGGCATAGAGCACACGCAAGTTGCACCCCCAGAGCACTTTATGTACTCAGCCTTAGACAGGCAGTCTTAGTACAGCAGTGGGAAGCGTTGTTGTGGCTATCAATCAATCAATCAGAACATTTGTATAGCGCACTACTCACTCGGAGGGTCTCAAGGCGCTGGGGGGGGGGGGGGGTCCGCTACTGCTCGAACAGCCAGGTCTTGAGCTGCTTCCTGAAGGCGAGGTGGTCCTGGGTCAGGCGGAGGTGGGTCGGGAGGGAGTTCCAAGTCTTGGCGGCCAGGTAGGAGAAGGCCCTTCCTCCTGTGGTGGCTCTTCGGATGCGGGGGACGGCGGCGAGGGCGTGGCTGGTCGATCGAAGCTGGCGCGTGGGAGCGTAGAAGTTGAGGCGGCTGTTGAGGTATCCTGGTCCTTGGTTGTGTAGGGCTTTGTGTGCGTGGGTGAGGAGCCGGAAGGTGATTCTCTTGTTGACCGGGAGCCAGTGCAGGTCTCTCAGGTGTCCGGAGATGTGGTTGCGGCGGGGGATGTCCAGGATGAGTCGTGCTGAGGTGTTCTGGATCCGCTGGAGTCTCTTCTGGAGTTTGGCGGTGGTACCGGCGTAGAGGGAGTTGCCGTAGTCCAGCCGGCTGGTGACGAGGGCCTGGGTGACCGTCTTCCTGGTTTCGGTGGGGATCCATCGGAAGATCTTGTGTAGCATTCGCAGGATGTTGAAGCACGATGAGGAGACGGCGTTGACTTGTCTGGTCATGGAGAGGGAGGAGTCCAGGATGAAGCCCAGGTTGCGTGCGTGGTCAGTTGGTTTGGGTGCGCTGCCCAGGGTGGGGGGCCACCAGGAGTCGTCCCAGGCGGAGGGTGAGGATCCCAGGATGAGGACTTCCGTCTTGTCCGAGTTCAGTTTCAGGCGGCTGTTCGACATCCATTTGGCTACATCTGTCATCCCTTCGTGCAGGTTGGTTCTGGCGGTGGCGGGGTCGTTGGTGAGGGAGAGGATCAGCTGGGTGTCGTCTGCGTAGGAGATGATGTTCAGGTTGTGCTGGCGTGCGATGGCTGCGAGGGGGCTCATGTAGACGTTGAAGAGAGTTGGGCTGAGCGAGGAGCCTTGAGGGACGCCGCAGATGACTTTGGTGGCCTCCGATCTGAACGGGGGGAGGCGGACTCTCTGTGTCCTTCCGGCGAGGAAGGAGGTGATCCACTCCAGTGCCTTCTCCTGGATTCCGACGTTGCTGAGGCGCTGTACTAGGGTGCGGTGGCAGACAGTGTCGAAGGCCGCGGAGAGGTCCAGGAGGATGAGGGCCGCTGTTTCTCCGTTGTCGAGCAGGGCTCGGATGTCATCTGTAGCTGCGATCAGGGCGGTCTCGGTGCTGTGGTTGGCCCGGAAGCCAGACTGCGAGAGGTCGAGGGAGCCGTTCGTCTCGAGGAAGGCGGCCAGTTGCTTGTTGACGGTCTTCTCGATGACTTTGGCTGGAAACGGGAGCAGCGAGATGGGGCGGTAGTTCTTGAGGTCGGTGGGGTCTGCTGATGGTTTCTTGAGTAGAGCGCTGAGTTCGGCGTGCTTCCAGCTCTCTGGGAAGGTGGCGATGTCGAAGGAGGTGTTGATGATGTCCCGCAGGTAGGGTGCGATGACAGCGTCGGCCTTGTTGAAGACGTGGTGAGGGCAGGGGTCTGTTGGAGATCCGGAGTGGATGGAGTTCATCGTGCGGATGGTGTCTTCGGTGCTGATCGGGGTCCAGGCGCGGAGGGTGGCGGTGGGGGGCGGTGGTTCGGTCGTGGCGTGCGTTGGTTGAGTGCTGAAGCTGTTGTGTATGTCCGCGATCTTGTGGTGGAAGTAGGAGGCGAGGGAGTTGCAGAGGTCTTGCGAAGGGGTGATGTCGTTGTTTCCGGCGTTGGGGTTGGAGAGCTCTTTCACGATGTTGAAGAGTTCCTTGCTGTTGTGTGCGTTGTTGTCCAGTCGTTCCTTGATGCGGTTTTCTTGGTGGCGCGGATCAGCTGGTGGTGTTTTCGGGTGGCGAGCTTGAGGGCAGTCATGTTGTCCGGTGTTGGGTCTCTGCGCCAGGTTTTCTCGAGTGCTCTGCAGTTCTTCTTGGAGCTCTTGAGTTAGTCGTTAAACCATGGGGCTTTCTTGCTGCCGGGTCTGCTCGGCTGGGTCTTCAGAGGGGCGAGGTCGTCTGCGCAGTCGCTGATCCATTTCGTGAGGTTGGTGGCCGCTTGGCTGGGGTTCGTTGTGCTGGTGGGAGGGTTCTTGCTCAGGGAAGTAGTGAGCTGGTCTGCAGTGATCTTGTTCCAGCTTCTGCAGGGAGCCTGTTGCTGGTGATGGTGGAGCGTGGTCCTTCTGTAGCTGAAGTGGACCCAGCTGTGGTCCGTCCATTGGAGTCCCGTGGCGTGGCTGAAGGCGATGTCCTTGCTGGAAGAGAAGATCGGGTCGAGTGTGTGTCCGGCGTAGTGGGTGGGGGTGGTCACCAGTTGCTTGAGTCCGAGGTTGGCGAGGTTGTCCAGCAGGGTGGTGGTGTTGCGGTCGTTGTTGTTCTCCAGGTGGAAGTTGAGGTCTCCGAGGAGGATGTAGTCGGTTGAGGGGAGGGCGAGCGGGCTGACGAAGTCGGCGATGTCCTCGCTGAATTGTGCTCGTGGTCCCGGGGGTCTGTAGATGAGGGTGCCTCTGAGGGTGGTCTTGGGGTTGACATGGATCTGGAAGTGCAGGTGTTCGGCGGGTGCGAGGTTGTCGTCGGTGTTGGTCGTGATGCGGATGGTGTTCCTGTGGATGATGGCGATGCCTCCTCCTGTCTGGTTGACGCGGTCCCTCCGGATGATCTTGTAGCCGTCCGGGATGGCGATGGCGATGTCGGGCGCTGAGGAGGCGTTCATCCAGGTTTCCGTGAGGAAGGCGACGTCTGGGTCTGTGGTGTCGAGCAGGTTCCAAAGCTCGACGGCGTGTCTGTGGACGGAGCGGGTGTTGAGCAGGATGCACTTCAGGTGGGTGCTGCTGGAGTTCGGCTTGGTGGGTGCTGGTGTAGCGTGGGTCCGGTTGCAGGTGAACTTGCAGGAGTGGCAGCTGAAGGGTCCGTGGGTGCGTCTCGGTGTGGCTCGGTAGCAGCGCGGGGTTCGGCCGGTGTTGAGAGCGTTGAGTTCGGTGGAGTCGTAGGTTCGTCTGGTCAGCTTCCGGCGGTGGGGGCCAGGGGTCCTGGCACTGGGCGCGGTCCAGGCGCGGACGGGCGCAGACGGGCTTACCTTTGGCGCACCTTCGGCGCTCAATCGGTGCTCCCGCTGCGCGCGTCCGCTGCGCGGTCGCTCAGGGGGCGTCATAAGAAGGGGGACGGGAGGGCGGGTCTGCTGGGCTGGGCGAGCGTCCGGGCCAATGGGCCGGTGGTGGGCGGGGCCGCAGGGGCCAGCGGTGGGAAAAGTGGCTCGGGGGTGCTCGGGGGCGGCGGTGGCGGCAGGCAGGCGGCAGGCAGGCAGGCAGGAGGCTGGCAAGGAGGCTGGCTAGCAGGGCAGCAGGCGAGTGAGGGGGGTGACCCGGCCTCGAGAGGCACAGTGGTCATTCCCACGGTCACCCAGGCGCTCCCCTTAAGAAGGGGGACGGGAGGGCGGATCTGCTGGGCTGGGCGAGCGTCCGGGCCAATGGGCCGGTGGTGGGCGGGGCCGCAGGGGCCAGCGGCGGGAAAAGTGGCGAGCGGCCGGCTCAGCTGTGGCTGGGCCGCTCGGGGGTGCTGGCGGGGCGGCGGTGGCGGCAGGCAGGCGGCAGGCAGGCAGGCAGGAGGCTGGCAAGGAGGCTGGCTAGCAGGGCAGCAGGCGAGTGAGGGGGGTGACCCGGCCTCGAGAGGCACAGTGGTCACAGTGGCTATAATGTGTAAGTAAAATATTAAGAATGTGACAAATGTTTAAGTGCACGTACCATGTGTAGCCAAATATGTGCCCTGCGTGTTTCCCAGTGAGTAGAATGCCGTACTTGTCGGAGATGTAGCATATTAAGTTTAGAGGAGTTCTGCTTAGACTGTTTTTGCATGAGATTAGCATTTCAAAGGAGGGAATATGAGTATGCATAAGTGTTATTTGTGAGGGCTAGAAATGTGGTACAGTGAGTAATAAACACGCCTAATGTCAAGGACAGAGGAATCTTTGATTTACCAGAGGCCATATTAACTCCTCAAATGGCTAGTCATAGCTGGAAACTTACATATATTTGAAATGCCATGTCTTCAGAGATTGACAAAAGTTTTGGTAGTCACAAAAGTTCCTGATGTGGGCCAAGAGGGAATTAAAGAGATTACGCTATTAACGCAAAACTTTGAGCCTCCAAGTTGTGATGTCTTTACATCACAGGCTTGATTCGCAGACATGTCTTTCAGTAGAGGCTGTTTCTGGGACTGAGGTTTGAAATTTTGCTCTTGAGGAAGAAACACTCCATTCTCAGTGGTACTTAACGGGTGAAGCAGTGTGATAAGTTGTAGGGTGGGGAAAGGTGTGAAATGTTGTACGGTGTGACAGTGTGATGTGTATTAGCATACTTACTATTTGTTGTGGTGTTGTTATACATTAACATAGGCAATAGACCTTAACATAAGTGTGGTCACTTAGCATGAGTCTGCATTAAGCCTTAAACAATGAGTATGTTCATTTAACACATTTATGCATTACTTGAGCCACTAATGCTCAATAATCTATGCTTTTATATGTAAGACCGTCGCCAATGATATCAAGTTCAGTTACACTGCTTCTAATAAAGTGATTATATTTTTGGATGTCAAAGTGTATGCCTCTGAGGGAGGTTTAGCAACGACTTTGTTTCGTAAGCCAACCGATAGGAACAAAGCACTTCACTATTCTAGTCATCATCCTAGAAGCCTAAAGCAGAATTTGCCCTTTGGGCAATTCCTTCAAATTCGAAGGAATCGTTCTTTTAAGGACGAATATTTCAGCCATGCGACGAAACTATTGGAACGCCTAGCCGAAAGAGGTTACCCAAAGAAGTTACTGAAGCATTCTCTACGAAGAGCTTGGTGGGTGCCACGTGAGACTCTTTTGGAAAAGAAAACAAAACAGGATGTAAAGAGGCTGGTTTGTGTAACGACGTTCTGCCCTAATGCCCATCAATTCAGGAAAATGGTCACTCAGAATTGGCATCTATTGAAGGACTTGCAAAGCGAATTCGCCGAACCGCCTCTTTTTGCATTTAAAAAAGAAAACAGCATTGCAAACCACATTGTTCGGGCTGCACTTCCCATGGAGTTAGGACCCACTCTGAGGAGTATGTTTGGATTATCACCAGTGGTAGGTCACCACAAATGTGGGACTTGCACGTGTTGTGAACAGACAATCGAGGAAACCGTGTTTACGTTTGAAGGGATCCACTGGAAACATGAAGTGTTTACCAATTGCAAAACGAGGAACGTTATTTATGGCATTGTATGTCCATGCCCCAAGCTATAGATTGGCAAGACCAGCTAGGAAGTGCGACAACGAATAACACAGCACAAATCAAGAATAAGGAGACAGGTGGCAAATGCCCCACTGGTCAACCATTGGACATTAAAAAACCACAGAGAGGCAGATTTGAGGTGGACAGTCCTCTCTAAGATTGAAAAAGACCCACGTGGTGGTGATTTGGACGCAAAACTAAGCCAGCGTGAAGCCTTACTAATTATGAAATTCAACACAGCAATTAGTGGCCTCAATGAGATTTCGGAAATATTTAAAGTAAATACTTGAACAGTAGAGCAGTAAATGGAATCAGCTAAACTACAGTATATTGTAACTGGACTTGACTATCCTTTTCATGTTTTGGCACAAGCACAGCTTGGTACACTTAGTGGCGTATGGGGCTTTTATAAAAAAACTTTTTGTGCAACATATCGTTTTGGGAGCACTCACTGGCACATTAATAATCCAAATTGGGTCTGGTTTGAATAAATAAAGATCCTTCGTTGCTATATAAATTACAACATCCAATGAGACTTGGCTCACCATTTAAGCGTGATTTGGTTAGTTCCGGATTTCAATATTAATTCATGCAACCTGCTGCCTGTTGTACACGGAGCCTATACAGAAGGGCTCTTACGTGCATTGTTCCCTGCCTATAGTAATTTTAAAGAGGATGGAAGCCTGGTCCAGGATCGGGGGCAGCCTCGGAATAATTTAATACATTTTTTTTTTAAAACTACAATACCCGAGCACACCCGGGTGTCCAAATTACTTCAGGTCACGTGACCGAATAGACCAGTGACAACGTTTTTTTCCGCTTGAGGAAATCCGGTCGGGAACGGATGTGGATTTGTTGTATCCTCGTGTATCTACTCGCGCTGGCCGCATGCTCTAGAACTTGGAATCTTTCCTCTTAGATTCCATGTATGCCTGTGCAGCGGTTGGCGTGGGCTCCTGTTCTCTTCTTCACAGGAAAACTAATAAATCAACTTTATTCACACAACGCGCTACTTCCAGCTTCTTCCGTACCTCATTGCATCACTGGCGACGAGGGAGAAGCGAACTCACGCAGTTTGGGAGCCCACAGCCCCGGGATCTCCGGATCAAGATTACCGTTGCTGAAATCGAAAACTGAATTTTCACTTTCCACTTCGTCGGAGCTTCACCATCGTCTTGTCAGTTTGTTCCTGAAAATCCCGCTCTTTTCACTTAAGCGGTGAGATCCTGATCTTTTTTTCTTCATTTTCCCCATATCGCTTTTACTTTCCTTTACGCGTGTTAGTGCATGCGCACTGTCACGCGCCAAGAACACTAACCCTCGTGCAAACAAGTGCATGCGCATACGCTCGTTCTCCTCATTCCATTCTACTTCACGAAGGAAGCGAAGGAAGTGTCAGCACGAGCAAACATCCCTCGCCTTTGTGACATCACAAAAGAAGCGTCAGCACAAGCAATCATCTCTCGCTCTGGTGACATCACAAAGCTTTTCTCCTGCTAAATCTTTTATTTTGTTCAATAAAGAACTGCAGTTACCTCACAATCTGGACTATCTGGACTATTTTTCAAGGTTGTTTATGACATCATATTAATTCTGAAAGTTTTTCTTTGTTAATTACAATGGAGAGTTTTAATGCTCCACCACCATTTCTAGCAAGTCCAGGTGAACCCTCATTGGAGTGGAAACAATGGCGTGAAGGTTTTGAGGCTTATCTGGAAGCCATTGGTGGGGAGAATTACACTGATAAACGCAAACTTGCTATCCTCAAACATTCTCTGGGTGCTGAAGGAAGACAAGTTCTTTCTCATCTTCCTCCTCTAACGTTAGACAATTCCTCTGAGGAAGAAACTGATGTTTATGAAAATGCCATCATGCAGCTTGATAAACAGTTTATCAAGAAAGTTAACGAAGTTGTAGCACGTCATAAGTTTCTAAGTAGACAACAACTTCCCATTGAACCCATCGATTCTTTTGTCAAAGATTTAAGAATTCTGGCTGCCAAATGTAACTACCAACAATTTCATGATCAAATGGTGAGAGACCAACTTGTGCATAACGTCTCTGATGTAAAACTTCAAGAGAAGTTACTCGATGCAAAGGATTTATCTCTTTCAAAAGCCCTTGATATTGCACACCGCTTTGAAGATATGAAGTTAGGTATCAAAGAGTTGTCCGATAAAAAACCAAAAGAATCTTCCTTGGATAAAACCAACATTTCTGTGGTTCAAACCATCAAAAAAAATCAAACTGAATCTATTTCCAACAAACCAACGTTTCCTTCTTCATCGTATCAAGGCTTCAGAAAAGAAGTAGTTTGTTTCAAATGCGGTTTTCCCGGCCACGTTGCAACTGATAAAAGGTGACCTGCAATCGGACAATTCTGCAACTATTGCAAATCTAGAGGTCATTTTGCCAGAATGTGCAAAAATCGCAACAAATCAAAAAAACTTTTCTTCAGATTCTAGACGCTCCAGATTTTCCGAAGTTCAATCCGTGGACATGGATGATGATGTCTATGATGATATATGCACCGTATATGAAGTAGGAGGAGAAAAAAAGGATTCACCTTTCTGTATGCTTCAAATCGGTTCCAAATCTATAAAAGTCATGGCAGACTCTGGTGCAAAGTACACTTTGATAGGTGACGATGTTTTGTTGAAAGAATTTCCTGATGTTATATCCTTATTTCCTTCTGACATTAGACTACGGGGTTACGGTAAAAAACCTATTGAAGTGTTTGGATACTTCCACTCCCCTTTATCATTCAAGGGCAAGTCTATTCCTGCTAAAGTATATGTTGCCAAAGATGGGTCATGTTTATTAGGTTGGCCACAACAAAGAGAGTTAATGATGAAACTTGATCCCAACCATCCTGATCAAGTTCTGGGGTATTCTGATTTTATCAATTCTATTGATGCGTCTTCCGACAACAAATGGGAAACACTTTTTCCACAGGTTTTTTCCTCCAAGTTGGGTTTGCTAAAAAACTTTAAACATAAAATTATTCTTAAACACAATGCTGTTCCCAAGGTACATAAGGTACGTAATATTCCCTTAGCTTTAAGAGAATCAGTTAAGAAATAACTTCAGAGATTATGTGACCTGGATATAATTGAGGAAATTGAATCCTCTGAGTGGCTTTCTCCAGTAGTTGTGGCCCACAAGCCTAATGGGAAAATTCGTCTTTGTGTTGATATGCGCGATATAAATTCTAATGTGTGGGTTGATAGGCATCCTCTACCCAATATTGGGGAAATGTTCTCTAAACTTAAGGATGCATCTATCTTCACCACATTGGATTTATCTAACGCATATCATCAGATAGCCCTTCACGAGGATAGTAAGCATCTTACATCTTTTATAACCACTGAAGGCGCTTACAGGTATAAGAGGATGCCTTTCGGCTTAGTATCCGCGTCCTCAGTGTTTCAACGTATCATGCACAATATGTTCAAAAATGTTTCTAATGTATTATATTTTCAGGACGATATATTGGTTTTCGGCAAAGATGAATGTGAACATTCTGAAATTTTATTTAAAGTTTTGTCGATCTTACAAGACAATGGCCTTACTCTTACCAAAGAAAAGTGTACATTTGACAGAAACTCTGTAGATTACCTAGGCCATTCCATCAGCAAGAAGGGTATCTCTCCCAAGTTGAGTTTAGTTAAGGCTATTGAGAATGCCCCCGAACCAGTCAACAAGGATCAACTCAGATCCTTTCTTGGCTTAGCCGAATATTATGCAAAATTCATCCCTTCCTTCTCTGACAAAACATCTCACTTAAGGAAGTTGATGAAAAACCAACAACAATTCATTTGGGATGCCAATTGCAAAGACCAATTTAATTTTATAAAGAAGTGCATTATTTCTGCTCCTGCTTTATCCCCATTTGACACCAATTGTAAATCCTTTATTATTACTGATGCTAGTAATGTTGGTGTTGGTGCGGTGTTGATGCAGAAACAAAAAAGAGGCTTTGTTACTATTGCTTTTGCATCAAGACCGTTACGTGGCGCTGAGATAAAATATTCTACCTTAGAAAAAGAAACTTTGGCTTGTTGGTGGGGAATTGAGTATTTCCGCAGATATGTATATGGTTCTGATTTTGTTGTACGCTCTGACCATCGCCCCCTTGTAGATCTTTTCACAACTAAAGGTTGTGGCAAAGCTACTTCCAGAATTGCAAAGTGGCAATATAAATTACAAGATTTTCATTTCTCAGTTGAGTACATTCCAGGAGCGAAAAATGATCTTGCTGATTTCCTCTCCAGGTTACCTATAGAAGATGATAACCAAGTTGCTCCTGATGATGATCCTGATAAAGTTGTGTCAATTTGTGAGGTGTCCAATGGTTGTATCCGTGAAAATGATTGGTCTCTTGCTTGTGCTGATGATCGTGAATACTTAGATGTTTTGTCTTTTGTTAAAAATGGTTGGCCTTCCAAAACTAATTTGTCTCCCAATATTTTACCTTACTTCCATGTAGCTCAAGAGTTATCCACCCAAGATGAAACTTTGTTGAGGGGTCTACTCTTAGTTGTGCCACATGGCCTAAGGGACACTGTTTTAGACATGGCTCATGAGGGTCACCCGGGCATGTCCAGTATGAAAAAGAGAATTAGAAGCGAATTTTGGTGGCCAGGTGTCGATAGGTTTATTGAGAAAAAGGTAAGATCTTGTATTGAGTGTTGTATAAGCGACAAGTCTCAGAAACCCATAAAGTACCAACATGATTCTGTCTCTAGACCTTCTAGGCCCTGGGAAAGTGTTTCTATAGACATTGCTGGCCCGATGAGTTTAGGTGGTAGTCCTGTCTATGCCATTGTTTTGATAGACCAGTTCTCCAGTTGGCCTGAGGTGAAATTTGTTCCTCATGTGTCTTCTAGAATCATTATTGATTTTCTAAATTCTATTTTTGAGAAAGAAGGTTTCCCCACTTCCATTTTATCAGATAATGGCACACAGTTCACTTCTACGGAAATGAAGTCTTTTTGCTGCAACCATGGGATTTTGCACAAACGTTCTTCTGTATATTACCCTCAAGGTAACGGCATGGTAGAAGGATGGATCAGGGTGCTTAAAGAAGGTTTACAACTTGCTATATGCAACGGTGAGAATTGCTACGATGCTGTTAGGAAACTTCTGTGGAATTATAGGAACACTCCTAGATCTGATGGTGATTTATCCCCTTTTAAAAAAATGCGGGGGAGAAAGGGTGTATGTAATATGAGCCAACTCTGGATGAGGGATCTTGTTGAGGGTAAATACAGGAAACATGATTCTTCATCAGTTTGTCCTAAAACCATTAATCCGTGCAAGGTTGGTGATTGGGTACGTGTGAGAAAGTCTGGTTTTATTAGATCTGGAATGTCACACTTCTCTGATCCTTTGCTAGTAGTTAGGGTGGGCAGACAGGTCGTGGAATTGTCTGATGGAAATGTTTGGAGCCTCTCCAAAGTGGTCAGAGTTCCGTCTCAGTGTATGAGGGCACCATTCCCTAATGATATTACCTCCCATAACCATTCTGAAACCCCTTTTTGTTCCAAGTCAAATCAACCTCATACACCCACTCATTCACACTTGTCTGTTCCCACTCCTTCTCGGATGTTGAGTAGTCCCCGTTTAAGAAAACCTCCTACATGGCTCAAAGACTACAACGTTAGTAAATAATTGCATTTTATCATATAATATTGTTCAAATTTATTCTTTGTAATTCGAGTATGCATTTTTGTGTTACTATGTTTTTCTTTTCTTTTCTAGTAAGGAGGATGTGTTGTATCCTCGTGTATCTACTCGCGCTGGCCGCATGCTCTAGAACTTGGAATCTTTCCTCTTAGATTCCATGTATGCCTGTGCAGCGGTTGGCGTGGGCTCCTGTTCTCTTCTTCACAGGAAAACTAATAAATCAACTTTATTCACACAACGCGCTACTTCCAGCTTCTTCCTTACCTCATTGCATCAGGATTGTTGACACAGCCCAAGATAGAACGAGAAGGTAAGCCCCGGATGCCGTTATTTTGACAGCAACGCTGGCTGAGCGTTAGGAAATTAGTGTATGACCACGCTCTCCTCTTTCTGATAGGAATTGAGCGCTGAGTGCCGAGCGCTGACAAAAGTGACTCGCAGTGTCAACTGCGAATGTAAGGCGGCAGCAGTATTAACCAACGGTAAGCCTCTAATGCCCCCTTGCCCTTGTCTGCCATACATTTGTTCTCCCAGACAACTGTACTTAGAACTGTTTTTTCATTTCCAGAATATACTGCTGCCAGTTCCATGTCTTCTGCATTTAGTTAAGGGTAAGTCGCCATTCCGTTACAGGGATAGTGATCTTTACAGACACATAGCACTCATATCATTTTGTCCTATCTGTCGTTTTGTGTCTCCTTGTGTGTATAAATGTATGAATGTTTAGATCATCAACACACCAGACATATGAAGGAGGGTTTGTTACCTGAAGAGTCAAGGTAGGGTTGTTGGTCTTGGCGGTCGCTAGTTAGGTTCAATGACGTTTTTTGCAGACAAGTTCGTCTAAATTTGTGTTGTTCTTCTTCTTTTAGAGTCTTGTGGTCATTAGGAGAAGCCCATTAACCACGGGGTTCGAAACGTGTCGACCAGGCCCCATGTCATATACATTTTGTTTTTTGTGAATGGTGATGAGTCTGATTTTACTGTGACCATGATGGTTTTGTAATAGATACAATTTAAGAAAATTATTGCATTTAAAAATTTTGTGCAAATTTGCTTTGTGTTATTGACATTGGGACCATTATCTTTCTAAATTCTGGATTGTTTTTTGATGAATGATGTGTGAGTATGAATGAGGTTTGTCTGTTTTGGCCAAATTTATAATGAGGAATGTTGTGTTGGTATGTACATAGTGGGAAGTTCGAATGAAATATTTCTATTGTGTGTAGTTCGTTATAAGTGTCATGTATATATTTCTGTGGACAAAAATTGATGCTTTTTTGCAAAAATAATGAATGCAAACAAAGTGGAATAAACCATTTACTGGTGCAGTTTGAAAATGCTGACTGTTATGTTTAATTAATAAAGTCTATGAAAGAAGTCTTAGTGGAAACTGAATCTCAGTATTGGCAGTTTTTTCGCTCTTTGGTTAAGTTTGGCTCAGCCTTACTGAGTTCGAGTCAAGGCCCTTTGGTGTTTTCTTGAAAAACAAGAAACAGCATGTTCATTGTTTCCGGAAGTTAAGGAGACATATTAATGAACTGCATATTTTTGCATACTTTTTCTTTTGAAATTTAAAGGGAACAATTCGTTCTGTTATATACTCCCTTATCAGTTAACTTATGAATTTATGGATCTTTGGGCCATACTTAACAAACTGCTACTTCTTAATAGCAGGTGAGTGCTTTGCTGTTACATGTATTAATACATTTCATAGTTGCTCTATTGAAGTGTGAGTACCCAACCTGTCTTGATTCTCTTTCATTTAGAACACACCAATGTTCCTGTATGGGCTGGGATCAGTTTATAGTGAAGGAGGGAGCGAAAGCCTTCACATCACAGATGCCTTTATATCACAGATGCAATTACATAGAATTGTAAAGTCTTGGAAAAATGAATTCATACAGTAAACGCCCTTCTCTGCTCTTTTATATACAGGGAACAGAAATGACTGAGTTGAACCTTACTTGCTTCACCGAGTGCGCAGTGGTTGACTTCTTCATTTTTCTTCCCTTGTTTTCCCTCTTCCCCATTACACCAGTTTACTTTGACACTGTTGGGCATACTCATTGGGTAGGGGAAGTTGGGACCTTTCGTCTGAACTTGCATATCTTTCCTGCAGAAACAACAGGTGAGAATCAACACCACCCCAGTCCTGGACCTTTGGAAGTGAGCCTGAATGTGCTTCAGCAAAGCCCAGCTGTGGCACCCATTGGAACCAAGGCGAATCATTGTGAAGCACCATGAAGCCCCACAAATTCTGCTGCACAGCTGCCAGACTCATAGAAATCAACCCAGAACAATGTAAAGCCCTGCAAAGACTTGCAGCACTGCTGCCAGCTCCATCGGAACCAATGCCAAACAACGCAAGGCCTGTCAAGTTTCACAGCACAGCTCACTGGAACTGACTCAAAGTGGCACCAAGCCCAGAAAAGCCTCACCGCACAGCTTCCGCAGAACAAATGCCGGTCAACACGAAGCCTTGCAAAACAATGCAGCACAAACCACATGCCAGGATTTAAGGAACTTTGTTCAGCTGGCCTAACTTGGTCCCGCTCCATTGAGGTCAGCCTGAACTTGTTACTTTTTCCCAGTTCAGCGCAACGAAATAACCACAGTTGGCACTTTGTCCTTTTAGTGGCTACTTTTTTTTTATTAAATTGCTTATCGCTGGTTTTATTGATTGAATTTTTGGTCTTGAGCTATTTATTAAATTGTACTCAATTTTTCTGTCTTGGTATGGTACCCTTTTTGTATAGTGTTTTCACTTTATTACTGTTTGAAGTGTTGCATAACTACTTTACACAATGCCTCTAAGTAAAGCCTGACTGCTCTGTGACAAGCAACCAAAGGGCTGACCACAGGTTAATTTAGGTTTGGTTGGTGCCTGCCCAGAAAAGGTATCTGTTTGCTGCTTGACCAGGGTTCACCCACAGTCAACCTACAACCCAATTTTTCATAATGCTGAAGATGCTGATCCGGTAATGGGGGTCTTCCTGGGGCCACCCCTCAGTCCAGGAACATGGTGAGACACCCTTGGACACAAGGGGTGATGTCCTTCAAAGTCAGGGTGAAGTCCAGCCACGAAACCAGTTGCCACAGCTCAAATGGCCCCTAGTTATATCGAAACCAGAGGTTCCCTTTAACTGAGGCTAGTGTCTGTCATGGGTGTTCAAACAGCATTTCGATGACTCTCATGGGACCAGCAGACTTTTTGCAACTTCTGAGCCCCAGGACTCAGTCTCCTAGGCTACACTTCGACAGTCAGCGGTGGTCAATCGAGCTGGACTACCAATATCACCAAGGCAGACATGTTTAGCTTTTGTGACTGAGTAGCTGTAACAGGAAATCAACCAATTGACTCTTACAGCCACTATTTCTGTCTGGGGATTGAGGGTGACTTTTCCTCAAGCAGGACACCACAGTCACAGTTCTCTATTGCTAGCCCAAGGAGCAGCAGGTGCAGTCGGTCTTTAGTGCGGCCTCTCTTTGCCGGGTCTAATGAATAGCAGGGCAGTCCTTTTTCAGTCCTCTCCTAAATGCAAACATGATCTGAGGTTAGGGTGCCAGGGGTGATACTTTAATTCCCACAATTTGCCTTTGGGGAATGCGGTGACAACTAGCCAATGGGCTACCAGGGTCCCTCCCACCTAATGAGGACTCCCTGCAAAATGTGGCATCTAGCTCTTCCAGAATGCAGAATTCTGCCCACTCCCAAGATGGCAGAACCCCACTATTGGTATGTGAAGCTTGGTAGACCACCCTAGAGGTGTAGCTACCTGAGGACTACATGTTCATAAAAACTGGTGTTGGCTCTGTTTCTCCTCTCAGGCCCCGATGTCAATGAGTCTACCAGAACAAAAGAACAGCCCTATCTGTTGTATGTGTTATGTGTGTCTACAATTTGCCCTTCAAGAGTGTCTTCCTCTTTAAAGTTCGCCTTTTGGCTCACACCCTTTTTGGCCGTCATGACAGAAAGAGGTAAGACTGCTTCCGACAGGCCCTTTCTGTGTTGCATTGTTCTTTCCTGAGAATTGTTCACACCTCCCCACGTGAGGACAGAAGGCTATCTTATGGCTAGCAACCGTAAACAGTCACGAGAAAACTTGCACAAAAGAGTGGCAACTTTATAAAGGTGCCATTTACTTAAAAAGTACATTACATTCAACTCGGGAAGGAATGTGATAATTATTTTGATACCCTGAAGTACCATTTTTACTAGTCCCATTCAGACGCTTGCACTGTTGAGTTGTCATCATATAACCCTGTACTTGTCAATGGGGCTACTAACCTTTCTACAGCAAAAACAACAATTTGTTATTTTTACTGTTAGGGCATGTAAAAACACAGGCCCCTTTAGGGCTCGATAGACTTGCCTTTGGGGTGATTTATATTTATTACTTTAAATTGCAAAGTTGGGTTAGCAATTTGAAAACTGCCCTGACAGACAGAAATCGCAGGCAATGAGTCTTGCTATACTTTGTCTCACTTATGTTGGCACAACAAGTGCTGCAGACCACGAGGGACATTTTAATTTACATAACCTGGGTACCCCTGGTACCATGTACAAGGGGTTTGCACCTAAGTTAACGTATGCTAATTGTGGTGAACTAATCAGATATTTATGTTTAAGGGTGAGATATGTGCCACTGAGGGCTGTTTAGCAGGCCTCAGTGGGCCTTTAGAGTCGAAAAAGCAGCAGAATCATTCCAAAAACACGGGAAGATCGTGCAAAAACAGGCATTTCCTTATAGTCAGCTTCTTTTTTTTTTTTTTGGAGTGGGGCTTTTTCAGACAGTTGGAAATGTCACCTTGGGTCAACAAGGAGTTGACAAAAAATGGTGGTAGAGGGTGCACAGCAAGTGTGATTGAATGTACGTGAAAAGTTAATCGGTCGGGTGCACTCTTTGGAGGCGTTTCCGTCCAAACGCCTAAGTAATAATCAAAAGAGTTGTGTGTGCATAAACATGCGGGTACATCCCAAGGAGGCACACCAGGGTGGCTCAAACAATTGATTCCAATGTTTTAAACGTGTTTGTTTATTTTCATTATGTTGAAGAATTTTTCATGATATTGTCGTCATATCAATAGCATTTTACAGCAAAGATCCATAATTAGTTATTCAACAAACGCTCCAATGCATTTCGGGCGGGCTGCCCTTTGTCAAGGAGCACTGAAAGAAGAAGAAACGAGTCTAAGTAAAAAGAAAGGCGAATGGACGTCTAAAGCGTACATTATGATAGGGAGTGGTAGAGAAAATTGTCGTCGTAGTGGGATGTGAAACGGAGTAGGTAAAGAACCATATCGGTTATGATGGACGAATAACATGCTGGCTGATGGTACATGCAAATAATTATGAGCGTGACCAGTGAGTAAGAGTTGATGTGTAAGGCGTGCCGAGCTTGAACGACCGGGTGATCTTAAAAAGTCGGAGAGTGAAAGTTAACACTAAAATGTGCCGGGTTTAAAACGAGTGGGTGATCTTAAGAGAGAAAACACAGTTTGGGAAGGTGCAACGGGTAACATTTATTTCGTAGTAAAAGGGTTATGCGGACGGGTGATCATAACGTGAAAGTTAGCGTTAAACCGTGCCGGGCTTGAAGGAAAAACAGTATGGGGTGGTGCAGCAGTTAGTACTTACTTCGTGATGGAAACGCCAGTGGGCGAAGGTACGGTCACTGGGTGGTCAGGTGATCAGTGGGAGAACACGGTAGATTGAAATAGAGTAGGTAAAGCATGGTAATAGAAAGAGGACTAGTGGGAAGTGTGAAAAGAAAGTGTGGCGGCCATCTTAGAAAGGTGGAATTCATGATGGGTAAAGTGCCAGGGGGAAGGTAAAATGAAATAAAGTAAATTACGGAGCAATGCGAGATATCAACCAATCCAGTACATATAAAATTGACATCTATAGATAACAACTATATTCAACGCGGTCATTTAGTCCATGAGGCTTGAGGGTTTGTAGACGATAAATCCATTCTAGTTCTCTCTTAAGAAGAAATTTACGATTGTCGGTTCCTTCATTTTTTGCGATGGTTTCTAGAACGATGAATTGTAGTTGAGCGATCGTGTGATGAGATGCATTGAAGTGGGCTGCTACATTGGATTTCTCATTTTTTGTACGGATGTTAGATTTGTGTTCATTCATGTGTGTCTTAACTTTTCTCTCAGTTTTGCCTACGTATAATTGGCCACAAGGGCATTTGATGGCATAAATCAAATTCATAGAGTCACAGGTGGCATTGACGTATAATTTAATAGGATGGCCTTTCATGGGATGTCTTATGATGTTCCCTTTGATGACACAATTGCAGTTACTGCAGTTTTTACATGGCAAGGTTCCTTTGTAATCTGTGTGAGCTAGAGGTTTCTTCATGAGGATTTTCTTCATGTTGTTGCTACGGGTGTAGGCAAACAGTGGGGGAGTTTGGAAACAGTCCCTGAAATCGGGTTCCATTTGTAGAATTGGCCAATGTTTGAGGATAATTTTCTTGAAGGTGGCACTTGTGGTTGAGTATTTGGATACTAATACCATACGTTGATCAGTGGTTTTGATTTTTTTGGTAAGACTTTCTTGTCTGCTAATGGCTGCAACTCGGGTGTAGGCTTCGTTAAGAATGGTTTGAGGGTAACCTCTATCAGAGAATCGATCACGCATTTCTTTAAGTCTGAGATTGACTGTGTTTTCGTCGGAGACAATGCGCTTCACGCGTAACATTTGAGAATATGGTAGATGCCTTTTAAGGGATCCTTGGTGGAAGCTCGTGTAGTGTAACGTATTGTTACGGTCAGTGGCTTTACAGTGTAAATCAGTGGTGATCCCTTTGTCAGTGATCTTGACGGTGACGTCAAGGAATGAGATTTCTGTGTCACTCATTTGCCAGGTCAATTTGATTCGCTCATCCTTAGAGTTCAATTCGCTCAGGGCATTATTGAGAGAATCTTTTGTGTCTGACCACATGAAAAAAAGGTCATCGATGTACCTGACGTACATCTTAATTTTGTCATAGAAGTTGGTGTTCCCATAAATGTGAAGGTTTTCAAAGTTTTGCATATACATATTAGCGTACGTGGGAGCCGCACAGTTCCCCATCGCCATTCCAGATAGCTGGAGGTACCACTTGTCGTCTTGTTGAAAATAACTATGGTATGAAGTGTATACCATGAGGTCCATTAAGAAAGTTTGCATGGGCATGTCAATGTCACTTTGTAGTAAGGCTTGTTCAATTGCATCAATACCCCCTTGGTGGGGTATGGAGGTATACAAGGAACTGACGTCAGCTGTACATACAATCAGGGATTCATTCATATTGATGTCCATTTGTGCCAGTTTAAGTAAAAATTTGGTTGTGTCCTTAATGTAGCTTGTCATTTTAATGACCAAGGGCTGCAGGTATCTGTCAATATATTTGCCGACGGGCTCATGTATTGATCCTTTAGTTGAGACAATTGGTCTAAAGGGAGGATCTAGTAAATTTTTGTGAATCTTGGGCGACATGTGTATAACAGGGCTTTTTGGGTGGTCGCATAGCAAGTAGTTTTTGGTGCGGTCTTCAATAATGCCAGCTTCATGTGCCTTTACTACCAGGTTCTGTAAAATGGTTTGAAATTCCCTGGTGGGGTTGTGGTCAAGTTGCATGTAAGTATTCACATCCTGAATGTGTTCATGTAGGCGTTGGATGTACATGCTGGTATTCAAGATCACGAGAGCACCGCCCTTGTCTGCTTTAACACATTTTATTTGTGCATTATTTGCCAAGCTTTTGAGGGTATCCGCATCCTTTTGTGTGAGATTTTTACATTTGGAAGTTTTTTTGAAGTTTATTTTTGACAGATCCTGACGAACCAAATTTTCAAAGAGATCAATACACTTATGGCTGTTCGGGGCTTGATATGTACTTGGTGGGCGTAAGCCTTTAAGTTGATCTGGTCTCTCATTGGTATTGATAGAGAGGATGTTGTCAAAAAAATGTCGCAGCCTAAGTTTACGGGTCAATTTAAAAGTGGATACTTCGAGTTCAAATACGTTGGTGTGAGTCACCGGAATAAATGACGTGCCTTTTTCAAGTAGGTTCATTTGATGGTTAGTGAGGCTCGTGTCAGAGATGTTGATGACTAGGTGGTTTTTTTTGGTTTGGGATCCTTCTTGGTGACTGTGCTTCTGGTCATGGGGGGACTTTTTTCTATCTCCTTTCTTCTTGCCCCTCCTGGGTCTTCTGGGGCTTCTTGGCCTGATGCTAAAAAATGAACCAGGGATGGTTGTTGTGGTCCAGTTGTAGATGTGCTTGGTTGGTTGTTAGTTGTGGTCTCACTCGTGCCTGTAACAGTAGTAGTTTTTTGTGCCGGACGCTATGTAGAATCACTCCCAGAAGATGAAGTGTCCGTTTGGGTGTTAGGAGGTCGGTTGCGGCGTCGTTGGGCATACACATCGGCCCAAGTATATACTTCATCTAATATATAGTCTAAAGTATCTCTCCTAAACTTCCTGACTTTGCGGTCGTTGATGTCTTTACTATGTTTTTCAAGTGTTTGTTTGATGTCTTCAAGAGTGGTTGTGAGTTCTTCCGGGGTTAACAAATCTTTTAGTCGGTTTCAGAGATTTCCTTCTCCAAGTCTTTCAGGATACCTGAAAGTTCTTCCACTATGAGTAAGATCAGGTCACTGGTCACGCTCATAATTATTTGCATGTACCATCAGCCAGCACGTTATTCGTCCATCATAACCGATATGGTTCTTTACCTACTCCGTTTCACATCCCACTACGACGACAATTTTCTCTACCACTCCCTATCATAATGTACGCTTTAGACGTCCATTCGCCTTTCTTTTTACTTAGACTCGTTTCTTCTTCTTTCAGTGCTCCTTGACAAAGGGCAGCCCGCCCGAAATGCATTGGAGCGTTTGGTGAATAACTAATTATGGATCTTTGCTGTAAAATGCTATTGATATGACGACAATATCACGAAAAATTCTTCAACATAATGAAAATAAACAAACACGTTTAAAACATTGGAATCAATTCTTTGAGCCACCCTGGTGTGCCTCTTTGGGATGTACCCGCATGTTTATGCGCACACAACTCTTTCAACAAGGAGTTGCTCACTAGCATCCAGTAAGGGGAGATGCGTTAGCCAATTTCTTCAATTAGGATTATGGGTCAATAAATCATCCAGGGCTCAGTATTGGGACTGGATGTAAGTCTATGAAGTACCAATGCTATTGCAAATCCAGGATCATCATCAGAACTAGGTCAAATATGACGCCAGAGAGATTTTTAACCAAAGTCAAAATACAACAAAACTGCGAAAAAAGCGCATGAGCAACAAGGAGATATGGTTCATGAAGAATAGAGTGTATATTGGACGGAGAATCTTTAAATCGGCAGCTCAGGGGTCAAGATGTGAATGGGCGAACATTGATAAATGGGATGGCCCAGGCCAAGCCTCAATATTGAAAGATATGCAGGCTGTAGTTAATTCTGTTATGAAGAAATTATTATTTGTCAGCTTTACAAATAAAATCGCACTCGGGGCAAAAACTGTTACAGTATACAATTGTTTTAGAAAGAGGAGTACTGATTAGTACAAATAAAAAAAATGACAACCACTTGCATTATGCTTACCCCTAGAATTACAAATGGTCTTGACATTATTGATTGCCAATGTTTATAATTACCTCACACCACACTAGTGTGGTGCGATGGCTGTAGGCTGTAAGGCCAACTGTGTCCCGTCATTTGTAACCATGCCGCTTGAAAAATGCACCAAAGCTTAGAATGATTAGGATAAGATTTTCTGTGTCATGGTGATGTGCCCATTTATGCATGTCATCATAAGCTCCGCAGTTACTCTGGAAGTCATCTTGAATTACTGGGTTGAGATTCACCAGTGGTTATATGCAATACTCCTATTGCCAGTAAGCAGCAGGTTGTTCTACTTAAACAATCATTTAGATGGTTCGTGATTTCTGCTTTCAGATCATGTGATAGTCAAAGATTCCCAAGCGAATGCCTCCATTATGTGATTTTTTTCTGCTTCACATCTGCATTTCGAATATAAAAAGTAGTCATTTAATGCACAACCATTTTCCTCACATGGATGTCACTTAGGGGTAGCAGCTATGACCCCTGGCTTGCCCATTGTGACCTCTGGCACTGCCTTTGAGACCCCTGGCCTCAGAAGTTGCAACATCATGGCCTTCTTTGCATTCCTTATTTTCAGCCCGTTTTTTTTTCTTTATACTAATAGTGAATAATAAAGAAGCACACTTAGCTGGAACTGGATCTTTGGTAGCAGCTGTGGTAAATGCAAGTGATTTTAAATCTATGTTGTGTGTGTGTGTGTTTGCAAGTGAGAGCTTGTTTAAGTGAGAGAGAGTGTGTGCATGTTGAGCATGTGTGGCTGGATGTGTAAACGTGTATGTGTGAGTAAGAGTCATTGACAAGTAGTGAGTGAGCTTGTGTAAGACTGAGGCCCAGATTTACTATTCTTTCAAGCAAGGCAAAGCTGCACCAAAGATGCTGTGCTGCCTTACGTCAAAGGGAAAGATAAAAATGTACCATATGTACTAAGATATGGTGCATCGTTTCTCTCCCTGTGCGCTGGTGAACATTTGGCAGTGACATTCCAATGCACACACCTTTGCACCGTAGTGCAAGGGTGTGCGCATTCTCTGAAACATATAGGTTTTGTATAGGAATGGGTCCCTTCCAGTACAAAAACTATGCTTTAAGACTTTTCCTACTTTGTTATGTGTGCAGTGCAATGCAACACGTGGAAAGTTGGCAAATGAGAATACATTTAAATTTCTACTCATTATGCCTGCTTTGAGAAGTCTAAGGATTATGCCAAACATTCCCCTCTACCAATGTTTTTAGATAGGTATTTGCTTCGAAACCCATGGTTGGTGTCATGAGAGCGCCAATGCACCACGCACGGAATGCCCACTTGAGGTGAAAAAACGTAAATCAGTGTATAGCACAATTTTGCGTTACTTTGGGATACAATCCGATGCAAAAGATGAATTACTTTGGATAGTAAATAGTAAACAACAAGGGGGAAAATGAGGGCTTGATAAAGGTCCACCGTACTTGCCCTGGGTAGAACTAGAAGACATAAGAGGTATGGTCTTCCTGGGTGGTAAGTTGGCCACCTGGTGAGCACTCAGAGTGGTAGGGAGGTGGTAAATACCTCGTTTTTGTCTTCTTCTCTTTTGGATAGTAAATCCCCCCGTAACACAAAAGTGAAACAGATACGGTGCAAAGCGCTAGTAAACCTAATAAACCTAGGCCTGAGTGCCAGTAATTATGAGTGAGCCTGAGTGAAATTACAAGTGAATGCAAATGATTGAGTGAGAATTAATACAAATGAGTGTAAGGGGGTGTAAGAGAACATGAGTGAGATGTTAGGGTCAGTGACATGCCTTCCTGGAAAAAAACAAGTTCAGGGCCCATATGATGTTACTTCTCAGGATGCCATTATGGTAAAATGGTATGTGATGTCACTTCTGCTACCCCTGCCATTTTCGTAAATCGATGCCCATTTTCCCTCATATGCTTCTTTACATTTGAATGTTAAATTCTAACACACACCAAACGTGTTATATGCTTTAAACATGGTTGCGAAAACATTGTTGAGTAAAACAAATTTGCTATGGTTTCTCTGCCATGCAAGTTGTAGGGGGTTCTAATGCTACCACAAAACTGTGTTATCGTTTTTTCCTTTAAGATAATGAGGCCGGTAAAGCTAAATTTTGGGTGAATATTTGCAAAGGCTTTCGGTTTGCCATATGTATTGCAAACTGGCCATTGTTAGAAAGTCATGTATTTAATGTTTCCCCGATTGGGTGGAACATTGCATTCAAGCACTGTGGCTGGGGATCGTTTAACGACAAAATTATTCATAATGTGAATTTTACCAGCCGTTAAATTGTCCTTATTCATTCGTGTGGGGCTGACCTTTTATTAAGCAACTAGTATATGTACTGAATTGCATTATGTCACTAAGGTTAATTGGCGGATAGGGTGCTTTACGCTGCAATTTACTATCACTGGGTCGAGGGATTATCATTGTTTTTAGGTCTGGCATTAGCAAAGACTTTTTGAAATTTACAATTTTTTTTAATAATATACTTAATTGTATCGCAGACTTTTAGCCATCTCTATTTATTTATTGGCCCATTGTAGCAGCATTCACTTGTGCCTCCACTCACTGCAGTGTACAGCATGGTGCAATGGCTCAGCCCACTTCAGACACTGGCTAACTTCACTGTGACAAATAGCATTCTGCTCTTTCACAAGGACCACATCCACATGCAAAGTTTGCTTTAGCGCTAGAGACTTCTGTGCAGCGTGTGCCGTTCAACAAGAAACACACTTTGTTCAGAGCAATTTTTTTATTGGTGGGTTCATAGAAGCTCCTTTAGCAACACATCTTTTGAAAACCATTGCAAAACAAAACAAGCATTGACAAAGCCAAAAGGCTGGCAGGAAATGCCAGACCGACTGGCTTTCCCTGTGCTTACTACTTTCGTTGGGACCAGATACTATTACCACTTGGAAAATTGCTGTTAATATTAACTCTTCAACTTAAATACTGATTTTTATGATTGCTAGTTTTAATATTCCTAAAATATGGGATAATTTTTACCTGGCAGTTATTGTCCATGTATTAAATAGTTTTAAATAACCATCAATAAACTACAATTGAATTGAATTGAACTGGGTACCAGCAAGGAGTGACTTTGGAAAGCTTCTGTTCTGGCAATCTTTTCTGAAAAAAAATAAGTCATTTTTACTCCAAACAGGAGCTCATTACATTTAAATCAGTTTAATAGTTGGGATGTATTTGTTAGGAAATAAAACTGTGAATATGCTATTTTCATGACTATGATAAAAAGTAGAGTTCAAATTGTTCTGAGGGAGGATGTCCAAGTGTACCTTAACCCCTTCACTCCGGCGGCTATTCCGCCGCAGTGCCAAGGGGGCGGGGCGGCCGCGCGGCGTCCACATGCTGGTGACGGAACCGCTCCGTCACCAGCCGCGCTTGCGCTGTGCTCATGACGGAGCGGTTCCGTCACGGCCGCGCCCGCTCAATGGAACGCTCAGCGCAGGCGCGGAATCCGAGCCGCGCAGGCGCTCTAAGCGGGCCATGACGGAACCGCTCCGTCATCAGCACAGCGCGACCGCAGCTGATGACGGAGTGGTTCCGTCACCAGCAGGGGAGGGGTTAAAGTAATTTAAAAAGCAGGGAATTCAAAGGATGACTCAAGGATTATGGATTTGCTGTATTATCAATGCTCACCACCTAAATTAGAAATATTTTAGAACTCTCTTACTTGTTCTGCATAACGTTCAAGTAAATGCCATAATATTTAAGTAACACTAACGAAATTATACTGACACCAACTACACAACAAAGACTCTACATCTTTGAATACACACAGACACAACCAATTCAAATAAAGTCATAAATGTACTCACATAGATTTACACCTACTTCTGGAATAAATTTGGCTTTTTTAATTCTCAAAAAAATCTTGAAGTGCTCCTGAGAGGTTGCCACAGCCGGAAGGCTGGCCGTAATCCATATTGACGGTGTTTTACGCTATCGGGATTACAGTGCACGGTTTCCGACAACCTTCCCAAGCTGGGCTTTCCGACATTGAAAGCCTGTCAAAAAGTGTGTTTGAGGGCTCTTAGCAGGGCACCCTTCTGTTTGCGGCCTCCGTTTGGGGGCCTGCAATGGGGTGCAGGGATTAACACAATCTCCCCTTTCTCTATGGGAGATTGTGTTACGGTCGGTTTACAGCCGTAGCACAAGCTTCCATAGAGAAATGGGAGTATGCAACCTCACCATGTGCGGGCGCATTGTAATAGCAGTGTCGGGACAGCCGACCAGAGGTCAGTTGGTCCTGAGACCGCGACGGTGTCAGGCGGACCTAGCCTGCCCGACATCATAATCGGGCCCAAAGTCTCAAATTGCCATTGGCAAGAGTAAATCTCTGACTATAGCAAAGTAGAACAACCCATTAAAAGGTTTGTGAATAATCACATATTCTCAAGTCTGCAAACCTTCACCAGCTTGCATTGTCATTCCTGCCAATGATCACCCAATCCCTGCCAATGAGAGCATATCTACTATCTCTTAAAGTTATACTATACAGCTGTGGTTTTGCATTTGAGTAATTCAATTTACAAGTGCCCAATCCATGTTTTGTAAATTTCAGACTCAAATTTACACTTGTAAATAAGTCCACTTGGGCACCAAAGTTGAATTTAAATGACAACTGACTTTATGAATTAGGTCTACAAATCAATTGGCTGTGTTAACCAAAATTACCATTAGGGTTAGACTGGGCAAATTTAGAACAATTCACAATGTAATATTTTGCAAGTAATAACTGCATTACAATGAGAATATTTTATCTACAATTGTATATTTAAACCTTATCAAAATGTATGGATTCTTCGGTAAAGTGTTAGTAATCTAATATTGCGATGACTAAAGTTCTGTTTAATGTTCACAATAAATCCACAAAGAGAATGCACAAAACCTTTTTTATTAATATAATAATAAATATATATATATATATATATATTCCCTTAAAAAACAAAGGTTATAAGGATGGTATAGTTAGGAAGCACATTAAAACATTAAAAAGACACTAGAAATTCACTAGAAAAACAAAAGGTTACAGGGATGTTAATATTAGGAAATAGAATTTTGAAAAACTTAGACATTCACTGAAAAAACAAAAGTTACAGGGAATTTATAGTTAGGCTCAGATTTCACTTGTACAAAACTAGTGAAATTCAGCATTTATAGTTAGCTGAGCTAACCATAACTTATGCCACAGCAGTGCATTGCTTATGACCCCACATATTACATCACTCATGACATGGTCAGTGACATCACTCATGATATCAATGATGACATCTCAAATTTGATCACAAAATGCAAAAGCAAACAGATATGTCCCAGTGGTGGGCACCCAGGACATAGCAGGAGCCGGCCTTGGGGGGTGGCACTCCCCAGGGCCATATATGTATTCCAGAGGTGGGCCGAGTGACTCCCTTCCTTTGCTGTGCATGGGTCGTCCCTGGGGAGTTAGTGGTACCCGGGTTGTAATGGCCCTGGAGGGGGGCTGTGCGGCTCACCTTCCTATTATTTTTAAAGCAATTGGCCCCTTGGAGGTGATGGTCCCAGGCACCGAGGGTCTGCGTGGTCCCCATTCATTTTTACTTATTTAGCTCCAGCGAGGTTCCCGGGGACCTAGAAGGGGGATCTGTGTGGCCCTCCTCTTTTTCTTAAATACAACCCGGGGTGGTGGTGGTCCCCAGGGAACAAAAATCCCCCATGAGGAGGCCACGTGCACCCCTTTTTTCCAATAAACATTGGCATGCCCCGGGACCTAGCCCAACTGGGGGCATGAATAAAAACAAGCATGGAAGACCGTGCTAATTTTTTTTTCAATTTTTGCCACAAATTTACAAATGTGTACAATTTTGTCACAACATTTTAAAAAAATGGTATGCCCTATGGAACCCCAGGACCAAGACTAGGGGGTTAGGATATTCGTACCCTTCCTCCTTTTCTTTTTTTATAATTGTTTTTCCTGTATGAAGTGCTGGCCGCCAATCATAGCCCTGCAGATCTCTGTACAAGCTTGCGATTATTCAAAAAGGCTTTTCGACCCTAGATATGCAAGTTTGAATTTCCTTTAATTTCTTTAAAGTTACTGAAGGACTCTACACCAAATAACTGAAAGCATGATCTGTGGAACAAAATCTACTTTTCTGCCAAATCTGAGGCAATTCCATTCAGCCATTCAGGCTGCAGGTGTGTCTAAAGAGTCTCTGGGAATCAACATGGGAAATGCAGTTTTTAATCCCCTTTTCTCGACCCCCACCTGACATATCACCCAGAAACTTTCCACGCACAACTAGTATTACTGGCACACATTTTCAGAAAGTTTTGTGAAGATTCGTTAAAGTTGTAAGCAGGTCAAAAAACACCTTTCCTTAGGAAACATGGTCCTAACTAAAACTACCTACTGGTGCCCATCAGTAGGTAATATTGATATATATTACCTACTGGCGGTTGCCAGTAGGCAGTTATAATTAGGACCTAGTTTCCATAGGAAAATTGTTTTTTGTTTTGCTAATAACTTTGGTGCTGTTTGGGGAATCGTCACCAAATTTTCAAAACTAGTTTGCCACTCCAGATACTGTCTAGAAAATGTTGGGGTGATCTATCAATCAGGGGGCTGAGAAAAAGGGGGGGGGTCACAAAATGCATTTTTCCCATACAATCCAAACTGCTAAACGGAATTACACCAAATTTGGCAGAAAGGTGGATCTTGTCCCAAAAAGTGTGCTTTTAGTATGTTTGGTGTAATTCTGTTCAGTAGTTTTGGAGTTATTAACCCCTTCCATGCTGATGACGGCCGGGAGCCGTCATGGCACACAGTGCTCCCAGCCGTCATGACCGCACCCGCGATCGGAATGTGCCACACAGGCGCAGAATCGCAGCCGCGCCCAAGGGGTTAAAGGAAAAAGATGTATGTATATGTAGAGATGTGGATCCAATGCAGTGGTTCCACGAATCCATGCACTAACAGCGATGCTGTGATTGTTTGCCCGCAACCTGAGAGAAAAGATGTGGCTGCTATTTTATGAATCAGGACACGGTTCCTGAGGGGGAAATAAAGTATAAATAGGATATAAGTGGGCATGATAGGTGTATCGTGACCTCATGGGACTGATGGATGGGTGTGTGAGGGACCCCTCATGGGCAAGAAATTGTCCAAAAACATTATATTTTTCAAAAGCAAGAATCTGCATTTCCACTGCAGTGCTCAGTGCAGCCCCGTGTGAATCCATGATGGATATGTGGATACAGACCCCCAATTAAAAGAGCACATACACTCACTCACATTGCCACTCACACATTCCCTCACACTCCCACAAAACCACTGACACATCCATACAACCACTCACACCTCCACTTACACACCCTTACAGTCACTGATGCATCCACTCAGAGACCCAGAGAACCACTCACACACTCACTCACAGACCCACCCAGGCACTCACACACCCACACACTCAAATACCCACTTACATGCCCACCCACCCACTCACACACACAAACAGCCACTGAAATCAACTCAGAGACCCAGAAAACCACTCACACACTCACTCTGACACACATATATCCGCTCACACACCCAGTCAGAGATACAGAAACCACTCATACACCCATTTACACACTCATACAGCCACTCACACACCCACTTACAGACCCAGAGTGCCACTCATACAACCACTGACAGACTCACCCAGTGTCTCATACACCCACTCAGACACTCACACAGCATGTACAAACCCACACTGCCACTTACATACACACCAACATACCCAGCACATACTCACATACATACTTACAGACTCACATTACCACTCACACACTCACTCACACACCCATACAGCCAGTCACAAATCCATTCAGACACCCAGGAAACCAATCATACACCCATTAACACCCATTTACAGACCCAGAGAACAACTCACACATTTACTCACAGGCCCACACAGGCACTCAGCCACCCACTCACACACCCACTCACACATCCACTTACATAACCACACAACCCCTAACACACCCATAAAACCACTCACACACTGACTTACAGACCCACAGAGTCACTCACACAGCCAATCACACTCACACACCCAAAGAACTACTCTTACACCCACTCACAAACCCATTCATAGATATACAAAACTACTCACACACTCACTCACAGACCCACATGGCAACTCACACAAATGCTGTCAGACACCAACTCACATACTAACTTGCTTACTTACACACCCACATAACCACTCACACGCCCATACAACCACTCACAGAAACTCACAGCCACTCATGTGTCCCATTCCCACTCAAAATGTGCTGGGGACGGGGGGATAGGGTTCCAGGTGCCAAAATCAGCCCAGGGAGGGGGCTGCGTGCCTTCCCCCTATAATATATGGTGCTGGGCATGGGGGATGGGGTCACCAGGGCTGAGATCAACCTGGGGAGGGGTTGATTGCCCCCTCCCCCTGAAATATCTTGCCATGCCCTGCGGTATGTGGCCTCTGTGGCCAAAAGCAGTACATGGAGGGGGACAACAGCTTGGCTGCCTTTGGGTGTGTTGGACACATGGCCGGGCCACAAGACAGGACTTGTGGCCAACACCCCTAATGCGCATGGCCAAATTCCATGCGCAGTGCGAGGTTGGCTGCATGAGGGTGTTGGTCACAGGGTCTGGCTATGGTTGGATTAACTTATGGTAAATAAATATTACTGTACGTAAAAAAACTAGAAACCTACTTAAAGAAAACAAAGGTTACGAGGATGTTATACAGCAGCGGCTCCTCTGGTAAGGTGAAGTAGCACCGCCCCACTGCTCTTTGAGCAATGGAAAAAGTAAAAGTAAAATGATCATAACTCAATGTTATTATAATTTGATTTTTCCGTAAAGGGGCAGTTTTACAGCGTGGGGCGAGGCTAGGCTGTCATTGCAGCCAGCAATGGGAGGAGTGGGGGCACTAAAGTAAGCAGAACGGTTTGGCTGGACCTTTCGGGCTGACTAAACCATCATGTGCACTTAGTATATTCTCCACTCAGGCTGCATTGCAGTCTGGGTAGAGAATATGGCCAAGCCCCAGTCCCTTTCTGAGTGTCAAACCATGGTGCACTCAGACCATTCACAAGGCTGCTGTAAGGCATCATTGTGATCGGTCAGGGGAACCTGAGAGCCTGGGTGCTTCTGAGAGCCAGGAGATGAGGGAGAATGGAGGAGAGGTGGAGGCCAGCGTTTGGGTAGGCAAATCTTCTTTACTTTTCTAGTTTATTTTTTTCTAGCTCGCCTCCCCCGCCCCATTCCCTAGCAGCCACCACTTATGTTATAGTAAGGAAAATAGCATTAAAAAACCATGGAGATTCCATGAAAAACAAAGGTTACATGGACATCATAGTTAGGAAATAGCAATAAAAAAATAACTACGAAATTCACTAAAACACCAAAGGTTACAGGGGTATTATATTTAGGTTCTGATTTTACGCACATAAAATTATACAACATTCAGCCATTATAGTTATGCCTAGAAAATATAACTTGTGCCCTAAGGTATAATAGGTGTTATATTTTCAGAAATTATTGATGCACAAGAATTAGTCCACCAGATAAGGGCACGCTCAGTTGTGGTTTAAGGCATTTATTGCCTCATGTACAGATGAGTCCCATCCCCCACAAGAAGGGAAACGTTTGGTGAAGCCCATGCTCATGCTAAGTGTTCAGTAAGATCCTGATCTACATCTAGGAAAAGTAACAACTAAATATTAGGTTGAATATAGGTTGGGAGCAATATAGTGGCAGGGGAACCATGAAGCTCACTAAAGTAATGAGTCAAAGAAATTGGGAGAGGGACCCTGAGTAACATCCCCAAGTTGGCTTGGGGATTAGTGAGCTTGAGAAAGAATAAATGTAAGAAATTCAGTTATTATTTGAGAGGGGTTAAAGACCTACTCAAATAATAAAAGCAATCCTTGTCAGGCTGAACAACAAAAGTCACTAAATAAACCTGTGGTAAACATTTGGTGGGTTGGGCACAAAGCAGTCAGGCTTAACTTTGAGGTATTGTGTAAAGTATGTATGAAGTCCTCAAACAGTAACAGTGTGAAAACGCAACATAGGAAAAATCCCAAACCAATTTAAAAGAATACAGTACATGTTTAATAAAGTGACACCTAACCAACAAAAATCTAATCAGTAGAAATGGAGATTTGAGTTTTCAAAAATTTAGGTGAAAATAGGGCCAAAAAGCACAAAGCACCCGTTGTGATTATCTGGTTGTGCTCGACCGGGGTAAGGTCGCAAGTTCAGGCCAACTGTGATGGAACATTGGTCGATACAGGGAGCCGGGCCGGGCCGTCCTGTTGGAAAGTTACTCTCTCAAGTCCACGTGGGGAGGATGCTGTTTGTTTTGGCAGGGGCAGTAAGGAAGTTGGTGTTGGTGCAAGGCAGAGATTGGGTTTTGAGGAAACTAGTTATAGTAGCAACCCGTCATCTCTGGAGTTTCGCATTTGCAGTCAACCCAGGATATCGCTGTTGACGCGAAATTCATGTCTTGCTGGAGCTTCACATTGGCAGTTTTCGTGGCTGGTCACTTCTCAGTACGAAAAGGTTGCTTTGCTTTCATGAGGAGCCCAAAACTTCTATATCATCACCTTGAGTTCAGGAGGAGTACACTTTGATGCCAGTCAAGGGCACGAGAACTGGGGGGCACCACTTGGGTATGAAGATTTACTCCAACAGAGACTAGCAGTAGCGCTCAGGCAGGTCATGTTGGGGCTGGACAGCTGGCGAGCTTCACTGATGCCTCTGGAAGCTATTTGCGGCCCTGTAGCCCAAACAGGATGTCAGGAAACTGACCCTTTGAGTCCCTTCAGGGTCACCTTGGTTCAAAGCAAGCAAGTCAAGTCTGCCTTCTTCAGGCAGCAGGGCAGTTTTTCTTCTGAATCTTTCACAGGTACCGGAGTTTTCTGCTGAGAGGTTCCGAAGGTGCAACTTTTAGACCTGGTGGCAGTCTTTATTTGGTAATTCCCTGGCCTACCCTAAAAAATGGTTCTTATCAGTTCTTCCCGATCCCCTGGCCTTGGCTTCAAACCATCTAGCATGAGAATAGCTAGGGCAGACCGGGTGTCAGATTTCTGTGGTTCAGGTAGGGTCCTTTGAAGTGTAATCAGGGGAGGGCACCATTCCTATCAGGAAGACCCTCTCCTTTTACACAGACATATATTTTGTCTTTATGTCTGGAAGCCACACACAAAACACCACAGGAGTGCCATTCACAGTCACGTGGCCATCATGGACACATGAAGAAGGCACATTTGGTTTAGGCAGATAAATGCAAACTCTCTAAAAGTAGCATCTTCAGAATATTAACTTAAAATCAGCAGTAACCATAAGGAGGATATGAAATTGCTATTCATTTGAGCGTAAACAGCATTTCTAAATCTTGATCCCAAACTGAATCACCTATTAGGTGTAATAAGGTAACCCAGTGTTAGTAGATGGTTGAGATAGGAATTGTTCACTGTTAGAAGAAATAAAACTCAAATGTTCATCCTTTTTTTTAATAATACCATGCACCCTGCCCCAGGAGCTTTTAAAGCGTAACTTAAGGGTGACTTATAAGTATTAAAAAGGAAGGTTGAGGCCTGGCAAAAGGTTTATTTTGAGAGGTTGAAATGGCAGTTTAAAAGTGCACTACAGGCTGTAGTGGCAAGCCTGAAACATAATGTACAAGACTACTTCAGTTGATTGCACAATGAGTGCTGTAGCCCACTATAGCATTTCATTTAAGGGCCTTATCGACTTATAAATAAATTAAATGTACCAATCAGGTGCAGATCGATTTTACCAAGTGTTTAAGGGAGTGCACACACACTTTACCACTGATTACCATGAGTAAAGTGAGAGTTCTGAAAGCCAACAAAAACAGGGTTAGGAAAGGATGCCAAAAATCTGGGGTGACCCTGCAGAAAGGGACGGGCCCAACGATGAGTGCATATGCAAAATTGCAAACGTATGAAAACCTAGAATTTTACGGGTGAGTTAAATTATCAGACATAACACAGCTTTACACAACAGTTCCTGACGAATGTTAAAATCTATTTGTGCGTTGGTGGTTATATTAATGTAAAATATATTGATAATTTAACACTTTTAATGAACTGGACATTGCACCAGAATAAATTAGATTGATTTTCCGAAATCAGTTCAGCAGAG
The DNA here is from genome assembly GCF_964261635.1 of Lissotriton helveticus. Classification (NCBI taxonomy): domain Eukaryota; kingdom Metazoa; phylum Chordata; class Amphibia; order Caudata; family Salamandridae; genus Lissotriton; species Lissotriton helveticus. Next base: position 713,490,378 of record NC_136069.1, read on the forward strand.
AAAATGCAGAAAAGAGGCAATGATTGCTTAATCAAAATCTCCACATACATTCAGACAAAGGAACATTTTGTAATAAAACATTCTGAAATTTTTATGAATGGTCTTGTTTTAATATAACAGTATGGGTAGATCCTGAGGCTTAATTAAATTATTGAAATGAAGAGCTGCCGATATTTCAAGATCTAAATAGCTAAATAGATATTTTAGGAGAAAAATTATATTGTTTAAAATTCTGTTTTACAGTAATGTTTCGAGATGATGGGTCTGAAAATCGTCGCAGTTCGAAATCCAAGCCAGGTGAAAAGGGAGATCGACTGTGAGCGAAGTTCAGATTTAGAACTGTGCAATTTGGTGCGATGGAATTTAATTACACCGCATCTAAATATGTCGACTATTTAATGCCTTCATTAGTAATCCATTCTATCTGTCTTTTCATCGGCGTACTCGGGCTTGTAAGGAATAGGTTTGTCGCTGTATAAATCTGTCAATCAATTTAGGAAAAAGCTTCCACAAGGCTGTTTTACATTCCCTTCAGATAAAATCGTGTGCTTAATTCGCATTAAATAAAGGTGAAGGAGAAAGTGAAATGGACAGTTACAAATAGGATGAGCGAATGTACGTCTGTGTATAAGAGAGACAGACGGAGAGACGGGGAGATAAAAGGGAACAGACATGCACGAGAGAGGGAGAGATAGAGGAAGAGAAAACGTGCTAAAGAGAGATAATTGCGACAGACGCCTGCCGAAATACAGAGAGAGAAAATCAGGAACCTACACGTAAAACGAGACGGTGGGAGAATTGTGACTTCTTTCACATTCAGCAGTTTTAGATTGGCCTAGCACTGTTGTGCTGCTATGAATTATGAGTTTGCGATACATTATTGTGACAGCCTGTCAGGTTAATTTATATTCATTTACTATGTAAGTAGGACAAACCTGGGAACTATTAATCCTCTTATTAATTAGCATTAGCCTTGCGAGAAATAAATAAGCTGGTAACCTATGCCATAGAATAAAATAGAGGATACATCATAATTTTGAAAAAATGTCATTCTTTGATTAATAATCTTCATTGTTTGGAAATTGCATCAAACAAAAACAGAGCGTGGCGATGCTTCTGCGTTAATTTAATTTCTCATTACAAATTGTATGGATCAATTTCAGCAATCTTCTTTTTTCTTTCTTTAATAAAATGGCATTTAAGAAATTAATAGGCATTCAATATACAAGTTCCTTGTAATCATGTTGCCACGGTTCGTCGTGACGCAGTCCAACCTGCTAGAAAATGCAACATCTCAAGATTCCATGACAACTTGTGCCTAGGCCTGTCAGAGGCTTTTGTGGAGTCGCGGTAATTAGCATCATCTGGTACTCCTCCCTGGTGCATGAGCACCCGGTTTAAAATAAAAACAATGTTTTGAGACACATTTTGAATGAGATCAAGCTTATGTCACAACTTAGCGGCGGTTACTGTAATATGCCTCATCATGAATATACCACAAAAAAAATGGTAAACCGATTTTATTATTACCTACTGGCGGTCGCCAGTAGGTATATATAGTTAGGATTTTTTCTCTATGGGTTTTTTGAAAATTCTATGTCTAATAACTTTGGCGTTTGTGGACGGAATTGGCTGAAATTTTCAGGAAAATGGCACATTTTGTTTCTGAGCAGCCCCTGAAAATTGGGGGGGGTTTCGTCCAGGGGGGGTCGAGAAAAAAGGGGGGTCCCAAAACGTGTTTTTAACATTGAGTTTTCCATAGGGCGGTTGGCCTCACTTTTAGCCCGAACGGCTGAATGGATTTGCACGAAACTTGGCAAAATTGTAGGGACTGGTAGCCCGATGTGCCTTTTGTAGGTCTCAATATATGTGCTCCAGTGGATTTTGAGAAATTAACGTTTAAAAAAAGATATATATCTGTAACAGCGGACTGGGCAGCGGCCCAGGACGCGTACTTTTCGCGCAACGGAGCTTTGTGAAGCGAAGCTGATTGGTTCTCCGGCGTCTGTCAACATTCCAAACAGTCCGTAGCGGCCGCCATCTTGTCTCTCGGTAGGATCGAGAGACAAGAGGAGGTCAAAACAAAGGGGGAAATAACTATAAGGGGGCATAGTAGATCCTCGCTGACCCCCTAGGTTTGATGTGGAGGTTTTAAAAGGGCCCCGCGGGGCAAAAAAAAATAATAATAATAATAATCGAACGGCTGAATGGATTTGCACGAAACTTGGCAAAATTGTAGGGACTGGTAGCCCGATGTGCCTTTGCTAGGTCTCAATATATGTGCTTCAGTGGATTTTGAGAAATTAACGTTCAAAAAAAGATATATATCTGTAACAGCGCACCGCTTCGCGTACTTTTCGCGTTACGGAGCTTTGCGAAGCGAAGCTGATTGGCTCTCCGGTGTCTGTAAACATTCCAAACAGTACGTAGCGGCCGCCATCTTGTCTCTCGGTAGGATCGAGAGACAAGAGGAGGCCAAAGCGAAGGGGCAAATGACCATAAGGGGGCATAGTAGATCCTCGCTGACCCCCTAGGTTTGATGTGGAGGTTTTAAAAGGGCCCCGCGGGGCAAAAAAAAAAATAATAATAATAATCGAACGGCTGATGACCATAAGGGGGCATAGTAGATCCTCGCTGACCCCCTAGGTTTGATGTGGAGGTTTTAAAAGGGCCCCGCGGGGCAAAAAAAAATAATAATAATAATAATCGAACGGCTGAATGGATTTGCACGAAACTTGGTAAAATATTAGGGACTGGTAGCCCGATGTGCCTTTGCTATGTCTCAATATATGTGCTTCAGTGCATTTTGAGAAATTAACGTTCAAAAACAAGATATATATCTGTAACAGCGCTCCGCTTCGCGGAGATAAAATTATATGTGTATTACCTAGCTGTTGCTAACACCAGTTAGCGACGGCTAGTAGGAGATAGCGACCATCTTGGGTCCCACTTTGCATGTGAGTGATATTTATCACTAATGACATGCAAAGTGGGCATGCCAAGATGTTAGCGACTGGAAACAGTCGCTAACATCGCTATCTCCTATTATCAACTTTTGGAAATATTCGAGATAAGCGCGAATATCTCCAAAAAGTAACAGCTGCCCTGAGCAGTTCTTAGCCATGTTATCCAATGGGAGGTGGATAACATGGCTAAGAGCATTAGCTCGGTAATGCATGAATATCGCGGAGTTTTCAGCGACATTAATGCATTGCGCTCGTTTTTTATCGTATTTGCGATAAACCTTGATAATAGCAAGGTTTATCTGCGATAATTTCTGACGGTAAAAAAATCTTTGCAATGCATCGTTAGGGATAAATATCGCTTAACTTTGGTAATATGCCCCAACGTCTGTTAACGTTCGATTCGAAGGAAATCAGGAATTGTTGAAAAACATTGTGTGCGCCATCTTGTCTTTTTTCAAATGCCACACTTTTGTCGTGCACGGCAGCCATTTTAGATGCCTTGACCAGATCCACTCTGTGAACGCTGTCGATCCTTACCATGGCTCCCCACCCTCGCAAGCATCTCCCCCAGGCAGTGGTCACCCCCGCTCTCTGTTTTATGCATGGGTAATAAACCTCCCCCCATCTGCGCTGTTCTTCCCTGAGAATCACACCCTGTGCCCGCCCGACACCTCCCTTTCGCCCTATTCACTACCGCACCCTCTGACACTCCTTTTCCTCTGTGTCCGATTGTCCAGGCCGGTCCTAGGCTATCAGCTAGCCCTGCAGATGTAGTTTATGGCCACAGCTGTAAAGAATCACCCGTCTTCAAAGGAGTTATAGTAGATCAAGGCCCACACTCGATGAGATCCGTCACAGCAGAAGCGTTGCTATTATCTGAAAACCATCCTGTATTGTGATTGGGGAGGGGACCGAGCGTGAAGCGGAAGATTCCAGGGATGACTCTTTGTACATCAAAGTTTTTACAATTATGTGTCACATTAAAAATATATAGCACTCCGACAAAGTAGTAAGATTATAAAACTTTAATAATTTATAAATATATACAAGAAAACAAAAATAGTAATAACATATAAACATTTTTAGAGAAAAACAACGAAGTAGCGGTCGGCTGTGCGAATAGTCCCAACGCAGCACAACGTCCAGATTTCCGGCGTGGGGCGTCGCGGGGGGTGGGTGATCAGTAGCAAACTGTTGTGCGAATAGTTCCAAGGCAGCAGAACGCGCCGAAATCTAGATGACACAAAAGTGATGTCTAGTAAGTTGCCACCCAGCAAATAACGGCGTGGGGCGTCGCGGGGGGTGGGTCATCAGTAGCAAACTGTTGTGCGAATAGTTCCAAGGCAGCAGAACGATGGCACCAAGGTGATGTCCAGTAAGTTGCCGCACTGGTTTTGGTATCCTACAATGCTGCTCCGAATAACGGCGTGGGGCGCCCCGGGGGAGGCGGCGTGAACGGGCCTCTCCAGGTGGAGTGTCATCTGTTGTAGTGGGGCGCCCCTTTACCGTTTCAGTTGCCATTCCGTCCGCTTTTGGTCCACTGTGTCAAAATCCGCCATTCAGCTGAGTTGCGCCCACTCTTGCGGTGCAGCGATAGGCGGCTGCCACAGGACTCTCAAAATGGCGGCAGGCTGTTTCCTTTTTGGGCCTGGTCCACTGAAATGGCCCTGGGACACCTTGGAAATCGGACGCTTGTCTGCTAGGTCTTGGACCCCATTCTCGAAAGCGTCCCCTCCGCCTTGAGAATTCATCAAAAGTTTTGGGGGCCCCGACTCCTGCAGGCTTCTGGTGGGGAGCGGCTGCCATGATTGCTCGCGGAATGACCACGACGGAGCTACGAGATGGTGGTGCTCTCATGGTGACGCCAGCTTCAGTCTGAAACATCCAGAAACAAGGTGGGGCTTTCATCGTTTGGGGGGAAAAAAAAGTTTTCATCCAATGAAAAGTGTTGTTTTTAGGTCATATGATCAAGCCTTCCATCATTAGGAAACCAAAAGTAAAATGAACCAATGAAAAGTTTTATAAAGAAGTCACATGACCTGTTATGCGGCATAGGGTATAAAATGTGGAGAAAATACGTTGGCACGTGAGGCGGTGTCAGTAGCGGACCGATGTGCGAATAGGCCGAAGGCAACACAACGCGCCAAGATCCGGATGGCATCGAGGTGGTGTCATAGTTGAGAGTTCTGAGCAGCGGTTGTAACACTGTCTGAAGCTTATTTGCAGCTGCTGCAGCTTCACTACGCGCGAAGATCCGGATGGCACCGAGGTGGTGTGTAGGAAGTTGCCGCACTGGTGTGGCCATCCTACAATGCTGAAAGTCGGCGTGGGGCGCCCCGTTGGCCTGTGAGTTTGCGTCAGTAGCGGACCGATGTGCGAATAGGCCGAAGGCAGCACAACGCGCCAAGATCCGGATGGCACCGAGGTGGTGTCTAGTAAGTTGTCGCACTTCTGTGGCCATCCTACAATGTTGAAAGTCGGCGTGGGGCGCCCCGTTGGCCTGTGAGATGGTGTCAGTAGCGGACTGATGTGTGAATGGGGCTAAAGGCAGCGCAACAATATTTTCTACTATATTTCCGGTGTAGAAGAGACCACAAGGCGCTGAGATGCCAAGATCCGGATGGCACCGAGGTGGTGTCTTGCAAGTTGTGGTACTGGTGTGGCCATCCTACAATGCTGAAAGTCGGCGTGGGGCGCCCCGTTGGCCTGTGAGATGGCGTCAGTAGCGGACCGATGTGCGAATAGGCCGAAGGCAGCACAACAATATTTTCTGACTGACACCACAAGGCGCTGAGATGCCAAGATCCGGATGGCACCGAGGTGATGTCTAAGTTGCGGACTGGTGTGCGAATGGGGCCAAAGGCAGCGTAACAATATTTTTTGTATGGAAGATACCACTAGGCGTTGAGATGCCAAGATTCGGATGGCACTGAGGTGATGTCTAGCAAGTTGGTGTGGTCATCCTACAATGCTGAAACTCGGCGTGGGTCACCCCATTAGCCTGTGAGATGGCGTCAGTAGCGGACCGATGTGCGAATAGGCCGAAGGCAGCACAACGCGCCAAGATCCGGATGTCACCGTGGTGGTTTCATAGTTGAGAGGCACTTCATCTGCAGTGGGGCGCCGAGATCCGGATGGCACCGAGGTGATGTCTAGCAAGTTGCTGTACTTGTGTGGTCATCCTACAATGCTGAAACTCGGCGTGGGTCGCCCCATTAGCCTGTGAGATAGCAGTTCTTTGGATTTGCGAATAGGCCGAAGGCAGCACAACAATATTTTCTGACTGACACCACAAGGCGCTGAGATGCCAAGATCCGGATGGCACCGAGGTGATGTCTAAGTTGCGGACTGGTGTGCGAATGGGGCCAAAGGCAGCGTAACAATATTTTTTGTATGGAAGATACCACTAGGCGTTGAGATGCCAAGATTCGGATGGCACTGAGGTGATGTCTAGCAAGTTGCTGTGGTCATCCTACAATGCTGAAACTCGGCGTGGGTCACCCCATTAGCCTGTGAGATGGCGTCAGTAGCGGACCGATGTGCGAATAGGCCGAAGGCAGCACAACGCGCCAAGATCCGGATGTCACCGTGGTGGTTTCATAGTTGAGAGGCACTTCATCTGCAGTGGGGCGCCGAGATCCGGATGGCACCGAGGTGATGTCTAGCAAGTTGCTGTACTTGTGTGGTCATCCTACAATGCTGAAACTCGGCGTGGGTCGCCCCATTAGCCTGTGAGATAGCAGTTCTTTGGATTTGGGCCTGGCTCGTCTGCTGTAGTGGGGCGCCCCTTTACCGTTTCAGTTGCCATTCAGCTGAGTTTCGGCTGCTCTTGATGCTACAGCGACAGGCGGCTGCAACAGGACTCTCAAAATGGCGGCCTGTTCTTTGGATTTGGGCCTGGTCCACTAAAATGGCCCTGGGACACCTTAGAACTCGGACGCTCGATTTTTTTTTCCTTTCCTGTACATGCAAAAAAAGGTAAATGCCCGGTACGTTACACGCTTCATCTGCCACGATGAACTCTCTAGAGGAACCGAAAAAAAATATAGTTGTGGTAACTATACCATGCATCGTCATATGGAGAGGTGGCAACAATTAATTATAGTGCTGCATAAAAGAGAGATTTGGAGGAGAACCCCTGACCTGCTAGTACATTCATCAAAGAAGTGGCACTGAGAGCTTCAGAGGCAAGGGAAACGGTCCCAAATATTTAGAAGAACTTTGGAAAGATTAAAATGACATGTTTAGATTGTGGCAAATTTATTTCATGTGGACATCTGAGTGTTACTCTAATAAATACAGCATATGAACATCATCATAGTCGATGGTTGGTAGAGACATTTTGACTATATCCTGGACCTGCCCGTCCTCGCCCAAAATGGCGCCAGAATAAATGGGACTCGTAACTCCTTGTTGTGTACTGGTTGCAGAACCTTGAAATCACGAGATACGTATGCAGTTTTGAAGCACATGGCGGGCGGGGACGAGAATTGATTGAATATTTCGACATCCCTATTGATATTAAGTTCTGATGTGTTATTGATTACTGTACTGTTGAAAGTTCGAATTAACGTCACCCATGGTACTTGCCCGCAAATGTATATCTAGATAATTTTATTGTAACTGGCCCTGTCGTATTTTAATTATAAAATGTACGTCCACCGATTCCGTAACTGTTAGACACCTTAGTTCTTGCAACCTAATGGCCCGCCCGTTACGTTCCTCTACAGTGTAAATGTCTATTCATCATATACGATTACAGTTTGCTCCGTGGCCGGCCCACGTGGTTATAGGCTCGTATTTGTATAATGAAATTTTCACAATAAAGGTTTTTAAAAGAAAACATGGTAGTAGTATATACATTGGTAAAGTTTTTAATAATAGTCACTGTTTTAGAATCATTAAAAGGCAAGTGAAATAAAGCAGACCAATTACATGAAGGGTAAAAGGTATAATACGAAGGAACGCAGTAAAGATAAATGGTCAAGGGCTGTTGTGTTTTCTATTCCTGCAACATAAAGTGATCGATAAGAATCTCATATTCAGGCGTATCGGCGACTAAGACAGCAGGTCGACCCTCTTTTGCTCAACGGCTCCGTCATGGGACGAAGAAACGCTCTTTTTCTCGAAAAAAGAATATATTTTACTTGCAGGACAGTTGTAAAATTTCCGGGAAAGTACATTAGCCTGGAACATTATAACATATATTTAAGAAAAAATAATGTTCGGAAGTAATGAAAAGCGTAATTTTTAGGTCATATGATCAAGCCTTTCATCATTACAATAAGAAAAGTAAAATGAACCAATGAAAAGTTTTATTAACAAGTCACATGACTTGTTATGCTTACGTTACGCGCTGCGCGCCCCGGATGACTTCCGGATGCGCTAACGCGGCGCGTCATATGACGCATTACGCGACAACGCAGGTACAGAATATAGTCAAAATGTCTCCACCAACCAGCGGTCGGAACACAACCCCTTTCAGCAGGCTAAATAGTTCTGTTAAATGACAACAGAAGGGACAGGCAACAAGAACCATCAGTCAAAGAGGGGAGGGCTAGTTCTTCTCTACCGGGTTACATTGGGGCGCTACCGGAACTGATCGAATTGGTAGTCTACAGTGTTTCTGGATGTTTCAGACTGAAGCTGGGGTTAGCATGAGAGCAGCACCATTTCGTAGCTCCGTCGTGGTCATTCCGCAACCAATCATGGCAGCCGTTCTTTATCGTTATTTTGGGCGGGGTGGGTGGCGGAGCCGAGCTGTTTTGCAGCCATCATTGTGTGGAGTTCAGTTCATCTCACTAGTTTTGTATTTGTCATGAGGGGTTGTTCCTAATGTTTCTATTTTTGCGAGGTCAAAAAGAGATCCCATTAGTGGCCTACAGATTTTGCTCGATTCTTTTTCTTTTTTTTTACACGATTTTTCGTTATCTGCAAAGACTAAACAGAGTATTGCGACTCTGTGTTTGTTTGTAAATAGAGAATGAACCAAAGAGAACTAATTCTAAAACAGTAAATACTTGGATAACAATGAATCAAATGGAGAGAGAAGCAGGCACGACGGATTACAATGGGGGCAAAGACCTGCGTTAACTACCTTTCACTATCTGCAAAGAGAGAGTACTCCTAATAGAAATGAGGGGGGGGGGCACCATTCAAAGCAGATCAGTGTGCATAAACACGAAAATGTTTTCACTTACCACGTACTTGACATTCGACAGCTTATGATATTTGCTATTAAAAAACCATTGAAATTCACTGAAAAAACCATAGGTTATAGACCATATATAGTTAGGAATTAGCATTTACAAAACCTTGAAAATTCACTGAAAAAACCATAGGTTATAGACCATATATAGTTAGGAATTAGCATTTAAAAAACCTTATTTTACTCACACAAAACCATTGAAATTCCATATATAGTTAGTTGCACTAACTATATATCGCGCACCTGCAATCCACTGCTGATGATGTCACATATTACATCATTCATGACATGGTCAGTGACATCACTGATGACATCACTGATGACATCTCAAATGACATCACTGATGACATCACTGATGACAACATCCAGTGACTGTATGTTTCTGTAAAGTTAAAATGTGTCTTACATATTGAAGAATGAGTGGAAGTATAAGTGTCTGGACAAAGGATTTAGTAGGTGCATGACTGAATGCATGAGTGAGTGATTAAATGTGTCTCACTGAGTGCATGGGTTAGTGACTAAAGTGTCTTAATTTGTGCATCATTATGTCTGTTGTTCTGTAAACTGCTGCATGTTTTGATCAGTAGCTATATGATTAACTATATGGGTTACTGATTGATTGTCCAAGTATTTGTATGGGAGACTGAGTGTGTGTGTGGCTGGCTGGGAGGTGTGTGACTCTGTGCAGATCAATGTGTACTTGTATCAATGATTGTATAACAAGGTAAGTATGTGTTAGTATATGTTTGAAAATGTAAGGTGCTCTATGTTTAACTGTATAGACAAGAAAATGGAAGTGTCATTGATTCTTTACAGGACTGACTAGGTGTGTGAGTAACTCCATGGATGAGTGGCAGACTGTGAGTGTCTGTATAGGTGTATGAGTGCATATGATAGTGTTGTAAAGATGAGTGATTGTATGTATGAATGATAGTATGGGTGAATGAGTGAAGGTGTGTGTAGACGTAGGAATCAGTGAGTGCGTATGTAGTAACTAGTATTGGTGTGTCAATGGTTTCAAAAATTATATTCTGTATTTAACACTGGGTGAAACAGAGGTTATATTAAAATGTGAGGAGATGCATTGTATTGTCACATGAATGATATCATCAGTGATGTGGTCATTGATGTCAAATGAGATGTCATCAGTGATGTCATCAGTGATGTCATTTGAGATGTCATCAGTGATGTCATCAGTGATGTCACTGACCATGTCATGAATGATGTAATATGTGACATCATCAGCAGTGGATTGCAGGTGCGCGATATATAGTTAGTGCAACTAACTATATATGGAATTTCAATGGTTTTGTGTGAGTAAAATAAGGTTTTTTAAATGCTAATTCCTAACTATATATGGTCTATAACCTATGGTTTTTTCAGTGAATATATAAATATATGTACCAGAAGCAACGCAGCACCCTGAAAATAGAGGGTCCTGGGGCAAACAGTCGCCTTTATGGCTGCCCTGCTAATGCTCTCAATATGCTTGCATTCAATGCTTAATTTGTAAAAAACGTAGTGCCGGTGCCCTCGACAGGAGGACACTAGAACTTGCACCATCTCTTGCCCCTGGCATCACTGCCAATGACAGCATCAACACACTACTAATCATCACACACTTACAAGTGTGACATTTCATACTATTACAGGCCCCAAAGCTATAAGAATGGCTTTGGAGGCAAATACTAATAATTTAAAATTAAAATTGAAATAATAAAACAGAAGTTGTTATATTTGTGCCTAAATTGTCAGACACGCCTACCATGTGGCAGACAGTCATAATTGGTGCTGGCAATTAAGTGCGGTTGCCGAGCACTGGAAAGCACCGGCACAAATTCAGCACTGCTTGCATTCAATATACAATACCTTCATCCTGTGGCTCTGTTTCTGTTTGGCTCTAAATGAAGTTGAATCCTCAAAATGTCAGTGGTAACAATCCGCACCATTTGAGCACCTAGCACTTCATCAGGTTAGGGTTGCCGCCGTGTTCCATCCTTAAATCCACCAACAGTTTCCTTTTTGTAGCTGCGGAGATATGGATGGGCAAATAGTGGGAAATTGTGCAAAGTTGGCTTGGCATATGATGTCCACTATTCTAGTGGGCACCTTGCAGCTGTCTAAACGACCCTTATTGATGGTAGGTTTAAGGCAACCTTTATAGAAAGCTATCCTAGTGGTAGCTGTGAAGCGCAGCCTTCAGGCTAAGACTTGAAGGAATGTAAAGCAGCTTGTTTTACCAGTCAATAATCTCTTGAATAATCAAATGAAAGTACACCACACAAGGGATATATATAAACTATAATTATTTATTCTAAACACAACCCCTCTAGTCTCTTTATGAGGCTAGAGGCCAAAGTACAACACAAGAACTTTAAATAGCACACAGTAAATAGCACAGTATACGTTTTGCCCTAGGGGACTCACAAACCATATACTAAAATAGTGGTACAAGAACCACGTGAGGGATAAAAGTGAGGCCTAGGGCCTGTATTACTTTTGGTTATGTGCAAATGCTTTACACACTGCCTCTAAGATAAGCCTGACTGCTCATGCCAAGCAACCAAGGGGGTGAGCAGGAGTTATTCTAGGAGTGTAACTCCCTTATCCTGACTAGAGTGGTGGTTCCTACCTGGCTTTGGTGCAAACCTCAGCCAAACAGAAATCCCATTTCTAACACTGCATCACAACTGATTGAATGCCTGCTGTGTTTTAATATTCATTGTTTGCTAAATTTGCACTTTGCTTGAGGAAAACCATTCCTTTTAAATCTTTTAAACACCCTTTGTTGAACCGCGACCGCGGTGTCCGTCTGTAAGAGAGGGCCCTCAAGCTCAAGTCAGCGTTGTAGCCATTCTCTCCTCTCCGCCCATAAATACCGTGATGTGCTGACTGTGCAGCGGGTGCGCGCAGCGGGCGCACCAAAGGCAAGCCCATCTGCGCCCATCTGCGTCCCGGAGGCGGCTGAGACAGGCCTTGCCAACAGAGATTTCCCTGCTGATGGTAAGCCCCTTTGCTATAGCAGGTTGTAGCTCATGGGCATGAGTAGGAGAGTGAGCTGCCGCTCCCTCGTGCCCATGCCCAAAGACTGTTATAGTCTGGCCTGCACCCATTGCGGCTGGGTTTCCTCAAACCTAAATACAAGTGAGACTCCAGAAAGTACAGGCAAGCCTGCCTGTAAAGGGACCAAGCCTGATAATGAGAAGGGCCATCTGAAAGCAGTGCTTCCTAGTACACAATCCCCGAACAAACATGCCCTACAAATCTACGATTTACTCGTGGAAAAGAGCCTGGACCTCCTTTTTCTAACAGAGAAATGGCTCAGGGAAGCATGGAACCCCACTATTGCTTCGGCCATCCCTCCGGACTATCTGTTGCATAGAAAGGATCGGACGATGGGTATTGGGGCCGGCATCGCCGTAATGTTTAAACATCATCTTTCGTGCACCATCGTTCCTATAGATGACATAGCTGGGGCCGAGAGTCTTTGATTCCACATAAGGGTGTCAGCCCAACAATCTGTGGCAGGCATCCTGATCTACAGACCACCCGGCCTTGCGGGCCAGTTTCTTGACTCTATCAGCAATGCTGTTGCTCCTCAGGCCATTCATTTAAACACCTGCCTAGTTTTAGGTGATTTTAATATCCATATGGATAATTCCACTGAACAGGAACCTATTAAACTATGTGACTCACTAGCTCTTTCTAAAATGACTCCTTATGTCCTTCAGGTGACTCATGAGAAAGGACATATTTTAGAACAGATTTTCTCTACTGATCCAATTGTGACTTCTGCTCCAGTTCCAATAGTATGGTCTGATCACTCGATTATTGATTTCACGATTGAGAAGGTGCATAACTCCTGTAAATTCCAGGGAAGGCCTCCCTCCAGCAGCTTCATGCCTTTTAGCCAAATTAGAGCTGAGGCTCTCACTACCGCCCTCAGCAACAACCCGATCCTCTTCCACGGGAACGTGGAAGAGGATGCAGAAGAGCTGGACAATTGGCTCTGCCTTCGTGCTGATGAGCTTGCCCCCTCCTCTGTGAGACCTGTCAAGGCCTCGCTCGCCTCAGCACCATGGTTTACAGTCACCCTCAGAAAAAGCAAGAGTGACTGCAAACCCCTAGAGAGGGCAGGGGCGAAGAAAAAAATGCCCGTTGATAAATTAACCTATAAACAGGCACTGAAGGTGCACTATAAAAAAGTTTTAGAAGAGAAAAAAACATTTCATCTCCTCAAAAGTAGCACAGTCTGCTAACCAAAGTAAAGACATGTTTAAGACAGTGAAGGAATTTTTATCCCCAAGCGCCGTGGCAAGGCCTTTTACTCCAACAGAAGCCTGGACAAATCATTTAGCCTCCTATTTCCACGAGAAAATTAAAACCATTCAAGACTCCTTTTCTCTGCTGCCTAGGGCCGAGTGTGAAATTCGAGCATTTGTCAACCCGCTGACACAGCCAAGGGGCCCACTGCTCATGCAGTTCCCCCCTATGTCCTTGGACAACTCCCTGGAAATCATAAAGGCCCTTAAATCCAGTTCCCCATCTGACCCCTGTCCAGCCAAGTTGCTGGTATCACTAGCAGAGGTAACAAACCCTGCATTAAATCGGATTCTTAACACCTCTATGGAGTCTGGGTTTGTCCCAGACAGGTAGAAGAATGCCAAAATACTCCCCCTATTAAAAAAACTAAGGGTGGATCCGGAACTAGCCGCAAATTATAGACCAATCTCTCTGTTTCTCTTTTTCTCGAAGGTACTGGAAAAATATGTTAATGGTGTTATCACCACATATTTGGAAAACAATCAAGTTTTCCACCAAATTCAATCCGGATTTAGGTCCAATTTGAGTACAGTAACTGCACTTCTAGAAGTCTCAGAGGCCATCAAGGAGACCTTAAACAAAGGGGGAAAGGCTGTGCTGATACTGCTGGATTTATCAGTGACCTTCAATACCGTGCCCCATGATCAGCTTCTCCTGAGACTCTGAGAATGTGGCTGTGGGGGCACGGTTCTCTGATGGTTGTCCTCTTTTCTGAAAGACCGACAACAAACGGTCTGGTCTCCTCCTTTTACAACACCCATTCCCTTCCTAAAGGTGGCGGTCCTGCAGGGCTCAATCCTTAGCCCCCGATTTCCAACCTTTATATGACCCCCGTGGTGCATCTGGTTAAAGCCCACGGAGCCAAGATTGGATTGTATGCAGACGACACGCAATTGCTCTTCACTTGCGATAAGAAGACAGATTTTAGAGGGGAAGTGATAAACTCTTGCCTGTCAGAAGTGTTTTCCTCCACCAACTTAAGTGCAATAACGATAAGTCAGAAATTATCCTTTTTAGTCTCCCTTCAGACAATGTGTGGCGAAACTGGTGGCCACAGGACATGTCTCCCCCCACCACCTCTATAAAGACCGTGAAAAATGTAGGAGTTAGGATGGAGGATAATTTAGCAATGAACGCCCAAGTACAAGCTGTAGCAGGCTCTTGTTTTGGAGTACTCAAAATGCTGTAGCAGTGCTTGCCTCTTCTGTCGGTGGCACACAGGAAAACTGTGGTCCAGGGGCTGGTCTTATCCAGGCTGGTCTAAGTCAACGTTCTCTATTTGGGCATCCCAGAATACTTGTTGACACGCCTACAAGCAGTCCAGAATGCTGCGGCAAGAGCAATACTTATGATGGGTCCAAGAACACGGATGTCCACCCACCAGAGAACCATCTTGCCTTCGGCGTGCAATCGGCGTGCCCACTGCGCGCGTCCGCTGCGCGTCCGGGCAGTGGCCGTCATATAAGGAGTGGAGGGAGGGAGGAGCAGCTGGGAGGTGGGAGCGGTTCAACAAGGGGGCGTGGCCTCAGGGGTAGCGGCGGCGAAGAAGGAGCGGGACGAGGGGAGAAAGTGGGGTGGGGGTACATGAGAGCGAAAATGGGGCAAATATAGGGCACAACAATACAGAAGACAGAGAATCAGAAAGCGAAATCAAGGAGTCAACGGGGCAAAAAGAGGCACAAACAATACTAAAGACAGAAAGTAGAATCAAGGAGTCAAAACAGAGCGCAGGGTCTGACCCGGGTCACCGCGGTGATCCGAGGCAGGCAGCTGGTGAAAAACACGCGCCACACAGGAGCAGGCACTTAGCAGTCCGGCAGCAGGGGGATGACCTGACCTGCAAGCAGGATCAGAGGTCACACGTCATTTGTAACGTGGCAGACAAGTGAGAAGGGGCAAAAGGAGTATAACATCTTGGTTAAAGTTACACACAAAGGGCCTCATGGTCATTGTAGTAGCTTCAGTCTCAACTAACCAACACTTAACAAATTGTTAGTGTGACAAATCCATTGGCAGCATGCATTTGGGGTGGATCATACATTTACATATTAACTCATATAATGGGTCCTCGGATGATATTATTATAGTAATACACTTACAGACACCATTCTAACAAGTGGCATGTCATGGAGAATGAAAACTGTAAATAATCTAGGGCAACTTCAACTTTATAGAAAAATCAGAACATGTCAAATGAAAGCAGTGACACTCATATTTAGAAAAATACAAAACATTTATTTTATTATGCATGGTAATAGAAAAAGATTCATAAATATTATTTTTATAAATCTGCAAAGAGCTTTTATTTATACAACATATTAACTGCAATCATCCTTCATGCATTCATACTTTTAAGTTGGTATTTCAAAACTCAGTTCTCTTGATAGGAACGCAAATCATTGACAAGCTATACAGGATATAATGAAGATTTCAATTGAACATATCATTTTCGCATGGTTTCCAAGTTGTCTCATGGAGAATAACACATATGCTCTTATATGCAACAATACAGATTAACACAGACAAATCACCATCTCTGCTACTTTGAGTATTGCATGTAGTGAAAGTAGATAGACAACATAATAGCAAAAGCAGAGTTGAGTGCAAACTGGGCATTGTGGTATTCTTACAGTGAAGTCTAACTTACCAGACTCTACTTCCCCAGCTATTCCTGTCAAGCCTTCAGAATGCAGAATGGCGAAGACCGTCTCCTCCCAGGAAAAGAGTTGTAATCAATCAATCAAATTCAATCAATCAGAGTACTTGTAAAGCGCGCTACTTACCTGTGAGGGTCTCAAGGCGCTGAGGGGGTGCCACTACTGCTCGAAGAGCCAGGTCTTGAGGAGTCTTCCGAAGGCGAGTAGGTCTTGGGTCTGCCGTAGGTGGGTAGGGAGAGTGTTCCAGGTCTTGGCGGTGAGGTAGGAGAAGGATCTGCTGCCGGAGGTTGTTCGTTGGATGCGGGGAACAGCGGCGAGGGCGATGCTGGCGGAGCGGAGCAAGCGGGTGGGGGTGTAGAAGCTGAGTCTGCTGTTCAGGTAGGCTGGTCCGGCGTTGTAGAGTGCTTTGTGTGCGTGGGTGAGGAGCTTGAAGGTGATCCTCTTGTCGACGGGGAGCCAGTGTAGGTCTCTCAGGTGGGGGGTGATGTGGCTGCGGTGGGGGACATTGACGATCAGTCGGGCGGAGGCGTTTTGGATGCGTTGTTGTCGTCGTAGGTGTTTGGCTGGGATTCCTGCGTAGAGTGCATTGCCGTAGTCCAGTCTGTTGCTGAGGAGGGCCGATGTCACCGTTCTTCTTGTTTCGGTCAGGATCCACTTGTAGATCCTGCGGAGCATGCAGAGGGTGTTGTAGCAGGAGGAGGAGACAGCGATGACCTGTTTAGACATGGAGAGGGAGGAGTCGAGGATGAATCCTAGGTTGCGTGCATGGTCGGTGGGTGTCGGTGCTGTTCCCAGTGTGGTTGGTCACCAGGAGTCGTCCCAGGCTAAGGGGTGGGTCCAAGGATGAGTACCACCGTCTTTTCCGAGTTCAGCTTCAGACAGCTGTTCCTCATCCAGTCGGCGACGGCCTAATGTGCCGCTGGGAAGGACCCTGCCAGTTCTCTCAGCCTCCTTGTTCTGCTTGGAGCCCCGGGTACACACCTTCAACATGAGGCCCTTCCACCTCCTCCTCATTTAGCCCTGTGTGCACAGGGTGGTTCCAACAGCCTTTACTCTGTTGACTAACCTGTCCCATAATTCCATTTTCCTACTGAGAGGAGTATGTGGACTTGTGAACCAAAAACTTGGGGCTCTACTCAAATTATTTAATCCGCCATGACTGGCAACTCAGCCTTAATGAACTCTGGGTTTTTGGGGCCAGGCATGACAAAACAAATCTGAGTGGCTATATGAAAGGACAAACGAATAAGGGATAATAATTAAATTTAAAGGTGGTGGAGAGTGCCAAATTGGGAGATGAAAGAAAAAAGGGGCTGTCTTGGATTACAATGGTGTCTCCTATCTACTGTGCTGTAGGTGAGAAGCAAGGATCCTGGTCAGGGATTGGTTGTGTTTTATAGTGTAATTTGCACGCATGTACACTTAGCAAAACCACATCAGCTGTTTAGTTTTTTAATCCTCAAATGGTCTTTGTGTGGTGCTTTGCTGTAAGAGTACCATGGTGGTCTACCGCCATTGAGTAACCGCCTCTGGGAGACCACAAGTACGATTGTGTTTTCATAATAGTCTCGGTGAGAAAACGCAGCCTTGACGGTGTTGGAGTATGCATTGTCAACATTGCAGACCCCCAAGGCCCCGGATGGAACAGCACCATTGACATGGTCAGCATTTCAAGCTGCACAACTCATAATACAGCAGCAGAAGACCGCCAGCGCTGCAGTGTCCTGGAGGCTGTGGCGGTTGGGCGGTTGGACAGCCAAACTCGTAATCGTCCGCTAAGTGTAGAATATTCTAAAAACAGCCAATTTGCCTTTGAAATAAAAAAAAATGATAGCATTAGCCTATGTCCCTGTCAGAGAGTTGGCAAAGCACTTCAATGTACCAATAGAAAGCCCTTTCTACCACCAAAACAAAGAAAAACTAAGCACCTAATGGACTATTTTGATGACACTATGGTTGACAGATTGCATCAGCCTGGACACAGATGCCAACCCAAATGCCAAATACCATAAATGAATGTCTATGACAGTAGCTTGGCACAGGAATCCAAAACAAACAACGAATGGAGGAATGGCACCATGCCATTACAGACAGAACCCAACCTGTATTTATAGAAACATTACAAAGAGCTGCCAACAACTACAAATAGAGCAATCTGTGACCCAAATTGCAACTACAAACACAACAATGATGGACAGAATGTGGATCAATGTCACACATTCACCCCAGTCAAAAGATCTGGGCCCAAATCCATCGTTTTTCCACTCCACACCACCCTGGGTTAGACAATGGCGATATGCAAATCAGCGCTGACCCTGTTGCCCCATGGGAACAGTCCAGTCCGAACTACAAAAGCCATGTCCTTCCCAGAACGGAAACTAAGCATAGCAAACAAAACAAAAGAATGTACGACATGCTACAATGTAAAGTAACACTCTTTATAAACAGCAAAGGAGTATTTTACTCAGAAATAATAGCCACAACATATTATAAAACAAATACTAAGCTACAAAATTCCCAAAAACCTACAGCATAATCTTAACCAACATTACAAATACATTTTTATATAAATATTATACATAATATTTTATTATATCATATATAAACATTAAATAAAGAGCCAACATTAAATAAGACTGAGATGATAAAATAATATATAAATTATTTACATAAAAAAATCAAAACCTTACCAACCAAAAAGCTCAAAGAACAAACTCAATCCATCAAACAAACTAAGTACAACACATAAACCACACATTTCCAAATATCAATCACACAATATTTATACAAACAATAGAATATACCATTTACATCCCAAAACAAATAATGATAAATATGGCTTCTTGTTCTATAACTGCAGATCTTCCTCTGTAGTTAAGTATTCAAAAATAATAATCCACCAAAAGCAGGAAAAAGATTCTGCAAAAAGCACAAAAAAAAGTAAAAAATAAAATATATCCAGTAGACATATCTGGAAGCAATCCAAAGTATCTAGGAACCATAAAAAACCTCGAAAAAGTGTTTAAAAAAGAAACGCTCCTGGAAGTGCAAAATAAAGGAACCAAAATGTAAAACATTGTTTTAATTTAAAACAATAGTGATTTCCTTAAAAATTTAAAGGTAACTCCCAATGCCCGTAGGCCAAATCTTTAGGCAAGATCCTATAAAATAAATAAGAAAACCCACCCGCAAAAAACTTTACATTCCCAAAAATAAAAGAAATTACACTTAATCCCCATGAAAAATGTAACTTACCACCATATAACATGACATAATGATACATTACTAAACCAATATATATGAAAAACCAAAACTACACACTGGTGAAAAACTCTACTAATAATGCAACTAAATATACAAATCCCCACAAACAACCTTTAAACCTCCCCAAAACATGCCCACTACCCTGAAAAACCTTTACAAAATCTTTTAAAAAGACTCATCTGTTCCTGCTAAATGAAAATAAAAAAAATATCTCCACTATAAATGAAAGGGAAATAATTAAAACATGTTGAATAAATGTAATAAGAAAATGTAAAGAATATTAAACATCTAAAGTGTATCACAAAAGTTGTAAAAAAATGTGGAAAAATGTAAAAGTATACAATTATCAATAGTATAAAATTAGTTAACATATACTGAGAAAACATATGTTACAATGATGTTGAAAATATGCATATAATGCTATTCATGAAATGATAATAAATTATCAAACAATGGAAAAAAGGAAAATGCACAGCATACAATACCATTTAAATATGATTTACATTTGTTATGTAATAATATAAAAAAAATCATAAATGTTTTATTTATCTACTTGTAGAGGTCTGTTTTTGTTTTTAAAATAAAATATATATGTTAAAAAATGTGAAAATATACATTAGAAGAAACGTGATACATCTTTAGTTTATAGAAATATGTTATTAGTAATAATATTTATTGTAAACAAATAAATATTTGTTAATTTTAAACACCAACAATACCAATTAAATAAACTATTTCTACTACATACAAATACAATCAAAACAGAGGATTTCACAGTAAAATTATAAAATTAAGGGAATAATTACAATGTGGTCGGAAACGGTTCTGATTGTCAGTCGGAGCTGTTCGACTGCATCGTGATATGCCGGTCGGAATCCTTTCCGATTGATCCATTACAATGGAGTTGGTTGGAAAGGAATGCGAAAGGTCATTCCGACAGGCTCTTTTTATCTCTAAAAGTGATCAAATGTAGGATTGCGGTCATTAATCCCAAGGGCTGCTCTTTTCGCCCCAGGGATTACGATGTCGGGTTTACACAGCCTTTCTGTGCTGGCCTTTCCAACACAGAAAGGCTGTCAGAACTCAACTTTGGGGCCACCCAGTAGGGCCCCCTTTGGTGCACGGCCTCTGCTTGTAGGCTGAGGGAGCACCTGTGGTGCCCCCTGTTGATCCCTGCATCTTGTAGGGTGCAGGGCTGAACTGTGCCTTGCATTTTACAATAGGAGCATGCATTCCGGCCGGAATGCATGCTCCTATTGTAAAGTATAGGAGTGCAACTAAACAGTTTTCGGTCGCATCCTCAATACTTGGTCGGGACCTCCAACCGGGTGTTGGTCAGTCCCTTGACCGTGATGATGTTGAGCGAAGGAAACTCCACTCAACATCATAATGATGCCCTAAATAATCACACTCTAAGTCCAAATTCGGGAAGATACTGCACACTACAGGGGTGACAATCGCTACTTTGACTCTGTTCTAAACCAATTTGGGGAAGGTGTTGGACACTAAAGTGGTGGCATTTACTTTTCCCACTCCAATCTAAACCAATTTGCGGAAGGAGTTAAATGCTAAAAGGATGATATTTACTATTTCCACTCCAAAGTAAACTATTTTGAAGAAAGTGTTGGGCACTAAAGGGGGGACATTTACCTGTCCCACCCCATTCTAACCCAGTTTGGGGAAGGTGTTGGAAACTAAAAGGGTGAAATTTTCAATTACAACTCCATTGTAAACCAATTTGGGGAAGGTGTTGGACACACAAGTGGTGACATTTAATAATCCCATCCCAAGCTAAACTTAATTATGGAAGGTTCTGGGCACTAAAGGTGGTAACATTTATCATTACCACTCCAATCTATACCAATTGGAAAAGTTGTTGAACGCTTACAAAGTGACATTTGCTATTTCCACTTCAAAGTAAACTATTTTGAAGAAAGTGTTGGACATTAAAGGGGTGTTATTTATTAGTTCCATTCCAATCTAAACAAATTTGAGATCAGTGTTGGGCACTAAAGTGGTGGTGTTTACTATTTGCACTATCATCTAAAAGATTTTGTGAAAGATGCTGCACACTAAAAATGTAATATGTTAAATCGATTCTCCATACTCACATATCATTTTGTAACTATAAAATAAAATGAAAATTACTTCAAAAACACACAAACCCAAAATGCAAACCTATATATACCTACTTAAGCATTTGCAAATAATAGAATATTCGTATTACTATTAATATATTAAAACAAATATTTACTACTATTCATAATATAATAATAAAATCAATTGTAATCCAAAATTAAAAAACATTAAAAAAATGTTTTTAATTAAATGTAATAAGATTTGTGGACAACAGAACATATTCAAATATTAAACAACAAATCTGATAATTTGATTTTTTGTTAGAAATTGTTTCGTAACTAAACCACTAATATATAAACATACAACAACATGTATACATTATAATTAATACATATAAACATTATTTTCATATCATAATCAAACAGCATTTAAAAAATTTTTGGAATAAATTTAAACAAAACAAATCTGTCCAAAAAAGGTTTTACGTTGAATTTTCATAATAACAAAAATATTTTAAAAGTTTGATAATTTACAAATATTTTTTAGAAAGCTTAACAACAAAATTCCATTAACAACAGTTACATTTATTTCAAATTAATTGTGGATATATTTTTGTTTTAAAAAAGGTGTTATTATTTTAATATTTATTTTAACCTTAACATTTACAATGAAATATTTGTTTAATTTAATATAATTAATATATATCCAAAAGTATTACAAACTATTATTTAATAAAATTCTTAACCTAATAAAATACATTTTAAAATGTTAACTAACTGGTTTGCATTTCATTAAACCCTTATCCCTTAAAAACCCAATATACCGCTGCTACAAAAAATATAAATGCATTATTTTTACACATAAAAATAATTAAACATTTTAAGTTCAGCAATTTCATAATTAAAGAACTATCATCCTAAAAATAAAAATAAACAAATGATTAAACATATATATCAAACATACTACAATAAATTGCTTAAAAAATAACACTTACAAATGCTATTACACTTTTTTTTACAATAATAGAAAAAGCAACACCTAAAACAATATTCTTATGTATGATATTATTGTTAATGATATTTTTGACATCCCAATATTCATGACATAGTATTTTTTGTATCACAATATTTTGTATACAGTATTTTGTCCAAACACTGACCTGTGGCTTCTCGGTGTGGCTGGTCTCTGTGTAGTTTCTGTGCACAGCACAAGCAAAGAGCTCAGACAACATTTTCGGGTAAGAGCATACAGTGTTACCATAGATGCATCTATGGACCATTGAACAAGATGCTGGACTGTCTTTCAGCAAAAGACAGTGCACCTTTTTCAAGTGATCATTGTGAGCTTGCCTAGTATTTGGCAGGAATGCACTTGCTTATGCCGATTCTAGACAATTACGTGAATTTCTAGTGCACCTAGTCTAGCCTTTTCATTGATGAATCCATACAAAAATCATTTTTCAGAGCTCCCATGACTTTAGACCTTTCTTTATGAGACACAGGGAGGGTTCTCAAAAAATAATACAATACAATACACTTGATATGGCTAAACATGTTACACATCACATTAGTGTTCTCTCACGGATATCCTATATAGGATATATTGAGGATGTAATATTTACTAAAGCTTGTGTTCCGTGCAAGCTCTATATTCCGTCAACTCTAGCTTTATTTCCTTAAGGTTGTAAAAACGTTTTTGCTGTAGCAACCACTGCAAACACTGTGATTTAGGGTTTGTGAAAATGTGTTTTGCAATATATCAAACTCAATTAGAAGTCTGTAAAGTTTTACTTACTACTAAAATGAGTGTGCGACTGGATATCGTATTGCAATTCAGAAGCTGAGTATTGTTGATGTCCCTTCCAAATTGTGACTCAGTATCAGATGTATCCATTATTTGCACCAGGACTACTGATTACAAACAGTTGAAAAGTTACTGATCCCCAAGTAGAGAGATATCTGATTTTCAAAATGTAAAGTGATCCCCTTTGAACACCTTCCCCTTTGGGAACAAGGCTACATTTTTCAAGGGGACTAAGGAAGAGGTAGTAGTTTCCTTTATGGAAATTAAGCTTTTTTTTAAAAAGCAGTCTCAGAGATGGTGGTCTACAGGTCATGCAGCCATCATCCCTTTAAATCTGACCAATGCGAAAGAGTCAAAATTTGCAGCTTACCTAATAAATAATTATTAGGTAAGCTGCTTTGATTCTGAATTCTGGGAACTGAAATATTAGTACAAAGGTTGGTTTGCAAAAATAGATAATGGTCACAAAATGACTGGCAACAAATTGTGACCGCTTTTTGCAACCAGAACATTTGTGCATTTGGCTCATGGGGCCTTATTTATGAAGGCCTTGCGCCGCCGGTGCGCCACTTTTAAAATGGGAAAAAGTGACGCACCGGTGGCGCAAGGCCTTCATAAAAAAGGCCCATGGTATTTAGCCATCCAAAATTAGGCATTAAAATTATCCTTCCCATCTTGATGTGAGAACACTAGCAAATAGAAATTTTAATCAATCTACTATATAACCTTTAGAAAATGTGTTGATAGCTTCATTTTATGAGATACCACTTTGCCCGTTCTTCCCTGGTCTTAAACTGTAATTTCTTGCTTACCCTGAGGGTTTACCCACAGCAAGGGAGGCTGCAAAACGTTTCATCACAGCCAGAGAGAAGCAGAGCTGAGTATGGTGTATACACCACTCATGCAGCTTAGATGTTGCCTCTTCCACAGTCACATTAAAAGAGGAAGTGGGGGGGCGGTGTTGCAGAATTCCTTCAATTAAGGAGTTTATTTTATGATGAAGCTGACCAGACCCTGAAGAAGGCACATATATGCATACAATGGACTTCCTGGTGGGATATGACAGTTCTGGGAAATGCATTCTGTGGATCAAAGAAAATTCATCTCCAGAGATGCTCTATCTTAATTAGATATAGGTTGACTTTGTTCTATCAATATCCTATTTGGGCAAAATTCATGGTCACCCAAGCACTCCCTCAATTTGAGAATGCTATTACATTTATTTCACTTATGCATCACAGTACTGCTGCAGTCTCCTACAGTATTTCTCACCACACCAAAGCACCTGTGATGCTGACCTGGGATGATTTTGGCATTGCTCTGATGTCAGGAATGTGTTCCTGTCATGACCACTTC
Source organism: Lissotriton helveticus (assembly GCF_964261635.1). Taxonomy (NCBI): domain Eukaryota; kingdom Metazoa; phylum Chordata; class Amphibia; order Caudata; family Salamandridae; genus Lissotriton; species Lissotriton helveticus. The sequence goes on from NC_136069.1 coordinate 713,515,034, forward strand.
ATACAGTCATATCCCTCATCCTCAGGCATTATCTGTGGATATTTATGTGTCTATAACACAGCTTAGGTTGACTGACTGACACACACTCAGGGTTATTCAATAAAGATTGTTTTTGACATTTTTCAATTTCAGTGATGGTATTGTTATTTATACATAGAGTTGTTGACATTATAGAGCTAGTGAGATTTCACACACCATGTCATTGTACGGTGTATGTACCTTTTCTAATTTATGGAGGAGATCCACCACTTGTATGCATTTCCTGGTGAGCCAATGGCATGAATCCATCTACAGCACAGATGTACAATAGCAACATGGTATGTACTGTTGCTCTGAGAAAATCTGCTGCCAAGTGAAGGTGGTTCAGCAAAATAAATTTCATTTAATTTTCTACTCGAATTTGAAGTAAGATTTTTATTCGCTTTTGGGAAATACAAATAACAGTTCACACTCCCCATAAAAGGATTCCTTGTTGCGTCAGTTTTACATCCCACATAGTACACTAATGTTGGGTGCAAAATTTGACATGATGCATTAGAATATTTTGAAACTCACAGTCAATGAATGACGAAATATGAGATACAACTGTAAAATGCAAAATTTAAGCTAAAATAGCAAATCGCGAGCAGTAAAATAAAATAAAAATAGAATGTCACACAAATTGGAACTTGTTCCCAAACTCATCAGCATCAACAGAAATACCATCATGAACTTGCAATTGCTAAATATGGGGCCAGCCAACTCAAAGTAAAGTGATAATGCAATTTAGTGGGTTTAGATCGAACCTATAGGGTTGCTAAGTGCCTGTGCAGTTACTTGCATTAATATAGGGCTAGTTAGAATCTCTCAATGGCTGATAGGATGCAGTATTCTGGTGACCAGTAGATAGCCACTGAACACTATAAAAACAAAAAACCTCTAACTTAGGTCCGCTATGTTAATATAAAATAAAGTGGTAAACCTACTAAAACACAAGTTTTAAACCATTACTACAAACCTTGAGTCCCATTTGATCATGCTTTTGTCTTTCCAAGAATAAAACATGATGGCTAGACTACCAAGCCATCGCCCCATAGTGGGGGGGCTAAACCCAAAATGTAAATAGATAAACATTATGGACCATCAGTGAGTCACATAAAATGCCAGAAGAGAGGTTAATGCATGTAATTAAGATGCTTCCTAATATGGCTTTCCACACAAAGGAGCTACGCTAAAACACATGATTAGATCCTCCAGGAAACATAGATATATATTCCAGTATAGAAGCTACAAAAAAGGATACAATGATTTTTGTTTGGGTGGATCTTCCAAAACATGGGAATTTACCAGCTGCCTCTGGCCATTGTTTAATTTTTAGTAAGGCATGGCCCATTTTTTCTTGCTACTGTAATGTTACTTATCATGTTATAGTCGATATGCTCTCTGTTTTCAAACCCTACAGTGAAGATCAGTGGATTATGGTCGCTAATGCAATTAGGTGTAATTGCCAGATTAACACATTTTTTAATACCATTTGTTGATAGTACAATATGATCAATAATGGTATTTGCTCCCTTGTCAATAAAGGTATGATGATGACCAGATTTGGTGTCATTTTTGTCATCCAAAAGAGATGAGTTATATTGCTGCAAAATACTAGCCAAGGTGCTGTCATATGTGTTATGTGGAAAATATAGCTGATCTGCCCCAAGAGCATCTGTAACGTCATATACTTCCTTTGGCGTCATAGAATATTTAGGAATATTAAAATCACCAACTCAACGGACTCTGTATTGAGTCACCTTAGAAGGAATAAATAAAATCTTGATCCAATTTGGTAATTACTGCACTATGTGTAGAGTCAAAGATGGTATTATAGAAATTAACAATAAGCAGAGGATAAGCATTTTTTATTAAAATGAGCACAAATTGGTAGTGATGAGATATGGTAAAGGCCTTGATGATTTCCAATGGAAGTAGAATAGGGAGAAAAATAATTAGACCTCCCCTGGCCCTCTCAGAACCTTAAGGAGTCACTGTGGTAGCCACTGAAGGACATCTCTCAATGCAGACCTCATCCGGAGCCTAGGATTCTTGTGTGCAGATTATCTGAGAATATGTTACTGAGGTTTCACAGTCAGGGGATGATGTCTTGCTCCTGTGACTGGTCTCCTTCCATGAAATAATCGGTATATGATTATCCAAGTAAGGGCGCATATCACAGTCATGAGTGCAGATATAGCTGATTTTGTGATAGTTATGACTGGAAGGAGCTGAGAATGTATAGTGTTGACTAATGGAACCGGGAGATCAGGCTGACCTGAAAATTCTCCTAGACCTGTGAAAATAGCAGCAGAATCCACTGGCAAATTTTGAGTCCTATTAATAGATTTGCATCATCTATGGTGATTTAGGGTTTAGGTTTCCAGGCCTATATCAACCTTTTCTACCGTGAAAAGGTATTGGACACGGCCTGGAAATTCACCAACTATTTTCCACTCCCTCATCAAGTTATAACATTGTCAACCCTTTTCCTCAGTATTAATCAATAAACCATTGAAAACTGAAAATGGTGAACAAAACAAAATTCAAAGTTTCAGTGAATGGGAAATGGAGCCTCTTTCCCATAATTCCACCATATCGGCTTTGACAAAATACAGGATAATATGTCCCCCTACAACTACTATGCCATGATCTTGCTTGATAAACACGAGGCATAATGGCCTAAATTACAAAGACTAATTAATATTTTTTTTTTTAATGGAGCCTGTTTTCCTTAAAGGAAAGTGAGATGCATTTAGAAAAAAAAATGAAAATGTGCACAAACCTTTTTTAAGAGTGGACAGTTGTACCCTGGACCATAGCCCAATACTAAAAAACGTTTCCATTCCCATTGTGTATGACTTATCACCTGCTTTGAGTGGGTGGTTACATATTAATGTTTTACAAACAGACCAGGTTCACATAACATTAATACATACTATAAGTAAACAGTATTGGGAAGACACACTCTAAACATGCCCTTTCCAAATACTGATTCATATTGTTTGCTTAAACCATTTAACCACTCAGTAAACCTTTTAAGAATCATTAATTGAGTTTAGTACATTCCAAAAAGTGTGGAAGCAGTTGCAAAGCTTCATCTTTACTAAACCCGAGGGTTTATGACAGTTAAAACACTTTGTACATGGGTCCATAAATATGCCAGTGAAACTAAAAACTACACATCACACAAGATATGTATTGTGAGATTGTTGGTCATTGTGGAATTGCAAAATGCAATCACCACCCCTTTCACTTTGTAATAAAGACTCTATAAAGACTCTAGTCTAAAGGAAATGGCAGGAGTCCCAAGAAAGACCTGAGCACACTGTGCATAAGTGCATGGCCAAATAAACAGATACTGAAGGTGAAGAAAGTGCAAGCAGATGGAAACCAAGGGCCTGATGCACAAACTGCACTTTGTAGTAATTTTCACATTACTACAGTATTACCTCAAAACTTACTACAAAGTTCCATTCACAAACTACACTTTTGTAGTAACTTACACATTAGAGTAAGTTTACCCCTTTTTGGTTTTAACAAACTGCACATTTGTAGTAATTTACACTTTTGTAGTACCTTACACATTTTTTTGTAACTTACAGTTTTGTAGTAATTCCCTACCTCCATTATATTCTATGAGAGAGTGTTGCAATACCAGTGATTGGCCATGAGTAGTGCTGGACATGTTACAAATGTGTAAGTTGGTACAAAAGTGCAATTTGTGAATACCAAAAAGTCCTAAACGTATACAAATTGTAAACTTTCTCAAAAGTGTAAGTTACCTTTGAATTAGGCCAATAGCATATTTAAAAAGAGACGTGGCCTGATTCACAAACTGCATTTTGGACTACATTTACACTTTTGAGTAGTTTACTGCTTTTCTGTATTAACAAACTACACTTTTGTAATAACTTACACTTTTTGTAGTAATTCCAGCACTATAGATGGCCAACCACTAGTACTGTAACTTCAATTATTTCCCATGGGAAGGTGTTGCAGTACCAGCCGTTTCCCAATGTCTTGCATGACTTACTAAAAAAGTGTAAATTATACAACCTTTGCAGCTTTAAGAACTGTGCCCTGGAGGAACTTAACATGTGAGGTTGTGAGGACCTAGCAGCAATGCACCAAGTGCCTCAAGATCTGTAAGGACAGGAAGGGATATGAGCTGTCAGAGATCTACAGGAGCAGTACCAGGTTTACAGTAACAACTGCATCACCTTCCCAATTTATAGCCCACAACAGGTGGCCAAGGCTACCAACTACGTGCAAGATGATGAGGGCACCAGCCAAGAGTGAATATGGGCTAGGTGAGAGAACCACCACCTGCTAGGCTAGAGCAACACAGAGAGCCTTTATGTGCATCCCAACCTGCTCCTCACCATGGCCATACCCTCATCTGTCAAAGAGGATCTGATGAAAGAGGGCAAAAAAAGGCAAACTAGTCCGAATTCGATGTGTTAAATACATACACTGCATCTTATGCCCCATTTCTAAGAAGCACCCTTGCAATGGGCAGTCTTAACCCCTTGCATGCTCATGACAGAACCACGCCGTCATGAGTCACGGGCGGCGTGTGCTCATGACGGCATGGTTCCATCATGCCGCTAACGCTCCACCTACACGGCACTAATTCCCCGCTTGTACGAGCGAATTAATGAGCGGGCGTGGTCAAGACGGAACCATGCCGTCATGAGTACATGCTCCCTGTGAATCATGATGGCATGGCACCGTCATGAGTACAGAAGCGCCGTGCTCACCCCACGGTAGAATTTGCGGCGCAGGGAAGGGGTTAAACACACCTAGTAAACACATTACTCTAAGGTAAATACATGGCCAGAGAGGTGGGAAGAGAGTTATTGGATGTGAGACAGTATTTGAAAGGGAAAAAGAATGAAGACAGAAAGAGAGAGGGAGGATAAAATACAATGGAAAGAGTGACAGTAAAAGAGACAAATCAAGAAAGCGATAGGTAGAGATAAAAAGAGAACGAAGTGGCAGCGTAAGAGAAATAAATGCTTAGGACCTGATTTGGATGGTGGGCAGTCAGGTTACTGACAGGCCGTCGGTCCGACCACCGATATCTCTTCGTCCAACTGCTGCATTACAATGCTGGCAGTCAAATCCACTTCTGTACAAAGCAAGGCCACCGCCTCTGAGAGGATCAGTGATCCAGATGGGAAGGCGGTGGAGCTGCATTCCAGAATGGCAGTGGTGCCGAGGCAGGCACTGCCTTTGGGATTACAATATCTCTTTCCAACATCTTTTTCATGGTGGGAACACCGCCGTGAAAAGGTTGTCAGAAACGGCTATGATAGCCCCATAGAGGGCCCCCATCTGTCATGAGCCACTGAAAAGTGGCCCTTGGGGTACATGTAGTGCCTCAACACACCTCCATGCACTGTTTGCCATGTACATAGCACACAGTACACGGAGGTGCAGGAGGTGTTGTCCAGTGGTGAAATGTGTTGCAGCCCTTTTACATGGCCACAGCATGCCCCTGCATCGTTTCAGAATGGCAACCTGGTGGTCGCATTATAATGCGACAGTCAGACAACCCACGTGCATGTCAGCGTTCTCCTAACCCCCACAATTGCGGTCGGGGATCCAACTGTCGAGCACCATAATAATGCCCTTAGTTCCATTTTAGTCAAAAGCTATGCCCACTTCAGTAACACAAACTAAAAAGGCAAATTGATTTTTTTATCGCACCGGAACACAAGTACACAACCAGTATTGCACTTTATAAACATGACAAGCAAATGAAAAAATATTTTAACACAATTAATCATAAAATGCTTAACGCTTTTTGTGACAGAGTAACCATGGGCTTAAACTGCTGATCTGCAACTTAGGTTAAATGAGTTTTAATGTTGGTGTTTTTTACTGGAGGTGTTGTGTCATTGCCAAAATATATCCAGGCAGATGAGGGGAAACATTATGTTAATGTAATTATATGATTATCAGGAGGTTTATCAGAAAGGATTTGAAACGTTCATTACAAATAGAAATATGTGATCCCAGATTATAAAACTGTATTGAGGGAAAAAGCTGAGGAAGTAATCATACAATGCTCTGCATGTAGGTGGAGTGGGTAATTGCATGATAATCACATATATAATTACCTTGCAGATATAGGAACTTGCATTGTGTTTGCACAGAGGGAGATTCCGCCTATGCATATTTTAATTTCCCAGTAGGAGGGGATGGGAGATCACCAATACTAGTCTTCATTGCCTTCATCGCTGCTCTTTTTTGCTTACTTTTGTTTGGGCACAAAACCTAATTTTCTTTTTCCCCCTTTAAATGATGTATCTTGCTTAATATTTTGAGATGTTCTGCTTCAAGCTTATCTGATATAATTTCATTGTTTGAAGACTTAAGTTAGATGCACTGCTGACTAATTTCATGTCCATGATATGGACGCAGCATAAGCAAGTAGCCCCCCTTCATATTTTGAGGCTATGTGAGTTACCATGAGTAAGGAATAGCACACATCACTGAAAGGTGAGGGGTGTGACTGATATTTTATAATGCAAAGGATGAATGCATATCATTTCCCCCAAATGGAAATATCCTTGTGGGCTGTTGGAATCTGAAATGCCTGGCATACTCTATGTGATGACATCATGGTCATACAGAAATTGGAGGGGCAATTGTTTGTGTTTTTACTGAGCAGGCTCAGACACTGGTCTAACTCGTCTAAATTATTACTCCACCTGCCACAGGTTTCGACTTCATTAAATAACAATGTAAACTTTTCTACTTTAGTCCTTTTGTCAGACTAAAATGTTCTTTAAGTTTAGGGTAATGTTAGAGCTTTAACTACAACAAAATCAAAATCAAAGTTTACATTTAGTTTTTTGATGTCATTGACCATCCTTTAAATGTTTTCCTTTGTGTGCTTGTTCCTCGCTCTTTTTTCTGAGGTCATTTCTAAAATGACATACATATACTAGTTAGCAAGTCTGCTGAACAAAAACAGCCTTCCAGTGTACCCTATCATCTTGTATCATTCTTCACGCAAGCAGGAAAGTACTGAGAGGGCTAATTGTCTTTTCATACCTGTAAGGTAGGACTGGGGTTTTTCACCACTGGTGCTCTGAGACATCCTTACTGTGGAACTCCCAACTGAGTACCTTCTTCTACTTTTTTAGTGTTGACTCTCAGGGTCAAAAGGCAGAGCTTACTTATGGGAGGTGGCATAAACATATATTTACAAGAAGGCACTATAATCAAAGAAATATTATATTTGTACACAGAACCCTTTTAAACATATACATTAAGGTTTTACACTTTTTGATAGTTAATATTTTGGTGCAGGTTTTATCTAGTGTGTGAATATAATAATGCACTACAGCCTTACAATAAAAAGCTATAGACTTACGCTGCAGTCAAACAGAAATGGGTGTTTTTTGGATGTCCAATCAAAGTCTAATCTGGCATAGGCTAAATCCAATTTACTCAAGGTCCAATCTGCCTCAAGGTCCAATCTGCCTTCACTTACTGGTGCAAAAATACCAGGCTAAGATTGACTTTCGTCAAACTCGTTCATCCAACACACATATGTGTGCACAAGTGATCACATGTATAGAGCACAGAGCCTCTTAACCCAACACAGATTATTTTGAAAAGACAACATTGATGGTTAGCAATCAAGTATATTTTACAGAAGGTTACAGTAGTGAGTAAGACTCAATTAGTGACACTCACTCACAGTAGAGATTTAGAAAAATAGGTAGTTCAGAAGGACAAATCTAGGTACGGAGGGGGTTAAAGCGGGCCAGGACCCACTTCTTCACATAACCATAGCAGCAAATGACAAATGATTGGTGTACTACCCTGAAATTTGAATGTGAGTATATTTTTGGTGATTTTGAATTTAAAACCTGCTAAGCTATGTAAACTACTTAACTTTACCTTGCAGAGTGTACTGCCGGAAAAGATTCACTGCCCCATCATGTTTTCAAATTTGTCATTTCAATGTTTACTCATTCACCATGTGCTTTCAGAAAAAGCTTTCCCCCTAGGCAGATTTGTATTAATTGTGCCCTCCTTTTTCTTCAATTGACAAGCTCCTTCCGTGTTTATATTAAGCAAATACAGATCCTATGGAGTGATGTCCCCCCAAGACTTAGAAAAGCCTAAGGTCTATGAATCGAACTATGTTTTTAGGATAACTACCACTTGGGCGGGCCTACATCCAAAATGTCATATGCTTTTTAAAGTCCCTCATCCTCTCCATTTCTCTGCGCATCATTTTCTGAAATAGACGGGTGGTCTCCACTTGTACCCTTTGCCTCTTCCCAGATATTAAGCCCATTTTATTTAACTTGAAACATTAATTTTCTTCCCTTCCCCTTATGCATCTTCATACAAGTTTTTACATTGAGTTAATCAATCAATCAATCAATCATGCCATTTGTATAGCGCACTACTCACCCGGGTGGGTCTCAAGGCGCTTGGGGGGAGGGGTATGCTACTGCTCGAACAGCCAGGTCTTGAGTTGTTTCCTGAAGGCGAGATGGTCCTGGGTCAGCCGAAGGTGGATGGGGAGGGAGTTCCAAGTCTTGGCAGCCAGGTAAGAGAAGGATCTTCCTCCGGCGGTGGCTCTTCAGATGCGTGGTACGGCTGCTAGGGCGAGGCTGGTGGACCGTAGCTGGCGGGTGGGCGTGTAGAAGGTCAGGCGGTCGTTGAGGTACTTGGGGCCCAGGTCGTGGAGAGACTTATGTGTGTGGGTGAGGAGCCGGAACGTGATCCTCTTGTCGACGGGGAGCCAGTGCAGGTTCCTCAGGTGGCTGGAGATGTGGCTGCGTCGGGGGACATCCAGGATGAGTCGGGCGGAGGCGTTCTGGATGCGCTGGAGTCTTTTCTGTAGCTTGGCTGTGGTTCCGGCGTAGAGGGCGTTTCCGTAGTCCAGTCGGCTGGTAACGAGTGCCTGGGTGACAGTCTTCCTGGTCTCGGTCGGGATCCAGCGGAAGATCTTGCGAAGCATACGCAGGGTGTTGAAGCACGATGAGGAGACGGCGTTGACTTGTCTGGTCATCGAGAGGGAGGGGTCCAGGATGAAGCCCAGGTTGCGTGCGTGGTCGGTTGGCTTGGGTGCGGTGCCCAGGGCTGGGGGCCACCAGGAGTCGTCCCAGGCGGAGGGCGAAGATCCCAGGATGAGGACTTCCGTCTTGTCCGAGTTCAGTTTCTGGCGGCTGTCCTTCATCCACTCGGCGACGTCTTTCATCCCTTCGTGTAGGCAGATCGTGTTCGTGTTACAGCTGTAAATGTTTTTTCCTCTCCTGAAATGACAGGATTATTGTTTCAGAGGCTCACCCTGCATAACATTGACTTGTCAATGTTTGGAAATCACTCTCCAGAAAAGAAGAGAAGATAAAAGGTTGTATGTGCTGTTAATGAGTTGCTACAGTACACTGAGGACTATTGAAAGTATATTTAGTAGAAATGAACAACAGGTTTAACATTTAATAGGCAATTTATATTTAAAATGATAGCCTTGCAAGCCTAGTGCAGAGTTCAAAATACAAACAAGACCCTTCAATTTAAGTATATTGTTGTAACCCTGTGTCCAGAATAAAGCATGGAAGGCCTTTGTTTCATCTGCCTATATTTCGATTCAGAGATCAATATACATTCTTCCATCCACGCATCAACATTGACAACAAACTACAATCAACGTTAAAAAATGGAGGCAATGTTAATGTAATACATTTGTGAATGTTGCTGGTTTGAACATGAGAATTAAAATAGTTTTTAACATGTGGTTATAAACAAGAATCCTAAAAGAACTTGATATGTGCAATCTTACTGAGTAAGAATTTTGTTTAGCTGGAGTCGAATTTCAAAGAAAGACACTTCTGTTTTTTGCAAGGAAACGTTGATGTTAACAGTTTAAGTTGACTTTGTTTCTGTTTGCACAGCACAATGAGACAGTGACATTGTCCTACCAAAAAGGAAAGGCATTTCTAGTTGGCTGTTGATTTTTACAGGCAAAAAGAACAATTGATGGACAGAATGCAGAACAATATCACACATTTACCCCAGAACAGAGATCTGGGCCTAAATCCATTGTTTTTTGCTCACCATTCCATTCAAGTTTGGACCCAGCCATATGCAAATCAGTCTTGACCCTGCGCCCAATGGGAACAGTCCAGCCCGAACTGCTAGGCCAGGTCCTCCTTGGACTGGAAACAAGCATCCTAGGACCGGTTTCGGGCTTTCAGCTTTTCATTTGAATTTTACATGCCACTTCAGCAATACAGACAAGGGGAATTCTTTAGGGATTAAATGAAGTATTCCCATAATTGCAATTAAGTGGCACTGTTCTGTTAAAAGGCACTGTGAATATTTTAGCAGGTCTCTAATTGATTCGTGTTTCTAAAGTAGAGTACACAGAATAGCATCAGTTTTCTCATGACAAAGAAAAATTGTCAGGAATGGGCTTATTAATTTGAAAGGGTGCTCCAACTAACTCAATAAACTCATTCTGAAGAGGTATAAACATAGGGCGTCATTAGGATGGCAGAGGGACAGCCACTGACAGGCTGTCGGTGGCGTTCCACCCGCCATCCGTAACAAACAACACGCCCGCTGCATTATAATGGCGGGCAGATGCGTGGCAGTTGGAAAGACAGACTGCCACGGATCTGATGGGCTCAAGGAGCCCATCAGTCTGTCGGAGGTGGAGTAATCCCTCTAATGGTGACAATGCCTGCCAGGCACCCCTGTAGGCATTACGATGCTCCTTTCCTCTGGCCTTTTCCTGGTGATGAACCCGCCATGAAGAGTCAGGCAGAAAGGGACATTGGGAGCCCTTTGCGGGGCACCATTCCCCCCGGGCCTCAGTTTTGGGTTTTGGGGGCACCTATGGTGCCCCTTATATATCGCTGCTCCATGTGGCAGGCACTGCATAGCACCTGCCACATAGTTCAGGTATATGTTTCAGGTATATTTTATGCAGGGCAGTGGGTTCTGCAGCCCGCAGCACCCACCACAATACATAAAATAGACATTGGGACAGCCGTGGGGATGGTTGCATCCTTATTCGGACTGCCGGACTGCAGGACCACCAACTTGTAGTAGGGCAGTCCTTTTTCTGAATGGATGGCGGTCGGACGGAAGTCCGACAGTCATCCTAATGAGGCCTATAGTTCTGAGAGAATCTCTGCTCATCCCTTTCTAGCTATGGCACAAGTGTCAGGGAATCCCAAGAGAACTGTGTGTTAAGCTCAACCACTACCATACATTTTTAAGTAAATACCACAACACAATAAAATTCACACTTCAATGTAGAAAAATAGAAAACAAATTATGAGCAAATAATCACTAGGATCATTAAAATAGGTTAGGGTAAAAAGTGATATGAATGTTTAAAATTTGTCAATAAAAAGTAAACTGCCAACCAACAATAACAGTTTATGATAGACTGAAATGTAGCTGTTATTTGAGGCTACCAGTGATGAATTGGAGGCCACATACACCAAACCGGTCAATCCAGTCAAATGATTTCCCTGGCTCTCTGAAATGGAACTCAAAATCTTCCAGCTGGGCATTGACCAAGGTTGTGGCCGGTTAGGGTCCCTCAAATTCAGATACTTCTTTGCCAAGCTCCCATTAAAAACCACTGGTTTTGGTGGCAAAAGCTGTTAGCAGGACACGCTTGGATATCATTGAGGCAGAGGTCACTTTGCAGAATGGATAGACTTGCTGCCTTTCCCAGGCTAAAGGTTTTACATTTGGAACAGTCACATTTTTGGAAGTCAAAATCCTCCAGCCAGGCATGATGGAAAGCCTTAATCAGAGTGGCTCCTTTGAGCATGGGAAGGATCCGCTGAACTGGTTTTCAGCATGACTAAAAGCGCTGAGTGGGTGAATTTAGTTTTCTTGCCCGCCTTTGGTGCAATCTACTTGAGCAAGAGTCAGCACTTTTCCCGGTCCTCTGGAGAACAAAATATGATTATCTTTTTCCAAATGCAGCGAAAGTTCTTCCTCATCAGACCTGTAACCCCCTAACTCCTCAGGACGGACAGGCTTCTAGGCACCATGATTCTCTCTAGCCAGGTCTCCTGCATTATCTAGTCATCTGTATTTAGCAGGACACTATTGCAGTCAGAAATCCTTCTGTTTATTTATTCCTGAATCAGGAGGCTAACCAGGTGATCTTTGGGGAGCAGTTCCAGACCTGGGGTACCAGAAGAATATAGGAGTCCTTTAGTCATTGAATCATTGAGTGAGTCCTATTCTTCTAGCAGGAGTAAAGTGTTGGGCATTCTCTACCATCAGGTTCCGGCAGTCTTGAATGACGTTAGACAACTTTGCTTCCGAGTGGTTCAATTGCTGGTAATAACCTGCGATTTTCCAAGATATGATGGAAGATTAATTGTACAGAGATTCACCTGTTTTCTGCTCATTAGGTATACTGTTTTAGGAGTGGTGATTGATACATTGGACATGGGTTTGCAGCCATGAGATTGATCGCACATTGGGTGCAGTATCCCATGCTGGGATTTGAACAGTTTCAAATCTAGTCACTTTATCTGACCCTTTACAATGTGGTATAATTATTGATGAAAGGTTATGGAACATAAATGTCTTTATGAAATCCTAAGCATATATGAATGCTTAGCTTTTTCAGGTTGTGAGACCATGATTCCCCAGTCTGCCAAGGTCTTTCTTACAACCAATTTGTATGTATAGGAAGGCACATTTTTCAATTGTTGGAAAATGCTGTGGACCATAATATAGTAGTTCTGACAAGACACATAGCATATATGTGACTTTAAAATGTGTGGTTTCCAAAATTGCCCCAGACAGGTTGGATCCATGCCACATTTTCAGGATGACCTAACTACACTATAGAAATTAGTTCAAGATAGAGGAAGTTCATTTACGTGTGTCTTATATGAATAACCAAAAACTGTAAATGTAAATTGTAATGTAAATTGATACTTGTATAGCGCACTACTCACCCGCAAGGGTCTCAAGGCGCTTGTACGAATACCGCTGTGGAACCCATCCTGGCTTTCCCTGTGAGGTGTCCACTCCTGGGCACCCCCAAGGTGGAGGCCAGGCATCCTTAGCGTTGTGGGGGCCGTTGTGGAGATTAAGCAAGCTATTGCCCAGAGTTGCAGAGTGGGACTCCATGATTGGAATAGGCACCGAGGCGAGAATGATCAGGTCCGTGGAATTTTGAGCCCAAGACCCGCCGAGGCGGGGAATTGAACCCTGTTCCCGGGCTAGACCTCTGCATCAGGGTCTGCCGCTCTAGCCATTGAGCCACACTTCTCCTCTGTCAAGGATCACCCGCTCTCGGCCCTCGATTGGATACCCATGGAAGAAACATTGTTAATCTTACTAATCATAGAGAATAAACTAATTACATCTGCTTTTTTGACCACTTATGTGGAGGATGCTATAATAAAAATATCTGTTGCTTTTGATGCAGTGACTCATTAAACATAATAACATATGTGTTGTAGACTGTATGATTCACTGAGAATGGATGCATGTCTCCATTGTACACTGGAGCTCAGTTGCAGAATAGGATAACGATAGAGCAATGTAAGAAATTGGGTTGTTGGTTGACTGGAGTGTGAGCCCTGGTCATGCATTAACCACAATAGTTGTCAGAGTGAGGCAGAAGTTAACCGCAAATTCACCTGTACTCAACACTCTGGTAGCTTGACAAATGGAAATGTATACAGTATTTGTGCAATACTTCAAACGATAATAGAGTGAAAAACACAGCTGTTAGAATTGGGGGTCTCTAGTTGGCCGAGGTAGGTAGGTTGGACCAAAGAGGGACCCTCACTTCTAGTCAGGGTAAGGGGGTACACACTGTTGATAACCCCTGCTCACCCCCTTGGTAGCTTGGCACAAGCAAACAGGCTGAGATCCAACTCCCTCAGACTCAACTCATGAGCCCACTGGAGTTTCTTTTCCTTCAAAGCGGGAGCGTTCCTGCTCTCCTCCACCTTCTTTTCACTTTCAAGGGGTAACCTCCTTTCTTCTGCTTGAGCCTTGAGTTTAAAAAGCTCTAACTCATGGTCTCTGATCCTCTGATTATCCTCCAGCTCCTCTGGAGAAATGCCCCTACCGGAATGAGTGCTGCCAGGCCTAGAAGCTGGTTTGCCCACAGGCAAATCATGGGATATAAAACCATCCCCACCTGTATCCCCATCTCCATTGACAACCTCTGTCTCCTCAACTTGTTTGGCCTCCCACCAGACCCTTAAGGCCTTCTGTAGCTCCTCCTTCTTATAGCTGTTCCTTATGGGACATCCAAACGTTTTGCAGAACTGTTTTAATTGCCCCACCTTGTATGTGAGCAAATTCTGAATCTCAAATTCCAATTTCGCACCCTCGCTTGCTTCTTTTCCTTTCTGAGACATGATGCTTCAAACGGCTGCTCAAAAATAGAACCGAAAATAGGTACAGTATGTAGCTGCCTAGTGGTCTGCGCTAAAACTAGTGGTGTACACTAAATACTGTAGGTCAAGTGCAAATACAAGGTCAAATCCTCACCGCTGCCATCAATGTTAGAATTGGGGGTCTCTAGTTGGCAAAGGTAGGTACCTTTGACCAAATAGGGACTCTCACTTCTAGGCAGGGTAAGGGGGTACACACTGTTGATAACCCCGGCACACCCCATTGGTAGCTTGGCACGAGCACACAGGCTTATCCCCAAAGCAATTTGTAACGAATTTGCACCAACACCCAAAATAACACTGTGAAACACCACAAATGAACACCACACAGGTAGTTATCAAAAATAAATTCTTTATATAAAAATTAGGCAAGGCCAAATATCAAAAGCAAGGCCAACATGCACAATGATCTCTTGTAGCAAAACAATTTCCTTGTAGTGTTCTTTTAGTTTATAGTTCAGTTATCATCTCAGATCATTGGTAAAAGCGCAGTCCCAACAAAGGGGACTCAATTACAATAGTTCAGGCAATCTGGGTGTCCCGGTACTGCAGCGAGTATCAAAAAATGCTGCTTGCGATAAAAACTGGACTCATAACTTTACTTAAGCCCCCGCTGCCCCCTCGCGCTCCAAATTATCTGCTACTGCTGCCAATCTCAGCCAGGCAACCAGCGCCCCACACAACCCACCAGCAGTGCACTCAGTGAGCACTGTGGTAGGCGATAACTCCCGCAAGGGATCGGAGCTGATAGGCGAGCACTGCGCAGTCCGGGAGGTTCAACGAGGCTTCCTGACGAGGCAGGCTTCCTTTTCTTTATGCACACCAGCCTCTGGTGCAGCTTTCCGCTCCCTGGCAGAAGCGTGGGGAAGCCCACGAGGCAAGATTAATGGCAGCGCGGCACAATGATGACCCTGCGGGAATCTTGAGCGGGCGGGACCAATGGGAGCGCGGCACGCTGATGACACTGTGGAACTCCGGGGCGGCTCGAACCAATCCCAGCACGGCCATCCGATGATGATGAGGAAAATATCTGGAGGCTGGGGCCAATCCCAGGGCGGCACGGCGGTGACATCCGCGGACATCAGGCCAGCGTCGGTGAAGCGTGACCTCTGCTCCTATCTCTACTGCGAACCCAACCTCGGGCTATTAGCTCGAGATGTGGCGGCAAAGAAAAAGGGAGGTTGCACGACACGTTTGGAAAGCGGGGGCAGGTGGTGAAGAGATACTGCCCCTCAGTGCGTACTTCTCGTTAAGGGTGCTTTCCTTGTGTGCCGACTGCACACCGAAGGACAGAATACCCACAGGCATGGACTGTGCACCGCAACACGCACTCAGTTAGCAAATAAAGGTTATTTCTGAGAATCTTGATATCCCTGTGTTCCCAACAGGAGGCCAGCTCTTCTCAGGCCCTTGGAGACTCTAGTCAGACACAGCACACAGCAAAGTATTGGTTTCAAGCAGGTGGGGGAGACACAGCACACAGCAAAGTCCCCTTTGTCTTTCCTTTAGTTAAATCAGTAAACTGCAGGTCAGCCCCAGAGCACACAGCAAGGGCAGTCTTCCTTCTTAGTTTCTTCAACTGTTCTTCTTCCCGCAAAGGTTCTTCTTGATTGCAGGAGTCTAATTTTCAAGGGGTCTCAGTCCTACTTTTATACCCCAAAAGTCTTTATTCTTCATGTGTTGGGGGTTCTGGACCCAGTTCAAACCAGTCCTAGGGGCACTCTGCCAGTGCCCAACTTCTTCCTTTGAGAAAGGGGGCCAGGGTCTTCAGACGCCCAGCAGGAGGTGAAACCAGTCCTTTGTGGAGGCAGGCACAGCCCTACTCAGCTACAGGGATCTCCCCACCCACCTCTTTAAATGCAGATGGGCCTATTCAGCCTAGGGCTGACACCCCCAGACTCCTGGAGCCAAGACACCTCACCAGCCTCTGTCACTCCCCAAAGCCAGACAGTCAATCCACAACCAGGCAGAGGCACACAGGAAGGTTTCAACAGAAAAATATCAACTTTCTAAAAGGGCTATTTCTAAACACAGGAATTAAAAAACTTCTTCACTAAAAGATGTGTTATTAAATTCTGAAATCCAGGGTACCAGACTTTATGTCTCCATCTTGTTCCTATGGGAAGATAGGCTGGCACCATGGTACACAGCCTTCCCCATTCTGTCCCATGGGCAAGATGGTCTTTCAATAGTGAAAAAACTAAATTGGCTGTATTTCACTATTAGAACATGTTACACACATCAATACATGTCCTACCTTTCACATACACTGCACTCTGCCCATGGGGGTATGTTGAACCTGTCTGCCTTGGGATGGTCTTCCCCTACCTTTTTGTCCTTGCGCCTTACATTTTCACTGTACCATTTTGTTGGCCCTAGGACTCTGGGCACCTCACCAGCACTGTTAAACAGTGCTGAGGTGCAGGTGCTCTCACCTAAAATCTTGTGATGCTGGCATATCTGCCACAAGCCCCTGCTACTGAAGTAAGGCTTACCTCTCCATAGGCTAGCATTGGGAACCCCCCCTTATGGGATCATTTCTGACAGGGACCTAATAAGTCTGTCATGTTTGGTCTTGTTGGACTCCGGGCGGGGAATCCTTTCCAATGATATATGGGGTTTGGGCACTACTACGCCAGGGATCCCCCTTTTAGAAAGTGGACCTTTTCCTGCCTACACTTAGATTGGGCACTGTAGCCTCCCCCCTCCCCTCTGCATACTGATAGCTGCCTGGGTTGGGAGGTGAGAGTGGTGATTCACACCGTCTCCCCTGGGATGGGCTGTGATGGGCTGCCCAATGTAGCCTTAACTGCCTGCCTCTCGTCACTGTGACAGCTAGGTAAGGGAAGGCAGGGAACATCCCAGAACTCCCTGGACTCTTCCAGAAGCCGCTGCCCCAGACCCTTCCAGAGACTTCTACCACTTTCTTGCCCCTAGACTGTGGGATATATAAGGGAGGGTCCTGGACTCACTTCTTTGTTACACTGCTGGAACTAGAAGAATCCCTGCTGGAGTGAGGACTGCTGTGCAAGAGTATTGCCACTGGGAAGGAGGCTGACTGCTCCAAGGAACTGCTGCCCCACAACCTGCTGAGCTGACCTACTGTCTGCTGATCCTGCGCTGCATGGGAGACTGAAACACCATCCCCAGAGTGTCTCCACCAAATTTTTATGAATTGCCTCTTTGAGACTACAACCTTTTAAGGACCGTCTTTGCAACCCGACACATTGGAAAGACTTGCCCCTGCAACACTGTGCCTGCGTGCAGCATTGCTTTCCCTGTGACTTCTCCAGAAACTACCTCTGCAGCCCTGGGTGTGTGTTGCTAACTCTATCACCCCTAACTGAGCTGGAAAGCGCTGGGGGGAAAAGGCGCTGCAAGTCTGAAGTCACCGCCGCTGGCCGTGGGGAAAAGTGCCTTAACCTTGGTCCTAATTGAACTGAAGCGCTTTGGCAAGGGAGCGCTGCAGGGGTGCGAGATCTCATCCCCTCCCTCATTTAACCACTCACAGTTGTATGTGGGGGCTGTAGAAATAAGTACCGGGGATCGCTGCATTTAAACCAGAGCCCTGTGTTTGCATAGTGGGCCTGGCGGGGACAACATAATTTGAATTGGAGAATGGAGATTGTGTGGGCGGTGGCATGACATGCGGGGGCTGCACTGAACTCACCACGCGCCTACTGGGAACTGCATAGACTGCCCGGGACGACTTGCGCGCCTCTCCTGTAAAAGGGGGGCTGACTGACTGTGCTGGGAACATTGCGGGTTGCCCTTTTGAACTGACTCTGCCTTCTGTCGCTAGCCTACGGGGAACTGTTCACATCAGACCCACATCAATCACTGTTGTAGTGTTCTTTTGTGAGTGTTGTTACTGTGTCACTGCTTGGGGTGTGTTGCCAAAATACTTTACACATTGCCTCTGAAGTTAAGCCTTCCTGCTCTGCGTCAAGCTACCCTGTCGGAAGCGGTGGTCCCTACTTGGACTAGGTACGTACCCCGGCCAACTAGAGACCCCGGTTCTAACAGGGTACCTTGGGCCTACTATTGGGGTGTCCGATGTGCACAGAAAGGGAAGGGTAGGTCCTGGCAAGTGTGGGCACTTGCCAGTGTGACATGGCAGTTTAACAAACTGCGTGCAGGCACTGCAATGGCAGGCCTGAGACTTCTTTTAGGGCTACTCATGTGGTTGGCACAATCAGTGCTGCAGGCCCACTAGTAGCATTTGGATTACCAACCCTGGCACATTCAGTGCACTCTACTAGGGACCTTACAGGTTAAGCAAATATGCCAATCATGGAGGACCAATCACGTTTAATAATTTACACATGGAGCACTTGCCCTTTGACACTGATTAGTAGTGACCAAAGGGCCCAAAGCATCTAAACCAGCAAAAGTGAAATCCAGCATAGCATCAAAAACACAGGAGGCAGAAGCAAAAAGTCATCGGTAACCACGGCAAGGATGCCAGGTCTAACACGTGTCCCCTCCAGCTGAAAAATGGGGAGAACTACCCACCCTCTTGGGAGTTCTCATCACTAAGGCGGAAAAACCTGGACAGACCATCAGCATTGGCGTGTTCTGTACCAGGGTGGTGTTCCACCGTAAAGTCCATTCCCTGTAGGGAGATGGACCACCTCAACAGTTTTGGGTTCTCACCCCTCATCTGCATCAACCATCTGAGGGGCCTGTGATCTGTCTGAACCCGGAGGTGAGTCCCAAACAAGTAGGCCGTTAGCTTCTTCAGTGCCCAGACTACAGCAAAAGCTTCCCTTTCATTTGCACTCCACCGCTGTTCCCTGGGAAGTAGCCTGCTACTAATGAAAGCTACGGGTTGGTCCACGCCCTCATTGGTCACCTGTGAGAGAACTGCTCTCACTCCATGCTCTGAGGCATCTGTCTGCACCACAAACTTGTAGTGTAGTTCCTATATACCCAATAGGCTCTGCGCATTGGAATAACATAAACGATAGTTTAGACGTAGGACTGAGGTCATCTAGGTCTCCATTGAATATGTTAGACTTAATTAGGTTTGCCAGCTAGCTCAGAGGTCACTAGAAACTTTTTCGAGTGAACAGGAAGGGGTTAACTTTCCTGAATAGACAAGAAGGAATTAGTTTCTGACAACCGCATAAACATGACAACTTTGCTACCCCCAAAATAAGGAGTATATCTCCAGAGTCGCGGAAAACAATAGACAGCTATTTCACTCAGTCAATCGTGCATGCTTAGTTTCACCAGGAGTGCAGAGAAATAGAGAGACGGGCGTTTTCTATAAAAGTTGTTATTTATTGAGCAGTCCTCTTTCTCGTGCAAGAGAAGTGAATTGCCACAATTGCAATACTTGTCATAAAGTAAAGTACGTACAGTAAAAGGAGTATTATGAAATAATACTGTATAAGCATTGATATGGTTTCTGAGCCATATGATACTTAAAACGGATAAAATACATACAATTATAAAAGTTGACTAAACGTGCTCAATTGGTGTTTCTAAAATACGCCTACCCCGATGTACCTGACCTAAGCGTAATACGTGGGAAGGAGTAAGTGAGTTAAGATAGTGTTGCCAAGAATCTGTATCAAGAATTCTCTAAGGATCTAATCAGCTCCGTACCTTGGTTATAGAATGAAGGAGGTCTTGTATCTCTCTCAGGACTCGATCTCCCAGCAACCCACAAGGGTGACTGGAAACACTGGAGCTGTATTTCTCGGCAGGAAAAAAGACAGCGTCTCTCTCAGTGCGTCAATGGGAGGGTCGGCTTCCTTCAGGTCTCGTTACAGCTGGGCTTCGGGTAAGTAGATAGCCGATCTACTCCAAACCACCGTGTGTTCACTTAAGGCAAATGCTGGTATATTTATACCTGGAAGGTGCCGAGTTTGACGTAAGGTTGGACATAAGACGTCACTAAGAACTTACAGTTCTTTCAGGACTCCAGAAGTTCTTGGACAAATCAAAACAAAAGCAAGGGGAATTCCCGGGCTGCTGGAGGCTTGGTTTGTTTAAACAACGCGTTGTACTTTCTAGGAGTTTATAGAAGTAGCATTGCCGTATTTGGACTGCATTGGCTATGACTAAATATGGATATGATTCTTATGCCTTTATAAGGATATTATTTGTTATAACCACATAAGGGCATAAATCGGGAATATTTAATTAGGGTCCTAGATACGTTCACAACACCCACTCCACGTATAATGTCCATCATTACTAAATACTAAGCAATACTAAACATATAACGATGCATGTGTTTTCCAACCCACCCCAAAATACATAAAATGCATTTGAAATGGTATGTACACGAAAAATGAGTATTATACTGTACGTTTTTCAAGCAGTGATATCATTCAGATAATGCATATAAAAATATCGGCTGAATGAATTGCGGAAATTACATTTATGAAATGGCTCTTGATACAGAAGAGAAGGTCGAGACCATTTCATCACATATTTATACAATACTGTACATGTGCTAGAGGCTAAGTCAAAATATTGACTCTAGAGTCTCTAAAAATAGAAGTTCTGTTCTCTAGGAATAGTTCTACTTTAAGCAGAGTAACATGTGACAAAAAGAGGTAAATATTTTGGAAACTGAATAATTTCGCTTTCAGATGAAAAAATAGTTCAGATCTTTTCAGTAGTGTTGTTTATAAAACACTGAAGGCTGAATTCAGAGTTCAGGGAACGCTGCATACTCAAAAGTTATTCTCGTTGTTAGGAGAGAACATTAACTCAGATAGGGTGGCAAAGAATTCATCTACAACAGTAGGTGAGAGTTCGACCAAGTTCGAAAAAGCTGAAATAGTGCATATGTGAGACTCATTGCCATCATCGATGTCTGGATCAGCAATGCTCACAGAAGGTTGTACCTGTGTGGTGCTGCTTTCATCTCATACTTCACCGCCACCTAATCATAATGGTGAAGTCTCAACGAATGCCGTCATCAGAATAGGTAGCCGCTGGGGACAACACGTTGCATGAGCCGTTACCGAACCAAGCAAAGTATCGACATCCATTGGTACTGCTGATGGTAGTGTAAGACAGACGTCAAACACGCATTTTTCTCTGCATAGCAGACATTGAAGCACAGGTAAGATGCAATCTTGCCAGATTGGTCTGAATGAAAGAAAGTACTCAGATCTCTTAGCCCGGCAAAGCTGAGGACTTTAGTGATCCGTTCTCGGTATCGTATAGCCAGGATCGTTTCTTCCATTGTAGCCTGAGTTTTGTCTGTGGCTTGGCTTGCCATATCGGAGCAGAAGGAACAAAAATAAAATTCCTGCTACTAGACCCAAAAGAAGAGGCAGGCCGCCGAATACAGAATGCACAAAATTCGGGAAGATGCCCAGAACTGTTTCAAAGGGTGCTAACAGTCCCGAAAAAATTGTCTTAAATATATGTGCGATGCCACTGGTATCAGACATATTTAAGATTTGGCTTAACATTTCTACTAAATGCACTGGGCAATTTGTCGATAATAGTGTATGTATCTCTGCCGCTGTCCTTGCAACTTGCAGATCATACGTCTCTTTGGACGAGGTTAAAGGCACAGTTGCCTGTAAAAGAATAGACTTCATTCTGCTTAAAGTATCAATTCGAATAGAAGAGATATTCAGAGAAGGCCATATTGCTGCCTCCTTGTCTGGTTTGCTGTTTGGATACAATACTTGCATACAGCAAATGACCCTGGAAGTAACGCTCACGAGATAGGCTTTTCCTGGCAGCATGCCACAACAGCTGTGGTCACATATTATAACGTAGCTGCCATTGGAAAGCTGTCTGAAAAAAGGCTCTATCTGTGTTGCAGGGGTGCTGTGCAGGTGACATGAAAGGTTATTTGATGAACCTTCGCAGGCTCCATGCAAGTTAATACCTTGACACAGAAGTGTACCGCTTAGTGAATTTTTACAGTTATTACCACTAAGAAATACCTCTTTTTTCCCTTCACTATAGTATCTATGTGAATAAGATAAATTCCAGGTTGACTTGATGTATCCTTTACCCAACCTTTCATACAGGCCTGCTGGTATATACTTTTGGCAATATTGAAACTGAAAGTTGTTATCGGAATTGTAATTGTACCATGTATTATTCATTCAATGACAGGTCTCTCTGACATTGTCAATGGTAATCTCTCAAGTTTTTTAATGCTCAGTGCCGTATAGTCTGCTCCTTTTTGTGCCAACGTGATTTGTTTATCTGTAAGGTTAAAGATCGAAAATAATGACGTTGTGTTGATTAGACGCCATGGCACGTAGCCTGAACTGAGGTTTTGCAACGTCCAGCCTAGCTCTACAATAGAACGCAATTGGGACTGACCATGTTGTAACATTAGCAGGTCCTGCTCTATTATATCAATAGCAGATGATACAATGCTGGCCAGTGAATAAATTCTGGAGGAAAGAGTCGTTAACCCATTGTCCACTACAGACAGTGATTTTTCCAAACTAATACGATCAATTTCTCGTATTTTTTCAGCAGTTTCAATTTGCGTCACTTTCCAAGCTTCGTTGTAAGCAGCGTATATACCGGCGTATATGAAACGTTTTTGACACTGTTTGCGAGGTCCCAGTATGAAATCTCGCAAGTTAGCACCTTCTTTAAGTAAAGTCAAGTGTTGCTTAATTTCAGGTAGTGTGGATTTCTGTAGCCACTCAAGGCATAGTTTTCCTACACTATATGTTGTAACTATCCCTGGATGTTGTCTCTGGGAATATCTTGGGTCTGGCCTGTTCTGTTTGAACCCCTGTATTTTGTTCAGGAATCTGTCTTGACAGTTATTAGTGTCTGTTGGCCAGATCAACCATTTTTCCAATCAGGATTTGTTCTGTTTTGGTGTAAAATATGGGATACGTCTATCTCCACATCTGTAGTGCTATTACTATAAGGTATGGGCTTCGGAATAGACGGTTTGTTTAAGTCTTTTATCTTGGCTAAGCCAAGACAGGTTGTTTGTTGAATGGTGTCATTCAGGAATATTATCTGTTCTGGGATCATGCATGCTCTAAATAGTGATTCTAAACCTTGTACCTGCCAGTCTTTTGTACCCCAGATGGTTTTTGTCTCGATGTTGTTTTTCCAAAATTCAAAACCAAATGTAGACATTTTTTCATAAAAATTTTGAGAATAAATCAATTTAGTATTTGTCAACATGTTTTTCATTCCTGTCTTATTTAACATTTTGAAATAAAACGTTTCTGGATCCGTGTTATTAAACCCTGAGAAGTATGGGAATTTCTCATAAAATGTTTTCGAACTGCCTTTTGGCGGTGTTGGACAATGTTCCCATTGGTTATAAGTAAAAACATTTCTAGGATTAGCAGATGTATGCAAATAGTGATGCCCATAATGATTAAAACAGTACATTTCTTCATAATTTGATGAACCCTGCAAATAATCATGTTCTGTGAATTTTGCTGACATTTGTAAATCTGACACCATATTATTATTAATATATTATTAATATAAAGTCCCAATCATCAGAGAAAGTACTTGGTGTCACAAAGTCACTTAATGAAACCTTGAACTGGTGTGGATATTTCAAAAGCTCAATAGATTTCGTAATCAGTTTTGTCCCATGCTACACCACGAGGTAAAGGATTGGCTGTGATGTTTACTGATGACAGTTCTCTTTTTTCGATGTGAGAAGATCTGTGAGGCTTTAGGACCAAGTTGATGTTCTGACTTGCTGTGTCCATTGTACTATATTTTCCATCAATAAATCTACCCAAACATAATACTAAGATGAGCCAAAGTAGGAGGACAAAATAAACCTAACATAATCCATAATTCATGCCATGGTGAAATCAGATATGTTTCTTTGAGTTGATGAAAGAGTTCAGTCATTTTTTCTTTGAAAGTTTTTGTTGCTGGTTTATCTTCATGTTCGCTTGGATCATCAGAAAAGTCATCGAAATTGATGAAGTAGCCAGATGCAGTTCTGTCAATTGTTGGAATTGCTTCCGGATTGTCATTAGTCTTTGGATCTTTCTTTGTTACATTAGTATAGTCTGAGGCTACATTGTTGGAGACAGGTGTTTCTTGACGAACTGTTGCAATTTGGGTTTCAAGAGGCACAAGTTCCATGGCTTTGTTGCATAGTCCTTTTTTATTCACTGCAGGTTTATCAAATGTGATTAGTCTCTCAGTTTGAACCTCTTGTATTGTAGCAAGATTCGGTCTTCTACTATTTCTTGGTAGTCCACTAGGCCTACTACTTAATATTGGCCACATGATTGTGGTTTTACCAGGTCGATTGATACAACTCTGTTCTCCTTTTTACCAGCAAGGGGCTGTAGTACTACTGATCTTGTTCTGCTGACAGCTAAGACAGGTACTGCTTTTCTGTAAGAAGGCCCAAATTCCTTCTTCACCGTGATCTTTTCTCTGACTAGATCCCCAATCTTTGGAATCCAGACAGGTCTTGCTGGGACAGGTGGTTTTTCTTCAGTGGCCGTTGGCTTTAGCTTTGTGTTACTTAGACGTCTTCTTGTTTCATTTAAGTCCTGTAAAACAGCCAAACGATCTTTGATATCAAAGGTTTTTTTGTTTCACCACTGAAGTCTGACTATCGAGATTATGTATGATCATTCTAGTACCAAACAAAAGTTCGTATGGAGTGATACCTCCTAGAGAATTTCTTGGCAGATTATTAAGACTACGTTGGACACTTATTAGATGTTTGACCCACCGTCACCTGAACCTAATACCCTCGCTGTTATAGATTGCTTTATGTCACGATTTTTTCTCTCCACTACCGCATTTCCCTCGGGATGGAGAGTACCACAATGCAATGCCCATGCTGGCCATGGCCTCCTTGTAAGCTCGAGAGCTAAATGCAGGACCCTGGTCAGAATGTAGCATGCCAATTGCGTATGTGCCGATAAAGACTCGCAAATCTTTTATAACAGTTTTGGCGTCAGCCGAGCGCTGGGGCCACATCCAAATGATTCTCGTCTTAATAATTATGGGATCGCATTTCTCCGTCTGGATTTCTGCGTATAGATAGCCTAATGCTTTCTAATAAAGGTGTCCTGGCAATTGTCTGGTCCAGTTCACAACTGCAATCTCTATTGCAGTTTTGACAATTCATTGCAAAATTATACATTTGCACGCTCATCCCCGGCCACCAGTATTGTGATTGTAATTCTATTAGAGATTTCAAGATCTCTTGGGGCCTCAGACCCATTCCCATGTGTGCTTCTTGAATCAAGTAAGCCCTCCGGTTCGTGTTTGGAATTACTCTTTCCCCCACTCCAGGGATTTGAGCAAAAAGAACGGAGTTTGCATCAATTATGTATGTATTATTGAGTGGATAGTTGAGAGGTAATGCTGCATAGTCGCCTTTTAATGAGGCTTTTACTGCCAGCATGGTTTCTCCATCTATGTGTTTTTTAGAACGCTTTTTTGTAGCTACGGAAGCGGTTGAACAGCTACCGCTGTGGCTCTGTTAGCCAATGAATTCCCTGCAACGTGAACGCCATCACATTGTTGACTCAGTGTATGTATCACATTTTATATTTATTTATTTATTTATTTATTTAACTTATATGCTGCAAACAGCTACCCAGAAAGGGTTTCCCGGCGCCTAAGAACACAGACAAATGATGAGAAATACAGCAGTGGTTGCTCAAAAACACTGGTCAAACAACCAGGTCTTTATCTCTTTTCGAAACCTGGTAAGACTTTGCTCCTTTCGTATATGGATTGGGAGGGTATTCCAGATGGATGGGCCTAGATGTGCGAAGGATCTTCCTCCCATCCTGGCTAGTTTGAATCTAGGCACACAAAATTTTTCCGCTGATTTGGATCGTAGATTTCTTTCTGGTATGTAGGGAAAAGCCAGTGTCTGAAGGTATTTGGGCGCGGTACCTGTTTTGATTTTAAACATATAGTTCAAAGCCTTAAACCTGATACGATTTTCCACCCTCAACCAGTGTAACTCACGCAGGTAAGGGGACATGCTGTTGTTCTTGGGTATAAAACAGAGGAGTCGGGCAGCCGCATTCTGTACAAGCTGCAGCCTCTTTGTAACTGCCTTGTTTGCGCCCAGATACATCATGTTCCCGTAGTCAAGCCGGGATGTAATTAAGGCGTTGACCACCGTTTTCTGCATGGGGGCAGGCAGCATCCAAAGGATCTTCCTGAGCCACTTCATGATCGTAAAGCAAAGGCCCACTATCTTGTTGGCCTGTTGCTTCATGGACAAGGAATTGTCCAGAATTACCCCCAAATTCCTTGCATGGGTCACTGGTATAGGAAGATTGCCCATCTGGGCAGGCCAGTGTGGTGTACTCCACGGCTCTGGCTGTTTGCCCAGGAGGAGAATCTCCGTCTTGTCTCCATTTAATTTCAACTGGTTAGTTGTCATTCAGTTGAAGATGTTCAGAAGGCCCTCTTTTAGGGGAGACGAAGAGGATATCTGGGGTTTATATAGTGAAAAGACAATCTGAGAATCGTCTGCATACGACATGAAGGTAAGTCCCACCTTTTCCACAAGGTCTGCTAAAGGTCTAAGATAGAGATTGAAGAAAAGGGGGCTAAGGATGGAACCTTGTGGTACTCCATGGGGGGATTTGAAGTGTCCCGAGCATGCAGCAGCCGAGGTTATTTGGTATGTCCGTTGGCTCAGAAAGGATCTGATCCATTGCAGAGCAGGTCCACCAATTCCATTTTTTTCCTGCCGGGTAAGTAATTTTTTGTGCGACACAGTGTCAAAGGCTGCGCTTAGGTCGAGTAGAACAAGCGCAACCGTCTGCCCATCATCGAGGAGTTTCCTAATTGTTTCAAAGATCCCCAATAAGGCAGTTTCCGTAGAGAAACCTGTACGGAAACCTGACTGGGTAGGGTGAAGAAGGGCATTTTCCTCTGAGAAAAGAGATAAGGCTGAATGCACATGCCTCTCCAGACATTTAGAGAAGGCTGGGAGGAGTGAAATGGGTCTATAGTTGGCCAATTTGTCTGGATCTGCTGTCGGTTTTTTCAGCAGTGGGGTCACAATGGCGTGCTTCCAAATAGTGGGTACAGTGGCAAGCTCTAGAGACGAGTTTAAAGTGTCTGCAATAATTTCAAGGGTGGGTGCATCCAGTAATTTAACTGTATTAATGGGAATGGGATCCTGTAGAGAACCAGATTTAATCGTTTTCATAATAGAAATAAGGGTATCCGTTTTGATAGGTGGCCATTTTTGGAGGGTCTGGTTTACAGTCGGAGTAAACTCCCACTCTTCTTTAGAAGGGTCAGGGTTGTTCCCATCTATCTCGGTAATTAGTTTGTCAATTTTATCAGAAAAGAATTGAGCTAGGTCCTGACACTACTTCTCGTTCAAAAGGCATAATGGAGCAGTAGTTTGTGCTCCTGCGAGATCTTTAACAGTGTTAAACAGTACTTTAGCTTTATTTGCAGCTCCCATAATGGTGTTAGCTACATATGAGGCCCGTGCTTTTTTGCATGCAGTGTGATAAAGATTTCTAGCTGTATGGTATATGTTTTTTTTATCAGGATCGAAATCCTTCCGCCACCCTCTTTCGAGGGCCTTAAATTTTGTTTTTCCCTCCTTTAGTGATTCGTTGAACCATGGGGCCGGAGGATGGTGTAAATTCCTCTTGATATTAGGGGTGGATAAACAGGACTCTGCTGCATTTGCAAGCCATTGTTGTGTGGCCATCGCAATACTCTCCATAGTTTGGTTTTTATTTGGTGGGTGCCTACTGAGTTCTGCATTGAGTTTGGAGATGTCTAGGGATTTCCAGTTTTTCTTTAAAAAGGGCAATAACCTGGTTTGGACAGTGGAAGCAGTAAGTGCTTCAAGCTTGAATTTAATAAAAAAATGGTCTGACCAACATACGGGGGTGGTATCCAGCCAGATAAGTTGGGGGAGATTAGAAAATAAGGGGTCCAGTAGATGTCCTGCCCTATGGGTAGGCCCAGAGTTAATGAGGTGAATATTAAGTGCTATGAGATCTTCCAACAAATTGATACATGTCGTATTTAATTTATCGTCTAGATGAAGATTTAAATCTCCAATAATGGAGAAGTTTTTGGATGCTAAAAGGAAAGGGGTGATCTGATTAGCCAATTCAGCTGCCCATTTAGTACCGTTTCCGGGAGGTCGGTACATTAAAATACCAGACATTGTAAAATTGTAAAATTGGGATTGAGGCAGATTTTAAAAGATGCAGCTTCACATTCAGGGATTACTACTGACTCAAATGTACATTTAAATTTTTTTATTATAAACAATAGCGATTCCGCCCCTGTTTTGCGAGTCACATGAGTCTTTCGTAGTTCTTTCTGTAAAAGAACTAATTGTTCCCATAGCTTTTTATGCTTTATTGTGGCTCCTGTCTCATCTTTGTAACCGTTTTGAATCCAGGTCTGCATACTGTTATTGTAAGACCGGACACAGTAATGTGAATCGCACACTATAAGTGTCAGGAATTCGCGATCGGCATTTTCATGCGCCATCTTTAAAGATCTTATTTCAGCTCGCTGAGCTGTACAGTTTCTGAGTGATTCAGTTTTTGTTATTATCGGTCAGAATTTACCTAAGCGCCAGCGACCTTTAACAATCGCGCACGCTGCATTGTAAGTTTGTTTTCCCACAACGTAGTGTTGTGCAAATCTGTCTGTGTAGATTACACAGGTGTATTGTTCTAGAGGCAGAATTTCTATTGGCAGAGGATATTCATGTTCGTATTCTAGATCTTCTAGTTTTTTATTTTCGGATCAAAAGCGTGTTTCACGTCTGTTGCAGCAAGACGTTGCAGCAAGAGAATTTTCCCATTGTATCCATTTTGGATCTAAAGCTTTAGCATTCGAAATGCGTGGTCTTGTTACTGCCTCAAGGGCTGATACTGCTGTTAAAACAGATATGCTTTTCCTTTGTGCTAGGGCTCTTTCTTTTGCTACAGCAGTTTGAACTGCAGTCCGAATTTTTTCAGTAGAACTGAATTTTATTTCAGCTTGTGTGTACAAGTGTGATTTATAAGCTATTGGTACCGTTTCTCCCTCATTAGAGGTCAGGTATGTGAATCCGCATCTTCCTGGGATGACTCGTATTACAAGGTTGCGTACGTTTACGCGTGTTTGCAGTTTTGTTTTAGCTAACATGTCTGTAATGATCTTAACATTTCTGTGTGTTTCTCACTCCAATTAATTGGTTTAAAATCAGGTTTTATTAATTCGTATAGAGGTTAAACCCTCTCTGCATAATTTAGAATGTATGTTCTTCCGAAATTCAGGAAACCTAGTATTGATTGTAAGTTTTCAGCGTTTTTGGAGCTTGGAGTACTGCACACTTCTCTAAGAAGTTATCTGCTAGGCTTTTGCCTTCACTTGATAATTCGTATCCTGAAAACAGGACAGTGAGGTGGGCAATTCGTGACTTTTTAAAGTTGAATTTGTACCCTTCAGCTGCGAACCCAAGTATTATGATGTTCACTCTTTTTAAGTGAGTCTCCAGGTCGTCGTCTGTAAGATAGATGTCGTCGACATAAGATAATGCCTCATCATCATACATTTGTAGAAACTCTGTTACCCTTGCTGAGAATAATCCTGGGCTATTTTTTAATCCCTGTGGGAGACGACAAAATTGCTCTTTGGCCCCCATATTGGAGAAAGCGGTCAAATACCTGCTTTCTGGTGCAATGTTTTGACAGAAGAAACAATTTGAAATATCTAATGTTGTTTTATATTTTTTGCGCACGATGTTATTCATTAGTGCTGCACTGTGTGCGTTTTGTACTGCAAATGTTTTGCAACAAGAGTTTAGGTGTCTGTAGTCCAAAACTAGACGATATGAATCGTCTGGCTTGGAGTCAGGAAACAAAGGATTGTTCATTTGTGAGGTGCATGTTTCAATTACCCCCTGATATTCAAGTTGATCTAAGATCTCCCTGACTTGTTTTTTATCTTCTTGCTTAACAGGATACTGCCTTTGTGCAGTAGGTTGATTTTTAACTGAATTTTATGGTGAGGAGAATCCTCATCCCATCCTACATGATTTTTATATAATGCAGGGGCTTGGGACACTGCCCATTTTCTAGCATATGTGTATTTTTTATGAATTGGAATGTGATTTGAGAAGGCAGGCATAATCATTTCTTCGCCATGTGGGCACTCCCTGACAAACTCTGGTGGCCAGTCTTTTTCTGCTAGAAGGATATCATAGCCTTTCGATAGGTTATCCCAAAAGAGACCCCTTATTTCCCTAATTTTGTCCCCTTCTATACGCAATGTTATTTCATATAGTTTATGGGGCATGCTAACTCTGGTGTCTGCAGTTTCCACTTGAATATATTAATTCGGGTCCACTGTCTCCAGAAGATTCATCAGGATCTTGCGAGCTATGGTCACTTCTGCTGCGCTGTCTAGCATTGTCTGGGCCCACTCTCCGTTTTTCAGTTGTGTCCTCAGAATCCTCGGCATGTTTTATTTTAATACTAGCTACCTTCTTTTTTGGATATTGTAATTTTTTGCTTCGATGAGCAGGTTCCTTGTCTTTGGACTTGACGTGCTCTTCTTTGTGTTCTGACCGTCCTCTTCTTTCCGATTTCTGTGAGGAAGTGTGAAAAGATCAAGAGGGACGTGTATCAATATCTTGATATCTGTCAGGGTTTCTCAAATTATCCCTATTTCTAAGGTTATTTCTTTTTTCAGAGGGTTCCCTGTGGGGAGACTTGCCTCCTCGTTCTGGAGATCTATCTCTCCACTGAGGAGACCTTCCTCTGGACTGAAATTGTTTGTCTCTGGGGGTGGTTTGTTTATTACCCTCCCACCTCTTTTTTGGAGTACTTAGATTATTCTTAATAAAGGTTTTTTCAGGATTTTCAGTTAGTTGGGGTTTTAGTGGTTTCCTACCCAAACTATCTCTACCTAGTTCTTCATAGGATTTTTCTATGATTCTGGCAAGTTCAAACGGTTGTTCTGCTATATCTGTTTCTTTCAATTTCTGACGGATCGCCACAGATGCTGCTTCTCCTTTTATGTTGGCTAGTAGTATAGCGGAGACTTGCTTGAAGTCTTTCAGTAATTTCATACCTAGAGTTAAAGCAGGTTCAGGACCGTATTCATTTTGAATCTGTCGGAGTACATCTGGTATAACCGCCATGGACGGAACACCATGTGTTTATGTGTATATCGAAGCAAAGACTGTGCCCCAAGTGTTACAGTCCTCCACATGTGGTGCGATCCCCATTGGAAGACAGATAGTCAGAATTCTGTGTTTCTCATTAGGAGTAGTATCAGGAAATACTGCCTCTATTTGAGTGATTTTTTGAGCTAACCAGCACAGAATTTGTTCCCGTTTTGCGGGTATTTTGCCAATGACTGATTGTATAGTCTGTGGTGTGATTTTATTTGTATTTCCCTGGTGGGGGGTGTGTTGTGGAATTCTTATTGTTGGTTGGACTGTTGAAGTCCGCATGACATATTGGACCAATTGTCCATGTATTTTAATTAGTTGTTTTAGCTGAGCAAAAAGTTCTCGGTCTGACATTTTTTCAATGTCGGGATGTGGTGTATAGCTGGCTAGAACCGCCCATGTGGCTCCTGGTCTACCTAGTGGACCGAGTCTGGTAATGTGATTTTGATGTTTTAGGGCACCATTAAACCAGATCATGTGCTCTTGGTATGTTAGTGGAATTTCAACGTCCTCTCGGGATGGGGTGTGCATCCGTTTTGGTGACTGCATTGAGCCCAAGGTAGTTCTGGAGAGGCACCGGGTTCAGCAGCTTTTGGTACTAAGACCACTGGACTAGCCCATGGGCTGCTTGAGGGCTCAATTACCCCTAGCACCAACATCTTGGAAACTTCCTCCTTGTTGCTGGCCCTGACCTTGTCAGCTACCCTGTAAAACTTCTGCTTCACAGGTAGGCTGTCCCCAATGTCCACATCATGGATGCGCCAATTGGTGACTCCTGGTGTCAGGGAGAACAGGGAGGCGAACTGATCCAACACTTGGTGACAGTCCCTCTGCTGTTCTGGGGTCAGTGTGGGAGAGAGGTTTACCCCATCCACTGATCCATCCTGTGCCTCGGCTGACAGGTGGTCAGGATAAGGGTCACTCTCCTCCTCCATACCATTATCTGTAGCCAGGAGCATAGTCACATCAGACCTCTCAAAGTGTGGTTTGAGGCGGTTCACATGTAGGACCATCAAAGGGTTCCTGGGAGACTGCAAGTCAGCCAAATAGATTACATCGCTCTTGCGCTCCACCGCCTCATATGGCCCAGTCCACTTGTCTTGGAGCACACAAGGCTCCACTGGTGCCATCACCCACACCTTCTGCCCAGGTTAAAATTCGACCAGAGTGGCATTCTGGTCATACCATCTTTTCATTTCTTCCTGGCTGGCTTCGAGGTTCACCTGAGCGAGTTTCCTGAAGTGCTGAGTCTGATTGCGGAAGGCCAGCACATAGCTAAACACGTCCTGGGGGGCCTTTACAGGGGATTTCTCCCAACCCTCCTTCGCCAGACTGAGAGGTCCTCTAACAGGTTGACTGTACAGGAGTTCAAAGGGACTGAACCCTAAGGGCTTCTGGGGTACCTCCCTGTAGGCAACAACAGGCATGGTAAACAGACGTCCCACTTCCATCTCATGGGCTCTGCAAGGCCCATTATCATGCCTTTCAGGGTTCGGTTGAATCTTTCAACCAACCCATTTCCTTGAGGATGGTAAGGAGTGGTAAACTTGTAGGTTATCCCACACTCCTCCCACAAAGACTTCATGTACTTTGAGATGAAGTTGGTACCCCGGTCAGAGACCACCTCTCTGGGGAACCCCACATGGGAAAAGATCCCCATCAATGCACGGGCCACTACACGGGCCGTGATTGTCGGAGAGGGACAGCTTCCGGGTACCTGGTGGCATGGTCCACCAAGACCAAGATACACTAGTTGCCTAAGGCTGTCTTGGGTTCCAGAGGCCCACAATGTCGATGCCCACCTGCTGGTAAGGGGTGCTCACCATGGGAAAGGGTTGGAGGGGAGCCTTACACTTCCCTTCACTCTTGCCACTTGCCTTGTAAGTCTAGCAAGTCCTGTAATGTGTACCAACGTGCTTCCTCATTTGGGGCCAGTAAAAGTGGGTGACAAGCCGTTGGTAGGTCTTGTCATACCCCAAATGTCCTGCGAGAGGCACGTCGTGAGCCAGACCCAATAGGAAGGCCCTGAAGTGCTCGGGTACCACCAGCACACGGACTGCACCGGGCTCAGCGACCTTAGCCTCACTATACAGTAATCCATCTTCCCTGTAAATGAGGTGATCTCTGGACTCACCAACTCTGCCTGGTCTGCAACCTGTTGTTGCATACCAATGACAGAAGGGCATTCCATCTGCGCCATGCAGAACTCCTCCCTGGAGGGACCTCCTTCTTGCTGCCAATGGGTCAGCTCAGGCAGGTCTCCCAGTTCAGCCACCTGTTCCCCTGTAGGTTCCAGGGAATCCCTATCAGGTTCTGCTTCCTCCTTTACAGTGGGAACGGCTGGGGTTGGTTTCCCTCGCCCCTGCCCTTCCTCTTCCTGGCGGGTACCTGGGCCACTGTTTCAGGCTAAAGGTCCTCATAATTACCCTGACGGGCTGCCATGGACCTT
This sequence comes from Lissotriton helveticus, assembly GCF_964261635.1. NCBI lineage: Eukaryota > Metazoa > Chordata > Amphibia > Caudata > Salamandridae > Lissotriton > Lissotriton helveticus. The sequence goes on from NC_136069.1 coordinate 713,549,082, forward strand.
CAAGGAACCTGAGACCCCCCCACTCAAAGGGAACTAGCGACACCTTACACAGGCGCACAGAGTTGTCTGCTGCAACTACAGGGTGAAGTGCATCGGGAATGACCTGCTCTTTAGACACCCATTGACACCTGACAGATGTCACAATTGCTCTATTGTCTCTCAGAGCCTCCACCCTCCTCCCATTGATGGTTCTCAGCGTTCTTGAGCGGTTGGGACCAATGGGAGCGTGGCACGCTGCTGAGGCTGCAGGACTCCGGGGCGGCTGGAACCAATCCCAGCGCGGCCCTCCAATGATGATGAGGAAATCACTGGAGGCTGGGGCCAATCCCAGCATGGCACAGTGGTGACGTCCACAGACCTCCTGCCAGCAGCAGTGAAGCGTTACCGCGGCTCCTCTCTTCACTGCGAGCCCGGTATCAGGCTACTAGCTTGAGATGCGGCAGTGAAGAAAAAGGTAGGTTGCACAACACGTTTGGAAAGCGGGTGCCGGTGGTGAAGAGATACCGGCCCTCAGTGCGTATTTATCATCTCAGGTGCTTTCCTTGTGTGCCGGCTGCACACATAATCTTCGTTTCAAGCAGGTGGGGGGAGGCATAGCACACAGCAAAGTCCCCTTTGTTTCTCCTTTAGTTGAATCAGCAAAACTGCAGTTAAGCCTCAGACGCACAGCAAGGGCAGTCTTCCTTCTTAGTTTCTTCAGCTGTTCTTCTTTCGGCAGAGGTTCCTCTTGATTGTAGAAGTCTAATTTTCAAGGGGTCTCAGTCCTCCTTTTATAACCCAAAAGTCTTTGTTCCTCATGTGTTGGGGGTCTGGAACCCAGTTCAAACCAGTCCTGGGGCACTCTGCCAGTGCCCAACTTCTTTCTTTAAGAAAGGGGGCCAGGGTCTTCAGACACCCAGCAGGAGGTGGAGCCAGTCCTTTGCGGAGACAGGCACAGCCGTACTCAGCTACAGGGATCTCCCCACCCACCTCTCTAAATATTTATACCAAGTTGTGCCTTTGAAGTGGGGAGAAGCTTCTAGAGGCATGCCTTTGAAGTGCACTGGTGTCCTTCCTTCCTGACCCTGGCTCCAGACTAACTACATGGGGTTTGCAGCTCTTTGTTTAGAGACAGGACACAGTCTATTCAAGTGTAATTTGAGCTGGATCCAGCTCCTCCCTCTGATCCTGTCAGTGATGGCCCATCTAGTCACACGTAGACTCCCCATTGTTTATTGCTGTTTAGGAGGAATACACAAAACCCAGAGACAGCCTGCAGGCACCAAATGGCTAAGGCAAGAATGAATTATATTTTTATAAAGCACTAATGCCCATAGGCATCGAGGTGCTAAAAAATTGGCATGGATGAACCAAAACCATATTGAGAAATTATTGGTTAGAAAAAAGCCAGGTTTTAAATAATTTCCTGAAATGAATAAGGTTGATCTGAGATTTTATGTAGAGAGGAAAAATATTCCACAGTTTTCTGGTGGAAAAGTTGAAACTTTTGCCACCCCAAGAAGCCCATTTATATTTTGGTTCCACCATATTGTTTGTGAAAGTGCAGTGTAGCATTCTTTTGGGGACATACCACTGAAATCTGAGCTCCATAAATTCCAGACAATAATGAAGAGCCTTATGGGCAATGCATAGAGCCTTAATAGTGATTCGTTTTTTAACAGGCAGCTAGTGAAGTTAGGTGCAGCCTGGAAAACAGACGGAAACGTAAGGATACCTAAGAGAAGGTATGCTGCTGAATTTTGAAGGGTCTGGAGTATATTCAATAATCATTATTTTTTTTTTTTTTTTAAAACCTTTATTTGAGCAAGCAGAAATGTACAAGGATGGGCCTACAACCACACAGGCCAGCCGCTAAAAAGGAGGAGAGACATATCACATAAGCCCGCAGAGGTAACCGTCAATCAACAATGCAATACTCCACATTATACACAGGACCAAAACAGGTTTTATATAAATGAAAGAACAAACATACAAAAAGGCGAGAGTGTATCACTGAAGGTCAGCCCAAGGGACGCAAGGGGGGGACAGCAACGGAGGTGCAATAATAATATCCTAAGCACTAAGGAGTATGGAGCGGGGGGGGGAGGGGGGAGGGGGGCAGAGACCAGGAAGAAGAAGGGGGGAAGAGCCGGTGACACCAGCTCAGTCCCTATATGAAGATTCCGGGAACGCCAGCCTAGGGAGATAGAGTAATCTCGACAGTGTCCACAAGGGGAGGAGTACAAATGTCGCCACGGTATTCGTTCCATTGACCCCACACCTTCACCCATGCCCTGGGTCTACCCCTGGCCACATAAACAGTCTTCTCACGGAACATGGACCAATCCATATTATCCTCCCATTGCGAGAGGGCAGGGGGCCTGGAGGCCCCCCAGAGTTGCGCAATATCTCGCTTCGCGATCATATAGCCCAGGGTGGCCCATCTAGTCTGTGCCACCGAATAGTCCGTGGGCTCCCAAACATTCAAAAGACAGCGACGAGGTTCCGGTCGCAAGGATATCCCCGTCACCACAGTCATCAGATCAAGCACGGCCACCCAATAAGCAGCCACCATCGGGCACTCCCAAAGAATATGCAGGAAAGTAGCACGCAAACCACATCCACGCTTACACAGTCCATCGGAGGAAAAGCCCATCACCATCAGTCGCGGTCCCGTCACGTACACCCGATGAAGGATCTTCAATTGGACCAAACGGAGTCGAGCCGGTATAGCCACCTCCTTCGGAGAGGAGAGGGCCGATTGCCAATCCTCATCATCAAGTTCCAACCCATCTCCCATCCACTGTTCCCGGAGCCGGGCCAATAAGTCAGTCCGATTGTTAATCAACTTTTTATAAATCAGGGAGATAGTGCTATCAGGAAGATGTTCGTCAAGGATACGGTCTTCAAGTGGGGAAGAGTCAGGCGGAATCACACCAGGAGCAAACACCGAAACCAAAGCGTGCCTGATCTGTAAATAACGAAAGAATTCCCGACTACTCAGGCCGTAGTCAGCCTGGAGGGCCCGAAACGGGCGCACCGAACCCTTCGAATATACATCCCCCACTTTAGAGATCCCAATCAAGTCCCAACGGTCGAAACCCTTGGAAGACCAAAGACCGCCCAGACGTTCTGAAGCATAAAGCGGCGTCGCCAACGTCAAGCGATCCTCCCAGCCCAGGCTCACATTCGCAGCACGCCACACAGTCAAAGCAGTCAAAGTAGGTCCCACAAGATGGCGCCCAGCGGAGCGAGAATAGAGCACTCTATTAAAGTCACCTCCCGGAAGCTGAAGTTTATCCATCTCAAACGCCGGATTACGACCCGGAGAGAACATAGCGTGATTAATAGCGGACAGATGGGAAGCCCAGTAGTATCTCTTAATGTCGGGGAGCGCCATGCCCCCATCGTACCACGGGATGGAAAGTTTAGCGAGAGCAATGCGCGGTCGCCCATCCCAAATAAGTTGCCTCTGAAGGCTCTCAATCTCCCGAAAATAGGTCTTGGGGATAGGATCATAATAATTCTGGAGAGCGTAGAGAAACCGCGGTAGTGACATCATCTTAAACAGGGCCGCCCGACCCAGTGGAGACAGGGGAAGTTTGCGCCAGCGGGCAACGTCCAAACGGAGCCTAAGCAACGGGGGAAGGAGATTACGATCAAAACGAAGGGACGGATCCAAGGTAACGAACACCCCCAAGTATTTGAAACCATCCCGGACCACCTGAAGAGGAAGTCTACTCGGCAACGGAGGCAAGATACCAGACAAAACGTATACACAGGATTTAGACCAGTTGATGACGAGGCCTGAGTTAGCGCCAAAGGACGCAAGAACGTCAAATAAAACAGATAGAGACTTGCGAGGGGAAGTAAGATACAAGAGGATGTCGTCCGCATAAAGCGAGACGCGGTCTTCGAAGTCCGGGGCCCAACGAATACCTTTAAGGGACGGTTCCCAACGGAGCCAGGCCGCCAACGGTTCAAGAGCGAGCGCGAACAACAGAGGGGACAAGGGGCAGCCCTGACGGGTACCCCTGCCCAAGGAAAAGGGGGCCGACACTCTACCGTTCACTACAACTTGCGCCAGAGGTTCCGCGTACAACAGCCTAATCCAGCTAATAAACTCGCACCCGAATCCGAACTTCTCAAGCGTCGCCCATAAATAGGGCCACTCCACAGTATCAAAGGCCATGGAGGCATCTAGGGACGCCAAAATGGCCGGTTCAGTCAAAAGCCCCGCCCTCGCCAGCGCGCCGTGAAGGCGACGTAAATTCAGAGCAGTGTTGCGATGCGGGATAAAGCCAGACTGATCCGGATGGACCAACTCTCCAAGAACCGAAAGGAGACGGGTCGCCAAAAGTTTTGCCAACACCTTAGGTTCAACGTTTAATAGGGATATGGGCCTATACGAGGAACAGAGGTCACGTGGTTTACCCTCTTTGGGAATGACGACGATTGTCGCCAGACGCTGATCATAGGGAAGCATGTTCCGCTCACGAGATTCTAGAAACATGGCGCGGAGATACGGTGCCACCTTATCGGGGCATAATTTGTACAACTCAATAGGCAAACCGTTCGGGCCCAGTGCTTTGCCCGAACGGAGCGATCGAACTGCATTGGCTATCTCATCATTCGTAAAAGGGGAGTCCAAAGCAATACGGTCCAAGTCGGTGACACAGGGCAAAGCGATATCACGCAGAAGAAGGCGGGAGTCGTCAACATCTCTCACAGACACGGGAGCATATACCACACGGAAATATTCCGCAAAACGATCAACAATGGCGGTCGGATCTATCACTTTCTCACCACTCGCAGACTGAATCACGGGCACCACACGATTAACCCTTTCTTTCTTGTCCAACCACGCTAGGAGTTTTCCCGCTTTGTCACCCACATCATACAATCTGCCCTGCTGCTCACGAAACATCACCTTTGCAGCGTCAGTGACCAGAGATTTATACGCAAACTGTTTGAGACCCAGGGCATGGAGTTTGTCAGGCGTGACACCAGATTCCAACTCGTCCTCCAAAGCAGAGATCTCCCCCTCAAGTTCCACCACCTCCTTCCTCCCTGCCCTCTTAGCTTCAACAATCAAGGAAAGGGCCTGTCCACGAATCACGGTTTTAAAAGCCTCCCACAGGGACACAGCCGAAGAGACCGACCCCTCATTTTCCAGGAAATATGAATCCATGGACTTGAGCAAGAGGGTACGAGTCTCGGGGGAGGAAAGATACCAAGGGTTAATGGGAGCCACTCGGCCCGCCGCCTCTACCCCAACCTCAAAACGAAGCCAGAGCGGCGAGTGATCAGAAATACCCCTCGGCAAGTGTAAGATCTCACGAACCGCCGATGATTGGGCTGCGGGCATCAGGAAATAATCCAGCCGGGACAGACTGCCATGGGCCCCAGAATGGAAGGTGTATTGGAGTTGAGTAGGATGCAACAGTCGCCAGCAGTCCACAAGGCCAAAGGTATCTAAAAACCCACCCAACCACTGCTGAGCCTGCGGGGTATCTCTAGGGGGATGGCGATCGTGAAGGCCGGAAAGCACCGAATTAAAATCACCGGCAAGAAAGAGAGTGCTATCAGGGAGATCCAACAGAACACGGCCCAAGTCAGTAAAAGTAGAGGCCTGCAAACCCGGGGGAACATAAACATTGAAGAGAGATAGGGTGCGGCCTTCATATCTACCCACCAGGACAGTATATCTCCCACGGTCATCATGAATCACCTCATCAATAGCCAAGGGGAGGGAGGTCCGAACAAGAATACCCACACCCCTAGATCCGGAGGTAAACCCTGAGTGCGCCACAAGGCGGTAGCCCCATCTATTCATCGCATAACAAACATTACCAATCAAATGGGTTTCTTGCATGAAAACAATGTCCGGTGACAAACGTCGAATACATTTTAAGACCACACTGCGTTTAATACGATCACCCAGGCCATTAACGTTCCAGGAAAGAAATTTCAACCCTCTACCCCCCATCCCAACCACCCGAGCCAAGACCCCTCGTCCATGAGCTAGACATCAGAAACAGCAGCAAACACAGGAGCAAATCGCCTTGAAAACAACACACAGAAAAGAAAAAACTTCCCAACCCCCCTCCCCCAAACTGAAGAGAAACACCCCCCACCCTGCACCCCTGCAAAAAGCTAAAGAGCCACCCCAACCTGCAGTGTGCCTGTCGCCCAAGAACCCCTATTCTACACAAAGACCCCGGAGGAGGAAAGGTCTCCGTTCCATCCACCCCCCAACCTCAGCAAGAACAAAAAAAAAACAAACGAAAAGACAGAATGATCGCAATGTAGAGGGACGCCGGCCAACACCCCTGAGAATGTATTCAAAATAAGACATAAGAGCCGAACAGTTAGATCTCCACACCACCTTCGGCACCGCCAGGGTGAGCGGCGGAGTCTGTCTCAGGAGGACGGTCAGGCAACGAGTCCAGCCAGTCATTAACAGCATCTGGCCGATCAAAGAAAAGGGTACGTTCATTGTATTCAACCCGGAGTCTAGTGGGAAAGAGCATGGCGTAACGTAGGCCCCGATCCCGGAGACGTTTCTTGGCACCACGAAACTCCATACGTTGTCTCTGAACCTGTTGGGAAAAGTCCGGGTAAAAGTTCACCGTAGCGTTCTCAAAGGCCACCGGGCCCTTCACCCGCGAGGCCTGCAGGATAGCGTCCCGGTCTCTATAATGAAAAAGCTTCGCTACAATGGGTCTCGGCGGGGCTCCCGGCTTGACTTTGCCCCCTGGAACACGATGTGCACGTTCCACCGTGAAAAATTTTGTGAGACCAGAAGGGGCCAAATGGTTCAAGACCAGATCCTCAACCAGGAGATCCACCGAGTGGGGTTCAGGGTTTTCCGGTACACCAACCAGGCGAACATTGCAGCGACGCGCCCTATTTTCAAAGTCCTCCAGGCGACGGGTCATGAAGTCATTCCCCCGACGGAGATTTCCAATCTCAGTTTGGAGCTCCGAGACGTCATTCGTAAGGCTAGAGGATTTAATATCCAGTGATTGTACCCTCTCATTCGTCTTGCCGAGATCAGCACGAATCAGATTCACCTCAATAGCCACGGTGTCAAGTTTGTGGGCCAAGGCCTCGTACTGTAGGCCGATGGATTCTCTCACACCCGAGATGGCGCCCATGATATCCTGTAAGGAGGGCTCCGCCGATTCTTCCAAAATTCGTTCGGACGCAATACTAGAACCAGGCAGGGCAGCTCCGGGGGACCCCTTAGAATGGGTATAACGGTCCATGACATTCGATTGAACTGGAGCTCCGCGCAGAGGTGTTTTCGTCTTGCGCGTCTCTCTGTCCCCTCTGCCCGCCATTTTGAAGATGCGTCACAGGACGAGCCACCAGGTTCGACGGGCCCGACACCCAAAGTACAGGATCAAAAGTACATAAAAAGGGGGCACAACTCGGGTGGAGGTCGCCAAACCAGCAAATAGGTCACATGAAAGCCCAACAGCCGATCCGCCTCCAAGTCTCAGTCGCAACACGACATCCACCGCCGTGGCCCAAGTCGGAACAGAATCGAAACCGAAACCTAGGAAGGGGGGACCCACAAGGCCAGATCTCCTGCCGTTGTTGTTCAATTGCAGGACGGCTACAGTACCGCACCCCGTCCCGGGCGCACCTCAAGGGCGGAGCCCAAAAGTTCAGAGCACCATAACTCAGGAATACGAGATCCAAATCGATTCCTGAAAAGCGCCAGGGTAATCAGCCAAGCGTCCCCTACACGAATTCTTGCAAGAAATCAGGATTCAGCCAGGATAAAATGTCGGGAGCGGCGAGGGTCCGGAGAGCGCTGTGCTCAAGCGGCCATCTCGGATGCCCGCCAAGCTCCTCCTCAATAATCATTATTGAATGCTAACATATAGTGCATTGCAATAGACAATGCTAGAAAACACTAGCCAGCTAATATTTTTTTCTGAAACTCAAAATGGATACAGGGAAGAGCTTTTTCCACTATTCTCAGAGGATGATAGCAAGATGAGGTGATTTAGTGTGAGAAAGTCATCTTGTCATCAAACATAACTCCTAGATTTTTAACCCTTCTGGAGGGAGATGGAAGAGTTCCTAGGTCCTGAGGCTACCAGATGTGGGACCAAAAGAAAGTGTCATTGCCAAATAGAAGAAAATCAGTATGTCCAGAGTTAAGTGTGAATATTTATTTTTCATCCATCTTCTATCTTCCATCATACAGTCATGAAACCTGTTTGCTAGAGACAGCAATATGGGTGTCATCTGTATAAGATACTAAAGAGAACGCAACAATATGAATCAATCTAGCCAGAAGTGTGAAATATACATTAAATATTGTGGGGCTTTAATGAGGTCCTCTGAGAGGAGAGAGAGAAAGGCTTAGACACATTGTCATTCAAACAGAGAGAAAAGAAGTTAAGAGGGCCAAGGCAGAATCCTTAATCCCTATGCTCTTGAGATGGTTCAGAAGCACTGTATGAATAACCATGTCAAATGCATGAGGATGATACGATCATGGCAGATTAAGTACTATGACAGCCTCTGAAGTCAAAACTGAGAAGAGTCTAGCAATTAATTGCTATTTAGAAAGGGAACAAGTTCCATATTCATAGCCTTCTCCACTATTTTGGCTGGGATTGGTAGATGAGAAATGGAATGAGAATTAAGACCGCTCACCTTCTGGTCAGGGAGACTGCTCTCCCCTCGCCCAGCTCCGTCGTTAAGGCACTGCCTCAGAGTCTTTCTGGTTCCAAGTAGATGTTTGAGGCCCTCCTCCACCTGACGCTCCTGCCTGCGCCTCATCCCTGGTGGTCCAGTGGAAGAACTTGCTTCACTGCCGGTCCACTCTGTGTTTGCCAGCCTTTTTCTGTTCCTTTTTTCTGTTGTCTGTCTTTTCTGTCTTTTTTTCTGTCTTTCTCTGTGTTTTATTTTTTTTTCTACATTTGGTTCCTTTTTTCCCTGTTTGCCTCCATTTTTGCTGTTTCCCGTAGCTGCTGCCACACGGTCCCTCCCCCTGCGTGATCCCTCTCCCGCCTCCCAGCTGCTCTCTCTCCCCCGACCCCTACTTAATGGCGGGCACTGCGCAGCCGTGCAGCTGGCACGCCAAAGGCGTGCCAAAGGCAAGCCCATCTACACCCGTCCGCAACCAGCGCCAGGGACCCTGGTCCTCTGACCCCCCCCGCCACTACGACTCCAGCACTCTCCACGCACTCAACCCTGAATGCAACAACAACTGCCAGCTCTCCATGCTGAGCAACATCCAAGGCCCATACTGCTGCCGATACTACCACCGTGCCCAGACAGCTACTGCAAAATCACCCGACACTAATGCACCCAAACCCTTAAGCTACATCCTCCTCAATGTACGCTCCCTGCACAGACATGTAGTAGAAGTTTGGGACCTCCTCAACACCCTCTCGCCAGATGTCGCCTTCCTCACAGAGACCTTGACCAACACCAGCTCTGCTCCTGATATTGAAACCGCCATCCTCGACGGGTACAAGATCCTGAGGGAAGACTCCCCCAGCTGCCCCGGAGGAGGCCTCGTCATTGTCCACAAAAGCTCACTCCGACTGACAACCTCCATGTTAAATGACACCTCACTCCCCCATGGAACACATCCATTCCCAGATCCAGCCCAACCCCAGAACGAAACTCCATGGAACACTCACCTACAGACAACCCCGGAACCCCGCTCCCCGTTCACCAAACCATCCCAGACTACATTGTGCCCACGCCCTCGCCTCCTCGGACTACATACTGCTTGGAGAACTGAATTTCCACCTAGACAACCTCAGTGACCCCCAACTCCACCGCCCTCCTAGAGAACCTCACCAACATTTGACTGAAGCAACTAGTTTCCACCCCCACCCACTCGGCGGTACACACTCTTGACCCCATCTTTGCCGGAGGAAACAAAATTCACTTCAGGCACACCTCTGACCCTCTCTGGATGGAACACCACTGCGCCCACTTCTCCTTCTCAAAACCTACCACACACAAGCCTACACTGCGCCTCCCATGCAGAAACTAGATCAAGATCACTGAAGAGCACCTGACCTCCGCCCTCATCCACACTCCTCCCACTACCACGACAGACGCCAACACGCAAGCCAACGACCTCCACTAAAGGATCGCCGGCTGCACCAACACGCTTGCCCCCCTCCAAAACTCCAACAGACAACTAAACAAAAAAGCCACCTGGTTCACCACAGACCTCCAAGAATCCAAGAGCTTGTGCCGATGACTGGAGAAAGCCTGAAGAAACAGCAAAACCCCAGAAGTTTGCACAGCCTACAGGGCTGCCACCACGGCAAAACACCAACTTATGAGATCTACTAAGAGAAACTTTATTCAGGACAGAAACCTCTCCAAATTCCACAACTCCAAGGAACTCTTCACCATCATAACAGAATTCACCAGACCCCACAGCGAAACCACCTACATCCCTTCCTCCCAGGACCTCTGCAAAAAACTCAGCTCCTTCTTCCATGACAAGATCGGGCCACTCTATGACAATTTCGACGAGTAAGACCAAGGCACCGACCCAACACCATCCACCAGCTACACCATCCAGCCAACCCTCCTCAACTGGACCTCTGTCACCGCAGAAGACACCGCAAAGACTATGAAGAGCATCCACCCCGGAGTACCCACTGACCCCTGCCTGCCGCACATCTTCCACATGGGCTGCCATCACACTAGAACTACAACAGATAATCAACTGCACCCTCGAAACAGGCACATTCCCTAACAACTGGAAATGACCTGAAGTCAAACCTCTCCTCAAGAAGCCCTCCGCAAATCTAACAGAACTCAAGAAATACAGGCCCATCTCTCTTCTCCCCTTCGCCACCAAAGTCATTGAGAAAATCGTCAACACCCAGCTAACGCACTTCATAGAAACTAACAACATCCTCGACTCATCTCAATCCAGATTCCACAGCAACCACAGCACCGAGACCGCCCTCCTAGCTGCCACTGATTACATTTGCACACTCCTTGATCAAGGCCACACAGCAGCCGTCTCCAACCACACTCTAGCTGCCAGACTCCATGCTGCCGGCATACAGGGAACTACCCCAGGCTGAATTCACTCTTTCCTCTCTGGCAGAACACAGAGAATAAGACTCGTGCCCTTCCTCTCAGAACCCACAGAGAACAGATGTAGAGTATCCCAAGGATTCTCCCTCAGCCCCATGCTCTTCAACATCTAAATGGCCCCCTTGCAACCATCGTCAGAAAACACAGACTCAGCCTACGCCGACGCTCCCGGCTCATCATCTCCCTCACCAAGGAACCCAACATCAAAAGGCAAAGTTTCCAGGAAGGAATGAAGGACATTGCATTCTGGATGAGCAGCAGCTGCCTGAAGCTCAACTTGGAAAAACTGAAGTCCTCATCCTCGGATACACCCCCACCATGTGGGATGACTCCTGGTGGCCCCCTGCCCTTGTAAACCCTCCAACCCCCACGGACCATGCCCGCAACCTCAGCATCATACTCGACACCTCATTCACCATGAACCGTCAGATCAACGCCATATCCTCCACATGCTTCAACACCCTCCGCATACTCCGCAAGACATTCAAATGGATCCACCCACACTCCAGGAAGACTGTCACCCACTCACTCATCACCAGCAGGCTGGACTACAAAAACGCTCTCTAAACCGGAATCAACAAAGCACTCCTTCACAAACTCCAGACCGTCCAGAATGCCGCAGCCAGATTCGTCCTCAGCATCCCACAACACGACCACATCAACGAGCACATCGGCGACCTCCACTGGCTCCCCATGAAAGAGAGAGTTACCTTCAAGCTGCTCACACATGCCTAAAAAGCCCTCCACCATATCAGACCCCAATACCTCAATGAAAAAATCTCCTACCCCGCCCCCAAGATTAACCTCCGCTCCGCTGAACAAGCCTTTGCTGAAATCGCCCACACCCACAGAGACAGAACAGGGGGCAGATCCTTCTCCTACATCGCTGCCAAGACCTGGAACAAACTCCCCCTCAGCATTAGATGAAGCCCTACACTGCAAGCCTTCAAAAAATACCCCAAGACCTGCCTCTTCTGATGACCGCGGAGCTGCCCGAAATTTCCCCCAGCACCTTGAGACACTTACGGGTGAGTAGTGTGCTCTATAAATCCCTGATTGATGGTAATTGCTGACTTCGTGTGAATTGAGTGTACATTTTTATATTAGTCGTAACACAGCCCATTCTACAAGATTTGGGAGAATATCCTGACTTGAACATACCATTAAGACGCTTGGTAAGATGCAACACTACTATTTACAATGCCAGATGCAGTATTCTGAGAGAGCAGGGATCTGATGGAGCACCTTATTTAACTGATTGAAGCACTTTTCTAACCTGCTCAGCTGTTGAACTGGTGAATTAATTAAGAGCCTTTGTTAATGTGAAAGTGCTTCCCTGATTAGAAACAGGTAGGTCAACTTGTGCGGGTGAGGAAAACTCATTATAGATCACATTGATTGGAAATGATTGGCAAGTCTGTCGCAAAATGCTTGGTTAAAGCCATCTGTATTCTTTTTATTAAAATTTGCAAGTGTTTTTTGCAATTTGAAAAAGAACTTTGGCTGACTTTTTAGCAGGTTAAATTTTATCAATATAGTAGGTCGAATTTTCAGTCAACATCATGGCTTTATAATCCCTGATACACTGCTTATATTTATCTCTCTCACACAGGCTGTAGTTTTTTCTCCATCTTTGGTCCTGTCTTTGTCAGAGTTGTTTTTGATATCTTAATTTGTCAGAGTAAAGTGGAGCTGTGAATTTGCTTCTCTGATACTTTTGAGGTTTTAGATGGTTTAACCTATCCACTGCATAACCAATGCAGTTTGTATATTTTAAAGTTGGCAGGTCCAAATTACTGATAAGGACCAGTTGGGTATCAGATAAGGTCAGGTCAAACTTATCTGTTTCAATTTTATGCCAAGCATGTAATTGCGATTCTTTATATTACCATGACTAGAGAATCTAGATTTCATTAAAGACACGGAGGCTGACACAATGCATTATTCCTTTAATGCAGTCCAAGCAGCCACTTACATCACAATATTAAAAGGTTCCAGAATAGCGCAATAGCAACACATGAAAGGCATGAGCCATCAACAATCTGCCTCTTTTAAATGTGGAGGAAAATAAGTTCATGAAACTTGAAGCATCAAAACGATCTTCTGATGAGCAGGAGGAAGGAGAAGAACAAAGATAAAACCAAATGCCAGAAGACACAGAGTTAAGGAGCGTTACCTGAAAAGAGAAAGAAGTAAATATCTCTTGAAGTAAAAATTAGTGTCAAGCTTATCAAGCTAAAAGGAACAAGAGAAGAAACAAGTACTGTTAATAAAAAAAAGTACAGTTATAAACTGTAACAAAAGCAACATTAAATCATTGTAAAACCACCAAGGGGTGGGATGGAAAGGATAATGTCAGCCTCCGTGTCTTTAATGAAATCCAGATTCCCTAGTCATGGTAATATGAGAATCGCAATTTCATTACAAGAACAGAGGCTACATTATGCATGTTGGTAGCTTTGTAAAACAACATTAGACATATGTTCAATAGGCTTGCACTAATGACGTGCAAAGGTGTTAGCATTTGACCAGTCAGCAGCTTTGAGAATGCCGTCCAACTTACCTCCAGACCAGAGAGATTTACTGGCCATAGCACCCCTCTAAGGGAGTCAGCTTAAATAGAGGTTAAGGTTATGCCTTTGTGGGGTTCAACAAAGGATATAAGTAATTGGTTACCATCTTGAGGGTGAAGAGCAAACATTCTGCGATCATACTCTCTCATGCAGTCCACAATGCAAAGCTTTGGACATAAATCAAAACATGGGTAAAAGAATGAATCAGACATAGTCTTTGTTCTTCTATAATTCTCAAATTTGACTCCGAACATGTTATGAGATCTATTCGTAATCTCCAGGGCTTTGACATCAGAGACCCCTCTGCATGAGATTAGGCATAGTAGAGTAGCCAGCTTAATGGAAAGGTTTTTTTTAATTCTTTTTTTTATTGAGGAGAGTATTAACATGCCAGTTATTGAAAAGATCAAGGACTAGTTTGACATCCCAAAGACTTTCATATTTAGGTTTAGGAGGTCTTCTTAAACGAATACTTTTCATCACTCTACAAACAATGACATTTTTCTTACCATTTTACCACTGACAAGGACGTGACCAGCAAAAATAGGTTATCTATAGCAATTGATAGTTCTCTAGTTGAGGCCTTATATAAAATTATTTAACTAGGAAGTTAACTATGTCAACAATAGGTGCTTCCAAGGAATCCAGGTTCCTTTCTAGGCACCAACGTACCCAGATTCTCCATATGAAACTCTCCAGGCAAGAAGGGCTAAACTCCTGTTCTGAATTAGGGGGTGAACTCCTCTGTCTACGTCTGCAAGAAGAATTTCTAGGGTAGAGCACCCGGTCAGGCATCCAGCTAAAGTTGTTCTCCAGTTGAAAGGTTAGTCTGCTCGCAAATACGTCTATCTCTCGAGGGCCCCAGATCTTGTTTAGGGTACACAGCCGTTTGGGCTGCGGTGATCCGCCTGCCATTGTAATGACCCCCTTAGTCAGCAAAGCAGGGGGTCTGAAGGCAAAATGTTAGGGGAATATCAAGCAAAAGATGTCAGGTCTAACAAGCCCCAACTGTGCAATTTGTCAGTTTATTTCAATCAGCAACTTTGTTAGCCTCAGAGAAGATCAACAACACTTTTGCCTGCCCATTAGTTTGTTCCTGTTTTCACTGTGTTTCTCTTGTTTTTCTATTCATTATTAGAGAATTCTTAATGTCTGTTATGGTAGTTACTAATTTTGTGGCATGTAAATTTTCAATCATGGTTAAGGTATTTGTTCTACAGCTGTCACTGAATGTGAGGAACAACTGGAACAGTGTGCACGGACAAAGAAGCTAAGAAGGTCTAAATAAATTGAGCCAGTAGTCAATTAGGGTCAGGTGCTTTCATGATGTAAGGATTTTAAAGTGTTAACAGTTATTTTTTGATGATTACTGCTTTATAATGCATTTTATGACCTTTACTTGGTTAAAGGTGTATGGGCATGATTTAGTGTAAGACATAAAATCTTTCCAGGAATCTTTGGCTTCATTACTTGTGGATACTTTATTATGTTTCATCTTTTGGTGCTTTAGACCTTCCTGGTACGCTTCTGTTCATATATGCTTTCTAACAAACATTTCCATGTTTAACAGGGAAGCACCTAATAACTCTTTTGGAATGAGGGATAGGAAATTCATATCCTCTGCACTATTGTACTAGTGCAGATCACTTAAACATCCCAGCAAGCGGAGGTGCAGTTGGAATTGGTAGAGCTTCCACTTTGCATGGGCGCCTCTTCCCCCTGCTCGAGTATGCCACCCTTCCATGATGCCCCAGAATGAATCCTCGTTTAAATTACCAAGAAATATTTTTGGTATGGTCAGCCAGTAGGAGGAATGCAATTTTTGTGATTTTCCTTTCCCTGCTGGGAAGGGAAAAGGGCGGCAGCAGTTTTGATTTTCAGAATTTGTCTCCAGGGGATAACACATATGACAAGAGAGGTACCATTCCCAGTGAAAAGAAGAGAGCCACCCCTTTCAATGGTGCCTCTGTGGGCAGGACTCCTCATAGGAGATCACAGCCAGACTGTGACCATTGATAAGGAATCCTCTGTTAGATCAACTGGGAGTTTTAGGGGGAAGTCATCCTTGGCATTAGGCCAAACCCAGCACCGCTTTGGGGAAATACAATTTTGACTACGTCTCCAGTCCAGGGATGCTTCTCAATGTTCTTCCTCCACCAGGACCATTAATATCAATGAGGTATCCCAGTATCTCACTGAACCTGGGTAAATATGACAGTATATACCAATAGTTGGTTTGTCGAGAAGAGTGCAATTGCTTCAAAATGTTTGTGCTTGTCCAGATCAACTAGGAGAAACAGTCAATGGTATACAATCAACATTGATTACCACAAAGACAATAAAGATGAGACCGACGCTTTGAGCTCAAAGTGTGAACGATATAGAAAAAATCATATATCATATAAAACAATACATAAACTAATATTTAAAGACAAAGGACTGTTCCACAACATATAAGATTACATATATACATACGTGCATTATAAGGTACATTACATAGAACACAAACCAAAAGATAAGGCAATTGACATTATCAATATACATGGAAAATAACTTGATTGGGCATCCATATGCCCTTACTTTACATATTTAAACATATGGCCTTATTCTTTGGCATCGATCTGTCAGCCACTATTACGGCACACCTATTCTGTACGTCAATGTTTCGACCTACAATGAAGAGTGTTTTTACAGAATATCACCCAGGGTCTTCTTAAGGAGTATGGGTATATTTTATAAGAAAGCAAACACAAGGAGATAATGGACGGAGCACTGAACATTTTCAGACACTCACCCCCAGCTACTATTAAATCTGGGTTGAATCCATCATCATTCTTTAGCTCACTTTCCTACCCCATTTCTGACCTAGCCATATGCAGGTCAGTCTTGACCCAGTTCCTCATAGGAACAGTCTAGCACAAACTGCCAACAGTCTAACCCAGACTGCCAAGTCAAGACTTCCCTGGACCAGAAACAAGCATCCTAGGAGCAATTTCAGGGTAACACCCCTCATCAGCCAGACTAGCTTAAATCCAGTGGCAAAGTGAGCAATGGACCCACGTCTAGGCATACCCTGCCAACTTAGGATGAACTAAGTAAACAGAAGGAGATGATGGACAGAGCACTGAAAATTCTCAGACACTCACCCCCAGTCACTATTAGATCTGGGTTGAATCCATCATCGCTCTTCAGCTCACTTCGCTGCCCTAGTTCAGACCCAGCCATATGCAAATCAGTCTTGACCCTGTTCCTCATGGGAACAGTCCAGCCCAAACTGCCAAGTCAGGACCTCCTTGGACCAGACACAAGCATCCTGCGACCTGTTTCAGGGTAACACCCCTCATCAGCCAGGTTAGCTTGAATCCAGTGGCAAAGTGAGCAAGGGACCCACATCTGGGCATACCCTGCCAACTTAGGGCAAACTAAGTAAACACAAGGAAATGATGGACGGAGCACTGAAGATTCGCAGACACACACCCCAAGTCACTACTCGAACTGGGTTGAATCCATCATTGCTCTTTAGCTCACTTCGCCAACACAGTTCCACTGGATTTAAGTAGCATGGTTGATGAGAGGGTGTTAGACCACATCCAATCCGGGATCTCTAATATTCATCAATGCTGTGTTCGTATTGCCTATCAATGAGCTATTTTCTCACTGTTCTCATAAATATTTTTTCGATGGGCGGCGATTCTATCCACAGATTTCTTCACAAATATTTCATTAACTGCAGCTTTTGCTATTCCTACCATAATTACAGCGTCATCTACCCCTTCCCCTAACCATACTGCCACTACAAGTTTTTCTTCCGCTCGTGCAAGCCTTAAATAGATGTCTTGCATCATATGTTTTTCAGCTTTCCCTTTATTTAGGGAAAATTTAATGATTTGCTCCCGAATACAGGCTATCAGGGAGTCCCAGACATTGACTAAGGAAGCTGTTCCGACATTCACCCTCAAAAACCCCAGTATCCACTCTCTCATATGCTTCCTATTTTCATTGTCAAGGAGAAGGGCACTCTCAAAAGTCAATTTCATGGCTTTTTGCGTCATTCCCATCCCTGCCAATTCCAGTACCAGCGGGTTGTGGTCAGGGAAAAGTCTGGAGTATCTGTCTATATTACACTTTTGGTGCAGCGATGATGACACAAAAAAGGAATCTAATCTAACATGTTTGAGGTGAGGAAAAAAAACAAATGTAAAGCCATGTTCTAATGGCCTTGCCTTGGCCCAGACATCTATCAATCTGTGTGTACCGCATATGTTTGATATTGCTTGAAATACTTTAAGTTTCCTCCCTACATGCTTTAAATTAGACTCCCAGTTGTTTGGTAGGTTAACATTAAAATCTTCACAAAGACTAATGGGTAATGGCCAGTGTGCTGGCTCATTGGTCAGCCAATTAATGATCCATGGGTCATCCACTATGGACACGTATACGGAGCAGAGTGTAAAAGTAGCATTCCCCATGAAACGACACCTAATGATTACCCATCTGTGGTAAATAAATAATTAATTACCGGTACTATTTTTGAATACAGTGAATAAAACAGATAGCTCAATAAATAAGAGACAGGATTCGAGGTATCTGAGTCTTACAGGCTTTAATCAGGCATAAGGGAAGGGACAGGAACTGGATAGCCTGCACGGAAATAGAATGAAGGCAGCTGCCAGGGAATGGGAATGGCATGGGAATGGGGTAACTTTCAGTAACAGTACACAGTATATATACTAAAACAATTACATTACATTCAATACAGTAGGCGTAGCAGTAGGCGTAACTCGTAGCAGTCGCGAAAGATAAGGACAAAATGGGTGTAACAAGAAGGCGTGTACAGGGCGTATACATAGACATGTGATGTAGACGTCACAGAAGTGTCATAAATGGGGCGGAAACATGGAGGGGGCTACCTGAGCAGCTGGGACCTTTAACCTAGTGGTGCGTGCAAACGGGCAATGACGTGTTACCAGGGAGAACTGGGGGCTATGACTTCTGCGCTAGAAGAGGAGACTAAAGTCTGAAGTGTCAGAACGACTTGTACCTATAGTATATCTAGTATCTGGTGTTTGGAGTACATGTTGATAGAATCCAAAAGTTATCAGGGCAAAGGCTACTTGACACTAAGACTGGTGCATGCATAATTCTACATGTATTGCGTGTGCTAGGAATATTCTATGAATATTAATACAGTATTTCTCTTACATGGAGACAGAAAGGCTAGACCATGGCTGAAACTATTGATGCGATTCAGTAGCTTAGGAATGCAGAGAAGGAGGGCTGGACTGATAACTAGAAGCATAACATACTCTTGGCAGACTGGGAGGCAGAGCCAGGCCGGGCCGGGCACTGCGAGGCAGGAAGTAAGTGAAGGGTCAGGGATGCAGGTGGGCGCTGCATCGCTCCTCGGAGTGGGTTCAGGAGACTGGAGCTGAATCTGATGTCCGGGCCCTTTTGAGGCCTAGGAACGGGGATAATTCAATGAATTAACGTGCACACTGTAAAATGTGGCAACATAGGCCTAATACTCGTTGCTTTCACGAGAACTGGAAACTGGCATACCAGAGTTGGACACAACTATAATTGCGTCTTTAATCGATCATAGGGGGATACATGCATATCGATCATGCACATATAGCATAATATGGGGAACACGTAGGCACATACAACATGGCAAAATTTACTTTTCCACATTCCCTCCTTGTGCCCTACGTTTCCATCAGGAAACATCAATATTCATGATACCATCTATCTGTTCATATAGCATCATTTGTTCGTCTCGAATTGTCTTGGAACGGGATTTAGGACTAGGAATACAAGAGGTAGCACACATGCCGCAAATCGCAGGGCCACATTGTAAACAGAGGCAGCAACTGAATACGATCATTACTGCTATACCTAGGAATGACAATACTTTCCATCCCCAGGCAGATATGATACTCCAGAGCCAACCGGACCATGTCCAGGTGCCTGGATTCTGGTGTAACTGATGGGCAATTTTATGAAGTCTGGTTATAGCTGAATAAACAGACGGCGCGTTATTAGGAATGAAAATGCAGCAACTAGATCCGATGACTCTACAAGCTCCTCCTCTATCGGCCAGTATGACGTCAAGAACGAGACGATTTTGGAGCACGACAAATCTCATAGCAGATTGCTCTTCGGTTAAGTTACCTAGAGCGGAAGTAGTCTCATTCACTACTGCTTCAAGGGTTCTGGTTAACCTACGTATTAACTTACTATTCTGGATAGGACCTATAAAGAAAAAGAAACCTTTATTGAAGTCTTGATACTGTGCTAGAGTAGTTTCAGTTTGATCGACAATTGGGGACTCGATCTCCCTTCTAGGTCTGACGTGTACTAGATGTGTGTTTCTGTGATGGATGGAGCTAGAAAAACTGGTGGCAGTAGGAAGGCAATGTAACATGTTCCATCCCAATCGAGGGGCAGACGAACATATGCGGTCTGACCACAAACAAAATAAGAATGACGTGAGGCTTTGAAAATAGATTTCCAACTGTCACTATACTCGACAGTAGTAGTACAATCACTATGTCCTACATGTGCGGAACCATTCTTTCTGACACATAATTCGCCTTTGACTGGTAGTACTGAAATAGCAGGCAAATCTGGAGTAGTATCGGACTGAACATTCAGGACCATGAAATTCGAAGAATAATTACCTAAATCATATACTTCATTTTCTAGATCTAACCCTGTTCTATGGGAAAGACCTTGCTTGTCTGGAAAACATGTTCGATTCAGAAGGGACATATCAGTGGAGGATGACGTTAACGTGGACCATGCTCCACACGAACCATTATGTGAAAACGGATAAGGAAAGAGTGGCAGAACTCCCTTCGGTGTCTGGAAAGGGGGGAGTCGACCACACACCCAACAATTAGTGGCATTGCTGGTCTGGTGTGAATAGTGCAACATTCGGATGAATGTGTTGTTACGCATAGCAAGACGATAGGATAGCTCGTGAGGAGGCAGATCACTAAATGTGTGCTCTACTGTAGCATTAGAAAACATATGTACATGTGAAATTGGAAAACATAAATGTAAAGCATAACTTGTGCAGGTAATCATAAGACTCAAAAATAACAAGAAGAATAGAACGATAATACATCTTTTAGAGTTTTGACTAACTCTCTCACTGTGTGGGTCTATCTCATACATGTCAGGAACCTGTCTAACCGTTTCACCCGAGAGGGACTTAGACAATTAAACTGGCTGACTTATTTTACTAGACCGGAGTTTAGCTTCATACTCCTGCTGCGGAGTTTTCTCTAACAGGGGAAGTTTGAATTCAGAGTCTGTCTTTGGGCAGTCCTTAAGAATAGGGCAGTCTTTAATAAATGTCTTTTGTCGCAATCCATGGAATTTCTTAATATGACTGGTATGCACCCAGCCCTTGCGACCCTCAAGCTTGACAGCGGTCCTTGTTGTCAATAACACCAGCTGGGGCTCCTTCCAACGGGGTTCCAACGGACTTGAACGATCAAAATTGCGCACCAGGACGAATTCTCCCGGAACGACTTCATGCGGTTTCACCTCAGTGTTGTCTGGAAAAGCAGCGGCAACCTGTGAACGACAAGAGTGTAGGGCAGACATCAAGGAAGCTAGGTAATCTGTCAGCATATTACTGGAAACATCTGTAATACTGCGGGGTCTAGGTGTACCCCACATGTTTGGAGGGCGGCCGAATACGACCTCATAAGGGGACAGACCTGATCTGGAATGTGCAACCATTCTCATATAGAAAAGAGCGACTGGCAGAGCTACTAACCAATCTACACCTTTCTCTGTACACACTTTAGCAATGCGGATTTTCAAAGTCTGGTTATGTCTCTCTACGAGACCGGCTGCTTCAGGATGGCGTACACAATGGAACTTCCACTGGTACCCTAACAGAAGGGAAACTTGTTTCATGAGCTCGGATGAGAATGGCTGGCCGTTATCTGAATACACGACCCTAGGCAATCCATAGCGGGGAAAGTACTCACGAACCAACTGCCTGGCAGTGGTCGCAGCTGTGTAATCTGGAACTGGATATGCTTCTGTCCACCTGGACAAAGCGCATACAACTACGAGGACATACTTGAAACCTCGACATCGCTCCATCTGAATATAATCCATCTGGAGGACTTCAAAAGGGTGATCAGGAGGTTGGAATCCACCTTGTTCCACCGGGACACTTTTACCTGGATTGAACTGACAACATATCATACAGGTACGGACTTTCTGCTTGGCTGCAGCTCGTAAATGCTTGTTGAACCAAAGGTTCTGAATACTGTCTAACATAGCTTTTTCTCCTAGATGTGCTGGACTATGTGCGGTATTAATAATGACTTGAACCATAGAGTCGGGGAGAAACCATGTGGCTTTTCCCTTCGTCAACCATCCTTGATCTGTCTGGACCCCTCCTTGTTCGGACCATTTCTTGATTTCTTCGGGAGTAGCATGTGACTGTATGTCTATGACATCTTGTGTAGGGTCCTTAACTGTCATACAAGTAGTCTGATCTGGAGTGAGTGTCGGTGTGGTGTTAACTGGAATGTCTGGAGTCTGAGCTGTAAGCTTGGCTGTTCGATCTGCTAGATCGTTACCTTGGGAAATGATGTCAGTGACTTTCGTATGTGCCTTGCACTTCATGATAGCGATAGCTGTCGGTAAATGTATTGCATCTAACAGAGCTTGAATGAGAAGACCATGCTGGATCTTGGTTCCATGAGAAGTCATAAAACCTCGTTCTTGCCAGAGCACTCCAAAGTCGTGTACGACTCCGAATGCATAACGTGAATCTGTGTATATGTTTACTTTCAGGTTCTTGGCACGTATGCAGGCTTGGGTCAGAGCGACTAGCTCTGCTGCTTGAGCAGACAGGGTGTCAATACGATGTGTTTCTATAACTTCGGTGTCAGTAGTCACTGCATACGCGGCTACTAGTTCTCCTGTACTGGTTCTCATACATGAACCATCCACATAAAGTGTCAGGTCGGGATCAGGTAATGCAATATCTGTCAGGTCTTGTCTTGGCTTTGTCATAGTGTTAACAACTTCCACACAGTCATGTGTGGCAGGATTTGAAGTAACTGACGGTAACAGTGTAGCGGGATTTAGAATGTTGCAGCGTCTGATTTCTATGTGTGGCTGAAATAATGTCAGTTCATAACCTGTTAAACGTGCAATTGTCAAGTGCTGAGTCTGTGTTCGGTTTAAAAGAACTTCCACAGAGTGTGGAACTTGTACTGTCAGGGAGTGTCCTAACACTATGGAATCACTTTGTCTGATAGCTAGAGCTGTGGCTGCAACTGACTTGAGGCACGCAGGCAGAGCCTGGGCTACTGGATCTAATGTGCTCGAAAAATAAGCACAGGGCTTGTATTGTCCTGCTTGGTCTTGTGTGACAACAGATAATGCAGTACCATCACGTTCAGTGACAAAAAGTGTAAAAGGCTTACTGTAGTTCGGTATTGCTAGAACAGGTGCTTGGCATAAGGCTTTCTTTAACTCATTAAAAACAAGTGTATGTTCCTGGGTCCAAGGGAGGACAGTCGATACGGCTGCCTCCTGTGTCGTTAACTGTATCAGTGGCTTGGCTAGAAATGCATACTGAGGAATCCATTGTCTGCAGTAAGAAGTGAGGCCGATAAAAGCTCGTACCTCCTTCTGTGTCTTGGGCTGTGGAAGATGTGCTATTAACTGGATACGGTCAGGTGTCAACTGTCTACCCCACTTGGACAGTAAGTGTCCCAAGTATACCACTTGCTGGACACAGAATTGTAATTTGGAAGGGGACACCTTGTGCCCCATCTCGGCCAGGAAATACAGAACTGTAAGTGACGCTCGCTCGCAGTCACGTTCAGAACGGGCTGTGATCAGTAGATCATCGACATACTGGAGCTGGGCAGTGTCAGTTGGCATGTGAATATTGTCTAGTTGTCTCTTAAGTGCTTGACTGTAAATACTAGGGCTTTCTGTAAAACCTTGAGGAGCTCGTGTGAATTTATAGCTTCTTCCATTTAAACAGAAACCGAAAAGGAACTGGCTGTCTGGATGAATGGGAACACTGAAGAATGTGTTCTTGAGATCGATAACTGTGAAGAACGTAGCTTCAGAATCAATGGCTGTCAATAGGGATGAAATATCTGGGACTACTGGATACTGGGGTATGATACATTTGTTAAGTTCTCGGAGGTCAATCACTAATCGATATACTGGAGGTGCATTTGGATCAGTACGTTTCAGGACTGGAATGATAGGAGAATTACATACGTTGGAGTCAGTTTCTACAACCACTCCTTGGGTAATAAGCTCGTCAATAATTTTGGATAAGGCTGCTACAGCCTCAGGTGGCAATTTGTACTGTCTGATTCGTGGTAGAACCACACCTTGCTTTAGAGTCACACGATGGGGTGTGATATGCATACAACCTACATCAGTTGGACCTTGCGCCCATAAATGCTGTGGTACATTCAATAATCTTGGATCAAAATCTCGTAATACATAATGACCTTTGAAGTCTCTCAAGAACAGGCGGACCCCCTCTGGGGAACAACAAATTACTGCTCCTAATTCTTTCAATGTCTTAATGCCTAATACATTTTCTGGACAAGATTTCGTGAGTAACAAATCAGTAGTTCGGGACAATGGACCAACTTCTAGAGTAACTGGTTTCGATATTTCATTAACAATAGGCTTTCCTGAAAATCCAAGGGAAACATTTCTAGAGCCTGAGAGCGGAGCCCCTGGAACCTCGTCATGACTGATGGTAGTCCTACTTGCCCCTGTATCAATCAGAAACTTTCTGTCTTTCCCTAATACTTGACTGTGTACATAGGGACCCTCTTGATCTACAAGTATCTCGATGAGAGGCAAGCCTACCTCCCTCTCTAGGCTGTTTCATGAATACGGCTGATAATCTGGATACTCTGTCTGTGCATACTGGTACATCTGCTGTGTAACATGCTGTGTTGCAGCGATAGGCTGCGGTGCTGTGACTGTCTGTTGTGCATTCTGTGGTGGCTGAGAAGTCTGTGAAACTTGTTCTTGTCTAGGCGGACGTGGTCTTTCTTTAGTTTTACCAGTAGCTATGTTATGTTTCAGAACTGCACACTCGTTTATAAAATGACCTGGCTGTTTACAGTAATTGCAGGTCCCTTTAACAGGAGCTGCAGGATGACTGGCTTGATTCGGACCCCTCTTCTGACTGTCTTGTGGAACAGATTGTGCAACTAATACTTTCATTTTCGTGTCTTTCATACGTCTCCTTTCGTGTTCCTGCTCTTCCCTGATTCTGTTCTGGTGATACTGGAGCATTTGAAGCATCTGTGACGGAGTATTAGCTTGCCAGGTGCTTTCAACTTTCAATACTCGATTTTTAACTTGTGGACTTGAATTCTCGACCAGTTTGGTAACAAAAAGATGAGGGTATGATTCACTACTTGTTTTCAGACCACTATTAATAATAAAACATTTTTCAAATCTGGAATAAAAATCACTAGTGTCTTCATCTTGTTTCTGTTTACAAGCTGAAATGGCATCCCAATCTTCCTTTTTCGTGGCTAGTAATCTTGGCAAAACTTGTATCAATAACTCGGGCAAATCTTTAGCTTTCTCCCCAAGACCGGTACCTGGTACTCGTGTATTATCTTCAGCTTCTAGAGCTGTCCAATCGATCTTTTTCTCTCCCACCTCCCATTCTTTTTCCTTGAGTTTTTCAGATACACCTGCCGGCAACAGGACCTTTAACATTTTAATGATATCAGGATACGTGTATTCTCCCATACGGAGCATGTCTTTTAATTCACGGTGGAACCCTGCTGGATCTTTGTCGTGACAGGGAATTAGCTTTTTCATCTCTAAGAGTTCCATTTTTGTGATGGGGGTGTAAACAAATACTCGTTCTAGATCACCACCCGTTGTCCTAACTGGGTGTACTTCTCGTAACGGATTCTGTCTATCTATGTAAAATGATTTACTGTCTGGGGGTGAGACGTGAACAAAATGCGGATTCAAAAACGTTCGATATTTGTGGCGCTGTTCTAGAATGATACTAATTAAATCAGTACCTAGACCTCTCCATCTGTACTGGAGTAACTCGTTCAAAACATCATGTAGCGGACCTGGATCAGAATGCTGTCCCTCATACAGTGTAATGAGGTGCTGGATCATATACTTACCCACCAGTCGCTGCTCAGCTGGGGGCAGTTTCAGAAACATTTGTGCCACTATTTCGTCTGGAAAAGTGGTAGAATCAGTAGTCCACCGGACTGCTGATCGGGCTAGTTCTTGTTCATGCATTGTACTGAGCTCACTATAACCTATTCGTGATTTCAGGATGTGATCGGTAGCCTGGAATACTTGCTCAAGAGAACCCTGTTCTGGTGCTGGAGGAGGGAAAACTTTCTTGTGATCTAGGCGTGAATGTCGGTCGGAAAGTCTAGTTCTACCTACATACGCTATTCTGGAGGGATTCTCGTCGTCTACCTCTTCATTAGAAGAGTTGTCTTCTTTCTCGGTTGCTTGTGTTGCTTCTCGTTTCTCGTGTAACTTTATTATTTCCCTACGAATTTTCTTGTACATACTCTCTATACAGTTTTGTGTCTTGTGTCTTCCCTCGGCTATATGGTCACTCCACCTGGTCAAGACTTTCATTTCTTCTTGATCTTTTTCCGGATAATCTTGTTCTCTTATTAAACAGTTATTTAAAAACTTTAAAAGCATGAGCTGAGTCTCGACTTTTCTTTGAGCCATAGCGTCGCGAACACTTTCTGGATTCACTCCTGTACGGATAAAACGATATATTCTGTCTAGATGTTCTCTCATGTCGGGCAGGGTGTCCAAATAGTCGGTCACCCGTCTTAAACGTAATGAATATATGACCATAGTACCATCGCCTGGAACTGGATCATAATGACATTCGGTCAGTGCTCGCTTGATATCTGTGAATGTATGAACTTTTGGCGTACGCTGTAACGCTAGTTCATGTAGCGTCATACGTCTGTGTTGAGGCGGGGTACTAGGAGAATCTCCCCCCGCGGCTCCTAAACTAGAATCGTCGGTGGGTACTGTACGTGCTGGGAGAGTGACTGATGTAGCGGGTACATGTACTGTGGGCTGGGCCGGGGGTGCTGTAACAGATGCTGTAACGGGTGCGGTAACGTGGACTGTACCCACGGCCCCGGTGGCTGGAGGAACAGGAATTACATTATTTACGGGAGCAGGCGGAACAGGATTTGCATATTCTGGGACTGTATCGTCCAAATAGGACGAGAGAAAAATATCAGCTGCGGTCGGTTTGTGACGTAGCTTAATCGGGACTAATGGTGGCGGAAAATTACATGGTGCTTCCGGGGTTGCTTTTGGCAAGCCCTCGGCAAGAAGAGGATACATACCCTTAATAAGTGCATTTCTCTGTCTGTCTGACTGTTCTGCTTTAACTCGTTCCCCTACTTCGATTAATTCCCTTTCTTGGGCTCTTTCTGAGGATTCCCTACTTAATTCTGTTTTTCTGATTTCTTTTTCAGTTCTTTTATGAGATTCTTTGCGCCATAACTCGATGGCATCCTTCTGGGACTGTCTAGCTTTCTTTTTCCATAATGCTTCTTCTACTCGCATGATGCACTCGGCATCCCATGTACCTGATATGGGCCATCTATATTTCTCTTCTAACTCCTTGGTATAGTCCACCCATAAGTCTAGATATAATATGGCACCTAAGCCATGCTTATGATACATAAAATGTCCAGGACTGTCCCTAGGCGGGACAGGAACTGCTTCCTCGAGTAACCCTTTTCTGGTCTTTAACTGACGTAACTTGGAGAACAGAGGCATTCTAAACTTGAATCCGAACACAATACAATACACGATAAACACAATAATGAATAAAAAACAAATCACTCATACCACGACATTGAAAACACATTAAATAACATTTAGAATAACAGTTCGGACAGAATATTACCTGGTATACTGAAAACAGAACACATGAATTTTCTCGAGAACGAAACTTACTAGAATTACTAGATGCACTGCTAAAACAGTACGAAACATACCGGTCCCATAAAGAGACACGTCAGGACCCGTGTCCACCTAGGTGAACACTTTGGACTGGATCTGCGTACCCAAACCCACTGGACCAGAGACAAATTAATTGACCCTGTCTAGATACTACCCCAGCAACGGTACTCACCGGGCAGCAAGAACGGAAGGCCTCGGACTGGACTGGACTGCTACGACGTCGGACTACGAACTTCGGACTTCAGTTACAGGTGGGCCTCCGGATACCTCGGACCTTGTACTCTCGGCTTGGGCTCTGGTCGGGACTCGCCGCGTTCCTCACCGCCTCGTCTGGATGCTGGACCGCAACCTCCGTCTCCTCCGTGGGCCTGAGGGATACTTGAAGCAGAAATATCTGCACGTGCACGGTATGGTTCCGTCACGGCTGCAGAGGGTCAGGGGGCCTGCGTGGCTTCGCCGGCGCGTGGGGAAAGGGCAAGTCCCTGTTCGGGCGCCATTATGTGGTAAATAAATAATTAATTACCGGTACTATTTTTGAATACAGTGAATAAAACAGATAGCTCAATAAATAAGAGACAGGATTCGAGGTATCAGAGTCTTACAGGCTTTAATCAGGCATAAGGGAAGGGACAGGAACTGGATAGCCTGCACGGAAATAGAATGAAGGCAGCTGCCAGGGAATGGGAATGGCATGGGAATGGGGTAACTTTCAGTAACAGTACACAGTATATATACTAAAACAATTACATTACATTCAATACAGTAGGCGTAGCAGTAGGCGTAACTCGTAGCAGTCGCGAAAGATAAGGACAAAATGGGTGTAACAAGAAGGCGTGTACAGGGCGTATACATAGACATGTGATGTAGACGTCACAGAAGTGTCATAAATGGGGCGGAAACATGGAGGGGGCTACCTGAGCAGCTGGGACCTTTAACCTAGTGGTGCGCGCAAACGGGCAATGACGTGTTACCAGGGAGAACTGGGGGCTATGACTTCTGCGCTAGAAGAGGAGACTAAAGTCTGCAGTGTCAGAACGACTTGTACCTATAGTATATCTAGTATCTGGTGTTTGGAGTACATGTTGATAGAATCCAAAAGTTATCAGGGCAAAGGCTACTTGACACTAAGACTGGTGCATGCATAATTCTACATGTATTGCGTGTGCTAGGAATATTCTATGAATATTAATACAGTATTTCTCTTACATGGAGACAGAAAGGCTAGACCATGGCTGAAACTATTGATGCGATTCAGTAGCTTAGGAATGCAGAGAAGGAGGGCTGGACTGATAACTAGAAGCATAACATACTCTTGGCAGACTGGGAGGCAGAGCCAGGCCGGGCCGGGCACTGCGAGGCAGGAAGTAAGTGAAGGGTCAGGGATGCAGGTGGGGGCTGCATCGCTCCTCGGAGTGGGTTCAGGAGACTGGAGCTGAATCTGATGTCCGGGCCCTTTTGAGGCCTAGGAACGGGGATAATTCAATGAATTAACGTGCACACTGTAAAATGTGGCAACATAGGCCTAATACTCGTTGCTTTCACGAGAACTGGAAACTGGCATACCAGAGTTGGACACAACTATAATTGCGTCTTTAATCGATCATAGGGGGATACATGCATATCGATCATGCACATATAGCATAATATGGGGAACACGTAGGCACATACAACATGGCAAAATTTACTTTTCCACACATCTCCCCATGGCGCATTTGAAGCAACTGCAATTCAATATATTGGGCTAGAATAGCTACACTGCGTGTGCATGACCCTTGGGTTGTATCCCCTACAAGTCTATAGCCCAAGTTCTTTAACAGGCCAATCCTTGACTCTTCTATATGGGTTTCTTGCAAGCAGACTATGTCTGCCTGCAACGCTTGCAGCCCTTGATAAACCCTCAGCCTTTTTTTGGCATAATTTAACCCACAAATATTAGGCGGCTAATTGAAGTTTCCCAGCACCTGTCATCTGAGCAGCCATAATACATTTTGCCCTCCTCGAGCAATATACCACATATAGCAGACATACTCCATGAGCTCCAAAGAACACCCTGTACCCCAAATCCAAATGCAATCCGACTGTGTGATCCCTCTCTCCCCCTGCAAAATGAGTACTAAGGTATATTTATTTATTTATTTATTTGTGTATTTTGTAAAGCGCCCAGCTGCCCCAGCGGGGCGTCCCGGCGCTAATTGTCTGGTAGCAGAAAATGCGAAATACCGGGTTATAGGACAAAGAGGTGGGTCTTGAGGGACTTGCAAAATACGGATTCTGTCTGACATGCACGGAGGGCTATCGGGAGCTTATTCCAGCGCTGAGAAGCACAAACTTCAAAAGTTTTCCCTCCCGAATGGGTTCTTTTAAATCTGGGGGTAACCAGAAGAAGTTGGGAATTCGAGCGCAGTGTTCTGGAGTTATGGTAGGGACATAAGCTAGTTTTCAGATGGGCTGTTCCTTTACCCTTCATAGCTCTGTAGGCAAGTGTCATAGCTTTAAACTCACATCTCTTAGCGATGGGAATCCAATGTAATCTGCAGAGGTGTGGGGTAATATGTTGTCTGGGAGGAATTCTCTCCACCAGACAAGCTGCAGCATTTTGGACAGTCTGAAGTTTGTTACATAGACCAGCCGTAAGGCCTAGGTAAAGCGCATTGGCGTAGTCGAGATGGGAGGTTATCAAGGCGTGGACCACAGTCTTACGGCAGTCAGTAGGCAGAGAGTTAATAAGTCTTTTTATTGTTTTGATCTTAGCAAAACAGGAAGCTGCTACTGTTTGCACCTGGGCACTAAAAGTGAGGTGGTTGTCCCAGCGGACCCCGAGATTCCTAACTGAGTCTTTAGGTATAGGGGCTTGACTCAAATCTTCCGGCCACTATAGGCTGGATTCCAGAGGGGACGGTGTGTTAAAAAACAGGATCTCCGTTTTTCCTGCATTGAGTCTCAGAGAATTTGAGTCCATCCATTTCGATATTTCCCTGAGACAGGATTTCAGGGGATCAAATGCAGAAACAGTGGGCTCGTCGAAGGTGAAGAGAAGCTGAATGTCATCAGCATAGGAGGTAGTTTTAACACCGGTCTGTGCAATCATTTCGGCAAGGGGGGTGAAATTGACATTAACCTCTTGCATGCTCATGACAAGGTGAACTCGTCATGAGGCACACTGGATCTGTGCTCATGACAAGGTCAACTCGTCATGTATAATGGGATTCATAAATATTCAGCACAGGAGGGGAAAAGCCTTAGCAGCCAAGTGGTTAAAGAGGAGCGGGCTCAGGGATGAAACCTGGGGAACTCCCCATTTAAGTGGTCTGGCGGAGGATGTATGAGGAGAGGTGTATACCTGCTGAGTACTGTCGGATAAAAAGGAGGTGATCCACTTCAGCACGGTGCTGCCTATGCCCAGAGCCCTTAACCTCTTCAGCAGAATCTTATGAGAGACGGCGTCAAATGCTGCTGAAAGATCCAGCAGCACTAACACCGCCCTCAACCCGCGGTCCAGCGTCCATCTCACCGAGTCAGCCATTACGATCAGGGTTGACTCCGTGCTGTGGCCAGACCGGAAGCCATGCTGAGAATCATGCAAAAGCCCATGGGACTCTATGTAATTGGCAAGCTGAGAGTGTGCCAGTTTTTTCAGGATCTTTGCAGGGGCTGGCAGAAGGGATATTGGCCTGTAATTACTTGGGTGGTCCGGATCCGCATTGGGCTTTTTCAGAATGGGAACCAAGGAGGCATGCCTCCATTTATCAGGAAACCTACCCATTGTCAAAGAGTCATTCCAAATGGGGTTGAGGAAGGGGTTAAGAAGAGCAGCCAGTGTCTTATATTGCTTCGCCGGCCAGGGCTTATTAGATGATCAAGATTTACACTTAAGTAATTCTACAAGGGTGTCTACTTCTGAAATATCTGCAAATTCTAAAAGGGCGGGGGACAGCATATTCTGAGTAATCAGTTCCTCCTCCAGTCCTGAGGAGTTGGTTATGGGGAAGAAGGCGTATATAGTCTCTATTTGTTCCTCAAAAAATTCCGATAGTTTGTCGCAGAGAGACTGGGAGGCAGGCTGGCTCCGAGTCAGCGCTTGAGGGTCCGTAAAGGATCTAACAATGCTGAAAATCTCTCTGGCGCCATTGCTGGGGGAAACATCACTTTCAACGCAACTTTTACCACGCAATGCTTTTACATCGCAGCTTTTACAACGCAAACCATTACAACGCATTGCACTGGGGGGCGCTCTAGGATAGGGAATGGGTTAATTTACTATCCAATAACCTTTCCTAGTGTCCACGGGGACTGGAGTTGGAATAGTAAATTAAACTATTCACTATCCAGCACCCCAAAGCGCTATGCGTTGTAATGGTATGCGTTGTAAAAACCGCGATGTAAAAGCATGCGTGGTAAAAGCATGCGTTGTAATGGCGTACATCCCATTGCTGGCTTTATTGATTCTAGTGGCCAAATAGGCCCTTTTATGCTCCACAATCAATTCACGGTATTCCTTAAGGGCCATCCTGTAAATAGCTTTACTTTCCAAGGAATACTTCTGCCTCCAGGCTCGTTCCAGGGCTTTACATTAGGCTTTTTTCTGACGAAGGTCGTCAGAATACCAGGGGGCTGATGGTGCTGACCTGTGGGTTTTAATAGGCTTCAAAGGGGCCAATGCCTCCATGGCCTGGCCGATCCAGACATCCAGATTGGCAACACGCGTGTCCAAATCTGAAGCTGGACTAGGCTGCGAGTTTTTTATGTATTCCTGGAGTGATTCCAGAGTGACACGACTCCAATTTCTTCCTGTTGCCTTAGGAGCCAATACGGGCCTACCAGGGTGAGAAGTATCGATCACAAAGGGGATGAGATAATGATCAGACCAGATCACCGGTACGGGATTAGCTACCTGGATGTTCGTCAGGTCCAGTGTGTGACCAGCTTTATGGGTGGGTAACTCCACCCTTTGGACTAAACTGCATGCCGCTAGCGTAGAAATAAGGCTTTTACTGTGAGGGCAAGACTCATCTCTCACATGAAAATTAAAGTCCCCTAAAGCTGTGAAATTAGCATATCGTGAGCTAGCCTGGATGATGTAATCCGCCAAGGCAGGCAGATGTGTAGTGCTGGAGTTAGGAGGGCGATAAATCAATAGTCCTGATTAAGAAATTGAAGGGGATATCTTGATGCAGAAAGGCAGTCCCTCGATGCAGTCAATTTGATCGTATGAAGGAATTATAGCAGTCCATTTGGATTTATGAATAAGTGCAACACCACCCCCCTGTTTGCCATTGGGTCTATTGGTACAGATGATACTGTAACCTTCCGGAATAGCTAGAGTGATAGCAGGGTTCGTGGTATCATTCAGCCACGTTTCGGTAAGAAAGAGAAGATCCCAATTGTTGTGCTGGAGAGACTGCCAGATGTCAATGGCATGTCTAACCAGTGATCTTCAATTGACCAAAGCCACTCTTAGGGTCATGGAGGATCCTGATCCCTGAGAGGAGTTGAAGCTCCGAACGTGGGAATGGCTGTTCCTTAATTCATAATGGGAGAGATGGAAATCACAGTCACTACAGCCATAATCCGGGATCCAAGTGTCCGGTGCAAGTAGAGGGCCATGAAGGCACCGTGGGGGTCTCAGAGCAAATACCTCTGAACGCTTATAAATCATACCTGCATTGCTGTTCAATCGGGCAGGGGGACCGGCCCCGGTCACATCTCGGTCGCGGACGGGTGCAGACGGGCTTGCCTTTGGCGCGCCCGCTGCGCAGCCGAGAGAGGCCGGCCATATCTAGAAGGGGAGGGTGGGAGGGGCCAGGCTACTGGACCGTCAACCCTCCAGTTCCCCCCAGATGGCGGCTCAGTGTAACGAGACCTCCGCGAAAGCGCCTAATCGGCTGCGCGGTGTCTAGGGGAGGGGTGCAGCCCTGTCAAGTGTCAGCAAGTAAGTGCAGGTTAAAAAGCAACATGCCTAAGACCAAAACACAGTTTAAAAAGAAATAACAGTTTTTAAAAGAAAGCGCCGCAGTCTTCCCGGCTTTCCGCCTCAGGAATGTCTGCTGCCAAATCCAATGTGCGCGGAGTCAGATCGCTGACTAAATACCGGTGAGGACGGGAGGGGCCAGGCTACTGGACCGTCAACCCTCCAGTTCCCCCAAGATGGCGGCTCGGTGTAACAAGACCTCCGCGACAGCGCCTAATCGGCGGCGCGGTGTCTAGGAGAGGAGTGCAGCCCTGTCAAGTGTCAGCAAGTAAGTGCAGGTTAAAAACCAATATGCCTAAGGCCAAAACACAGTTTAAAAAGAAATAACAGTTTTTAAAAGAAAGCGCCGCAGTCTTCCCGGCTTTCTGCCTCAGGAAGGTCTGCTGCCAAATCCAATGCGCGCAGAGTCAGATCGCTGACTAAATACCGGTGAGGGCGGGAGGGGCCAGGCTACTGGACCATCAACCCTCCAGTTCCCCCAAGATGGTGGCTCGGTGTAACGAGACCTCCGCGACAGTGCCTAATCGGCTGCGTGTCGTCTAGGGGAGGGGTGCAGCCCTGTCAAGTGTCAGCAAGTAAGTGCAGGTTAAAAAGCAATATGCCTAAGGCCAAAACACAGTTTAAAAAGAAATAACAGTTTTTAAAAGAAAGCGCCGCAGTCTTCCCGGCTTTCCGCCTCAGGAAGGTCTGCTGCCAAGGTATAGCCTGAGCAATGAGTGCTTAGCCCACTACCCCCGTCACCCCCTCGCCAAAACTGTAAAAATAAAAGCGTCCTTTTCCCTTTTATCCTTCACCAGTGTCACTTTCAGATTATACATTGAGAATCAACCCCTAAAGGTCATTTAACTTTGCTGATGTTACTCCCCTGTTCTAATTCCAACAAATACTCTTGAGCATGTATCTACGATGTGAAGCTACAAATGTGTCCTCTAAAAGTAATCTTTAACCTGGCCGGGTTTAGGAGATAGGCTTCTGCCCCAATTTTTTTTAAAGGATTCATTAACTGTGGAGGCGCCACCTTCGCCCCACAGTAGCACATGCAAAGTCATGTTTGGAAACAAATTACACCCCTTCAAATAAGTTTTGGGCATTTGATTGTGCCTTATAATAAATAAATTGCCTCAACAAAAAATTGCCAAAGTAAACTAGCATTGCCCTAGGTATATTGCCCTCGCCAATTATGGAAACCGATGGACGCATTGGATTTCCTAATCCCAATCCCAATCCCATTTGCCTTGGTCTGAGAAGGCTTCTTTCAATAAATTGACCATATAATCCCTGGGGTTACCGCCCACCACCCCTTCTGGAATCCACAGAAAACGTAAGTTATTCCGCCATTGGTGGTTTTCCTCGTCCTCCATTTTGAGTATGGCATCAACCAAGGCCGTGCCCTGTGATATGTTTCGTGCTTTCAAAGTTTCCACTTCTGCTTCCAGGGACTCTGTTAAGCCTTCTACTGTTGTTAGGTGATTTGCAAATTCTCCACAGGCTTTATTTAATTTTCACATCCCCCCTTGCAATTTCTTGAAGGCAATCCTTGCCCGTCAACTTTCGCTCAGGTTTTCTTCTTGCATTTGTTTAAGAGATAAAAAAAATGATGGTGAGTGACGATTCTTGTCTTGGTGCAGCCATTCCTGTGTCAGTTTTATCATTGTCACTCAACCCCGGCTCTTAAAATGATGAATGGGCATTGTAATAGTCCCATTTCAATTGTTGCTTACTGCTCTCAGAAGCGCTTTCTCATTTTTTCCCTTTAGTCTTCTTCATTTTTAGGCTTCTTCCGTTGCTTCTTCTGCAGGTCATCCAATGAGGTACTACTGTTCGAGTCCGAAATAGCCTCACTGTTTGAATATGAACTATCTTGTTTGGAGGAATCCGATCCATCCATTAATGAGAAGAACTCGCTTAATTTCCCTGGCCCCATCAGCGTAGCTTCTTTGGGTTTCACTGTTTTTGTAGTGTTCTTATCTTCATTCCCTTGAGCTACGCCTGCTCTAACTGGGATTATGGCAGCATTCTGATTCAGGTTTGGTGTTACTCCCTGGCCATTTCCTGTAGCAGTTCTTAGGGGGTAAATTCCATTTTCGTCAACAGTATTCTGACCACCTTTCCCGTTACATGCTCCTTTGTGGGTTTCATGGCTTGAATTATCCTCCCCCTTTTTATAGCTATCCTTGCCTGACTCTAAGGGGAGCTCACCATTTTTCTTAACCTCTCCTGCCATAGGGGGCGCAAACAAAGAAACAATAGATGGTTGTGAAGACCCACCTTCCTGAAGTCTGGTGCTATGAAGTGTCTTCAATAGCTCCTTTTTGCTCCCTCCAAGCTCCCATTTAGACCTGCCAGAGCACTCTTGCTGCCTCGGATACCTCAGAAGCCGCTCCGGAGATCACTCTGCCTGTTGTGACTCCGGCATGCCCTGAACCAGTAATCTGCCGCTTCACAATCTTCCCCCATGCCCCGTCATGACTGGTCTTGCACCGGCTCCTCCGCTCCTGCTCAGCCGTTTACTGATATCAATGCTGGCCTTTAACAAGATGACACAAACGCCGAGCAGCAACCGGCTTCCCCGGCGGCGAACCAGTTCTGTGCAGCCACCCAGCGAGAGCCCCGACCGACAGCTGAGGCAAATCGTAAATCCACGGACCATTAGGAGTGTGGGGTAGCGCGGACAAGGTAGGTAGGCTAAGCGAACGCCATGTTTGGTCTCTCTGACCCACTGCGTCCTCGAAGGCCCCATTGGTTTCTACTGAGCCTGGTTCTATCACTCTTGAATTCTCAGGTTACTGATTAAATAGGCTGCCTAGCCTTGAGGCCAAATCATTCCTTTCTCTTCTTCAACCATCTTATCTTGTCTCTTTGTTTCACTCTAACAGGTTTTCCTCATCCCTTTCTCCTTATTTTCATCTCTACCTTCCTGCTTCTTCCTCCTTTTTTTGCATGTCTCTTTCTCTTGAGGGGTAAAAGGCTGATGATGAAAAAAACATCTTTAAAAGGGTGCCTGTGCCTGCTAGCTGCAAAAATGTATCACCCCTCTATGAATTATTATGTATAATCCTTTCCCCTTGTACATCTTTCGATAACTGCTGTATACGCAGGGCCGGACTGGCTACCGGGCGTTTTGGCATGCTGCCGGGCTGGGGGCTGATTTCGTTGATGGGGACATGCGTGTGATGAACAAAATTCATTTTGCTTTGTTTATTTCGAAGCACACACAGTCATCCATCAACGAAATTAGCCCCCACCGCAGTGACATCAGCCCCCAGCTTGGCAGCATGCCAAAACGCCTGGTAGCCAGTCCGGCCCTGTATATACGTCTCACTACACGCACATATACATAACTATAGATTTATATGGAAGAAGTATATGCATGAATGTGACACGGTTCGATTATGTTTTTCACTTCAGCACTTAATGGCAGAGTAAGCAAGGCCATGACTTACATTACTTCAGATTTACAAAACCATGCAGTGCCATCATGCAAGGTGGCTCTGCATGGTTTGGTAAATCTCATTCTACGGTTTGCGTTGCCCTGCCTCCCCTTGCGTGGTACAAGAATGACGCAAAACCTTTGATAAATCTGGCCCAGAGACAGCATGAAAGTGACCTATATTTTAAGGGGCAGATGTACAAGCCCCTTGCACCACTTTTTCGTCACTTTTAACATGGGAAAAGTGACGCAAAAGTGGCGCTAGGGGCTTATAAATCTGCCCCTAAATATTTCAATGAATGTCATTGAGTTATCCTATGACGTTCATAAAGCCTTTGTTGAATTAGGTAATCAACTTTGTATTTATAATATTTTAATTTTAAAGTGTTTTTCAGAAATAACACCCCTGTTAATAAAATCAAAAGCATTTGGTGATGCATTTATAGATAGCTGAGGCTACTTCTTCATAGAGTGATTGATTGTTGCAAAGCACGGCAAGAGCCTAGAAGAAGGCAGCTTTTTTTCTGATATTAAAAACACCCTTTTTATTTTCTTTAAAAACAGAACACTTGAAATAAGCTGCAGAAAATGAATGCCGCTTGTAACCTTGCCAACATTGCAGGAAAATTCCCCGTTCAACGCTTAGAGCAAACTAGCATTTGAAAGGCTTTCACATGGTGCTTTTTTTCAATCTTCCCTATCTCTCTGCCTGCTACAATATTCATGTTTGTCTATACAGCCCCGAGGTAATGAAATGCCTTTTCTTTAAGCCATTGTTCATCTGCGCAGATTTGCAGCAATGAAACCTGCATCACAGCATTATTTCAGATTAAGCCTAGGTTGTCCACTGTGTTTTGCCTGTGTCTAGTTCTTATGAAACATAAACTGGCAATTTATTTTTTTCGTATTTCATTTCATTTATCTCACATTTCAGGCCTGCTTTCTTTATTCACAAAAACAAACAATAACAGCATAAATGAGTCAATGTAATATTAAATTATCTATTAATCCACCATACCCATCTCGATAAAGAAGATCTTTTCCAAACTGTGTCACTCTGAGTTTTTCTGATGAGGTGGGGATTCTCACTATGAAAGTAATGAGCCCAACATTTTGATCAAGGCAGGGCTGCTTCTTCTCCCCTGGACACACGAAGGATGATAAATTATTGTTTTCAAGACACCAAACGAAGACAGTTTCCTGGAAAGTGTCACCGCACGCGATCAAGGGGTGAATAAACAGGAAGAAAATTCACCTGCGCGCCCACTGTTCTACAAATGAAAAAGACAGGTGCATTCTGGGAAAAACGAGTCGGAAATACAGTCGAAGTCGAGATTGGAAGTAGCATTCATGAATATGTGCTTAACTCCCAGGAGTTGCAAATGATTCATGCTGTTTTGTTTTTATTCGCTGTCAGTGGTACTTTCCACGGCTTGAGTAAGTAGCAGAGGAGAGAATTGTCACGCGCTCTTGAGTTTGTAGTGAAAACGACGTATTTTTGTAATAACAGACAAAGAAAACTTCTGTTGCAATGATATGTTATGCTAAATAGTATGTCACCATAATATGCGTGTTCATCCGCTTAGTGGCTTCTGTGAGGGGGTCTCCTAGGGCACTCAGAAGATAACGAATGTTTATCATAGTTACAGACCCCGGTACGGGAAACACTTGAGGCACTGCATTTGTGGACCACAGACTCTTATGGACTTCCTCACTTTTCCTTCTGTCCTGCCCCCCATTTTGCTGCTGTTCTCAGCCGTTTTCCTCTGGTCCCCGGCCTGTCTTCTTGTCCATTCCTTCGTCTTTTACCCTTTTCCCTCGTTTCCCCCTTGATATTCCTCAAATGTTTCTTCCCTTTTCTGCTTTGCCTTCTCTCCTTACCCTGGATACCCTCCCTTGGTGTTGTGACCACGTCCCTCCTTAAGGGAACTCTGCCTGAGGATATCTACTATGTGTGTATATATATGTATATATGGATAACTCTAATCAATAGTATATGCAGTAGACCTTTGTACCATCTACCGTTCCTATGTGACTCTTAGAGTATATCCAGTTATATCCCTTCCCTATGTATATAGAGATAACTCTAATCACTAGTTTATGCAGTAGACCTTTATACTATCTACCATTCCTAGGTGACTCTTAGAGTATATCCACTCGTATCCCTTCCCTATGTATATTAAGGGTGGGCGTAGTTCGCGAAGTAGCGCTACGCGAAGTGCACTTCGCACTACGCGAACTTCACGTAGCACTACGCGAGCTGCGTAGTAGCATGTTCGCACTGTGCAAGATGCGTTTTCAATTATTGCACAGTGAGGACAAGCATCCGGCACTGTGCAAGCTTTGAAAACGGCATCTTGCACAGTGCGAGCTGTAGTTTTCTGCTGCTCGAGTAGATTATTACTCGAGCGGCAGCTTTCTGAACGCGAACAGGTAGTTTCTCATTGAGAGCGGTCGCGAGCATGCGCAACCACTCACAATGAGAAACCTGACCTCCTCGCGTTGAGAATCTCGCCGGGATGTAATTTTGCTTGCTCGCGGTCGCGAACATGACGTTCAGGACCGCGAACAAGCAAAAAATGACCGTTGCACTACGCTACGCTGCACTACGCATGTTCGCACTGTGCTACGTGCAGCTCGCGTAGTGCGAAGTTGCGAAAACTTCGCAAACTCCGCGAGCGTAGCGTAGTGCTTCGCCCAGGGTTAATGTATATAGAGATAACTCTAATCACTAGTATATGCAGTAGACCTTTGTACCATCTACCGCTCGTATGTGACTCTTAGAGTATATCCAGTCATATCCCTTCCCTATGTATATAGAGATAACTCTAATCACTAGTATATGCAGTAGACCGTTGTACTCTCTTCCATTTCTATGTGACTCTTAGAGTATATCCATTCTAATCCCTTCCCTATGTATATAGAGATAACTCTAATCACTAGTATATGAAGTTGACCTTTATACTATCTACCATTCCTATGTGACTCTTAGAGTATATCCACGTGTATCTCCTCCCTGTGTGACTTTACATCTTGTACATTTGCAATTTCTTCCGTGTGAATCCTTTTTGTAACGCATGTAATCCTAAGTCCTTATGTTTTTCAACTGGTGCTTATGTAAAGCGCTCTGACACCTTCGGGTAAAGTTTGCGCTATAGAAAATCACATAAATAAATAAATAAATAAATATTACCTCTGATCATGGAGCCACGCAAAGATTTCTGGAAAGTATACTTTAGCTTTGGTAAAGCTTGTTAAGAAAGTTACATTTTCACAGAGGCCGCCACTCCCTCGCGAAGGGGGGTGCGGGGGGGGCTCAGGTGCCGGCGCCATAACCCCCGCTGAGCCTCATGGGGGAGAACCGGTTCTGGGCTCCCAGAAGTGCCCAGAAGCACCAAAAATGGCACACGCTTCGCAGGAGCGGCCAGTGGCGCCAAAAAACCCCCACAGCCAATGAGGGAACCGGCGAGGTATGAACCCCCCAATGGAGGATCAGCGCTTGAGCAGTATAAGGAGCAAAGGGGGGATATAAGCCACCGCTTTCCCAGGTAGCTCCTAACTTCGTGGAGCGGGGAGAGCGGCGCACCGTAGCTGTTTTGGAGAGGAGACCGGCTGGAGTACCACGAGGCGAAGCGCTGCCGGGTAAGGCAGAGAAGAAGCTCGGAACTTTTTTTGCGAGATAGGACCCAGACTCAGCCCAGCCAGAGTCCAGGCAAAGGTGTGTGCCCGCTCTTCGAAGGACAGCATCCAGGCGGCGTTTATGTGCACCAACTCCCCGCCTCATCTGGGACCCCCGCCTCCACTAACGTTCCCTGCGCCGGGGGTGAACTCACCATTGAGCCGCGAGCTAGAGTGGGACTGCGGGATCGTCCAGTCCCGCCAAAACGCCCACCCGCCTACTGCTGCCAGATCGGCAAATAGGACTGGGTGGGGTGCGCGCCTCAAATGTCGTCAGAGCCGTAAGAGCCACAACCAGAGCTGCGGCCAGGGCCTACACTGCGATCGGCGGTAGACACACATCACAGTCACACTGGCTGAGCAGCAAGTATAACAAACACGAAGAGAATATGAAACTATCTCACTATTAAAGGACCTGGGAGGACTTGTTCCCCCCAGCTGTGTACCACACATGTGATGGGCAAAGAACGTGCAAACCAACCAGGAGACGAGATTTCCATATGGTCATTTGACATTGTCCACACACCTCACAATGTGTCAGTGACGACACTCATCCATCAAAGAGACAGCCTTGTGCACTCTGCTGACATGCATATCCACAAACCAGCTTAAAGTTTATAAAAGTCACTCTGGGCTTTGGTAAAGCTATACAACGTCATAGTGAGGGCCACCTTTGTACTATACAAATAAATAAACCATTTGTTCGAAGATGTCTGGTTGAGTTATGGATTTGTTCCATAACTCCTTTAGTGGTGGTGGAGTTCCGTGTCCTGGACGTTCATGTATGATGAAGTCCAGTTAAGTTATAGAATCGAGAATGCCCCTTTGCTTACTAAGCTTTAACCAGATTTTTGGATCCAGGATGTCCATTAGGTTGAGTCTTTGATTCAAGAATGCACTCTTCATTTTATGACATCTGATTGGGTTTCGAGACCTAGCGTGACAACACTTGCTGGGAGGTCCCTTTAAGTAAAATCCATTATTGGTGGTCCCTGGCAGCCCTGGAGCACGGTCACGCCCCTCACACTGATTCACAATTTCTTCTCATCACTTTCAGAGGTTGTATCTAAGCATTAGCTCAAACCAATGTCTGGAAAAGAAGGGGTGAAACGTCCAGTGCTGTGCTGTTGTATACAGAACCTGAAAGAATTCAGGAACTTAATGAACGCAACCCACGAATTAAATTCACCTATGATGTTCAAGAGTCGAGGATACACTTTCTGGATATAGAAATTCAAAAAACATCACAAGGTATCTCAACCACTGTTTACCGGAAAGCAACGGATGTTAATAATGCGTTGCACTACACCAGTGCACATCCAAGGAACTTGAAGAACCATTTGCCCACATCACAACTAATGCGAATTAAAAGAATTTCTTCGGACACCGGGGAATGTACAAGGGCAACCCAAGAGCAACTGAAGAGGTACACTGATAGAGGTTACCCTCAAAAGGTCCTGGAAGACGCAGATCTCCGAGTACAACAAATCGAGCGGGAGAGCTTGTTGAAAAAGACTGAGAAGTCACCTTGTGAACGTATTGTCTTTGTCATGAAACATTCTACCCAATCACACAGGATCAAGCAAATATTGAAGAAACGGTGGGAGATGATTGCAAATGAACCTGACTTCAGACACATATTCAAAAACTTTCCCATAATAGCTCACACTCGAGCGAAGAATATTAGGGAGATACTCAAAAAACCTCAACGACACCAGACGGACACTTTTAAAGGGATGAGAAAGTGTTACAACTGTGGCCAGTGTAATAACACGATCGTGAGCAAAACCTTTGCACACCCAAAGACTGGTAAAGACATTGTCCTTAAGATCAGTGCTGACTGTAACTCAGTAGGAGTCATTTATGCAATACAATGTCCATGTGGTCTTACGTATGTGGGACGGACATCGAGAAAAATCAAGACTCGAATCATTGAGCACAAAAGCACAATACGTAACCAATCTACTACCTCTAGTCTAGCGACACATTGGATCAGTGCATCACATACTATTCCACAATTGAGATACACAGTACTTGAAGTGGTAGAGAAACACTCAGGAACAGATCATAATGTGGCATTGGCACGCAGAGAAACCTTTTGGATTAAAAAATTGGGCACCCTCACACCGGGGGGGCTCAATGACCAATATGAGATGCTGTGTTTTCTATGAATAGCATTTGATCGCATGCAAATGATTGAACATATTAGTATCGCCATTATGTCACAGTGGAATCCATTGCATAACACAAACTGATGTTGTAACATTCCTCATGTTATTTGTGGTAGCCTACATGAGTTTTAACCTAGAATTGATGATGTATTTGAAAACCCATCATGAAAAATCAGTTGCTTCAACATGTATCGTTTTAACATTCTAGTTGTTTCAAGGACACTGTTTAAATTTATTCTTTGTTGTTTATTGCATCATCTGGTGGTTTATATGAAGCCATGAGGGATTGTACCTGTGTTATTTGCACTGTCTAATCAACAATTTATGAGGATTCCTCGTTGTTTTTAGCACTGTTTATTATTATGCATTTCCATCTCTGACACTTTGTTTTGTCTGTCTTGAGTACTACACTCGATGTTTTGCTTGTTTTTATTATGCTTTTCATTCACTTACACGTAGGGAGAAGACATATCGTGTTTTCACGTATTGGCATTTCGCTTAAGTTTTGCATGGCTTCGGTTACACATCGAGACTCGATTAGCCTAGGTACACATCCGCATATTACTTAGCAGCATTTTGACACACAGTTAAGGTAACTCAGCTTTGTAATACCCTTTGATGGGATTTGAGGGTTTAAAATAGTGTGGAGCCCTTTAAGACTCCACGCATTGAGAACCGGAAATGATGTAGAGGATTGAACATATAAAACTGAATCCCTATGGTCCGGATGTTGTTTCCGGAAACAATCGAAAGGTCGAGGGTCAGAGGACGCTGTGCGATTGCAGGTAGGAACCGCTTCGGCGCTTCTTGCTATGTAGGATTTGGTAGACATGGTTCTAAAATAAGTTTGTTGCTGATGGACGCGTCCCCTTACATTGCAGGGCGCTGTTGGTAGCCGTTTTTTTGTGACGCATCACACAACGTGGGAATTATGAAATTGGCAACTACGATGTTTGGGCTGTGGTAAGCCAGGAGCCTCATCATTTCTCATTTCCTTGTTTTAATTTAGACACACTGAGCATAGTATTGGTTTTGACGGATGTTTTTCATGTAATTCGTAGAACTGGATTTTAACTATGAATCCTTGATTCGGTCCGCTAAAGGTTCGCCTGGGCGGGTAAGCTGGCAGTTTGTAAACTTTTCATTTGTGGAACTTGGTGAATACGAGTCACACTGATTGGTAATTTTTTATCACGTGGTGCATGGAATTCAGTTCACACATACGTGGTAGTAGGTCTTTGTTCACTTGATGGCATCTTAGCCCATTCACAGTTC
Organism: Lissotriton helveticus; assembly: GCF_964261635.1. Lineage (NCBI taxonomy): Eukaryota > Metazoa > Chordata > Amphibia > Caudata > Salamandridae > Lissotriton > Lissotriton helveticus. The sequence goes on from NC_136069.1 coordinate 713,593,287, forward strand.
ACTGGTTTTAGATACATCTGCACTTCGTTTTGGTTTGCTCTTTCTTACTTTTGTTACTGTCGCTATCTCAGCTCTTCTGTTATTAGATACTTACTGTTATTAGATACTTACTTGTGACAAGGAGACTTGCACGTAATATACTGACAATTCCCCATATGGCGTCTATCATTTTTTGCAGTGTTTGAAACACAACCTTGAAGTGCTCACAACACAGAACACACATTGAATGTCAAGGATTTATATCGATTGGATAAGAATAACCCCTGACGAAGGGTCCAGGAGTGACCCGAAATGCATTGGGATATGTTTTGAACTTTATTATGTACTGTAATAATTATCTACATAAGGCACATACATATGTGAAAGAATATCGTATGTAGCTGAAGAACATTGTATGAAATCTCATTTATTACATTTGTTTAAACTTTATGAACATGGTCTTTTGTGTATAGTAAAATATGAAAATTTCCAATTCATAACTTTGCATGTCATGTCATGTTTAAATTGGGACAAGCGTCTATAAATTTGTTTACATAGTTTTGAAACCTCTTATGGACTTAGGTTGAGCTCCCAGTTTGTCCTGGATACACCAGGTCCTTACAGAGCTGTGTATACAGAACCTTCCCATGACAACGTATGTTCTCAAATACAACAGTTTGTTGCAGTATTTCATCTGAATAAAGATTGTAACCGATTTTGTGAAATATTTCTTGAGCCACATCCTCTTATTTGCCTCCATGTTTCTTAGGCTTGCAAAGTGGCCTTAGTGTAGAGGTGGTATCACTTCAATGTGTGCGCAGAGCTCTCCTACATTCTCAAGAATCAGAGACACTATAGGTGGCACAGAGCATTACTTCACATACTTTCAAGGCGTTGGTGAGAGAGAGAGGGAAATGACACAAGTCCTATCCCCACCCAAACCTGATAATTTAGGAAGAGGGGTGGGGCGCCAGCAGTAATAGACATCTTCTTACACATAGAACTGATTCTAGTTGGACCCTGTGCCTGCAGCTCACTGGCAAAGCCTGCTGAAGTGGTGCACATTGAGCGCTGTGAGGTCCTCAGACCTCACCTCTCGGCACCCGGGAGAAGGCTCGCACCCGAAGATAAAGGCCAGGTAGTATTTAATGGTTCCAAGCCAAACCTGTGGGCAGCTTGCATCACAAAAGGTCTCTGTTATTGAGATAAACGTGATTCAGGATGCACCGGTATGTTCCAGCATGTGCTGTGCTACTGTGCCAAGGTGAGCGTGCGTTTGTGCACATGTATGCATGTGCATAAAAGGCAAGCATACGCGTAACACATGTCCATGCATATCTACCTGTGGGAACAAGTGTGTATCCGCCGCCACAAAGGTATGTGCTTGTGCTCACCTATGTGTACATATACTTTCGTGCCTGGATGTACGCATGTTCACACGTGTGCACATCTGTGTGTGTGTGTTTCAGTACATGCAGGGGCATTTCCTTTTCATGTCCGAAAGCACACAGGTTGGATTGGGGGTAGACCAGTGTACATGTGAAGGATATTTCTTCAAACAATACAGTCTATGATGTCACGAGCACGCCCTGCACAAGACGCCACCATCACATTGAAAGTGCAGGGCATCGGGGCGTGGCTTGGACGCCGGCCAAGATGGCTGCGTAAACCGAGCGCCCCGTCACCAACCGGTTCCCGTCTCCTCACAAAGGGAACTCTACCGGCGTATTTTCTCACCATGAGCACCGTCCCGCAAATCGGAACGTGAGCTGAGCCCGGCGCCCTCACTGTTTTCGTTTTTGCGGGCCCACGAAGTAACTAGTGAGGAGTTGCGTCTTGCGGCTGCTGCCGCCATTTTGCGCGCCGGCCGCGGAATCCAGCGGCGGCCGGCTCCTCTGCACATCTCTCCCTACAGACGTTCCTCTGCTCATTTGGCAACCTCACCAGCACTACGCTTTTTGGTAAGCCTTCAGACTTTGACACTGGCTTTATGAAAGCGCCCTCCTCCTCAAGCTTCGTCTGTACTACTCTATGAGGCATTTTTAGACTACTAAGCCTATATAACCTACTGCAGCAGCGCTTCACGACACTCTCATTTGCACCTCTACTGTGCTATTTCTTCCAATGCCTCCTCAGGAAGTCTTTCAGCTTCAGTGCAAGCTACGTTAAGGTCTCAACCTTACACCTTCAGTCACCACTTTCTGCGCAAGCTGTATGAAGTCTAATTTTCACGCTTCAGCCACCATTTTGTGCGTCAGTAGTGCTTTTCTCAACAACGGCTGCTCGATATGCGTGTCCTTCTCCTCTCATGCTCAGCTATACTCCTCTGCAATATTCCTCCTTCATGGTGATATTCTCCTGACTTTCTCTGAGGCGCCCTCTTTCTCACGCTCTGCTAGTGACACATTTGAGAACTATTTCGGATCTACTGTGCCTCCTTTCAACCTCAACGGTCGTTGCTTTCATGAACTTTGCTAGGCGCTACATTTCTGCAGCGTTGTTTCTCACTAATTGGCGCTTCTGTTCTTCCATGCAATGACACACTCTGTCAGGACTCTTCATTTCAACAATTGCCTTCAGTTCTGCGTTCTTGGCTGATTTTATCTCTGTGGATTATTTCTCACACGCAGTATAGCTACTATTCATCACAAGATTGATGTTGCGGAGTTCTTCTATCTTCCATTTGCTCCTCGGTTTTTGATTGCCTTTTATGGGGAAACTCCGTACTTTGAAGCTCACTCCTCTGCCGAAATTACCACCTGGATCTGATTCTGATTCTCCTACCCAAGAAATGGAGGAAGGCAAACCCTCGAGGTCTGATTCAGCCCATTCAGCCCCTGGGGCTATTCCTAAAGCTCAAATTGGGGGTAAGGCACAACTTTCCCTGACTTCATCCAAGCGTCTGAAGAAAGATCCGCCATCTCCTGGGAGTAACTCTTCTTCTTCTTCCATGGATCTCATTCTGGAAGAACTCCGCGCCTTCAAGCCCTTTATGGAAGCCACCACAAAAAACATGCAGGCCATGCAAGAGAAGTGGAAATCTTTGGACTCACGTGTCACGACTCTGGAACAATCCTCATATTCTTTACATTCTACTTGCTCACGCATTCCTTCAATAGAGGCTGAAATTCTTCTCCTCAGGCGTCAAACTTAGGATTTGGAAAATTGAAATCGCAGGAACAACCTTCGCTTATACGGCCTTCCGGGACTTTCAGAAGGGTCCAATCCTACCATCTTTTTCCAATCTTTCCTTGCGAAAATACTGGACGCTCCGGCCTTATCCTCCATTAATATTCAGCGAGCACACCGTCTTGGCCCCAGGGTTGCTACCAAGCCCAGAGGTGTTACCATGCTGTTCTTGCAGTATACTGATCTCCTGCAGGTCCTCTCAGCTGCCAAGCTCAAGAAGCAAATCATGTGGGAAGGTCACCGTCTCTATCTTTCGCAGGATGTCTCCAAGGCCACCGCAGATCGAAGGAAAAAGTTTTTAGACTTGAGACCTCAGTTAAGAGCTATTAATGCTAGATATGGTCTCCTACACCCTTGCCTCTTCAAGGTTACGTATAAAGACAAAACAACCACGTATGAAGATCCTGCGGCTCTGCAAGCCTTTCTCCGTCAGCTGAATCCGGATATCATGGATACCTCCAAACCTGGCTGAATAACCTTGTCATCCATTGTCTGATATTTCTTCCTAACCTCGTCTGCTTACGGTTCTACTTTTCTTCCTTGGTGTTGTTTTATTCTGTTTTAATTGCCATTTTTTGTTGTTATGGCTGTTTTGTTCATTTATTCTACTGTTTTATATACTATTATCCTTAGTCAAGTTGTGTTTTCACTGTGATTTCCTACAGTATTCTCTAATGTATTTCTCCTTCCTCTAGACACTTCCCTCGTCAGCCCATCTTGATGCTTCCTAATGTTTTCTGTCGTGCCCACTGAATTCCTACATAACACTGGTTGGTTGCTCGCTCTGGTTGTTGTCGTCGTCATCTCCTGCTACCACCATCCCCATTCCTGTCTGGGTTTTCCGTTTTCGTAAGTATGTCTTTCAGTCGTTCGTTTTGAACTTGTACTGTCTCTATGTTCATTTCTGTCCCTATCCTCTTTCTCTTTTTCTTATTCTTGCATTCTCCTTCACCTTTTCCCTGGACTCTTCTTCTCTTTTCTTTCCTTTTTTCTGATATCCATTACTTTCTCTATAACATCTGCGCTACTTCTTCTTCATACATCTACTCCTTCTTCTCCTTTTCTCTCTCTGTTTTCCTCTTCCTTTTCTTTCTTATCCTTTTCATCTTTCTTATTTTTTCTCCATTGTATTTTTCATGCATTACTGTGCATGTTGCACTCAGTTGTTTTTCTGAATTGTTCCGTTCCGTGTAACCATATGGAATGTTAAGGGATTAACAAATCCCATTAAAAGACAGAGGGTTCTCTCACACTTAGCTAGACTTAAAACTGACGTTGCTCTTCTTCAAGAGACTCACCTTGCTAAACCAGAAGCTTTGAAACTTAAACGTTGCTGGGTGGGTCATGTTTTTTGTTCTCCTACAGGTTCTCGAAAGAATGGTGTTGTTCTTCTGTTACACAAAAAGTTAAATGTCTCCTCGATTACTTATGAATGTGATGTTGATGGCCGTTGGCTCATTGTTAATTTACTCATTGATAACATTCCCCTCACCCTCTTTAATGTGTATACTCCTACTGGAATTGATAAATCCTTTTGGCCTGCTATCTCTTCCAAACTATCCTCCCTCCCTGGAGATTATATACTACTTGGAGGAGATTGCAACCAGGTTGTTGACCCCTTCCTTGATCGTCACTCGAAAGCTCCCTTTGTTCCCTCTAGAATGCACACACAGTTTGTAAACTCCCTTCAAAATAATGCTTTAGTAGATATTTGGAGACTATGCAATCCAGATGTTAGAGAGTACAGTTTCTTTTCCCCTCCTCATCAGTCCCAATCCCGCATCGACCACATTTTTCTTAGCAAATCCCTTTCCCAACATGCCATCCGCTCTGAAATTGGTTCTATCTTACTTTCTGACCATGCCCCAGTTTTGGTAGACCTTGACCTACTTCCATTCTCTCCTCATTCTGGCAGGTGGCGATTTAACAATGCTTTACTTTTGGACCCTTCCTTTTGTACAGAATTCACTTCTTTTGCCAAGGATTTTTTTCTTTTAAACCAATCCCCTGACTCCTCTTTTATTATGGTTTGGGATTCATTTAAAGCAGCCTCTAGAGGTTTTATTATTAATTTTGTGTCTCGGCGAAAGAAACTTCGAGAGGCCAAGTTGGAGAAAATTTTGACTGACATTAAAGCTCTACAACTTGCTTATTATGCTTCTAAATCCGACACCTCCCTTAAAGCTCTTATTGACGCTAACATTTCTTTTAACAAATTTATAACAGATGCTGCATCTAACATTTTGCTAAAATGTAATTCTAGATATTATGGGGGTAGGAACAAGATGGGGAAACTTTTAGCCAATTATTTAAAGATTCGTAAGGAACGTACAAAACTTCAATCTATCAAGACTTCATCCGGTGAATCCACATTTAAAGATAAGGATATTCTTTCTGAATTTGCCAAATTCTACGATTCTCTTTATACCCCGGAACAGGTTCTAACGTCTGATGATCTTCTTTCTTACTTTCAATCTCTTCCATCTCCCTCGGTTTCACATGTTGACTTTCACTATTTGGAACAAGATATTTCACTCTCTGAAATTTCTCATGCTGTATCCAAACTTCGTCAAGGTAAATCTCCGGGCCCTGATGGGTTTACCATTGAATTTTACAGACATTTCGCTTCTCTTCTTCTTCCTAAACTCTTACTCTTATTTCAATCTTTCTCTGCTGCCGGCTCCTCTAGCGGTTCTTTTCAACAAGCCTTAATTTGCCTAATTCCAAAGGAGGATAAGGATCACTCTTTGTGCAAAAATTATAGGCCAATATCTTTATTTAACACTGATTACAAAATCCTAGCAAAAATATTAGCTCTTCGTATGGATCCCCTTTTGCCTGATTTAATTGGTCCAGAACAATCCGGCTTTGTCAAAGGGCGTCTTTCCTCTGATAATTCTGGGTATTTCTTAATATTCTTAGCAAATCTTCTTCCTTGACTCTTCCCTTTGCTGCTATTTCCCTAGACGCGGAGAAGGCTTTGATCGGATAGGATGGGACATCATGTTTCAGGCTTTACGTTGGATTGGTATTCCCCCTAAATTAATTTCCATTGTTTCTTTGCTTTACTCTAATCCTCAGGCTTCTATTTTTGTTAACGGGATGTCCTCGGACTATTTTTCTTTGCATAGAGGGGTTCGTCAAGGTTGCCCCTTGTCTCCTTTGCTTTTTGTTTTAGCCCTAGAACCTTTCCTTACTAAAATACGCTTAGACGATACTATCTCTGGCTTCCCTTTTGGTTCCCAACAGGTCAAACTTTCGGTTTACGCTGATGATATTCTTTTTTATTGTTCCGACCCTGCCATCTCCATTCCTTCTTTTCTTCATCGGGTCTCTTCCTTCTCTGCAGTTTCCGGATATCGCTTGAACGCTGACAAGTGTGAAATTTTACCTTTGAATCATCTATGTCAGAAGCATCTTTTTTCTTCTACGGGTTTTTCATGGCAACCATCTAAAATCAAATACCCAGGGGTTTGGTTTGCTCCTCTTCTATCTGATACTCTCAAATTAAACTTTGACTATATCTACAAGAAGATGGACACAGCTATTACCCGCTGGCATCCGCTCTTTTTGTCCTGGTGGGGTCGCCTCAATTCTATTAAAATGATGCTATCCCCCTTACTTCTCTATACTATTTCCATGCTTCTTTTACACATCCCTCTCTCTTTCTTCAAAAAGATTGACTCTTTACTACTCAAGTTCCTCTGGAACGGTAAGCGTCCTCGAATAGCTCTTGCTTCTTTACGTAAAGAAAAAAATCACTCTGGAGTACATTTTCCAGATTTCAAACAGTATCATCGTGCTTTTTCCTTTAAGCAATCGATTAGTTGGTTTTCATCTATTCTACCTCATTATCCTCCTGTATGGCTAAACATGGAATCTTTTTTCATTTCTCCCTTCATTTTCCGCGAATTCTTATCCTTTACTTCTTCTCTAACCCGTTTTCGTTCACCTATTCTTTCACATTCTCGTACCCTTCTCTCTCCTTACTTAACTTCATCTTATCCGGCACTCATCTCCATACACGAGCAGCCAATTTGGAATAACAAACTTCTAAAAATCCGTAATCGTACCATTTTTTGGAAAACTTGGCATTCTCGAGGAATTTGTTGGATTTCTCAACTTCTTTCTCAGGGCACACCTCTCCCTTTCAAGGATCTTCAATCTCTTTTCTCTCTACCTGCTTCTGCCCGTTCGCAATACAATTCACTTTCTCCAGTCTTGATTTCCTATCTTCACTCTCTTCTACCCACCAATGAGGTTCTATTGACCGTAGATCCACCTCCCTTTTGTTGGAAACTTCTCCTTCTGCATCCGCTCTATATAATTCCATCCGTCTCATCACTAATAGATTGAAGTCTCGTGTTGAACTTGCGTGGGAGTTGGATTTTTCTCAGGATTGGCCTGTACTTCTTTGGGATAAACTTTGGACTAAACTTCATAAGACCTCTAGAGCTGCTAACACCACCCAAACTTTGTTTTTCATTTATCACAGAACTTTATTTACACCACTTGCCATGTCCCGCTTTTCACCAAACACTCCCTCTACATGTTGGTCCTGTCCCTGCCTTTCTGCCGATCTTAAACATATGTTGTTTGAATGCCCCCCTACTTTTCAGTTTTGGCAGTTGGTTTGGCGGCAAATACAGAAGATTTTCCATTTTCAGGTCCCTTTTTCACCATCTCTAGTATTTCTTGGTTCCCTCGCATCAGATCTCCCTCATTCTCCCAAACATTATCCTTTACTTGACCTTTTCATTGCTGTTGCCTTTCATATTATTACCTCAAACTGGAAACAAGCTACTAGTATTTCTTATCAGTCTTGGTGGAATGCAATCTGTTTTAACCATCGTTTAGACACCAATTATGGATCCCCCATCTCCCTAGCTATCAAACGAGATCTGATTTGGCTCCCCTTAACAACATATCTCTCTTCTTCTGCCCCAGTTCATTCCTCTCCTGATCCTGATACAGTTGAAGTTCGCAAACTTCTGTGATTTTCTTATTCTTGTTTTTACCCTTTTCTTTACTTATTATGTGTTTTACCTACTGCATTAGTACTCTTACGATGTGTTCATATTTTTTCATGCCTGTAATGCTTACTTTTTATACAATATGTATTTTTTATTATATTGTTTTATTTCATCCTTTCATTGTAACTCTTCTCCTCCCTCCCCCTCCACCCTTCCCTTATTTTATCTTTTTTCTCAATAAATCAAACTTAAAAAAAAAAAAAAGTGCAGGGCATCCCCTGTGCAGTGAAGAAACCCTGTACAATTAAGCTGCTGCACAGACCTACGCCAGGTAGGGTGACCAACTGGCATAGGTGCAAATTCAGGATGGTGAGTGTAAAAATTCAGGACAAAGGGACACAATTCAAGACAAAAATCAGGACAAAAGGTCAAAATTCAGGACAAAACGAAATTTTACAGAAACGTCAGAGTAGGTCGCGCAATAGTATATAAGTAAGTAAATAGACAACCACCTAAGTAAAAGTCAAAATAAGTTTAACTTAGGTTGAGACAATTGTGCACTTTACGTTTTTTCAGTATGTCCGCAGCTTGCTACCTTAGACGATTCAAAATTTGCATCTCTATTCAGCAGGTACATTAGTCACCAGACAATGGTGAACCCCACCTTAATATAAGTGAGACCACTTTTATTGTTGATTGAAAATACTGGATATACAAGGAAACTTTCTAGTGCCAGCCCACAGTAACAAAACCTCTCCCCCCTTTATAGCCTCCCAAGGAAACACCTGATGCCTGTTCTGGCCAGTACGGCCTTGCTACCGCCTTCCAATGGTTCCCCTCATCTTCATATATGCCGACTATCATGTTTATTTATTTTCTTTTATAGTGTTACTTATCCCAATTATGTAGGGCAGGGTGTCGGAGTGCGTTACAACACACGCACATTATATAGAGACAATGGCTCATATTAACGTGAAAGTCAATGTATAGTAAATGTTACTTAAGATAATGGGTGCTACAAGGTGTAATCATGCAGTCTTTCACCATTCATTCTGTCCTTCCATCTAAGTGCCCATCTATATCCAAACATATTCAACCATTTGCAAACCTATCCACATGTATCCTTCCATCCATCATTTCACTCATCCATCCCTCCATCCACCCTTTCACTCATCCACCCATTATTCATATACCCACCATTTCACCCCATCCATCCGCACAGTCTCCATCCACTCTTCCACCCATCAATCTATTCACTCATCCATTTACCCTTTCACCCATACAGCCATCCTTGCACTTACTCATCTATTCACCCAGTCACCGATCCTTCCACCAATTCACCCTTTCAATCATTCATCTTCCCTTTCTCTCACCACCCCCTTTCACTTGTCCACCCACCCACCACTCACCCATCGATCTTCTCATCCATTCATGAATCCATCCATTGATCCTATTACTCATCAATCCTTTCACTCATCCATACGTTCCCTCATCCATCCACCCTTTCCCTTCTTCACTCATCTATCCATCCTTTTGTCCATCTACCTCCTTCCACTCAGCCATCAATCCTTACATCCACCCTTTCACTCATCCATCCATCCATTCACCCTTTCACTTATCAATTCATCAATACATCCATCCTTTCACTCATCCATCCACCCATTCACTCTCTCATCATCTACCCTTTCACTCATCCATCAATCCATCCTTTCACACACCCATCCACCCTTTTACCCATCCATCTACCCTTCCACCTATACATCCATCTATTTACCTTTTCTCTCATCCATACTTCCACTCATTCACTCATCCATCCATCCTTTCTTTCATTATCTATCCATTCACCCTTTCATTCATCCATTCATCCTTTCAGTAACCTCCTTTTCACATTATGAGCTGAGTCTTTGTCTGCAGAGTTGCAGACAGAAGAGGCCCATCAAGAACTTCACCTTGCTGTAGTTCCTAATGCAAGGGGTGGGGGAGAGTTCACGATGCCCCTGCACATAGGCAGTCTGAAAACGTAGAAGTCATGAGTCATGCATGATGCGCAGTGCCAGGATGTGAGGTGACTGTGACATGGTGTTGTTTCCAGAGCTTTAAGTGGTGTAAAAAAAACTGGGGGGTATCTTCGAAGGGGGTGTTCGATGTAACTAAGGGCGTGGCTTAAAACACCTAGGCTAAAAATCTGCATGACTGATATTATGTTGTTTCGGTCATTGCATCCAGACATATAATATAGTAATACAGCAAGTATCATTACATCAACAACAAGCCAGGACTATTGGCTTTGTCAATGGTTGTTAGTTGCTTAAAATAAAAAAGCAGCAACCATGGCTTTGTTGAATATAATATTGAAAATACTTCAGTTCTAAAACGATGAGACAGTGAAAGAACAATAACACGTTCTTTTTAACTTGTTTTACAGGCTTCTTGATATAAACTGTTTTCTAACATTGCAACATGGGCGTTTTACATTTTATAAAACAGAATGCCCTGCTTTAACACCCCAGACGGCCCCATTGACATTCTGTATGTGGCAATTACCCGGCATACAGAATGACAATGGGGGTGTGGGGCTTCTCTTGTGCTCCAGGAGGAGTGCGAGGCGGCCACATCAGGGGGTGTGAGGCCTCCCACAGGGAAGCAGTGCTGCTCCCAGTGATGGTCAAAATTATGGACAAAAGACGTCCGTAAAAGGGATCCTCACGGACAACGGACGTGAGGTCCAAATTATGGACGGTCCGTGAAATGTACGGACCGTTGGTCACCCTAACGCCAGGACCCCCTCTTCTGCTGGCTAATGAACTAGCCCTAAAGTTCAGATTTCCCCGGAGAGAGTTGGCTACTGCTTGTTTTGATGCACAACTGAAACCTCAGTCTGCAGTTATCCAACAGCTCTCTCAGAACAAGAGGTGCTTTCTGACCTTGGACGGGAAGCAGGGGACCCTACGGGAGAACCCCTGATCCCCAGCTTTGTTCATTCATACTGGGTGGCCACACATCGAGCTTGACAACCAGCAACTTCTGTGTACTTTACTCAAGACACCAGTTTTTTTGTTAGTGCCACATGCTCCCAACTGTGCGTAACAACGCCACGCTTTTCAAATTTCTGTGCAGGTCCTGCATCACAGGATCCTGTTTAAAGCACATCTGACTGCAGCCCCCTTCCCCCCCTGACATTCTCTATCCTCCTATATTTTTACCGGAGGTGGGGGGCTGCTCTTTTGTGTATGCACTGGCTGGGGGATAAAGAAGACACAGACAAAGGGAGAGAGGGTGGGGGGTGTTAAAGATGGCAAGACAACAGGATGGAGGACGGAGGATGAAAGAAGGCATGGACAACGGTAGGGAGGGCGTCCGGTAAAGAAGGCATGGAATTGGGTTGTAAAGATGGGACGACGGACTGAATGTAGACAAGGCACTTCGTGCCTGCAAAAAGAGAAACACAATAAAGAAAATAGTGCTTAAAGACTAAATAACATGTACCATGTAACAACTGAAGGTAAAGGACAAGTCACCATGGAAAGTGACAAATGAAGACGAGGCGGATCTAAGGAGGGACTAACAAGCCTAATTACTAATCAAAAGCCAGCATTTTGGAAGGACAATGACACAAGCCAACAGCAAATATGGGTGGAGCGTGGGCGGGGCATCTACTCCCTACTCCACTACAACAAGTCTTGCAGAGTAACGCATGTGCGCTGACTCTAGGCTCGACCTAACCAATAGCCAAATGCGCAAATCTTGCAGTGATGCAAAAACACATGACAAAAATCCATTTAGACAACTTTTCCATCTCGGGTATTAAGGATGGGTGCTTCACTTTTAAAATGGAAAAAAGTGACGTAACGGCAGCGCAGTGGGCTTGTTTAAGCCCCAAAGTGTGTTACATCACAGAAAAAACCCATTAACAGATTGCAGAACCCTAAGTAAACCAATGCAGGTGTATGAAATCAATTTAATTTGCAATATATGTATTAAATACATTGAAGCCCCTAAAGTACGCTTACCTGGTGCAAATACTGTTTACTTCATTTCCTAAAAAAACAAGCAGCAAAAAGGAAGAAACCAAATTTGCCTTTATGCTGTGCATGTGGTTGAAATTTGTAAATGAATAGGGCATTCTTCGCAAACAAGGATGTTTAACTGTGAAATGTGTTCTTGCAACAGAAAACAATGGCTGATTAAAACACAAATACGACTTTAAAATGATGAATTGGCCCAGGAACACACGCTGTCACCTAGATCTAAAAATCATTACAAAATTGAAGTAATTGGCCAAGAAAGTGCTAAAAAAAGATCTACAATGTACAATAACATTTTTTAAATCCAGGCTAAGCAGGCACCTTCGCTCTAGTTACTCTTTCTTAGGGGATCCAGCGAAATTGAAATTAACTGACAGTACAAGAGTACCCAGTGGCAGCTCGCAGAGGGAGTGCTGTAGGGTGGTGAGCTGTTGCGGTGGAGGTCAGGGGGGGGGGGGGTAGTGGAGTCGGACGTACGACGGCCAGGAGTAAAGTAAGTAAACAAATTAGTAAAACTTTGTACCTTGTGTTTGCTGCAGCAAGCGCAAGGTAAATAGTTGTATTTATTTATTTAATTTACTCCTGGCCGTCGTACGTCTGACTCCACTACCTCCCACCCTGCCCCGACCCCACCCCGCCTCACCACCCCGCAGCACTCCCTCTGCGAGCTGCCACTGAGAGTACCCCCTAAGTTCGATGCATTTTCTGAACTGAAGAAGAAATGGGATCTTCCTGAGCTGTTAAAATTTGATGCACGAAGCAGAGATCTGTATCGAACCACACCCTTACATTTTTTACAGCATGGGGTGTAGGAGTCTAAATGTCTTTCTGCAAAACGTGGTGAGCTTTGTATAGCATCAAAGTTTGAAATATATTTTTGAATCTGAAACTGTATATTCTTATGCTGCTCCATAGCTTACACACCTTACAGACATTGTGCATATATTAATAATATAATAATTTAATAATAGATTAGCTTGAGCTTTGTGCTTTCTGTTCTTGTATATGAGATCTAGAATTAAACTAGAGTTGAGCCTGCAACTAAACAATAGTAGTAGAAAAGGCTGGACCAGGTATTTTCAAAAGAGATGCTCTGATTTGTGCAGAATGGCAGAATGAAAAGTACCAATTGTAATAACATTTCAGTCATCCTTAATTCATTACTTGCCAGGCTGTTTGCATTTTCTATGTGCTGCTGGTGCATGCTTTAACCATTTTACAATTAATGGTATAGCATATGCTTTGCTACCAAGGGTGAATTACAACTTTGATGGTGTGGGAGCAGTGCCGCCATGCCACTGCATCGCTCCCAAACCAATAAAGCTGTGTTAGCACTGCCTGCCAGATTACAAGTTTTCTCGTGTTTTCGGGCATTGCTTTGCCGGTCCTACGGTGGTGCCATTGAAAATGGACCCTCTTGCATGCACCGCTGTGCTGAGGGCCCAGAGGAGGCCCTGTAAGGCCCCTTTTTTTCCTCACTGCCAGCAGTTTAATGGAGTAAGAACCTCATTGAGACCACTGGAGGTGAGGAAAGTTGTAATATGCTTGGCAGTGCCGCAGGATACCACCAAGCATATTGCAGCCCTCAAACTGCTGCGCCACCTCCAGAGAGCTCTGATGCCTGGCGGTTGCAGTAGTGCAATTGTGGTCCGACCGCCCAAGTGATAATCCAGTGGTTGGACTGCTGGTGCAGTGGTAGCTGAACTGCCACCACTTTGCCTCCGAGAATTAGGCCCTAAGTGGCTTCTTTAGATTGAAGGTGTGGTTCCTTCTGGCAGTTACACTTTTTAACCAGCAAGGCTTTTCATTCTGGGACTTATCGTTCTGAAAAATGCAATGGGCAGCAACATGCCTCATTTAGAGTTATGAAGAGTAAATCTGCTGCCTTTTTTTGTGGATTTATCAGCCTGTGTTATTGAAATTACTGCTGAGTACAGAATTTCATCCATAAACTCTACACCCACAATTTAATGTCAGTGGAAAATTCGAGCGGAAAAGAGGCTGGTTTTCAGGGAAAACATGGAATAAACAACCCTGTAACTCAGGACACGAATGTTTTTCCCATCCTCAAACTTTTAATGGCTGGTGGTCAGTGGTATTACAACCCGGCAATGGAAATAACATGCTGGGTATTACTACGTCTTTGCACTGGATAACGTCTAATGAGGTACACATGTGGTCCTTTTGGCCTGGTGGGTAAACCTCTGAGCAGAGTCTGGGCTAGATTTTCAAGCATGCTCATCAGGAAAGAACTTTGCTGAATTCTGGATGCAGAGAGTTAACCGGTACAGTGCTAAATTTAAGCCAGTGGTTTCCAGTGCTGTCACTGGCATTTAAATGTCAACACTGCTACTTGTGACAATCTACCACCTGGTAATTTTAAATGAGCACAAGAAGAGTTGTTTAATATATCAATATACATGAACAAATTAGTAATACCTGCTACCTAAGCCACTCTTATAGCTGTGGGCGTCCTGGAATAGTCTGAATTGTCACACTTGTAAGACTGTTGGGTAGTAGTTGTGTTGATGATGTCACTGGCAGCGCTGGCACTGGCGATGGGTAGTACAAACTACAATGGTCTCCTGACAAAGGCCATGGCACTTATTTTTTTTTTTTACAGTTTAAGCAATATCTGTACATATTCATCAGTGGTCTGTGAAAGATCACAGCTAAAGCATGAGATTAAAGTAAATAGTGCTGAACACACGTTAAAGCCAATGGCTGCCACACATCTCCATGTCATGTGTGACCTTTTCAGCAGACCTGGCTTGTGTTTCACTTTTCATATTAATCACTCAATCAGCACATTTTTTAATAAAGTCTAGTCTGGAAAGTGTTTGGTAAAACACCATTCACTCTTTCTCTGGAATCCTATACTCCCCTTGTGCCTGGTCTTCCCTTTACACGGCACCTTTTCACCCTATACCTTCTCTTCCATCCTGTGGTACACACCATTAACCCAGAGTTTTGCTTGCACTATCCACTCTCTCTCGCCCACACCGGTCAAACTCTCTTGATAGTTCTAATCATTTTGGCTTTTATATAGTGACAGTGAATTCACCAAGCTTTTCTAACATCCAGCATAAGCACAGCACAGGCTGCAAAAGTACAAGATTATCTGTGTCAGTATTATTCTGCCCTAAGCACACCTTTTTGACATACAAAGCTTTAATAGATTGGTATTGGCAAAGATGTTTCAACCTTATAACTGGTCCAAATACTGGGAGAACCGAAAAATTCGAGTGTATGAAATACAGAGCAGAATGGAAAAATGCCATGAATAATTTGGCAAATGAAGTTGAACTTTAAATAAGGTGTTTAGGACCATGAAGTAATTAACTAGTTTTAACCAACTTTCATATAAGGTAGTTGCTGTCTACTAGCAGGGTAAGTTGTCAAAATTCACTTTCGCTTAGTGTATGGGAGTTCAGCTGTAAAGTTAGAGAAGCTGATCAAAATGCCAAGGTTTGCTTGTCTCTGTGCTGATGAAAAGTGAGTGTGTGTGTGTTTGCATGCATGTGTGCGCGTGTGAGTGTATGTGTATGTCTGTGATTCTATTATCGCTTATACTTACCAATATTTGTACAGGTGCTCATGCGATACAACTGTTTTTTTCTAGCTGCATTTTCCACCTTTAAAATATAGCCTTGAGGCCACCACATCAGGCTTTACCAGCCTTTAAAGGTCACCTCCGGTGTTATAGGCCTGAGATGAAAGCCTGCAATGGCTGGTATAGACCACCGTAAGGAGTGATTAGGTTATTTGAAAATTTCTTCTAATAAGGGGCGGATGTCCTAATTGAAAAAAAATGGCCATATAGGAGATGCTTGGTATTTAAAATCCCTCGTGCCTCCAAAACTTCAGTTTCTTGCACAGCTCTTGCTGTGCATGTCTAATAGTTGCTAGGGTACATACACAGGAAGAGCTGTGAAAGTGGGCAGCAGTCTGTCATTGATTCTCCTTCAGCTCTGTCAAACAGTTTTTCTTCATTTGACAAAACAAGGGAGACAAGAGCTGTGCAGATTTGCTTCACCCTCCTTCCCTGACTCCAGTGAAAATGAGAGGAATGCTAGGATGGGGGGGACTTGCCATGTACCCTTGTCTAAAGCCTCTGACTCTCTCATTCCTCTGCACAATCTACATAGCCTTATGGGAGGCAGGAGATCGGAAGAGTCAGAGTGTACTTTAGCTTTGGTAAAGCTTGTTAAGAAAGTTAAATTTTCGCAGAGGCCGCCACTCCCCCGCAAAGGGGGGGGGGGGCTCATTCTGAGCGCCCAGAAGCACCAAAAACGGCACACCCTTCGCAGGAGCGCCCAGTGGCTCAAAAAAAAAAAACAGCCAATGGGGGGACCCGTCGAGGTATGAACACCCCAATGGGGGTTCAGCACTTGAGCAGTTGAAGGAGCGACGGGGGGATATAAGCCACCGCTCTCCCAGGTAGCTCCTAACTTTGTGTAGTGGGGAGAGCGGCGCACCATAGCTGTTTTGGGGAGGAGACCGGCTGGAGTACCACGAGGCGAAGCCCTGCCGGGTAAAGCGGAGAAGAAGCTCGGAACTTATTTTGCGAGATAGGACCCAGACTCAGCCCAGCCAAAGTCCGGGCAAAGGTGTGCGCCCGCTCTACGAAGGACAGCATCCAGGCGGAGTTTATGTGCACCGACCCCCTGCTCATCTGGGACTCCCGCCTCCACTAACGTTTCCTGCGCCGGGGCGAACTCGCCATTGAGCCGCGAGCTAGAGTGGGACTACGGGATCGTCCAGTCCCACCAAAACGCCCGCCCGCCTACTGCTGCCGGATCGGCAAATAGGACTGGGTGGGGAGCGCGCCTCAAACATCGTCGGAGCCGTAAGAGCCGCAACCTGAGCTGCGGCCGGGGCCTACACCGCAACCCGGCCTACACCGCGATCGGCGGTAGACTCACATCACAGTCACACTGGCTGAGCAGCAGGTATAACAAACATAAAGCGAATATGAAATTATCTGACTATTAAAGGACCTGGGAGGACTTGCTCCCCCCAGCTGTGTACCACACATGTGATGGGCTAAGGGCGTGCAAACCAACCAAGAGATGAGATTTCCATATGTTCATTTGACATTGTCCATACACCTCACAATGCGTCATTGACATCACTCAACCATCAAACAGACAGCCTTGTGCACGCTGCTGACATGCATATCCACAAACCAGCTTAAAGTTTATAAAAGTCACTCTGGGCTTTGGTAAAGCTATACAACGTCATAGTGAGGGCCACCTTAGTACTATACAAATAAACAAACCATTTGTTCGAAGATGTGCGGTTGAGTTATGATTTTATAATGTTCCATTAGTGGTGGTGGAGTTCCGTGTCCAGGACGTTCATGTATGATGAAGTCCAGTTAAGTTGTAGAATCGAGAATGCACCTTTGCTTTCTAAGCTTTAACCAGGTTTTTGGATCCAGGATGTCCCTTAGGTTGAGTCTTTGATTCAAGAATGCCCCCTTCATTTTATGACATCTGATTGGGTTTCGAGACCTAGCATGACAACACTTACTGGGAGGCCCCTTTAAGTAATATCCATTATTGGTGGTCCCTGGCAGCCCTGGCGCTCGGCCACGCCCCTCACACTGATTCACAATTCCTTCTCCTCTCTTTCAGTGGTTGTATCTAAGCACTCGCTCAAACCAATGTCTGGAAAAGAAGCGGTGAAACGTCTAGTGCTGTGCGGTTGTATACAGAACCCTCCCTTGACAACGTATGTTCTCAAATACAACAGTGTGTGGCAGTATTTCATCTGAATAAAGATTGCACCAACTTTTGTGAAGTATTCCTTGAGCCACATCCTCTTATTTGCCTCCATGTTTCTGAGGATTGCAAAGTGGCCATAGAGTAGAGGTAGCCTCACTTCAATGTGTGCGCAGAGCTCTCAGACATTCTCAAGAATCAGAGACACTATGGGTGGCACAGAGCATTACTTCACATACTTTCAAGGGCGTTGGTGAGAGAGAGAGGGAAATGACACAAGCCCTAGCCCCACCCAAACCTGATAATTTAGGAAGAGGGGTGGGGCGACTGCAGTAATATGCATCTTCTTACACATAGAACTGATTCTAGGTGGACCCTGCGCCTGCAGCTCACTGGTAAAGCCTGCTGAAGTGGTGCACATGGAATACTGTGAGGTCCTCAGACCTCGCCTCTCGGCACCCGGGAGAAGGCTCGCGCCCGAGGATTAAGGCCAGGTAGTATTTAATGGTTCCAAGCCGAACCTGTGGACAGCTTGCATCACAAAAGGTCTCTGTTCTAGAGATAAATGTGATTCAGGATGCACTTAGCATGTTCCAGCATGTGCTGTGCTACTGTGCCCGGGTGAGCGTGCATTTGTGCAAATGTATGCATGTGCATAAAAGGCAAGCATACGCGTAACGCAAGTCCATGCATATCTACCTGTGTGAGCAAGTGTGTATGCGCCGCCACAAAGGTATGTGCTTGTGCTCACCTATGTGTACATATACTTTTGTGCCTGGATTTACGCATGTTCACACGTGCTCACATTGGTGTGTGTGTGTTTGAGTACATGCAGGGGCATTTCCTTTTCATGTCCGAACGCACACAAGTTGGATTGGGAGGTTGACCAGTGTACATATGAAGGATATTTCTTCAAACAATACAGTCTATGATGTCACGAGCACGCCCTGCACAAGACGCCACCATCACATTGAAAGTGCAGGGTATCCCCTGTGCAGTGAAGAAACCCTGTACAATTAAGCTGCTGCACAGACCCACGCCAGGTAGGGTGACCAACTGGCATAGGTGCAAATTCAGGATGGTGAGTGTAAAAATTCAGGACAAAGGGACACAATTCAGGACAAAAATTCAGGACAAAAAGTCAAAATTCAGGACAAAGCGACATTTCACAGAAACGTCAGAGGAGGTCGCGCAATAGTATATATGTAAGTAAATAGACCACCTAAGTAAAAGTCAAAATAACTTTATCTTAGGTTGAGACAATTGTGCACTTTACGTTTTTTCAGTTTGTCAGCAGCTTGCTACCTTAGACAATTCATAATTTGCATCTCGATCCAGCAGGTACATTAGTCACCAGACAATGGTGAACCCCACCTTAATATAAGTGAGGCCACTTTTATTGTTGATTGAAAATACTGGATATACAAGGAACTTTCCAGTGCCAGCCCCCAGTAACAAAACCGCTCCCCCCCCTTTATAGCCTTCCAGGGAAAAACCTGATGCCTGTTCCGGCCAGTCCGCACTTGCTACCACCTTCCAATGGTGCCCCTCATCTTCACATAGACCGTCTATCATGTGTATTTAATTTATTTTATAGTGTTACTTATCCCAAGTATGTAGGGCAGGGTGTCGGAGTGCGATTATATAGAGACAATGGCTCATATTAACGTGAAAGTCAATGAATAGTAAATGTTACTTAAGATAATGGGTGCTACAAGGTGTAATCATTCTTTCATCTATCATTCAGTCTTTCAACATTCATTCTGTCCTTCCATTTAAGTGCCCATCTATATCCAAACGTATTCAACCATTTGCAAACCTATCCACCATGTATCCTTCCATCCATCATTTCACTCATCTATCCCTCCATCCACCCTTTCACTCATCCACCCATTATTCCTCTACCCACCCTTTCACCCCATCCATCCGTACAGTCTCCATCCACTCTTCCACCCATCAATTTATTCACTCAACCATTTACCCTTTCACCCATCCAGCCATCCTTTCACTTACTCATCCATTCACCCAGTCACCGATCCTTACACCAATTCACTCTTTCAATCATTCATCTTCCCTTTCTCTCTCCACCCCCTTTCACTTGTCCATCCACCCACCCACCCACCCATCCATCTTCTCATCCATTCATGAATCCATCCATTGATCCTATTACACATCAATCCTTTCACTCATCCATCCGTTCTCTCATCCATCCTCCCTTTCCCTTCTTCACTCATCTATCCATCCTTTTGTCCATCTTCCTCCTTTCACTCAGCCATTAATCCTTACATTCACCCTTTCACTCATCCATCCATCCATTCACCCTTTCACTTATCAATTCATCAATCCATCCATCCTTTCACTCATCCATCCAACCATTCACTCACTCATCATCTACCCTTTCAATCATCCATCCATCCATCCTTTCACACACCCATCCACCATTTTACCCATCCATCTACCCATCCACCTATACATCCATCTATTTACCTTTTCTCTCATCCATACTTCCACTCATTCACTCATCCATCCATCCTTTCTTTCATTATCTATCCATTCACCCTTTCATTCGTCCATTCCTCCTTTCAGTAATCCATCCAGCCATTCACACATTCCTACACTTATTTACTCACCCACCTTTTCACAATATGAGCTGAGCCTTTGTCTGCAGAGTTGCAGACAGAAGAGACCCATCAAGAAAGTCACCTTGCTGTAGTTCCTAAAGCAAGGGGTGGGGTGGGGGAAAGTTCACTATGCCCCTGCACAGTGGCAGTCTGAAAATGTAGAAGTCATGAGTCATGCATGAAGCGCAGTGCCAGGATGTGAGGTGACTGTGACATGGTGTTGTTTCCAGAGCTCTAAGTGGTGTAAAAAAGGGGGTATCTTCAAAGGGGGTGTTCAGTGTAACTAAGGGCGTGGCTTAAAACCCCTAGTCTAAAAATCAGCATTACTGGTATTATGTTGTTTCGGTCATTGCATCCAGATATGTAATACAGTAATACAGCAAGTATCATTACACCAACAACAAGCCAGGACTATTGGCTTTGTCAATGGTTGTTAGTTGCTTAAAATAAAAAAGCAGCAACCATGGTTTTGTTGAATATAATATTGAAAATACTTCAGTTCTAAAACGATGAGACAGTGAAAGAACAATAACACGTTCTTTTTAACTTGTTTTGCAGGCTTCTTTATATAAACTGTTTTCTAACATTGCAGCATGGGCCTTTTGCCTTTTATCAAACAGAAAGCCCTGCTGTATACTGAGGCAGGAGGAGGCCACCACATTCTTTAACACCCCAGACTGCCCCATTGACATTCTGTATGTGGCAATTACCCGGCATACAGAATGACAATGGGGGTGTGGGGCTTCTCTTGTCCTCCAGGAGGAGTGCGAGGCGGCCCCATCAGGGGGTGTGAGGCCTCTCACAGGGGAGCAGTGCTGCTCCCAGTGATGACCAAAATTACGTACAAAAGACGTCCGTAAAAGGGATCCTCACAGACAACGGACGTGAGGTCCAAATTACGGACGATCCGTGAAATTAACGAACGGTTGGTCACCCTAACGCCAGGACCCCCTCTTCTGCTGGCTAATAAACTAGCCCAAAGTTCAGATTTCACACCCCCTTTCCCCGGAGAGAGTTGGCTACTGCTTGTTTTGATGCACAACTGAAACCTAAATCTGCAGCTATCCAACAGCTCTCTCAGAACAAGAGGTGCTTTCTGACCTTGGACGGGAAGCAGGGAACCCTACGGGACAACCCTTGATCCCCAGCTTTATTCATTCATCCTGGATGGCCACACATCGAGCTTGACAACCAGCAATTTCTGTGTAATTTACTCAAGACACCAGTTTTTTTGTTAGTGCCACTTGCCCCCAACTGTGCATAACAACGCCACGCTTTTCAACTTTCTGTGCAGGTCCTGCATCACAGGATCCTGTCTAAAGCACATCTGACTGCAGCCCCCTGCCCCCCGACATTCTCTATCCTCCTATATTTTTACCAGAGGTGGGGGGCTGCTCTTTTGTGTACGCACTGGCTGGGGGGGTAAAGAAGACACAGACAATGGGAGAGAGGGTGGGGGGTGTTAAAGACGGCACGACAACAGGATGGAGGACGGAGGGTGAAAGAAGGCATGGACAACGGTAGGGAGGGCGTGGGGTAAAGAAGGCATGGAATTGGGTTGTAAAGATGGGACAACGGACTAAATGTAGGCAAGGCACGTCGTGCCTGCAGAAAGAGAAACACAATAAAGAAAATAGTGCTTAAAGACTAAATAACATGTACCATGTAACAACGGAAGGTAAAGGACCAGTCACCATGGGAGGTGACAAATGAAGACGAGGCGGCACTAAGGAGGGACTAACAAGCCTATTTACTAATTAAAAGCCAGCATTTAGGAAGGACAATGACAAAAGCCAATAGCAAATATGGGTGGAGCGTGGGCGGGGCTTCTACTCCCTACTCCACTACAACAAGTCTTGCAGAGTAACGCATGTGCGCTGACTCTAGGCTCGACCTAACCAATAGCCAAATGCGCAAATCTTGCAGTGATGCAAAAACACATGACAAAGACATTTAGACAATTTTTCCATCTCGGGTATTAAGGATGGGTGCTTCACTTTTAAAATGGGAAAAAGTGACGTAATGGCAGCGCAGGGGGCTTGTTTAAGCCCCAAAGTGTTTTATATCACAGAAAGAAACAATTAACAGATTGCAGAACCCTAAGTAAACCAATGCAGGAGTATGAAATCAATTTAATTTGCAATATATGCATTAAATACATTGAAGCCCCTGATGTACGTTTACCTGGTGCAAATACTGTTTACTCCATTTCCTAAAAAAACAAGCAGCAAAAAGGAAGAAACCATATTTGACTTTATGCTGTGTATGTGGTTGGAATGAATAAATGAATAGGGCATTCTTCGCAAACAAGGATGTTTAACTGTGAAATTCGTTCTTGCAACAGAAAACAATGGCTGATTAAAAACACAAATATGACTTTAAAATGATGAATTGGCCCAGGAACACACGCTGTCACCTAGATCTAAAAATCATTACAAAATTGAAGTAATTGGCCAAGAAAGTGCTAAAAAAAGATCTACAATGTACAATAACATTTTCCAGATCCATTCTAAGCGGACACCTTCGCTCTAGTTACTCTTTCTTGGGAGATCCAGAGAAATTTAAATTAACTGACAGTACAAGAGTACCCAGTGGCGGCTCGCAGAGGGAGTGCTGTAGGGTGGTGAGCCAGGGCGGGGGAGGCCAGGGTGGAGGGTGGGGAGGGGGGGGGATAGTGGAGTCGGATGTGCGACGGCCAGGAGTAAAGTAAGTAAATAAAAGAGTAAAACTATTTACCTTGCGCGGGCTGCAGGTAATTAGTTTTATTTATTTATTTACTTTACTCCTGGCCGTCGTACGTCCGACTCCACTACACTACCTCCCACCCTGCCGCGACCCCACCCCGCCTCACCACCCCACAGCACTCCCTCTGGGAGCTGCCACTGAGAGTACCCCCTAAGTTCGATGCATTTTCTGAACTGAAGTAGAAATGGGATCTTCCTGAGCTGCTAAAATTTGATGCACGAAGCAGAGATCTGTATCGAACCACACCCTGACATTTTTTACAGCATGGGTTGTAGGAGTCTAAATGTCTATCTGCAAAACGTGGTGAGCTTTGTATAGCATCAAAGCTTGAAATATATTTTTGAATCTGAAAATGTATATTCTTATGCTGCTCCATAGCTTACACACCTACAGCCATTGTGCTTATATTAAGGACTTTAATAATAGATTAGCTTGAGCTTTGTGCTTTCTGTTCTTGCATATGAGATCTAGAATTAAACTAGAGTTGAGCCTGCAAATAAAAAATAGTAATAGAAAAGGCTGGACCAGGTATTTTCAAAAGAGATGCTCTGATTTGTGCAGAATAAAAAGTAATAATTGTAATAACATTTCAGTTATCCTTAATTCATTGCTTGCCAGGCTGGTTGCATGTTCTTTGTGCTGCTGGTGCATGCTTTAACCGTTTTAAAATTAATGGTATAGCATATGCTTTCCTACCAAGGGTCGATTACAACTTTGATGGTGTGGGAGGGATGTACGTTGTTACAACGCAGGTTGTAACAACGCATACCTTTACCACGCGGCCGCTACAACGCAAGTCGTTACCATGACTTGCTTTGGAGGGCGCGGATTTAGGATTTTTATAATTTTATATTCCAACACCTGTCCCCGTGGATACTAGGGAAGGTGTTGGAATATAAATTGATAAAATTTCTTATCCCACAGCGCCCTCCAGCGCAAGTCGTGGTAACGACTTGCGTTGTAACGGCCGCGTGGTAAAGGTACCGCGTAGTAAAAAATTTGTGGTAAACGTTGTTTACCGCGTGGGAGCAGTGCCGCCATGCCACTGCACCGCTCCCAAACCAATAAAGCTGTGTTAGCACTGCCCGCCAGATTACAAGTTTTCTCGTGTTTTCGGGCATTTATTTGCCGGTCCTACGTTGGTGCCATTGAAAATAGACCCTCTAGCATGCACCCCAGTGCTGAGGGCCAAGAGGAGGCCCTGTAAGGTCCCTTTTTTTCCTCACTGCCAGCAGTTTAATGGAGTAAGAACCTCATTGAGACCACTAGAGGTGAGGAAAGTCGTAATATGCTTGGCAGTGCCGCAGGATACCACCAAGCATATTGCAGCCCTCAAACTGCTGCACCACCTCCAGAGATCTCTGATCCCTGGCGGTTGCAGTAGTGCAATGGTGGTCCGACTGCCCAAGTGATAATCCAGTGGTTGGACTGCTGGTGCAATGGTACCCGGACTGCCACCACTTCGCCTCCGAGAATTAGGCCCTAAGTGGCTACTTTAGATTTAAGGTGTAGTTCCTTCTGGCAGTTACACTTTTTAACCAGCAAGGCTTTTCATTCTGGGACTTATCATTCTGAAAAATGCAATGGCCAACAACATGCCTCATTTAGAGTTATGAAGAGTAATTCTGCTGGCTTTTTTTTTGTGGATTCATCAGCCTCTGTTATTGAAATTACTGCTGAGTACAGAATTTCATCCATAACCTCTACACCCACAGATTAATGTCGGTGGAAAATTCGAGCGGAAAAGAGGCTGGTTTTCAGGGAAAACATGGAATAAACAACCCTGTAACTCAGGCCACCCATGTTTTTCCCATCCTCAAACTTTTAATGGCCGGTGGCCAGTGGTATTACGACCCGGCAATGGAAATAGCATGCTGGGTATTACTACGTCTTTGCACCGGATAACGTCTAATGAGGTACAAATATGGGGGCATATTATCAAGGGGGATTATCTCCGCTTTTTTGGCTTTAAAAGCCAAGAAAGCGGAGATAAAATGATCTCCATATTACCTAGCTGTCGCTAACACCAGTTAGCGACAGCTAGTAGGAGATAGCGACCATCTTGGGCCCCCCTTTGCATGTCAGTGATATTTATCACTAATGACATGCAAAGTGGGCGTGCCAAGATGTTAGCGACTGGAAACAGTCGCTAACATCGCTATCTCCTATTACCAACTTTTGGAGATATTTGCGCTAAGCGCGAATATCTCCAAAAGCTAACACCTGCCCTGAGCAGTTCTTAGCCATGTTATCCAATGGGAGGTGGATAACATGGCTAAGAGCATTAGCTCAGTAATGCATGAATATCGCTGACTATTCAGCGATATTCATGCATTGCAGCCGTTTTTTATCGCAATTGCGATAAACCTTGGTAATACCAAGGCTTATCTGCGATAAAAATCGCCGCAGCTCAGCGGTAAAATATTGTCTCTAACCAAGCAATAGCGATAATTATCGCTATTGCTTGGTAATATGCCCCTTGGTTCTTTTGGCCTGGTGGGTAAACCTCTGAGCAGAGTCTGGGCTAGATTTTCAAGCATGCTCATCTGGAAAGAACTTTGCTGAATTTTGGATGCAGAGAGTTAACCGGTACAGTGCTAAATTTGAGCCAGTGGTTTCCAGTGCTGTCACTGGCACTAAAATGTCAACACTGCTGCTTGTGACAGTCTGCCACCTGGTAATTTTCAAATGAACACAAGAAGAGTTGTTTAATATATCAATATACATAAACAAATTAGTAGTACCTGCTACCTAAGCCACTCTTATAGCCGTGGGCGTCCTGGAATAGTCTGAATTGTCACACTTGTAAGACTGTTGGTTAGTAGTTGTGTTAATAACGTCACTGGCAGTGCTGGCACGGGCAAAGGGTAGTACAAACTACAATGGTCTCCTGACAAAGGCCATGGCACTTTTTTTTTTTTTTACAGTTTAAGCAATATCTGTACACATTCATCAGTGGTCTGTGAGTGATCACAGCTAAAGCATGAGATTAAAGTAAATAGTGCTGAACACACGTTAAAGCCAATGGCTGCCTCATATCTCCATGTCATGTGTGACCTTTTCAGCAGCCCTGGCTTGTGTTTCACTTTTCATATTAATCACTCAATCAGCACATTTTTTAATAAAGTCTAGTCTGGAAAGTGTTTGGTAAAACACCATTCACTCTTTCTCTGGAATCCTATACTCCTCCTTGTGCCTGGTCTTCCCTTTACACTGCACCTTTGCACCCTATACCTTCTCTTCCATCCTGTGGTACACACCATTAACCCAGAGTTTTGCTTGCACTATCCTCTCTCTCTCGCCCACACCGGTCAGTCAAACTCTCCTGATAGTTCTAATCATTTTGGCTTTTATATAGTGACAGTGAATTCACCAAGCTTTTCTAACATCCAGCATAAGCACAGCACAGGCTGCAAAAGTACAAGATTATCTGTGTTAGTATTATTCTGCCTTACACACACCTTTTTAACATACAAAGCTTTAATAGATTGGTATTGGCAAAGATGTTTCAACCTTATAACTGGTCCACACACTGGGAGTACTGAAAACTTCGAGTGTATGAAATACAGAGCAGAATGCCATGAATAATGTGCCAAATGAAGTTGAACTTTAAATAAGGTGCTTAGGACCATGAAGTCGTTAACTAGTTTTAACCAACTTTCATATAAGGTAGTTGCTTTTTACTAGCAGGGTAAGTTGTCAAAATTCATTTTCGATTAGTGTATGGAAGTTCAGCTGTAAAGTTAGAAAAGCTGATCAAAAGGCCAAGGTTTGCTTGTCTCTGTGCTGATGAAAAGTGAGTGTGTGTGTGTTTGCATGCGTGTGTGCGCGTGTGAGTGTATGTGCATGTCTGTGATTCTATGTCTCTGTAACCTTTGGCCACCTAAGTCAGCAGAAAATATTATGGGTTATACTTACCAATATTTGTACAGGTGCTCATGCTATACAAATGTTTTTTCTAGCTGCACTTTCCACCTTTAAAATGTAGCCTTGAGGCCACCACATCAGGCTTTACCAGCCTTTAATTTAAAGGTCACCTCCGGTGTTATAGGCCTGAGATGAAAACCTGCAATGGCTGGTATAGCCCACCGCAATGAGTGATTAGACTATTTGAACATTTCTTCTAAGAAGGGGCGGATGTCCTAACTGAAAAGAAACGGCCATATAGGAGATGCTTGGTATTTAAAATCCCTTGTGCCTCCAAAGCTTCAGTTTCTTGCACAGCTCTTGCTGTGCGTGTCTAATAGTTGCTAGGGTACATACACAGGAAGAGCTGTGAAAGTGGGCAGCAGTCAGTCATTGATTCTCCTTCAGCTCTGTCAAACTGTTTTTCTTCATTTGACAAAGCAAGGGAGACACGAGCGGAGCAGATTTGCTTCACCCTCCTTCCCTGACTCCAGTGAAAATGAGAGGAATGCTAGGATGGGGGGGGGCTTGCTATGTACCCTTGTCTAAAGCCTCTGACTCTCTCATTCCCCTGCACAATTCACATAGCCTTAGGGGAGGCAGGAGATAGGAAGAGTCAGAGGGTGTGACTTATGAAATAGTAAAAATAAGAGCAGTGGGCCTATACCAGTGTCTGCTGTCCCATTGTAGAGCAGTCAACACTCCGTGTAGTATAGTATATAGATTATGGGGCAGATTTAATAAAGTATAGTGTTATCCTTACATCACGCATGGTGTCACAAGGGCAATGCAATACCTAAGTTCGATTTACCTTCCTCTGCAAATCTGGAGTAATACAAGTCAGCGACTTGCGCTGCATTGCATTACTCTGACCTAGGAAGGCGTTCAATGGGTGGAGAGTGGGTGTTTCCACACATCCACCCATGGATTTTGGCGCATTCCAAGATTTACCAATTCTGGTAAACATGGAATGTGTCAAAATGCTATGCCTACCCATGGAAGGTGCAACAAGGAGACATTTTTATTTCACCTGGCTATTTCCTCTTTCTGCATTCTGCAGCACACTTAGAAAGAGAAAGGTGTCCAGTCCTGCTCAAAAACAATCCTGTCTGCAACACAGGGACCCTTGTACCGTGGCGCAAGGCTGCCTGCATTGGTGCGAAGCAGCAGATTGTGCTCCAGCAGAAGCAGAGAGGATGAATGTGCCATATCTTCATAGATATGGTGCATTCCTGCCCTTTCACGCGAGCAGCGCAGTAAGTTGTCTTGGTGTGTTGTGCTGTGACAAAAAATTATACATCTGCCTGCAATGATTTATATTGCATTGTGCCATGCTAGAGTGTGCATGAAGCATTGTTAAATAAACCCCAATTGATATAATAATGTAATCAGGGTATGCCCAGATGTGGGTCACTTTGCCACTGGATTCAAGCTAGCCTGGCTGATGAGGGCTGTTAGCCTGAAACCGGTCCCAGGATGCTTGTTTCCGGTCCAGGAAAGACATGGCTTGGCAGTTCGGGCTGGACTGTTCCCATGAGGCACAAGGTCAGGACTGATTTGCATATAGCTGTGTATGAACTGGGGTGGCAAAGTGAGCTAAAGAGCAATGATGGATTCAACCCAAATCCGTGACTGGGGGTGAGTGTCTGAAAAGTTTCAGCGCTCTGTCCATCATCTTCTAGTGTTTGCTTTCTTCGCCCTAAAATGGCAGGGTATGCCCAGATGTGGGTCCCTTGCTCACCTTGCCACTGGATTCAAGCTAGCCTGGCTGAGGATGGCTGTTGGCCCAAAACCGGTCCCAGGATGCTTGTTTCCTGTCCAGGGAAGACATGGCTTGGCAGTTCAGGCTGGACTGTTCCCAGGAGGCTCAGGGTCAAGACTGATTTGCATAAAGCTGTGTCTGAACTGGGGTGGCGACGTGAGCTAAAGAACAATGATGGATTCAACCCAGATCCATGACTGGGTGTGAGTGTCTGAAAAGTTTCAGCGCTCTGTCCATCATCTCCTTGTGTTTGCTTTGTTCACCCTAAGTTGGCAGGGTATACCCAGACGTGGGTCCCTACCTCACTTTGCCACTGGATTCAAGCTAGCCTGGCTGATGAGGCTGTTAGCCGAAATACCGGTGCCAGGATGCTTGTTTCCAGTCCAGGGAAGACATGGCTTGGCAGTTCGGGCTGGACTGTTTCCATGAGGCACAGTGTCATGACTGATTTGCATATAGCTGTGTCTGAACTGGGGTGGTGAAGTGAGCTAAAGAACTATTTAACCCAGATCTCTGACTGGGGGTGAGTTTCTGAAAAGTTTCAGCTCTCAATCCATCATCTCCTTGTGTTTGCTTTGTTCGCCCTAAGTTGGCAGGGTATGCCCAGACGTGGGTCCCTTGCCCCCTTTGCCACTGGATTCAAGCTAGCCTGGCTGATGAGGGCTGTTAGCCCGAAACTGGTCCCAGGATGCTTGTTTCCAGTCCGGGGAATACATGGCACAGCAGTTTGGGCTGGGCTGGGCTGTTCTCGTCAGGCACAGGCTCAAGACTGATTTAGATATAAGTGTGTCTGAACTGGAGTGGCGAAGTGAGCTAAAGAATGATGATGGATTCAACTCAGATCTGTGACTGGGGGTGAGTGTCTGAAAAGTTTCAGCGCTCCATCCATCATCTCCTTGTGTTTGCTGTATTCTTGACCTAACCTTGAATAAACATTAATAGAATAATCTTCTTTCTTGTAATTCATGAATGGTGCCTACACTTTTTCTGTGTATGTAGATGTCTTAGGAGTAAGTGTTGATCTATTCTCATCCTTATCTGATATGAAATACAACTCTACTAATACTGTTATAATCACTAATACTGTTTCTAAAAACGTAATAGCCATAATAATATTGCATCTATTCTTGGTTAGGAAACACGTTTGTCTGTTGTCGTATCGTTACGCAAAAATATAGCAGCAATCATGCAACAGTTCGGTTTAGTCCGTCTTTAGCAGGTCTTTTTGCAGTTAATTTCGTTGAGCAGTTTCTTTTTCTTTAAGCAATTAGTTATTTCATCTTTTATTTACAGCAATCTTCATATAGTCAACCTAAACCCTATGCCATCTTCTTCTAAATGTGTTATCCTTACTCTTCTGATGTAACCTTGGGCCTAAGGAAATCTTAAAATAACAAATCGTATATCAGTCTTTTGCACTCTTTTTTAAAAAATAATGTCTCTCAACATTTATTTCTTTTCAAAATTATTTTCAAACTGCTTTGTCCCAAATTAGTTTTTACTGTGATGTCATGGGTGCTCATACAGTTCTGATCTCAAAGGAAACAAGTCTTCCACTGGCACTTTTAACACTTATTTTGTGTGATATGTCCATTCTGGTGCAGAATTCCTTCGACAAGGCACTCTCTCACTCTTTGATCTTCTTGGTGTTTGTTGATATTCTTCTCTGTCACTCACACTGATTGACTCTGTTTCTTCTGCAATTGTTGGTGTTATCTGATCAACTGATACAATCGATCCCAATTTCCTTTGAACATAATTTATAATCCATTCAGAATTACGGGTGACTCTTTTCGTTCCAGTACTTGCTCCTTCACCCTGATCCTCTATTGGTTCTTGTGCTGTCTCAACTGTTCTCTCAGATTGAGATATTATCTCTTCTTCTACAGAGACTTCAATGCTACTTTATGAAATCACAGGAACGTCGATTAGAGTGACTGTCATTCTTCACCCCTTTCTCCTCTTTGCTGTTGTGTCTCTTGCGGTATTGCTCCTTGCAATTGGCAAGCTTGAGGTGGTTCTGTAACCAGTGCTCTCGGTTCTAGCTCAAAGAAGACCATTTGTTCATATGGACTTCTTACTCTCCAAGTGTGTGAAGCATGTACCTAGTTTGATACTCCAGCTCACTTAACAGCAGTGTTCATGATGAGAATAAACTGGTACTGACCCTTCCATCTCGGTTCCAAACAAGACTTCTGCACATGCACCTTGACGAACACCCAGTCAACAGGACTCGGGTCATGGCACTGTTCTTGAACCGTATTTAATGAAACAGCTTCAACCTGGTGAGAAACAGAACACACCAACAATCGCATATCATGTCATCTGTGATGTTCAAAAGTGCTTTCACAGGAACAGTAGGCACTCTCAACTTTATGGTCTATTCAGCTGTTTAACAATTCCAGATGCTTCTTGTTAATAACTGCAGTGTAATCTCTGCTCAATCTGTAATGCTGCACAACGCAGCCTTTAGAACCTCATTATTAAAATGAGTCCCATGATCTAACCCCAGAGAAACTAGTGATTGTACCTAATTCTTAACTCCCACAACAGCAACCTTGCTACAGTCAGACTGTCATTTCTACCTGTTGGGTAGACTTCCACCCATTGAAAGAAATTGCAAACTATGGCTGGGATATATCTCAACCCATTACAAACAGGCATCTCAATATAGTCCATTTGCATTCTGTTGAAGGGACAACCTCCCTATGTGGCATAGTTTTACTTTTGTTCTTTTTCCCACATTCATCTTTTGACAGGTTACACATTGATGGCACAGTTCTTCTGCAAGCATTCTAAATCTGGAATTAAACCAATTCTGTCTGAGTAATCTCACCATTGCATCTCTTCTTAGGTGTGTTTGTTCATGGAAGTGTTGTGTCATTGGAAACAATAAACTGTCTGGCAGCACTGGACGTCCTGCTGACATCCAAATGTCATTTGCATTTTTCTCACAACCTGCTCTGATCTAACCCTGCATTTCTACTTCTGAAACATTGACCTGCAAACTCTTGACTTCTTCCCATATATTAGCTTCTGACAAGAACATCGAAATAACTGTGTCCTCTTTAGATTAATTTATTTAAGCCACGTTATATGTGCAGGCCAAAAGTGCACAATATCGTGCAACTTCATCTGCATATCAGTTTGAACTGTGACATATCCATTGCCACTTCTGTAAGCAGCACATTTAACCACTGCAACTTCTGCTGGTAACTGCAATGCCTCAAGCCAGTTCTTTATATGTTGCCCATTAGGGATGGGTGTGCAGAAGAGGTCATGAAACCTCTTTGTAACCATAATTATCCAAACTCATGGACAACACCAAATCCATATTGTCTATCTGCAAATATAGTCACTCAAATTTCGGCTGTTAGTCTTCAAGCTCTTGTAAGGGCAAATCATTCTACAAGGTGTGCCGAGGTAACACCTCAAAGCTATGAAGCTTCCACAACCCCTTCAATTGTACAGACAGCGTATGCTGCTCTCAAAGTACCTTCATTATTTTGCGGACATGAGCTATCAACAAAGACTACATAATCGGGCTCACTCAAAGGTTTTTTTGCTATGTCTGGCCTTGGTTTAGCGCGTAAGTCAGTGACATCTAGACAATCATGTTCAACCTTATCACCACAGGAATCCCCATTTATAGGCAACAAATTTGATGGATTAAAAATTTGAAAGCATTTCAAAGTGATATTATCATTAGCAAGGATCTGCTGCTCGTGCACTGTGAGTCTGCTATTTATCATGTACTGAGTTTTCAATTTGGTGAGAAATATTTCTACTAAGTGAGGAACCATAACAGTTAAAAGGTGTCCCATCACTATGATCTCACCTCTCTCGATACTGACCATGACCACAGCCACTTAGTTAAGGCAGCCGGGCAGTCCTGCGGCTACAAGGTCAAGTGTAGTTGAAAAATAAGTCACAGGTCATCATGTAGCTCCATGGATCTGAGTAAGCCCTGATAGACCTCAGCCCTCCCTCTCACTGCATAACAATGTAAATATTTTATTGTAATCAGGCATTCCTAGTGCTGAGGCACGACAGAGGCTTTCTCTCAGCTCTAGGAAAGCTTTTAAGCTTGTATGCACTTGTTGTCCCATGGAAGCAGATCTGGCACATCTTTGTGTGTCAGCCTCAGTAAAGGCTTAGTCACTAGGGAAAAGTTCAGTATCCACTGTCCACAGTGGGTCACAAATCCACACAGACACTCACACAGGCACTCACATACCCACTCACAGACACACACAGGCACTCACAGACCCACTCACAGAGCCACACAGGCACTCACACACCCACTCAGAAACTCACACAGGCACTTATGCACCTACTCAGACACTCATACAGGCACTCACAGACCCACTTACAGACCTACACAGGCTCTCATAGGCACACTCACAAACCCACACAGCCACTCACACACTCACTCAAAAAGGTGACAGGTTACCATTCGTATTAAACATGTTTAAAAATGTAGAACTTCACTGAAAAAATTAAAGGCTAGAGTGATGTTATAGTTAGGAACCATTTTTAATAAAATGTAGAAATTCACTGAAAAAAAGAAAGATTACAGGGATGTTATAGTTAAGCTCAGATTTCACTCTTACAAGACCATTAAAATTCAGCAGTTATAATTATAATTGTGAGGCCTTTCTTTTTAAACTTACACCTCTTAAGCAAGAGCCGTTTAGAGGAATATTAATCTGTCGTCCACCTGGTCCTAAAAACACATTTTTGACCAGCTTTCATTCACTGTTAGAACTAGGTCTCCAATCCAACTATTTCACCATATTAGGAGATGTGAACTTTCATCTAGAATCTACGGCAGATAAAAATACATCAGACCTTCTTGAAATGACATCTGAATAGGTCTCGAACAACTGATACAAAGCCCTACATATCTATCGGGCCATACACTGGACGGCTTTTTTTCTAACAATCCTGCCCCCTCCGACCCTTCTACACTTCCACTGGTTTGGTCTGATCATCGCGCAGTACATTTTAATTATAAGCTATCCCCATTCAAGACTACCATTACTCCAGATACTAAGGTACTTGGTAGACCCTGGCATAAAATGGATCCAGCAGTATTAACAAGTCAGCTGACACAAAGTCAACCTGACTTAGTGGTGGAAGCCAATTCCTCAGCCGTAAACTACACCACATGGCTTGAATCTAGCTTTACAAAGCCTGCTCACACTATTTCTATGAACAAATACAGAGGGACGCCATCGGCTCCTTGGTTGTCTGAGGCCTTAGGATTGGAAAAACAAGTGTGCAATACACAAGAGAGGAACTGGAGCAAATATGATGAATCCGAAAAGCAGTTATAAAGCTATTCTTGCAAACTATAAAAAGATGGTCATCAATAAAAAAAGCCAGTACTACACTCAACAATTTGAAAAAGCCGGCAACTCCAGCAAAGAAATGTTTCAGGTTGTAAAGAAACTTACCTCATCAACAAAAAACAATTCTTCTAGTCACAGCCAAGAATTTTGTAACCTGCTTGCCCAGACATTTAAAAATAAAGTTGATTTTTAACCCTTTTGATAAAACTAACGTTAATAGTGATCAAAAAGACCAGGACGCAACCAATGGTATGTTGGTCACAGAATTTACTCTAACATCCACAAATCAAGTGGCTATGATTCTTTCAGCTGCCAAATCTGGCTCCCTGAATGACCCTTGCCCCCCTAAGATTCTACAGCTGGCAAATCAGTACATTGCCCCCATATTTCCTCAGTATTTAATCAGATGTTTGTGCTAGGATCATTTCCTAGCATTTGGAAACAGGCCTGAATCCTCTCCCTTACTAAAATCCAAACCTTGATATTAATGATCCCGCTAACTACTGTCCCATTTTGAGACTCACACTGCTGGCAAAAATATAGAGAAGATAATCAATGTCGAACTATCTAATTTTATTTCTGAGAATCAGCTATTAGACCCCACTCAGTTCAGGTTTAGAGCAAATCACAGCACTGAGACTGCATTGATAAAAACCATGGAAGAAATACGAATGACATTAGACAGTGGAGGGTCAGCGGATCTTATCTTGTTAGACATGTCCGTGGCGTTCAACACTGTGAACCATGGTTTACTGATCCACCGACTGAATGCTATAGGGATTAGAGGAAAGGCTCTCACTCTGCTAACATCCTTTTTTTCAGGGAGATCCCAAACGGATCATATAGGTCAGTTTAAATCCTCACTGTTTACTTTGCCTTGTGTGGTCCCTCAGGGTTTTTCGCTGAGACAGACACTTTTTAATATCTATGTCTCTGAATTTGCCCCGCTATTTAGACGTTTTAACCCAAATCCAACATCCTATGCTGATGATACCCAGTTGGTGATCTCTGCGGTTGATTAGCGTGTTAATCATTCTCTAAGACTACATGACTGCATGACTTCTGGGAGCAGCTGGATGACCAAGCACTGCTTGAAAATGAATTCAAGAAAAACAGAGGTGCTACTGTTTGGTAACCTCTCTCCAGCTTGGTCTCCTGCCTGATGGCAAGACAACCTGGGCCCACTCCCCACTCCAGTGATTAAAGCCAAGAATCTTGGATTTATCATAGACAAGAAACGTAACTACGAGTTGTCTAAGGTTGAAACACCAGGAAGATTGTTGTGTCCTCGCTAATCCTGTCCAAGCTAGACTGTTGTAACGTCTTGTACATGAATCTTCAGGTCAGATTACTTAGGAAGCTTCAGACGGTACAGAATGCGGCCGCCAGACTGATCCTGGATGTTCCCAACCATCAGCCGATAGCGGCAGGCATTAAGGATCTTCACTAGCTCTCGGAGTGCCAGCAAATTAAATATAAGGCGCTCTGCTTTGCACAGAGAAGGTCCAAGATTTCTTTGAAATATATTTAGTTGGTACTCTTCAAGTAGATCTCTCTGATCTGCCAATATCAGACTGGTTAACGCTGTTAGAATCAGAAAAGCGAATTGGGGAGGTAGGAGTTTAAGCTATAGTACAACCAGGCTGTGGAACTCTCTTCCATTATATCTTAGGACCATACCCACCTTTCTTGCATTCAGAAAAGAACTTAAGACCTGGATTTTTAGAAATTAGCTATACCTCAGCACAGTATGCTCATGATCCTGAAAGCGCCAAGACATCTACGGGTATACATGCTATAAAAGTTTCAATAACATAACATATCATGACATAACATAACACACCTGAACTAAATATAAATTACATGACCACAAAGCACTGCTCAAGACCTCACATATTACATCACTGTTGGCATCTCAAATGGCATCACTGATTACATCATCCACAGAACCACTCACACACTATACAACCTCTCATACACCCACTCACACACCCACACAACCACTCACATACCCATTAACAGACCCATAGAGGACCTCGCACAATCATTCATGGTCCCATACAGCTATTCATGCAACCATTCACTCACCTATACAGCTACTCACAAAGCCACACACTCACCCATACAGCTACTCAATACAGCCACCCACTCACCAATACAAGCACTCACACACTCACTCAGACACCCACCCAACCACTTACATATCCATGCACTCGTCCATACAAGCACTCCCACATCTGCTCACTCACCCATACAGCCATTCACACAGACACTTACTCTCCAATACAGCCACTCACACAGCCACTGAGTCACCCATAAAGCCACTCACATACCCACTCACCCACCAATTCAGCCACTCACACAGCCATTCACCCATATAACCTCTCACACACAGTTACAGATCCATAGAGCAACATACACCCACACAAACCACCCCACACAATCACTCATACATCCACTCACACACACAACCATTCATACACCTACTCACATACCCATACAACTTCTCAGATACCCACTCACACAAAGATTCACAGTCACACAACTACTCACATAATATATGTTAGAAGTCATATCACTCATTAGTAGTAAACAAAGTATTGTAATTTAACTTTGTAGTACCTTATTATATAGCTTTAAGACTCTGAAACTTTTATAAAACACCAACACTTCCTGGATGATGTCAAAAGTGATGTCATTTGAGATGTCATGAGTGATGTCACTGACCATGTCATGAGTGATGTAATATGTGAGGTCATAAGCAGTGCTTTGCTGGGACGTAGGTTATAGTTAGCTCAGGCAACTATAACTGCTGAATTTCACAGTTTTTGTATGAATGAAATCGGAGCTTAACTATATCGTCCCTATAACCTTTGATTTTCTCAGTAAAAAAAGTGTGTATATGGTTTCACTTACCTGATATATACTTACCATTTCGTTGTAAAGGCATGCGTGATAAAGGCATATGCATGGTGAAGGCTTGCATGCAAAGGCAATGCGTGATAAAGGCATTAAGTGGTAAAGGATGCGTGGAAAAGGCATGTGCGATAAAGGCATTTGTTGTAATGTCATACAACC
The DNA here is from genome assembly GCF_964261635.1 of Lissotriton helveticus. Taxonomy (NCBI): domain Eukaryota; kingdom Metazoa; phylum Chordata; class Amphibia; order Caudata; family Salamandridae; genus Lissotriton; species Lissotriton helveticus. The sequence goes on from NC_136069.1 coordinate 713,630,645, forward strand.
ATTTCAGATGGGAGCCCTACATTTAACATAACATTTACACAGAGGACAAAGAAATTCCACTCAGGAAATTCCAGGATTTAAAGTACAAAGCATGTAGGTTTATTAAAATTTTAAGACATCAATGAAGAGGTCAAAATGCCTTATAGTTACTCACATGGAAAATGCTCAAAATGCAACTAAATGTTAAATATCATTGTCAGAGGAAACTAAGCTACAATTTAATTATTAGCCAGCACCAAATTCGGCCCTTAACAAGATAAATGAAAATCGAGGAGCATTTGTCATTAGGACGGCTCAGTAAAGTAGAAGGGAAGGAACATGAAAATATATTCTAAGAATAAAAGTAGAAAATGCTGTGATGTGAAGTCTGCCTCAATGGGAATCTGGAAAGACCACTGGCTCATTTAGAAAGCGCTGAGCCTTTTTACACTTCTACACAGGGAACCTGAAATAAATGTGGTGTGATAAAGAAAGTACATAGCACAACCTATAGATAAACAGGAAGCAAATCACATGGTAATATTGACATGTACTCTATATCTAATGAATATACTGTACTAAGACTTGCACAGAAAATAATAACAATGAAAATATAAACAACACCTCTATTTGACCAAGAAAGTAAGGACATTACCTTCAATGTGTATACAGTTGTAAAATCTGTCCTGTGCAGGAACATATGGAACACAAAACAATACATAAATATTACAGTGCGAGCAAACTCTAGAACTGACTGAATCTGTATGAATTAAATTAGCAGTTAAGATCAGAATTGAAGCACCACTGTACACAGGAAGAGGAAATAAGTTTGTCCAATGCAAAAAACAAACGCATAAAAAAATCTGGAAACACCAGTATACCTAAAACCTCATTCATATTAGACTAAATATTCTGGTTTCATAAAACACAGCAGAAACATTGAACTTGGAACTCTTTAGTGTTAATTAAATGTGCAGAATTTTCAACCGTGGAATCTAGGCACACACATATTTAGTAGCATAAAGCAAAATATAGACCTTTAAGATGTGGAACATTTTCTTGCCATTTAATTTTCTAAAAACGGTTTTTAATGTATTTACATGCAAGTTTCGAGAGCAGAAAGGTTTCTCCCTCTCTCTTTTTTCAGTAGTTTCAAAGATTTAATGTTGTTTTTTTTAATCGACATTAAAAGTAGCTGGAATGTAGATTCAACAACAGTGGAAATAGCAGGTTCAGTCCGATATTTCCAAATATGAGAGCCCTGAAATGTGCACCTCTAAATTCCAATTTTCCTCCGGATGTGAGATAATGACAGACAGGAAGCCCGATGACTTGACGATATGGGACACTACATTCGAAGCAACAAAGATTAATGCACACAGCCAGCCTTTATCACATCTGCCAAATTGCATAAATAGTTGAAAATATTTATGAAAACGCCGGGCTTTTTTGCAGATGTTTAGGGGTTTCGCGATTACTTAGATGGTGTGGGTCTTGAAAGGCTGTTCGGCTAGCAGCTCTAATAAAACCCAAGGCAAGGAAAATATAGCACACAGTACTGACAAGGTCAACCTGATAGCAATGATGTGCGATGGCAGGACTGCCATAAGGTTGTCAAATATTATATGCATCAGATATTGGTTTTCATTACCTATACCCTGGAGTGCAGTCAAAAGTTCACTGATGTGATAGTGATCACCCAAAGGGAAAGGCAGACTGCTGCAGACAGTTCAGCGCTGGTGCATCATCGCAGCCCGCAGTAAACCGCAAAGAACCCAGCTGGGTACTTTATCTGCATGGTGGAGAATGTTTTTGCGAGAGTTGCTTGAATATATGGGATTTCTCTTTTATTGCAGATGCAAATTATCTTAAAAGAAAGCACAGTGTGGATGCATATATTAGACTAGTTAATGAACCTGCTGAGGATGGTGGACATAGAAGGCTTAAAATTGTGAATATGCAACCTGGGCATTCTCTGATTCCATTTAAAAATGTTTGGTACATTTTCGCTTGGATTAACACAAACAGCTAATGCGTTTTGTGAACTCACTGCCAAAGCGTATATTGATCTAAATGTGCAATGGGGATAAGGTACCATTACAACGTGCACATTGTGCCATGGAGAGTGAAGAACGTTTAAGTTCCCTGTTTAATTACAGAGTACTTTAATATTTTCTGCACATATTTTTCAGTTATTTCAGAGTGAATCCCATCTTGAACATATCAGTGGGTGCATATTTGTTTCCTGTCGTGTACTGCAGAACCTGCTGTGTCTTTCCTGCATAATAATTGGCTGAATCCACTGTAGAAAAAAACAGTGACGTATCTGCAGTGAATGCAGCACAGTTTCGTCACCAGAGCTGCTTGTGCCCATTGTACAGCACAATATCCACCCAGAACAGAAATATCAACCTACACAAATATCGACTTCTCGGTATTGTCCATCGCTATATCATTATGGTGTGTAAATGTAGTGAAGTATAGAATTACTATTCTAACACCACATCTAGGTACCTTGTTGATATTTATGCAGCTCGATAAAAAAACTCTCCAAGAAGTGTCCTCAAGTGTTTGTATTCAGTAATTTTTCGTAGTTAGGTGACAGAGTGAGAAATAATCATGGAACTAGCTCAGAAGCATATCACCCCAAAATCCTGGAGTCATTGGGGCCGATTCACAAAGTTAAACTGAGACGAAAGTCTAACATTACGACTTTCGGTATTCACAAAGAGCATTAACTACTTGTAAATGCCCTTTGGGAATACCAAGAGTCATTAAGTTCTACTTTTCGTATTCACAACGGACATTTACGAGTAGTAAATACCCCTTGGGAATACAAAAAGTCATAAGGTTAGACTTTTGTCTCATTTTACCTTTTGTGAATCGGGCCCAGTATGTTTACGCTACAAATTTTGAAAGTCTCCATGCTTGGAATATAATTTTTTTTGCCCAACCATTTGTGCCACAGACAGGACAATCAGGGGTGATAATGCAACTAACCGTGATATTGGCATATTAGCATATCATCTCCATGATATTGGTATAGTTATGATAACTTGCCTGTCTGTCTTAACAAACACGGCTGCCATTCAATTCAATATTTTACGCTACACATTTTAAAAGTACCAATACTAGGAACATTATTTTTTACTAAACAACTTATACCAAGAAACAGACAATCAAGGTTGCCTTTCATACCGATAACTACCGCTTACATTTTACACTACACTCACAGGGGGCACAGATCATTTAGCTAAATTAGAAGTGGAAGCAAACATCAAACACATTGTGTCGGACAGTGTCTGAAACAGATTGACAAGCTGTGGCTAGGGTACAGTGCATAGTAGACAATGACTGAAACAGATTGACAAGCTGTGGCTAAGGTACAGTGCATAGTAGACAATGACTGAAACAGATTGACAAGCTGTGGCTAGGGTGCAGTGCATAGTAGACACTGACTCTGAAACAGACTGACAAGCTGTGGCTAGGTTACAGTGCATAGTAGTCAATGACTCGACATAAAAATGTGCACTTGGCAATAAAAAATAAAATAGAAAACCTGACGATTGATTGGAAGGAAAGAGAAGGCCACATTGAAGTAGATCTCCATATAGGAGAAGTGAGGGAAGGGGTCTCAACTCATAGATTTATGATTAGTGTTTTGTAGTACCTGAGTCGTACTAATGTAATACTACTTCACATAATACAAGATGCAAGATGCAGTATGACTAGGCCCCTTAGTCTTCTTCTAATTGATTGAGGCATCTCTTGTAGGAATTATAGCTTTGTTTAGTTCAATCTAAAAAAAACATAAGAGAAGCTGTAATCTATTACATGATTGCATTAAGGTTGTGCACAATGCATGTTTTCATTAATACTTGACATGGCCTAAACCAAAGAATGTATTTAAATTTCTTATGGCACATGTACTAAACTAGGTTGTCACCACAAAATAGGAAGAGTATGGCAGTCTAAATTTTAAATGTGTTTTAAAATGTTTTATCCTACCAATTATCAAAAGACCTGAATGGTACAACATGTGGTAACCTATGACAAATCTCCACAGTTTACAAAGGTACCTATCCATAGAAATATTAAAGAGACACTTGTTTACTCACCACATGTAGCGGCCCTCTGTCAAATTGCACAACACCAGATCACATACCGAGGTTCCTTCAAGAACCTCGTTTGATGATACAAGAGTGACCGTTAAAGAGACGATGAAAGAAAACCGGATCTACATTTAACATCTTATGTCATAAAGAAACCTCCTTCATCAAAAATCATTTGAACAGGACATTTACATGTTGGATAATTATGAAGACCTACAGTAATATGTACATCTGCACATATCTTAACATTTTGAATAAGACACCTAATGAGAACATTGATTACATCCGAAAAAAACGAACTCCTTAGGTGCAAAATAATAATTCTAAAAAAAAGCAGTCTGTTATAACGGAATTTCGCTTTGGCATGGAAGTTTCTAATGTAAAACTAGTTACAGATGTTCTATGTGAGCTACCCCTTGTTCAAATCTTCTCAATACCATTCCACCTCAAATCTTTTTCTGTAAGTCTAAACTCAATGCAATGGTAAAATATAAGAGCAGGTGATTTCTTAGGTCGTGATTTAGAGTTCGGTGGACCGAATACTCATCACAAACATGACAGCTATGCCTTCCGCTGTATTACATGTGCCATTGGATAGAATGCACTTGTAATTCGGCAGAAGGTATATCTGCCACATTTCTGACAGTTTCCCATCTACCAAACTCTTAATCAGGCTCTGCGTGTGTATACTGAAGAGTTATGTTCACAAAATCACAACTTTTCTCTCACCATCTCTCCCTTTTTACAGGTACAAATGATGAGGCATACCACATTTTTTTAACCTAAAGTTTGTCATCTGCTTCAAGTATCTTATGTTACTGTTAAATTTCAGTTATCAGTAACCCAAGTCACATCTCTTGCTTTACAAGCTCAACACCGGAACTTTTCAAACTGATATAACCTTTTGATTATGCTAATTTCAAAGTTATCTATCTATCTATCTATCTATCTATCTATCTATCTATCTATCTATCTATCTATCTATCTATCTATCTATCTATCTATCTATCTATCTATCTATCTATCTATCTATCTGTCTATCTGTCTGTCTGTCTGTCTGTCTGTCTGTCTGTCTGTCTGTCTGTCTGTCTGTCTGTCTGTCTGTCTGTCTATCTACCTATCTACCTATCTATCTATCTATCTATCTATCTATCTATCTATCTATCTATCTATCTATCTATCTATCTATCTATCTATCTATCTATCTATCTATCTATCTATCTATCTATCTATCTATCTATCTATCTATCTATCTATCTATCTATCTATCTATCTATCTATCTATCTACCTATCTACCTATCTACCTATCTATCTATCTATCTATCTATCTATCTATCTATCTATCTATCTATCTATCTATCTATCTATCTATCTATATATCTATATATCTATCTATCTATCTATCTATCGCTTCTGGGTAATTATAGTAAGGCCAGCTGTTCCATAGGAAACACGCTTTTTGTGATGCTAATAATTTGGGCATCATTTGATGTATCATCATGAAACTTTCCAAAAAGGTGCTTCTTTTTCACTAGTTTGTGCATGAGGTGGTTCGCAGCGATCTGTAAAGCAGGGCCAGGAAAAAGGGGTCCCAAAACACGAAATCCCCATGCATTTTTACACAGACTTCTTAGACAGGGCTACAGCAAAAACCGCGGAAGGGAATTGCACCAAATGTTTTAGAAAGCTAGATCTTGGTCTACAAATTGAGCTTTTTTGTGATTTGGTGTAAATCCTTTCAGTCGTATTTTAGAAATTAATGGGTCATAAATATGTGCATGTCTGTATGGTTGGATCCGCAAGAGGCACGTTTTAAAATGGAGCATTCTGATTGGCCCAGGGAGCTTTTTTCCCTTGGGCCTATTCACTCCCGCAGGATTCAGACTCCTGCAGAAGCGAGCGCTCTTATTGGTGCCAGCAACATCTGTAAAATGTTGATGGCTGCCATTACAGGTCTCAGGGACTTAGTCCCCTCTCCTGCAGTAGTAAATAAAAAATATATAAGGGGCAGGTAGGGATACCTTGCCCCCCCCCTTGGCCCCATGAAAACCCAGAGGCCCCCCCTGGAGCCAAAATAAAAAAAATTGTCAGGCTCTGCTGTGATCCTGTGGGACTCCTGAGGGATGGGGGAAAAATGCCAGCCCAAGCCTGTTTGAATAATTAAGGGGTCGGGCGCGAGCTGCCCCTCTCCCCAAGTCGATGTAGGCCCCAGGGAGCCCACCTCCCTAGCTACATTTAACAAGGGGAGTGGCCATGAGGCCCCCTTCCTGAGCCACTATTTTCCCAGGAGAACTCATCCACCAAGGCCAAAATCCTTTAAAAAAGGGGAGGGGCCTTTGTGACCTCACTCCCTGAGTCATTCTAGGCCTTGGGCGCCCCTCCTACATTTTCTAAAATTGGAGAAGGGGAATGCACAGACCTCCTCCCTGAGCCATTGTAGGCCTCAGGTTACAGAACACATGCTTTCTACACCCAAGGTAGTTGTATCTGTGATGGCATTAATGATGCTTCATATTCGTCTGAGCTATTTTGTACTTACTTTCAGGCTTCTAATGTCATAATAAATGTAGGAGACCCACTTCTCTATATAGTGCACCACAATCGGGTACACTGTGCAGAGTGTTCAAGGCGTCCTTTACTGGACTACAGAGGCAAAAGTAGATAATACTAAAGCTCTATGTTTGTGGTAGTTTGGGCGAGCAGTTTGGCTTATCAGAGGGTAGTGTGAAACATTTGTTGTACTCACAGAGGCAATAAATGATACACACACTCAATGAACGAAGTCAAGACCAAATTAGAAAAATAGTACTTCTTTTTCCTATAAATATTTAGACAAAGAATTTGAGGTATAAGGTAAAAACAATACACTCCCTGTGGAACTGTTAGAACTGGGGGTCTCTAGTTGGCAGGGGTAGGTACCACTTGCTTCTAGTCAGGGTAAGGAGGATACACACTTTAGATAACCCCTGCTCACCCCCTTGGTAGCTTGGCACGAAAAGCAGTCAAGGCTTATCAAAGGCAATGTGTAAAGTATTTGTACCAACACTCACATTAACACAGTGAAAACCCCTGAAACTGACTCCACAACAGTTTAGAAAAAGAAAGGTGTTTAATCTAAACTACACAAGACCAAAACGACAAAAATCCAACATACACAGTTCAAGAATATGGTTTTCAAAACTGTTCTTAAGGTAGCGATGAAATAATCCACAGTTGCATGAAAAGTTCACAGTTGCGTCACGTTTAGCCAACAGTACCTTTAAATGAGACAAAATTCCAAAACAGAAACTGGTGCAGTGGAAAACAAGCGATGCGTCACTCCTGAGACGCTGGGCAGGCAATGCGGCAGCCCCGCTGAATGTAGCGGGCGTGGTGCGGTGACTCCGGTCTGTATAGGGAGGGATGCGATACCTTGTATGGATTCCGGTGCAGAGGTTCCGTAGTGAAAAAGCTTGCAAAGGCACTATGCGATGATATTTGGGTCTGCGACGATCTCCGGGGCGACGATGTGCGGACCAGCGGTGATCTTCCTCTTGCAGCTCCTCGATGCGATGGCTCTGCGACGACACTCGCAGCGATGTGATGCGATCCGCAAGCAAGCGATGGACAATCTCACCTAGCGACGACAGGCTCTGGGATGACACTCGCAGCGATGATAATCTTCCCACACCGGTCTGGTGCGTCCCGTAAACGAAGGATGCGGCAACTCTGGCCGCGGCAACAGGCGCTGCGACGATCTCGGCCTTTGTAGTGCGGGAATTTCCTCGCACTGATGGGGATGCGCTCCGCAAGCGAGCGATGCGACAAAACTTGCAGAAAGTCTTTAAAAGCTTGATTTCCAGCTTCCCAACACAGGTATAACTTCCAGAGGCACCACAACTCGCCCAAGCACTCTAAGAAGGACAGAACTCTCTCAGCAGAGTTCAGGCAAGCTTGGGGTGAAGTCCTTTTGTTCCTGGGACTTCTTAACGGGGAGCCAACTCTTTTCCGGCCCTTGGAGATTCCTTCAAGCAAGGGGACACAGCACCAAAGGCAAAGTCCTTCCAGTCTTCTTGGCAGCAAAGCAACAGCAGGTGAGTCCAACAGAGCAACAGCAGGACAGTCTTCCTTTTTCAGTTTCAGCTTTCTCTTTGGCAGAGGTTCTTTCTTGATTCCAGGATGATCTAATTTTCTGTAGTCAGGGGTCCTGTACTTATACCCCTAAAAGTCTTTGATTCCTTTGTGCAGGAGGGCTCTAAGCCCGGTCTGAACCAGTTCTGGGTGTTCCTTGAGCACTTTGTTTTCCTGGCCTCTACTTTCCTTTCAGAGAGAGGGCCAGGGTCGTCTGCCACCCAGCAGGAAGTGGAGCCAGCATTGTGGAAGGCAGGCACAGCCCTATTCAGGCCCAGGTGCTACCCCCTCCCACCACTCTAGATGAGGATGGAGCTATTCAGCCAGGGATGGCCCACTCAGCCTCTGGGCCACCCAGCCCCTGTCACTCACAAACCAGACAGTCAATTCACAAACAGGCCAAGGCACGCAGAAAGGTCAGACAAGAGAACAGCAACTTTCTAAAAGTGCTGTTCTCAAATACAGGATTTAAAAACAACATTTCCTAAAAAATGTGTTATTAAATTCTGAGTTCAGGGATACCAGACTTTTAGGTCCTATCTTGCTCCTATGGGAAGATATGCTGGTAGCCACTGTAGCCAGAATTCCCCATGGTAGCCTATGGGGAAAGATAGCCTTACCATAGTGAAAAGCGAAAATGGCTGTAACTCACGACCAGAGCATGTCACCTGCACAAGTACATGCTCTACCTTTCACATACACTGCACCCTGCCCAAGGGGGTGCCTTGGGCCTTCCATAGGAGTGACCAAAGTGTACAGAAAGGGAAGGGTGGGGACACTGACCAGGAGGACATGGCAGTTCACAGACTGCACACAGGCACTGCGGTGGCAGGCCTGAGACATCACTTTAGGGCTACTCATGTGGGTGGCACAATCAGTGCTGCAGGCCCACTAGTAGCATCTGTTATCACCAGCCCTGGCACACTCAGTGCACTTTACTAGGGTCTTCTTGGTGACACAAATATGCCAATCATGGATAATCAATCATAACAACAATTTACACAGGGAGCACTTGCACTTTGACACTGAACAGCAGTGGCAAAGTGCCCAAAGCATCTAAACCAGCAAAAACGAAATCCAGCACAGCATCAAAAATACAGGAGGTAGAGGCAAAAAATAGGGGGAAACCATGCCAAAGATGCCAAGTCTAACAGGAAGGAAAAAGGCAATCGGAAAATCAATGCAATGCAGTTTCTTTTGGGGGCCACATTTTGGAAATCAGAAGGTTCCAGAGCAAAGGTCCAAAGATCCATGTTCTTTGGAGCTTCCTGGATTTCACCGGGAGCAAAGAGCAAGGGAGCTTTGTAGCTGGCATGCTACGAAGAGAGGGGCCACCTGCAAAAGCAATGCAAAGAGAGAATTGTAGGCATGTCCAAGGGCCCTGAAGGGTAAATAGAGGTTGCAAGGGATCGATGGGAGCATAGGTGGTTCGGATATGCTGTGGCCGGGTTGGCTGGCTGCAGTGAAGATGTCCAGCTGGGCAAAGGCGTGCAAAGAGACACCTTACAGTCAGGACCTGGCACCTTGAAGTGATGATTCTGGTGCTGCTGGCCCACTGCTGAGGTGGATCTCTGGAGTCCTGAAGTCCCTCATCGGGTGCTTGCTCCCTGCAATGTTGTAGTCCAGCTGGACTAGGTTTTGTGGGTTTTTACAACAGGGGGTAGGGTACCACTTATATTCATGCCTTTCAGCTCTGGTGGGTCCTGGGGCCTTAAAACCTGGGTCAGAGGGCCGAGCTGACCCTCCAAAGCAAGTGTACCTTTGTCTGGCACTTAGAGACATTGGTTGGGCTGGGGAGCTGGACAACTCCGGACCGGACTTTGCAGTTTTGAGACCTGCAGCTGCATGGAGATAGCGCTCCTATCTCAAGGGAGTAAGTGATGATTTGCGAAGTGCTGATGACTCTCCTGGGTTTGTGGAGGCTGCACAGTGATGAGACATGCTGGAGGATAGCGATTGTCAAGTTCTGTGGTGACAGGCAGGAGTTTGTGCCCAAAGTTCACTAAGAGGTCTGCCGTTCTGCGTCTACAGAGGTTCTTTGTGTGGTGTTCTTCTTGTGCTCATTGATGCCAGTTTCAAGATCTGTTAATCACACCTAAATACTACATTTAGGAGTTTTTACAAGGGAGTGACAGGTTTGGGTAATGGGCCACTTATCTGGGGTGTCTGCACCCTCTATTATGTCCACCTCCTGTGGGAGGGGAACATAGCCCTAGCCCTGATTGGAGAAGTCCCACCATCTTCAAGAAGGTGGGTACTGAAGAATATACTTCATGTTGCCTCCAGCACCTGGGGGTGGAGTTCGCAGAAGAGGGTACACCTACTACTCTTTCTTTACTTTCTCCACCTGTCTTCCCGCCAAAAGGGGTGAGAACAGGAGGAGGGGATTGCTACTTCTAATAGTAGAGGCTGCGGTCGTATTTCAAAGGCAGCAAGGCATTTGAATCTTCCTGCCACAGATGGCACTTCCTGACCGGGGGAGGTGTGAATACCCCTTCCCTGACAGGCATTGTTTTTTTCCTCTGAGCATGGAGGCGCTCACCCCATAAGGTCAGCACTCTGTCTTAGGGGAACAGGCTGTCTTAGTCCAGTCAATGACAACACTATGGGTTGGTAGGTTTCAGGGGACCACTCTAAGGGGTTCACAGTGTGCAGTTATTAATAACTCTGACTCTGGAATCATTGCAGGTTTATTAAGAAGAGATATGTGGTACCAAACATCTCATAATGCAGTAAAGCCATCATGGAGCTGGGGAACTAGTGATGACAAGTGTCAAGCCCATGTACTCCCTTTGGTTTCCCTGTTCACTTACAATATCCAAGCATCAACATCCACACTGCAGGGGCATATCTGCTCATGCAGATATAACCTCACATGAGATATAGTGCACACTTCCTTAGGACTATAAGGCCTGCTATAAGGAAGTCTTACCAATATCCCATGCAGTGTCTGTGGGTATGGCACACAGGGATGTGTGCCCTGTCAGTTCTCAGTTTTGTCTGCACCAAGGCATGCTGTCTGCAATGTCAGTGGGTATGGACTTGGTGAGGGGATCCTAGGGTAGCCAAATTCATGCTGCTACCCCTGGGGTCCCTCTTCAGTTCCAGTGCCCTAGGTACCACGGGGACCATTTGGTATGGACTTACAGGGGGCACTGAAGTTGTGCCAATTGGGAAACAAAAAGGTACAGTTTAGGGAAAGAGCTCTGGCACAGGGGTCCTGGTCGGCACTTCCAGTCAAACTTATATATATTTCCAGGCAAAAGGTGGGGGATAACCATGTCCAAAAGAGGCACTCTCCCACACTAATTTATAGAGCAATTTGTGCAAAAGCAAAGCTTGGATGAGTGCATCAGTGATGTAATTGGAAATATCATATGGGATGTCATAGAACATGTCATGAGTGATGTAATGTGTGAGGTCATCAGCATTGCATGGTGGGAGTGCAAGGAATCGTTAGCTCTGCTAACTATAATTGGTGTATTTCTATTTTTTGAGAGTGAAACGTTAATGTTGTCCCTAACACTTTACTATAACATTACTTTAACGTTTAGTTTTTTTCAATGAATATATATATATGAAGGAGAGAGTGAATGGAATACATATATTATCTGCTGGTGGTCGCCATTAGGTAGTTTTGGTTAGGACCATGTTTCCGTAGGAAGAGCATATTTTACTTGCCTATAACTTTGGCACAGTTGACAAATCTTCACAAAAATATCCAACAAAAGTGTCAAGTTAGTTCATGTTGTTCATGGAATGTTTCAGGGTGATCCGTCAAACAGGGGCTGAGAAAAAGGAATGTCAGCAAAAGGTATGTTTTCCCATCTTAATTCCCATAATACCCTTGGAAATGCCTGCAGCTCTAACTGCTGGATAGAATTACAACAAATTCAACACAAAGCTAGCTTTTCATCTGCAGATTGTGCTTTGTGTTATTTGCTGTGCATCTGTTCAGTAGTTGGAAGAAGGAGGATGTAGGGGAAAGTCGGCAAGATGAGATAGACCAAGAGTTAGGAAGCAGCCTGAATACAATAGGATACTGTAATTTCCTGCATGTTGCAATGGATTGAAAATTCTGAATCAGACCAAAAAGAGCACACCGGTGAAAAACGTTCAGTGGGAGGAGGGGAGGGAGGCAATTGAATGCGGGAGCTTCAAGCGGAGCACCAACTGAAAGGATGGGTGCATTGGAGACATGTAGTGGTGATTACACAAGTTGAAAGAAACGGGGCAGGGAAGACTAACATGATACTGATTCTGATATAGAAACGAATCTCACAGTTGAAAATGACTTTTTTTTACTATGTAACTAGTACGGTGCCTCTGATGTATATGTGCCTGTAGGGGGGGTTATGTTCAGGTTGAAAATCAATATAAATATCAACAACAAAAAATGAATGATTGAATGAGTATGAGTGGGGTATAGATATTTGAATGAGTACAAGAGTGGTGTATGAATGATTACATTAGTGCATGAGTAGTAGCATGGATGATTTAATGAGTGTAGAGTGGTACATGGATGATTGAATGAGTGCATAAGTAGTGTACGAATGATTGAATAAGTGCGTGAGTGGTGTATGGATCAATCAATCAAGAAGGATTTGTAAAGCACGGCTGCATCACCCGTGAGGCTCTCAATGTGCTGTCTTATAAACTGCCTGTTCTTCTATTGGATGAACATCGATGTCTTGAGGTCCTTCCTGAATTTCTGGAGTGATGGTCAGGCTCTGAGGTGCAGGGGGAGGTCGCTGCTAGATGGAAGAAAGAGTGGTCTCTGCTCTTTGTCTGTTGGATGCATTTGGTGACAGCTAGGGCATGGGATCCAGATCTAACTGTCCTGGTAGGCTGGTGAAACGTCATGTATTGGTTGAGGTACACAGGTCTTTCATTGTGTAATGCCATGTATGCATAGGCGAGTAGTTTGTACACTGGCATCTCTTCATGACTGGTAGCCAGTGGAGGTTCCTGAAGTGAAGCGTTATGTGTGTCCATCTAGGAAGGTCAAGGATGAGCCTGGCCACTGTGTTTTGGGAGTTGCCGTAGTTGAGCCTGCTGGTGACAAGAGCCTGCGTGGCCATTTGCCTGGTGTTGGTCGGGAGCCATCTGAACACTTTCCTGAGCATATGTACCATGAGGAAGCAGGTGGTGAAGATGGCGCTGAAGAACTTTTTCATGAATAGCTGGCTGTCAAGGATGATGCAGATGTTGCAGGAGTTCTCAGTGGGTATCAGGGTTGAGCCCAGCTCCAGGGGTCACCATTTGTTGTTTCAGGGTGTGTCCATGCCTTTCCCAAAGATGAATACTTCTGTCTAGTTGGTGCAGAGTTTGAGACAGTGGATGTTCATCCAAGTTGGCAAAATATTTCATGCATCTTTGAAACTTGTCTTTGATGGTTCTTGGATTGTTAATCAGAGAAGGAATGAGTTGGGTGTCCTCAGCACAGGAGATGAGGCTGGCCAGGGGGGCCTATGCTGAAGAGGGTTGGGCTGAGCTTTGAAGTACCCAGCAGGTGATGTTCTTAGAGAGTGAGGAGAAGGGAGGGAGGATGCTTTTCTGTGTTCTTCTTGTGAGGTATGATGTGATCTACTTGAGGGCTGCTCTTTGGATTCTGATCTGATGGAGCCTGTGGATCAGTGTGTGGTGGGATACAGTGTTGAATGCTGCTGAGAGGTTGAGGGGGATGAGGGCTACTATGTCTCCCTGGTCTAGCAGCATTCAGATTCACCCCAGGATGTTGAGGTCCTGAACTGCCACATAAATCTTGCTCCTGATCTTTTATTTCTTGAACACCATCTCTTCTTCTATAAAACTCAAAAGATCAATCCTGCAGCCCTCATACAATACAGGAGAGCAGTCAGACAGCAACAGCTGTCTCCCACCCCGTGTTTCTGCATTAACTGTTGTGTTATCATGGTGATCTTGGCACCCGAACCAACCAAAAGTTTGAGAACTTTAACTCCCACACCAACTTCTGCTATGGGGTTAATGCAACATAATAGATCACCCACTACGGAATCATTAATGTCACTATCCCTAGCTTGAGTGCACACCAGTTCACCCCCACTGCAGAAATAACCTCAGTGTCCAACTCTTCATCTGACTCAATCACACATGCCACATGTTTCTTGTTAGACTTCTTTTTTAAACAGGCCTTGGCAACATGTCTGATTCTTTTGAAGTAGTTGCATTTAATTTTGGCTGCAGGACATTTGCCCCCTTTGGGGTGTGGCATATTGCCACACCGGAAACACATGTTCCCATTGTTTGAACCATCATTCATTACCTTGGAGGGTTTAGAGTCCCCAGAACTAATGCTGTGTCCTGACTTCTGTTGGAGTTTGGTCGCCCCAACCACATTAACATTTTCAAGAGGACAGAAATATGTGTGAGGTACACACTACGTATAAAAAGAAGCAATACACCTTGTCTGAGTCCCATATAAAGACAAGGCAATGAACAAGAAAAAAATGTATGAACATTTCGATATGTTGTTAAGAGTATCGGGGTTGATGTCGATATCAAAAGAGCCCAATGAGCAAATGGTGTGTGCATCACTGCCACCAAGAGTCACACAGCACAGAGCAAGTTCTGAGAAGTCAAAACAAAATGAAAGCAAAAACAAAAACACCAGTTAATGCAGCTCAAGGTAGAGCAAATAGAGAGTAATGATGATCAATTGGTGTGTGCATCACTGTTGCTGACGCGGGATTTCTGGTCTATTGTTATCCTACCAGATCCCAGCTCAGGTCGACTGAATCGTTGGTACCTGTCATTGAGTAAAAGGCAATCCACTACTAGGTTAATCAAGAAAGAACTTACACCACTCTAAAGAACCACTTACCACTGGAAAAGGTTAAAAAGTTTATTATAAAGCCAAAGCTATCTGGAGATACAAGCATCTCAGAATGAGATTCAAAAGATATACAGGAATCAATACAAACAAGAATTCCCTATATGCTCTTAGTCGGCAAAAGGATATAACTAAAACAAATTCAAAGAGCATTAAAGTTGCCAATAGGGACACAAGCTGTAGCTTATGCGTCATTTACAGAAAAGAAAAATTCAGGTTATACTGTCCCTACACTAGACTAAATGACATCCCTACTTAACAAGATCTTTACCTAAAAAGGTGTCAGCAGTGGTGATTTCCAAAGAAGATCACACACTTCTCTTAGTCTTTGTCTCAAAGTCGAAGTCTTTCAGTCCTCTATCTGCCTACCCATCCGCTCTCTTAGGTTCCTCAGATCATCTGCCCTAACTCCACCCCAGGGTGCTTTCCCTAATACAAAATCACATTTCCAATAGGAACGCCCCTTGAGACGCCCCTCACGTGGTGCAGTTTTGAGCGGCAAATTCCGTGCTGGTGCTCCTCGGGACTCTTCATTAAAGTTGACCTTGCTTCCCAGGCTTCTCTCCGACCAGGCGGTACCCCCTAAAATTCCTGAAGACTCCTACAGGCCTGTGCCTGGCGCCTCTGAACAAGAGCCTATTCATTATTTCTGATTTAAGTCCCCCTTGCACCTGCAAACAGACACTCTCTCGGTAGGCCCCAAATTCCGGCCTCTACCATATCTAGAAGTCATAAAACATCTTGAACAGACCTATCGTTCGTGCTCTGTGCGACCTCTCCTTAACGAGCTCATGCAGATCAAAGTAGCGACTTTATCTATTCAGGCCTACTAGAATTACATGAAACGGGCCTCTGCAATATGCACATTAAATTTCTTTGGTTAAACAGTATTCTAACTAACACACATTACTATAATGTAACACATCTATTTAAAACATATTTCAATTCCATGGTTAATAACACTTTGCAGTAAAATGACATTAGAATCCAAGTTACTTAAGTGTAGCAGCATCTTTCGTTTCTTGTGAAATGCCATGTCGCCTACACATTTTCATGGTTTGCAGAATTACATTTCGTTTTCACTTAGCCATCTAACGTGTGACTCCAACATCATTTTAACATTTCTACAACCTCTACATTCGTTTTTCACACTTATATATGCATCTCTATTCTAATTAAACACTCATGTATATATTTTCTCTATATAAGTTGACACTCTTTATATTCCACACTAAACTAATACTACGTGCTTGTAAATATGGTGCACTTCTACATTTTCAGATTTGTGCTCTCTCAATCCCCCCTTTGATGACTTACAGTAGTCATCATCATCACAACACCCTCTCTAAGGTACAGAGTATCAAACCGAAGTTGTTGCAATCTTCCCTCGTTTCATCTCCTCTAGAGCCCTCAGACTCCGGTACTGATTCTCCTGCATCGCAGCTAGTTTCCTTCCCTGCTCTCGCATAGATCTTTGCAACCTGTTTGCTCTATACCATTTGTACAGTTTCACCAATCCCCACAAAGTGATTATACAAATCACTATTATGATGATAGGTTTCAATATGTACCAAATGATATTCTTTCCCAGATTGGCAAACCAACCTCCAACTTTACCCATTCCTTGACCTACCCTTTCCCACACTGTTACCTTCGTCAAATCTTCTATCTCATTATGTATTTCAGTAATGTTTCGAATGTACTTTTCGAGAGGTTTTGAATTGTCTGGAATGTAAGTGCAACATTCCTGGACCTTCAAAGCCTTACAGACTCCGCCCTCTTTGGCCAACAGAACGTCTAGAGCAAATCGGTTCTGAAGAACCATTGCCCTTATCGATTGCATCTCTCCCTCCACCAGCATTAAAGATCGAGCAGTACTGGCGGACAACCTATCTACAACTGTTGCCAATCTTCTTATCTTAACATCATTTAGTGCTATCCCTAAAATAGGAAACATAGCACCAAACACATCTCCAACTACCTCCTCAGCGCTTACATCCCTTCTTCCTCTAGCTGATGTTTCTCTCTTTTTGGTTTCTAAGTTCTCAGCATGGTATATTTTGGGGAAGACAATTGCTAAGTAACATGATCCATACCAATTATCTGGTAGTTTCACATATGCATTTCTTCCACAGACAAAATATACATTTGGGATCACCTGCCTTTCCTTCAGGAAATCCTTAGAATAGTACTCTAATTGGAAAGCATGTTCACAATTAACTTCTCCCACAAACACATTCTCATAATATGTTCGACTTTTGTGTATACATAGCTCTCCCCTTTTCTCCCGGTCTAAAGCTATTGGACCACTGCTACCCTTTCTTTGGTGTTCTCTTTCTTCCCGGGTCCAATCTGTTTTCCATTGTCCCGAAGCCTTTAGGATCTTTTGTCTCCTATATCGATCATCCACCTGCCCTATAAACTTTTTCTCAATTTCTAACACTTTACAAGTCAAATTATTTCTTCGGGCATGCGAAGTATCTAATGTTTTCCATGGAATGAAAAATTTCTGTAACCTGTCTTCACACTTATAATAATCCCACTTGTTGAGATGTTTATAATTTGGCACCTCTGGCAATACTGAGTCAAAGTTCGAGAAGTAATACTCGAACCCCTCTCGTTCATAAAATATGCTCAGCAACAAACTACATGAGATTCCATAGGTCAATGGAAGATGATGGTATCTGATGCCTTCATCTACAGAAGCTGGCAACTGCATACAGACGTAGCAGTTCTTCGCCTCCATGACATCAATATATTCATAAAGCAATTTGGCATAAGCATTCGTTTTAAAATTCCCCTGTGACTCATCTGCATGTAATCTTTTTATTTCAGCATCTAACAAAACTGTCTCTTTTGCTGTATTTTCCCCCTGTTTACCAATCGTAGGAGGCTTCTGTGTTGGTACACTTTTTGCTTCTTTTTCTGCTTTCACATCATTTTCATGTCCCACTATATATGATACAGTAACTACTAAAACTATAAGAAAAATCACTAACCCTAAAAGTGTGCCTATTATGCATTTTGCCCTGCGGTTCGGGTTGCCAGCCTCCATGGTCTCAAAACAGTGTAGTTCTGGTTTTCTTTCACAGCACAAGTCTCTTTTCTTTGCTTCTCCAATCTTTCGAACCACACCTCCTGGAAACTGAAAAATCCCCTCCGCAAAAACAGTCTCTGAGTTCTGTAGCAATAGGCAACCTTAGTCCTTCTCCATCCTCTAAAATGGAAATCCCTAATTTCTCCTTCTTCTTCTTGGCACTAGGTTATCTCTCAATCTGTATTTACAAAGTTCTTTGCAAAGTCTTTAGTAATCCGAAACTATGCGTGTTCCAAGAAGTTCCACCACTTGCTCGAATATTTCCATACGAAGAAGAATTCCCTCAAGTATTGGACACCTCGAACAACAACATGGAAATTCAACTGTCTCTAGGATCAACTTTCTTATTCCGCTCAGAAGAGGAGGATAGACAATGTTGAGTGTCAGCAATCTTTCAACCTCCGCTCCTGGTATCAAGAACCTTACTTCCACTGTGATGATCGGGTCAGTTCTGGTCAGGGTCACTTCCCTCACCCTCCCAGTTCTGCGTCCCGCTGAGGACATCTATAGAGAGGTAGGTCCACTCAGGAGTAGCGTATCTTCTGCAAGGCACTCGCACCCTCCTTGATCTTCTCGGACCTTCCTGCTCTTGTCCTTGTGCACTTTCTTCTGGATCTGAGTCTTCGGATATAGGAGCAAGAGTTTCCTCTCGAGCTGGCTTCAAGCTTGGCCTCCTTTTTCTTTCAGGCCAGGTAGCCGCTCCACGCCTTGTTCTCCTATTTCTTGTCCGTTCACTCAGTTCTTGATCACTCTGAACTTGCTCTGTCTCTGAGTTGGTTTCACAACAGCTTTCTCCTTCAGTGGCAACCTCAGTTTCACTGCCGTTCTGTTTTCCTTCTTCTTCTGGATCTGTGACACTCCCAACTTCTTCAGACACCCCCACAGCTTGACTGATCCCCTCTTGTGATTCTTCCTCCACCACTGGATTTTCGTCTGTGAGAGGAGCTGTTTCTTCCAGGGGTGCTGGAACTCTTCGAGTATGGGAAGCGTGGATCCAATTTGGCAGTCCTCCGCACTTCACGGCGGTGTTCGTGATTAGGACTATCTGGTAAGGCCCCTTCCAGCGCACGTCTAAGCAGTTCTTCCGGACGTGCTTCTTCACCAGCACCCAGTCTCCTGGGCACAGGTCGTGGCACTGATTTCTTGAAGCTGGAACTTCTGCGGCCTGTACCTGAAGAGACACAGAATGAATGGCGTCAGATAACCCCTTGCAGTAATCCAGGATCAGGTCATCTGTAATGTTCAGTAATGCAGTTGTGGGGATAGTTGGAAGTCTCATTACCCTCCCCATCAACACCTCATGTGGAGAGAGACCTGTCCTCCTGTCGGGTGTGCTACGCATGCTCATAAGGACCAAAGGAAGAGCATCAGGCCAACTTAGGGAAGTTGATGAACACACTTTAGCAATTCGACATTTCAACGTCCCATTTATCTGTTCCACGATACCTGAAGCCTCTGGTCGATAGCTACAATGCAATTTCTGATCAATGTTCAATGCAGAGCAAAGCATCTTCACAACTTCGCTGTTAAAATGTGTCCCTCTGTCCGATTCCAGAGAGGCAGGCACCCCGAAGCGCGGTATCAATTCTCTAAGCAACAACTTTGCTACTGTGAGTGTATCGCACCTGCGTGTAGGGTACGCTTCAAACCATCTGGAAAATATGCATACTACCACCAAAACATACCTAAGGCGGTTGACCCTTGGCATTTCAATAAAATCCAATTGCATTCTGTTGAAAGGCCCCCCAGACCTCCCAATGTGACTCAGTGTAACAGGTGTTCTTTTCCCTATGTTCAACTGCTGACAAGTAACACATCGCTTACACACTGCTTCTGCTGCAATCCTAAACTTTGGGCAATACCAAGTCTGCCTGAACACCCTCAGCATGGCATCCCTTCCCAAATGCACTGGACCATGTATCTGTCGGGCCATTGGGCTCGCTAACTCCTCAGGTAACACGGCCCTTCCATCTGCTGAAATCCAAAAATCCATTTCGCTTCTCACACACCCTGCTGTTTCCCACGCCTGCTTCTCAGATTCAGGTGCATTGTCTTGCATTTGTTTCAAATCTTCCCAAGTATCGACTGTTTCTAACATCATGCTCAATTCTGTCCTTTCCTGAGCCCCACTTACTTCCACCTCCGTGAAAGAGTAATCATGCTCCGCACAATAGCGGGCAACTTCATCTGCATACCTGTTTCCCTGTGACACGAAATCTGAATTTTTCGTATGAGCCACACACTTTACAACTGCTATTTCAGCTGGACCCTGTAATGCTTCTAACAACAGCCGCTCAAATTCTCCATTTCTGATTGGCGAACCAGAGGAGGTCATGTAACCCCTCTGAGACCACAATTGCCCGAAATCATGAACTACACCGAAACCATATTGGTTATCAGTATAGATGGTGACTCTAATTTTGCTACCTGCTATACAGGCACGTGTCAATGCAACAATTTCTGCTACCTGAGCGGGGTGTACTCCTTCCAGGCAAGCGGCGTCCACAACTCCAGTAATGGTGCAAACAGCATAAGCTGCTCTCAACCGACCAGTATCCTCTCTTAAACATGAACCATCGACAAAGTAAATTTCATCGGGGTCGATCAATGGTTCATCCACAATATCTGGTCTGGGCTTCGTGCATAGTTCAGTCACATCAAGGCAATCGTGATCTTCACAGTCTTCGCTTTCTATGTCATTAGGAAGTGGCATAAGAGTAGCAGGATTCAAGACAGAGCACCTCTTAAGGGTCACGTTCTCTGCCGCAAGAATAACTTGCTCATAGCGCGTGAGCCTACTGTTGGTCAAGTGCTGGGTCTTGGTCCTGGTCATTAACAGTTCCACAGAATGAGGTACATACACCACTAACTGGTGTCCCATCACTATGCTTTCACAACGCTCAATGCTGACACCTGTTGCAGCAACGGATTTGAGACATCCGGGCAACGCTGCGGCTACTGGATCTAAGGTAGCCGAAAAGTATGCAACTGGTCTACGGGCATTCCCATGTACTTGCACTAAGACTGACAAAGCACAGCCCTCTCTTTCGCAGCAATAGAGGGAAAATGGCTTTTCATAATCCGGCATCCCCAGGGCCGGAGCACGACACAAGTCATCTCTCAGCTGTAGGAACGCCATCAAGCACTCGTTGTCCCATGGTACCGGATCACTCACCTCCTTGCGCGTCAGTTTCTGTAAGGGTTTTGCTTTCAGTGAAAAGTTAGCTATCCACTGTCGGCAATAACCAACCATTCCTAAAAACATCCTGACTTCTCTCTGTGTTGTAGGCGAGTTCATCTTCATGATTGCCTCTATTCTATCTGGTGACACCTTACGCTTTCCCTTTTCTATCCGATGACCCAAGTACTGTACTTCTGTCAGACAGTACTGCAATTTACTCGGAGATACCTTGTGTCCATTTTCAGCTAAATGGTTCAGCAAGGCAATGGTGTCTTCCTTGCAAGCTTCTTCTGTTCCTGACGCAACAAGTAGGTCGTCTATGTACTGGACCAGAACCGAGTTCTGGGGCAGTACCAGACTTTCAAGATTCTTTTTCAGTAACTGATTAAAGATTGATGGGCTATCTGTGAACCCTTGTGGGATTCTACACCATGTCAAGACGCGATTCTCCATTTTAAACGCGAAAAGGTACTGGCTCTCTTCGTCTAATGGGATTTAAAAGAAAGCCTGACAAAGATCTATCACTGTGAACCACTCAGCTTGGAATGGTATCTGAAACAGTATCACTGATGGATTCGGTACCACTGGACAACATGAAACAACAATGTTATTAATTTTTCGTAGGTCCTGTACTATTCTAAATTTCCCACTAGGTTTCTGCAAACCCATAATCGGGGAGTTGCATGGACTTCCCACGATTTCTTTCAGTATTCCCTGTTTAATCATAGAGTCGATCACGTGTTTTATTCCTGCTATCGTCTCTTGGGACAGCTTGTATTGTGGCGTTCTTGGATAATCAACATTTGGTTTCACTATGATCTTCACTGGCTCTACCCCTTTGACCAATCCTATCTCTTCTCCTGTAAAATCCCATACTTCTGATGATACTGCCTCGCGTAAGTCCCAAGGAAGATCCTCCACAGTTAGAGTAGGATACAGTTCTATGCATGTTCAGGAGTTCACAAATTTGAAGGTAGCATCATCATCTGTCGTTTCTACCTCTACTCCCTGAGGCGTGCAGTATATGGTACAATTCAGTTTGCACAATAAGTCCCTTCCTAACAAACACACAGGGCTTGAATCACATACTACAAACTGATGTTCATTCATGTAATTTCCGATTTTTACTGACACTGGTTCCGTCAAAGGGCTAGTCATTCTCTTGTTTGCGACTCCTACCACCTGGATTGTTTCCCCCGACATTGGTAGATCCGGAACCACTGCTGATCTCAAAGTTGATCGAGTAGCTCCAGTATCCACCAAGAATGTCGTAGGACACCCTGCCACTTCAGCCTCAACAAACGGTCCTCTTTGATCCACTTCCAGAACTGCCCCGAGGGTACAGTCCTCTTCTTTGCTTACACGTTGGCCAGTCAATGGATCAATGTAATAACCTTTTTCCTCATCTATGAAAAGAGGCATTTGTCTAAAAACCTTTCCCCCGGTCGAAATCTTTGGTGGCTGCGGAAACTGAGCTCGTGGAGCCGAAGTCCCCCCTTTGGCCACCTTGATTCTCGGCACTGGTACCCCTTGAACTGGAACCTCTGGAACCTCCTCCTCTACCTCTAATTCTCCATTCTCAGGGTTATAGGGACACTCGCGTCTCCAATGCCCCACCTGATGACACTGGTGGCACTTTGTCGTTCTTTTCAATGTAGCAATGTCAATTCTAGGTCCCACTTTTTCCTCACTGTCCTTGTTCTGATTGCTTGATTACCGTCTCATTGTCCCTGTACCCTGCTGCTGCTGTCCACTCTTTCCAGCTGACTGCATCTGTACTACCATCAGCTTCTCTTTTAGCTTCTTTGCTTTGGAATCTATTTCATCACTGCAGTACCTGGCATACCTCAAAATCTCATCTAATGGTCTGTTTTGCCAACAAATCAAATGTTGCTGAATCATCAAACAAATATCAGGTCTCAACCCCAATACAAACTTTGACACAAACTGTCCTATATCCTTGGGGTCCATTTTCATCGAGTCCACTGTATTGTTTGAATGTTTTCAGCAATCTCTCATAAAACTCATGAACTGTCTCCTTGGGTTCCTGTCTTGTTCGGTCTATTTTTACCCAATCTATGTCTTGGGGTGGGACCTTTTCCTTCAGCCAAGGTATTACCCTTTCATATTTCAACATTACAGTTTCAGACGGTCCATTTGTGGCAGCATCCCTTTCGGGTTCTACCGTTGGCCACTCGACACTAGTCTTGCATGCTGTCCACAAATCTCCTGGCACCACAATGTCAAACAAGGTGTTTAAATCAATCCACAATACCTTCGATATTTTCACAAACCTTTCTACCTGCTTATACCACTCAACAGGATTGTCCCTTAACTTCGGAAAGGAGTTGGTAAATGCAGCCAAATCTCCTCTACTCCAGGGCACATGTACATAGTTTCCATTCGATATTTCCCTCAAAGGAAATGCCTCCATCTGCATTACCCTTCCTTCCGGAGACATCACACTCGTGCTCCTCCTGGCAGTACCCCGTTTGGACCACCTCTCTTCCCACTTGTCCAGATCTCTCCACGCTCTTATTCCTGTTATCAACTCCCTTATGTGTGTTTTTAACCCTGTAGTTCTCTTCTCATCCAAGTCTTGATCTGAATACTGCAACCTATGGTTACTATGTAATGTCCTCGTCCTGGACAAGTCTACCATATATTTGTCTGCCAGTCCAGACAGTTTCTCATGAATTGCTCTTGCCTTTCGGGTAATATCTTTTGCTATAAACAGTAACTCATCTTGTTCATACAGGTCAATCCTTTCTAAAGGCAACGTCCCATCTATTATCTCATCCAGGTCAGATTTTAAGCTAGTGACATCGAGTCTTTTGGCCTTTACTGCAGCTCTCAGTATGCTAGTTCTAGGGGGTCCATTCACATCTCTCCCATCCCAGCTCCAAGTCCTACGTCTAGGCTCAGGCGAGTTATGAGTTATTGTTCCCATCTCTCCAGGTCCCATGCAGTTCTGTCCTCTCTGGGTGTATGGTGAAACACTTTCCCATTTCTCATAATCCCACCAGTCCCATCCTGCATGATTTCCCTAGATGCATGGTATGACATTCCGTTATTCCCCCTTTCCTCGTTATTTGCCGGTGGTCCCTGATCTCTCGACCCATGGCAAGATCCTTCACTGTTCCCCATGCTCCCACGACTCCAGTGCTGTACATTCTCATTAGGTGCATGGTGAGTACATCTAAACCTCTCTCTGTATTCTTGGGTCCGTTGGTCTCCCTCGCTTTGAATGAGACGAGACGTCTCCCCACATCTTGTACTTCTCTCACGTCTCTCCTGCTCATTCACACCGTCGGTATGACGTATAACTCCTCTACTCTCCGGTCTGTTACCATCCCATTCCTGACTACTTGCACTAGCCCCGCAGTGAGACAATGTTCCGTTGCCTCGGCTTCCCCATTCTGCTTCTGTTCTTGGCCTGCTGGTTGGTGCTTCTGTGGACCCATCCCATTCTCTCAAATCGGCCCTCAACTCCTTAAAGGATTTCGGCCGTGGTCCCCTCAGGTCCATCGGTCCTCTCTGACCCCCCTGATCTGCAGCGGGACCCACTGCTGGATCAAATGGGGTGCTCCACGTCACTGGTCCTGGCAATTGTCTCCAGGCATTTGTCGTGTTATTTCTCCTTTCCATTTCTGCTCTCTCTCTATCTAACCTCATCTGTTCTTCCTCTCTGTCTCTCTCGGGGTTGTAAATCGATACTATAGGATCTATGGTAACGGGTACTTGTAGAGCGTCTGGCAACCCATAGGACTCGACCCTCTCTATTTCCGGTACCTTCTGCACCACAAACCTTCCGACTGCTTTCGGTACTGTACTAGGTTGAGGTGTCTCCTCTCCTTTGGGTGGTGTCCACTCTGATATAGGGAGTGGTACATATCCCTCTATGGCAGCCCCATCATCCCTTGCGAGTCCCCTATCTTCCATTCTCCCAACGTTCGGAGGCGGTCTATCTATTAACAACCTATTTATCAAGTTGTCCTCCGACTCGCTCTCCTCATCCTCTTCCATGAGCCTCTGTTCTCCTGTCACCTCTCTCACTGGGTATAACTTGTCCACCTCAATAGCCTGTACCCTCCATCTCTTGGCGTCCGCATCCCATTTGGCATCTCGCACTGCCCTTACTGATCGCTTCAACCTTTCTTGGCGCCTGTTCAGATTTCTGTCGTGTGCCGCCCTAAGCCACGCATTTAGAGCCTCAAACTGGGTTGGTCTAGGCGGAGGATTCAATGAGGACATAATTGATTTCAGCCGATGTAACGCCTCTAACTTGAACGTTCCATACTTAGGAAACGTCAGTTCTTCATTCCCTTCCGAAATCTTATTCCATTCACTAATCCATAGTATCGTATGCAAGCCAACATTCGCTGCCATATAGTAAGCTGGTGTACCCTCTGGCGGTGCCTCTTCCCCGTAATAAGAGTTCCTTCTTTTTCTCTTAAAAATCTCTCTCAAACATTTAAAACACTTCATGTTCAAAACCTACAATATTTCTATTTTCTCCGTGTTTGTTTACTTCCCGATGACAATCCACCAATCTCAGCTCGGTTCTCGCTAACTGGCCTATCAGAACGCGACTTCTCACTGACGTCACCCCAGCCGCCCAATCTCAGCGCGGCTCTTGCCGACGTCACACCAACCGTCCTAACACGTCGCGGCTTCTCACTAACCGGCCTATCTCAGCGCGACTCTCGCTGACGTCACTCGTCCCCCTTCGCAGCGGTACCCCTCCTTTCTCAGCTCGTCTCCGCGGTTATGCATTCGTCCCATTCATACTCTGAAAAATGATGACTTCCGTCCAAGCGATCACCTTTCTTTGACTGTACGCCCACAGTCTATCTGTAATTGTCACCTTAACTGGCGAAATGTCTTTCCGTTTACGTCCAGACAATCGCCTTCTCTGATAGGTTACTTACAAACAGTAACTTTCGACCTGCGTCCGTTACTCACACATACACTCTTACACTCCCCCTATCTCGGTCCTGCGGCGGTCAATGGTACCTCATGACCCCCTTACTCTGGTCGACAATTACTCTGGATGTTCGATACACCCGAACCACTTAAGCTCCCCCCCGAACTTAAGATTTTACCAGGTTGCGCGCGCTCACAACCTTCTCACAATCACGCTACAGGCATTCAACTCCGCAAGACATTACAATACAAATACAACACAAAACACCGCAATCTGTCCACGCATGACCCTTGTTATACTCACTCTCGTCCGATACTGCTGCTTTCCTCTCTCCGTCAGCGCCTTCTTCGGCAGGCCACCTCTCGAACTCTAGGGACCTTGGGGTAAACTAACCTAGTCTAGATTACCTTCCTCAAGAAGATAACCATCCTAATCTGCTACCAACTGCTGACGCGGGATTTCTGGTTTATTGTTATCCTACCAGATCCCAGCTCAGGTCGACTGAATCGTTGGTACCTGTCATTGAGTAAAAGGCAATCCACTACTAGGTTAATCAAGAAAGAACTTACACCACTCTAAAGAACCACTTACCACTGGAAAAGGTTAAAAAGTTTATTATAAAGCCAAAGCTATCTGGAGATACAAGCATCTCAGAATGAGATTCAAAAGATATACAGGAATCAATACAAACAAGAATTCCCTATATGCTCTTAGTCGGCAAAAGGTTATAACTAAAACAAATTCAAAGAGCATTAAAGTTGCCAATAGGGACACAAGCTGTAGCTTATGCGTCATTTACAGAAAAGAAAAATTCAGGTTATACTGTCCCTACACTAGACTAAATGACATCCCTACTTAACAAGATCTTTACCTAAAAAGGTGTCAGCAGTGGTGATTTCCAAAGAAGATCACACACTTCTCTTAGTCTTTGTCTCAAAGTCGAAGTCTTTCAGTCCTCTATCTGCCTACCCATCCGCTCTCTTAGGTTCCTCAGATCATCTGCCCTAACTCCACCCCGGGGTGCTTTCCCTAATACAAAATCACATTTCCAATAGGAACGCCCCTTGAGACGCCCCTCACGTGGTGCAGTTTTGAGCGGCAAATTCGGTGCTGGTGCTCCTCGGGACTCTTCATTAAAGTTGACCTAGCTTCCCAGGCTTCTCTCCGACCAGGCGGTACCCCCTAAAATTCCTGAAGACTCCTACAGGCCTGTGCCTGGCACCTCTGAACAAGAGCCTATTCATTATTTCTGATTTAAGTCCCCCTTGCACCTGCAAACAGACACTCTCTCGGTAGGCCCCAAATTCCGGCCTCTACCATATCTAGAAGTCATAAAACATCTTGAACAGACCTATCGTTCGTGCTCTGTGCGACCTCTCCTTAACGAGCTCATGCAGATCAAAGTAGTGACTTTATCTATTCAGGCCTACTAGAATTACATGAAACGGGCCTCTGCAATATGCACATTAAATTTCTTTGTTTAAACAGTATTCTAACTAACACACATTACTATAATGTAACACATCTATTTAAAACATATTTCAATTCCATGGTTAATAACACTTTGCAGTAAAATGACATTAGAATCCAAGCTACTTAAGTGTAGCAGCATCTTTCATTTCTTGTGAAATGCCATGTGGCCTACACATTTTCATGGTTTGCAGAATTACATTTCGTTTTCACTTAGCCATCTAACGTGTGACTCCAACATCATTTTAACATTTCTACAACCTCTACATTAGTTTTTCACACTTATATATGCATCTCTATTCTAATTAAACACTCATGTATATATTTTCTCTATATAAGTTGACACTCTTTATATTCCACACTAAACTAATACTACGTGCTTGTAAATATGGTGCACTTCTACATTTTCAGATTTGTGCTCTCTCACTGTTAACGCACCGAGAGAGAAAGAGGCACACTTCAGGAATACATAACCCTGGCAGGAACTTCATTGCGCCAAAATCCACAGAGGAGATGGGCAAATATTGCGCATCACTGTAATCTATTCACAAGAAACATGAACAGTTAATGCACAGTGTACACTTGATTGTATAAACAGCCACGCCAGCACTAACACAGCTGACAGCATGTTAGCAGTCAACCCAACGAGGGCTGCGCACTTCTAGATGAAAGCCGCAGAACAGTTGACGGCCTGTTATCAGTAAAAACTGTGGAGTCTCCATGTTAAAATGGCCACCAATGTGAAAAAACTTGGACATATTAAAATAGCAGGCAGTGTGTCTGCAGTCAACCAAACAAGAGCTGCACACTTCCAGTTGGAAGCCGCAAGACAGGTGATAACCTGTCGTCAGTACACATTGCAAAGTCTGCATGTTAAAATGGCAGCAAACGTGAAAAGACTTCGACGTAGGACATATCCACACACAAGATGGCGTTGGAGCAGGTAGGCAGCAAGCTAGACTTCATGCAAGGCTGACATCACTTACATACATCAGACACCCACAACACAGATTTGTGGTGAAAACAACTAGACCGCATACTGCCACATCGCAACATATCCTTGTTTTTCGTTGATGGGGTCCCAGGACAAAGAAGCTCCGCAGAAAAGGCCAGGAAAAGGCACACAGAATGAACAAATAACAATGAGCTCAACGTGTCTTTTCGAGTAGGATTTATTCTTCAGGCTACATGGTTGTGAAGCACATAGAAACCATTACCTCCACCAGCAAGAGCATCTGAACAGCAGGCAGGTTTTCAAGCATAACATACTCTGACTACATAGCCACATTCTAACAGAGCATTCGCCATAAGGGTTCGACACACAGTAAACACTAAGATATCATACATATGCATTAAGATATATTTAAATATAAGTTGCAAATACTATAGCATCTGATGGCAGAAATAAGTGGTCATAGGTTTCTAAAATCAGATATCCCTGTCTGTGTAAACATAAACATATACACAATGACAAACAGGTAATAAGTCAGAAAATTAGCTGCAGAAATTCTGCATACAGAAGGGGACACCTTACCCACCCTTGGGAAGTCACGTTAAAAAGTCAGACGGACAAGCAATAATATATATAC
This sequence comes from Lissotriton helveticus, assembly GCF_964261635.1. Lineage (NCBI taxonomy): Eukaryota > Metazoa > Chordata > Amphibia > Caudata > Salamandridae > Lissotriton > Lissotriton helveticus. The sequence continues at coordinate 713,659,964 of NC_136069.1, forward strand.
TTTCCACAGATAACAACAACAAAAATCAATTTTAAGGCCTTTAAAATAAATGTCTGCTCTATTGCAGTCAACCTAGTGATAACTGTTATTGTTCTAGCAAATGCACTGGGTTTAAGTGTGTCCTTCAGAGGCAAACTTGTCGAATTTGCAGCTGCAGTGGATACATATTTACTGAGCATCATTCCTTCCAAGGCATTCACTCCCGTGCTCATACGAAGGGATGCATACTGGAATCATTTTTTTTATTTCTTGAATGACTGTTATTCCATTGAAACAATACATGATAATAAGAAAGCGTACTATACACAGACACATTTTTTTTCTGTCTAGTTTCCAGAAACAAGAGTAATCTAGAGATTTGCAACAATGTGCTACTTAGTTCCACCAACGAGATAATTATTCATGTTGGCAAGATTGTTAAAAAAAGCCACAGAGATGGTGACTCAATGACCCTGGAATGCTATTGTAACAATTCCAAAACCTTGTGCTCTCTTGCTGTGGAGCTAGGTGTGCACTGAATAAGACTACATTAATAAGTCCATACACACATGGAGAGATCATAAAGCATACTATAAGGAAGCAATGGTGTCTAAGGGTAAAAGAGTTTCACTAATAATAACAATGGACTGACAGCCAAATTTAACAGTTGTAGACAAGATATTGTCACTGCAAACACAGGTAAACATGATGTCCAAACTGTCATTCAAGGTAAGTAGATGTTTCAAAAAGCAGACCAACCACGAATTCTTGAAGCTGGAGTTCCCAAACCTATAACCTCAGCCAGCAGAGAAAAACTCAAAACAGATGGCTGGAAAAGAGCCACATCTTCAGGGCCTACTCATACGAGATCAGATCTCTGAAGCAGTGGATTCCATTCAGTGCTTCTGTCACTGAAAAGGCGCGCCCATTGACAGACTTCTGTGCAAATGAAGCCACTTGAAAGGAACTTGATGCTGGGACCTCAACGTATGCAGTTGAAAGTACCAAGTAAACATTTGGCACAAATAAAAGGGATGAGACACAAAAACAGCTTTTCAAACAAGACACAGATGGGTATATTTACAGCAAACTAGCGGAGCATGGTGTAGCTTCAAAACTGCTAATGCTGTGCTCAGTCAGTTTAAAAATGCAGGGATGCGCCATATTCACAAGAATGCAGCACACATCAGCATTTACCCTACCGCTGGTACTAAATCTGGCTGCCTAGTGCCAACGCAGGCACCCTTGCACCATAGTGCAAGGATGTTTGCATTGCAAGGAATGATTGTTCATGTGCAAGAAGGTGTTCCTTCCTGCACATAAACAATACATGATGGTGATTTGCTTGGTGCAGCACACATAGAAGTTGTAACTCATCATTTTTAAATGATTATTTAGGTGCAGGACGGGAAACCGTCTGCACATGAACAATCGCTAATAGAGTTTTGCTGTTTCTATGTGTGCCTCATATTGCAGCACACATAGAAACAGCAAAAATGAGGGGAAATTAATAATTTCTCCTCATTTCGCCAAGTTACGACCAGGTTTTACCTGGCTTTACGCCACCCTTGTAATGGGTGTTCAGGCGGAACGCTCAATGCAACACCCATTGCCTGCCCCTTACATGCTATTTGCTGCGTTAAAGGGGGCCTTATTTACAAGGACTTATTAAGTTACAAAAAGTGGCTTAGCGCTGCTTTGTAAATAAGGCAACGGGCTTATTGCCACCAGAATGCCATAAAAAGTGATGTTCTGGTGGCGATAAGCCCCAAAGTCTTAAATAGGATATGTCCATTAACTGGGAGCCAATGCAGAGAAGTCAGGGGTGGAAGAGACACACTTCCGCCCTTTCAGGCCTAAAGTCAGCCTCTCAACAAATACTTGCACCAGCTGTGACTTGGGAGCAGTACATAACAGCTAGTATAGCTTTCTTGCATTGGACTCTTCCAGGTGAGATGAAATGAAGACATTAAGAATTTGTACTTAATGTGGGAGGGCAAAAAACTGCAGTAGTCACTTCAGTGTATAAAGTTGGAAAAAGAAGCAATGTACCACAAAGTTAATTTGATCAGATATGGAGTTTGCAGAGTCAAATGTAACACCAAGATTCTTCGCACAAGAGACTGACAAAGCTGTCGGCCCAAGAGATTCAGGTCAGGTCAGAATGGTAATTCCCCAGAAGGGGAGCTTCTTGCGGAGTGTAGAATCTATCTCATGCCTCCGCTTAGCTTCAGAGAGTTGAAACACATCAATGGCTCAACCTCAGACTACCAGTTGTACAAATGAGAGGTGCAACTAGTGACATCCTTTAAGATTTTCAAATTATTTAAGTATTGACTGTATACATGAAAAAGCCACATTTAAAAGACTAGACTAAATGGGATAAGTGAGTCTTATAAAGATTCAAATGATTATGCCTTTAAGGAAAGCTTCACAATAACTGCAAATGTTTGTGAATAATAAATAACATTTTGAAATGTTTACTAAAGAGCCTTATAAGAATTATAAAAATAATCACACAAGAAATGTACTGCTAGAATTGAAATGTTGACCTTTTTAACATGTTTTCCTTATTTTATAATGGTTGATGTGATGCTAAATATTTTCTCATTGCAGCTGATGTTTTTATTTTGCTTGATTAATTGTTTTGCTAACATACAATTTGTTTCATTACAAGGTTAGAAATGTAGTCATGCTCATGTGAATTATATTTAAACAGAATCCAACTTCTGCACCAGCTTTGTTCTAAAAAATACAAAGAACATTTACATCCACCAAATCAGCTGAGTACCAGCTGCACAAATGGTGATCCCGTTTAAGATACTTCTTTTTAGCAGAGTTTAACTGAGTCAAGGCACTAACAGTTTGGGTATTATATGTGTCCAGAAAAAAGCACAAGGATCCCGATTCTGGCAGTGTCCTCTGTCAGCAATAAAAGTTGCAAGCAAAGGAACTGAGACATTTTTTATTTGCAATACTCTAACATTTGGTCAGGACAAGAGTAGATTTACCCCCCACCCCCCACCCTGCCCCCAACCATTCTGGTAGTGGCAAAAATACGCAATACAAACCCAAAGCACTAGAAAGGGATAGTAAGGTTGACAAAGCATAAATCAAATCTAGTGTTTGCCCCTTAGCATGAGTAGTAATAGGAACATTCTGAATCAAATCAAATACAGAGAAAAAGGCAATATATTTGTTATGGGCAGAATAAGTAGGTTATCAAAATGTTGATTTTATGGCAAGTCAAAGAGGATCCTATTATGCCTTCTTAACTTGTTTTATTTAAAACAGAAGCATTCCAAGCAAAATAAAAAGCTACCAGCCCCAAATGGCTTAGGGACAACATCATTAGGGACCAACTTGTAGTTTAACTTGACCACGAATCAGGATACCATGCTGCCTATAACACCTATCTTGACTATGACAAATCCTCTTTTCTTGCTGCTCACAGTCAAAATAAGTATACCTCCATATAGTTTTTTACTATATTACACTATTTGTTTAAGAATATTGGTTGTCACAGTTTTATTGTCTGTAGAATTATTAGTGTTTGGTTTTCTTTATTCAATCGCAGATTCCTCTTCATGTGCAACCGTGCTGATAAACTCACCCTTTTTCAGACATTGGTAGCATCCAACTGCCGCTCTGTGGATCAGGTTCCTTCCTCCATTGCAGGCGCTTCCAGGACCTTGCCAAGTGCTGTGTTTGGCTTCCTAGTGCTGTCCGTAGTGTTTTTGACTGTCTTCTTCCAGTCTACTACAACTGGTGATTGTGTTGAAGCACTCGGGCCCATGCTGTTTAGCGGACACTCCCCTAAGCAGTTCTTCCTCACAAATAGGCCCCTCCCAGTGGGAAGGGCTTTAGCCTGATGCACTCCCAGCACCCTTTTATCAGCAGTTTCATTGTGTCTTTAGTTCCAACCATCTTTTATGATGGAAGAAGAGGATTCTTCAGTTTTTTATGCTCAGGATGAAGGCGAAGCTGAGGCTTTTTATCAAAATGTAGATGATTTAATTCAGTCATTATACAGCAAGCTATTTATTCCTCTATGTCAAAAATGACTAAGAATATTGAAAGCACAGTAATTAATATCAAAATGTGTTGGCCCTATCTGGGAAGGAAAGCAGGGAACAGAAACTGATTTCTACAAAAATTTCAACTGTGCTCAATGAGTCCTTTTCCAAAGGGAAAGAAAGATCCTGCACTAAACCCAGTAGTGCTACTTTGGTTGGTTAGGCTTCCACATGTGCGGTGAGGACAACATTCCTTGAAAGCCTCCTACTTAGAAGGGGTCACAGAGTTCCAAAGAGGTTAACACCATGACAAAAACTGTTATTTCAAGTATTCAAGATATTGATGATGATTCCATTTATACTAATACAGATGATGATAAAGGTGATGATTCTGGTTTCTGGCTGGGTCCCAAACAAGAAAAGAAAGGTTTAATCTCCTAAATCTGACCCTTGTATTTCTAAATCCATCTTAGATTCTGAAGGAATTCCCATGTTTGATCCTAAGCTTGTCCACCATCCAAAATCCACTGATTCGTTCCCAGCAGAGCACGTGGTAGAATATATTGCTAGCAGGTTACACCTACCTTTGGATAAGCAAACCAGAGCAAAACTAAAATCTGAATGCCCAAGACCATCTTTACCCCTTAATGTTACTGCTACCCCAATTATAGACTCTAATATGCGACCTTTTTCTGTAAGTTAAGGCAGGACCACAGGAAAGGCCTGATAAGCCTTGGTCAATGTGCCTAGACAAACTATTGTATGTATTCGGTCAACTATCCCACATTTCTGATCTGGCAGAAATAGCTAGACTAGAAAATACTGCAATTGATGCTGAGGAGCTATCCATGTGGATATCAATAGCTTCTTGTCTTTTAGGAAATGCCAATTCTTCCTTCATGCATGAGAGAAGGAAATGTCTCCTCTTGAAACTGACTAACTGTATATGGATCATGATGGTAGGGAGTCTGAGATACATATCAACTAAACTTTTGTAAAAAATGAATATTTAAAAAAAATGAAAAGAATATGTTTTGAATAGGTCTGTCTCATGATATTAATTATTGAGTTCTACCTGTTGAAAAGAAATGGAGAAGTCTGTCTTTTTGTGATGCATTTTTGGTTTTCCCCTGCTGTTGTCTTCTCCTAGTATTAGTCTCCAGGGGCCCTCTATTGATTAGATCATATTGGCTGCTATCCCTAAGCCTCTTTGGACTCGTAGTTTTTTTTATTTTGTCTTGATTGCTGCTGTTTAAAATAAAGCAAGTTAAGGCATAATTATTTCTTCTTATTCTTTTTAATAAAGTTAAGACTTTCCTCAGTTAAACCAGGAAAATCTAGATTAAAGTCCCAAATAACAAGGAAGTGTGCAGTATCTCAGTTGACCAGACACAGAGCAGCTTCCAACAAATCATACACCTCCAGCCATCCCTGTGATTGTCCCTTGATGAAAAAATGAATCGAGTGAGAACCATCCCAAGCATTGATAGAAAGAGTTTCTATGCCTCGAGAGAGTATAAACCCAATGTAATGCACTTCAGATCATTTTTAATCAAGACTGCAAGGCCGCCACCCCTTCTAACAGGATGATGAGCTCCCACTCTGAGTCTAATGGATGAAACTGGGAGTGCAGATTTAACAGGAACTCATAGCTGTGGCTAATATAGGGGTAACCAACAAATAAAACAGCAAACTGAGTATGTGGCTTAGCTCGTCATGATCTGAGTGGAGCTGGGCTCAAATGGGTCTGCTTTTGGCGTGCTACGGCAGAGGACACACCCTTATACAGAAAAAACTGTGCATTAATACACTCCTCAAACAAACACAGCTCTTCCAGATTAACACAAGTGTGGCACAGCCTGCTACCACAACCCACATACTAAACAACAATAAAATAATTTACCAATTAAGTCCACTAAAGCAATTATGCAGCTCAAAAATCCATCAATACAATATAAACAGCTCAGTAAAAGGACATAGGCATAGAATAAGGAGCTAGCCACTTTTTAGTTTAGAGGAACAGGCTCTCTGTGGGTCTGTTTAACCCCTTGACTGCTAAGGCTTTCACTAAACCCCCACCCCCACTGTTGAACACTTTTTTTCATATTTGGGGCTGTGTGAGCTTAAGACATTGTAACTTTATACATCAAAAAGTATCCAGGACAGATTTGTGCCTTTGTCCCACATATTGGGTATTCTAAAACTACACAAGGTTTGGAGAATCGTCTGGCGGAAGCCAGCCAAGAAAAAAACCAAAATATTGCAAAATTTGGTTCAGAAAAATTGGTAAAAGTGTTGTGAAAGACAGCATTTTCTTTTGTTAAATATTATCAGCAAAAGGTTTGTTGTGCGAAGATCACTGTCATCCCAGATTTTAGGAATAGCAGCAGACTTTTTCCATGCAATGGTTGATTTTTCCTTGTGGTGTCTACCTACTTGCATTTTGTGGTGTAAGAAGGCGTAACACTCCCCAAAGCTGTATGCTTCTGAAAAGTCAACAAAAATTGAATTAATCTTATGTTATGTTATGTTAATATAACTTCTAAAGTGCAACTGTTATCCTAGGCTATAACGTAAATAACCAGGTTTTCAGTCCTTTCCTGAAGGAGAGGAGATCAGTTGCATTTCCAAGGTGGAATGATAGATTGTTGCAAGCTTTTCCAGCACAAGTGGTAAAACTCCTACCACCCCAACTGGGGAACAGTCACTTGCTTTGCTGTCCCAGAGCGCAAGATTCTACTGGGAACATACCGTTTAAACCGCTGTCTCAAATAGTCAAGGCCAGAGCCTTGTAATCCGTACAAAGGGCTTTAAATTGTGCCTGATGTTTAACTTTGAGCCAATGAAGAGATCTTAGTTCCTTCTTGACCAAGACAAACCTGGGTGTACCTGTCAACAGTCTGGCTGCTGCATTTTGCACGATTTGGACTCTGTTCATAATGAATGTTCATGTGAGTTAATTAAAGGGTCATTTTTGTAGATCAGAAATGTTTTATTTAAAAAACAAACTAATCATTGATATGAAAAACTGAAAATATATAGTTAAAAAAAGAAAAAGTGACAATGCTTTCTTCTGTAATTTGGTTCTCTCACAGCCAATTTATAAAAAGCAATATACCGTTGCTGTCTGTCAGACGCTTATGGTCACAGGAATATATAGTGTTCATTGGTTGTTCAAAAACATACAATACCCAGAGACAACAACTGACCTGCAGCTTGCATTGGTTTTGCATTGTGTATTAACAATGAATCCTCATATGTTAAAATCTAATGAATAAAAAAAAGCATTAAGGAAATCTATGCAGTTTTGAAAGGTGTTTATAAACAAATTAAGAAGAATACTTATTTGTACAGCTCTGAATTTGGGGCTACCCATTTTATCATGTGATACAGATGGCATTTTGGAAGAACACTGGGTTAAATTTGGAAGCCAAAAATGAATACAAATTCAATTGTTAATACCAAATGTTCCACTATTCTGTATTGCAACACTTTTCCAAATACAAATGGCTCACAACTTGTATGGTTGGGCCTAATGCCTCTGACAAGACAGATCCCGAATACACAAGATTTTGTCTTGATAGTGCAACCATTTTGGTGATTTGGGGTAGCTTCAGTTATCAGGTCTGGGTTTGGTAGTAAGTCAGAAAAAACTTACCAAAACCAGACATTTAATAAACCTAGACACCCAGTGGAGTCTAGGGCCGTGTGACTTGTGTGATTCCCATTAGTATATTTGACCAAAATAGCCAACAAGCTTCAAACGTTGGTGAAATCCATGCATTTTCCTCATATTCCTAGGAGGGAAATTTGTGAAATCTCGGAGGAGCCACAACATTTCTACCAACCAGCATTCCCATACTACTCCAAATAATAATGATTACCTAGTTGGGTGGGTGAGGCCATCACCTGCAATCAGAAAGGCCCCAAAACCTAATGTGGAGACATTAAGATTAAGCTTTGAAAATTAAACCATTTTGGTGACGTGGGTAGCTGCTTTATTGGCCGCCGCTCAGAGAAGCCTACCAAATACTGTCATTTGTGAAAATAGACAGCCAGAGGAGTCTCAATGGTGTTGTTCCCTCATTAATCATTAGCTCATTTTCAGCGAAGCAATTGTGCATCTGACATTTACTAAAACTGCTTCATACTCCTTCATTATTATGTTTCCCCCCATGTTTAGCCTTCTCACACCAGTGTCTTTGTATTCTGGTCCCTATCCCTTCCAATCTCACTCCTATCTATTTATGTTCATTTCTCCCTGTTCGTCTTATTATGTGTCAACATGTGTCTGTTTTTCCATTTCCTTATCTCCCCATATTGCACTCCATCTTTGTGCTTCTTTCTTTCACCAAGCATCCCTGTCTTTGTCTCCATCCTTTTCTCCCTCTCCCACTGTCTTCATGTTTCTGTGGCCATGTGCTCCTACCCCCATCTCAGTGTCTCCATGTTTCTAATCCTGTCTCCATATCAGTGTCTCTGCTGGGAACTGCATTGGTATGTTGTTAAGAAAGAGGCTACAGTGATAGCTTGAGCTGTGTCTGAGCTCCCTCTAATATAAAACAGGAAACCTTGGAAAATACCTGCCTCAGAATTAGTAGCTGAGCACAAGCAGCAAAGCTTATGGTATATGTGCAACAACTCTAAAATGACAAGCCCATTAAAAAACAAATAATAAAATAATCCACAACTAGTTGGTTAAAAAGAGAAACATTTAAATACAGAAACTAATTTGTTCAATTCGGGCATTATTGCAGAAAGTACAACTGTTCCATACAAAACAAAAGGCTCTTAAAAATCAGTAGTCTATGTGGTACTGTAGGCAGGACCTATGTTCCCCCTCCTGGCCAATCCTTGATTGAGGAAGATATTGTTACGGTTCATGGTTCTTTGAGGTCAAAATGCTTACCTTCATATAGAGCCTTGACTTTTTGGGTCGTAGGTTATGAGTTGCACAAACCACTAAAATGTAGACCAGGTTGGCGCATCAGTTTTGGAGATTTTTAGAATCATGTCCTGTTGCCTCAAAGATAGAGTAGATCAAACATTTACTAAAAATTCTGCACCTTTCTTCTAGTGCTCCAAAATTCTACAAATATTGTCACAAGGTGCCTTTGTCAGTGATGATATTGAATGTGTATGCTAAAGCATATTTATCCTTTTGTGGAAAAGTACATTTTGCCATGTTATATGTGCCTACGTGTTCCTCATTCTATGTTATATGTGCATGATCGATATGCATGTATCCCCCTATGATTGATTAAAGACGCAATTATAGTTGTGTCCAACGTTAGTATGTCAGTTTCCAGTTCTCGTGAAGGCAACGAGTATTAGGCCTATGTTGTCACGTTTCACAGTGTGCACATTAATTCACCGCATTGTCCCCGTTTCTAGGCCTCAAAAGGGCCCGGACACCAGATTCAAGCTCCAGTCTCCTGAACCCTCTCCGAGGAGCGATGCAGCCCCCACCTGCATCCCTGACCCTTCACTTACTTCCTGCCGCGCGGTGCCCGGCCCGGCCTGGCTCTGCCTGCCAGTCGGCCAAGAGTATGTTATGCTTCTAGTTATCAGTTCAGCTCTCCGTCTTCTGCATTCCTAAGCTACTGAACCGCATCAACAGTTTCAGCTATGGTCTAGTCTTTCTGTCTCCATGTAAGAGAAATACCGTATTAATATTCATAGAAGATTCATAGTACACGCAATACATGTAGAATAGATGCATGCATCAGTCTTAGTGTCAAGTAGCCTTTGCCCTGATAACTTTTAGATTCTATCAACATGTACTCCAAACACCAGATACCAGATATGCTATAGGTACATGTCGTCCTGACACCGCAGACTTTAGTCTCCTCTTCTAGTGTAGAAGTCATAGCACCCAGTTCTCCCTGGTAACACGTCATTGCCCGTTTGCGCGCACCACTAGGTTAAAGGTCCCAGCTGCTCTCAGGTAGCCCCCTCCATGTTTCCGCCCCATTCAAGACACTTTTGTGATGTTTCTCATCACATGTATACATGCACGCCCTGTACACGCCTTCTTTTTCCGCCCATGTTTTCTTATCTTACGTTTGTCATAAGTTACGCCTACTGTATGTAATGTAATATAATGTTGTACTATATATATGCTGCACTGTCGATGAAGCGCTGCAGCTGCCTTCCTTCCTTCCTATTTATTTCAGGCTGTCCCGTTCCAGTCCCTTCCCTTTTGCCTGAATAAATCCTTTTGACTCGGACACATCGGATCCTGCCTCTTATTTATTGAGCTATCTGTTATTGTTAATGTAATTCAAAAATAGTCCCGGTATTATTTATTTATATACCACATAATGGCGCCCGAACAGGAACGAGCCCCTTCCTCACGCGCTGGCGATGCCACGCAGGCCCCCTGACCCTCTGCAGCCGTGACGGAACTCTACTGCGCACCGGCAGATATTTCTGCTTCAAGTCTCCCTCAGGCCCACGGAGGAGACGGAGACTGCGGTCCGACATCCAGACGAAGCGGTGTGGAATGCGGTTCGTCCCGACCAGAGCCCAAGCCGAGAGAGCAAGGTCCGAAGTATCCGGAGGCCCACCTGTAACCGAAGTTTCCGAAGTTCGTAGTCCGACGTCGTAGCAGTCCAGTCCAGTCCGAGGCCTTCCAGTTTCTGCTTCCCGGTGAGTACCGTCGCGGGGGAAGTATCTAGACAGGATCATTAGTTTGGTCCTGGTCCGATGGGTTTGGGTACACAGATCCAGTCCGAAGTATTCACCTAGGTGGATACGGGTCCTGACGTGTCTCTTTATTGGACCGGTATGTTCTGTACTATTTTAGCAGTGCATCCAGTAATTCTAGTAAGTTTCGTTCTCGAGAAATTCATGTGTTCTGTTTTCAGTGTATCAGGTAGTATTTTGTTCGAACTGTTATCAATGTATGTTTATGTCGTGGTATGAGTGCTTTGTTCGCTATTTTATTACTGTGATTATTGTGTATTGTGTTCCAAGTATACCACGGAAATGCCTTTGTTCTCGAAATTACGTCAGTTAAAGACCAGAAAAGGGTTGCTCGAAGAAGCAGTTCCTGTCCCTCCTAGGGACAGTCCAGGACATTTTATGTATCACAAGCATGGCTTAGATGCCATAATATATCTAGACTTATGGGCGGACTATACTAAGGAACTAGAAGAGAAATATAGATGGCCCGTATCAGGTACATGGGATGCCGAGTGCATCATGCGAGTAGAAGAAGCATTATGGAAAAAGAAAGCCAGACAGTCCCAGAAAGATGCCATCGAGTTATGGCGCAAAGAATCTCACAAAAGAACCGAAAAAGAATTCAGAAAAACAGAATTAAGTAGGGAATCTGCCAAAAAAGCCCAAGAAAAGGAATTAATCGAAGAAGGTGAACGAGTTAGAGCAGGACAGTCAGACAGACAGAGAAATGCCCTTATTAAAGGTATGTATCCTCTTCTTGCCGAGGGCTTACCAAAAGCAACCCCGGAAGTACCCTGTAATTTCCCGCCACCATTGGTCCCGATTAAGCTACGTCACAAACCGACCGCAGCTGATATTTTTTTCTCGTCCTATTTGGACGATACAGTCCCAGAATATGCAAATCCTATCCCGCCTGCTCCCGTTAATAATGTAATTCCAGCTCCTCCAACCGCTGGTCCCACGGGTCCAGTCAATGTTACAGTACCTGTTACAGCACCCCCGGCCCAGCCCATAGTACATGCACCCGTTTTGCCAGTCACTCTACCAGCCCGTACAGTATTCACCGACGATTCTAGTTTAGGAGCCGCGGGGGGAGGTTCTCCTCGTACCCCGCCTCAGCCAAGACGTCTGACGCTACATGAACTAGCGTTACAGCGTACGCCAAAAGTGACTACATACGTAGATATCAAGCGAGCCCTTACTGAATGTCGTTATGATCCAGTTCCAGGCGATGATCACATGGTCATATATTCATTACGTTTAAGACGGGTTGCCGGCTTTTTGGAAACCCTGCCCGATATGGGAGAACATCTAGACAGAATATATAGTTTTATCCGTACAGGAGTGAATCCAGGAAGTATTCATGAAGCCATGGTTCAAAGAAAAGTCGAGACTCAGCTCATGATTTTAAAATTTTTGATTAACTGTTTAATAAGAGAGCAAGATTATCCAGAAAAAGATCCAGAAGAAATGAAAGTCCTGACTAGGTGGAGTGACAATATAGCCGAGGGAAAACACAAGACACAAAATTGTATAGAGAGTATGTATAAGAAAATTCGTAGGGAAATCATAACTATACACGAGAAACGAGAAGCAAAACAAGCAACCGAGAAAGAGAGTGACTCTTCTACTGAAGAGGTAGACAGCGAGAATCCCGACAGAATAGCGTATGTAGGTAGAACTAGACTTTCCGATCGACATTCACGCCTAGATTACAAGAAAGCTTTTCCTCCTCCAGTACCAGAACAGTGTTCTCTTGAGCAAGTATTCCAAGCTACCGATCATATTCTGAAATTACGAATAGGTTATAGCGAGCTTAGTACAATGCATGAACAAGAACTAGCCCGATCAGCAGTCCGATGGACTACTGATTCTACCACTTTTCCAGACGAAATAGTGGCTCAAATGTTTCTGAAACTGCCCCCAGCCGAGCAACGTCTGGTGGGTACATATATTATTCAGCACCTCGTTACACTGTATGAGGAACAACATTCTGATCCAGGTCCGCTACATGATATATTGAACGAGTTACTCCAGTACAGATGGAAAGTTCTAGGTACCGATTTAATTAGTGTCATTTTAGAACAGCGCCACAAATACCGAACTTTTCTGAATCCACATTTTGTTCACGTCTCACCTCCAGAAAGTAAATCATTCTACATAGATAGACAGAATCCGTTACGAGAAGTGCATCCAGTCAAGAAAGAGGGTGGTGGTCTAGAACGAGTATTTGTTTACACCCCTATTACAAAAATGGAACTCTTAGAGATGAAAAAGTTAATTCCCTGTCATGATAAAGATCCAGCAGGGTTCCACCGTGAATTAAAGGACATGCTCCGTATGGGCGAATACACGTATCCTGATATCATTAAAATGCTAAAGGTCCTGTTGCCTGCGGGCATATATGAAAAACTCAAAGAAAAAGAATGGGAGGTGGGAGAGAAAAAGATAGATTGGACAGCACTAGAAACTGAAGATAATATACGAGTACCAGGTACCGGTCTTGGGGATAAAGCTAAAGAATTGCCCGAGTTATTGATACAAGTCTTGCCAAGATTACTAGCCACGAAAAAGGAAGATTGGGATGCTATCTCAGCCTGTAAACAGAAACAAGACGAAGATACTAGTGATTTCTATTCTAGATTTGAGAAATGTTATATTATTAATAGTGGTCTGAAAACAAGTAGTAAGTCGTATCCCCATCTTTTTGTTACCAAACTAGTCGAGAATTCAAGTCCACAAGTTAAAAATAGAGTCCTGAAAGTCGAAAGTACCTGGCAAGCTAATTCTCCGTCACAGATGCTCCAGATGCTCCAGTACCACCAGAACAGAATCAGGGAAGAGCAGGAACACGAAAGGAGACGTATGAAAGACACGAAAATGAAAGTACTAGTTGCACAATCTGTTCCACAAGACAGTCAGAAGAGGGGTCCGAATCAAGCCAGTCATCCTGCAGCTCCCGTTAAAGGGACCTGCAATTACTGTAAACAGCCAGGTCATTTTATAAACGAATGTGCAGTCCTGAAACACAACATAGCTACTGGTAAGACCAAAGAGAGACCACGTCCGCCTAGACAAGAACAAGTTTCACAGACTTCTCAGCCACCACAGAATGCACAACAGACAGTTACAGCACCGCAGCCTATCGCTGCAACACAGCATGTTACACAGCAGATGTACCAGTACGCACAGTCAGAGTATCCAGATTATCAGCCATATTCATGAAATAGCCTAGAGAGGGAGGTAGGCTTGCCTCTCATCGAGATTCCTGTAGATCAAGAGGGTCCCTATGTACACAGTCAAGTATTGGGGAAAGACAGAAAGTTTCTGATTGATACAGGGGCAAGTAGGACTACCATCAGTCATGACGAGGTTCCAGGGGCTCCGCTCTCAGGGTCTAGAAATGTTTCCCTTGGATTTTCAGGAAAGCCCATTGTTAATGAAATATCGAAACCAGTTACTCTAGAAGTCGGTCCATTGTCCCGAACTACAGACTTGTTACTCACGAAATCTTGTCCAGAAAATCTGTTAGGCATTAAAACACTGAAAGAATTAGGAGCGGTTATATGCTGCTCCCCAGAAGGGGTCCGTCTGTTTTTACGTGACTTTAAAGGTCATTATGTATTACGTGATTTTGATCCAAGATTATTGAATGTACCACAGCATTTATGGGCGCAAGGTCCAACTGATGTAGGTTGTATGCATATCACACCCCATCGTGTGACTCTGAAGCAAGGTGTTGTTTTACCACGAATCAGACAGTACAAATTGCCACCTGAGGCTGTAGCAGCCTTATCCAAAATTATTGACGAGCTTATTACTCAAGGAGTGGTTGTAGAAACTGACTCCAATGTATGTAATTCTCCTATCATTCCGATCCTGAAACGTACTGATCCAAATGCACCTCCAGATTATCGATTAGTGATTGACCTTCGATAACTTAATAAATGTATCATACCCCAGTACCCAGTAGTCCCAGATATTTCTTCACTATTGACAGCCATTGATTCTGAAGCCACGTTCTTTACAGTTATCGATCTCAAGAACGCATTTTTCAGTGTCCCCATTCATCCAGACAGCCAGTTCCTCTTCGGATTCTGTTTAAATGGAAGAAGCTATAAATTCACACGAGCACCTCAAGGTTTCACAGAAAGTCCTAGCATTTACAGTCAAGCACTTAAGAGACAACTAGACAATATTCGCATGCCAACTGACACTGCCCTGCTCCAGTATGTCGATGATCTACTGATCACAGCCCGTTCTGAACTGCGAACGTGCGTCACTTACAGTTCTGTATTTTCTGGCCGAGATGGGGCACAAGGTGTCCCCTTCCAAATTGCAATTCTGTGTCCAGCAAGTGGTCTACTTAGGACACTTACTGTCCAAGAGGGGTAGGCAGTTGACACCTGACCGTATCCAGTTAATAGCATGTCTTCCACAGCCCAAGACTCAGAAGGAGGTACGAGCTTTTATCGGCCTCACTTCTTACTGCAGACAATGGATTCCTCAGTATGCATTTCTAGCCAAGCCACTGATACAGTTAACGACACAGGAGGCAGCCGTATCGACTGTCCTCCCTTGGACCCAGGAACATACACTTGTTTTTAATGAGTTAAAGAAAGCTTTATGTAATGCACCTGTTCTAGCAACACCGAACTACAGTAAGCCTTTTACACTTTTTGTTACAGAACGTGATGGTACTGCATTATCTGTTCTTACACAAGATCAAGCAGGACAATACAAGCCCTGTGCTTATTTTTCTAGCACATTAGATCCAGTAGCCCAGGCTCTGCCTGCGTGCCTCAAGTCAGTTGCAGCCACAGCTCTAGCTATCAGACAGAGTGATTCCATAGTGTTAGGACACTCCCTGACAGTACAAGTTCCACACTCTGTGGAAGTTCTTTTAAACCGAACACAGACTCAGCACTTGACAATTGCACGTTTAACAGGTTATGAACTGACATTATTTCAGCCACACATAGAAATCAGACACTGCAACATTTTAAATCCAGCTACACTGTTACCGTCAGTTGCTTCAAATCCTGCCACACATGACTGTGTGGAAGTTGTTAACACCATGACAAAGCCTAGACAAGACTTGACAGACATTGCATTACCTGATCCCGACCTGACACTTTATGTGGATGGTTCATGTATGAGAACAAGTACAGGAGAACTAGTAGCCGCGTATGCAGTGACTACTGAAACCGAAGTTATAGAAACACATCGTATTGACACTCTGTCCGCTCAAGCAGCAGAGCTCATCGCTCTGACCCAAGCCTGCATACGTGCCAAGAACTTGAAAGTAAACATATATACAGATTCACGTTATGCATTCGGAGTCGTACACGACTTTGGAGTGCTCTGGCAGGAAAGAGGTTTCATGACTTCTCATGGAACCAAGATTCAGCATGGTTTCCTCATTCAAGCTCTGTTAGATGCAATACATTTACCGACAGCTATCGCTATCATGAAGTGCAAGGCACATACGAAAGTCACCGACATCATTTCCCAGGGTAACGATCTAGCAGATCGAACAGCCAAGCTTACAGCTCAGACTCCAGACATTCCAGTTAACACGACACAGACACTCATTCCAGATCAGACTACTTGTATGACAGTTAAGGACCCTACACAAGATGTCATAGACATACAGTTACATGCTACTCCCGATGAAATCAAGAAATGGTCCGAACAAGGAGGGGTCCAGACAGATCAAGGATGGTTAACGAAGGGAAAAGCCACATGGTTTCTCCCCGACTCTATGGTTCAAGTCATTATTAACACCGCACATAGTCCAGCACATCTAGGAGAAAAAGCCATGTTAGACAGTATCCAGAACATCTGGTTCAATAAGCATTTACGAGCAGCAGCCAAACAAAAAGTGCGTACCTGCATGATCTGTTGTCAGTTCAATCCAGGTAAAGGTGTCCCGGTGGAACAAGGTGGATTCCATCCTCCTGACCACACTTTTGAAGTCCTCCAAATGGATTATATTCAGATGGAGCGATGTCGAGGTTTCAAGTATGTCCTCGTAGTTGTATGCGCTTTGTCCAGGTGGACAGAGGCATATCCAGTTCCAGATTACACAGCTGCGACCACTGCCAGGCAGTTGGTTCGTGAGTATTTTCCCCGTTATGGATTACCTAGGGTCGTGTATTCAGATAACGGCCAGCCATTCTCATCCGAGCTCATGAAACAAGTTTCCCTTCTGTTAGGGTACCAGTGGAAGTTCCATTGTGTACGCCATCCTGAAGCAGCCGGTCTTGTAGAGAGACATAACCAGACCCTAAAAATCCGCATCGTAAAAGTGTGTGCAGAGAAAGGTGTAGATTGGATAGTAGCACTGCCAGTTGCCCTTTTTTATATGAGAATGGTCGCTCACTCCCGTTCAGGTCTATCTCCCTATGAGATAGTGTTTGGTCGTCCCCCTAACATGTGGGGTACACCTAGACCCCGTACCATAACTGATGTTGACAGTAATATGCTGACAGATTACCTTGCCTCCTTGATGTCTGCACTACAATCTTGTCGTTCACAGGTTGCCGCTGCATTTCCAGACAACACCGAGGTGAAACCACACGAGATCGTCCCGGGGGATCTCGTGCTGATCCGTAATTTTGATCGTTCAAGTCCGCTGGAGCCCCGCTGGAAGCAGCCCCGTCTGGTCCTTCTCACCACCCGGACAGCAGTTAAAATTGAAAACCGGAAAGGGTGGCTACACGTGAGCCACGTCAAGAAATTCCATGGACTCAAACCTAAAACTTTCCTCAAGGACTGCCCCGTACTCAAGGACTGCCCCGAAAATGAATCTAAAATTCCCCTGTTAGAGAAAACTCCACAGCAGGAGTATAAAGCAAAGTTGCGGTCTAGTAAGTCAGCCAGTTTAATTGTCTAAGTCCCTCTCGGGTGAAACGGTTAGACAGGTTCCTGACATGTATGAGACAGACCCACACAGTGAGAGAGTTAGTCAAAACTCTAAGAGATGTATCATCATTCTATTCTTTTTACTGTTCCTGAGTCTTATGGTTACATGCATAAGTTATGCTTTACATTTATGTTTTCCTATTTCACATGTACATATGTTTTCTAAAGTTACAGTAGAGCACACATTTAGTGATCTGCCTCCTCACGAGTTATCCTATCGTCTTGCTATGCGTAATAATACCTTTATCCGAATGCTGCATTATTCACACCAGACCAGCAATGCCACTAATTGTTGGGTGTGTGGTCGACTCCCCCCTTTCCAGACACCGAAGGGAGTTCTGCCACTCTTTCCTTATCCGTTTTCACATAATGGTTCGTGTGGAGCATGGTCCACGTTAACGTCATCCTCAACTGATATGTCCCTTCTGAATCGAACATGTTTCCCAGACAAGGAAGGTCTTTCCCATAGAACAGGGTTAGATCTAGAAAATGAAGTATATGATTTAGGTAATTATTCCTCGAATTTTATGGTTCTGAATGTTCAGTCCGATACTACTCCAGATTTGCCCGCTATTTCAGTTCTACCATTTAAAGGCGAATTATGTGTCCGAAAGAATGGTTCCGCACATGTAGGACATAGTGATTGTACTACTGTGGTCGAGTATAGTGACAGTGGGAAATCTATTTTCAAAGCCTCACGTCATTCTTATTTTGTTTGTGGTCAGACCGCATATGTTCGTCTGCCCCTTGATTGGGATGGAACATGTTACATTGCCTTCCTACTGCCACCAGTTTTCCTAGCCCCATCCGATTATCACAGAAACACACATCTAGTACACGTTAGACATAGAAGGGAGACTGAGTCCCCAATTGTCGATCAAACTGAAACTGCTCTAGAACAGTATCAAGACTTCAATAAAGGTTTCTTTTTCTTTATAGGTCCTGTCCAGAATAGTAAGTTAATACGTAGGTTAACCAGAACCCTTGAAGCAGTAGTGAATGAGACTACTTCCGCTCTAGGTAACTTAACCGAAGAGCAATCTGCTATGCGTTTTGTCGTGCTCCAAAATCGTCTCGTTCTTGACGTCATACTGGCCGATAGAGGAGGAGCTTGTAGAGTCATCGGATCTAGTTGCTGCATTTTCATTCCTAATAACGCGCCGTCTGTTTATTCAGCTATAACCAGACTCCATAAAATTGCCCATCAGTTACACCAGAATCCAGGCACCTGGACATGGTCCGGTTGGCTCTGGAGTATCATATCTGTCTGGGGATGGAAAGTATTGTCATTCCTAGGTATAGCAGTAATGATCATATTCAGTTGCTGCCTCTGTTTACAATGTGGCCCTGCGATTTGCGGCTTGTGTGCTACCTCTTGTATTCCTAGTCCTAAATCCCGTTCCAAGACAATTCGAGACGAGCAAATGATGCTATATGAACAGATAGATGGTATCATGAATATTGATGTTTCCTGATGGAAACGTAGGGCACAAGGAGGGAATGTGGAAAAGTAAATTTTGCCATGTTATATGTGCCTACGTGTTCCTCATTCTATGTTATATGTGCATGATCGATATGCATGTATCCCCCTATGATTGATTAAAGACGCAATTATAGTTGTGTCCAACGTTAGTATGTCAGTTTCCAGTTCTCGTGAAGGCAACGAGTATTAGGCCTATGTTGTCACGTTTCACAGTGTGCACGTTAATTCACCGCATTGTCCCCGTTTCTAGGCCTCAAAAGGGCCCGGACACCAGATTCAAGCTCCAGTCTCCTGAACCCTCTCCGAGGAGCGATGCAGCCCCCACCTGCATCCCTGACCCTTCACTTACTTCCTGCCGCGCGGTGCCCGGCCCGGCCTGGCTCTGCCTGCCAGTCGGCCAAGAGTATGTTATGCTTCTAGTTATCAGTTCAGCTCTCCGTCTTCTGCATTCCTAAGCTACTGAACCGCATCAACAGTTTCAGCTATGGTCTAGTCTTTCTGTCTCCATGTAAGAGAAATACCGTATTAATATTCATAGAAGATTCATAGTACACGCAATACATGTAGAATAGATGCATGCATCAGTCTTAGTGTCAAGTAGCCTTTGCCCTGATAACTTTTAGATTCTATCAACATGTACTCCAAACACCAGATACCAGATATGCTATAGGTACATGTCGTCCTGACACCGCAGACTTTAGTCTCCTCTTCTAGTGTAGAAGTCATAGCCCCCAGTTCTCCCTGGTAACACGTCATTGCCCGTTTGCGCGCACCACTAGGTTAAAGGTCCCAGCTGCTCTCAGGTAGCCCCCTCCATGTTTCCGCCCCATTCAAGACACTTTTGTGACGTTTCTCATCACATGTCTACATGCACGCCCTGTACACGCCTTCTTTTTCCGCCCATGTTTTCTTATCTTACGTTTGTCATAAGTTACGCCTACTGTATGTAATGTAATGTAATGTTGTACTATATATATGCTGCACTGTCGATGAAGCGCTGCAGCTGCCTTCCTTCCTTCCTATTTATTTCAGGCTGTCCCGTTCCAGTCCCTTCCCTTTTGCCTGAATAAATCCTTTTGACTCGGACACATCGGATCCTGCCTCTTATTTATTGAGCTATCTGTTATTGTTAATGTAATTCAAAAATAGTCCCGGTATTATTTATTTATATACCACACTTTGATACTTGTATGTCTTTTAAAAACAAACACTTATCTTTCAAATACAGTGGGAATGGCAGAACAAACAAATCACATTAAATTTGGCCCTGACAGGCAAGAATCAATTGCAGATGCAAGCACATATTTGTTGGTAGTATTACAGGTTGCACGCTGTGTTAAGGGGAACACCACGTTGGGAAGTAACCTGAGTATTCTGATGTGACAGGTGTCTGTTGCATTACAAATTGTACTAGTCTGTCATTCCATTAACTGTTTGAAATATCAGAATCTTCAATAGTCAGTAAATAGTTTAGTCATTCAAAAAGTTAGTTATTGAGAATTAGCTAAAAGAAAAGTATTGTTAAGAGTTTGGGATGTAATGTGCATATAGCGTATTTTGCATTTCATTTTCAAATGGTATCCAGGATATTTAGGATTCTTATGGAGAGCCAATATATGTCTTGAGAACATGCAATCATTTCTGAGTATGCGGTGGTTTGTAAGCGTAACCAGCAATGGGTAAGTTAGACAGGGGCAGATGGATATAGTATGCATCATTAATTGCCTACCCAATTGCCTAGCAAGGCAGGTGGACATACTTGAAAATGTCTATCTGTTACAAATAAGAAATGTATTTTGAATCCCTAATTTGGGAAAAAGACATGTACTAATGACAATGCCTGAACAAACCTAGGGGCTGCTGAATGAACATGAGGGGCTTGAATCAAGTACTGTGAATATGGCCTTTAGATTACCGCCTTAGGGTTCAGCATGGAATTCTGGTCTGCCATTTCATGATGGCACAGTGTTTTCGCACTCAGTGTTCCTGGGTGTGAGAACAGTGGACCAGATTTTACTGGCTGAAAAATCACAGCCCCTAATATTGCTTTATGAGTCAGCTGCAACACCGGCCAGGCTCTGGCAGTAATCAAGGGCAAGAGACAGAGAGCAGCTGGAGTGGAAGAGTTAAAGAATTACTGATAATATAGGTTGAGAGCAAAAGAGTCATCACATGTTTTGAAGGAGCAGCAGCTAGTTGGATGGTCAAAATCAACATAAATCTTGTTGAGGTACGTGGATTTGGACTCCAATTAGATTTACTTTTTGAGATAGGTGATTCAGGATTGGGGGAAAAATGGTGGAGGTATGTCAATAGGTCCATGGACGAAGGTGTGATCTGTAATTTGAGTATCAAAGGAGGGATACATATGGTTTACATGGCTAAAAATGCATGGGAATGTATGAGGGTGGTGTGGATATTGATTTTGGTAATATACAGCCCGATGCGCAAAGGTAAATATACATTTGCATATGTACTCATGTATATAGTTATTATTACACCAAAATGTAACTCTGTGCTTTTATGATAATCATCATTTCGGAAATAAGGTTTTCACTGAGGTGTAGAATTACATGTCTCCACCCCCTCAAATCAGACGGGAAACCTATTGAAAAATGACTTAGGAGTGAAAGTTTTCTTCTGGTAACTTTGCACAAGTAGGTGGAAATCTCCACCAAAGTAGTAGAGATTTTCCAATGGGAATGCAAGGGAAAAATATATAAGTTTTTTACTGCTTTCAAAAATAAGTTAATGCATAATATAGTTGTAAATTAATTTGAAATGTTTAATAAGAACCAAGAGCAAATACAATTAAAAGTTACAGTATATTAGCTCATCAAATTTTATGTGAATTAAATGAAAGCATTAAAATACATGATTGTCCATTATAAATAACAATATTAAAACAATAATTTAAAACAATGCCAACATCACTAACATTTTTGGTTTTATTTATTTGTAGTACATTTTGTTACATTTTGTGTTTAATTAATAAAAATGTGTTTTAAATAAAAGTTTTAGAGTTTCATTTGATTCAGTTATGTTGATTATTAGCATTTAAAATGCTGAGAGAAATAGCCAATTACTACTATATAACTTTTAAAGATTACATTAAATATATACATATATATTTTTACATTTCAAAATAATTTCATTAAGTTAACATTAGTCCCAATGTGGTTGTACTTTATTTTCCCACCTTTGCTGTTTTCTATGTGAGTGTGTTGCAGTACCAATGAGTTACTAGGTCTGTTGCTTGACCTACTCCGAGACTGAGCTGGAGTTTTTTTTAGCTTGTTCTGACAGCTTTGACACTCATTAGGGATGTAGGAAGTTTGGATGAATAGTGTGTGAATAGCAATGGCCTTACTTTTTAGTGTGTGTGTGTTTGTAAAATCATGTCCATTCCGACACACATGCTTACATTTACTTAAACCCCTCCCATACAATGGTAAGTAATCCACCTTTTCCTGTTGTACCCCATTGACCCCCCATATTTACTACAAAGGAGAATACCACATTGGCAGGGCTGTACACACAGCCAAGTTGGAAGTGGAGACATAGGTCTCTGGCTGTATATTTCTTAAAAGCATGTTGTAGTGTTTCAGTGTATGAAATTGGATTATTATTTGGGGTGGTCAATTGCCCACGTCAAGGAATAATCACAACTTGTATCAGGGTAAACCCTTAGCGTCACTAAATTAACCTGAACTCAACCCCCTGCTAGCTATGACACAGAATAGACTGGCTTAACAGTGCAATGTGTGAAGTATTTATGCATTACCAAAACAGTAATAAAGTTGAAATGCTAAACAATAAAAAACGTAAACCAAATTAGAAAAACAAAGAACAAATAAATAAATAAAATGACATCAAAAGAATGAACATTCAATAAGGTGAACTATCGATATGAATGTTTTCAGTTTTAAATTGAAATAGTGCAAAAAAGGATTGCCTATGCTTGTGATACTGGGACATCAGTGCAAGTTCAGGCTGACCGCGATAATTTGCAGGTCTGAGACACTGACCAGGTTTGTCCCAGTCAAAGATTTTTCGTTCTGACTTCAGACTTTTAAGTCCCTTTTTTTCAGAGTTTCTGGAGCAGCACTTCTGCATCACTTCTAAGGCTCCCCAAAATCAGGGTCCGCACCTAGGGGCCAGAACACCATCCAGGAGAGGCCCCAGTATGGTCCAGTCTAGGTCCAGTTGCTTTTGGTCAAATGGGCACTGCAGGGAAAATGCCTCTTGCCAACTGCCTACTGAAGTCAACTTCTTTGTCCTGGGCACAGGCGGGAGCAGGACCAGACCTTCAGGGCTCCTTTCAGGTCACAGGCCACATCAAATGTCTATGATCTTACATTGCTGATAGCTGAAATGTTTCATGATTTGCTTTTGAGAGTCTTTCATAACTGAATATTATGCTTATAAGCCTTCAACTAGTTTCCCCAAGTTTACATGTTTGAAATCCAGGCCAGTCTTCCTCTTGTTAAGGTTACCCTCAACTTCATCAGATTTAATTATGGCATGTTTTATTGAGGTAGAGAAAACAAACAATATCCCAACAGGTATTATTCTGGAGACAATTAAGCATGTATGCTGAAAGCATTACTGGTACCGAAATAAGGAGACTTGAATCAATTTAGGTATTGGTTGTTATTCATCATATACTTTTTACAAGAAAGAAGGGGGAGAAAAATATACAGTTATAGCAGCACTGTACAAAAAAATCAATAACAACCCGATTGTACTTGGTGCTAAAGTATGTGCAGGTGACATAGGTGACGATGCAAGTGACAATAATGGACAGCCTGAACGGCGCAAGGTGAGTAATTGTGCAAAATATATACAATGAGTAGGAACATGTGGCTCAAGGGTAATTTCGGTTATGATAGTGATGGATTTAGATAGTTAGCGATTCAAATGAGCCATTGTAGAGAATGCGCTATGTATTGTGCCGTGTTGTCGACGATGTTTCGATCCTCGTCAATTGGGATCGTCTTCAGGACGGGGTTGTGTTGTTTGGAGGGTGCTGCGGGAGGGAAAGGAAAGGTCAGGGAGGGGAGGGGTGGAGAAAAAGCGCGCAGCTGTGAAGAGGACTGGTAAGGGGTGGACAGAGAACCTAGTGGGGCGGGATCATAGTGTCAGAACTAATATAGAGGGCTTAAGATCATGGTGCGCGGGCTCGGTCACCAGACAATGTCCCGGTGTGGTCTAGGGACAACTAATGGCGTATGGGAAAGAAGGCGTAGGCCTACAGGGCGGTGTCACAGACACTGGAAAGGTGAGACAAGTAGGTTGCCAGGGTGAGTACGATGAATTAAGTGCAATAGGGTAAGGCACCGTGTCAGGCTACAGGGAGGTCATGTCGCATCTGGTATGGCATGTGGAACTAATAGCCAGGATTTGCGGCAGGGTATGAGGTCATAAAGCGCATTTTAGCCGATGTACCCTAAGTGACCCGGTTAGAGTGAGGGTTTTGTTTGCGTGAGGGATAGGCAAAGTAAGGTACTCGAATGCGGGGAGCAGTGCCAGAATCGAGCGGGGAGCTCGCAATGATGGGTGGAGGTAGCTGGATCAATGCTAGTACTAAGGGGTGGGCATGTGGTATTACAAACAAAGTGGGGGGAAGTCGGTCGCAATCGCGGTAAAGGTACCTGGATTAGGTAAAAGGTAAGCGGAAGAGTAACTCAAGTGGCTCCAGGAATGATCAATTTGGACGTAATAGGCGAGATCTGTGGGAGAGGAGCAATAGAATGGGGAGGGGTGGTGTTAACAGAGTAGAAGGGACTGTTCGGCTTGTGAAGGGGGAGGAGAGGCGTATAAATACCTTTCCGCTACCAATCCCTTTGTCACGAACATCGACCTTTGGCGTCGTTACATTGGCGACATCCTCCTCATCTGGAATGGGACGATTGAAACACTGACCCCTTTCATTGACTGGCTCAACCCTTCACAAGACCATCTTAAAATTCACGAGCGACTGTAAAAACAACTACTTACCATTCCTGCACGTCACCATTCATGCCGAAGAGGGGAAACTAGGTACCTCATTATACCACAAACCAACAGAAAGGAACACTATGCTGCAATACTCCAGTTATCACCTACGAGGACTACTAGATGGCCTCCCATACGGACAATGTTTGCGCATCAGGCGCAATTGCAAATGGCGCAAGGACTATTTCCGCGAAGCGGATATCTTGACTAAGAAATGAATCCATACAGGCTACCCAAGGCACCTCCTTACATCCCAACCAAAAAAAATCAATGGCACGGATACCATTTGTGTCCAAATTCAGTCCTGGCAGTAACAACATATCCAAGATCATAAAGAAGAATTGGCCCCTGCTACGCCGACATAAACCATTCAAAGAACCCTCACTTTTCTCTTACCACCGTGGTGATAATCTAGCTAGTCATCTTGTACATGCCATCACTTGGCCCGAACAAACAATGGACAGACACACAATCACAGCATCCTGGGGATTGGAACCTATCGTTGGCCACTACAAATGCCAAAATTGCAGTGTATGTGACCTCACTACCAACACCAAGGACTTCAATTACACTGACAAAACTTACAAACTGAAAAACCACACAAACTGCAGATCCCAAAATGGAGTTTACGCCATCCGTTGCCCGTGTGATTTAACCTACATTGGACAAACCACCCAAATGGTGAAACATCGCATCATTCAACACAAGTGACTCCATTAACCAGGGCTTGAATACCATCGATGAATGGAACAATACTATTTCAGTGTAACTTGATGAGATGACTGAGAGGCCCCCTGAATTACCTTTACCTCTCTATATTCTACCCACAGTGTAGACACCCATCCTGCACATCACATGCATTCACAGTACTTCTGTACCTGTACTGTCTGTCCTACAACCTACATTCTCTGTCTACATACGCTATTGACTTATGTTTAATGTATTCCTTTCCGCAACTGTATCTTCATCATTACTGCCATAGCCTGGCCCTGCCACTCGGATGGCCTACGTAAGTCACCTATCCGTATTCCCATTAGAACAGCCAGTGCCAACATGTTTACCACTTATTGTCATATGAATGTTGTCCCCTTTTGTCATGCTTGCACCTGTGATTAATGCCACACTATGTAACCTTTGCATATATAGAAGCCTGCCATATCGCACTCATTGCTGTTATCCAAGCCACATCATGTAACCTTGTCAGATGTATAAGCCTGTTATATCTCACTCGCCACTGCCAAGTTTTAACAATTGCTCGTTCTACAACAGTGGATGTCACTTTGTACCCCTTCATAATCCACACTTTGTATAGACATAACATTTGCAGCATCTGTCATTATGTCCATGCATGTCCCTTTGATAAAGTTTTACCATTCATGTTTGCTCGACAAGGCTCCTTTAATTTTGCCTATTCCTGTCTCTGGCCCTGCCCCTCACACGCGCTACGACTGGCTTTCCAGTTAACGGGTCACGTACCACGTACCACGTGACTCGCTACTTCCTGGTTTTCTATCGGTGCCGGCCGGCATCGTAGTAACCCGCCGAACTCCACACGACCACCGGATTAATTCCAGCAAGGACCCACAAGCGATTCACTCAGGTATCTGCCCGTGAATTATCCCCGACATCGGCTGCCCTTACTACGGCCCTATCCTTAAACTTCCCTTTACTCCCTCAGGCTGCCCGTCCCCCACTCCTCGGACGCTTCAACCCAGAAGCCCCAGACGTCCCTTGACGGTGATCCACTCACCCACGACGTGCTTGCCTTCGCATTCAGGTATTTACAAGCCTCTCCTCCCCCTTCACAAGCAGACCAGTCCCTTCTACTCTGTTAACACCCCTCCTCCCCATTCTTTTCCTCCTCTCCCACAGATCGCGCCTATTACGTCCGAATTGATAATTCCTGGAGCCACTTGCTTTACTCTTGCTCTTACCTTCTACCTAATCCAGGTACCTTTACCGCAATTGCGTCTGACCTCCCCTCACTTTGTTTGTAATACCGTGTCCCCACCCCTTAGTACTAGCATTGATCCAGCTACCTCCACCCGTCTTTGCGAGCTCCCCGCTCGATTCTGGCACCACTCCCCGCATTCGAGTACCTTACTTCGCCTATCCCTCACGCTCACAAAACCCTCACTCTAACCGGGTCACTTGGGGTACATCGGCTATCATACGCTTTATGACCTCATACCCTGCCGCAAATCCTGGCTATTTGTTCCGCATGCCATACCAGATGCGACATGACCTCCTTGTAGCCTAACACGCTGCCTTACCCTATTGCCCTTAATTCATCGTACACACCCTGGCAACCTACTTGTCTCACCTATCCAGTGTCTGTGACACCGCTCTGTAGGCCCGCGCCTTCTTTCCAATACGCCATTAGTTGTCCCTAGACCACACCAGGACATTGTCTGGTGACCGAGCCCGCGCACCATGATCTTTCAGCCCTCTATATTAGTTCTGACTCTATGATCCCGCGCCACTAGGTTCTCTGTCCACTTCCTTACCAGTCCTCTTCACAGCTGCACGCTTTTTCTCTACCCCTCCCCTCCCTGACCTTTCCTTTCCCTCCCGCAACACCCTCCAAACAACACAACCTCGTCCTGAAGACGATCCCAATTGACGAGGATCAAAACGTCGCCAACAACACAGCGCAATACATGGCGCATTCTCTACAATGGCTCCTTTGAATCGCTAACTATCTCAATCAGTCACTACCATAACCAAAATTACCCTTGAGCCACAAGTTCCTACTCACTGTATATATTTTGCACAATTACTCACCTTGCGCCGTTCACGCTGTCCATTATTATCACTTGCGTCGCCACCTATGCCACCTGCACATACTTTAGCACCAAGTACAATCGGGTTATATTGATTTTTTCGTACAGTGCTGCTATAACTGTATGTTTTTCTCCCCCTTCTTTCTTGTAAAAAGTATATGATGAATAACAACCATACCTAAATTGATTCAAGTCTCCTTATTTCTGTACCAGTAATGCTTTCAGCATACATGCTTAATTGTCTCCAGAATAATATCTGTTGGGATATTGTTTGTTTTCTCTACCTTCCTACCCTGTTCCCGATGTAGTGTACGGGTAATACTCCTGTAGTATTTCACCATATTTTATTAAGGGCTTGCTGTCAGTCATGTGAGCTATCATCAAGCAGTTTCTCAATGCTCTCACCTGCCCCTAGAGACCTTATCCTTTGAACATATGGTTTGGAGCAGTGGCTAAATTATAAAAAGTCAGTGCAGGGGCCAGGCCCGGACTGGCCGTAGCGGACACCGGTCAATCCCCCGGTGCGCCGCACGGGCGGGGACCGTTTTGGGGCACCTGGGGGCCGTTATTGTTACAGGGCCGTTTTTGCAGCATAGCTGCAAAATTGGCCCTGTAACAAAATAAGCCGAAAACCGGCCCCGGCAAAGAGCTCGGCGGCACCCACATCCCCCCTGGGGGAGGGGGGCCAGCCGAGCACTTTGCCAGGGCCGGTTTTGGTTTCCAGTCCGGCCATGGCAGGGGCCCAAGTAGTGGCCATTGGTGGTGACAATATTTGGAGTCGATGAATACCGAGGCTGTCTAGTCTTAAATCCACTTCATACCTGTTTTTTGCACCACACTTCACTTCCTGTTTCTTTTGCTCTCTTGCGCGTGCTTTTCCATCCCTTTTTTATACTTTTGCCACTCTTTTCCTATCTGTCTCTTCCGCTTAATTTCTCCCTTTTCTTGATCTGAGTCAAAATCTGACAGGGAAAAGTTAATCTCAGTCTGCAAAATTGGCTGCCCAACACCTGCAACCACTGAGAAGGTCCCTCAAGGAGCGGTAACAAATAAATCTTCAAAAATATCAGCAAGATTTACTGGAACAAAAATTATTAAAATGATCAAATTCAGCATCTCAAAATATTCAGAAACAAAGCAATTTTAATTAAGTAAGACGTTACAATAGACCACATTCACATTGAATAAATAGGCAAATTGGAAAGCAACAAATTAAACAGCAACGCCCAATGAAAATATGTAAGCTTACAAAAAAAAAGCATGTCAGGTAATTAATGAAATGTATGCTAACTGTCCATCACCAACAACAATCCCTCCCTCTGTCTCTTTCTCGTTCTTTATGAATTTTTTTCACCAATGCAAATATTATCAGTGAGATGTCCCACTGCTTTTAGCACAGTACAAAAGGTGCCTAATGGTGCCCCAAAGTGCAGATAATTTGCAGCTTCATTAAACCTATCTCCATCTAATACCAAAATAAACAATGTCAAAAATCATTTCCACAACAAACAAAAGATTCCTCTATGAGTTGTTAACATAGAGGGAGGGCAAGATGGCGGTCTGATATAGGACCGCGTAGCAGCAGTTCACCTGAGCTCCGATGACCGAATGGAAACAAAAGGATCACTCCCTCGATCAAACGAGGCAATGATGAACTAACTAATTTTTTACGTACCATTATGGATTGCATGGTATTCGAGTTTTAAGGCGCATATATGTGAAGGATATTGAAGGTATTTCTTGAAAAAAAAAAAGAGACGGAACACTAATTTTTCCCCAGTGATGCCAAGCGACGTTAACGGCTTACCTTCATGGGAGACGTGTGCAGTGTGCAAGCAGCAGCAGTTGATCCTTGTCCTGCTTAACCGAGTGATTTTGAAAACTCTGAGCGCTGTCCCACTCGGGTGCTCTCTGTGTGCTCCCTGCTCGTTGGACTCAATTCGAACGCTACAGCCGCAGATACATGGCTGTTTTCTTGAACCGAGTCTGGTGACACAGGCGGACTCGGAGGTCTGCCAGAGAGTTCTGCGAATATTGTGCCGCGTCAATTCCTCTTTTGACTGCTTGGC
This sequence comes from Lissotriton helveticus, assembly GCF_964261635.1. Taxonomy (NCBI): domain Eukaryota; kingdom Metazoa; phylum Chordata; class Amphibia; order Caudata; family Salamandridae; genus Lissotriton; species Lissotriton helveticus. The sequence goes on from NC_136069.1 coordinate 713,689,905, forward strand.
AGAGCCCAGCGATATGCCCCCGAAAACGGCATCAGCGGTGTCATCCGCTGCAGCTCGAGCAAGACTAGCGAAAGCAGCACCATCGCTTCGGGAAGAAACGGACCGGATTCAGAAGAATGGAGGCGGACCTGAGAGCATCTCTACTCCTGCAGGGAGGCGCAGAGGGAAGACAAAGGTGCTCCCGTCAAGCGAATGTTCCCCAAGGCAGGAGGCACTAGCTGTGAGAAGTAAAATGAATAATCAATCACAGCTCTCCTCTGGTGGATCAGTTATGGATCTCTTAATGCGGAAACAAGCTACTAAAGATAGAAACCAGCCTGAGGTGAGCCCTTTAAACCTGACTGAACCTGTGATTGATATCCACCCCTCGCAGACTTCATCGACCGATGAGCCTTCTGCCCCTGCTCTTTCGACTCTGCAAACTGTAAGTACTTTGAGCAGTGGGGCAGTGATAGAGCCTAGCGAGCCCAGTGAGGTCTGTAAGAGCGCAGGGGTAGCTCCCAATGGTGAACTGAATGAGCACGACACAGCGGGGCTTTGTATGTCCTTTTCTGGCGAAAGCGCAAATGTACTTGGAGTCGAAGTGCAAGATGAATTAGGGGGGCAAGTTAGTAATTTGAATACCCCTATCCTGGAACAAACTTCGATCCTGACGGTGACCAATCCCACGGCAACTTCAGAACTTTGCACTACTAGCCCATCAATAATCGCTTTAAAACCCATCCTGCCCCCTGTTATCTCAGAACCTGAATTGCTATCAAACGTTGTGCAGGAAATGCGCTCTATTGTAGAAGGGGATAAAGAACCTTCTGAATTCTATTCTTTTTCTGATGAAGCGGGGGTAGAGATAGAAACAGATGGTTCTGTAGAATCAGAGATTGAGTCTGATTTGGAGTCTTCATGTGGGTCTGATGAGGAACCTGGATCAGATTATATCTGCAGCTCCTCTGAAGGTAACCCCGAAGAAAATTTAAAGGTCAACACAGTACGTGCCAAGCCTGTCTCTGGGTCTAGACCGCTGCAAAGCTGCACCGAGGAGGATCATCCCCCTTCAAAGTTGTCCCTCTCCCCCACACAAGAATCCGAGCTCCCTAATTCCAGCGATTTCCCACCAACAGCGGTGGAGACTATCCTGCAAGCCATTGCAGCTCATAGGGAGGAGACGACTCTTGATAGTAAAAGATCTAGAGCTGCACTTCGGAAAGTCCAAGGGGTAGTTAGAAAGCTCACAAAATGCTGCACTACATTTGGGGAGAGAATAACTGAGATAGATTGAGTCAAGAGTGCTCCTTAATGAGAATGATGTTATGGTTAATACAGAAAAAATTAAGTTGCAAGAAGCCGAATTAGTGGACGTGAAATTGAAACTCGAAGACTTTGAGAATCAGCAACGCCGCAGTAACTTACGCATTTTAGGAATTCCTGAAAAATTTGAGGGCGAGAACATCCGTACTTTTGTAGTGAAAATGTTCAGAGAATCAATGCCGAATTAACTGATTGGAACTGGGACGCGGAAATACAACGAGCACATCGGATTCCATTTAATTTACCTACTAAACCTGGTGTATATCCACGAGCCATTTTGGTTTATTTTGGAAAATTTTAGTTGAGGCAGATAGTTGCAGAGAAAGCCAGGCCTGATCGTAAGCTGAAGTTTAATGATTGTTCTTTTTTTACAAGGCCTGACTTTTGTCATGCTACGGTTGAGCGACGATGGCGATTACGCTCACTGATTAAGCCCTTTCAGGATAAAGGAGCCCAGGCCTTTCTGAATAATCCAGCTAAACTGAAGGTTGTTCGTGGAGGACACACCAAAGTATTCACTTCAGAGATTAAAGCCAAAGCTTATCTAGATGAGATTTAAAACGAGGTCTACTAAGTAGATCTTTGGTCATAACTCTGTTGTTGTTGGTTTTTTTTTTTCCTTTTGAAGCGGTTTTGGTAAATTCAATTGACTTGTTTTTCTTCTTAATGTATTTTCACTCTCGATCGTGTGGTTGGTGATCCTATGGGGATTGTATATTATAAATTTAAGGAGGTAGCTCAGGTGTAGCTCTGCTTTCCATCACCCAGACTCTGGTAGAGTCTGAATGCCTTTGGTTGGGGGGAGGGTATTCAGGGGGAGGGTTGTTCAGGGGTGGCAGGGAAGGGTGGGGGATGGAGTGGGGGAGCAGCTAAATAAAAAAAAAACAGGCCAGTTAAAAGGAAACACAGTGTGTATGAAGTACAATAAAATAAGTGTCAAACAATATAAGTTACTGCTGCAAATTAAGCATACTCAGTTATTTTTTGGTATTACATTTTTTGGTATTACATGTTGGCCAATCTACTGTTATGATAATGGGTAAGCTAACTATACAAACATTGAACGTAGGGGGCTACTGACTGCTAACAAACGACAGCTCCTGGCTGAATCGATTCGTTTAAATCCAGTCGACATTATGTGTCTCCAGGAGACACACATACCCTGGGAGAAAAGATCCTTGCTTAAACTGAGGGGTTATAACTTATTAGCAAGCTCAACTCAAACTTCAAATATAAGGGGTGTGGCGATTATGGCAAAAACCCATCTTGGGGCAGCTATCCGCCAACTGTCCGATCCCTATGGTAGGTGGACGGTGGTTAAATTGGCCTTGGGAATCATAATCTGTACCATTTATGGTTCAAATCAAGATGAGCCAGCGATTTTTGAATTCTTAGAAACAGAGCTTCCAACTTGGCAGGGACCAATTATTGTTTGCGGGGATTTTAACATCTCCCTCAAAGTACAACCAACCATAAATCCCCTTCAACAGAAATATATAGGTCGCAAACCTAAGGTGTTTAAGGCACTTACCAGATTGACCAATAGTCTGGGTTTAGTCGATTTGTGGAACCATATAAACAAAGATGATCCAGGGTATACATATTTCTCGAATCCTCATCAGAAACATGTCAGGATTGACTATTTCTTTGTTTCACACGATTTTGTTGCACAATCTTCAATTAGCAAATATCCCAAGATCATTTCGGACCACAATCCGCTTATCTTGACAACAAAAATACCTGACTTCTTTAGTCAGTGCAGGCCTTGGACATTTGACCGCAAATTGTTGGTGAATAGTGAATACATTTCTCATATCAAACAGTGGACAAATCAATTTTTTGAGGCCAACCGTTTTAGTGCATCGAGGAATATAGTCTGGGATAGTTTTAAAGCATCTCTTAGAGGTGAAACTATTAGTTTTCAAAATAGGGCTAGGAAACAGCAAGTCAACGAATATAATTTAAAGATACAAGCCCTAGTGAAAGCAGAAGAAAAACATATTACACAAATTGCACAGTGTTGTGACGCGAAGCTTGAGATGTATCAGGTGGCAGTACTAAAATCAGATCTTAATCATAGTCATAGTCAGAGAGCGGCCCAAACTTACAGAACATATAGAAAGGATGTATATGAGAGTGGAGAAAAGGTTGGCAGACAGTTAGCACTACGTACGCGGCAGAAGAGTGCCACTAAAAATATCACCTCTATTCATGATAATGGTCAGATATATACCCAAACGGCTGATATTGCTACGCGATTTCAACAATATTATCAGAAATTATATACTGAGGACGTAGCATATACTGAAAGAGATTCTTCTGTTTATTTAGACAACTTACTTAATTCCCTAGAGGAGGAAATGCTCCTTGATGATCTCTCTCGTAACGATCTGGAAAAAGAAATTACAATAGAGGAGGTACTGGCTGCTTTGTCGGCACTTTCTCCTGGCAAGGCTGCAGATCCTGATAAAATTCCAATCGACTTATATAAAATATTGAGCCACCAGCTTGGGCCTCTTCTCCACGGCCTATTTTTAGGCATCCAATATAATGGGATCCCCCCTCAATCCTGGAACGAAGCCAATATAGTTGTATTTCCAAAGAAAGGTAAACCCCCGGAACTTGCTACTTCTTATCGTCCAATTTCGCTAATTAATTCGGACTCCAAATTATATGCTAAAGTGATGGCTGCCAGACTGAGTGGGATCATTGAACATCTGGTCTCCCCATGGCAACATGGTTTCATCCCTGGGAAGGGGACTACTGACCATGTCAGCAGGGCTATTACTTTATTCAATGCCATGTCTGTTATGGGGGTCAGATGTCAATGATCCTCTTGGACGCGGAAAAAGCTTTTGACCGTGTCTCTTGGTCATTTTTATGGGTGGTCATGTCACGTCTTAATTTCGGCCCTAAATTTTTGAAATCCATTAAATCTATGTATTTATCTCCCAAAGCAAAGATTCAGGCATTAGGGTATGACTCTGGCCACATAAATATTTCTAGGGGCACTAGGCAGGGCTGCCCTTGTTCCCCCCTTTTATTTGCATTATAGATTAATCCCTTAATTTTAAAACTTTTAGAGAGTCACCTACTCAAGCCAGTTGTTTGCGGTCAATATAATACGAAAGTGCTAGCATATGCAGACGACATAGCGGTTGTCACACCTGATCCTTCCGAGGCTATGATCACAATTGAGAGTGTGACCTCTGAGTATGGTAATTACTCGGGTTATTGTCTCAATAAAGGGAAAACAGTAATAGTATGCACTGACAATGTTGATTACATCGATGCTAGGGTAGCTAATAAAGCTACATATCTGGGAGTTGTGATCAGTCCAGATACCAAATGTATTATAAAACTAAATTATGATCCTCTCCTGGACAGAATTAAATCTGACCTAGATCGTGTGAATAGTCTGTATCTCTCAATCATTGGTAGAGCCAATTTTTTAAAAATGAACGTGCTCCCTAGGTTTCTATACCTATTCCGGGCCATTCCCCTAGCCATTGATGATAAGATTCTAAAACTGTTAAACTCTTTTATGTCCAAATGTATTTGGCAGCACGGCAAAATTAGGAGGTCACACAAACTGCTGTCTCTACCACTGGAGAGAGGAGGGCTCGCTATCCCCAATACTATTTTGTATCATTGGGCTGCCTTTTTACAAATTTTTGCTATCTTGATTAATCCAAAATACGTAGTTGACAATAGGGAAATCAAACCAATACCATCGATATAGAGCTTCTGCTCGGGAGCAATGCGGAAGGCTTGTTTCTGCGATACACGGATTCTTCTTATTACAGAAATAATTGTAAATTTGCAACCATAACCAGTGCCCTTAAAGTTTGGAATAATATTAATAAACATATGCATATTAGTAACATTAATAGGTATACACCCTTGTGGCATTTGACTCTCACATCTGGTTTAGATTTTGACGCCATAGCAAAAAAATGGGAATTCCTCGGTATCCAAACGGTCAATGATTTTTTGTTTAAAGGTTTTGAAACTACCTTTTTGGATTTGAAAACGAAACGAAATATAATTTACTTAATGGAGACTATCTTAAATTTGTTCAACTGTTTGCTAAACTTAAAGCTAATGAATCATCAGTCGATATGTCAAGTATTGAACTCCTTGATTTAATAGGAAGATCTAAGATCAGAATTGGCAGACTGTATGATATATTATTGACCAAAATTCAGGATGATCTCGAGAAAATTGAAGTAATGTGGGCAGGGAAGCTCGAGAATCCAAATGTTGATGTGTATAAATGTATTGAGTTGTCAAACTGTCTTCTTATGTCTAGCAACCTCAAAGCCCAGTTGTACAAAACCATGTTTAGTCTGTATTATACCCCGGCTAAGTTACATGCTTGGGGAAAAAGAGAAAATGATCTGTGCCCCAGATGTACAACGGGTCCTGCAGACAGTATTCACATGTTCAGTAGCTGTTGCAAGCTCGACGCAATTAAAGGTATGATGGCAGACTATTGGGAGGTACTATTTGGTCACAGACTCCCCGAATCCGACTGTTTATATTTAATGGGATATGATAGTTCTCTAAAGCTGTCAAGAGGGGAAAAGACTTTTATTTATCGGCACAGCAGTACTAAGAATTATTCTGTCCGCACGTTGGAAAGATTCGGATCCCCCCAGCTTCCAGATGTGGTTAGCCCGCTTTTTAGCGGTATATAGTTATGAGACTTCAATTTATGCTACAAGAGGACTGAAAGCCAGGAAGTTGGGAGATGCAATCTGGACTCCGGTATCACACTGGAAGGATGGAATTAATACAACCATAAGTGACAGCATTTAGTTTATAGGGTAGAAGCTACTGGTTATTTGTAATTTGTTGTTTATTTTCTCTTTATTTTTCTGTTTGTTAAGGATACCATGATAATATGACAATACGGTCTGTCTTCATTATAACTGGCTGTGTATCCTATGTACTGTTCTGGTTTAAAATAAAAAAAATAAAAAATAAAAAGAGTTGTCACATGAAGTGAGCAATAAGAGCGCTAAGTTAATGTACATGATGGTAAGTTAAGGCAATGTTTGCTGCAAACCACCGAATCATGAAAATAGTATTATGGCGGGGAAAACCTGTGACAAAAAAGTTAGTGCACATTTGGTATATGGCATTTTTTGTGGTGCTGATGTTTTTTGCTGTGTTGCGTGCTGCAGTGTTTTGGTGATGCATTATTACAATGTGATTGCATTGTGTCATGCTGGTTTGTGATGCATTCTGTTTGACTGTTTTCTTGTGACATGCCATGTTATGTTTTAATTGAGTGATGGCATTTAGATTGAGTGCATGTAAACATCAATCTAAAAAGAGGTTCCCTTAAGTGCAAATGCTTTTTCGTTTCCATTCTTTTTCTTCGTCAACTTCACCTACAAGTGTTAAGCTGTCTTTTGTCAAAAGACCTATTGTGTACAATACCAACACCTACAAAGGTAATAGGGCCGCCTACCGCTCATAATTGGTTGGCTTTTTTGTGTATTTGCTTGCTTCATATTCAAGAGTTCTCTTTCCATGTCTTGCTTTTGTCCCACCCTTGGAGTATCACTTCTTTAGTATCATTGTGATTGGTCTGTGTGCATCATTCTGTGGCTGGCATTAGGAAACTACATTTTTCTTTCTCTTTTAGCACTCAGTGGAAGTGCAAGTATTTTCTTGCTACCTCCACTATGTGCTTTCCCCCTCACATCACCACCCACCACACTCACCTTGTTCATCCACTTGGTCAACCCCTGAGGCAGTTCATCATCTACTTATCCATCTCACCATGGCCGACTCATTTTTTAAAATAATTCTTATGTTTTGTTACATGTCCCCCTGCCACTAACAATGTTTCTCTCTGCCTTTCCTGGTCAGCAGTGTTGCTCCTAGCTGTTGGTTGCTGTTCACATGCTTTCCCTGCCCTCTCCTATTCCTCCATTGCTCCCAAGCCCCTCCCCATCTTGTTTCTTTTACAAAAACTGCACTCATTTTTATCGTTTTAAGAATGCTTGGCAGTTGCAATTTCCTGCCGAGCCGCTACAATGTTTATAATGCGCATTTACAAACCGTATCCTCGGTTTAAATACGCTCTTCCAAGATGGGCCGCAGTATCTTGAAAAGGTAAATTTAAAAAAAGACAAAGGGCATGATTATGAGTTTAGCGGTGCGAGAGCGCTCGGCACACCAAAGCCCCGCCCCTTCAATCTTCACTACCGGATTGCAAGTTATAACCCAGGTGGGTGATCCTGCGACTGCTGGCCATGTCGCTGCGTTCAAAGGCTCCTAGGGGAGCCTTTAAAAAGCAATTCTGTGGGACAGCACCAGTGCTTTCCAGCATAGCATGAACTGTAAAGTCCATAGCCTGCAGGAACTGTGGGTGCAGAAGGACAGGAGGGCTCACCAAGTCCCCCCCTGCATGCACCCCCATGCACTGAGGCACCCTTAGTATCCTCCCCGCCACCCATTTCATTACGGACTCATCTCCATTAAAAAGGAGGCCAGTGAGTAAACTCATAATATGCTTGGTGTTCTAGCTGCAGCGCCACCAGCATATTATGGCCTCAGACTGCCTCAGACGGCCAGGGATCGCAGATCCCTGGCAGTACCAGAAGTCCTATGGCGGTCCGACTGCCAAAGTCATAATATGGTTGTTGGACCCCCAGTGCGGTGGTTGCCGTACCGCCACCTTGGGTTTGGCGGTCCATCGTATCGCCAAACTCAAAATCAGCCTAAAGTGTTCATTGTAAGATCATGATTTATGCACACGCGTGTGTGGTGACACATGCATTCACAAATGTCATTACGCTGGGACCCTCCCTTTTGGCGGGTGGTGTTCTGCATTAGCAACAGCATTTTGTTTTCACTTTGCTGATGCTGTTCAGCAACAGCGCCACCACTGGCAAAGTCAAAATATCGGCTAAGGCATTTCAAAAGTGACATCTATTGAATTTGCCACATATTATTTAATGTTATTAATTATTCTAGTATGTTTAAAGTTTCTCTCCTAGTTAGAGTAATGAAACGTCATTAGTACATTTTCTCTGTGCAAATACTTATTGCATTTTTCTCCGCTGTAATTAAATTAAAAAAAGGCTTCTATACTCGTTCTAAGTATACCAGCATTTTAGGGTGCACCCATACTGTTCAATTAAATGATACGCAATGGTTAATATTTGTAACATATATATTTTTATTGCAAGCATATAACCACTACATTTAGGCACACAATATTTCCTTTTTTGTCCTTTTCGGTTCTATTTTTTGACACATGCTTGAAAAGTGTAAGCATTGCACTAGCCTACTAAAGCAAGACTTATTAGCTTTGCCACTGCAGTTCAACTATTGGGTACAACGCAAAAAAAAAAACTCTGAGTTAAAATATAAAAACACATAGGCTAATTATCCAGCAAATAAATGTTTTGACTAGGCAATGTGTACTCTAGCCTTACCTTCAGTGGAACGCCTGTGACGCAATAAAACGTGAACACAAAGCTACGTCTCTTTACGAGAAGGACACGATTTGAAACTACGACTTGAATAAAACTAAACATGGGCACTTTGTGTGTTTCATTCTCCTTTACCTGTTGCCCTCTCCCTGCTCAGGCGCCACACTGGGCTGCAGTAATTTTTATGCACGCCGTCTTCCTGTCAAGTAATGAAAAACAATGTCTTCTTGAGTTCACACTGTGCCCTGTCTGTGGGTGACATCCTCCTGCAATTAACACCTCCTAATGATATCAAGCCAGAAGAGCAGCTGGAACATCCAAAACAATAAAAACTTTTTGATAATTGAGCACACACGCGAATGAATGAATGGTCTAAGCTACGTTTGTCAAGAAATAACCAGCTGCATAACGTGAAACTTTTATTTAAAAATAATTTTGCATTTTTAAGACGTTCTTCATTATATGTTCAAAAGTTTAACGCAGTAACAGTTTTGAGCAGAAATAGTCGCTAAACGATTTTTTTGCTGGTTTTATAGTCAGTGTGATATATTGCATATATTCCAAATGTTTATCCTTTCAGTTGATTTGTTGTACCAGAAAACCTCTGTCGGGTTATGTACTTGCCATTCGTTCAGCGCCATGCTGTCACTTGTGTCACTTGTTTGGTTCCTTAGTGCAGTAAGCAAAATTGAGACAATTTCGAAAAACATCTGGCTTCTGTAATGTGTATAATATATATATTACTGGCACTTACAGCCCCGAGAGGAAAGCTTATTACACATAGTTTATCACCTCGTATCTACTGTAATAACTAGTCTCAGAAAAACTATGCGTGCCAAATCTCCTTCACATACCACATCCGAAAAGCAGCCAGTCACATGCAGGCGCCACAGGGCTCATCTTGCTACCCATTATCTTCCTCTCTTCATAAGGACCATCGGAGTCCTTCTCACTAACAGCAACCTTAAATGCATCACTGTAAACTGCAAATAGCTGTAACTGAAACTCTCCTCAACTGTAGACATTCAGGGGGATATTTACAAGAAAATGCTGGAGCGCTGTGTTACGCTAAATTTGGCAATGGCGTGTACCAAAATTTTTCAAAATACAGCGATGCGCCATATTTACAAAAATACAGCGTCCACTGCGTTTCCCATAGTGCTAGCACAGGCACCCTGCTGCCATGTTGCAAGGGTGCCGGTGCTGCAGGGGCAATTGTTTATGCTCAGGAAAGGGCACCTTCCTGCACATAAAAAAGAATAATGGCAATTTGCTCTTTCTATGTGTGCTGCATTCTGAAATTGTATAGTATTCTAGTTGGCAAGTGCGACCAAGCAAAAAATCCGCTTCGCACGGATTTTTATGAATTTTTGGCAAGTTCGCGAGAGTTCGCGGATTGCGAATTTGCCGAAAATCCGCAAAATCCGCGAGCGGAACGGATTTTACGCCCATGCTTACTCTCCAATACGAACTTTAGGGGCTTCAAATCCTTAACGTCAATCGAATGCTAAACCATTGGCATCACCCTTGACAGTGTCCTATCCCCCAAGGAACACATCACAAAGAAAACCAAGACTGCAGAGAATCATCACTACCTTCTTTAACAGTAAAACTGTTCCTTTAGGAAAATGTCTTCAGAAATGCTATCCAAGTGCTCATACACACACTCATGGCTGGGGAATGTCTCACTCCAAAACTGCTTGCCCAACTCACGGGCATTCTCCATACCACAGCATGGGCCTCATGGCGCTCCAATTGCTCCACTGGAAAACCTGTATCAGCTTCCAGAATAGCTGCATTATTTAAAAGGAAACCACAAATATCTCCCCTACCCACTCCCACTGACAACTAACCATCTCTGGTGGCTCAGATGACACCTGCAACCAGTACTGAATACGATGTGCCTCGATGAAGTGTTAAAAAGAAAAACTAGAAAGCAGAGTTTTTCCATTTACACATCCAGAACCATTGGAACTGCCCAACCCTCCTCCAATTCAGAAAAGTGCTGAAGACTCGCCTCTTCAAAGAACACTCCATCACAACTCAAAATAGCCCCTTATCTGTTATTTCTACTACTACAGCCTCTGTGACGGTGTGTAACAATATTGGGTTGTATTCTTGCCTTTGGCCTTTTACAGTATTTCACGGCCCCCAGGCTAGGGTCACACTTGAGAAACACCCATCCTTACTTATACATGCTGTACATATATAAAACCAATGATTGCTGTCCATGAATCTAAAATATCTGGAACTGTAGGGGATTGAAGTGTGAATGTTTGAAAGTTTTACAGTGAGTGTTATGTTATGACATGGTATGTTATGTTTTGTTATCTTATTTACATTTGTAGAACACCTTCTATTATTAAGACACCAAAGGCATTCTTAATTTGGACTATTTATCCATTGCATTGCATATGATGGTTGCCTGGACTATCAATGGGAAAGCAAAATCGGAGTTGGGGTTGCGATTTTTCATAAATCTTCCATGATAATATGTTAGGGCCCGATTCACAGAACTAACTTAAGACAAATTCCTAACCTTACTACCATTTTGGTATTCACAAAAGGCGCTTACTCATTTTGGTATTCACAGAAGGCACTTATTCATTTCGGTATTCACAGAAATTAGGAGTCCTAACTTTAGGACTCCTCAATGCCTTCTGTGAATACCGAAAGCAAGCTTAGAAATATGCGAAATTACTTAAAAAGAGCAGACAACACATGAGTAACAACCATTCCTGTGCGGGAGCTATGCAACATTTCAGCTAAAGGGATTGTAGCAGCTGTAATACACTGATGTCTAAGGATGCAATTAAAAAAGTAAATATAACAACCTGAGAACAACTTATTAAAGGCCATATTCCATACACTCTTTCTAGGCTGATAAGGCCAAATGTTTGGCAAGGGTCCATTCCCCAAACCATGCCAGGAATAAAAAGTGCACCCTAAAACATCCTTCTTTAAGAAATTAGAGGATTAGTTGGGGGGGGAGGGGTAAGGAAAACACATCAAGTAATAACTACAACCCATGTCAAGATGAAGGAGTAAAGTCACTAAATTAACCTGAGCTCTACCCCCTGATAGCTGCGGCACCTAGCAGAAAGGCATACCTTAGAGGCAATGTGTAAAGTATTTGTGCAGCACAAAATCAGTAGTAAAGGTAAAACACAACACAAGAACAATCCCAAACCATTTTAGAAAAACAAAGTAAATTTTAATAAATGACATGACACCAAATGACAAAACTCAAATCAGGGAACTGGCTTTCAGAAAAGCTCCAAAAACGTTAAGCACCAACCACTGTCATTTAGTTTGCGCCTGACCAGCACATAGGGGCAAGTTACGGCCAACAGCAATGGAACACAGATGCGGTACAGAAACCAGGTTCAACCACGTCCAAAGATTTATCATTGGGCTCAGTCGCTGAAATGGAAGTCAGAAATACTCATTGGGGCAAGGTAGCGGCTGTGGCCAAAGAGGGCTCTGTGTCATCAATGGTACTGGACTAGGTCTCCTGAAAGCTTCTGAATATTGGCTGAAAATTTTAGAGCAGAAGCCATTTGAATTTTGGGCCTAGAGAAAGTCCCTCGCCACTAATATACTTTTGGCCCCTTCACCTGGTGATTTTTACCTTTGAATTTATTCACTTTTTTGGAGCATGGATGTAAGTGCATCCTAGCTGGAGATAACATTATTAAATGTAATAGTGTATCCAAATGCTATCAAATGCAACAGCCAACCTTGCTATAGTAAAAGGGCTTTTGTGTCTTTTCACAATAAGAACCAAAAAATCATAACACATGTCTTCATTCCTAACTACTCTTAATTACCTTCCTATAGAATCCAGAAATGTCTTCAAACTAGCTTTCGTAGGGTCTGATTCACAAAAGTAATCATAGAACAAAAGTCTAGGGGCCCGATTCACAGAATTAACTTAAGACAAAATCCTAAACTTACTACCATTTACTCATTTTGGTATTCACAGAAGGCACTTACTCATTGATGAGTGAGTGCCTTCTCTGAATACGAAAATGAGTAAGTGCACTTACTCATTTTGCTATTCACAGAAGGCACTTACTCATCAATGAGTATGTGTCTTCTGTGAATACAAAAATGAGTAAGTGCCTTCTGTGAATACCAAAATGAGTAGGTGCATTCTGTGAATACCAAAATGGTAGTAAGTTTAGGATTTTGTCTTAAGTTAGTTCTATGAATCGGGCACTTAGTTTGGACCTGAAATGTAAGTTTAGACCTAATGTCTAACTTTACTACAACTAGTAGTAGTAAAGTTCGACTTTTGGTCTAAGTTTAGACCAAAAGTCTAACTTAGACCAAAAGTCTAACTTTACTACTGCTAAAGTTAGACTCTTGGTCTAAGTTAGACTTTTGGTCTAAACTTAGTCCAAAAGTCTTACTTTAGTAGTAGTAAAGTTAGGCATTAGGTCTAAACTTAGACTTTTCATCTAAGTTTGCCTTTGTGCATCAGGCCCTTAGTGCACAAAACAGTTTATGCTGGATCACTGTGCTATCTTTCTAGCAAACTACGGATCCGATTCACAAAGGTAAAGCTAGACCAAAAGTCTCACTTAGACCAAATGTCTAACTTTACTACTTTTCAGTATTGACAAAGGTAAGTTACTACTGGATACTTTACTTACTAGTAATTTTACTAGTAGTAACTTTACTACTAGTATGTTTACTAGCAGTAAAGTTACTAGTAGTTAGTTATTTTTGTGAATATCTTAAAGTGGCAATGTTAGACTTTTGGCGAATCATGCCATAAGTTTAGACCTGAAGTCTAACTTTATACTTGAAGTCTAAACTTACTTCTGGCCTAAATGTAGACTTCAGGTGTAAAGTTAGACTTTAGGTCTGAACTTAGACTGCTGGTCCAAACTTAGACTTCAGTGCTAAGTTTAACTTTGTGAATCAGGCCCTTACTATTTTTAGGAGGCGCCAACTCACACCAAAGTGTGGATTTACTCTAATTGGTAACCATTGTCAGGAAATTCAGCCAAACCTGGAACTCCATCCCACCTGAGATTTGGAGAAATCCTTCCTATATGTTCTGTAAAACAGATATCAAGAACCTGCTGTTTCAAGAGCCCTTCCTTCAGCGACTGTTTCTCTTTTATTTTCCTACATTTCTATGTTTTGGTGAGGCACTGCCCTCTGATGACTGTTCCAAATTCTTCTTGCTATGAACTCTGTTACTTTTACCATGAAGTATACTGAAGTGAACCAGTGGCGCAGTGAAAACTATGTGAGCCCCTCTGCAAGGTACTGTGAGGAGGGCCCTTCACCAAACCCATATGCCAGATTGTCATCCCGCCTCTGTCTTCAGAAGTTCTCACAGAGCAGAGCCATTCTACAGATTACACAGACCCTCAGGCTTTGGATGAAGGCTACAAAGCTAACCAGAAAACAATACAAACACTGTCGGCTGTGCCGTAAACCTTGATCATGCAACGTACAGTAAACTCCTAGCCTCTATGATAATCTCACTGTCATCGTTTTCCTCTCTTTTGCCCATCCTTCTCTCTTCTATCACATTTAGATCCTCCTTCAAGTGCTGCCTACATCGACATATTTCTTACTGCTTACCTACAGGCCCAATGAAAGCAGGAACATTTGGTGGATGTTACTGTATCCAATAGCAAAGATAGTACCTTCAAAGTGCACAGACAATATGTCTGGATCCTTTGGCTGCTGAAACATGCACGCATACGGTAAGCTTCAGTGCCACAACACAGACCTGAACATGCATGGTTGAAACCCATCCACCAACATTTTTAGCACTTGCTTCTTCATCACTGACTTTGAAACAAGCCAAAGAATATAAATGCTGATAAAAGTGTAATAAATCACAGAAATAACATTAACACCTTGGCTGCTAAGGCAATTCCCGCTGGGTGCTGAAATTTCCAAGATCCCATTCTACATGACGAGTTGACCTTGTCATGAGCACAGCTCCAGTGTGCCTCATGACGAGTTCACCTTGTCATTAGCATGGAAAAGGTTAAAGGAAGACGCTGAAGACAATATAGCTACCATGAGGGTTCAGCTGTAAGTTCCCAGACATGCCTGAACTCAGCCAGGTTTTCAAAGCAAGTTTGTCTGTGGAACTGTATCTTTTTTTGGAGAGAACTCCAACACTAATATGTTTTTGTTCCAGAGGCAGCTTTTCATTTTTTGTTAATGTCGTTTTGGTCACTAAGCATCAGTGGACCATTTCATCAAATACTCTCTTGCACCACTGCCTCACATGAACAAACCCTACCTTAAACACCCATGACCCAGTGATTTCCTCCACCAATATGCTGGGCATAGCCGTGGTTATGTCAATACTGCCTACAATATCTGCAGACTGGACACTTGTACACCAGGGTCATCATGCCATGAATATTCACAAACATGTTAGAGAGGTCCACAGTATGTCAATGATGGCCATTAAGCCAGGGGAACTAATATATCAGGGACAGCCACAAATATTTTAATAAAACCCGAATATATCAAGGACGGTTTCCATTAACCTCTGCTCAGCATCATCATCCTGGGTACCACGCTGAACGTAGAATGCGTTTGGATGGAGGCATTTTGAACATCGTAGAGGCCCCTGTGTGAGTGCTTTGATGTTGTGTGTGAGGATAAGAATTGTACTTTTATCCTGATATCAATAGTTGCAAATATGCATATAGAAGAAGAGTGAGGAAAATGTATTTTATATGAATTTATCGGGTCTGAGACAAAGGGTGTGGTTTATGCTAGTAGCCTATGTGTTTTGGTGTTGTGCATCATAGGTAGAATAATGCACTTCTTCTATGGCTGTGACCACGTAGCTGTACTTTTGCCAGGAATGGAACAAAGTGGTGTGAGAGAGAGTTGAGGACAGCTGTGGCCTGTGCAGGTAAGAGCGGTGGGGTGGTGGGGCCCGGTGAGGGGGGATTTCGATGGACGATGACGAGGTAAAGTTAATTATGTATTTAATTTTCCCTTGTCATTGTCTGTCGAAATCCCCCTCAGTAGGCCCCACCGCTCTCACCTGCACGGGCCACAGCTGAGGATATGGGTGTTCCTACCATCCCTTATGAGATATATGCAAGAGATCCTGTCACAATAGATCACTGCTAATCTAATACCTCTCCTGATCTGTACTTTAGGTAGGAGCAAGGAGTGTAGTTTACTCTAGGAAACTTTCCATGCCACTATTATTAATTCATGGAAACATCCATTAACTTATGAACACATACAGCTGGACACACAAACATGTTCAGACACACAGGCTTTCCTCTCTACCCTCATCTGCACTCCCATCCTACTTTTCAACATAGCGCAAGGTGGCTCTGGATCTTTGTTTACACTCCTGCCTCTACTCCTGGTCTTGACTCAGCACTCAACATAGCAGCAAGAACAGAGAGAAGCGGTCATAATGCCCTCATTCTCCTGGACCTCTATGCAGCATTTGATATGGTATAACATGCCATCCTCATCAGGTGTCTGCACAAGATTGGAATCCAAGGACCAACTCTCCATTGGATCTGCTCCTTCTTACCAGATAGAACAAAAGCCACCAGCCAGGAACTCCTTAGATCAGGAGGAAGGACGTTCTCCTATACCGCTTCTAAAGCATGAAACAGCCTCCCACTCCACATCAGAGCCTTCTCCTCTCATTTTGAATTCCGCAAGAGGCTGATGACCGGGCTTTTCATTTAACCAACCTACCATAAGCAGGGCTAGGCACCCACACATGTTCAGTGCCAGGATACCCTCGCAGGTGATAGTGTGCTTTGCAAGTACGCATAACATAACAAAACAAAAACATACCATACCATGACAACATAAAATAACATGTTCCACTTGCCCCTTTCAGGTCCGCAATTATGTGCCTCTTGCACGCTTAATCTGCTGTTCAGAAGTTGAGCTAAGACTAGAGGTGCAACCTTATTTTTTTACCCTGTCCATGCTGAATAGGGCAGGGGATGAAAGATGGACAAACAGAACTTAAGTCTGTTAAGGTGAGATACTGCACTGATTGTAGTTTATGAGAAAAACATTCTGAGTAATACTTCTTTTACATGCACAATAGAGGAATAAAACCTTCTTAACCCAGCAACATTCAAAGTGTATCTGCAAATAAACAATGCATCATACTGTGATTTTGATTTCATTTGACTGGTATTTAGAAGTTATTTATGGTTATTAGTGGGGTGTTGCATTACAATGAACTCCCTACGTTGTAGCTACTGCTTTCGGTCCTATTGTAGAACTTGGTCTTAGGGTGTTGACTAAGTTAAAAATGTCTCCTAAGGATTATGAATTGTCATGTTTACCTTTCAAATCCCAGGTGTAAGTTGGATTCCTAGGTAGAAATGAGAAAGGAATTTGCAGCGGTCTATGAGAATGAGTTGCTACATTCAGATAAAACTATTTTCCCCATGGAAGAAGAAGATATAAGTTAGAAAGTGTATTTGAACATACATAGGATCGGTACAACTGGGAATATGATTCACAAAGATTGGTGTATGAGTAAGTCTAACTTTCTCTTGTAGTACTTCTGACTCATACATAAATGTCATAAGTAAGTCAGGGGTACTGCAAGAGAAATTCAAACTTACTCATATTAAAATCTTTGTAACCAAGCCCAATGACACTATGGGGTCAAATTCTCAAACATTTTTCTTTGACAGAATCTTGTAGTAGTCCTGCAAAACATAATTAGGTACTTTTGGCGTAGATGTGGTCTTCAGGAGTACTACAAGATTCAGTCGCAAAATTCTGGCTTACTACTGAAATTTAGGAGCAAACCAGGAGTATTACAATTGTAAGTCACTCTTATCCACGCATCATAGTTTATGACTAAGGCTCCATATGAGTGTGTTTCATTGCAGTGGACTGCTCATGTATATGCATGCAGAGGAGCAAAAATACATGTTCCTCAAGAGTGTAATGGAAACCTTTGTGAAATCACAAAATACCATGTCTACTCAAAATATAAGAGGACATTGAAGGGAGTAGATTTACATTGTTGTTTGTGAACCAAGACTAGGGTTTTTTGATAAAGCATTTGTGGAGTTTAAGTTTTGTCAATGGGACTGATTCACAAAAACTCCTATATAGGTAGGTCTGCTTCACTCTTGTATCACTCCTAAATTACTCCTGGGTTCCAAGACTACTACAAAGAATATAAGTGTTGGCAGAGGTAAAGAAGAACATAGCCCACATCGCTCTCTGAGATGATGGATGTTTAACTCTTATGTATAAAATAACCAACTTGTCTATTTCGCCGAATAGGGGGTCTATAATTGATATGTGATCACAATTATGCCAGTGGTAAAGGTTCACATGGTTGTTGCAATCCTGGAGGACTATGGAAATACCTGGTTCAACACATGTTCTCCCTACAGCGACAGGAAGGTGTTGGGGGAGAGACAAGAGAGTCCCACTCAAAACACAATCAGAACATAAAAAATGCACAATGTCCCTCATATCGTTCAGACCAGCGGCAGCCCCAGATTGATTCTACATATATTGAGGCACAATGGACCTGCTGGAACCCTGAACATGAAAGTATGAGAAATAAATTGTATACCCAAACCTCATGCCATCAATGCCTACACCCCCCCAAGAACAGAAGCAAAGCCTGGTGTTAGCACTCTCTTGCTAGACAATGTTTTAAGCCATGCACACCAAACATCTGCCTTCTTATACTTTTCACAAGGTAGCTAGCAGTGGAAGGCACTGAACCCCTACATTAATGTACCATATAAAAATAGTGCAACTGAGCCCTTATTATCACGAATACAAGCGATGTTGCAGGGGCAGAAGAATGGGATGCTTAGTTGCATTTTCCATCCCTGTAAGATACACCCTGTGTCTCTGTAACTGCTACACTTTTTATAGCCAATAACAGTCATACCCAGCTGCCCCGTGTTTGTGATTAAACATTTAAAATGATGGATGAAAATCATTCTACAAATTATGAAAAATAGCAGTTGCATTGTTGCATTTTCTGTGGGATAAACATGGGTACATCACACACTGCACAATTAAAAGCATTAGCAAGGCACACAATCCACAAGACGAAATACAGCAACATGAGCACTGGCACAAGCCACAGATGCATGCGTAGAATTTGCAGGTCAGTAAAAAGACATACAGAGTACAATGCATCCTTCAGCAGCTCAAATACTAATACATACTGCCACCCTACAGTATCAACAGTGTTTCACTAGGAATGAAGAGATGTAAAACAACTGGTCTCCCCTGCTTAGTCCCGGCTGCATGTTTTACCTCAAATGGCACCAGGGCCAAAGACAGGAACTGCATAGAGCACCAGAACCAAAAATGACTAACATAAATAGTACTTTATGTCAAGAACAGCAAAAGCATCCATGTGGAACTTTTCCAAATGTTTAAGGTTAATCCATTCAGAAAGAATGAAAAGCCAATGATGCATATTCAAATGGTGGAACACTAAAAACATCTTAGAGTCATGATGTGAGCAAGACAAGAATGAACACTAACCACTATAATATGCATGAGTAGAGTACCTTCTTCTTTATGCCTTACTCTGGTTGCAAGAGCTAAATATACCTTTATATAAGCCTAAACGTTACTGTATCAGTCTGACAAATCTGTTCAATCTCCTGGAGATTTTGGGATATGTAAATAAAGTAGCAGGTCTTTGGAGATTGCTTGGCAATCATAGCAAGTATGAGAAATTAACAGAGAACCAAGGAAATAAGGGTCCGAATTATATTTTAGCAGAAAGGACACTCTGTTGCAACGGCGACAGAGTACCCTCCCCACCAACATAATGGCCTGCCTGCCAAATTGAAAGTGGATGGATCATAGTTTGGCAACTTCTCAGACGGATCGATGGAGTATGGGATGTTGGTGAATTGGCTATATGTCCACCAATTTAAAGGATAGACATACAGGTGTTTTTTACTGCCCATTATTAGGAAAACCCTGGGACAAGGAGCAGTAAAAATATAAAAATTATCCCCTCATCAAGGGAGATGACTTTCATGGCTCTGAGGGCATTATTTGTGTGTTTTTGTTTTTGAAAAGAAACATTGTAACTTTGGTGTACAGCTCTGTCATGTTTGGCAAAGTCATACGTCAAAGCTACAATGCATTCAGAGGAACCACCATAAAGGTGGTTACTATGAATGTGAGAAATGTCCATCAGCCCGACGGACATTTCTAAATTTGAAGTCTGAACCTCCGCCAGAGTAACGGACTAAAATACTGTGTTGCCCTGTTGGAGGGCGACCCGCCTGCCAACTTCTAAATCTGGCTCTATGTCACTTATTTCCTTAATACTAACCATAGTTAAGTCTTCCCATGAAATTCTAAACTGTTACATAAATGTATTATATGTAGTGTATGCTGTTAATAATTTGCTTTTCTGGAGGAGGCCCAGAATCTTACAGGAAAGAAACATACCCACTATGCTGAATAGATATACAGGGTACACCTCCCTATTTTGAATCCATAATATCAGCCTAACAATACATCAGTGACATTATAGATAAAATACAACTGTGTTTTGGAGTAGGTCTGGCTTATTGTAATTGACTCGATTTATGTTAAGGCTGGTTAAGATATTACTGAGAGTTATGTTTCGAGTTAGGATACATTCTTGATTTAGGTATGGGGTTAGGATTATATCAGGAGCAGTGTATTTTGCAGGACAAGGTTTAGGGTTAGGAATGGTGTAGGTCTAAAATGGAAGTTTAGATTTCTCACATTTTGGGTAAAGTTTAGCATATGTGATGGAGTTAAGCATAAGTTGAAATTTCATTAGGGCTATGATTAGAGTTGTGGTTAGTTTGTGGATTAAGGATGGGTTAAGATTTGGACCAGAGATAGAGTAACATACGCAAAATGTGTCTGGGCTAGTGTAAGAGATATTATTATTCTGACTGGGGTTTAGATTCAGGGGGCCTCATTTATGAAAAATGACGCATCGCTGCGTGAAAGCAGTGATGCTTCACTTCTCAGTGCGCACTCCTTGCAACATTCCTGATGCGTCATATTTAATGTATGATGCATCATGTCGCAAGGAGTTACAGATACGTCAGTATTTCTGACGTATCTGTAAGCGCAAAAGTGACGCATTGCTGGAGTGTGTCACAAAAGTGACGCAACTCCAGCAATGCGTCCTTTCACATGGGGCAAGCCCCATGTGAAAGGGACTGCGTCAGTCTTGCGCCTGCTGTGAGTCAGGCGCAAGATTTTGACGCAACGGCGTCCTAAAAGTGACGCAGTGAAATCTCATAGATTTCACTGCGTCACTTCTACGACCCTTCCTTGCGTCAATACGCCCCCCTTGCATACATTATACCTGGCGCAGGCATAATGTGGCGCAGGGGTTTACAAAGTGACGCATCTACCTAGATGCATCACTTTGTAAATATGACGCAACAAGGCTCATTTTTTACGCCACTGGTGCGTCACAAAAAGTGACGCACCTGCGGCGTAAAAGTGACGCAAGGCCTCATAAATGAGGCCCAGGGTGTGTAAAATTCACGTAACTTGCTTTCAAATAATTGTGCAAAATTACGTGATATTGCGTGTATCTGGAATGCAAGTATGTAATTTGGAGCTATATTTCATCTTGTAATGTGTCCTCGTGTCAATTCGTCCAACAAGGACTTATTAAGAAGGAGCTCCATGTACAGCCACTCATGTTCTGTTGCTCCTGTGCTTTCTCAGAAAGAAATTACTTTAAACTGTGTTAATCATGGTAAGTTTTACCACAAATGACGTGAAAAAATTTGCAAAGTGGCAAAAATGCGCCATATCAGG
The DNA here is from genome assembly GCF_964261635.1 of Lissotriton helveticus. Lineage (NCBI taxonomy): Eukaryota > Metazoa > Chordata > Amphibia > Caudata > Salamandridae > Lissotriton > Lissotriton helveticus. The sequence goes on from NC_136069.1 coordinate 713,711,480, forward strand.
AATATTGCATTAGAAGCATAACATGAAATTCTCACAGTCATGTGGATTATGCCAGCCAAAGTTAAATTTCACCCAGGTCTAGTTGACATAATGCTATAGTTACTCAAGTCGTGGACGGATGTAGTATTTCCCATTTCATTGTGCTTTGATGTAGTTGAGCATACAACAATAACTAGAAGAATCTGTTGACTTATGACTTGGTGTACAGCTTTGTAAATATCAATTTTAAAACTTTCGAAAAATAAATCTTCTGAGTAAGAATTATGCCTAAAGAGATGTCTTCCTTTCTTCTTATGCGTTCTCAGTTAGTTCTTAAGATGTATGTCTGAGGTTTTTCTTTGAAGTATCTTTAATACTTATCCATTAATTTGCTTAGATTTGATTACTCTGTTTCAGGGTTGCTTTTGGAAATGAGGAACACTGTAAAAGAACTCAAGCAATAGTACTGTGGTAAGCAGTCTCTTACAAAAACTCCAAAGAAAGTCAAATAAAAAATAATAAATTGAAAAGTGCCCGAGATGGATGCACAACAGCACCATTTTAGAAGCTATTGAGTTTAAGACAGCTATCATCCTTGTGTGGTAGGACAGACATCCTCGTAGAACCTTCCATGCCTCCAGATTTTCACTATATTGCATTTCCGGTTTTCAGGATCCACTGAACTGCAGTGACTTTGTGACAATAGAGTGCAGCACTATTGGGAGGGCTCTTTCGCTAAGGGCATGGAGCTTTATGGGAGCCCTGACCTCAGAGGTGGTAGAATAAGTGCCAAGTAGGGGGCAGATCATCCTTAAGTGCGTCGATGTTTTGTCCTCATTGTTTTGTGACCATTTGTATATTTCGATAAAAGCGAACAATACTCTATTATTCATTATTAGTTTAGGAAAATAGACCACAACTAGCTAGAATGGGTCTCTTGCTGGCAGCTAATGTCAGTTACCTGGAAGCAGAATGGTATTCGTCATCGCACTTACCTTGATGCAGTAGCCAAATGGCAAACCTGCAAGATGAAAGGGGAGGGACTTTGGGATGGGACGATGTGGAGTAGATCCTCTAAATGATGACAGATGGTTGCTGCTGCTGAAGGTGATTTCTTTAGCCAAAGCCAAATGGTGGTGCAATAAGAAAACTCTACTACGTGTCTCCTGAACAATGGATAGCAAAAGAACACGACTTAGAACCTCTACAGGAGTACTGGATAAAAGGCATTATGACATGGAAGCCGCTGGGAGCTAACAGTCTCATATGTTTGCTCAAAATATTGGTGCCTCACATAGATTGCTCCAGTTTTTACTCCAGGTTTAGTGCTCCAGAACCTCAGGGCAGTGAACCGAAACGTAAATACTAAGTGCCATATTTATCAAGGTTTTCTTCACTCTTGTGCCACCCTTGTGCCACGCAAGGTGGCTCATGGCCGATGCATAAACGACGTCAGATTTATCAAGCCATGAAAGGCCATCTTACGTGACCCTGCTTGGCTTGATAAATCTTTATTACTCTGTGGCCAGGAGGTGTTCCATGGATGTTCTCTTGCATCCACCTATGGATTTTGGCACATTCTCAAATTTACCATTAGTGGTAGACCTGAAAATTCATCAAAATACTATGCCTCCCCAGATGAGGCATAACGAGGAGAAATATCTTTATTTCACTTCTTTTTTTCCTCTTTCTACTAGTGCTGTATATTGTGGCACAAGAAGAAAGAGGAAAATGCCTCTCAGGATTGTTTTTGTGTATGACGGTGTCCCTTCCTGCACAAAAACAATCCTGCCTACAACTCAGGACCCCTTGCAACATCACACAAGGATGCCTGCATTGGCCCTAGGCAGCAAAAAGAGCCCCAGTGCTAGGAAAAGACAGGAATATGCCACATAATGGTAAATATGGTGCATTTCTGCCCTTTCACTTTCAGGCAGCACAGCAAGGTTGTTTGCTCTGTTGCACTGCATGAAAGAATGATAAATCTGCCCCTGAGTACTGTGGAGTATGTTAGTGTCCAAAGGAGTCAGTGTGGATATTGAGGGGCAGACTTATCCAACTATTATCAACACAATGCAGCAAGACAACAGGCTGTGCATGAAAGGGACAGGGCAGAATTGGGCCATTCTTAAAATTATTTTATTTGTGCTGGCGCACAATGTGCTACCTTGCTCAAATGCAGGCACCCTTGCACCAAGGTGCAAGGGTGCCTGCATTGCAGGCAGGATTGTTTTTGTGCAGGAAGGGACACCTTCCTCCGCAAAAACAATCCTTTGATGCTTTTTCCTCTTTCTATGAGTGCTGCAGAATGTAGCAGAGGTAGAAAGAGGAAAAAACGAGGAGAAATAATTATAGTTAGCTTCCCTTGGAAGGCATAGACTTTTGATGCATTTCCAGGTCTACCACTAATGATAAATCTGGCAATGCACCAAAATCCATGTGTGAATGCGTTGGAACACCCATGCTCCACCCATGGAATGCCTTCCTGGGTCAGAGTAGCGCAAAGCAGCAACTTGCACTGCTTTGCATTACTCCATATATACCAAGCACTGCAAGGCTACACAAGGAGGCCTTTCATTGCTTGGTTAATCTGACGTTACTGTTCTGTTGCCCTTGTGTTACCTTGTGTGACACAAGAGCAACGCAACACTATGATGAATCTGGCCCTGAGTGTCCCTAACATTCAATGCAATGTGGTGGATTTGTTCTCAAAATATGCCTATCAGGTGATGTATTAATATCGCTGGGCTGATTAATACAGAATGCAATCCAATTTGTAAGGTTACTGTTCATTCATTAAGGAACTGCGTAGCCTATTAGAGTGATTCCATAAGACGCCATTTGGAGTTTTAGTGTCACAAATATCCATATAATGTGGTGTATTAGTGCCACTAAGATGTATTATATATGCTAGTGTTACCAGTGGGCATGTTGTGGCTTAATGACAATAGTATACAGTGCAATGTATTGTGACAGCATCACTAGCATTCATTTGCAATGGTGTGACTTAGCTCCAACGATGCATTTTAATGATTCGAGCAAGTGGATCTATTTTGTAGTACTGTGCAATAGTGCATGATCCTACGGTACTGTGCAGTGTGGTTGATTAGTGTAACTTGCATATAGTAGAGTGACATTTATATTCCTATAAGGCAACATACTCTTAAAGGATCATGTTCCTATTTGGAATGCTTTGTAACGGTGTTCCTAGGATTCTGTGTATTATGGTTGCTTGGCATCAATATGTTGTTAGGTGTGATAGAGTGGGGCCCTTGGGTACCAATGATGGGTGGGGATGTTTAGGGTGCAGTCTGGTGAGTTAATGTCACTGGGTTGCTCTGCATATGCCGATTGACCATGAATAGGATTTACACAGTGTAGCCTTAAGCACTGGAAAATTACAAAAATGTACACCAGTGAATACATTATCATTTTCAAATCGACCAAATTCACACAAAAACTTGATTTGGGCCATTTCCATAAGATCTTGTATACTGTCATATTTTTATGAATACATCACGTTTTCACCAATACAAAAGCTGTCGCTGGCAAGCCTAAAAAGGTTTTCATGGATAAAGAGTATCACATGAATGGCCATTGGTTTGGTAAATAAATTATACAAGCAGTTCTTATACGCTTTCACAGTAAATGTTCAATTCAAAGTGTGAATGCTCTGAAAAAGTAGACACTATAGAAGAAAGCAGTATGTTTGCTGAAAAATAAAATGTGAACACACTTTGTCATGTGCTGTATTACTCAGTGGATTTCACATACGGCAAATAAATATTTTCTATTGTATGTGTCGCACAAACAGTAACAGAAAATAACTGCTGCAATACAAAGCTCTTCTTTTTGTCTTAATCTTTGCCTGCTCTGGGGCCATGATTTTTCATGCTGAACCATACGCATTCTCCACACACCTACTTGGAACACAGTCCCCATGATGTAGTTTTTTATTTGCAGTAAATCAACTATTGTAATAGAGGTCATACTATTCAAGACACTGGGGATTGTGCAAGAAAGGATTAAGAACAACAAAACAGTCAATTTTCAGCAATTGCAATCAAATTCTCCTTCTCCAAGGGAATCACACTGTGTTCAATTTAACAGGTATTAATGTGTTAGTTAAAAATCTCACCCCCTAGGACTCTGGTTGTAAACTGGGAGTACATTTCTCCGACTTATGTTTTTCCAGTAAGTATTATAGCAAAAGCTTTAGAAAGATGTTTAACCTCAACATTCCACTGTGATTACTGTGAAAGAAATCTGTGACTGTAGGCAGAAGATGAATAATTATGTTTAAATTGAAGCCTTTTGATGAATGAAATAGTATCATGGCAAACAAGATGGAAAGAATAAAACAGAAAGACGCCTTGTACAAACAGTGGGCAATGTATGTGATGACAAGCTTGTCAAGGCTGTGTTGATCCTAAAATGTAAATACACGTCGTCAAAGTAGAGAAGTTAGAATGCACGGGTGATTCCAACGGTTCAAATCGATAAGGACTGAGGTGAAGTCTGGAAGGTACATAATCAGCACCATTTCTTAGCTAGTCTGCAGCCTTCACCCTCCAATCACTAATACATGGGAACAGTTGTGTAATAGCAAAAATCACGAATTGGAAGAGAAAGTAAACAGAATCATAAAGACTATCATGAATTGTAGACAAAACAGGAGTGGCCTGCGTAGGTAAGATTGGTGGGGTGGTGGGGAGGGGTGAGGGGGTACTCGACGGACGACACTGAGGGAAGATTACTTATTTCTTTAATTTTCGCTCGTTGTCGCCTGAGTCCCCCCGCACTCCACCCCACCGCTCTTACCTGCACGGGCCACTCCTTGACAATAGGTTTTACAGTACAGTACTTCTATTCTTGCCTGAATGCCATTTGCATATTGTCACAGTAACATTTTCAGCTAGTGTCATAGGATCAATAGCCCTTTGCCATTTAATTCATTACACTTTGATGCCACGATGTATATAATCAGAGCTTCCTTTTCATATGAGACAGGTTGTAGGTTGACTAAAATGAATTAATAACAGCAGCACTCCCAGTTATGAGTTATGTAGGAACTATTTAATGAAAAGTGTATAAGGCCCTGAACAATTAAGCATGATGCTTCAAGTGAAAAATGTCGCAATGCACATGAGTTTTGACAGTAGTTAAAGAGGTATGAAATAACTCAGGCAAGCCCCAATTTTTTTTAGCTCGGTGTTAGAATAGAAACTGTGTATGCTTAAGCAGTGCTCTATGTAGGTTAGCATTCGCTGCACAATTTTCTATTTGGGCGCCATTTTAGGCTGTTCGAATCTGATCTAGTTCAATTCAGAGAAATGTTCCTCTCTGAGTTTTGCTTCTTTACTTGGGTGTTGTTTTAGTAATGAGCATACTGTTCAGATCAGCACATAGCTTTCTCACTAGATAGAGGCACTCTCCTCCTTGTCTGGTGGCGGGTTCTAGATGGCACGACCTTGGACTATGTTACTTTGTGTATTGAGCCCTGAAACCGTTGTTTTCTGTATTTTGCTGTTTAACTGCACCTGCCTGGAAAATTCCACAGTGGGCGTGTTTTCGCCCGGTTACAAAACATACGAATCTCTGACAGAATATCGAAGGACCGAATATCGACCTACAAAACATCGACGCTGGAATATCGAAGGCAAGTATATCGACACCCTATCTACAACATGGTAAGTACAAAAATATCGCAACCAAAATATCGATGTTAAAAATATCGTAATTAAAAATATCGTTTTTTTCCTGTAAAAAAAAAGGAAAATAAAGTAAATAATACTTATAAATAAAATAAACATATTTAATAATGTTTACAATTAATAAATAATACATATTTGATAACACAACTTTAATTAAAAATAAACATAAACCATATAATATATACTTACTTAATAATACTTTTTAATAATTATTTTAATGACTTATACATTATTATAAATACTATAAATTACAAATACATCAACACACATAAAATAATAACATAAATAAAAATAAATATTTATATTTAATAAATTAAGAAAATTAAATATACTTTCAATATTTTTAAAATTAATTAAATACAACATTGTCTAAAATAATAAAAAAATATTAAATACATAAATAAATAAAACTACTATTTAAAGTCTCAAAAAAACTACATTAATGAAAACATTGGATAGCGTAGAACGTAAAATTACTATTCCCACTCCGGAAAATTCAACAGTAGGTAAAGCGTTAAATAGCGTAGGGGTAAAAATTACTATTCCCACTCCAGAGAGTGCAACAGTAGGGAAAACGTTGGATAGCATAGGGGTAAAAATTACGATTCCCATTCCAGAGAGTGTAAACAGTAGGGAAAGCTTTGGATAGCATAAAGGTAAAAATTACTATTCCCACTCCAGAGAGTGCAACAGTAGGGAAAGCCTTGGATAGCGTAGGGGAAAATTACTATTCCCACTCCAGAGAGTGCAACAGCAGGGATAGCGTTGGATAGCGTAGGGGTAAAAATTACTATTCCAACTCCAGAGGGTGCAACAGTAGGCAAAAGCGTTGGAGTAAATATTACTATTCCAACTCCAGAAAGTGAAACAGTAGGGAAAAGGTTGGATAGCGTAGGGGTAAAAATTCCTATTCCAACTCCAGAGGGTGCAACAGTAGGGAAAGCCTTGGATAGCGTAGGGGTAAAAATTAATATTCCAACTCCAGAGGGAGCAACAGTAGGGAAAGCGTTGGATAGCGTAGGGGTAAAAATTACTATTCAAACTCCAGAGGGTGCAACAGTAGGGAAAGCGTTGGATAGCGTCGAATTTAAATATAACATACTTATAAATAATTTTTATATTTAAAATAATGTATAATTAAATTTTTAAATAAATCTACATCATTTACAAACAAATAATAATTATTAAAAGCAATAACAATTGAATAATTGACTAACAATAAATTAACAACAAATACCAATAAATATTAATTAATAAATAATACTCACCAAATAATAAATATTAAACAATAAAACATTTTCCATGCCAAATAATACTTTTTATGAAACATTGATTACCAATTAATCAGACATATTTTCCAATTAATAAGAAATAAATAAATAAATAAATAAATAATTACCAATTAAAAATAATAATTGCCAATTAACAGAATTATTTACCAATGAAAAAATTAATTACAAATTAAAAACATTATTTCCCAATTAAAAACATGAATTAACAATTAAAAAAAATAGTTAACAATTAAAAACAACAATTACCAAATCAAAAAAAAATTATCCATTAAAATAATTAATTGCCAATTATTAACTAATTATAAATAAAATAATTATCCATTACAAAAAAATATATAAATCATTAATTAATTACAATTAAATTACTTCCCACCCAATTCCCCTATTAACCCAGAACCCGCTACAGAAATAAAAACAAAAATTAATTAAAATTGATTTATAATTCCTAAAAATGTATCATTAATTTAGTATATTTAAATAACTTCCCACCCTATTCCCCTATAAACCCACAACCCACTCGGGCCCCTTGGTGAAGGGGGGTGGTGGGTGCACATGGGGGGTACCTATGGTACCCCCCTGCATTTGCGTGGACAAAGCGGCAGGCACGGCGCGGTGCCTGCTGCTTTGTGCACGCAAATGCCGTGCATGCATTTTTAACATTGCGGCGGGTGCAGCTTCGGCATCATAATCGGCCCCTTAGTTGGGGAACAATCTGAGGAGTAGGGCTTGAATGATTTGACCCCTTTTTGCTCACACCATTTTCTTTTATTTGTGAGGTATTGTTGCTATTTGTGAGATAAATTATTCCCATTACACTTTTATCTGACTAATTGGCTTTTGGCTTCTACCATTAATTGAAATCTTGTTATGTTGCCCTGTAAACAAGTTGGGATGGAGATGTATCCTTTTTGTCCCGATGAAGAGGAGCCAGGCTTGGTGAAGAACACACTAACTCTAACTGTGGTGATCCTTCACAGTCTCCAGTCAAAATCCTACCATCATTGTATTTGTGAAAGCCCATATCAGACCCCTTATTTACTATTCCTATATCCTTTTCACCATAGACATCAGGCGTGTATGTAGTTGGCTGCTACCTTTGGCCCCAGGGGTCTAGACGTTTCACAATTTTTATTCTAGATCTTTGAGTTACTGAAATATCACATTTTGAGTTTATACTTGGACCCCAACTCTTAATTTCAGTCTCCAGCGTAGTTAATTGTTAGGTTCATTTGGTGCTAAATACACCCTTCCAGTATAAAATATTATGCTTGGACATAATACAAAATGTTTCCGATATTTGATGTGTGGTGTGCAATACAGTAGACATGCTATGTTGGAAAAGTTAGGCGAAATAAATATTCTTCTCCTTTTTAATATCTGCCCTGAAGAGGCTTTATTTTTTTGTGCAAAGCCCTGTCTACCACTTTTAGTTGATTTGTCTATGTGTTAAAGGCCCTTGATAGTTGCATGGGAATGCCCTTGTAGCGTGCATGATAAGCCGCCTTGTCGCAATGGATTTCAAAGTAAGACAGAAGGCTTTTTTGCATTACATCAGATGTGGATTCTGAAATGAAATCCCATTTGTACACTTATTGCCAGTTTGAATCACCTTTGTGATGTAAATCTGGCACAAAGTGTTAGTAAAAAAAACCTTAGTTGTTGAGACTTGTAACCATGGAATCTTAGATGGTAATGCAGAGAGCAGGCATACCATGGCCAATTTGAGAAGGGAAACATCCTTTCTGGAACATTTCCCCATTGAAAGGCGTTAGTAAATCAAGACCACAATCCAAAGCCTAAAAATGTCAAAAGCTGAGGGGTTCTCCCAAATCTTACACGAAGCATAATATTGGTGATATTTACCCAAAAGTTTTGTTTTATAGCACCGTACCACATAATTGCTTTAAATGTGTTTGAGATTGGACCTATAAATGGAGGGGGTACTCTGGTTGGTTGTGTGCTTCTGTGTTTCAGCTGCCTTACTACACCATTTTCAAGTAAACAATACATTACTTTTAAAAGGTTTGGGGACTAATGTGCAAATCTGTTTGATGGGTGCAAAACTTTTTATTTACAATACTACAGAGTTCAACCCACATCAGCATCAGCAGCAGTTAGGGGGAGGGAGGGGAATAGGGGAGTTATTAGGCCACCCTGCTAGGAATAGGAGTGAAGCTAGCGACAGGACTCATAGCTGGTACCCACAGGAGGAGGATGCGGGGCGCTAAGTACGGGCTCCCAGGGGGGGGGCGGGTCGGTAAGGGCTAACGGAGGGTCAACATGGGAGTGCACTAGCGGGGACCTGCCCCACAGATCCAGTGGGTCCGCGTCTTGCCCACAGGGAGGGAACGACTCCGCCAGGGGGTGTCTGGAGGGAGGGGGGGAGATGATGGGGAAAAAAAAAAAAGCAGATACTTCATTATGCTGTTGGCCGGAAACCCCTCTGTAGCACGCATGGTGACCTTTTGCTGGAATTTGTTGTTGCGCCGCCCGGCCTCCGGGATGTGGGCTGATGGGCCATGTACAACCTTGAGAATGTATAATGCCTTGTACTGAGGTGGTGATGATGGTTGATTTACCCCGGTATGGCAGGCACACGCACTTTCCCTCACCTGCTGCTGGGGCCCTGACGCTGCTCGTTCCCCCTGCCGCCGTAGTTTCCAGCTCCACGGACGCAGTTGGGGGGAACTACAGCTCCCAGCAAGCCTTGGGTGAAGTTCCGGTCCCGCCCACACATCCACCGGATCAGCGCGCCCGGAGGCGCTCAAATTGAGGAAGCTCCCACGGAGGAGCGGGGGTCTTTATTGCCAACATTGGGCTGAGGAGGGGAGCAGGCACACGCACTTTCCCTCACCTGCTGCTGGGGCCCTGACGCTGCTCGTTCCCCCTGCCGCCGTAGTTTCCAGCTCCACAGACGCAGTTGGGGGGAACAAGAGCTCCCAGCAAGCCTTGGGTGAAGTTCCGGTCCCGCCCACACATCCACCGGATCAGCGCGCCCGGAGGCGCTCAAATTGAGGAAGCTCCCACGGAGGAGCGGGGGTCTTTATTGCCAACATTGGGCTGAGGAGGGGAGCAGGCACACGCACTTTCCCTCACCTGCTGCTGGGGCCCTGACGCTTCTCGTTCCCCCTGCCGCCGTAGTTTCCAGCTCCACGGACGCAGTTGGGGGGGAACTACAGCTCCCAGCAAGCCTTGGGTGAAGTTCCGGTCCCGCCCACACATCCACCGGATCAGCGCGCCCGGAGGCGCTCAAATTGAGGAAGCTCCCACGGAGGAGCGGGGGTCTTTATTGCCAACATTGGGCTGAGGAGGGGAGCAGGCACACGCACTTTCCCTCATCTGCTGCTGGGGCCCTGACGCTGCTCGTTCCCCCTGCCGCCGTAGTTTCCAGCTCCACGGACGCAGTTGGGGGGAACTACAGCTCCCAGCAAGCCTTGGGTGAAGTTCCGGTCCCGCCCACACATCCACCGGATCAGCGCGCCCGGAGGCGCTCAAATTGAGGAAGCTCCCTCCGCGTCGCGGACGCCGGGCTAAGCCCGAGCAAAGGGCGGGCCCTCTACGGCCCTCATCGGACTGAGGAGGACGGGGACGGGCCACCCCAATTGTCAGTTCAGAGGTAATTATCCGACTTGTACTTACTTCAACTATGCCTAAGTCCAAAACAGGGGATATGCCCGATAAAACACCGTACGACATATTTGCGCACTCTCCTTCCAGTTTTTCATGGCTGGAGGACTTAAATAGCCTGTGTAAGGTTAAGTACGTTCCAGCAGTATTTTCCCCCACGTTAAAATGCCGCAGCTTATCACCACGTGCAAGGGAGCTGGAATCCTTTCCGGATATTCAACATATACCTCCCAGGGCCACACCTGCCAAACGGAAGTTCGATGTGGACAAAGTCAATGGGAGTCTTCCTAAAACACCCAAACTTGATAATCCTTCTTTAAGCCCTATACCATCTTTAATTAACTCATCCTTTATTTTGCCACCTGTTAACCTGGACGACTCACCACCATCCTCCCATCAGGCTTTTCTGACTATGATCGAGCACCTGATCACATCTTTAATACACCCCTTGATGGACAAAATCACTACGTTGGGGGAGAAGCTGACGGGGTTGTGAAGTGGTGTGGCTCACTGGTTAGAGGCGGCAGACCCGAGAGCAGAGGACGGCCCGGGACCAGGGTTCGATTCCCGGCGCGGCAGGTTTCTGGACCAGGGTCAGCGGACTCGATAATTCTCTCGCCTCGGTGCCCACTCTGATCAGCGATCACACTCGGCAACTCTGGGCATTAGCTTACCTCATCTTCACTAACGGCCCCACCAGACCGCCGGGGATGCCTGGTCTCACCCTGGAGATACCCATTAAGGGACCATCTCTCAGGGAAGCCAGGAAGGGTTTCGCAGCGGTCGAAGCGCCTTGGGACCCTACGGGTAAGTAGTGCGCTATATAAATGCCTATACATTTACATACATACAATGTCTCCTGAACCACTCAACCCATGCTGCAACAACCCAATGCCCGCCGACAACTGCTCCTTCAAACCCATCTAATTTGATCACACCTTATGAAGCGGTCCCTATTCAATTGCCAACTCCAACCTCTTTGTTGCCCATTAATCTTAAAGCCCCACCGAAATTGTCAACAGCGCGTCAGATTCCATTTCAACATGTGCGTACCACCCATATTCATCTGCCTCCAGAAGCTGCCCCTTTTGTAATTGTTCTCTCGGGAGTTCCTGAACTAGTGAAAGGTAAAGCTGAGAGACAACATGAACTTATGAACAAAGTCAAGTTCTGGCTGTCCAAAAACAGACCCTTGCCCTACCATCTTGATGGCCGAATAATAAGTGTCCGGAGGGTGGGCTGGCTTGGTCCCCTTAAAAAGGACATCCAGGGCGATTTGATCTTAATACGATTTAGGAGCAGACATATTGTGCCTTACATGCAGACATGGCTATCTCAAAATGGCGATGGACTCATTTCTACTTGGAATCTACATGATTTTTATCCTAACACGTCCTATATGCTTTCCCCTAGTCCCCGGGGCATTGACTACAATCTAGTGGGCAAAGGACCCCATTTAAGTAATGGCAGCAGTTTTTCAGTGGCTTTTAATTGTCCCAAACCGTTGTATAACAGTTTTATGCATTATAAATACTAGATCTTTTAGAACACTGTTACCTACAACGTTGCCTAAAGGTTTGTGTAAAGTATGCTTTACCTTTAACTGTGCAATTTAAGGTCATATTCCGCAAAAGCACTTTCCTAGAAGTTATTCTTAATGTTCATAGAAGTATGGGATGCCCTTGACTTATTTGTAGTCTTAATGATTATTGATCTCCTTTGATTTTTAGATAATGGAAATATGCGACCTTGTAATTGTTCTAATATGCACTCTATACACATCTATTGCAACTAGTGTACTCGTAATTTTAAATATGTTGAATTGTATTTTAAAAACTGTGCTTTTATGGATTTTTCTGAAAATCAGAATAAAGATTTTGAACTGAACCCCGGTATTTTGTCAATAATTCTGCAATAAAAACAATATTAAAAAAAAAAAATACAATACTACAGAGTTTGCATCTGGAAAACAAAATGTCATGTTGTAAGAGATTTATTTTTCTGGCTCATGTTATGATTTATTGGTTTTATTTTCCAATAGAAAAAATTATTAAAAATTATTCTTTGCATGTTTGAATGTCTTTCCAATTTGTAAAGTACGCTTTGGGCATTGATTAAAATTAAAACTTGGTTGAAGGGATACTCCATCACAAACTGATGGATATCCCATCCACCGTATTGCAAGTGCCATAGGATATAATACACTTGTAATAAGGCGGATGGGATATGCATCACAATTGTGACAGTGTATCACATCTGCCAAGTTCTAAATCAGGCCATTCGTAATTTTTTGAGAATAGGAAGATGCAGGGGCATGAAATGGGTGTCCTCCTCCTCCTTCTGATTCACATTGCAATTAACAATGATGTCTACTCACAATGTATCAATGCTCTGCAATCGCAAATGAAGCTTCAAGCCATTGAAAATATGCCAACCTGTCAAAGCAAAAGGCACTCAATCGTATTGTGGAGGCCTTCCCCCGGTTCCACTCTGTAAATCACAGCTCGGGGAATTGGGCAGAACAGGCAGTGGTCCAGGGGAAGATCAAACACACAAATTGTGAAGGGAGAAATGCTCGCAATAACTCTAACCATTGGGCATTGCTTGGGGTAGCATTCCAACACATCATTGTTTTGCCCACCATGCCACATCAGTTTGGACCCAGCCATATACAAATTATTCTTGGCTATTCTCTAAAAGGAAAAGTCCAGCCTGACCTGCCAATCCAGGTCGTCTCTGAACTGGAACACAAGCAGCACAAGAGAAGTTTGGGTGCAGCATGGCTCCAGTGGCACAGTGTGCATGAGACCCATGTATGGGCATAACCATGCCACTTAGGGCATTACATCAAACACACAAAAGGTGGTGGGAGAAATGCTTGCAATAATTCTAACCTCTGTCAATCACTCAAAGTAGAATCCCACCAATTTTTCTTTGGCCACCATGCCACCTCAGTTTTGGACCCAGCCATACTCAAATCAATCTGGATGATCCTCCAATAGGAACAGTCCAGCCCGTACTGCCAAGCAAAGTCCTCCCTGACCTGGAACACAAGCAACCCATGGCCAGTGGTTAGGCAATTTATAAGCATTGCTCCCATCAACCTTTATGTGTTTGCTGTACTCCCATAAGACTTAACAGATGCCGTGTGGGGGCAGCGGGGGTAGAAGGGGGCCAGAGAAAGCATGACTCACCAGTAAACACGCTATCGATCACGTTGCTAGTCAGTCCTGCTCTGAAAGTGGATGAAGAGGTCTGCCATTGTATCTGCGTGCACGAGGGTTTACCATATAAACCTCGTAACGTGCGCAGGCCAAACTAAGGGAAGCTGCAAGGTCGAACAGCCAGCAGGATAGTGAACGTGCAAGCAGGTCAACGGGCCGAGATACAATGATCGAACAGTTAGTGCAATAGATGGCTATTGTGTAAGAAAAACTAGTGTCGGAGTGCTATTCGTTACACACATGTTGCAGCATGCAGCACATGATGAAGATGTTACACACCTTGAGCGGGGCGTAGGGGAGGGATCCGCCGGTCTTATCAAGGCACCGGAATCGGCTCTTCAGGAGTCCACACTTATGCTCTATCACTCGCCTGGCCTGTCCGTGTACATTGTTGTACCGCTGGTCTGCAGCTGCTTTTGGGTTGCGGAGCGGTGTCATGAGCCACGGCATGTAGGGATATCCCGCGTCTCCTACAAATATACACTGTGTTATAATTTGTGTAATGCCATTCTGTCAGAGCAAACAAGAAATGAAACAGTACAGAACAAACAGAGTATACCCACCTACAAGGCATGCCTGATCGTTGTGCAGCTGCAGCATCATCTGTTGTACCCTGCTCTGCCTCATGATGAAAGCATCTTGTCACGATCCTGGAAAACGCCCACAAACATGGGAAATCAGCATGGTAGCAAAACACACCACCAGGGCATTTATTGAGTGGTAATGCTTCCTATTGCAGTAGGCCTGCTCCTGAGCCTGTGGTGGCACCAAAGCCACATGTGTACCATCAATGGCCCCAATGACATGTGGCATCCCACCCAGGGCATAGAATTTACCCTTTACATCTGTTAAGGCTGATTTGCATATGGCCATGTCTGAACTGGGGTGGTGTGGAGTGCAAAAAAACAATGGATTTAGGCCCAGATCTCTGTACTGGGGGGAATGTATGACATTGTTCTGCATTCTGTCCATCAATTGTTGTTTTTGCATAACCCTGGTGTGAGAGATGGTACAATACATACAAGACTGATCTCAATAAAACTGTTATACATAACCAAGTCATACAGTAGATGGTGGTACATTCTGCATCAAGTTGCATGGATCAGAGATGATTGTAACGCATACCCGATCATAATTGTGCTGGTAGGTATATACACATAGAGTATACAAACTCACTAGTGCAAAAATTAGTAGCGATAGTTGAAAATATAATGTAGTATCGCATGCAATTTGTCTTATATAAGGCACTTTCGTGAGGAATGAATTAGTCATTGATTAAAATGGCATGAAACTAGAAAGGTATGAAAATAGGGAGCTGTCCTGTGAAGGCTCACACTCTGGTAAGTTGGCACAGTTAGAAGCAGTAAGTCTGTGGATGTGTGGATGTGAGGATTTACAGAAGTGGTACAGACCATGACGATACCGGTTCCGCATTGCTGGGGGGAGTATGTAAAATGGGGAGGAAGGGACAGGGCCTGTGGGTTCAGTTGAGGGTGGCTACAAATCCATGCCACTCTTCAGCGGAGTTTAATCCTTTGTTAATCGAGTCAATTTTGTCAATCCAATGGCACTCTCTCCGTTGAAGTATTTGTCCGAGGTCACCACCTCTCTGTGGGATCTTGGCAATGTCAATGATCTGCCATCTGATGTCATCAGAGGTATGGTTCTTGGCAATGAAATCGGATACCAACAGGGCAGTCAACACCTGATGCTTTATGCGACTGCGGTGTTGACCGATCCTGGCTTTTGCGGGTTGCTGAATCTGTCCTATATAAGGTAGGTTGCATGGGCACCAAATACAGTACACGACATTCCTCGTGTTGCAATTGGAGAATAAATCTAAAGTATGGTCACAGTTGCCATGTTGGAAGGTGGTAGTATTCTCTGTGTAGGGGCAATTGACACAGTTGCCACATTTAAAGTGTCCCTTCAAAGGAGGGAGACCCCATGATGATTCCAAAGTGCCTTTCTTGGTATTTGGAGACTCTGTGGAGGATCTTACTAGATGGTCCTTGAGTTTCTTGGCCTTTTTATATGCAAACAATGTAATTTCCAAAGATGGATCTATGCTCTTAATGATACCCCAATGTTTGATAATGAGGCTGCGAATTTTGTTGGTGTGTACCCCAAAGGTGGTCAACACTCCATCTTTTGTACCTGTTTTTAGGGACGAGCAATTCCTCTCTTGGACAGTACCATGCCCTTTTGAGTGACCTTTTCACAATTTTATTGGGATAACCTCTTTGGAGCAGTTTGTTTTTGAGTATAGCTCCGCTCCGCCTGTGATAATTCTGACCCGGCAGGGCCCAGGACTCAAATGGCGATGTAGAATTGCCCAGGTATGGTAATAAGAATGATGGTTGGTCTCAGGGTCCTGGGAGAAATGTAAGGTGGGTCCAAAAGAACACAATCATTGCAAATGTGTTAACAGGTCTTCTGAATAATGTTTTACGAACTTCTGTAGACATAAAACTTCCAAGCAGGAAGTTAGAGCTTCAGTAATGGTAGCGATCACAGGAGCGGATAACTCCTCGTAAAAACGTGCCGTTTGCTGATGGAGACGGGTTGTATACCGAACTTCTGTAAACATACAAATTCCAAGAAGGAAGTAAGAGCTTCAGTACTGGTAGCATTCACTGGAGCGTATAACTCCTCGTAAAGAACGCGCTGTCTGTAGATAGAGACGGGTTCGTATACCATCTGGGGTTGTTCTGTGCTCCGGATGCGGAGTCCTGGGCCCTGTCGGGTCGGAATTATCACCGGCGGAGCGACTTCCCTAGTGACGTCTCAATTCATCCTAGCCCTGAGGAGTCGCAGGAGGATAATCCCACATACGACGAAACACGTGTCGGCTGGACTGCTCTAAAGAACATTAAAACACTACACTTCTCACAAACCATATGATGTATTTCGTGTTTATCCACAGGCTTTGTTTTGGAATGGATTAGTGTCTACACAGATACATCTTGTTATTTATAATAGTTGTGTGCAAGGGTATTTTGCTGTAATTTTCAGGTGTGCTAGCCTCGGCTGACACACAATCGCGTCGTTACAGGGCTCATCCCCTCACCCATTTCTGCACCACATTCCCAAATCGGGTTTTCCTGACACATTTGCGTCCGCAGTTAGCAGTGCGCCCTTTCTCCCCTATTCCCTGACTAAAAACCCTTTTCGAATCTCTTTCTGAATGGCAGTTTATCGCTGTGTATGATTTGTAAATAAGTGACGTGCAACACTAAGGTCCGGGTGCAAGGCATTCGTTGTGCAAAGAACAGTGATTGCTTTGACTTATGTACTTTGGAGTGATTGCTCTGACTTGAGTTTGAGTTGCTATTATGATTCTGAAAATTATTATTACTAATTATTCTCATTATCATTTAAGAAGGGAGAGCGGGACAAACCCATGAACTATCGTTTGATAGCTCTACTGGATGCTGTCTGAAAAGTTTTTGCTAAATGTCTTTTAATATTAATCTTGGATTGGGTGGACGCAAATAATATCTTACCTTTGGAACAGACTGGGTTCCGTAAAAAGCATGGTACACTTGATAACTTGACTGCTCTTCAAGTGATTACGGACAAATATGTATGAGTCCGGGGAGGTGGAGTATAGGCAGCATTCATAGATTTCTCCACAGCGTTTGACAAGGTGGATCGTCCAACGCTGTGGAGAAAGCTTGCTAAAATGGGTATGCCGCCCCTTCTACTGGAACTTGTAAGATCTCTTCACTCGAATACCTGGTGCAAGGTGTTGCAAGGCGGAGAAAGGGGCCTCTCTCAGAGCATCCCATCCTTAAATGGGTTAAAACAGAGGTGTTTATTGGCCCCCATGTTGTTTTTTCTATATACTGCGGACCTACCTGCTTTTATTGCTGCAGGCGTTGGTTTAGCTCCGGTAGTTGGAGGTTCATCCATCTCTGTTTTAATGTATGCGGATGATATCCTCATTTTAGACTAAACTCCTAAGGGCCTGTCTAATCGCCTGCAAGCTTTACATTTATTTGCAGAAGCACATTTTATGAAGATTAATATCTCTAAAAGCAAAATTATGTGCATCACTGGAAGAAAAAAATGTAGATCTGTAAACTTCGGATGGGCTATAGGAGGCCAGAGATTAGAGGTAGTTAAAACTTACACCTTTTTAGGTAAAATAATCTCGGCAAACCTAAGCGAAAAACCCCATATTTAACACAATTCGCGTAAGGCATTGGCTCATGGTATGGGGTTATGTTCGCTGTACTCTGCGACAGGGAAAAGACACTTTGCCCGATTTTGGAAGTGTATAGAGCAAAAATCCCTGCAACTCTGCTTTATGGAATAGAACTGGTGGAGTTAAGACATTGGGGTTTTTTGCAGTTAATGGAGGGAAAGGTTCTAAGAAGAATTTCCTCCTTTAATACAGCTTGCTCAGTGTCCGCAGGCAGGCTGGAATTTGGCCTTCGGAGCTGCTGGGTACAGGGGTTGATTGCCCTGGTAAGATGGGTGGCATGTTTGGCTAGAGGTGAATTGGGTTCCTTACGGGCATACATTAAAAAGGAACTGCTAGGCAATCTAAATGAGTTCTCATTAATAGTAAACATTTTTAGAAAAGCTGTAGCATTGTTAGAGCTGGATGAAAATATTTTGTTCTTACTTTTTCCCTCTCAACTAAAGTCTCAGCTGAAACATGCATCTTGGGAACTCTGCTTTAAATTGGATATGATTGCTTTACATGAAAAGAAGGGTGGTGAGTTACTCCTAAGCTCGTATTCTATAAAGCAGGCCCAGCAGTATGTCTCATGGAATATTCCTCATCGAGTGCGAAGGCTATGGTACCTTTTACGACACGATCTGCTTCCTTTAAATTTTCTTTTAGCAAAGTGGTATGGAACGTCTCCCATATGTAATTTTTGTAATAAGGCAGTGCAAGACCGAAATCATGTTCTGTTTACTTGTCCTACATTACGTCCATTACGTTCTAAATGGTTGAGATCTATTTGTCTTCAGTTGGGAATTTTAAATGTAAATTCTTTTCTTTATGCCCTTTATTGTCCACCCAATGAAATGTTTTGCTTCAAAATTTTTAATTTTTTTAGGAGTTTTTTAGACATTTATTAATGAATCCTGTAGATGCTATTTGTTGATTCTTCTGTCAGTGTTCATGTTGTGATCCCTCAATTGGTTCTTCTTTTTTTTTTCTTTGTGTATTATTGTAGAATTTTATTGTATATTTTGGTGTACAGTTTTGTGATTGATATATGTGGCCCTCTTTTGAGAGCCAAAAACATAATAATAAACTTTGAAACAAAGGTCCGGGTGCAAGACATTCGTTGTGCAAAGAACAGTGATTGCTTTGACTTATGTACTTTGGAGTGATTGCTCTGACTTGAGTTTGAGTTGCTATTATGATTCTGAAAATTATTATTACTAATTATTCTCATTATCATGGATTGTAATATTATAAATTATATATGCTAATAATAATATGGATATTTTCATATAGCATTTCCCATCAAACTTGTGATGTCTCCAAGCACTGTAAATAAAAGATTTTACTATTACCCGCTCATGATACTCAATTTGCTTGCGTTATGGAGGATGGAAGGCTGAATTGGCCTTGCTGCAATTCAAATTTGTGATTAGTGATCACCGCTTGAATTTGAGTGTTATTTCTTACACCATGCAGCATGTGAGTTCCAATCTTTCTAAAATTTTTTGGAGTTCAATTTGCTCCTTGCCCTTGCTACCCTTGAAGAATACATTGTGCAGCGGATTAACTTTTGTAACTGATTGGAGTATAAAAGTAAGGAAGCCCTGGGACAATAGGGGTAAACTACAGTACCTACTGCCCTGTAACAACTGACTGCTTCACAATACAGACAAAAGGCCTCTCCGTATGGCATTTCTCATTTAAATATTTCATGTAAATGAGAAACTGTATAGTTAGAGAAGCATAAAAAGGGCAACATCTACAGAAATATGCTATGTACTTTTTATGGTGGTACTGCAAATGGATTCTGGCTCAGGTTTACTATGATATTCTGTTAGGGTTGTGTCATTTTGTGGCTTTGTACTGAAGGAAATCAATTTTGCCATTTACTCAGCCACCCAAAGCTCTTTTGCATGGTTTAGTAAACAAAAAATAATGCATGCAGCCCACAGCGCTACCTTGCAATACTTTGTATTGCGTAGGCCTTACATGGGTGGAGCAGGGGCATTCCCATGCATCCACCCATGTACTTTGATGCAAACCCCGGTTTGCAAAGACTTGTTTATCTGAGTTTTCACGAAAAAGGAGTGCCTACCTGACAGACACTTAACAAGGAGAAATATCTTTATTGATCATTGTTACTTCATCTTTCCAAGAGTGCACACACAGAAAGAGGAACATGACTCTAAGGATTGTTTTTCTTCAGAAAGGTGTGCCTTCGTCCACAAAAGCAATCCTGCTGAAATGTAGCTTGTTGCTAGTAATGGGGGTCTCTAGTTGGCAGGTTGTTACCCTGTTCCAGTAGGGACCCTTTTTCCTAGTCAGGATAAGGGGGATACACTTCTAAAATAACCCCTGTTCACCCACTTCATAACTTGACATGAGCAGTCTGGCTTATCTGAGTGGCAGTGCGTAAAGGATTTACACATAACCAGCAATAATACTCTGAAAACACTACAAAAATACACCACACCAGTTTATGAAAAAATTCAACATTTTATTTGTGCAAACAAGACCAAAAACGATTAAAAAACACCATACAGTTCTTAGAAATATCAATAAGCAAAAATAGACTTACAATAGAGTTCCTTAAAATTGATAGCTTCATCCAGGACTATCACAGAGTCGTGAACAACAACTCACATCGCAGACCAGCTACGGTGTCATGAAAATCCATAAACAGTACCTTTAGAAATGCAAGGTGTCGGTGGCCTCAAGATGAGCCTCGAAGAGCTGGTGCAGAAGTCGTCGGGCCCTTGAAGTCACATGAGTTGCAGATAAAACTCATGCGGTTGAAGTCAGGAGCGCTGGTGTCGGCAGGCGTCGAGATGCAGTGTGAAGTGGAGCAGAGCAATATTCGGTGCCCTCGGGTCGTGGTGCCCGCGTCGGCTTGGGGACGGTCATCCAGCGGCTTTGTTGAAACCAAGGGTGTGGGGCGAAGTGGGGCAGTGCTCATTGTGGTGCTGACATGTCGAGGTGCAGGCAGCGGTATATTCGTTGCTGAAGCTCTGTTGTCGGCTGAGGAACTGAAAACAATGGCGCTGGTGTCGGTAGGCCAAGGTTGCAGTGTGGGACAGAGCGGTGCTCCATGTACCTTAAGAACGGTGCCCGCAAACCACGGTGCAAGCAGCAGCATCAATGTCGGTGTGGAGCGTTGTCATCGGGGATACCAGGGCAGCGGTGTGAAGCGAGGCAGTGTGAAGTGCGGTGCCCACAGATCTGGGTACAAGCAACAGCTTGGTGGCAGCTTTGGCATCATCATCAGTGAGAGCAGGGTTGCGCTGCAAAGTTTGGAGGTGCCCTCAGGACACAGAGCTGGCAGCGGCGTCGTTGATGGGTTCACGTTGTTTTTTCTTCTGGTGCAGCACAAAACACACAGTTCCTAGGGCTGGTAGCAGACGAACTTGAAGTCTTTGCTGTTCCTGAGACTTCTTGAACAGGGGGAAGCTCTTCCTCAATCTCTTGGCAAAACTTAAACAAAGAAGTTGCAGAAAGGTAAGTCCAGTCCTTTCTCTACCCAAGACAGGAGCAGCTACTGCAGGCGGATAAAAAAAGCACACAACAAAGTGGTAATTCCTCCTCACAGCATCTCCAGCTGGCCTTCTTGACAGGTTCCTTGATCCAAAAGAGTTCTATAGTGCAGGTGTCAGGGCCCCAATATTTATACTACATTTTGTCTTTGTTCTCTGTGTGACAAGAGTCTCTAAGCCCACTCCAAACCAGTCCTACCCCCCTCTGGCCCAGGTTCACTACAGGAGGTGAAGGTAGGTGCCAGTGAAAACTCCTCCCACCACTCTAACTGCAGACCAGGCCTATTCAGCCCTGCTAGGAGTAGCCCAGAAAAGACAGGACACACATCAACCCCCCTTATGACTGTCTACAGTGAATGCACATCCCCAGCCCCTGTCACTCCAAAACCAGATAGTCAATACACAAACCAGCAGTGGTACACAGCATGGTTGAACAAGAACATGCCTATTTCCTAAATGTAAAAGACACACAGATAATGGATGGAATGCCGAGCAAATCAAACATTCACCCCAGTCATAAGATCTGGGTTAAATTCATTGTTCTTTTGCTCACCATGCCACTGTAGTTTAGACCCAGCCATTTGCAAATCAGTCATGACCCTGTTCCTCAAGGGAACAGTCCAGACCAAACTGCCAAGTCAGATCCTCCCTGGACCAGAAACAAGCATCCTGGGACCAGTTTCAGAGCATCACCCCTCATCAGCCAGGATCGCTTGATTCCAATGGCACAGTGAGCCTGGGATCCATGTCTGGGCATACCCAGTGCACTTGGGGCAAGAAAGCAAAAGACAAACAGATGATGGACGGAATGAAGAACAAACCAAAGATTTATCCCCAGTCAAGAGATCTGGGTTAAATCCATAATTTTCTCGCTCACCATGCCACCCCGATTTAGCCCCAGCCATATGCTAATCAGTCTTGACCCTGTGGCTCATGGGAACAGTCTAGACCGAACTATCAAGCTAGGTCCTCCCTGGACCAAACACAAGAATACTGGGACCAAGTTTTGGGCTTCACCACATATCAGCCAGGCTAGCTTGAATCCATTGGCACAGTGAGCCCGGTACCCAAGTCTGGGCATACCTGGCGCCTTTAGGGAGAGAAAGCAAAAGACACTCAGATGATGAACGGAATGCAGAACAAATCAAACATTCATTCCTAGTCAGAAGATCTGGGTTAAATCCATCATTCTTTTGCTCACCATGCCACCCCAATTTAGACCATATGCCAATCAGACTTGACCCTGGGCCTCATTGCAACACTCCAGACCGAACTGCCAAGCCAGGTCCTCCCTGAACATGAAAAAAGCATCCTGGGACCAGTTTCGGGGCATCACCCCTCCTCAGCCAGGCTAGCTTGAATTCAGTGGCACAGTGAGTCAAGGATCCACGTCTGGGCATACCCGGCACACTTAGGGCGAGAAAGCAAAATACACACAGATGATGGACCGAATGGAGAACAAATCAAACATTCACACACAGCAAGGCAGGACACACATGAACCCCCCTTGTGACTGTCTAGAGTGAATGAAAATCCCCAGCTCCTGTCATTCCAAAACCAGACAGAGAATATACAAACAGGCAGAGGCACACAGGATGGTTAAACGAGAAAATTGCCACTTTCTAAAAGTATATTGTGTCACTCAACTTTTAGTATTATTTATCACTTTCGAAAAGTGCCATTTTCAAACACACAATTTAAAAACTATCTCCCTAAAAATATGTGTTATTATATTCTGAGTTCAGAGAGCCTAAACTCCATTTCTCTATCTTGTTCCAAGAAAAAGTTGTACTTTTAAGATGTTACAAAGCACCTCCTGTGTTAGGGTATGGGACAGATAGCCTTGTAATGAGGAAAACAAAAGTGCCAGTATTTCACTCTCTGCGCATGCCACACACAAGAGAACATGACCTACCTTTCACATACACTACACCCTGCCCAGGGGTATCCATGGACCTACCTGAGGGGTATATTGCATGTCAGACAAGGGATGGTTAGGGCTTGGCAAGTGGGGACACTTGCCAGGGCGACATGGCAGTAAGAACTGCATGCAGACACTGCAGTGGCAGGTCTGAGACACCTTTGAAAGGTTACTTGTGTGGGTGGCACAATCAGTGCTGCATGCTCACTAGCAACATTTGATTTCCACACAGTGTACTTGACTAGGGCCTTAGTAAAAAATCAAATACAATTTACAGTAGGAGCACTTGCACTTTAACACTGATCAGCAGTGCGAAAGTACACAGAAGCACTAAACCAGGAAAATGAAATCCAACGTGCCATTAAACACAGGAGGCCAGAAAGCAGAAAGACAGGGGGAAACACGCCAACAGATGCCAGGTCTAAAACTTGTATTACGGTGCAAGGGTGCCTGTGATTGAGCCAGGCAGCATACAGTGCACCAGCATAAGGAAAGAGCTGAAAAGCTCAATTTCTTTTGAAATATGGAGCATTTCTGCTCTCACCCTTTCACGCAGCGCAGAGCAGTAAGTCCCCTTGTTGTGATGCGTTGCAAGAAATAATAATAAATGTACCCCTCTGTTTTTGCAAAATACATACCAGCATGGAAGGGAATCATATTATATTGTAATTAAGAAATGAACACTTGCAAGTTTCCATAAGCAGATTTAGCCCCCAAAAGGCTCACATAATGAAAGCAATGGGATATGCATAATATTTCAAGTTTCTATTAAACAAAACCAGAGAGGGAACTATAAAGTAACACGATCGATGTGGCTCTATATTCATTCTCAACAATGAGTGATTAAAGAAGGCAGGGATTTAAAATTATCGGCAACACGTTTAAAGAAAGTTTATCCACAATATTTAAAATGCCCTGCCAAGTTTCGCTTTAGCAAAAACATAGGAGCCAATTAGTGTCAAAGTGAAAGCTAAAAACCCATCTTGTTATTGAACACTTCATGTGTGAATGAATTATAGTGGATATGTTAGTGGGAAAGGATTTTGTCAACGGGCAGATGAAACGTTCTTTTTAGCTTTTGTCTTTTGTGAAATTGATATTTGAAATACACAAACGATTAATTTCTCTGGTTTGGATGTGCAAGCATTGGGTGGTAGCGGCACTTTGAAAAATAATATAGTTTTAATAACATGCATCTTAGGCCCTCCTTACCGGCAGTTTTATCTCATACAGAGCATTAACTCCAGATTTAATGGATCCAAAATTTCCTGACTGCAGAATTCGGGGCAAGGGGCACTGGACGTCTCAGAGAGGAAGCAGGTTCTGAGGCAAGCGGTTTTGGCCATTTCCACCACAAAGACCGGCCAATTCGTAATGAGAGCCAACGTGTAAATATCCATCAGTCTAAGACAGTGACATGTAAGAGATTGGGGGCATATGTTCAAAGAAGTGGTGGAGTGAGGCGTTAGCTGTCATGGCTTAACGCCTGCCACTTCAGAAACTCAAGGCTGCACCATGTTTACAAGAATACGGTTCAGCCTTGCATTTTCCCCTGCGCTGGCGCTACACTTAGCAGTATAGCACCAACACAGGCACGCACATTAGTGCAAGGGTGTCTGCGTGCAGGGGAAGGATGTTTATGTGTAGGAAAGTGTCCCATCCTGCACTTAAACAATCTTTAAATGCTGTTTTGTCCCTTCTATGTGTGCTGCCTAATGCAGCACACATGGAAGTTACAGAGTGTCATTTTAAAAAAAAGATTGTTTATGTGCAGGAAGGGACACCTTCGTACACATAAACAATCCAAGGCGTTTTTTTTTTCATGTGTGCTGCACAGGGCCGCACACATGGAAAAAGCAAAAACGAGGAGAAATAAAGCATTTCTCCTCGTTTTGCCAAGTTAAGACCAGGTTTTCCCTGGTCTCAATTTTGGTGCTGCCTCCGATTTATGCCACACTTGTAAATAGGGGGCAGTGTCAAAATCAATGGGTGTTGTGGTGGAACGCCCACTGCAACACCCAATGTGCCCACCCCTTTCTCGCTAAGCATAGCATGAAAGTGGGCCTTATTTACAAGGCAGCATTAAGTCACCTTAAGTGGCTTAGCGCTGCCTTGTAAATATGGCCAATCCCCTATTGCCACAGGAACGTCGGAAAAAGTGACGTTCCGATGGCAATAAGGGCTTGTACATACGCCCCTGAATTTAATAAGAATAGAGACCTTGCTTCTGTCACACGCATTCCAGTGGTTGAATCACACGTGAGAGCCTTTATCAAAAAATAAAATGCTGACATTTTTTAATAAGATCGAAATTTGGGGAGCCACGCAGCTGTGATTATTGCTGGATTTCCAGCGATAATCACACTGTTTTCCAGCTAACGCATGGACTCCTATCGCTTGGGAGATGGAATCCAGCCTGCAATAATTAATCTCGCGCTAAAAGCGCCGAGCGACAAATACTGCAGGACCTTGCTAATATGCCCCATAGTGTATTTTGCTGACCATTGCAGCATAGTTGTGCCTCATGCCAACAGTTTGCGGAGAATGAAGATATCAGTGTCATACATAAATGTGGATCACGGCAAGTACAATTCAAGTACAATTCCATTATTTTTCAAATTGTAAAGCTCTAAAGACCTGAAGGGGGATTGATTTGCTGATAAAGTAATAAAGAGACAGGATAGCTCTGGTATAACATTTGACTTTCTTTCTAAAGCTATGGATTATATGAGAAGCACGTGTAAGGGGCCACATTGTGTTATCTGAACTTCACCTTCCGATGATGGCCACATATCACAGTACAAGGTCCTTCCATTTGGGTTGATATCAGCACACTGTAGCTTCACCAAAGAGATGTCTGTAGTATCTACCAAGCTCATATGAGAGGGTACATATTATTTCCTGCTTGGATAAGTAATGGAGCTAAGCTACCTCTGGGTGCCCCTCATGAGAGTGATGTAGTCCAACTGTGAAACATGCCCCTACTCTTCAGTTTCATAATATCGTTGAATGTAGGTGCAGCTGCTTGGGCAGAGGCCTATCTCATTCCCCATCAGAAAATGTTAATCAATGTGGTGGAGTATGATACCCAGTAGGGAAGGACCTTAATTCATGTTGTTGTTTCCCACTCCGGCTTCCTGATGGCTTCATGTGTTTAACAGAACGGAGCATGCTTTTGAATCGCACAATCTAGAACTGCTACCAATTTCCTCTAATCTAGTCTGCACTTTGCAACCAAGAGTAGAAGTAGGAGTATTTATCACAAGAATGTCTCTTAGGATCATGATAGTCTGCTAGTTGTAAGGACTGAACCATAATGGTACCTGTAAGTGTAAGGGTCTCAACATCTTATCTTTCCCTCCAAATACTTTAAGCAAGCTCTTAATTGACTTACGTAACTTTACCGGGGGCGTCCAAGAGACTTGTGGAAAAGTATTTTTTTTCATCTGTAGAGGACACTGTTTAAGAAATCTCTACAGTTTCACATCATAGGAAGCTACTGGCACACACATCGCCTTACATAATGGGAGCATAGACTAAAGATGTGACACCCTTAGTTCTTGCATAACTCACTGTAATGTTGGTAAATTTTGGTGACATCAGGGAGTCCACAATTGAGGTTGACAACAAAAATCACCTCTAAATAAGAGAAGGAGTATCATATTTTTTAGCCAATTCATAAGATCTTAGATTTAGGGTCATTTGTTTTTAATGTGATGCACAATTACATTAACCTACTTGGTTAGGGCAGGAGAAGGGGGCAGTCTTTGCCATACATTTAGGGGGCTTAGCTTGCACCGAAATAAGCTCCTCTTTCAAGTCATGTATACATAAGGAAACAAGAGGGGTAAGCACACACCTATGATGAACTCCTTTCACTTATTCAAGTGTGGCAGTCCCTTCCTACTATGGTCCAAATCCTATTCCAGACTTGGGATTTGGCTTTATCTCATAACTCTTTTAAAGGTGTGAAGTGAAGTTGACATCAATTCTCATGAAATTAACCAGAAGAGGTCCATTGTGTCATTGCATACATACAAGTAGGTGGTATACTGAGCCCAGAAGACACAACCTGTCCCCAACCACTTCCCTGGCTGTCTCAGTAAAAGATTCTCTGTTAGACATACAGAGGGCCTCATTTATGAGAAATGACGCATCGCTGCGTGAAAGCAGCGATGCGTCACTTCTCAGTGCGCACTCCTTGCGACATTCCTGATGCGTCATATTTAATGTATGACGCATCATTTCGCAAGGAGTTACAGATACGTCAGTATTTCTGACGTATCTGTAAGCGCAAAAGTGACGCATTGCTGGAGTGTGTCACAAAAGTGACGCAACTCCAGCAATGCGTCCTTTCACATGGGGCAAGCCCCATGTGAAAGGGCCTGCGTCAGTCTTAAGCCCCATGTGAAAGGGCTTGCGTCAGTCTTATGCCTGCTGTGAGGCAGGCGCAAGATTTTGACGCAACGGCGTCCTAAAAGTGAAGCAGTGAAACCACATAGATTTCACTGCGTCACTTCTACGACCCTTCCTTGCGTCAATACGCCCCCTTGCATACATTATACCTGGCGCAGGTATAATGTGGCGCAGGGGTTTACAAAGTGACGCATCTGCCTAGATGCGTCACTTTGTAAATATGGCGCAACAGGGCGCATTTTTCACGCCACTGGTGCGTCACAAAAAGTGACGCACCGGCAGCGTAAAAGTGACGCAAGGCCTCATAAATGAGGCCCAGAGAACTTAAGAATGTGACAAACCTATGAAAGCATATTCACTACACTTAGCTATACACAATAGGTACACTTATACAGCCACATAAACTCACACAACTATACCACAGGGTGTTTTAAATAAACAAATGAAGAAGCTATCATGGAATAAAGATAAATAGGTTTTCAATTGAAGAAGACATGCAGGACCCATTATAGACTTCTATACACAGCCTCAGTGGCAGCCCTATTTTCCTTAGAACTTTTTTTACAAACAAGCTGTTACACTTGCACGTCGGCCTGTGCTAAACAATTGACTGTATTGTCAAATGGTTGAGAAAATCTCTCTCGACCAAGTGCAGACTCTGTCATCTATATGAAGAAAATGTGATGCATAATGTATCGACTTGTCCCATGTTGTTAATTGAATGCAAGGGTTTCCTGCGGAGAATTTTTAACCAGCATGGCATCAGGTCATGTTGACATGCACTACTTTTCTGCCTGAAGCGTGAATTTCCTCAAGTAACTGCAGCCTTCAGAAAATGTTTTATAAAAGCTGAGAAGCTTTTAACAGTGGGAAATGTAATGAATGAGCTGCAGCAGGCACAGTAAGAACTGTGAACTATAGTTTTGGGTTAGGTTTTCGTTTTGTAATTTCATTACAATACACTTTCAGCTAAACTTTACACTATCCCTCTCGCCTTTCCGGTATTTAGGAAATAGTGATGTTGCGATACATATGTACTCTGTCATATCTTTGTCACACTGCAGTTTAAGTGAGATTTGCACTAGCATGCAATGATCTATTGCAATGCACTTTCCACTACATTTTGTACTATTCCCATTGCACTTCATGGTTGGCTAAGAAATTTTAAAAAAAGTGATGCTGAGATTCCAAGTGTACCATGTTACATCTTTTTTGGACTGCAATTTTAGCATGATTTGCACTAACGTCTTTGCACTTAATCTGAAGCATGATTGTAACAATAACTAATGAGAAATAATGGTACTATTTTTGTTATTGCCCAATACACTGCTTCTGCACCTTTTCACTGCTGTGTCATTCTCTCTCTACTATTGAATAAGAACACATGGCTATAGAGTTATTATTCGTATAAGCTCATAAATCTATGCATGAGATTGCTCATTAAACTTGTATAATTTTCCTTTGCATTTGATTCTGAAAAGACCAGAAATCAAATTGTGCTGATTAAGGAAATAACAATATAGGAATATGGTGATGCCATCTGAACTGGTTTATAACTTTATATATTTTACTTTTAATGTAATTGCACTAATGCCTTGCATGCACATTGGAAGTATGGCTGAAACATTATGATGTTCTTTTATTGTGCATATATATCAAGATTTTATTATTTTAATTCTGATATCCATGTAGTAAATATAATGCTTTTTATTAACTGAAATGACGATACTTTGGCTTCTGATATAGCAGGCCTTAACCTGAAATGTAATTTTTGTAGGAGTGTTATCAACCTTTCCCTCACCCCCATCCTAGGCAAGTTCATCCATACTTTGGGACTGTCAACCAGATCAAAAGAACTTGGCATGTTCATAAATGAAAGCTAGAGCTCCCCATTTTTTTTGCTTGATATATTTCTCAATCAAGAAGTACAGACTAAGACATGTTTGTTTTTCTTTGACCTTTCCAAAAACCCAATTGACACACAAGAGTACTCACATACCAGATTCCCATTTGTGCAACCTTTTCTGCAGGAAGTACTCTCCCAATAATTTCAAATATGGAAACAAGATGAGATATTGGGTCAAAGTTACTGGGTTTGTTTCTGTTGCCCTTCCCTTTTTGTATATTCATTGTGTCATCAAGTGTGCCAAACTGTGCTTAATCTAGTTATTAAAGGGACCCAAAGGGGTCAATACTTAAAAAGCTCAGCTGCAACAATGGCAGCTTCTCCATTAGGGTTCTGGGGCTGCGCTCCTCCAAAATTCCTGCATGTTTACTTAAAAAACATTAAAAAGTTTGATTCTTTTGGTGATACGATCATATCGTCAAACAAATTGATGTATTTAAGTCTGGGATATCTGTTCCAGGCTGCCTGCTCCACTTTGCTGTAAAGCAGGAGATGGAAACCAGGCAGTAAATCAACTTTAAAATGTGACGCACAATATTCACAGGAATATATCCAATCCTTTCCCATTCATCACATGGTTGGACTGGATGCATGCATGTGTGATCCTTGTCTTAGGTAATGGTAAGTGTATTATCTATGTTGTGTTGAGACCCCTCGCCATGCTAGCCTCCCTTACTGTGACCCTCCAGGACCTAGCTGTAGTTTGCCGGTCCCATTAGAATTGGAGCTGCTGTATTTGTTATGACACAAATGTGGAACACCTGAGCCATCTTGATTGAATTAAAGCTGTAAAACTTACAACATTTCCTTTAGAAATTAGCAAAATGATGGGCCTTTATGTATCATAGAAATAATTGGTTAGTGGTGTAGAAAGCAAAATTAGGACACTTTCCAGAAGAAGAAGAAGGTAAGGAGGAGCTCCAGGTGATGGTGGACACTCAGGGGTTGAAGCAATCAATTGAGAGCTTGCAAGGGAAGCGAACCTGGGGCTGAGGCCTGGTAACAGGATAATAGACAGAAAGGGCCGGCAAGGGGATGAAACAGTGTTTTTAAACACAAGTACGGGGTTCAGGGCTGCGTTGCAGTGGAGATGGCCAGCTGAATGCTAGTGCGTCTCTCAACCACATCTTTCCCCTGCCCCATCCTGAGATTGCACTGGACGTTAGCCTGCGGTGCGCAGCAAGAGGCCCATATAAAGCTCCCCTGTACCTCTCAGTTACTCGTGTCACCAGTGGCAGTAACTCCTTCCAAGGAATGGCTGTTGTACTGCTCATTTGCTTGTTCCTTGCTGCATTGTAGCAGGTAGGCTGAAATGGCATTAAGTGAAGTTGTGGGTTTGTGTGCTTCTGGTGAGCCCGGGCTGCTGTGATTGCTGCTGGTTTCTTTATAAGTGTTCCTTGGTGATTACTAGAGAAAATGTGGCTTCGTTTTAACTTTCTATAATACTAACAATAATAGACTTGATTCAGGCTGGAGACTCACAATTGTTTCAGAAGGAAATGGTTTCATTTTAGTAGTTTATTTCCTAAAATTGCTTCTGCTTCAGTATAAGTCAATGGGAAGAATATATTCTCAAGATTTGTGTTTCAAAATCTCCCACTTTGCTGTTTTAAAATGTTGGCTTGTATGGGAGGATCGCCACCTTGAACTAGTCGAGGGGCTTGTATGTCTCAGTGGCCTGGAGTGCTATACTGGTGGGAACTTAGGACCTGATTTAGATATCGGTAGATGGATCACTCTGTCACAACGGAGACGGATAACCTGTCCACCTAAATCTAAATACCATAATAACCTATAGGATTTAGATTTCTGCAGATGGGATATCCGTCACCTTTGTGACAGAGTAACCCATCCACCGACATCTAAATCTGGTACTTTGTATCCTGGCATGGTTGCCCAAGCCGCACAGGATAAAGGGTAGAGACCAGACGAAGTCTAAGCCACAAGTCCTCCAGGTTGGCGGTTGGGCAAAAGGCTAACAATCTTGTCCCATAAAAATGGCCTGTAGAGAAACAAGAGCAAGAACCACTAAATTTTCTGGGCACTAGTGACTTTCAGAATCTCAGCTTGAGGCATCCATGATTGACAGTATTCAAACCCACAAGGAAACTACTGACTGGATGACAGAAGTTCTGAGTGCCAAGTTCAAGAACAGAATTGGATTCTGGAAGGTACAGACGATGTATGGCATAGGAAAGATGGCTCAAGTAACATCTGAGATCCTGGGGGTCAGTGAAAATAGGTAGACTAGATCTGGCAGAGTGAAAACCACCATAGGAGAGACGGTACTGTACTCGGAAAGGGACAATGGCAATCATCATGAGCAATTGGGCAGAGAAATGACTAACTGAGCAAGTCCACAGCAGACTCATAAAAGGCAGGTTAAAAGGCAGAGACATCAACATCACCATTATCCAGTGCTATGCTCCAACAAGTGATGCACAAGAAACAGTTACAGGTTTATTGCACCATCGGGTGCAAGCTAAGCTTGAAACCATGTTTAACAATGACCTAAAGATTATGATGGGAGACTTAAATGCTAAAAAGCAAAAAGACAACACAAACCATGGAGGAGCCATGGGAAAGGTAGGTTGTTGAACAATGAATGACAATGGAGAAAGACTTTGGAATTTTCTTCCACAAATGGTTCGCTCATAGGAGGAACTCTCTTCCACACACTGTATTATTCAAACTAACATGGTGCTCACCCAATGGCAGAGAGAGACACCAGATTGTCCACCTGATGATAAGTGACATCTGGAAGATCCTATATGCAAGATGTCAGAGCGAGGATGGGAGGAGACGTTATCAGCAGTCACCATCTAGTGACCGCTCTTGTGAAGTTGAAACTTGGACGAATAGCGCGCAAAACATCATGACAACAGCACTTTGATGTGATGAAACTACAGGATCCCAACATTCAGAAGGCAGTCGTCTGACAAATCAAATACAGATTTCAACTCCTAGCAGACATGGAAGATCAGTCTGAGCCAGCCACAGACACAGTCAACAAGAAATCGGAACAAGTCTCTTGAATAAATGTTAAGAGCAGTGAAACATGCCTGGCAACCAAGACAAGGAAGGGGAAAGAATGGATACGACAAGTCACATGGTAAGCAATTGAAAACAGGAGGGCAGCAAAATAGAAACTCATGGAGGCCAAATCTGAGAGGCTGCCGGAGAAGTACATGTAACCGTACATAGTAACAAATAGAGCAGTAAACAGAAGGCCAAGGGCAGACAAGTGGTAGTAAAAGGAGTACCTTGCCAATCAAGCAGAGGAAGCAGCCAAGAGAGGAGAACAAGGGAAGGTCTTCAAGATCATTAAAGATAGTCATTGTTAACCGCTTCCGTGCGGCGCCGATTCCCCCCCTGTGCTGGACATTCCAGAACAGGGTGCGGTCGTGACGGAACCGTTCCGTCATCAGCACAGCTCAACCGTGACTGATGACGGAATGGTTCCGTCACAAGCATCGAAGGGGTTAAATCTCATGCAACACACAATAATCTTATTATGAACAGGCAAGGCAGACTACTAACAACAGAGAAGGATCAGGAAGCATGCTCTGCCATGCACTTAAGTAAGTCTTTCTTGAACAGACCAGTACCAACAAGCACAGTTGACAATCAAGAAACAGAGACAGACTTGGATATGAACACTGTCCCACCACAAAAAAAGATATTATCGCTCCCATCCAATCTCTCAACAATGGAAAAGATCCTCGCTAAGATTAGGGGCATAATCATGCAGAATACCCTAAATATTCAATGAGATTTGGTAGAATTACATGGGTAGAGCAAATTTGCATTTAGCGCTATTTTCCTAATGCAAAAATTCTCCCTCGCAAGGATGCATTTTGCACTAAGAAATACAGCTAAATGCAACAGAACAAGAATAGCAGCATGAGCAGCCGCTCAAGATTGCTATATGAGCACTTGGAGAAGGATTTTCCCCAATTTACTCTCGTAATTTAATGCTCGTTTCTAGCACAAAATGTACCCTTGAATCCAAAATGGACACAAGGATGCATTTTATGCTAAGAAAACAGACATAAATATGACAGGGCATGAACAGTAGCTTAAGTAGTCATACGTGTTTGCTAAATGTGCTTTTCCAGTAGTATTATTCCTGCATATTACTCTTAATTACGCAAGTGGGCATAATTGTGCTATTATTTGCAATTCTGTATCAAAGAGTAATGCAGTATTACAAAAAGTATTCCTATTACTGGGGTATAATTAAAATTACTCCCAGGCCTAGCCAAGCCAATCTGAATGTATTAATGTTCATGGCAGACCCTGAAACATCAGCCAAGATCCTCCAACCCCCGTTTAAATTGATTTAGGTGGAAAAGTAAGTACCAAATGACTGGGACCAAGGCATCATTGTCAAGATTTCAAAAAGGGAGCATTAACTAACTGGGAAAACTGCCATGGAATCACCCTTCTGATAATCCCAAGTAACATTTTAGTGATGATCACTATGCAGCAAATTTCTGATGCTTTGGATAAGACGTTAAGGAAAAAAACGGCTGGGTTCCGCAAGGGCAGAGGGTGTCTTGATCAGATCCTTACTCTATGCAACACCATGGAGCACATCACAGGGTGGCAGAGAAAACTATAGATCAACTTCATTGATTTCAAAAAAGCCTTTGACAGTATCCACCATGAGAGCGCATGGTGTATACTGAGAGTCTGTGGCATACTGTAGCAGAGAGTTTTCCTCATCAAAGGCATACCTGCAAGCTAGGGTGAATAGCTTCGAAGTCAAGACCGGTGAGAGACAGGAATGCATGATGTCATCATTGCTCTTCAACCTAGTCATCGGGTGGCTGGGTGATGAGATGAACACCTGAATACAAAGCCAGAGGCATCTAACAGAAATTATTCTCTCCACTGGAGGAGCTTGAATATGTGGATGACCTAGCCTTACTCTCTGAGACATATCAGCATATGCAGAAAAAACATCTCGCCTCAACATCTATGCACAACAAGTAGGCCTAAAAATCAACAAGCAGAAATCAGAAGTCATGCCACTCAACATCCTAAAGTCTTGTGTAGGGAGCTCGGTTCTTGTTGCAGTGCCACCCCTCTTTTTTCTGGTACCTGGTGCAACTTTGACAGAAGTGTAATAGGGTCCTGCTAACCAATACCAGTGTTCTTTACCCAAAAAACTTCAATTGTTTTACCCAATTGGCAAAATCTTTAGCACTCCCTGTAAGTCTCTGTTGGAGCCTGAGGTACTAAAGATGATCCTTAAGGCAGCTGAACGAATTGTGCCATCTTAAGGGACCTCTCACCAAGCACATGCAAGGCTGTGTGCATTAGTGCAGGCAGACAAAAGTGAAAACACAACATGTCACGCATCCCTGTGTGCCATGTCCCCTAACACTGCATGTGGCATTTGTACGTCACCCCTAAAGAAGGCCTGACAGTCCTAGGGTATGGGTGCTGAATATTACATGTGAAGGCATACCTTCATGAACAGATATGCCTCTGGGCTGGTCAGTCTTATTACTGCCAGTGCAAGTGGACAGGGAAGCTATTTTCAAACATGTGCTGGACACTGGTGAAAAAACGAATTCCCCAGATACATGATGGTTTCACTGAAAATAGGAATGTTTGGTATCAAACATTCCATATTGTTAAACAGACATTGATTTCAGTGATGGATTTACCAAGACATGCACTCAGAGGGCCCCTTAGAGGTGCCCCCTGAAAACCTATGAGCATCTGGTGTGCCCCCTGATTAGCTTCTGCCAGCCTGCCACCGAAGACACTGTTCTAACCTCTTAGGGGGAGAGCCTCTACTATCAGCAGATCCAGAACAAAAGCCTGTCCAGGAAGAGGATGTCACAGTATGGCCTGCAGATTAGCCTCCCCGGAACATCAAGATTCAAAGAGCTGTTGCCTTTGGAATGTGAGTCTGGCTTCCGTCACAGGAGAGGGAGCCACACCCTTTGTCCAGAACTCCCTTGGCACCTGGAAAGGTGGGAAAATTAGATAGTTAGATAGGCGTGCCACCTCCAGGCTAGTACCAATCCTACGGTGGGCTACACTGATATTATTATTATTATTATTAATTGGGTTTTGTAGAGCGCATAGTAACCCGTGAGCATCGCAGCGCTGAACCACGACAGTCGAGAGAGGGGTGAGCCAAAGGGAAAAAGGGAGATTTAAGGGAAAAGGTGCGTTTTCAGCATTTTCCTAAAACGGAGGTGATCTGATTCCGTCCTTAGTTTGCGGGGGAGGGCGTTCCAAAGGCTGGCCGTGTTCACAGAGAATCGACGGCCGCCTTTGCGGCAGTCGATGTACATGATTTTTCAGTACTAGCCATCTTTGTAATGGCATACTTAAGAATTCTGGGACGAGGTTGTGCCCACTTCCCACAGGAAGTGGTCAAATGGAGGCATAGTGACCCCAATGGTCAGTAGGCTATTGGCTACTACCCTAACTCTAGAAAACGCCCCTAAATGCAATTGATAGGGGAGTCTCTGGTACCAGAGAAACGTATTCTGATGACCTGAAAAAGAGAGGACACCAAAGGGCTGCAAAAGAAGAGATGAGTAAAGAAGCAGCCGACCTGGTACCAACCCCGCCAACCTGTTTGCATCCTTCGTCAAAAACTGTGCCAAAGTTGACTCGTCCGGCTTCTGTTGACACCAGATACTTGGGAAGACTGCCTGTCTTTAATACTGAACTAAGACCTCCTGTTGGGCAGCAGAAATGTTTCCTGCATCTCACAGCAACTCCAAAAGAAAGGATTCTGAGGCCTCCAGAACTGCTAATACCCGACACCTGAAGCCACTACTGCACCCTTAGCTCCAAGCCAGAGGTGAAGTGGGTCAGTGGTGTCATCAAGATCCCCCAGTCCTCCAGGGGCTAAGACCATCATGATTTCACCCCTCGTAGACCTTCCGATGTTGTCTGCACGTAGGCCCACGCTACTGCGACTACTCCAGTAAGGAAAAACCCGACGCCTAAAGACACATCTGCACCCATCGGCCCTGGGCTGTAGAGAAGAGGACCAAAGGTGTCCTTATGTCCCCGAGCATCATGAGGCCTGAGCCCCCTTGTTGTTTCAGCCTAACTGGCCTCCTAGCCAGAGCCTACATCCTCTTTTTGGAGAGACTGATCTCCAGAGAATAACATTGAGCTTCCAACTCTGTTTTGCACCCCGCACCCGGCCGCCTTCATGTCATTAGTGGTGTGCATTTGGTGCTCCTTGGACCTTGCCCACCACTCACCCTATCTCCTGGAGTTTGGCTCTATGCGTCACTGTACTGTACATGTTTACACAACCTTTTTTTCCTTAAGATAACGTTGCAGAACTCAGAAATTGCAGTGTCCACTTTTTGAACAGAAAATAATTCATATTTAAAAACAGACTTACCTGTACTATTTTGCTCTGATGCCTAAGCATATCTAAAGATACTTGCTATTTTTATTCATTGGGGTAGATCTCCGTCTTGAGTCATGTGTGTCATTTATCGATCATTGTGGTTTATTTGCAGATGTCTTGCACTCCTCTCGGTTAAGGCTAAGACTGCTCCACCACTCTACCCTAAATAGGGCACATTGGGATAACTAGAGCAAGTCCCTGACCGGGAAACATCCTTTACAACGCACCTTTTACCACGCAGTGCCTTTACGACGCAACTTTTACAGCGCAAACCATTACAACGCATTGCGCTGGGGGGGGGGCGCTCTAGGATAGGGAATAGATTTAATTTACTATCCAACACCTTCCCTACTATCCACGGGGACTGGAGTTGGAATAGTAAATATAACTATTCACTATCCAGCGCCCCAAAGCACTATGCGTTGTAAAGGTATTCGTTGTAAATACCGCATTGTAAAGGCATGCGTGGTAAAAGTATGCGTTGTAATGTCATACATTCCCCTGACCACTTATAAGAGAACCCCTAGACTCTTTACATGGTATATCAGATTTTTGATATATCACATAAAGAGCCAGCTGCCTACACTTCACAAATAAAGGTAGATGGAGAGGACCTAGCCATGACTAAAGAATTCACCTCCCTAGCCAGTACTATCAGACATGATGGAGGGACAGGCAGTGACATCAAGAGCAGCCTAAAAAATGCCAGGAATGCCTTCAGGATGCTGAACATTGTGTAAGACATCTTAGTACAGCACCAATACAAGGTGAGGCTTCACTCGTTTATGGATCAGAATGCTGATGAGTGATTAAAAGTGACATCATCAAAATCTCAGACTTCCACATCAGTATCCTGAGAAATCTAGTGTATTTTTCTGGCCAGAACCATCTTCAACCCGAAAATGCTGACCAGATGTAAGCAAGATACCATAGACACCATCATAATCAGAAAATGCCATGCTTCGCCATTCACATGTAAATATGCCCCTAAGTGTTTTTAACTGGATTTGGCCATGGGGAAGAGGAAGCCTGTTGCCGTTGGGAACAATCTGAGCTCTTTGATACACTGAAAGAAATTTGTGGATCAGATTTCAATAAAGAGTTCCAACCAAAAATATATTCAAGAAAGCTGAGGTTAATAACATTCTCTATGAAGATTTATAGAATCAATCTTTCTGTTGCATTTGCTTATTTTGCCTTTGTGAGATGAAAACTTCATATATGTGTAATCTGTTATCAATGAAGAGAACTAATCTGACAAAGGCACAACATCAGAAGATAGCTACACATCCAGATCCTGCTGAAAGATTTGTAGTCTGGAAAAAGCATTGCACGGGTAGATTCTAGCTAGGTCCTGCTGGAAATATTTTTGATCCATGTTTTTCTAATTTTGAAGGTACAATGTATCATCAGGAAACCCCTCCATATTGTATTTGCCTTGATGGGTACCATGAAAGATTACATGTGACTTGTTGTCACAGTCAAATTTCTAATTCTTGGGCATCTCATAGAACTCTTTTCAATATTTATCTGCTATGCGTTTATTTTTAGATCAAATGAATTTCAGAGTTTTAAAAGATACTTTCCACGCAGACTGTCTAAAATACTATTTTCTCTTCCTTCTTGTCTCTAAATTGCTTCACCTTTGCCATTGCCTTTAGTCTCTGGAATCAGGAGTGAGCTGCCAAGCTAGGGGCATATTATCAAGGGGGTTTATCTCCGCTTTTTTGGCTTTAAAAGTCAAGAAAGCGGAGATAAAATTATCTCCCTATTACCAAGCTGTCGCTAACACCAGTTAGTGACAGCTAATAGGAGATATCGACCATCTTGGGCCCCGCTTTGCATGTCAGTGATATTTATCACTAATGACATGCAAAGTGGGCGTGCCAAGATGTTAGCGACTGGAAACAGTCGCTAACATCGCTATCGCTATCTCCTATTACCAACTTTTGGAGATATTCGCGCTAAGCGCGAATATCTCCAAAAGCTAACACCTGCCCTGAGCAGTTCTTCACCATGTTATCCAATGGGAGGTGGATAACATGGCTAAGAGCATTTGCTCGATAATGCATGAATATCGCAGACTTTTCAGCGATATTCATGCATTGCGGCTGTTTTTTATCGCATTTGCGATAAACCTTGCTAATAGCAAGGTTTATCTGCGATAAAAATCGCCGACGTGCGGCGATAATTTTTGTCTCTAAACAAGTTAGAGACAAAAATTATCGCTAGTTGTTGGTAATATGCCCCCAAGTCTCTTAAAGCACAAAGCCTGCCTTTTGGTAGTTTCGATCCAAAATTCTCCTAAAATGCCTTTTACCTAGCTTATTTGTCCAGGAATAATCCCTAATACTTTCATGTGTCTAGCGCAAATAGCCCTTCTAAATTCATGAGTGAGAAATACTAGAAATGTTGTCCACGAGATACATCCTTTCAAGTATTATTGATGGTCACCAAAATGAGCTTCCAAATCTCCTCATTCCGCTGTTTATCCAGCTCTGTTTCCCATACCATTGGTAAGTCCAGTTCACTCCCATCCCTCTTGTAGCACCAGTTTTCAAGTATTTAAATATGTAGCCCTGCACTGAAGCCACCTTTCAATGGAGGCACTGACTTGTTAACAGCCCCCTGCAGCACCCAGTGCCTGATTTGTTAATATAGGAATTGCTTTTGATCTTTTAAAGGTAAAATACTATATCAACCAGTAAAAAACATGTATTCTTTCTCCTGCACCCTCCTATCAATTGGCATACACTTTATTTCTCAGTGCACGATTAAACCTGGGGTTCAAGCCTATAAGAGTGAAAAAGGAAGGGGTTGATGTTTAACATTCTCTCTCTCCCACTTTAGGTAACAGGCAAATGTTACATGCAAAGCCGTTTTCAAGCAGAGGCAACGTGGGCTCTGGCCCAGGGCCTCCACCTTAATAATGGCGCCTTAATTACGCTTTCAGGACAGTTCCTGACAGTGGCATAAGGCGAAAATGACCCCCCCCCCCCCCATGGGGACCCCTTGAAGGACTAGGGACCCCTTAAAGATTTGGTGGCCAACAAAGAAAGTTGCCAATGATCAGACAGTAGTTGCAGAGGGTGCGAATGAGCTAGAAATGGATAATAAATTCAGAGCTGTTCCGAGCAGGGGGTCCCAAATTATGTTTGGGTCGGGTCCCCAAAATCTTTAAGACTTCCCTGGTTACATGAGTGACTGGTGAACTGTAAGGCTGGTATGACCTGTCACTCCTCTGAAGCTGAATAATAAACCAAGTTGGTCTATTGTCGATGATATGATCTACGAAGCAGTGTTGCTCCTCTACTTCCTTGTTATATAATTTAAAATGTAAATGAAGGTGCACTGTTTGATAGCACTTCCAATATCAAGAACTCTCAAAGATCCATGCTAAATTTAAGTTAGGATTAAGTTCTTGCAAATCCATGTGGACCTCTCCACAGGAATTCAGTATTAAATTTCTGGAAAGCTTTTAGGGTTATTGGTTTCAAGGACAGAGACATTGCTTGATGCAAATGTAATTTTCTAAGTAATAATACAAATATCTTTTTATCTAGATGCCAGATGTCATATGCCACCAATGTAGAACTCACACAATCGAGGCAGGAATGCAGATTCTAAAAGTATGTGGTTTGAGAGAGTCATATATATTCCCTGGTTCCTTGAGCATCCTTTCAGCAATTGGACTAGATACTGCTCCTCTAAGATGTCTACCTGTTCCTCAGCCATAGTGAGATTCAGCACTTTCTGCCTAAAAAGATTAACCCCAAAGCTGGACACCTTGTGAAACTGAAGCGGGAGACCACTGTGATTGCTAAGAGCGACCAAACATACAATCTGTGTACATCAGAGGTTGAATGTATTCCTTCATCTCTGAACACCTTCTGCCAAACTATTGCGTCATATGAACTGTCAGAAGCAAATAACCAAGGTGGGAGGGGACATCCTAGACTTGCACCCCCTGTGACATTTATTTTTTGACAAAAAGGATCTATGGGGTATATTATCAAGGTCCAGTGTTAAAATTATCGTCGTTTTATCGGCAGGAAACTGTCGATAAAACAGCGAAAATGGGCTTGATAATACGCCCTTGTTAATTCCCATAGAAGCCCATGTTCTGATGTTAACATGGGCTTCTATGGGAATTAACAAGGGTGTATTATCAAGCCCATTATCACCATTTTATCGGCATTTTCCTGCCGATGAAACGGCGATAATTTTAACACCGGTCCTTGATAATATGCCCCAATGTACTCTAAATTTCACTACTCAGTTTGACAACTTGCTATAACACATTTTATAAATCCATCACCAGTGCGGCCTGCCTGCATGGTGCACTCCAGGAATTTCAGTTAACCCGGCTAAACTTATTTTCCCAGTTCTATGGTTAGCAACATGGCCTCCTTACCAGCGCATATGACATTATACAATGTGAAGTGTGGTTAATATGGAGTCGCCGACGCAGGGACAAGTTAATTAAACACATTAAAAAAAGAAAACTCATACAGATGCCATCTAGGTCGCAAGCTTTGCCCAGTTTCAATCTCTTTAACACCGTTATGATGTATATCTTTATTTCCTCCTCAAAAGTCTTCTGCTTCAGATTCAGGAGTGCACACTCATCATTGGCCAACTGCAGGTTTTTGACCTGCGAATGCACCCCCTACATCTTTTCCAGCCCTTCTCATAGAGTGTTGTTCTGTGTGCCTTTCCATATTATGCTAGCTCCTTTTCTAACTTGTCTCTAGTAAAACATTTCAGTTTAACGAGAATGGCCATGGGCACTGTCACTACAGGAAACGCTTAATTACATATACACAATAAATACGTTATAGCATGAGAGAGCAGTGAGAAATATTATGCAAAAACAGTTTTACCATGGGTATTTTTTTCCTTAATATGTCTACTGAACCATTCTTAATAAAGAATTTGTTTGAGTTTTTTTACCAGCTTAAATGTGTACCGTGACCCATAACCCTTGACCCGGTCAATATATATTGAAAATGTAAACTTTTGTAAACACTGGTTCTTCAAATAATTTGTCAACGGTGATATTTTAGCACATAGGTGATCTTCTACTATTATATTTGGCTACGGTCTAGTTCCACTGCTGCATTTTTTTTATATTGATGTCTAACTACATTCTTGCCTTTTTCCCAATAAACTGCTCGTTTACAGAATGCTACTATGGTTATACTAGTCTTGGCAAATGTAACTATATTCATAACATTTCACTCAAGGCTTAATGGAGGTAATACAAAAGATGATATGTAGTTTTGCAGATATCATCTCCAGATCATCTGATTTAAACTACCAGGATACCATGGCTGAAGTTAAACTGAATGCTATACCAGTGCTTAATTTGAGCCAGTGGCTTTTGGTGCTTGGCGCTGGCACCAAATTTTCTACACCAGCACTTATGACTGTGAGCTAAGTGGAGGTGCTTTTTCTCTCGTTTAAACAGTAAAAATTACTAATACCTGCTGCCCAAGCCATC
Source organism: Lissotriton helveticus (assembly GCF_964261635.1). Taxonomy (NCBI): domain Eukaryota; kingdom Metazoa; phylum Chordata; class Amphibia; order Caudata; family Salamandridae; genus Lissotriton; species Lissotriton helveticus. Next base: position 713,754,183 of record NC_136069.1, read on the forward strand.
CTTAGCTTTGAGGGTCTGGAATAGTCTAGAATTGACACACTTGTAGGTTAGTAAATGTGTTCGTCACTGGCGGCTGGTGACATTTAAAAGTGGTGAGCATAATCTTTGGCCATTCATTTTATATAGCGAGCGATGTGAACAAGCCTGGGGTCCAGGGTAAAGTCCTTTTCTGAGAAAGACATGAAAAAAAGATTGGCAAATGGTGCATTTTAAAGCAAAAATAATGTATCGATAAAGCAAGGCTTATAAAGCAGTGGGAACGTATAGTCTTGAAATATTAAACACATTAAAAACTTCCCCATATCTTCCTGCATTCATATATTCAACACTTATGGTAATGTGTAAATTGTACAGCATGACAATTTTAGCCCTTTAAAATGTATGCTTGCCCAGTGTCTTGCACTGCATGCAGCATTAACTTTGGACAATTATGCTCCAACCAGACTTTGAGAAGCACCCATAGCTGCTTCTTGCAACCACTCATATATAAATATGTCCAGGCAGGTGTTTAAGTGGGATGATAAAATCGGGGGCTCTCTATAAAGGAACATGTCAAATAAATGTCTTTGATTCCCATAGTGTGCCACCTGTCCGGTATTTGGTTTCTCTTTGAGATGTAATTGTAACTAGATAGATGGCACAACAACTGACATACACCAAAAGCCTATCAGCATGATTGGCATTGTCAATGGGTGTTGGCTGTTTAAGTTAATTGAGTAACAACGATTTGTTATAAATAATTAACATTGGCAATGTTTAAATTCAGAAATAGCGAGTCTGTGAAGTAAATAGCATTGAGGCCTGTTGAAGGACTTTTGGCCTTCAGTTATGTGTACTTTATGTTAGATATGTATTCTCTTTTTCTCAGCATATTTAGTCCATCTGCACATTTTCAATCACCTCTCTTTCCTCTTCAGCATCCTCTTTTTATTCTTCCCTGAATGCACTTCCTCGCACCTCTGGCACTTCACCACCCCAAACATGCACTGCACTCCCTCACATTTAAGCACTTTATTTTCTTCTACTTTTGCCTTGCAAATATTTTGACATCTGTGTACCCCTAGACGCATATATACGCAGAATTTCAGTTGCAAATGGAATACATAAACATTGTTCTGTGTGCTCTGCAGAGAGGCCAACCCACTGACTTATGCACTCAATCCAAGCCCCTCATAAACACCTGGCATGGCTTAAGCCTCCAAGTATGCACAAAAAACAATACAAAAAAACAACAACATTATAAAATAGCTAACTCTTGGGGAATGCAAGACTATTTGAAGCATGTGAAATAAGATTGGAACTCAATAGCTAAAATGCATTCCCTTAACATTTTCAAAATTCATTGTTTGCAAGTCAATCCATGTTTTTGGCATTAGTGTACCTTAGGGGCATGAAGACAGGGCCAGTTTTAATGTCAAACATCAGAGAAATGCCCACTGTAAGCGCATATTCCGCAGTAAGCACATATCAGTCACTTTAGGCTTGACTCAGATATTTGGATAAGTTTCGCAAGGGAACAAGAACCCTGCTCGTTTTTTAGATCCATTTTGCGGTGGAACAAATACAGCAGCTTCACTCCTAAAGGAGTGTGCGGTCTGCAGCGAGAGCCTGGGGTGTCACAGTGGGTGAGTCTCAGCACAATTTACATACACTGCATTAGCTTGCAAAGACATACCATTACCGAGAACAAACCACTAGATCAGACGTGTTTGCATCCACTTTCATGCATGACGAAAGGGTGGGATCTATTCCTTTGAATGGCAGACGTCTGAAATCATGCAGGGATGAAGTCTCCTATGCCTAAAATCATGACACTGATTTCATCACTGGCCTACAGAGTGCATACAACCATAGACCACAATGGCAATGAAGGGCTTTAAAACAGAAAGCTCTGCGTTGTACATCACAGTTCAGAAAGTTGATTTATTGCCTGGCTGCCGTCTACTGCTTCAGAGCAAGGCAGGGCAGGCAGCTTGAAACAGATAGCGCAGACATAAATATATCAATTCATTTAGAGATATGATCCTATCTCTAAATAAATCGATCTATTTGATATGTTTTTATGTAATGTGTAACAATTTCAGAGGGGCGCAGCCCCTGAGCCCTAATGGAGAAACCGCCCTGGATGTTGGTACTGTATTGACAGTGCTGGCAGGGGCAATTGGTGGTACAAGCTGCAGTGGCCTCCTGACACAGGATCTGGCACTTATTATTTTACAAACTAAGCACTATCATGAACAATTAATGACAGTTATTTTCACACTGAAATTAACAACAAGTTTTCTTGCGACAGCTCATGAGATTTGAACTGGTCTGATTTTACTTTAAATATTGATTTCATTCAGACTCCAATCGGCTGGAAGACAATCGTGAAATATATTTAACAAACTCGGAATGCAATAGCTTGATAATTTTTCAAATGCACAAATCTTCAATTGTTTCTGCAGAATTTGTGTCTGAGTTTTCACAAACTAATATGCCTAATTTGTGAATGAAACAGTGCTGGTGTCTGAATCCAAGCTCCACTCATAAGCTGGCGGCCAGTGCAATTAAATGTCAGCATGCTGAATACCAAAGCTGGTAGTCTTTAATCCTTCACCAGATACTCCCTACCCACTTTTCTGGCTCTTGCAGGTTCCTGCTTTATCCCTTTATGATGGTTTTGATGTCTTTCTCTTCCTCCGTCTTTCCCTCTCACTCACTCGGCAAATATCTGATGCAGAAAAATAAGTGTTGGTCCCCAAAAATAAGTGGTGGTGACCCCCACCAGTATCTAACAGCCCAAATCAATTGCTAAAGGCACCGGCAAGTCATAATGCTAGCATGCACAGTTTTGACACAGACTATCTTCAACTTAACATTTTGTGTTTTAACAAAGTGAAATCAGACATCCTGTCTATAGCAGTGTACAATGTGCTGATATTTGAATTGAGTTCTGAGTTGAGTTATTAGCCCTTTTCAAAGCTCTCATTAGAAAGTGGGGAGAGAGGGTAAAGATTGGTGTTCCATACAGTTTGTGGTCCGAGTGCGGAGACTCAGCAGTCATAAATATACTACTCATAACTTACCTTTGTGAGTAGCAAACAATAGTAAACTTACCCCAAAAGAGTAAGTTTACCTTTGCATTGCAGACCCTATGAACCTAAAATCCTTCACTCTTAAATATTTTGTACTGCTTACTTTAATATCTGGTAGATAGATGCCTAGAGAAAAAGGGAGCTTCATTGTACCATCAACCCTTTTTCTGTTTTTTCCTTGAGAGGGTTTTTTACATCCAGAATCTAACTTCCTAACAAGCATTTGGAATGCAATAGGTCTTGCACTTTTGTGAGTTTGAGCTATCGACATTGCAAATAACAATGCCTTTTATATTTGTTTTTGTTTTAAAAACATAAATAAAAGGCATTGTAATTTACAATGCCAATAGCTTTAACTCTTGTAACTGTGAGACCTATTGCATTGCAAATACTTGTTCAAAATGAACACATAGAATTGAAATGAAGGACAAAAATTTAATGTATGAAATTATCTGCCCATACAAAAAAATATAAATTGAAAAAAACAAATCAAGAAATGAGACTGAATATACAACATAAATCTTGCATCAAAATAAAAACTGTCAAGGCACCCCTTGTCAATGATTGTATTCCTGTGGGACATACAGAAAAAGACTTTCAATGGACAGTACTCAGTGTGATGTTACCAAATCCAAGAGGCGGGGATTCAGAAGCAAGCCTCATGAGATTAGAAGGGTATCTAACTTTGAGATGCCATACAGTGACCAATGGCCCTAACCAAATGTCTGAACTACATCAACTGTGAATGGATCAGGACATGTGGCGGCACGCAGTCGAAAAACGGTAAATCAAAAGGGCACACAAAAGAAGTCAAAATGAAAGAAGACTCTCTAACAATCTTAAGAATCAGAACGACACACAAGCATGATAAAGGAACATTTTCAAAAGTAAAAACCATATACAGACAACCATAGAGGGATCCAGAAAATCAATAATGACGACTTACCAAGTTAAAAAAATTAGAGTGCCAGCAATAAAATATATACTACAACATCCAGCGTACAAAGCAATATCCAAATGGGTGCTTGACTATTAAGGTCTGTACACCAACATCACTGCCAGTAATCAGACAAAGTGGGGAGCTGAGAAAGCAGTTTCTGGAGAGACGCAAGCCCCGATTAAGGAGTAAGGTAGTAAAGATGTGAACCATAAAACTGTTGCAGCGAAATTCAGGGGTAGTGTGGGTCCAAACTCAAGCAAATAAACCTTGGCCCTGCACTTGAACGCAAAAACAAACAACGTTGTTGTTCCAGACAGCACATAGCATGGACTTAGCAAGCAGTGAGATACAATATGATGTAATTTGCATCCAATGTTGTTAAAGCCGGTTTAACCAGTACAAGTGAGGCGTTTCTTTTACAGAAAATGCAAACCTATGACCCGACAGTCTGGCGAGTTTAAGAATAGATTCTGTGCATGAAAAATGACAAACACACACCTTGGCAGGTAGGTAAAGTAAGCTGCCTGAGAGACAAGTTAGGTGTGTTTGTGCGCTACATCACTTGGGGTGTCGACCAGCGTCTCCCTGGAAATCCGCAGATACCTGCTGGGTAGGGCCAAGTGCTTTAAATGGGCAGTACCGACACTGCAGTATTTCCATTAAAACCACTGGGATAGGTAAAAACCCAACATGAGAAAGAAGGAAGCGAAAATGGAAGGAGGGAAAGACGCTCCATAACTTGATAGAGAAAGGAAGAGAGCCGCCGGCTGGAAGGGGTGAATTTGTTTAGAGTCAGACAGGGAGGTGAAGAGCAGAGTGAGATCTGGGCACCGAAAATATGACAGAAACTGGAGTGATAGAAGCAGAGAACATACAGGGTCGGGGAGGGGGGCACTGGTAGTAATCGAGAGAAAGAAAATGGATACAGGATGAGGCCTACGAGAGAGAGGATATAGCGAGGTTGTGGAAGTGAAAGTTCATGGGGCTTAAAGTGAGTGCGAGAACTGAAGGAACAGATTGGTGAAGGAGGGGCATATATGAAGAAAAAAAAGACACAGCAAAATCAGGAAGAGAGAAGAGGGGCGGGTCCCTGAAGTCCACTTCTGCCTGTAGTTTGCCAATAGCTGTAGTTCCGTGGTATCCGCTTTGCAGCCCACTGGTGCCTACTACACTCCACTGAGGTCTGTAATCCTCTATTACCTAGGTCACTGGTGTCTATCGCCCAATGACAGCAGCTTGTTTAAGTGAAATGCAACCTGCAAATAAGTCCAAGTGCCGCGTGCGGGGCACAGAGCACAGAGCTGGGTCTGGAGCCAAGCCCTTCCCTGCAGACAGTCTCGGCCCAACCAAGAGACCAGTGACGTGGTGCCAGTAGAAGGATTTATCGCTTGTCTTTATGGGGCCATGTGTTTCAAATTAGAAACACATGGCCCCATAAAAATAAGAAAGTTCTTTGCGACAGACGCAAAGCAGGCCACCGAGTCCAGCTCGGAGGAAAAAGGGCGTCTACAGAAAATCCTCATTTCCAATAGAAGGCCACTGATTAGCATACATGGTGATGCCAGCCAATGGAAATGAGGGGCGGGCTTAAAGCCCACTTCTGAAAGTCCTTGTCAACAATAAATCTCGCGAGGCGGGCAGCACATGCGCTGCCACGCCACGCGAGACCTAAAAAGGGTAGTATCCAGATTTCACTGTTCTCACGATCTGGTCCTGCCAGTATTCTTTCCATCTTCATCAACAGAGAAAGAAGCTGGTTGGCGGGTGCTGTGTGTTCACAGGGCCCAGGACTGTTTATTTTCGTTAGTGAATTCACTTTTAGTTACTTTCGAGAGTGTGGCGAATGCTATTCTCTTCAGGCTATTGGATCTTCTATTCCTGGTAGATTAGAAAGTAGTTCTAAAAGAGGAATTAAAAATGTTTGACTACATGTAAAGTAGCCTCCTTTAAGGATTCATGTAATGTTGCAAAGGTTGTTAAGGATACTCTTAAACTTTGATAAAGCGTTATAAACTTTGCATGGGTAATAGCTTGCTTAATCTTCCCGACGGCCCCCAGCGCCTAGAGACCCTAACAGGTGATTGTGCGCTTTACAAATGTGGATATTATTATTATTATTATTCATGGGAGAAGTCGTTTGTTGGCAATGTTTTGAATATGGAGCAAAATGAATGATTGTGTTTTTCCCTTCAATTATTGGACTAAAATGAATCAATAATTTTAGCAATAATTGCTATTATCTCCTACATAGTTAGGGTCAATTAGGCTTAGGTACCTCCTCAAGGTTTAAGGACTGGAACGTGGAGACAGAGGAAGATGTAATGCTCTGATTACTTACCAGTAACCTTCATCACCCATAGCCGTAGACTTCCCCATAATAGTCCTTAGTTTCCCTCCATCCTCTCACATTTTCTCTTCAAGCGAATATTTTATTAAGTTGGCCACAGTGGCTCTTTTCACTAATTGTTCATTTAGTAGAAGAGTAATCTTCGGGCTTCAGGGAGCTCGGATCTTGTGACCTGGGACTCCAGCCTTTCAGTAGAAAAAGGCATGGAAGAATATGACTCAGAGTACTGGTAAGTAATTCGACCATTACTCATCCATGCCTATTTCGTGAAAAAGAGCTCATTCATTAATTTGCATACACCCAGACGACTATAAAAAGTTTAATTATATCAAATGCCTTTTTCAGGTAAGCTGCCATCGCTTCAGGGACCATACATTGGTTCTGCTTGATATTTTTTAATGTGTTTACACCGTTTCTTTTTATGCACGCTCAGATTCGACAGCACTATTAGATTGCAATGTAGATGCAGCTGTCATAGCTGGACTATATTAATACATTTATTAGAATGTTATCGCATGTGTCGAAACAGCTGTCTGATTTTGAAATGAAATAGCCGCACTGAAATGTGAATCACCAGCGAAGAACGCTTAAGGCAGAGATAAGCCCTAAATTAGAGACATGACAAACAAAAACACATGTATATATAAAACGACACCACAGGGCTTTCTCTCATTCTGTCTGCATATTTTACAGAAGGACAATTTTTATGATTTAAGGCAGTTACAAATCACACTTCCTTGGCCTTATTTATGGCATACGGTATTCTCAATTTGTCTTCATAATATGTACCAGCGATGCCTTTCATCACATTGTAGTTGGACTGAAGCACGTTTGTGGCTGGTACAAAAGTACACTGTGACAATGCTTGGATTGAAGAGTGTGAGCTGGGTCACAACACATTTTTGACTCACACTATTAGACGTCCTTTGTGGTAAATAAGGAAATGCGTTGTACACACACCTTTTTTAGGAAAGCAGTATTGTGGAGGTGGTAATGAGTGGCAAGAATATTTAACTTATTTGTTTTGTTTAATTTTATTGTTGTATTGATATGCTGTGTTCTTTTTGTTGTGTTTTTGTGCTGCTATATTGCAATGTGATATCAGTGTGTTTACTGAGGTTTTTGTGTTGCATTCTCTTTTTAAAGATTTGCTGGCACATGCATCAAGCAAAATTCCCTTTGCAAAAATTGTAAATCGGTAAAATAGCCCGTAAGTGACTGCAAAACAACACTTTCCAATGCATCAACCACAATACCGAAAATTCAAGATAATCGGAAAAAATGCCCCCGCAAATTTAGCGATAAGCAAAATAGCGATTATATAATAGCCAAAACTAAAACTGCTCCTGCAAATAGAGAATAGCAAATACTGAATCGCAACCCAATGCATCAAAACTCGTAAATAGCGATTTTCATCAAAATTGCTATTTAGCAAGAGCAGAATAAGGTAATCTCAACCAGGAGGTAAAGTTGAGAAATCACCAAAAAAATATATATATTTTTACAGGTGCAAACAATCTGAAACCCTTTAAAAATGCTTTAGGAGACCCTGTAAGCAATTTACAATGGCAGCCCTCTACGTGCTTGCAAGGAGGATGAGGATAAATGCAGCAGCCTAGCGCAGGAAGAGTATTCCGAGTGCGCATAACATTGCTGGGCTAAAATGATGAAGAAATATACGATAAGTACCGTCTGAATCGTGCAATGATAATGCGCCTAATTACAGATTTGGAACCCCTACTGCAGCACCAGACCCATAGGACCAATGCCATTCTTGCACATGTTCAGGTCCAATGTAGCCTGCACCTACTGGCGTGAGGCAGTTTCCAGGGGGTTGTAGCGGTAGCCGAGGTGTATCCCAAAGCGCACTCTCACGCTTCTTCCAGAAGTTCCTTGACGCCATGATTACAATGATCCATACCCACATCACCTTCCCCACAACCGTACAGGAGTTGAATCAGACCAAACTGGAGTACTACCAGGTGGCTCAATTCCCACATGTCATTCGATGCATTGACTGCACGCATGTCCCCATCTGTCCCCCCTCAGCCAACGAGTACATCTTCTGACACAGGAAGTCTTACCACTCCATCAATGTTCAGGTAGTGTGCAATGCTAAGCATATAATAACGGACATCGTAGCACAATTTCCCGTAAGCACACATGACTCACATATATACCGCCACAGTGGCATCCACAGGCGTCTGCTCGGCGGTGAATTTGGAGAGGGACACCTACTTGGTACATACATATATCTATTTTTTACATCATTATACCAAATGTGATTGCATTACTGCGGCTAACCCTTTACTTCCCACCCTGTAGGTGACAGCGCATATGCCTTGCGCGAATACATCCTGACCCCTTACCTCAACCCAGCAACACCACAGGAACAGCGCTACAATGCTGCACACATTAGCACAAGGAACGTGGTCGAAAGGACATTCGGGATACTAAAAAGTCGCTTCAGGATCCCTCATAAGACTGGTGGTGCATTACAGTACAACCCTGAGACCTGCTGCAGGATTGTGGCTGTATGTGGCATGCTGCACAACATTGCCACAAGAAGAGGCATACCCATCGAGATGGACGAGAATGACAATGATGGTGACGACTAACCCCACACACAACACTGACAGGCACTTGTGGCAAACACAGCCGAAGGTCAGAGGAGATGTGCACACATCACACAACATCATTTCTGAGGTAGGTAAGAATGAGCCATCACAAGATATCGTTGAATGTGAATGTTTTATTAACATGAGCACACGTCAAACAAAATAATTATGTTTCGAAAATTATGACAGTGATTGCATAGGTTGATTAAGTCAAAATAAACTAGTTAACAGCGCTGGAGGGCAATCACAATGTTGAAATGGGCCATGGTTACTCCACCATGGCCAAAGAGGCAGATAATCATGGCTAGCGCCTCTTGCCACGTACCCCCAGCCTCCTATTTCATGGCTCTGCAACATCAGCCTGATGTGTGCCTGTGGATGTGGAGCTGCGCAAACTGTGCCTCCTGTTAGTGGTCACTTGCACAGACACGCTACTCAGGCCCAATGCCTCCTCACTACCCGCCTCCCCTTCCAAGTTGCTGGCAATCACAGTCCCTACTGGAGGTGTTCCACAGCAGTGGTTACTTGGCCCAAGGCCCTTGCAGCATCCCCACAGAAATGGCCCAGATCATATGCAATGACACGGACCGCCCTGCCAATACTGCAGTGGTGTTGCTGAGCTTGGAGATGGCCCTTGTATTTGCTGAAATACTTAGCAAGCTCTGGTGATGCCTCCGACGCTTAGTGCGTTGTCCTGCAAGAACGGCATGGGTGAGCTCCTGTAGGCTCTTGTTTGTCTGTCAATTTCACAGTCTGACATTGTGCTTATGTTTTTGGCCAGCTTGGAGATCTGCATGTTGATTGTGCCCATGTGTCTCCCCTGCAGGTGCTGCACATGTAGCATCTGCGACTCAACGCCGCCATATACATTTGGAGCCTGTTCAACATCGGCCGCAATACGGGTCCTGGACCTGCGCCGTTGTCCTAGTCAGACCTGTGCTGGTGTTGGAGCTGTTGAAGCGACACATGGCTGGCTGGGGACTGTTGTGGGTGCTGGAGTCGGCTCTGATTCCATTTCTTGCAGTGAGGGTACATGTGCCCTGCGTATTGTTGGTGGGGGTGGTGTACATTCAGGGTCCACTGGAGTCTCTACATCCGTCTCTGCAGGTGTCTCAGAGATGCTGAGCCGGTCACTGTCCTCAGAGTCCACCTGAGCTGCATCTGTGTGTGAAACAGTGCAGTGTTAGTCTTGTTTGATCCTATAACATATATGTTTCTCACATGGCCTACTTTGCACATAATAAATCACAAAATGTAAACACACTGTTTGACATGAAGTGTTGGTATGTTTTATTAAGCATTGATGATTATCCATGGCCACTTGGCTCACATGAATACAACTCCCATGATGCTTTTTGTGTATGAGGGAAAATGTGAAATGGACCTCTCGTTGCACACTGTAATTTGCCTGGGGGTATGTGCATGGATATACAGTACGCAGAGTGTTAGCGCTTGCATGCATCTTACTTTGTTGTGTACTTGCTCCACCAGATGTGTCCAATTGGCTGACTCCCACGACTGCCTCGGGCTCGATCGTCCCCTCAACAAGGTCCTCCAGGGCTGTGTTTGCGAGTGCTTTCGATGGTCCCCCTCCTGTGCCACCTGCTTCCTTCACCCTTTCGGCTATGCGCTCCTTGGCACATTTCCTGAGGTCGTACCACCTTTTCTTCAGATCATCAATGCTGCGGTGTGTGTCTCTCACAGCATTCACTTTCTCCTTGATGCGCAGCCATATTTTGCGCTTCTCTGCCTCTGGCACCTTCAGGGACAACTTGCCAAACAGTTTGTCGTGGCGGCTGCTCACCCGCTCAATCAGGTGTTCGAGTTCCCTCTCAGAGAACTTCATCTTCCTTTTCCTGGGCGTGGCACTCTTCCCTGCAGCATTATTGTCCATCCTGGCTATGTGAACTGTAGCTGGATTGTGAATGTGATGTGTCTCTGCTCAGCTTCATTACGCTGCCTCTTCTGAATGAAGCATGGACTGGATGACTTCCTGGTTGTGATATCATCAGCCTGCTTCTAATGCGACCCGCTTTTTGCGAATTCACAAAGACCTAATTCGCTAATACCGATTTTGGTATTAGCGGACTCGCTATTTGCTAGTTTGTGGGTTAGCGACTCGCAATCATGTATTCGGTATTTTTTTGGTGATTTTTAAGGGATCGCTAAAATTTACTGAATCTGTACATGCATCCCAGTTTGCGAGTTTTTATTTGAGAATCCTTATTTTTCACTAATAAGGAATCGCTTTAGCGATTTTTGATGCATGTGCACCTTGGTATTTTTTGTGTCCTGTTACGTTTTTGTTGAGATTATATTTTGCTTAGCGGTATATTATCCTGTTGTATGCTACTGTATTCTTTATTCTCTTCATTACTTTAGCAATCTCAGCAAATGGCACTCCATTTCCAGCCAGAAGCAGCACATTCCTTAACGTTCCAGTGACAAACATTTACCACTACTCATCTCTTAAACTATTGAAAATACTTGTCCATCCAAAACTGTGGCTGAGACAATGTCCTACAGTAGCACTTGTGGTAGTCACTTGATTGCCCTGTGTATCTGTCATATGATCTTTTTGGGTATTATGTCTTTGTTGTGTGTGAAAGTCAGAGTATTGCTCTTACTCTGTGTTTTCTGTTTCGAGGCCTTGATATGTATTGAAGCTAAAAAGAGCAGTATATGAGTTGGCTACGCATTAGATGCTAGTGTATGGATTGAAAATACATACATTTTATTGATTATTAACTGTCAAAATGTACGATCATCCATTATTATTTTACACACAACTTATGTGTGCTGAATCTACAGGAAGATATGTGACCTAACAACTGCATAATATAAAACGCCAGTTAACCACCATGTGTCCAGGACGTTACCGTTCACCACATATTATATAAGTTAAAAAGTACACCAGAATGCTACACTCAGAGTGGCCATATTAGTGGAATCTGCTCTTATCATGTAAGCAGGGACATTGCTAGTGGGGGCTGGTGGGAGACATGTCTCACCTTTAATTGTCCTGGCCCCCCACCACTGGGGGACAGCTGAAGTCGGTAAAGACACTGGTCTCTCATCCTGGAATGTTGATGTGTTTTCTGTTACCATTTTATGTTTTACCTACCCTTGAATGCCCTATCTGTTTTTTTCCAGGTTGTTGTATTTCTCTGTATTTTATCATGCAACACATTATTCATATATAGAGTGTACTGCAAAAATGGCTGCTTCTCTAGATCGGTGTGAGTTGAGGTTGTTGGTGGGTGTTTATGAGTGGGAGAGAGTGAAAAGAGGGTGTTGAAGAGGAAAGTATTTAAGTATGAGAAATGCAGACGGAGGATTTCAGAATTATATCAGAAGAAAAAGAACATAAGATTCTAACTGAGAGACAGCAGAAAATGTTGTGTCAAGGAGAACTGGAGTGGTTGAGACACTTTGGCAACCACTAGCCCTTACCGTTCCAGATTGTAGTTATGTTTAATTCATACTCTGCTTAAAATGTTTAAATAACATGTTTAAATGACTTTACATATTTATATATATCACCGCTGACCTCTCAAATGACATCATTGATGACATCATCCAATGAGTGTGCTAGTTTGTTTAATAGTTTACATAGTAGTAGATAACTGCCATGTTTCTTCTCTAACAAATTCTGTACAGCCTGTGTCCAGCTAATGGGTGTAAGTGTTCACAAAAAGCATGTGCTGTTCATGCATTATGGGTGTGTAGAGGTATTGAATACGGTATAATTCTTTGTATTGAAGAGTAACTCTGTGTGCAGATGACAGTTGACGCCTTGTGTCCAACATGTTCTACAGAAGTTTTTTGTTTTTGCAGAAAAAGTTTCCAACAGGGCAAAGATTGTATGTAGTAGATATTAAGGGGGTCATTAGGTTAGCGGGCGGATCACCACCGCCCGTATGGCGGTGGCGTTCCGCCTGCTAAAAACCACTTCCCGCCCTGCATTTCCCCCCGCCACATTACCATGGTGGGGGGGACCCCGGCGGCCGAAAAGACTGTCCGCCGTTTTTTAGCCCGATCGCAGAGTCGACTGGGCGGAAAAGTAGCTAACATGGTGGCAGTGGCTGGGAGACACAGCCATCCATATTAGCATTAGTGTGGGGTTGTGCCTTTCCGCGGCGGCAACGCCGCCATGGAAAGGCATGCGGTGTTTGCCATTGGGGGCCTGTAACGGGCCCCCAGGGATTCTGGGGGGTGGGTGGTACACATGGGGGCTACCTAGGGTACCCCCCTGCAGTTCCATGCACAACATGGCAGGCACCGTGCGGTGCCTGCCACGTTGTGCATGACATGCCTTCCTGGCAATGTGGCTGGCGGTGCTGAGTGCACCGACCGCCACAATGTCAGGAAAGCAGGATGCTCCTGCCACTGTGGACCCCCGCCCTTATGACAGGCAGTCCCATTTCACTATAGGATGGGGGGCGGACAAAGACCGCCCTCCAGCCTAATGACCCCCAAAGTATTGTAAGCAGCCTAGAGATATTAGATAGAATCATCATCTCATGACAATTTCTACATGACATAAAAGACTAGATGCACCAGGTACTAACTCATGTACATCTGCTTGTTTAGCTTCAAATGATGGGCTATCTGTAAAGTTTACACCACATTATGAAGGCTGCAGGTAGTATGATCTTTAGCACCTTCAGACCTTGTTTGTTTTAGGCGAAAATAGTCTTTTTTGAGTGTACATCATTCTAAATAGATACTTTTTTAATATTCCGTGGTGTATTTCTTATAAGAGTTTCACTGTCTCCAGACAGTGTGGTACAGAGTAAACTCGCTCCATAGAGTAAGCACAGTTAACAGTACCCACTTTTTTACTCATACCAACTTCATTTCTTACTGTAGGTTCTGTGACTGTAAGGGGTTTGATACAGATAAAAGCTGGCCGTAGGGGGGCATTAATTTGGAAACAGACGTTGAGTATCTTGAGAAACTTGGCTTTCTCTGAACAGATGTATACATATTGAGCACTGTGTGTAATGAGGGATTCCTATTTATTGGTGGTTGATTGTTAATATGAACTAGGCTACCCGTGAAGAATATGGTGTAGGGTCAATGTTGCACATAACACATGCTTGCTACACCTAAGGGAGTTGTATCTGTGTTGGCATTAATCATGCTTCATATTATTCTGAGCTATTTTGTACTTATTTTCAGGCCTCTAATGCCATACTAATTTATAGAGTAATATGTAAAAAGACGTTTTGATATTGTCATCAGTGATGTCAACAGTGGTGTTTTCAATGATGTCATTGGAGGTGTCATCAGTGATGTCATAAATGATATCATAGAACGTGTCATGAGTGATGTAATATGTAAGGTCATAAGCAGTGCATGGCGAGGGCCCAAATTATAGTTAGCTTCACTGGGTAATAACCTAGTGAGAGCCACACTTCACCCCATCTGAATTACCCTGGATGTCTAATTTCCATAAATGTACAGGTTTGCAAGGTTTCCTTTGTGGCCGGCTGAGCTAGGGTCCAAAATCCACAGCTAGTCACATTGCGAAAAAAGGGTAAGATTTCATAGGAAACTCATTGGTCTGCTTCCTATTGCAAGCACTCGGCCTACCCACACAAGTGAGGTACCATTTTTATCAAGATACCTGGGGAAATGCTGAACTTTCCATCACAAAATGTGAGGAATTTGTGTATTTTTTACAAAGTTTGAGGTTAGCAAGGGATCCTTGGTAACAGAACCTGATGACAGCCACACAAGCCACCCCATCCTGGACTCCCCAGGGTGTCTAGTTTAAAAGAAATTACAGGTTTGGTAGGTTTCCCTTGGTGACAGCTAAGCTAGGGTCCAAAACCCATAGCTAGGTACATTGTGAAAAGAAAGGTTCAGATTTCACTGGAAATTTGTGATGTGTCCACTCTGCGTTTTGTGCCATTTCCTGTCACAGGCACTAGGCCTACCCGCACAAGTGAGGTACAATTTTTATCAGGAGACTTTGAGAAATGCTGGGTAGGTGGCGCATGTGGCTTCATGCAGATTCTAAGACTTTTAATCATTGAAATGTGAGGAAAATATGTTGTTTTATTTTTAAAGTTTGAGGTTTTCAAGGAATTCTGGGTAGCAGAACCTGTAGAGAGCCACACAAACCACCCCATCCTGTATTCCTATGGGTGTATAGTTTTAAAAGGTTTACAGGTTCGCTAGGTTCCCTTGGTGCTGGCTGAGGTAGGGTCCAAAATCCCTAGCTAGGCACATCGCGAAAAAATGGTCAGATTTCATTGGAAAAATGTGATGTGTCCATGTTGCATTTTGGGACGTTTCCTGTTGCGGGCACTAAGTCTACCCACATAAGTGAGGTACATTTTATATTGGGATGCTTGGGGGACTACTGGGTGGTTGGAAGTTTGTGGCTCCCCATAGATTCCAGAAGTTTCCATCACAGAAATGTGAGCAAAATGTGTTTTTTTATTTACAAAGTTAAAGGTTTGCAAGGGATTCTGGTTAATAGAAGCTGGTAATAGCCACACATGTCACCCCATCCTGAATCCCCCTGGGTGTTTAGTTTTCAAAAATGTACAGGTTTGCTAGGATTTCCTAGGTGCCGGCTGAGCTAGGGTCCAAAGTCCACAGCTAGGCACATTGCCAAAAACGTGTCAGATTTGACTGGAAAAATGTCATGTGTCCACATTGTATTTTGGGCCGTTTCCTGTTGTGGGCACTAGGCCTACCCACACAAGAGAGGTACCATTTTTATTTATCGAGAGACTTTAGGGAACACAGAATAGTAGAACAAGTGTTATTTCCAATTGACTTGCTATGCAGTTCTGCCTTCCAAATGTAAGACTGTGTGTACAAAATAGGTCATTTTGAAAATTACCTCTAATTCACATGCTAATATGGGTACCCACAATTTCAGAAATTTGGAAATAACCACTGCTTCTAAACTCCGTATGTTGTTCCTATTTCGGAAATAGATATGTTTCCTTGATACCTATTTTTACTCTTTATGTTTTACAAAATGAATTGCGGTATACACGGTACACAATGAAAAACCATTGCAGAGGACAGCTCAGTTATTGTCTCTGGGTAACTTGTGTTCTTGGTGAATCAACAAGTCCTATATATCCCCGCAACAGGAAGGGTTCTGTGAATGTAACAGCATTTTGCTTTAAAAAATATGCCATACTTAGTATAAGTTATGGGGGCCTAAGCACGAACTACACCAAATAGTCAAAAAAAGGCTTAGCACGAGGATACCTAGAAGTGCAGAGGTTAATGTCAAATACTGGTCATTGCCACGCCTATTGGTGTTGATGCATTTCAACCCAGATTAATTTATGGGTATATGTAGGACTAGTACCCGGTGTGGGCCTTTATCCTGTATGTAGAAAAAAGGGGGAATGTTGATCAATGGGGGCAGAGCCCTGTCTCAATAGTGAGGGGAGAGTTGTGTTTCTGCTGAGGTGCAAACACATGTTTTGGGTTATTGTTGCATTCCATTCTGTCTTCTTAAGGGGAATTTTTCAGAGAGAGGGTTATCTCATCATACATTTACACTGTTAGTGATCCTCCCCTTCAGTCATCTTCTGATTCTTTCTGAAAAATCTTCTTGTCGGTTAAAACTAAATGTGGGCGTGCATCAGTGCTACCTTGCTGCAGCAATATCACCTAGTCAGCACATCTGAAGGTATAGCTGATAACTGCGGCCTGGTGAATCTGCAGGCTGTGATTGCTTTCTTTGCTGATGTAGTTTCCATGCTACTGACCTGCATCAGGGTCACATTAGCACATCTACAGTGTGCTTCACAAATTTGGAACACCGATTGTTGTCTGCTAATCTGGGCATTTTGAAGCATGGTTGCCATGATGATGCTCAACATATCCTTGCTGATTGTTGTAAGGATGCAATTGCATAACCGTAAAACATGGACAGCATTGTCCTTTTTAAATGGAAAATCTTTATTGGCAGTTACATTTTGAGTGTGTGTTCACATGAAAATTGCACTACACTTTATTTAAAATATTCAATTGAAAGGATGGAAAAAATGTTGGATTCCGAATGGTGCCAATTCCTTTAGAGTTCGATAGTCACTTAAGGCATCTTCCCAGAAATGCTTACTGCAGGCCAGATCCTCCTTCTTCTAAGATAACTCCACTGGATCTTGTTTGCCTTGCCAACTTCTAACCCATCATTCGCATACACTTCATCTGGAATATCAAGGAAAAGCAGTGTACTCTCAACAACAAGGCCACATGAATATCAATCTTCTCCTGCAAGACTTTCAATTAGACTTCAGATCGTGTTGCAACACAGCAACACCTCCCTTACACATTGTAGACAGCACCGTCCTGACCACAGATGAAGATGACC
The DNA here is from genome assembly GCF_964261635.1 of Lissotriton helveticus. NCBI lineage: Eukaryota > Metazoa > Chordata > Amphibia > Caudata > Salamandridae > Lissotriton > Lissotriton helveticus. The sequence goes on from NC_136069.1 coordinate 713,771,521, forward strand.
CCAGCCTCTTTATATTGCTGGATCTCCCAGATATTTTCAATGCTGATGACTATTCTACCCTCATCTTCATCCTTAAGTCGTGATTGGGGTTCACTGGAAATGTCCTTTAATAGTCTCTGCCTTCCTTTCCAACAAACACCTGTTAGTGCACATCAGTACCTCCAGGTACAAAATGATGCTTATCATCTGCTGACTCCCCAGGGTACCAAATTGTCCCCCATGCTCTTTAACATCTACATGGAATCCATTGTGGCTCTACTCGCCAATAAAAGAAACACAATTCACCAATAGGCCATTGATTCGCAATTCTACTTGAAAGTCTCATTCACTTTAGACCTCCAATGTCACAAATACTGGCTATGGCTTATGCAGACCTGGATGTTCTACACTTACTAGGGCCTTAACATTTCCAAGGGAGAATCCCCTTCATTTGCCAAGAATATAAACCAATAAATAGTGCATACTAGGATCGATGACAAAAAATCTTGATGGCTTTGAACCTCAACTTTTACCTTATGCAAAGTCAGTCTCATTCACCATGGACATGAGCCTCACCTTCAGGAAACAAAACTAACAAGCAAAAAAAGACGGACAAATGCCATCTCTTTCTACTGATGAAAACCACTGCCGAACTGTTGTTCAATCCCCAATGCTCTTTATCTGGGTGGTGGAAACACCCTGGTTCATGGCTTTCAAGCAGACTCCACACTGACCACCCTGGTCCACACTGGCCACACTGGTCACACCACACCATCCTCATGGAACATCACTGGCTCCCTTTGCTGGCCCACAACATTTTCAAAACCAGCTGAATCATTTACAAAGCCATTACAACTTGAATTACCTCCTATCTGACTCGCAAACTCACTATCTCTGGTGGTTCTTGAAACACCTTAAGCTGGACACCATGAGACTGGAGGCAAACAAGTGTAATAAAGGAAAATACCAAGAACAGGTCCCTTTCCCATCTATGCACCCAGAATCTGAAACAACATCCCTGTAGCCATCAGGATCACCCCAACTCTGCTCCAATTCAGGAAAAAGTTGAAGGCATACCCTTTAAAACAACACCAACTGAAACATGATACAGTAACAATCCACAAACACGCTGTCCCTCAAATGTATTTATTCATTATTTACTTATTTAGGAGTTTTATAGAGCACTAGCTAGACCCGAAGGTATCAGAGCGCTTTACATGTTATGTGCATAAATTTACTGAAAGTACATGTGGGATTTCGATCGGTTAACTTACAGTCGGAGATAAAAACTTTAAAAACAATACAACAATAATGTTTTCAGAATAGTCACAAAAAGTATATAACAATATATATAGAGAGAGAGAGATGGAAAGAGTCAGGCAACTGTCTCGATGGATGCTGACAATGTGGGTCCGATCTTTGGGATACATAGTTCACCTTGTGTCTATGTTAAAGTAGTTGTTAAGCAGTGGAGAGTGAAGATTCAATTTGAAGCAAGAAAAAGAGGGGTTAGAGCGTGGATTCTTAGGGATTGAGTTCTAGATCCTAGGAGCATTTCCTGAGAAAGAATATGCCTGGGATGATTTCTTCTCAGATTAGGAGGTGTGAGAAGGTCAGAGTTGTATCTTCTCAGTGTCCAGCCTCTTACTGCTCTCAATATTTTCGCTTCTAGGTATTTGGGGTTTTCTGTATGAAGGACTTTATAGGCGATACAAGCTGTCTTGAAAATGCTTCTTCCTTCAATAGGAAGCCAATTGAGTCTATTGAGGGCAGGTAAGATGTGATCAGACCAATTAATTCCTGTGAGCAGCCTGGCAGATGCACTAAGAACATTTCTTAGGGGCGCAAGGTGATTTTTCGGAATTCCAGTGAGGAGCCGTAGTTAAGTTTTGAGAGAACTAGTGATTGCACTACCATCTTAAGATCGTCAGGGGGAAGAAACATTTGATTTTGTTTTAGATGTTTTATTATGAAGAGCGCTCCTTTGGGTGAGTTGTTGATGTGCTCCTTCAATGACATATCTAGGGTCATACCCAAGGATTTTACAGAGTTAGAGAATGAAAGAGAGCAGTTTAGGTTATCCAAATTCTTGAGCATTTCTAGGATAGGAAAGGTTGAGTTTTTGGGGATAAGAGCAGTAGCTCAGTCTTGTTGGGGTTCAGATTAAGGTGGTTGGTGTTAAGCCATGTTTAAATCATATTTAGTGTGGCATGTAGATGCCGGGTGATTTTATGTTGTACTAGAGTTGGTTGTCATTGGCATATAGGTGATATTTCACTGCTGCTTGGATCAAAATTCCTCTTAGTGGTTCCAGGAAGAGATTAAATAGGGCCGGAGAGAGGATTGAACCTTGGGGCACACCTTGCGAAACTAGTGCAGGTTTTGAGAGACAACTGATACATTTTATTTGTTGAGAGTGATGTTGTAGATAGGAATTGATTCATTTCAGGACTGTGTCTTTTATACCGGTACTGTTCTTGAGTGTCGTAAAGCTGGATGATTTACTGTATCAAATGGTGCTGATAACTTGAGTAGGATTAGGAGGCAGGAGTTGCCTTCATCTAAGGATATGTGAATGTCACCTGATATATTGAGCATAGCAGTTTCTGTGCTACAGGCTTTCAAATCACTTGTTGAGTGTTTTGTTGTCTTTAAGCCTATGCAGATCTCCTCTGCCTTTGGATAGGTTCAAGGTAAACGAATAGCACATACATACTTCATACATACATGCATCATCTAGTGGAGTAGGAATTTTGCTATCATGTATTGTGGTGGTGGATGCTCTTCTCAGAAGGTGTTATGGGAACACATTTTAATGGTGTGAAGCTGCTTATTGCAGTGTTGGTTTAAAGCTATGTTTCGGAGACTTTAAGTGGCATATTTTCAGTTATTGTATGGATTGGTGAGACAAGGCCATTTTCTATGGAGGGTTACATTTATAATTTGAATGGTATAAGATGGATGTTATGGTTAAGGGTAGAAGTGGTATTTGATGGAGTGTGGCCCATTGCCTTTGATAACATTTGTGTATTGTGCAGTGCACTGTTGTAGTTATATCATGGTGTTAGGGGAACATGTGGCAAGAGATGTAAAGATGACCTGTTAGAGAAGGACTAGCAAGGTGCGGCATTTTGTGACAGCTTAAGTATTGATAGCAAGGTGTGAGCAAGTGGGGTATAGTGTATTTTGTGATGTGGAATGGTGTGTTCATATAGAATTATTGTGGTGTGTAGCATTGTAGCCTTATCTGGTTTGTTAAATTGTGATAAACCAAGATATTGATAGATTATGACTGGGCTTTGTAAGAAACTGTGCTCTTATTTGAGATAGGTGAGAGCCCCATTCAAATATTAAACACAAGTTAGGGTGAACCACAAAATTCACTGAATAAATCTGTATTTAACCCTCTGGTAGCGTGGCACAAAAGGAGTCAGATTTAATTAAGGGGTAATTTGTCAAGTATTTAGTGCAGCACTCAAACAGTAATGCAGTGAAAACACAACACAAGAGGCGAACAAGCTCTAGGGCAAGATGGCGGTCATGTGCTAGACCGCAGTGCAGCACTGACTGGAGCTCCGAGATAAGGAATGCCGAGCCGAGCTAACCCCCCCTGATCACCAGCGATGCTATATGGAACCAAGCACACGGAGGGGAGATCCATGCGATCTCATCCATTAACTATAAGTACCTATATTGGGCTGACGGTACTATGCTATATGGTGAGGAACGCCCAACCCAGCGCTGAGTCAAGCCGACAAGAAAGCCATAAAAACTCCTGGCGCAGCCTTTACCTGCTATCCGTCCCGACCCACTCAGCCAGTCAGCCAGCCAGCCCGATCCAGGAAATCATGGCACCAAAGGTGGCTGCGGCCCCGAAGGAAGTGGCGGCCGCGGCGGTGTCTGCAGCCGCCAAAGCCAGAGCCGCTAAGCTGGCGAAAATTACTCCGCGGGAGAACTCCGAGTCATCGTCAGACATAGGAGGGAAGGCTCCCACCCGACCCGAATCACTGAATTCCAAGGCGCAGAAGAAAGGTGCTGCCGCATCGGGAGCCCGCTCTACCGGTCCAACTGTGGCTGACCTGTTCCGGGAAGCCGCAAAACCGGGTTTGGTTCCGGGTCAGCAGAAGCAGAGCGGGTCAATACTCGCTGAAGGCTCTGGGAGCAGTGTCGTCGCGGCTGGAGGCTTAGAAGATGCGGTGTTTGAGCCCTCTAGATCGGGGGCTGAAAGTAAAGAGCTGCAGCTAGTAGCTACAGAAAATAACCTTACAGACGGTCCAGAGAAGAAGGCTGAAAGTATGCCTTTTGTACATATTACTGAGACTTTGCTTGATGAAGATGAGGTGGTGGCTACCCCGGATACCACCATTCTGACTGAATTAAACCCAGTCTGTCCTCTTTTACCTCACTTCTCCGATAATCTGAATGGCACTCACAGTAGAGAACAAATGCAAGTAGTGGGGGCGGCTAATAGAAATAATCAAGCCACAGACTCTCTTTCTGAGATTGGTTTTACCGGGTCAACAGATCATGAGGCTGAAAAAGACCCGAGTGATTTCTTTTCATTCTCGGCGAGAGGGGAATGGTCAGATGACAATGCTTCCTCCACCACCGATGAGAGCCTTAGTGAACAAACGGATGCACCGTGCTCTAGAGTTAAAACGACCCTAAACGACATGAGCCAAAAGACCTTGCCTGGGATTATACGGTTAATCCGCTTACTACCCCCCTTGAAACACTGTCTAATGATCAACTGGGGCAAAAAAGTCATACTGAGGCACCAGCATCCTCAGCAGTGGACACTATTTTACAGGCCATCTCTATACATCGGGAAGAAACACGCCAGGACGCTCAAAAGAACCAAGCCGCAATGCGTAAGATGCAGGGGGTAGTGCGTAAATTATCAAAAACATGCAGCTCCTTTGGAGATCGGCTGACGGAAGTAGAAACTCGAATGGTGTCTAATGAATAAGAAATGGCCACTCACCAAGAGCGTGTGGACTCGCACGAATCTCAACTAACAGACATCAAATGGAAGTTAGAAGAATTTGAGAACCGCCAACGAAGAAGTAACCTGCGAGTTTTAGGGATCCCGGAAGGGGCAGAAGGTGGGGATGCTCACTCTTATATTCTTGATATCCTTCGTGACTCTCTCCCCGAACTCACCGGATGGAACTGGGCAGCTGAACTCCAGAGAGCCCATCGTGTCCCTCTAACTATAAACATCCACAAAAACCTGGGGGTATCCTTGAGCCATATCAGTCTATTTTGGCAATTTTCTGTTACGCCAAGTGGTTTTCGAAAAAGCCAAACCCGAGGCCAAAAGAAGCAGAAATGAGATCTCGTACTTTGCTCGTCCAGATTTCTGCCACACCACTGTGGAGAGGTGTTGGAGGCTTCGTCAATTAATTAAGCCCTTCCAGGATCAAAAGGCTCGAGCTTACCTCAACAATCCAGCTCGGCTTAAAGTGATCTGGGAAGGGCAGACCAAGTTTTTCTAATCAGAAATCAAAGCCAAAGAATACCTGGATGAAATATCAGCTTAGGACTGGGTATCTTAAGTACTGTCAATATCCATATTATCTGAATCAGGAGTATTGTTCGTCCTAGGTCTAAGTCAATATCAACTTAGACGATACATAAAATGTAATTTAAAAGGCTCCTAGTTTATCTGCTATAATGGATGCACGATGAATGATGGATGTTGGGCAGAGGTATGTCTTGGTACATTATAGCATACTATAGCATAAAAAAAATAATCTATGAAGTAAAGGTTCTGGGGGGGTGGGCTATTTTTTTTTTTTGCAAATTCCTTTTGTCTTGTACTATTCCTTAGCTATAAGCCTGGAAGGTGTTAGATTAGACACAATATAGGAGCTCCAGTTGTACGTTGCACGTCCATCACTACGGACTCTCTGAGAGTCTGTTTGTCTCATTTAGGTGGGAGGTGGGAAGGGGGTAGGCTGGGGGTTGGCGGGTCGAGGGGGGGGATGGTGATAATCAACAAAAAAGGCAGCCCCAATTTTAAATTCACAGCAATACTACAGACAGCAACAGCCAAAGGAATAGAAAGATTTTGTATTAAAAAAAAAGGACATTTTGATCTGATCTGTTTAGAAAGGTTTTCTAAAGTGGCAGAAGGATTTCATGAAATCTTATACTAAACAGCAATGGGGAAGTTAACATTCTGCTCCTGGAACGTGGCAGGCTTGAATGATAAAACCAAGCGGGCCCGCTTTAGTGAATTAATCAGACAGGGATCTTTTTACATAGTCTGTTTGCAAGAGACCCATCTTCCATGAGAAAAAAGAGAGCTATTAAAGATCTTTGGCTATAACTTACTAGCCTCCACGTCTCAAACATCGAACATTCGAGGGGTAGCGATTATCGCTAAAACATACCTAGGTGAGCCTAATCGCAAATTAGAAGATCCTCATGGGAGGTGGGTCATTGTAACTTTAACATCTGGTATTACCATCTGCTCGATCTATGGCTCAAATAAAGATGAACTGGCAATTTTTGAAAATTTAGAGCTTGAGCTCGCCTCTTGGCCAAATTCATTAATACTATGCGGGGGCTTAAATATCTCACTAGGGTCAACAAGTAGAAGCCCTGTTCAGGTTAATTACGTAGGCCGAAAACCCAGGGTATTTAAAGCTTTTAGCCAACTGAGATATAGCCACGATTTGATAGATATCTGGGATATAAAGAATCCTAGCGATCCCGGATATACCTACTTTTCGTATCCACACAACAGATATGTGAGGATAGATTATTTTTTTGTATCACTTGATTTGATGACTAAAGCTCAAATAAAAAGGCTCTCAAAAATTCTGTCAGACCACAATCCATTAGTTGTAACATTGGATATAACTAATTTTGTTAGGCCACTTACTAAATGGACATTTGACAGAAAACTTTTGGCGGATGAAGGCTATGTAATCTTTATCAAAAAGTGGGCAGAGGGATTCTTTGATATAAACCGATACAGCGCTCTAGAGGGACAGTGTGGGATTGTTTCAAGGCAGCCCTCAGGGGCGAGACTATTAGCTACATTGCCCGAGTTAAGAAACAACGAGAAGCCAGGAATTTACAAGTAACACTCGATCTGATTAAAGCTGAAGAGGAACATGTTCTAACAATAACCCAGGGTATCGATGGGGTACACATCCTCCATCGAATATCTATCCTCAAAACATAATTAAATAGTTGGTTGACTAAGCGTTCAGCTGAGATTTTTCAGGTACACCGAAACAACCTATATGAAAATGGCGAGAAAGTTGGGAAACAATTGGTGCTTCGCACCCGACAGAAGGCATCATATAATTCGATACCCTGTATAAACATAAACAGTATTGAATATACTGATCCCGTTCAAATAATTGAAGTATTCCGGCAGTATTATCAGGGACTGTACTCTGATGATAGTCTTCATAGCAATACAGAAGTCAGAAACGCTGTGATTACATTTATTGGTAATACAGATCTAATAAGAATTGTAGATGATTTAACTAAGACAGATCTTGAGAAAGAAATCAGCATTACCGAGATACAGCTAGCCCTTTCGGGCCTGGCTTCAGGGAAGGCGGCTGGTCCTGATAAAATCCCTCTGGAAATGTATAAAATCTTAGGTACTGTGATACAGCCCCTCTTACTTGACCTATTTACTTTCATACAACTAATGGGTAAAACTCCAGATTCTTGGGCTGAAACGTATTTAATTATTTTCCATAAAAAAAATAAACCTGTTGAGAAACCATCTTCGTACCAACCTATCTCCTTGATAAATTCAGATTCAAAATTGTATGCAAAAATTCTAGCTAATCGGCTCGGGGGGGGGGGGGGTGGTTGAGCATCTGGTCTCCCCCTGGCAACATGGCTTCGTCCCGGGTAAGGGCACGACGGATCCTATTCGCAGAGCCGTTGCGCTCTTCGACTTCATGTCTAATGGGGGGGCAGATGTTAATGATCCTTCTCGATGCCGAGAAGGCTTTTGATCGTGTGGCATGGGAGTTTTTGTGGAGAGTTCTTTCTGTAAACAATTTTGGGTCTAATTGTATCAATTGTATCAAAGCCATGTATTATCACCCAAGGGCAAAATTACAGATAATGGGGAAAGAGTCTAGTTCCATCAATATATCTAGGGGAACAAGACAAGGTTGCCCCTGCTCCCCCATTCTTTTTGCCCTTTATATTAATCCACTGATTAATAGATTACTACAAAACCATGAAATTATACCCATATCTATAGGCGATTTTGATACAAAAGTTCTAGCCTATGCCGATGATGTGGCGGTTATAACATCATATCCCACGGAGGCAATTGTACTAATTGATAAAATAACTCATCAATTTGGTTTATTTTCGGGATATTCGCTCAACAAAGAAAAAACAATTATCATCTGTACTGACAATGCAATATATACTGAACCCCGTAGAGTAGATAAGGCTACCTATTTAGGGATATGTTTAACATCTAAAATAGAGGCGATTAACAACTTGAATTATGATCCCTTTTTTTAAAAACATAGAGAAGGACCTCAAGAGAATCAATAGTTTGCACCTATCTATCATCGGTAGGGGGAACTTTGTAAAAATGAACATACTTCCAAAACTCCTTTATCTATCCAATGCAATACCCTTAGCAGTAGATGACAATATTCTTAAAAAAATAGACTCACTATTATCATCTTTCATGTGGCAATACAGGAAAATTAGAAGATCTATCAAGTATCTAACGCTACCACAGTATAGAGGGGGCTTAGCCCTCCCTAATATCACACTTTATCACTGGGCTGCCTTTCTCCAACAAATGGCTCCCTTGCTTAATACTTCGGCTCCAGATACGGTAATTCTACCATTAGAAGTGCCCTCTATATACGAACTTCTACTAGGGAAGAAACATCAAGGTCTATTATTAAAACAATTAGAGCCAAGCTACTTTAAAAAAACAAAATTTAAGATAATTAATAGTTCTTGGAAAGTATGGTGCAAAATCTCAAAGTTTCTGACAATCCCGAAATCTAACAGATATACTCCCTTATGGGATTCCTCGCTATTGCCCCGGTTAGTAAACAATGATATGGCTAAAATATGGGAAATAGCAGGCATAAGAACATTATGGGATTTTAGTGGAAGTGAAGCAGACTTCAAATTTTCAACTATCCAAGATAAATTTGATATTCCCGACAGCCATTACTTTAAATTTATACAGATCAAATCAATCTTGAAGTCTAAAACTCCAAAGATTTTATTAGAAAGAATACCACTTTTTGGTATTCTGGCCACCAAATCAGTTAAAATAGGGAAAATATATGAGCCGCTCTTAAATAATCTGAAGGATGATTTAGAGCACACAGAATCATCTTGGGCTGTCAGACACACTAATTATAATGTAGATATCGATAAGAGTTTATTATTGGCATCCAAGATACTTATGTCCTCGAATTTAAAAGCCCAGCTATATAAAACTATATTCAACTTATACTTTACCCCCGCCAAGATGCGGGCTTGGTCCTGACAATTTAATCCATATGTTTTATGAATGCCACAAGCTAACCCCGTTAAAAAACAAGTTGGGTAAATACTGGGAAGAGGTATTCGGACATCAGGTACCCGTTCCACCCACGTTATTCATTTTAGGTTGTGATAGTACATTGGGATTGAGTAAGCTCCAGGAAGCATGCCTCTTCATTGGAACAGCGGTGTATAGAATTCTAATAGCGGCCAGTTGGAAGGATATGGCTCCTCCATCCTTTCAAATGTGGCTGGCCAGGTTTCTGGCCATATATAACCAAGAAACGGCTGTATATTCAACTAGGGGGAGGCGTTAATTTGAATTAATTGTTAATTAATTTTTAATTGTTAATTAATTAATTGTTAATTTGTAATTAATTTGAATAGGTAAATAATAGTAAAAATTAATTGTAATTTGTAATATTAATTGATTAATTATTATATTATATTAAATTGGTAATTGCTTTTAATTAGTTTTTTATACATATTAATTTATATTTTTTTAAATAATATAAGAAGTGTTTACTTTCCCTACTGTTGCATTCTCTGGAGTGGGAATAGTAATTTTTACCCCTACGCTATCCAACACTTTCCCTACTGTTGCACTCTCTGGAGTGGGAATAGTAATTTGTACCCCTACGCTATCCAACGCTTTCCCTACTGTTGCACCCACTGGAGTGGGAATAGTAATTTTTACCTCTACGCTATCCAACGCTTTCCCTACTGTTGCACTCTTTGGAGTGGGAATAGTAATTTTTACCCCTACGCTATCCAACGCTTTCCCTACTGTTGCACTCTCTGGAGTAGGAATAGTGATTTGTACCCCTACGCTATCCAACACTTTCCCTACTGTTGCACTCACTGGAGTGGGAATAGTAATTTCTACACCTACGCTATCCAACGCTTTCCCTACTGTTGCACTCTCTGGAGTGGGAATAGTAATTTTTACCCCTACACTGTCCAACGCTTTCCCTACTGTTGCACTCTTTGGAGTGGGAATAGTAATTTTTACCTCTACGCTATCCAATGCTTTCCCTACTGTTGCACTCTTTGGAGTGGGAATTGTAATTTTTACCCCTACGCTATCCAACGCTTTCCCTACTGTTGCACTCTCTGGAGTGGGAATAGTAATTTGTACCCCTACGCTATCCAACACTTTCCCTACTGTTGCACTCACTGGAGTGGGAATAGTAATTTTTACCCCTACGCTATCCAACGCTTTCCCTACTGTTGCACTCTCTGGAGTGGGAATAGTAATTTTTACACTTCCGCTATCCTACGGTAATAATATTGGATATTATTTAATTATATTATGCTACTATATATATATGTTTGAACAATTATGATTGTAAAAATTTTTTTTTATAACTTTCATTAATTATGTAATTATTATAAGGTAATTTTGGTATTTTAAAGTATATTTTAGTAATTAATTTTTAATATTAATTTAATTTAACATTGTTTTTAATAAAGTCGATATTTTTATAAACTATATTTTTGTAAACGATATTTTTTACTCAATATTTTTGTACTTACCTGTTTGTAGATACAAAGTCGATATTCTGTCTGTCGATATTTTGTCGCCGATATTTTTGATAGTCTATATTATATCCATCGATATTATGTCAGTGATCCCTTGTGTCAGGTTCCCTTGTGTGTGCTGCAGGGCATTTGCACAAAATATCAGACAAATAATATTGTGTTGACAAAATATTGTGTCAAGAATATCGATGACAAAAATATTGTGAAGGCAAGTTTCTATGGGTAAGCAAACTTTTATTATACTTAACTCCACATATATTACCTCAACTATGTATACATCTTCAAGGTACATAAATGTGGAGTTAAGAATAGTAAATCTAAACATACCTTGCTGCACTTACCTTCTCAATATTTTGGTCCTCAATATTTTTGACACAATATTCTGTCCACACAATGGGGCCGATTAGGATGGCGGACGGACTTGCGTCTGTCCGCCACCCCTGAGTAGGAGGGACCGTCCGCATGGGCAGCGGCGGTCCCTCCATGGCAATTAGGATGTGACCGCCAGGGTGGCGGTCACATCCTCTATTTTTTACATTGCGGCGGGTGCAGCTTCAAGCTGCACCCGCCGCAATGTTAAAAATGCATGTGTTGCATTTACATGCACAAAGCGGCAGGCACCGCACGGTGCCTGCTGCTTTGTGTACGCAAATGCAGGGGGGTACCATAGGTACCCCCCATGTGCACCCCCCACCCCCCATTCACCCAGGGGGCCCGCAACGGGCCCCCAAAGTGAATGTCCGTATGCTTTTCCATGGCGGAAAAGCCGCCGTGGAAAAGCATATTTACACCAACATCCTAATATGGCGGACGGTGTCTCATAGACACCGCCTGCCATGTTATAGCTTTTCCGCCGCGGTCGGAAGCCGACCGCGGCGGAAAAGCGGCGGACGGAATTCCAGACCCACCAGCCATCCTAATTTGGCGGTGGGTCTTTGGAGTCTCCGCCGCGGTTTTTCCGCATCCTCCAGGCCGGCGGACACTTCCGCCGGCCCGGAGGATGCGGAAAAACCGCCATCCTAATCGGCCCCAATGTTTGTTTCCCTCGATATTCTGATGATTGGGTTGCAGGCAGGGTCCTTTTAAGTTAAACAGGGCAGGGCACAGCTGCTCCCAGCCATCATGTCAGGAAGACCCGCTCCCTCTACACCCAGGCCCTTTTTGTCACCATAGCTGGAAGGAATACACAACACACCACAGGGGAGCCATTCACAGTCATGTGACTCAGGCAGCAAGGCACATTTGGTTTAGGCAGGAAAATTCAAACTTTCTAAAAGTGGTATTTTCAGGATAGTAACTTCTGACTTTACCACTAAAGAGGATATTAAATTACAATTTAAATGAATGGATGGAGTGTTTCTCTATCTGTTCTCACTTATGTGTAATAAAGTAACCCAGTGTTAGTCTATGGGAGAGAGTGCCTTGCTACAATGAAAAGCGACTTTAGGAGTTTTTCAATGGTAGGACATGTAAAACATATATGCACATGTCCTACGTTTTACATACCATGCACCCTGCCTTATTAGCCATTAGGGCCTACTTTAGGGGTAACTTATAAGTATTAAAAATTCGGTTTTAGGCCTTGTAAATGGTTTATTTTGCCAGGTCGAAATGGCAGTTTAAAACTGCACTATAGGACTCAGTGAGGGGTCTGAGACATGTTTTTAATTAATCAATCAATCAATCAGCATTTGTAAACCACAACACTGCCACCTATGGGAGTATCTGGGCACTCTGTATCCATCGATGAGCCTGGTCTTGAGTCTATTTCTGAATTCAGCCAGCAAGAAGGCTGTACGGAGATGGAGGGGAAGGTCGTTCCAGGTCTTGGCAGCAATGTAGGAGAAGGAGAGGCCACTGCTCGCTGTGACGGTTGCAGGCTGTGTGTGTAAGGGCGAGTGAAGAGGAGCACAGGTGTCTAGAGGGTTGGTGGAAGTTCAGTCGATGGTTGATATAGGCAGGTCCTAGGCGCCATGGAGGGTTTTGTAGGCATGTGTGAGGATCTTGAACTGGCATCTCTTCTGGACGGGGAGCTTGTGGAGGTCTCTGAGGTGGGGGGTGATGTGAGGTCATTTTGGGAGGTTTAGGATGAGTCTGGCTCCGGAATTCTGTATGGTCTGGAGCCTTCTGAGTAAGCCTGGGCAGAGTTCGCGGAGTGCATAAAAATCTCCGCCACGCGGAGCTCTGCGAGCAGCGGAGTGCCTGAGATAATGCCATTTACGGGGATTTTCAGTGCCAGGTGCTTGTCCGCACTGTGCAATCATCGCAAACAGCACCATGCACAGCTCAAGCAGGCGCTGGTTCCGTTCTGCCACTCGAGTAAATTTTTACTCGAGAAGCAGCTTTCTCAACACCAACGGATGGTTTCTCAACATGAGTGGTCGCGAGCATACGCGACTACTCGAAATGAGAAATCTGACCAACTGCGTTGAGAAATCTTGCCGGGAGGTTGATTTTCCAAGCTCGTTCTCGCCAACTTGATGTTGACGATCGTGAATGAGGAAAAAACTTGCCGGGAGGTGGATTTTCCTCGCTCGAGCTCGCCAACTTGACATTGACGAATGTGAGCAAGGAAAAAAAGTCATCTTGGCTACGTGGAGCAGAGTTTTTGGGAACTATGCTAGCTCTGCGTAACACGGAGTGCAGAAAATTCTACGAACTCTGCAAGCAGAGCGGAGTTCACCACCCAGACTTACTTCTGAGGAGTTTGGTGGAGATGCCAGTGTAGAGGGCATTGCTGTTGTCATGGCAGCTGGTGACGAGGGCCTGAGTGTTGGTCTTCTGGTGATGGTTGGGATCTATCTGAAGATTCTGTGCAGCATGCGAAGTGTGTGGAAGCAGGAAAAGATGACTATGATGTCTTGTCAATTTATTGTCAGTTGGCTGTTGAGGATGATGCAAAGATTGCTTGCATGCTCTGTCGGTGTGGGTGTAGGTCTGAGTTCTGCAGGCCACCAGCTTTGGTACCATGCAGAGATGTTCTTCGTGAAGATCAGTACTTCAGTTTTGTCAGAGTTGAGTTGGAGACAGTTGTCACTCATCCATTTAGCTACGGTGGTCATGGCATTGCAGAAGTTTGCTTTGGCATTGGAGGGGTCCTTGGAGAGCAAGAGGATCAGTTCGGTGTGGTCTGCGTAGGAGATCATGTTGAGTCCATGAGATCTGACGACGTCTGAAAGGAGGGTCATTTAAATGTTTTTGTGTGTTTTTTTGTTTCATTTTTGAGAGCAAGAAAAAGAAACAGGTCATACAGAAACAATGAATACATTGCTGCAGAAAATGCAGGTAAAAGACAGATAAAAACACTGTACAGAGAGTCATCATCCAATTCATCTAGCTCCAGATACCGTAAGCTTATGTCACACTTTATTACAACATCTAAAATCTTTTTATCCAATCACATAGTACAATAATACTTTTAAAAAACTGTGACAATATATATGCATAGAACTCCTACTAAAATCTCTAAAGCAGATTTAGCCTCTTACACTGAGAGCGGAAGTTTACCGTACTCATATTGGGGAAGAGACAAAAGAGTAGTTTCCCCACATGCCCTTAAATCAACGGAGTTATTCTATCCTCTTTGTGTATACCTCCTCAAACTTAAAGGTCCGGGCCAGCTTAGAAAGCCACTGCCCTATTGTTGGTATCTTGGATGATTTCCAATTCTGCAGCAGCAAAGACCTAGCTACCGCTACTGCAATAAAGGTCAAATATCGCTGATATTTTATTAGCTGGAATCTTGCCTGGGAGAACCCAAATAGGGCCAACAACATTAATGAAAGGATGACCATTTATATACAAAGACTACCATCTCTGCCACCAGGACGCCAGAAACCAGAAAGTTGTTGGAAAGACCCCTACTGCCAGCAATCCTTCTTGGAGGCCATACCCATCTCATGCTTTTAAGAGCTGGGTAGCCCTGCGGTTGGTGACACCGCCACTGCGGCTGGGACGCCAGAAACCAGAATGTTGTGGGGAAGACAACAACTCCCAGCAATCCTTCTTATAGGCCACACCCATCTCACGCTTTTAAGCACTGGGTAGCCCTGCCGTTGGTGACACCACCACTGCCGCTGGGATGCCTGAAACCAGAAGGGCCACAACTCCCAGCAATCCTTCTTGGAGGGCACTCCCCTCTGGCGCTTTTACCTAAACAACAAACAACAGGAGGTAACCCATAAACCCAGTTGAGACCTGTGTGACAAGCATATGCAACACATAACAATGTCTCAACAGGTATCAATTGAAGGCAAGTTAAATATTAGTTAAAAACAAGGAAAAAAGCACTGTAGTACTTTTAATGGCATAAAACTTGTACCACTTGTGCAAGTTTGCGCTTGTGGAAACAGTGAACGCCGCAAAGTGACAAGTGTGAACCAACGAGGGACGGCGCAAAAAGAACTGTGATATAAAATATACAAGAAATATTAGTAATGAGCCAATCTCTTTAAACAATACTAGGAACAAATTCATAGGATTGAAAAGACCAAAACACAGATGGGCAGCAAACTGCGTGGTGGATGATATAGACACCCTAATCGAAGAAGTTGAAAGCTTACTTAGTGGTCTGAACAAGCCAACCAAAGTGGGCCAGAAAGTGGCAGACATTTTCTTGCAAACAAAAACCATGAAAATAACGTAATTCAAGCCCCCAGCCTCTAGCAGCATAGCCGTGTCCTCAGTTTACTCCAGTGACACAAACAATCGGAAGCAGTTGTAGCTTATTCCCTCACCTGTACCTTCTTGGAGTGGAAATATGAAAGCCCATATTGAGAGAATAGTAGCCCTGGGTATTGTATGTACAAATTAGTTTGACCCTCTTACTGCCAGCAACGACACCACTGTCAACAGGATCACTAGCGAGATTGCACCTGCTCCCGTGGTCCATGAGGCAGAGTCCGAGAGAAGGAAGGGGGAACGATCTATAAAAGTGGACACAAGTACCTTCCACAGTGAACTGAGTGAACTTAAAATAACTCTAGAGGTGTTCTCACTGAGAAAAACTGTAGGGTTTCTTACAGACCAGCTTAGTAGGGTACACCGGGGAACCAACAGATGGTTGGGAATGGGCAACATCCATCAGCAGAACAAAGATCGGGCAGGCATGGGTGACGGAATCAGGAGCTCAGGGTTTTTTACACAATCTATGATCTCAGCACCCCGGAATAAACCTGAAATGTATCATACTCACCAGCAGCACTTTCAAACTCTAATGCCCCCTTGCTTCAATCAAGGGGAGGTTGCTGAGAATACCACCACACTCTGTAATCTAAACGTAAATCATTGGGTACAGGGCAGATTCTGCGATCTTGGTGGGGTGCCAGGGTAAACCAATCCTGAGATAGGACTCCCCTCTGTAAAGGCTCTGATAGGGGTGCCCGGACTAGATCCATTCCATGAAAGATCACGTTTTGATGATGAAATCCGCAGGCCTTGAAGGGGGGCAAGTCAAGGCAGTCCCTGGGAATTGTTTAGAGGTGCCAGAAATAGAGTGTTCATTATAAATGTACCTAAACTGGTATGCGCCTCAGGAGCATCCAGCGAAGCCCTGATCAATAAAGTTATCCATTGGATAAGGCAGGTGAGGCAATGCCGTTCAGTTATAAGATCTGATATAATAACTTTAAAACACTGCTCCTCAGATAAGGAATTAGATTACATCACACTGGATCTGTTTGGTAGGGACATAGTGAATGGTGTAGTCAATCTGGACCTGCCCACCCTACCTCCCAATGGATCGCTGATCCAGTTTAAACATTCCCTCCCAAGTAAGGACCTGGCAACCGGCCCAAAATATGGGAGACAAATAGAGAATACCCACAGAAAAAACCAAGAATCAGGCAGATCCTGCAATTAAGTACATATGACATGCGCAGGGACTGTCTCCCCACTGTGTCACAATGAATAAAACAAAGGAAGGCTATTATTCTCTTACTCCACCAGTTAGCTCAGCTACCGGGGGTCAACACATACAGTGACATGGAGGGGCAGTATCTTACTCCAATGATTATATCACCATCCACAGCTACAAATTTGACCACCCTAAAGGAGAGGCAAACCCTACCAAACTCTGAGCCCACTAAGAAACTGAGATGTTTGTCCTGGAATCTAGCAGGCCGTAGGTCTAAAATTGTTCGTGAAGAGTGGGGGAAATTTGTGGATAGTTATGATATATGCCAGTTTCATAAACTTTATTCGATAGTTGTACAAAAACATCATAAAAGTATACAAGTAAAAACATTGCATGTATAAAAGTTACAAACAACAGGGGAAGTACATGCCATACCGTTTGCTTAATAGGTGCATATAGTGTTAAATAAATCTGTTCTTAACATTTTAATTGAAAACCATACTTTTATGCCTTTTTCAGGCAACATGGGCCATCGATAAAATATTTAGAGTGGGTTCCACCAATCATGGCGTCAAAGCTGTACCATCAAAAAAGGGTCGCCCAGCGGGTAGTCTTATCATCTGGATTAAAATTTATCTGGGGGTTTGCATTAATATGTAGGATATAAATTCCACTAATATACTCACTCTGACCATCAATTGAATCACCAATAACAGCTCATGGGTCCTGGTCAACATTTACAATAGATTTCCCTCCCAACACCACAACTCCCCCTCAATTCTTGCTCTAGATGAGTTCCTTGAAAGGGACGGGGCATCACACAACCTAGTTATTGCGGGGGACCTAAATACAACTTTTGAGCACCTCGAGGCAACTAAAAATGTAACCGATGAAGAGGACAACAAAATAGGCATCCAATGTCTGAGTCAGGAAAAAACAGTTAAGAACGTGAAGGTAGCATCCAAGCCGCAACTCTGTCCCTTAAATATGGGTTGATGGCTGCTAACGGGTTTTCCATCTCTGATCGAAGGCATTGCCAAATATAAAAGAGTTAACTGCAAAACAAAGATCGATTATTTTTTGCTTGATGTACTATTCTGGCCAAGCTTGTCGAAATGTGGGTAACTGAGAGATTTAATAGCTACCATAACACCCTAACTTTAGAATTATTTGATGTGTTCAACTCCTACCAGCCAACTCTAGAGACCATCTTACCCATTCCAACTGTCCTTAGTAATAACAGAAGGAGGGTCAAATGGCCCACAGTTGTGAGCAGTGCTGACACTCTGGCACACATTTATAGTATAGTAGTGCACTCTTTGGTTAATATAGGCATCCTGGGACTCGAGATGCAACCTCTAGTGAACACATTTACGGATTTATTAAATAATATCAAAACATTTTTTTATAAGGAGAGTAGTGGAAAACAAAATGGCCAGAAACAAGAATGAGTGGTTTGATGAGTTGTGTAAACAGCTCAACACATTTTGATGGGAGCTATCAAAGATAGTTCAAGAGCCATAAAAAGTAGAGCTTTCAAAAACGCCCAAATTGAGGCGAAAAGGAACTGGCACAAAGGGTTTTGGAGAGATTTAGTAGTTGCAGCGCAAGCCAAAAAAAGTAAAAAATTCTGGCATTTGCTATCCAAAGGGTCAAACAACCTAACCACAGAGGAACATTTTCACATACTGCCACAGATCTGGGAAGATCATTTGGGTCAACAGTATGCAGGACCAAAGGACACTAGCTGAGTCACTATTGAGTACCCTGCTCCAGAACTGGAAATAGATAAACTTACATTTACCATAGAAAAAACCCATGAAGCAATTGCCGCTCTGCAATGGGTTAAGGCACCAGGCCCAGATAAAATCCCTGGGGACATTTACCACTCTGAACCCAAAATTTGGAGTGTGATTTTAAATCGCACCTTTAATGCTATTTCAAAAGGGGCAGAAATTCTGGAATCTTGGTTAGGTGCAGAAGTAGTGCCCATATTCAAAAAAGGGGATAAAAGCAACCAAGTGAATTATAGGCTCATCAGCCTCATCAACATTGCACAGAAGATGTTCTGGCAGCATTGGCTGGAGAGAATCCTTGACTGAATGAGGGATGGGAACATACTGTCACCTTCACAGGCAGAATTTAGAGGTAACACAAGCACCAGTGACCAACTGTTCCATTTCTTCTTGATCCTATAGAAATATGTGACAGTCAAAAAGGATCACTTATACATTGTGTTTGTAGACCTCCGTGCCACATTCGATCTACTCCCCGATAAAAAACTCTGGGTAGATCTATCCAAAATGGGGAACCCGCTGAAATTTAGTGCAGATCATCATTAGACTCCTTAAGAACAACTATGTCCAAGTTAGGTGGGGGAGCGATGGAGGGCAGACCGACCGAGTTAGGGTGAACAGCAGAGTGCGTCCAGTTTGGTGTGGCCTGTGACAAATTTGGACTAGAAATGAAAACTTCAAAAAACACATGTATAGCATTTAATCAACATAAGTCCTTTAAGGGGAGTATAATGCTGGGCTCTACCCTACTTGAGGAGGTGAAGCAATTTGATTGCCTGAGGGTAATATTGACCAATCTTGTACCCCACAAATTGTAAAAAAAAAAGCCAGCTCTCACTACAACATGTAATCACTGCCCTAGTTAGAAAGCTAAGGAAGTCAATATACAGACCACTGGCTTCAGTGATCCAAGTGTACCAAGCTCAGGGCATCAGAGCTGCACTCTATGGGGCACAACTATGGGGCCACACCAATGTAAGTCCCATAGAAAAAACAAAATTAATTCATGAGAGCAATTCTGGAGCCCTCTCAGAATACCCACTTGAATCCGATGCGTCTAGACTTGGGACTGAAGAACGTCACTCATGCGATTGCCCTTAGGCCCCTTGCTTTTAGGATCCGCATTCGGTCAAATAACACACCACTACCCATGAAAGAATCACAACTTGATGTATTATCACTTGATTCTTTAGGGGCCATTCAGTGGCTCAACTTTATTAAGGGCTGGTTGTTCAAACTGGGAATGCGTGATATTTGGACCAACCCCAAAAGCAGATACTGGAATTATGTCAATGACACATGGTTAAACCAAAGTACTGCAGGGGAGTTAGCAAGCAGGTTTTTGAGTTGTGTAGACAATATGTATCAAAAATAATTTTTAAACCGCATAGAACCTCCACTGGCAAAATCTCAATACATGAAATTTAGGTATAGCATCCTACCAGTTAACAGTTTTTTCAGCAACTGGAAGGGTGCTACTCCCTTGCCCAGCTGTCCTGCATGCAAGGCTGAACTTAAAACTGAAGTACACTCCTTACTCTTCTGTCCTAACTATATGCAGATTAGAAGAAGCTGGTTAATTCCGATTTGCCGGATTCTAGACGCAAATCGACTGAAAGAGATCATTAGGATCTTAAAAAGTGATTGCACAAAGTACTTTATTTTTGTTTTGTCCAGATACCTTTTATATGCCTGGAGACTAAGAATTAAGATGTTGAAACTTCAGAGTAATAATTGAACCAACTAAGAAGTTCTGTATGTGTTTGTTCTCTCGTCTACTTATTGTTTTGGAATCCATTCCTACAACGCAATTTCTCTTTCAGTAAACTGAATGATGAAACATTGCACATGACATTTTGCCAAGCACATCAGTGACACCAATTCTGTGACATGAATCTGGACATAGCTTACCAAGAGTATTTTGTTAGGTGATAGGTGATGTTCTACTACTTTTAATTGAATTATATCTGGAAGTACTTGTGTTCATTACATTTTATTAACACTACTTTTATAATTGGTAAGATTTTAAATTGAAGGGATATGGGTCAGATGGGATTATATATCAGGCATCCCAGACTCTTTACCAGCTATACATAACTTATAAAATCCTCTGACCTATTGAGTGAGTTTTCAGTGAGAACCAAGGTGACTTCAGATTGCACATTTCTATTTACATGTGCAGAGAGAGCTGAGAGGAATCATGTTAGTTTGGAGTCACTTGTTCCCTCTCTGTCATTTTGGGCACACTTTGTTCTCTACCGGGACGGTAGCCCAGGTTTTCAACATAAAGTTTACTGAAATATATGTCCACTATATCTGGACAATGGATAACTGGACTACACTAGTCTGCTTACTGCATACCTTTTCTTCATTTACCATCTATTCTATTTGGGAGTAACTCAGTGTACAAGCTCCAGGATAAGTTACTCAAAGCTAGTTTTAAAATCAGACAAAGTAGCCCCTTAGACAGCCAATCATACAGTGAATCCATGGGATTGGACTGGATTGAACTGGGACTGGCATGGTTGTTGAGTTTTGGTCCACTCGTGCTCTTTTGGTATCAAGGGTCTCCTGTGGTATTGTGCTTGGGTATTTGCTACTATGACTATTGTGCCAATTGGCTAATGTGACTATCTGGGTTCTTGTAGCATGTCTAGTGGCCGGTCCAGGGTTAGCTGATTTAGTGGGGCCAATACTGAGTTTAGTAGTCAAGTTGAGTAGTCAAGCTGTGAATGACATTTCTTCACCATTTTTTTTTTTAGGGGCATCATGGTAAAGTGCAGCATAACCAAGCCTGACACAGTGGAAGGTGTTATTTTAGTGGAACGAGAGCATCCTTTTGATGTTTTCCCAAAGAATCAAAGTGTGAGTACAAAGCCATCTGTTTTTGCATGCTCTGAGCTGACCCTGAGCCCGCTGCGGGTCTTGAGATCTCGAGTTGTGAAGACAAGGGACTTATTGAAAAGAAAGTGTGCTATGAAGACAGACAACAGAGGCATCTAGCTGCTCAATTCAGTCCAATATGAAATCTATCTTGAAAGAAGCAAAGGAGCATACTGAACCTATATTGTCAGCAGACCCAGATCCAGATATAGGTATAGAGTGTACAGAGGAAATAGGCCTAGTAATGGTTGAAACGATACAGAAAAGGGGGTGGTGATGAACAGAGTGTCTGAATTAAGCAGACCACTCTTACCCAGTCCAAAGATCAGGGCTTGATCCATCACCGTTATTTATCTCACTGCCCCATCCCAGCTCAGAACCTGGCTATATGCAAATTAGTCTGTCCCTGGCCCAGTGCATCATGGGAACAGGGCAGACCAAACTACCAAGCCAATTCTTCACCAGAAAGGAGACAAGCTACCGGGGACCGGTTTCTGGCATTTCAGCCTCTTCGGCCCGGCTTGCTTGAATCCTGATGGAGCAGTGAGAAAGGGACTCATGTCTGAGTATACCCTGCCACACCTATAGTGGCCAAAAACGATACAGAAAAGGGGGTGGTGATGAACAGAGTGTCTGAATTAAGCAGACCACTCTTACCCAGTCCAAAGATCAGGGCTTGATCCATCACCGTTATTTATCTCACTGCCCCATCCCAGCTCAGAACCTGGCTATATGCAAATTAGTCTGTCCCTGGCCCAGTGCATCATGGGAACAGGGCAGACCAAACTACCAAGCCAATTCTTCACCAGAAAGGAGACAAGCTACCGGGGACCGGTTTCTGGCATTTCAGCCTCTTCGGCCCGGCTTGCTTGAATCCTGATGGAGCAGTGAGAAAGGGACTCATGTCTGAGTATACCCTGCCACACCTATAGTGGCCAAAAACGATACAGAAAAGGGGGTGGTGATGAACAGAGTGTCTGAATTAAGCAGACCACTCTTACCCAGTCCAAAGATCAGGGCTTGATCCATCACCGTTATTTATCTCACTGCCCCATCCCAGCTCAGAACCTGGCTATATGCAAATTAGTCTGTCCCTGGCCCAGTGCATCATGGGAACAGGGCAGACCAAACTACCAAGCCAATTCTTCACCAGAAAGGAGACAAGCTACCGGGGACCGGTTTCTGGCATTTCAGCCTCTTCGGCCCGGCTTGCTTGAATCCTGATGGAGCAGTGAGAAAGGGACTCATGTCTGAGTATACCCTGCCACACCTATAGTGGCCAAAAACGATACAGAAAAGGGGGTGGTGATGAACAGAGTGTCTGAATTAAGCAGACCACTCTTACCCAGTCCAAAGATCAGGGCTTGATCCATCACCGTTATTTATCTCACTGCCCCATCCCAGCTCAGAACCTGGCTATATGCAAATTAGTCTGTCCCTGGCCCAGTGCATCATGGGAACAGGGCAGACCAAACTACCAAGCCAATTCTTCACCAGAAAGGAGACAAGCTACCGGGGACCGGTTTCTGGCATTTCAGCCTCTTCGGCCCGGCTTGCTTGAATCCTGATGGAGCAGTGAGAAAGGGACTCATGTCTGAGTATACCCTGCCACACCTATAGTGGCCAAAAACGATACAGAAAAGGGGGTGGTGATGAACAGAGTGTCTGAATTAAGCAGACCACTCTTACCCAGTCCAAAGATCAGGGCTTGATCCATCACCGTTATTTATCTCACTGCCCCATCCCAGCTCAGAACCTGGCTATATGCAAATTAGTCTGTCCCTGGCCCAGTGCATCATGGGAACAGGGCAGACCAAACTACCAAGCCAATTCTTCACCAGAAAGGAGACAAGCTACCGGGGACCGGTTTCTGGCATTTCAGCCTCTTCGGCCCGGCTTGCTTGAATCCTGATGGAGCAGTGAGAAAGGGACTCATGTCTGAGTATACCCTGCCACACCTATAGTGGCCAAAAACGATACAGAAAAGGGGGTGGTGATGAACAGAGTGTCTGAATTAAGCAGACCACTCTTACCCAGTCCAAAGATCAGGGCTTGATCCATCACCGTTATTTATCTCACTGCCCCATCCCAGCTCAGAACCTGGCTATATGCAAATTAGTCTGTCCCTGGCCCAGTGCATCATGGGAACAGGGCAGACCAAACTACCAAGCCAATTCTTCACCAGAAAGGAGACAAGCTACCGGGGACCGGTTTCTGGCATTTCAGCCTCTTCGGCCCGGCTTGCTTGAATCCTGATGGAGCAGTGAGAAAGGGACTCATGTCTGAGTATACCCTGCCACACCTATAGTGGCCAAAAACGATACAGAAAAGGGGGTGGTGATGAACAGAGTGTCTGAATTAAGCAGACCACTCTTACCCAGTCCAAAGATCAGGGCTTGATCCATCACCGGAAGCTTGTTTCCTTCCCAGTACAAGAATTGGCTCGGTAGTTTGGTTTGCCCTGTTCCCATCATGCACTGGGACAGGAACAGACTAATTTGCATATAGCCAAGTTCTGAGCTGGGATGGTGCAGTGAGCTAAAAAACGGTGATGGATCAAGCCCTGATCTTTGGACTGGGTAAGAGTGGTCTGCTTAATTCAGGCACTCTGTTCATCACCACCCCCTTTTCTGAATCATTTTGTCCACCATAAGCGTGGAAGGGTATACTCAGATGTGAGTCCCTTGCTCATTGCACCATCAGGATTCAAGCAAGCCGGGCCGAAGACGCCTGAAATGGCAGAAACCGGTCCCCGGAAGCTTGTTTCCTTCCCAGTACAAGAATTGGCTCGGTAGTTTGGTTTGCCCTGTTCCCATCATGCACTGGGACAGGAACAGACTAATTTGCATATAGCCAAGTTCTGAGCTGGGATGGTGCAGTGAGCTAAAAAACGGTGATGGATCAAGCCCTGATCTTTGGACTGGGTAAGAGTGGTCTGCTTAATTCAGGCACTCTGTTCATCACCACCCCCTTTTCTGAATCATTTTGTCCACCATAAGCGTGGAAGGGTATACTCAGATGTGAGTCCCTTGCTCATTGCACCATCAGGATTCAAGCAAGCCGGGCCGAAGACGCCTGAAATGGCAGAAACCGGTCCCCGGAAGCTTGTTTCCTTCCCAGTACAAGAATTGGCTCGGTAGTTTGGTTTGCCCTGTTCCCATCATGCACTGGGACAGGAACAGACTAATTTGCATATAGCCAAGTTCTGAGCTGGGATGGTGCAGTGAGCTAAAAAACGGTGATGGATCAAGCCCTGATCTTTGGACTGGGTAAGAGTGGTCTGCTTAATTCAGGCACTCTGTTCATCACCACCCCCTTTTCTGAATCATTTTGTCCACCATAAGCGTGGAAGGGTATACTCAGATGTGAGTCCCTTGCTCATTGCACCATCAGGATTCAAGCAAGCCGGGCCGAAGACGCCTGAAATGGCAGAAACCGGTCCCCGGAAGCTTGTTTCCTTCCCAGTACAAGAATTGGCTCGGTAGTTTGGTTTGCCCTGTTCCCATCATGCACTGGGACAGGAACAGACTAATTTGCATATAGCCAAGTTCTGAGCTGGGATGGTGCAGTGAGCTAAAAAACGGTGATGGATCAAGCCCTGATCTTTGGACTGGGTAAGAGTGGTCTGCTTAATTCAGGCACTCTGTTCATCATCCCCCCCTTTTCTGAATCATTTTGTCCACCATAAGCGTGGAAGGGTATACTCAGATGTGAGTCCCTTGCTCATTGCACCATCAGGATTCAAGCAAGCCGGGCCGAAGACGCCTGAAATGGCAGAAACCGGTCCCCGGAAGCTTGTTTCCTTCCCAGTACAAGAATTGGCTCGGTAGTTTGGTTTGCCCTGTTCCCATCATGCACTGGGACAGGAACAGACTAATTTGCATATAGCCAAGTTCTGAGCTGGGATGGTGCAGTGAGCTAAAAAACGGTGATGGATCAAGCCCTGATCTTTGGACTGGGTAAGAGTGGTCTGCTTAATTCAGGCACTCTGTTCATCACCACCCCCTTTTCTGAATCATTTTGTCCACCATAAGCGTGGAAGGGTATACTCAGATGTGAGTCCCTTGCTCATTGCACCATCAGGATTCAAGCAAGCCGGGCCGAAGACGCCTGAAATGGCAGAAACCGGTCCCCGGAAGCTTGTTTCCTTCCCAGTACAAGAATTGGCTCGGTAGTTTGGTTTGCCCTGTTCCCATCATGCACTGGGACAGGAACAGACTAATTTGCATATAGCCAAGTTCTGAGCTGGGATGGTGCAGTGAGCTAAAAAACGGTGATGGATCAAGCCCTGATCTTTGGACTGGGTAAGAGTGGTCTGCTTAATTCAGGCACTCTGTTCATCACCACCCCCTTTTCTGAATCATTTTGTCCACCATAAGCGTGGAAGGGTATACTCAGATGTGAGTCCCTTGCTCATTGCACCATCAGGATTCAAGCAAGCCGGGCCGAAGACGCCTGAAATGGCAGAAACCGGTCCCCGGAAGCTTGTTTCCTTCCCAGTACAAGAATTGGCTCGGTAGTTTGGTTTGCCCTGTTCCCATCATGCACTGGGACAGGAACAGACTAATTTGCATATAGCCAAGTTCTGAGCTGGGATGGTGCAGTGAGCTAAAAAACGGTGATGGATCAAGCCCTGATCTTTGGACTGGGTAAGAGTGGTCTGCTTAATTCAGGCACTCTGTTCATCACCACCCCCTTTTCTGAATCATTTTGTCCACCATAAGCGTGGAAGGGTATACTCAGATGTGAGTCCCTTGCTCATTGCACCATCAGGATTCAAGCAAGCCGGGCCGAAGACGCCTGAAATGGCAGAAACCGGTCCCCGGAAGCTTGTTTCCTTCCCAGTACAAGAATTGGCTCGGTAGTTTGGTTTGCCCTGTTCCCATCATGCACTGGGACAGGAACAGACTAATTTGCATATAGCCAAGTTCTGAGCTGGGATGGTGCAGTGAGCTAAAAAACGGTGATGGATCAAGCCCTGATCTTTGGACTGGGTAAGAGTGGTCTGCTTAATTCAGGCACTCTGTTCATCACCACCCCCTTTTCTGAATCATTTTGTCCACCATAAGCGTGGAAGGGTATACTCAGATGTGAGTCCCTTGCTCATTGCACCATCAGGATTCAAGCAAGCCGGGCCGAAGACGCCTGAAATGGCAGAAACCGGTCCCCGGAAGCTTGTTTCCTTCCCAGTACAAGAATTGGCTCGGTAGTTTGGTTTGCCCTGTTCCCATCATGCACTGGGACAGGAACAGACTAATTTGCATATAGCCAAGTTCTGAGCTGGGATGGTGCAGTGAGCTAAAAAACGGTGATGGATCAAGCCCTGATCTTTGGACTGGGTAAGAGTGGTCTGCTTAATTCAGGCACTCTGTTCATCACCACCCCCTTTTCTGAATTAGTAATGGTTGAAAAGCTTTTACATTTATGTGGTCAGTTACAAAGTTACTAGGATAGGGTTCCTGAAACAGAATCTGATAACACAACCGTCAATTATGATAATAGAGGTTCAAAGGTTGAGGTGGGACCAGTTATTCCTCAGTCTGGCAAGCTCTGCCCTTGAAGGAAAGGACTGCTGCTGAATCCTTACATTACTTCGGATTGGGTACTGCAGTTGGTGGACATTTTTTGAAGGTTACGCTCCTGAAGTGTCCCTTCATAAATGTAGGATATTATCTCTTTTTAATACAATGCCCAAGTTGTCTAAAATAGTGGCCAAGGACATTGCCTTGGATGGCTTTCCAAAACACATGGATGTAGAAACATCCTAGCCATATGTAACGGTTTACTTTCATTCTAGTATAGTTGCTAATGAAGTTCGATTAATGAGCTACGTCGAGCAGGCTGTGATGCTTATGAGAATTGTTGTCCACTACAATCTTATTTGCTACTCAGTAGGAGACTGAAATTGATCAGTCTAATGCCCATAACAACAGTGCGTGACACATTCAATCAATACATTAAGTCAGATAGTGCATGGGAACCATTCGGGTAGAGGGTATGGGAGGATGGTGATAACAAAATCAGTAAATGGAAGGAAATTCTATACAACTTCAGATGAGCTATGTGTAAATTGATAATAGGATTGTAATTGGGTGGCGGGAGCGGTCAACCCGGAAAAGTGGCCATAACACCACCTTATCATAAATCCTGATGAAACTCATGTTTCCCTCCTGTTATGGAACAAAGCCGACTTGATAAGGAATTTGAGTTTATTATTGGAGATTTTAGAAGAAAACACTTTTTGCTAATAGCCCTGCAAAATGGTAAATGGATAAATTTGTTATGAATGATCATATGGTATACAGTGCAGATGTAGTTATGGGAAAATATGGATGCCCTGCAGGGGGATGAGCCTTTTTATTCTCAGTAAAACATAAGATTCTAGAACAAACAGTTTTAAATAAGATTCAGACTTTGTAATTATTACAATTTCAGGTTTTAAAATAAGTAAGGATATACAAGTGAATAACACTTGTATAGATCTAATTACAATGAACACTTATTCTCACCCCCAAAAAATAAGGAAATGGAGCTAAATCATCTGACATTGTTAGTGAACATAATCATTTAGATATTTCCCAACATCCCAATTATGCTGATAGGAGATGTTAACGCAAAAATCCCAGTAAGGCATTGGGGGATCAAATATTGTTGGAAAGGACCAGACATTTAGGATTCCAGGTTCTTCTAAAAAAACACTGGGGATGTAAAGGTAGGACATTAGTGACTATATGAGACAGTCTGAATATTACAATAATCAATGACGGTGTAAGAGTGATCTGCCAGATAGAACCATTTTTGACAATGGGAAATTGGCCAGTTTAATTGATAATGCTATAATTCCACTGGAGAGCTCAGATTTGTAAAAGAACTTGAAATTGCAGCAAAACTTGGCACTGATCATAAATCTCTTTTCCTCACTTTGCACAGCCTGGTATATTAATGAAGAGATTCCTGGCAGAATAGTTTGCCAATTTGCTAGAAAAATAATCTTAGGGTAATATGGGTGCACAGAGATAATATCGACTACAGAATATCGTTTGGACATAATATCGACTCCAAAATATCGTTTGGAGAAAATATCGACTGGACAGAATATCGACAGCCAAAATATCGTTTTTAGGGTAAGTGAAGTAATATCGTTTTTAAGGTAAGTGAAGTAATATCGTTTTTATTTTTAGGGTTCAGGGTCAGTTTTGGGTTTTTGGGTAAAGGGGTATTTTTAGGGTTCAGGGTCAGTTTTGGGTTTTTGGGTAAAGGGGTATTTTTAGGGTTCAGGGTCAGTTTTCAGTTTTTGGGCAAAGGGGTATTTTTAGGGTTCAGGGTCAGTTTTCAGTTTTTGGGTAAAGGGGTATTTTTAGGGTTCAGGGTCAGTTTTCAGTTTTTGGGTAAAGGGGTATTTTTAGGGTTCAGGGTCAGTTTTCAGTTTTTGGGTAAAGGGGTATTTTTAGGGTTCAGGGTCAGTTTTCAGTTTTTGGGTATTATTTTATTATATTTTATTACTATATATATATGTTTAATAAATATGAAATAAAAAAATATTTATTTAACTTTCATTAATTATTTAATTATTATAAGTTACTTTAAGTAATTTAAAGTATATTTTAGTAATTAATTATTCATATTAATTTAATTTAACACTGTTTTTAGTAAATACGATATTTTTGACAACTATATTTTTGTAAACGATATTTTTAACTCAATATTTTTGTACTTACCTGTTTGTAGATAGAAACTCGATATTTTGACTGTCGATATTTTCTCAACTATATTTTTGATGGTCGATATTCTGTCCGTCGATATTCTTTCAGTGATCCGGTAATATGGTCTGCTAAACTGAAATACCACACTGTCAACAAGATTAATATTCTCTTGAGAGAGCAAGTTAATGTACTGCCTCAAGTTTTTATAAAGAGTATGATATGTTGGTATCCTCTGTACAAGAGAATGAATCAAAGGCCATTAAGAGTGGAAGAGGAAGTAAGGGTAAATTAAGGTCCCTAAAGCAGTGGGCAAAGATTGAGCTGAATAAGAAAATTAGGATGGCATTTAAAGTGGGTGGTGCTAATAAAGTATACCTAATTAGGCAATATAGGAAGGAGTATAGAAAAAAAATTAAGAACAATTAGTTGGAGGGAGAAAGATGCAGCCTAGACTAGGGTGATAAAAACATTTCGTACAGGTAGATTGAAGAGTTTTTGGGATGCAGAAGGCGATACTTTAGAGACTGTGAGTAAAGTAGTAGCAACCCAGGTGACTGCAGAGGAGTGGGTTAAGTAAATTATTGAGGTCTATAAATTAAGAGATGGCAATATGGCTGTGAGAGAGTGCTCAAATAGTCAAAAGGTGATCATTATGATGCCCGAATGGTATTCTTTGATTCCCACATCAATAAGTGTAGAGGAAATAATAAAGAAGCTGAAAAATTCAAGAGCTCCAGGGGTAGGTGAACTATCTGCTTTTATAATAAATCTCAACTTTAGTTTGTGTGCTTAAGTTCTGACCCAGTGTTTACAACAATAATAAGTGATCATAATATATCAGAATCCTGGAAAGGAAATATTAGAGTTCCACTTTACAGAAAGGGGCCATGAGAGTCCTCTAAGGGTTATCAAATTATTTCTCTGTTGGAAATTACAAGTACAATTTTTGCCAAACACCTCTTACACACATTGGAGTCATGGACAATAAATAAGGGAGTGCTCTCCAAGGTGCAACTTGGCTTCCGTAGTGGGCACTTGATGAAGGATGGATGTCTAGTACTGAAACTGCTTGATGAGGACCTTTAAACGAAAAGAGCCTCTTTATGTTGAATATATAGACTTGTCCACAGCGTTGTATACCATCAACCAGGGTCTTCTCTTGGAAAAAATGTTTAAGTGGAATATTCCACCTGGGCTACTAAAATTAATAATCCAGCTTCATGAGGGATCTTGGACAAGAGTGGGAATAGGAGGTAATTATGCTTTAACTAGGATGATACAAACCCCCAATGGCTTGAAGCAAGGGTGTATTTTAGCCCCCCTGCTATTTTCTATCTCTACAGCCAATGCACAACTAGCTTAAAGCAAGGAACGCTCCTTTCCATAGACATTTGGTGTGGAGACAATGTTTTCACTGTATTATGTAGATGAAACAGTTATACTAGATCCCACTCCGGTAGGTCTTCAGAGGCAACTAGGTGCTTTTTCAGAATACTTCAGAGTGAACGAGTTGATACTAAATGTCTTCAAAACAAAAGTAATGGCTTATTCCCAAACAGAATTATACAGAAAGTATTCAGAAGTGATGGCTAAATGGTGCACAACTAGAGATGGTGAAGTAGTATAGATATTTGCATCTCCTTTTTTAAATATAATCTTCATTTTAAAACACATATTGATTATCAGGAGCAAAGAGCAAGGACCATATCAGGAGTATTGCATAGAATGGACTAGAAATTGATGCACAAATCTGTTGGAGTTCTAAAAGACACCTACAACTTGAAAATAGTGAATTTGCTCTTGTATGGTTGTGAAGTCATCTTGGAGAAAAGCATCAACTGAATTTTGGATAATAGAAAAGAATAATGGAAATGATGGCTAGGTCGTATGAGAGGTACAGTTAATAGTGCACTGAGGTTAGAGCTAGCTTTGACGAATATAGTATTTACGTACCAGCATAGGATCCTCAACTAATGAGTTTGTCACATTAATGCAAATGATAGTTCACCAAGGCAGTTAATTAAAGATTATTCATATTTTGAGGAAACAGGACCATGGACATTTACAGAATATAATAGACAGTCATGACATCTTGCCATCTTTTGGTACACAGTGTACCTAAGTAGCCAACGAAAAAGCATTCTAAGGTGAGTAGTTGAGAATACATCCAGAAATTGTGACTTAGAGGATGTGGGTAAAAGAAATAAGTTGTCCCATTTATTGGACACTTATTGTGTAGGTACCCCGTAACCCTATCTATGTGATATTAAGAGTATCACTGTTAGAATGTGGTCACTGATGGTTAAGCTTGGCCTGGGGTCAGCCTTTATATATTGGAGTATTAACAACCATGATAGAATGGATATTCCTCTTGTCTTTTCCGTAACCTTCTACCTTCTTCCGCTGAACCTGGATGATATAATTGTTTTTGGAAGAACCTTTGTTATAGAGAGGAAAGGTAGGTTACTCACAGTTTTTAGAGTTTTAAAGGTTTGTCTAGTTTGTTATAATTTTAAAACAATTATATAGTGTTAAGATATGAGATTATGCTATGGGACAGGGTATTTTGTAGCTGTTGTTTCTACTCAGCTAGAAAAATGGACTGGTCTGTTCTGAGAATAGGTATGTCAAATTTAAACAACTGGATTTGTATGCACCAAAGAATGATCATAGAAGAGTGATAGATTGCTGAATGATGTACTGTCATTTTTATCCATTTTATTGATTTATACTGTGTATTATGTGTTTTGCTTGTGTTATCTTGTCTGCATAATATAAAATAAATGGTGTATATATATATATATATATATATATATATATATATATATGAATATCCGACTTGCCGCAGCTGTGCTTCTCCGCACCGGCAGGTATACAGACAACAAGAATACGCCCAAGTCAGTCTTCTGTTATAGTTTAAATATTTATTTTGGTGCAAGTCATCATATATATATATATATATATATATATATATATATGAAAGCTCCGAGTTACCCACAGGTTAAGGATGCACTCATCCAGCAGCCCTTGCTTCAAACGGGTAAAGACATTTCCGCACCCCAGTCTGCAGCTTCTCATGTCTCCATTAAAAGCCTGACGCGTTTCTGAGCCTACGCTCGTCTTCAGAGGCTCGACTTGAGTTAGACGCTTTGACACTCCCACTATTTAATCGCCCTCAGATGAGCGAACTCGTGTGAGTTGGAACGCACTGCCTTGTGGGACTTGTAGTTCGTGTCTCTTCCCTGTATGGGTGCGTGTTCTGCCATTTCATAGCCCTGGATGGGCCCCGGGATGCAGATGTCCATAGATCCCTTGGCTGCTGCTTCACAACAGGTTCGGCGACTTCCGACCCGTGACCCCCATGGATCTTCCGCGGGGGGGTGCACCCTTCGTGGCTGGGCTGCCGCGTGCAAATGAAAGCTCCGAGTTACCCACAGGTTAAGGATGCACTCATCCAGCAGCCCTTGCTTCAAACGGGTAAAGACATTTCCGCACCCCAGTCTGCAGCTTCTCATGTCTCGATTAAAAGCCTGACGCGTTTCTGAGCCTACGCTCGTCTTCAGAGGCTCGACTTGAGTTAGACACTTTGACATGCCCACTATTTAACCGCCCTCAGATGAGCGAACTCGTGTGAGTTGGAACGCACTGCCTTGGGGGACTTGTAGTTCGTGTCTCTTCCCTGTATAGGTGCGTGTTCTGCCATTTCATAGCCCTGGATGGGCCCCGGGATGCAGATGTCCATAGATCCCTTGGCTGCTGCTTCACAACAGGTTCGGCGACTTCCGACCCGTGACCCCCATGGATCTTCCGCGGGGGGGTGCACCCTTCCCGGCTGGGCTGCCGCGTGCAAATGAAAGCTCCGAGTTACCCACAGGTTAAAGATGCACTCATCCAGCAGCCCTTGCTTCAAACGGGTAAAGACATTTCCGCACCCCAGTCTGCAGCTTCTCATGTC
This sequence comes from Lissotriton helveticus, assembly GCF_964261635.1. Lineage (NCBI taxonomy): Eukaryota > Metazoa > Chordata > Amphibia > Caudata > Salamandridae > Lissotriton > Lissotriton helveticus. Next base: position 713,804,746 of record NC_136069.1, read on the forward strand.
TCGATTAAAAGCCTGATGCGTTTCTGAGCCTACGCTCGTCTTCAGAGGCTCGACTTGAGTTAGACACTTTGACACTCCCACTATTTAACCGCCCTCAGATGAGCGAACTCGTGTGAGTTGGAACGCACTGCCTTGTGGGACTTGTAGTTCGTGTCTCTTCCCTGTATGGGTGCGTGTTCTGCCATTTCATAGCCCTGGATGGGCCCCGGGATGCAGATGTCCATAGATCCCTTGGCTGCTGCTTCACAACAGGTTCGGCGACTTCCGACCCATGACCCCCATGGATCTTCCGCGGGGGGTGCACCCTTCGCGGCTGGGCTGCCGCGTGCAAATTAAAGCTCCGAGTTACCCACAGGTTAAGGATGCACTCATCCAGCAGCCCTTGCTTCAAACGGGTAAAGACATTTCCGTACCCCAGTCTGCAGCTTCTCATGTCTCGATTAAAAGCCTGACGCATTTCTGAGCCTACGCTCGTCTTCAGAGGCTTGACTTGAGTTAGACGCTTTGACACTCCCACTATTTAACCGCCCTCAGATGAGCAAACTTGTGTGAGTTGGAACGCACTGCCTTGTGGGACTTGTAGTTCGTGTCTCTTCCCTGTATGGGTGCGTGTTCTGCCATTACATAGCCCTGGATGGGCCCCGGGATGCAGATGTCCATAGATCCCTTGGCTGCTGCTTCACAACAGGTTCGGCGACTTCCGACCCGTAACCCCCATGGATCTTCCGCGGGGGGGTGCACCCTTCCCGGCTGGGCTGCCGTGTGCAAATGAAAGCTCCGAGTTACCCACAGGTTAAGGATGCACTCATCCTGCAGCCCTTGCTTCAAACGGGTAAAGACATTTCCGCACCCCAGTCTGCAGCTTCTCATGTCTCGATTAAAAGCCTGACGCGTTTCTGAGCCTACGCTCGTCTTCAGAGGCTCGACTTGAGTTAGACGCTTTGACACTCCCACTATTTAACCGCCCTCAGATGAGCGAACTCGTGTGAGTTGGAACGCACTGCCTTGTGGGACTTGTAGTTCGTGTCTCTTCCCTGTATGGGTGCGTGTTCTGCCATTTCATAGCCCTGGAAGGGCCCCGGGATGCAGATGTCCATAGATCCCTTGGCTGCTGCTTCACAACAGGTTCGGCGACTTCCGACCCGTGACCCCCATGGATCTTCCGCGGGGGGGTGCACCCTTCGCGGCTGGGCTGCCGCGTGCAAATGAAAGCTCCGAGTTACCCACAGGTTAAGGATGCACTCATCCAGCAGCCCTTGCTTCAAACGGGTAAAGACATTTCCGCACCCCAGTCTGCAGCTTCTCATGTCTCGATTAAAAGCCTGACGCGTTTCTAAGCCTACGCTCGTCTTCAGAGGCTCGACTTGAGTTAGACGCTTTGACACTCCCACTATTTAACCGCCCTCAGATGAGCGAACTCGTGTGAGTTGGAACGCACTGCCTTGTGGGACTTGTAGTTCGTGTCTCCTCCCTGTATGGGTGCGTGTTCTGCCATTTCAAAGCCCTGGATGGGCTATGAAAGGCTTTCAATCGAGACATGAGAAGCTGCAGACTGGGGTGCCGTGATGTCTTTTACCCGTTTGAAACAAGGGCTGCTGGATGAGTACATCCTTAACCTGTGGGTACCTTGGAGCTTTCATTTACACGCGGCAGCCCAGCCGCGAAGGATACACCCCCCCCCGCAGAAGATCTATGGGGGTCACGGGTCGGAAGTTGCCGAACCTGTTGTGAAGCAGCAGCCGAGGGATCTATGGACAGCTGCATCCCGGGGCCCATCCAGGGCTATGAAATGGCAGAATACGCACCCATACAGGGAAGAGACACGAACTACAAGTCCCACAAGGCAGTGCGTTCCAACTCACACGAGTTCGCTCATCTGAGGGCGGTTAAATAGTGGGAGTGTCAAAGCGTAAGAAACTCAAGTCGAGCCTCTGAAGACGAGCGTAGGCTCAGAAACGCGTCAGGCTTTCAATCGAGACATGAGAAGCTGCAGACTGGGGTGCGGTGATGTCTTTTACCCGTTTGAAACAAGGGCTGCTGGATGAGTGCATCCTTAACCTGTGGGTACCTTGGAGCTTTCATTTACATGCGGCAGCCCAGCCGCGAAGGATGCACCCCCCCGCAGAAGATCTATGGGGGTCACGGGTCGGAAGTTGCCGAACCTGTTGTGAAGCAGCAGCCGAGGGATCTATGGACAGCTGCATCCCGGGGCCCATCCAGGGCTATGAAATGGCAGAATACGCACCCATACAGGGAAGAGACACGAACTACAAGTCCCACAAGGCAGTGCGTTCCAACTCACACGAGTTCGCTCATCTGAGGGCGGTTAAATAGTGGGAGTGTCAAAGCGTAAGAAACTCAAGTCGAGCCTCTGAAGACGAGCGAAGGCTCAGAAACGCGTCAGGCTTTCAATCGAGACATGAGAAGCTGCAGACTGGGGTGCGGTGATGTCTTTTACCCGTTTGAAACAAGGGCTGCTGGATGAGTGCATCCTTAACCTGTGGGTAGCTTGGAGCTTTCATTTACACGCGGCAGCCCAGCCGCGAATGATGCACCCCCCCCCCCGCAGAAGATCTATGGGGGTCACAGGTCGGAAGTTGCCGAACCTGTTGTGAAGCAGCAGCCGAGGGATCTATGGACAGCTGCATCCCGGGGCCCATCCAGGGCTATGAAATGGCAGAATACGCACCCATACTGGGAAGAGACACGAACTACAAGTCCCACAAGGCAGTGTGTTCCAACTCACACGAGTTCGCTCATCTGAGGGCGGTTAAATAGTGGGAGTGTCAAAGCGTAAGAAACTCAAGTCGAGCCTCTGAAGACGAGCGTAGGCTCAGAAATGCGTCAGGGTTTCAATCGAGACATGAGAAGCTGCAGACTGGGGTGCGGTGATGTCTTTTACCCGTTTGAAACAAGGGCTGCTGGATGAGTGCATCCTTAACCTGTGGGTACCTTGGAACTTTCATTTACACGCGGCAGCCCAGCCGCGAAGGATGCACCCCCCCGCAGTAGATCTATGGGGGTCACGGGTCGGAAGTTGCCGAACCTGTTGTGAAGCAGCAGCCGAGGGATCTATGGACAGCTGCATCCCGGGGCCCATCCAGGGCTATGAAATGGCAGAATACGCACCCATACAGGGAAGAGACACGAACTACAAGTCCCACAAGGCAGTGCGTTCCAACTCACACGAGTTCGCTCATCTGAGGGCGGTTAAATAGTAGGAGTGTCAAAGCGTAAGAAACTCAAGTCGAGCCTCTGAAGACGAGCGAAGGCTCAGAAACACGTCAGGCTTTCAATCGAGACATGAGAAGCTGCAGACTGGGGTGCGGTGATGTCTTTTACCCGTTTGAAACAAGGGCTGCTGGATGAGTGCATCCTTAACCTGTGGGTACCTTGGAACTTTCATTTACACGCGGCAGCCCAGCCGCGAAGGATGCACCCCCCCGCAGTAGATCTATGGGGGTCACGGGTCGGAAGTTGCCGAACCTGTTGTGAAGCAGCAGCCGAGGGATCTATGGACAGCTGCATCCCGGGGCCCATCCAGGGCTATGAAATGGCAGAATACGCACCCATACAGGGAAGAGACACGAACTACAAGTCCCACAAGGCAGTGCGTTCCAACTCACACGAGTTTGCTCATCTGAGGGCGGTTAAATAGTAGGAGTGTCAAAGCGTAAGAAACTCAAGTCGAGCCTCTGAAGACGAGCGTAGGCTCAGAAACGCGTCAGGCTTTCAATCGAGACATGAGAAGCTGCAGACTGGGGTGCGGTGATGTCTTTTACCCGTTTGAAACAAGGGCTGCTGGATGAGTGCATCCTTAACCTGTGGGTACCTTGGAGCTTTCATTTACACTCGGAAGCCCAGCCGCGAAGGATGCAACCCCCGCAGAAGATCTATGGGGGTCACGGGTCGGAAGTTGCCGAACCTGTTGAGAAGCAGCAGCCGAGGGATCTATGGACAGCTGCATCCCGGGGCCCATCCAGGGCTATGAAATGGCAGAATATGCACCCATACAGGGAAGAGACACGAACTACAAGTCCCACAAGGCAGTGCGTTCCAACTCACACGAGTTCGCTCATCTGAGGGCGGTTAAATAGTGGGAGTGTCAAAGCGTAAGAAACTCAAGTCGAGCCTCTGAAGACGAGCATAGGCTCAGAAACGCGTCAGGCTTTCAATCGAGACATGAGAAGCTGCAGACTGGGTTGCGGTGATGTCTTTTACCCGTTTGAAACAAGGGCTGCTGGATGAGTGCATCCTTAAACTGTGGGTACCTTGGAGCTTTCATTTACACGCGGCAGCCCAGCCGCGAAGGATGCACCCCCCCGCAGAAGATCTATGGGGTCACGGGTCGGAAGTTGACGAACCTGTTGTGAAGCAGCAGCCGAGGGATCTATGGACAGCTGCATCCCGGGGCCCATCCAGGGCTATGAAATGGCAGAATACGCACCAATACAAGGAAGAGACACGAACTACAAGTCCCACAAGGCAGTGCGTTCCAACTCACACAAGTTCGCTCATCTGAGGGCGGTTAAATAGTGGGAGTGTCAAAGCGTAAGAAACTCAAGTTGAGCCTCTGAAGACGAGCGTAGGCTCAGAAACGCGTCAGGCTTTCAATCGAGACATGAGAAGCTGCATGCTGGGGTGCGGTGATGTCTTTTACCCGTTTGAAACAAGGGCTGCTGGACGAGTGCATCCTTAACCTGTGGGTACCTTGGAGCTTTCATTTACACGCGGCAGCCCAGCCGCGAAGGATGACCCCCCCGCAGAAGATCTATTGGGGTCACGGGTCGGAAGTTGCCGAACCTGTTGTGAAGCAGCAGCCGAGGGATCTATGGACAGCTGCATCCCGGGGCCCATCCAGGGCTATGAAATGGCAGAATACGCACCCATACAGGGAAGAGACAGGAACTACAAGTCCCACAAGGCAGTGCGTTCCAACTCACACGAGTTCGCTCATCTGAGGGCGGTTAAATAGTGGGAGTGTCAAAGCGTAAGAAACTCAAGGCAAGCCTCTGAAGACGAGCGTAGGCTCAGAAACGCGTCAGGCTTTCAATCGAGACATGAGAAGCTGCAGACTGGGGTGCGGTGATGTCTTTTACCCGTTTGAAACAAGGGCTGCTGGATGAGTGCATCCTTAACCTGTGGGTACCTTGGAGCTTTCATTTACACTCGGCAGCCCAGCCGCGAAGGATGCACCCCCCGCAGAAGATCTATGGGGGTCACGGGTCGGAAGTTGCCGAACCTGTTGTGAAGCAGCAGCCGAGGGATCTATGGACAGCTGCATCCCGGGGCCCATCCAGGGCTATGAAATGGCAGAATACGCATCCATACAGGGAAGAGACACGAACTACAAGTCCCACAAGGCAGTGTGTTCCAACTCACACGAGTTCGCTCATCTGAGGGCGGTTAAATAGTGGGAGTGTCAAAGCGTAAGAAACTCAAGTCGAGCCTCTGAAGACGAGCGTAGGCTCAGAAACGCGTCACGCTTTCAATCGAGACATGAGAAGCTTCAGACTGGGGTGCGGTGATGTCTTTTACCCGTTTGAAACAAGGGCTGCTGGATGAGTGCATCCTTAACCTGTGGGTACCTTGGAGCTTTCATTTACACTCGGAAGCCCAGCCGCGAAGGATGCACCCCCCCGCAGAAGATCTATGGGGGTCACGGGTCGGAAGTTGCCGAACCTGTTGTGAAGCAGCAGCCGAGGGATCTATGGACAGCTGCATCCCGGGGCCCATCCAGGGCTATGAAATGGCAGAATATGCACCCATACAGGGAAGAGACACGAACTACAAGTCCCACAAGGCAGTGCGTTCCAACTCACACGAGTTCGCTCATCTGAGGGCGGTTAAATAGTGGGAGTGTCAAAGCGTAGGAAACTCAAGTCGAGCCTCTGAAGACGAGCGTAGGCTCAGAAACGCGTCTGGCTTTCAATCGAGACATGAGAAGCTGCAGACTGGGTTGCGGTGATGTCTTTTACCCGTTTGAAACAAGGGCTGCTGGATGAGTGCATCCTTAAACTGTGGGTACCTTGGAGCTTTCATTTACACGCGGCAGCCCAGCCGCGAAGGATGCACTCCCCCCGCAGAAGATCTATGGGGGTCACGGGTCGGAAGTTGACGAACCTGTTGTGAAGCAGCAGCCGAGGGATCTATGGACAGCTGCATCCCGGGGCCCATCCAGGGCTATGAAATGGCAGAATACGCACCCATACAAGGAAGAGACACGTACTACAAGTCCCACAAGGCAGTGCGTTCCAACTCACACAAGTTCGCTCATCTGAGGGCGGTTAAATAGTGGGAGTGTCAAAGCGTAAGAAACTCAAGTCGAGCCTCTGAAGACGAGCGTAGGCTCAGAAACGCGTCAGGCTTTCAATCGAGACATGAGAAGCTGCAGACTGGGGTGCGGTGATGTCTTTTACCCGTTTGAAACAAGGGCTGCTGGATGAGTGCATCCTTAACCTGTGGGTACCTTGGAGCTTTCATTTACACGCGGCAGCCCAGCCGCGAAGGATGCACCCCCCGCAGAAGATCTATTTGGGTCACGGGTCGGAAGTTGCCGAACCTGTTGTGAAGCAGCAGCCGAGGGATCTATGGACAGCTGCATCCCGGGGCCCATCCAGGGCTATGAAATGGCAGAATACGCACCCATACAGGGAAGAGACACGAACTACAAGTCCCACAAGGCAGTGCGTTCCAACTCACACGAGTTCGCTCATCTGAGGGCGGTTAAATAGTGGGAGTGTCAAAGCGTAAGAAACTCAAGTCGAGCCTCTGAAGACGAGCGTAGGCTCAGAAACGCGTCAGGCTTTCAATCGAGACATGAGAAGCTGCAGACTGGGGTGCGGTGATGTCTTTTACCCGTTTGAAACAAGGGCTGCTGGATGAGTGCATCCTTAACCTGTGGGTACCTTGGAGCTTTCATTTACACGCGGCAGCCCAGCCGCGAAGGATGCACCCCCCCGCAGAAGATCTATGGGGGTCACGGGTCGGAAGTTGCCGAACCTGTTGTGAAGCAGCAGCCGAGGGATCTACGGACAGCTGCATCCCAGGGCCCATCCAGGGCTATGAAATGGCAGAATACGCACCCATACTAGGAAGAGACACGAACTACAAGTCCCACAAGGCAGTGTGTTCCAACTCACACGAGTTCGCTCATCTGAGGGCGGTTAAATAGTGGGAGTGTCAAAACCTAAGAAACTCAAGTCGAGCCTCTGAAGACGAGCGTAGGCTCAGAAATGCGTCAGGGTTTCAATCGAGACATGAGAAGCTGCAGACTGGGGTGCGGTGATGTCTTTTACCCGTTTGAAACAAGGGCTGCTGGATGAGTGCATCCTTAACCTGTGGGTACCTTGGAACTTTCATTTACACGCGGCAGCCCAGCCGCGAAGGATGCACCCCCCCGCAGTAGATCTATGGGGGTCACGGGTCGGAAGTTGCCGAACCTGTTGTGAAGCAGCAGCCGAGGGATCTATGGACAGCTGCATCCCGGGGCCCATCCAGGGCTATGAAATGGCAGAATACGCACCCATACAGGGAAGAGACACGAACTACAAGTCCCACAAGGCAGTGCGTTCCAACTCACACGAGTTCGCTCATCTGAGGGCGGTTAAATAGTAGGAGTGTCAAAGCGTAAGAAACTCAAGTCGAGCCTCTGAAGACGAGCGAAGGCTCAGAAACACGTCAGGCTTTCAATCGAGACATGAGAAGCTGCAGACTGGGGTGCGGTGATGTCTTTTACCCGTTTGAAACAAGGGCTGCTGGATGAGTGCATCCTTAACCTGTGGGTACCTTGGAACTTTCATTTACACGCGGCAGCCCAGCCGCGAAGGATGCACCCCCCCGCAGTAGATCTATGGGGGTCACGGGTCGGAAGTTGCCGAACCTGTTGTGAAGCAGCAGCCGAGGGATCTATGGACAGCTGCATCCCGGGGCCCATCCAGGGCTATGAAATGGCAGAATACGCACCCATACAGGGAAGAGACACGAACTACAAGTCCCACAAGGCAGTGCGTTCCAACTCACACGAGTTTGCTCATCTGAGGGCGGTTAAATAGTAGGAGTGTCAAAGCGTAAGAAACTCAAGTCGAGCCTCTGAAGACGAGCGTAGGCTCAGAAACGCGTCAGGCTTTCAATCGAGACATGAGAAGCTGCAGACTGGGGTGCGGTGATGTCTTTTACCCGTTTGAAACAAGGGCTGCTGGATGAGTGCATCCTTAACCTGTGGGTACCTTGGAGCTTTCATTTACACTCGGAAGCCCAGCCGCGAAGGATGCAACCCCCGCAGAAGATCTATGGGGGTCACGGGTCGGAAGTTGCCGAACCTGTTGAGAAGCAGCAGCCGAGGGATCTATGGACAGCTGCATCCCGGGGCCCATCCAGGGCTATGAAATGGCAGAATATGCACCCATACAGGGAAGAGACACGAACTACAAGTCCCACAAGGCAGTGCGTTCCAACTCACACGAGTTCGCTCATCTGAGGGCGGTTAAATAGTGGGAGTGTCAAAGCGTAAGAAACTCAAGTCGAGCCTCTGAAGACGAGCATAGGCTCAGAAACGCGTCAGGCTTTCAATCGAGACATGAGAAGCTGCAGACTGGGTTGCGGTGATGTCTTTTACCCGTTTGAAACAAGGGCTGCTGGATGAGTGCATCCTTAAACTGTGGGTACCTTGGAGCTTTCATTTACACGCGGCAGCCCAGCCGCGAAGGATGCACCCCCCCGCAGAAGATCTATGGGGTCACGGGTCGGAAGTTGACGAACCTGTTGTGAAGCAGCAGCCGAGGGATCTATGGACAGCTGCATCCCGGGGCCCATCCAGGGCTATGAAATGGCAGAATACGCACCCATACAAGGAAGAGACACGAACTACAAGTCCCACAAGGCAGTGCGTTCCAACTCACACAAGTTCGCTCATCTGAGGGCGGTTAAATAGTGGGAGTGTCAAAGCGTAAGAAACTCAAGTTGAGCCTCTGAAGACGAGCGTAGGCTCAGAAACGCGTCAGGCTTTCAATCGAGACATGAGAAGCTGCATGCTGGGGTGCGGTGATGTCTTTTACCCGTTTGAAACAAGGGCTGCTGGACGAGTGCATCCTTAACCTGTGGGTACCTTGGAGCTTTCATTTACACGCGGCAGCCCAGCCGCGAAGGATGACCCCCCCGCAGAAGATCTATTGGGGTCACGGGTCGGAAGTTGCCGAACCTGTTGTGAAGCAGCAGCCGAGGGATCTATGGACAGCTGCATCCCGGGGCCCATCCAGGGCTATGAAATGGCAGAATACGCACCCATACAGGGAAGAGACAGGAACTACAAGTCCCACAAGGCAGTGCGTTCCAACTCACACGAGTTCGCTCATCTGAGGGCGGTTAAATAGTGGGAGTGTCAAAGCGTAAGAAACTCAAGTCGAGCCTCTGAAGACGAGCGTAGGCTCAGAAACGCGTCAGGCTTTCAATCGAGACATGAGAAGCTGCAGACTGGGGTGCGGTGATGTCTTTTACCCGTTTGAAACAAGGGCTGCTGGATGAGTGCATCCTTAACCTGTGGGTACCTTGGAGCTTTCATTTACACTCGGCAGCCCAGCCGCGAAGGATGCACCCCCCCGCAGAAGATCTATGGGGGTCACGGGTCGGAAGTTGCCGAACCTGTTGTGAAGCAGCAGCCGAGGGATCTATGGACAGCTGCATCCCGGGGCCCATCCAGGGCTATGAAATGGCAGAATACGCACCCATACAGGGAAGAGACACGAACTACAAGTCCCACAAGGCAGTGCGTTCCAACTCACACGAGTTTGCTCATCTGAGGGCGGTTAAATAGTAGGAGTGTCAAAGCGTAAGAAACTCAAGTCGAGCCTCTGAAGACGAGCGTAGGCTCAGAAACGCGTCAGGCTTTCAATCGAGACATGAGAAGCTGCAGACTGGGGTGCGGTGATGTCTTTTACCCGTTTGAAACAAGGGCTGCTGGATGAGTGCATCCTTAACCTGTGGGTACCTTGGAGCTTTCATTTACACTCGGAAGCCCAGCCGCGAAGGATGCAACCCCCGCAGAAGATCTATGGGGGTCACGGGTCGGAAGTTGCCGAACCTGTTGAGAAGCAGCAGCCGAGGGATCTATGGACAGCTGCATCCCGGGGCCCATCCAGGGCTATGAAATGGCAGAATATGCACCCATACAGGGAAGAGACACGAACTACAAGTCCCACAAGGCAGTGCGTTCCAACTCACACGAGTTCGCTCATCTGAGGGCGGTTAAATAGTGGGAGTGTCAAAGCGTAAGAAACTCAAGTCGAGCCTCTGAAGACGAGCATAGGCTCAGAAACGCGTCAGGCTTTCAATCGAGACATGAGAAGCTGCAGACTGGGTTGCGGTGATGTCTTTTACCCGTTTGAAACAAGGGCTGCTGGATGAGTGCATCCTTAAACTGTGGGTACCTTGGAGCTTTCATTTACACGCGGCAGCCCAGCCGCGAAGGATGCACCCCCCCGCAGAAGATCTATGGGGTCACGGGTCGGAAGTTGACGAACCTGTTGTGAAGCAGCAGCCGAGGGATCTATGGACAGCTGCATCCCGGGGCCCATCCAGGGCTATGAAATGGCAGAATACGCACCCATACAAGGAAGAGACACGAACTACAAGTCCCACAAGGCAGTGCGTTCCAACTCACACAAGTTCGCTCATCTGAGGGCGGTTAAATAGTGGGAGTGTCAAAGCGTAAGAAACTCAAGTTGAGCCTCTGAAGACGAGCGTAGGCTCAGAAACGCGTCAGGCTTTCAATCGAGACATGAGAAGCTGCATGCTGGGGTGCGGTGATGTCTTTTACCCGTTTGAAACAAGGGCTGCTGGACGAGTGCATCCTTAACCTGTGGGTACCTTGGAGCTTTCATTTACACGCGGCAGCCCAGCCGCGAAGGATGACCCCCCCGCAGAAGATCTATTGGGGTCACGGGTCGGAAGTTGCCGAACCTGTTGTGAAGCAGCAGCCGAGGGATCTATGGACAGCTGCATCCCGGGGCCCATCCAGGGCTATGAAATGGCAGAATACGCACCCATACAGGGAAGAGACAGGAACTACAAGTCCCACAAGGCAGTGCGTTCCAACTCACACGAGTTCGCTCATCTGAGGGCGGTTAAATAGTGGGAGTGTCAAAGCGTAAGAAACTCAAGTCGAGCCTCTGAAGACGAGCGTAGGCTCAGAAACGCGTCAGGCTTTCAATCGAGACATGAGAAGCTGCAGACTGGGGTGCGGTGATGTCTTTTACCCGTTTGAAACAAGGGCTGCTGGATGAGTGCATCCTTAACCTGTGGGTACCTTGGAGCTTTCATTTACACTCGGCAGCCCAGCCGCGAAGGATGCACCCCCCCGCAGAAGATCTATGGGGGTCACGGGTCGGAAGTTGCCGAACCTGTTGTGAAGCAGCAGCCGAGGGATCTATGGACAGCTGCATCCCGGGGCCCATCCAGGGCTATGAAATGGCAGAATACGCATCCATACAGGGAAGAGACACGAACTACAAGTCCCACAAGGCAGTGTGTTCCAACTCACACGAGTTCGCTCATCTGAGGGCGGTTAAATAGTGGGAGTGTCAAAGCGTAAGAAACTCAAGTCGAGCCTCTGAAGACGAGCGTAGGCTCAGAAACGCGTCACGCTTTCAATCGAGACATGAGAAGCTTCAGACTGGGGTGCGGTGATGTCTTTTACCCGTTTGAAACAAGGGCTGCTGGATGAGTGCATCCTTAACCTGTGGGTACCTTGGAGCTTTCATTTACACTCGGAAGCCCAGCCGCGAAGGATGCACCCCCCCGCAGAAGATCTATGGGGGTCACGGGTCGGAAGTTGCCGAACCTGTTGTGAAGCAGCAGCCGAGGGATCTATGGACAGCTGCATCCCGGGGCCCATCCAGGGCTATGAAATGGCAGAATATGCACCCATACAGGGAAGAGACACGAACTACAAGTCCCACAAGGCAGTGCGTTCCAACTCACACGAGTTCGCTCATCTGAGGGCGGTTAAATAGTGGGAGTGTCAAAGCGTAGGAAACTCAAGTCGAGCCTCTGAAGACGAGCGTAGGCTCAGAAACGCGTCTGGCTTTCAATCGAGACATGAGAAGCTGCAGACTGGGTTGCGGTGATGTCTTTTACCCGTTTGAAACAAGGGCTGCTGGATGAGTGCATCCTTAAACTGTGGGTACCTTGGAGCTTTCATTTACACGCGGCAGCCCAGCCGCGAAGGATGCACTCCCCCCGCAGAAGATCTATGGGGGTCACGGGTCGGAAGTTGACGAACCTGTTGTGAAGCAGCAGCCGAGGGATCTATGGACAGCTGCATCCCGGGGCCCATCCAGGGCTATGAAATGGCAGAATACGCACCCATACAAGGAAGAGACACGTACTACAAGTCCCACAAGGCAGTGCGTTCCAACTCACACAAGTTCGCTCATCTGAGGGCGGTTAAATAGTGGGAGTGTCAAAGCGTAAGAAACTCAAGTCGAGCCTCTGAAGACGAGCGTAGGCTCAGAAACGCGTCAGGCTTTCAATCGAGACATGAGAAGCTGCAGACTGGGGTGCGGTGATGTCTTTTACCCGTTTGAAACAAGGGCTGCTGGATGAGTGCATCCTTAACCTGTGGGTACCTTGGAGCTTTCATTTACACGCGGCAGCCCAGCCGCGAAGGATGCACCCCCCGCACAAGATCTATTTGGGTCACGGGTCGGAAGTTGCCGAACCTGTTGTGAAGCAGCAGCCGAGGGATCTATGGACAGCTGCATCCCGGGGCCCATCCAGGGCTATGAAATGGCAGAATACGCACCCATACAGGGAAGAGACACGAACTACAAGTCCCACAAGGCAGTGCGTTCCAACTCACACGAGTTCGCTCATCTGAGGGCGGTTAAATAGTGGGAGTGTCAAAGCGTAAGAAACTCAAGTCGAGCCTCTGAAGACGAGCGTAGGCTCAGAAACGCGTCAGGCTTTCAATCGAGACATGAGAAGCTGCAGACTGGGGTGCGGTGATGTCTTTTACCCGTTTGAAACAAGGGCTGCTGGATGAGTGCATCCTTAACCTGTGGGTACCTTGGAGCTTTCATTTACACGCGGCAGCCCAGCCGCGAAGGATGCACCCCCCCGCAGAAGATCTATGGGGGTCACGGGTCGGAAGTTGCCGAACCTGTTGTGAAGCAGCAGCCGAGGGATCTACGGACAGCTGCATCCCAGGGCCCATCCAGGGCTATGAAATGGCAGAATACGCACCCATACAGGGAAGAGACACGAACTACAAGTCCCACAAGGCAGTGCGTTCCAACTCACACGAGTTCGCTCATCTGAGGGCGGTTAAATAGTGGGAGTGTCAAAGCGTAAGAAACTCAAGTCGAGCCTCTGAAGACGAGCGTAGGCTCAGAAACGCGTCAGGCTTTCAATCGAGACATGAGAAGCTGCAGACTGGGGTGCGGTGATGTCTTTTACCCATTTGAAACAAGGGCTGCTGGATGAGTGCATCCTTAACCTGCGGGTACCTTGGAGCTTTCATATATATATATATATATATATATGAACGCTCCCTCCTCCTCCTGTCAGGGTGAAAGAAGCACTCTCAGGGGTGTTGGCTTTTTCTCAAAGGTTTAATTCATCTCGCCAGCCGTAACATAACGCTGTTAGACGGGGACCTGGAGGGTCGGCCGAGCACAAGGGAGAGGCCTCCAGTGAGGACCGTCTCTAGCGATCACACAGACAGGTAACTTCCCCCCCACAGATGGACACCACACGAAGATCAGGGTAACACCTTTTATAGGCAATTCTTTGAGTAGGGTGGTACGATACAAGGCGATCAGGACACGATGATCCTCTCAATTCTAGTCTCTAGTTAGGGAAGGGGGTAGCGGGACAGTCTTGGTACCCACAGGTACTGAGGTGTAACGGTGGTAGCTCACAATCCTCGAGCTTGGTGTTCGGACGGGTCAGACCGCGGCAGCGCCAGCAGGTCCCGAAGAGGTCGTAGGTGGCAACGGGCCGCGGCAGCACCAGCAGGTCCCAACGAGGATGAAGGTCACGACGGGCCGCGGCAGCGCCAGCAGGTCCCACGAGGATGAGGGTTACAACGGGCCGCGGCAGCGCCAGCAGGTCCCACGAGGATGAAAGTTGCAGAGGGCCGCGGCAGCGCCAGCAGGTCCCACGAGGTTGAAGGTTGCAGAGGGCCGCGGCAGCGCCAGCAGGTCCCACGAGGAAGAAGGTTGCAGAGGGCCGCGGCAGCGCCAGCAGGTCCCACGAGGAAGAAGGTTGCAGAGGGCCGCGGCAGCGCCAGCAGGCAGGACAATAGTTCACAGGGCAGGGCTGTGGCAGCGCCAGCAGTCCGTCAAGGATGAGTTCGTCGCGGTGTCTCTCGACTCCAGGATACAACTGCCTTCCTGTCCTGGGGCTGCCTCAGTTATAGGTCTGGCGCCCTTTGATGTCCGGACCCTCGCTCTTGGAGGTCGGGAGGTCTGGGATGAGGGAGTCCAGACACCCAGCAGGGGGGTGGAGCCAGCGCCCGAGGAGGCTGGGGGTGATCGGCACCTGGCGGGGGAGAGCCATCGACACTTCTTACTCCCATTGGCCTGCCAAGTGGTCCGTTCACCTCCTGGGTGGATGGTGGTGCCGGGATGTCGGGGCCTGGCCAGGCCCTGGGTCGGGGTCGGGCTGAGGCCGCGCGGCCGCGTGGTGCCGTGTCCAAGATGGCGGCTGGGCCGGGCAATGGTGCTGACGGTGGCCCGGGCCCGTGACACAGGGACATCCGGGAGCAGGCGTCCCATGGGGGACGGGTTGCGGGTTTGTTCTGTGGGTAGTACCTGGAAGGCCGGGATCCGGGCCCTGTCCTGCGGGGAGGGAGCGAGCCCTTCATGGGGCCTGTCCAACATGCGTCCCCCCCAGCTGAAGGCGGGGAGAGTCACCCATCTTCTTGGGGACTTTCCTCGTCGAGGCGGAAAAAGCGGGACAGGCCGTCCGCGTTGGCGTGGTCTTGACCAGGGCGATGCTCCACAGTGAAGTCCATCCCCTGCAGGGAGATGGACCATCGCAATAGTTTGAAGTTCTCCCCCCGCATCTGCATGAGCCATTGTAGGGGCCGATGATCTGTCTGTACCCGGAAATGGGTTCCGAAGAGGTACGGCCGGAGCTTCTTGAGGGCCCATACTATGGCGAAGGCCTCTCGCTCAATGGTGCTCCAGCGCTGTTCTCGGGGCAGTAGGCGTCTGCTGATGAAGGCCACTGGTTGGTCCACTCCTTCGGGGTTCAGTTGGGAGAGGACGGCCCCAATACCATGGTCGGAGGCATCGTTCTGCACGATGAACTCGCGGCTGTAGTCGGGGGCCTGGAGCACAGGAGCGGTGCACATGGCGGCCTTCAGCGTCTCGAAGGCCGCTTGACAGTCGGGAGTCCAGTTGACTCTTTTTGGGTGGTTCTTAGACGTGAGTTCCGTGAGGGGCCCCACAATGCTGCCATAGTCCCTCACAAACCGCCGGTAGTATCCGGTGAGCCCCAGGAAGGCTCGGACCTCGGTTTGTGTTTCGGGGGGTTGCCAGGACTGGATGGCAGCTACCTTGAGTTGGAGGGGGGCCACCAGACCGCTCCCCACTTGGTGTCCGAGGTAGGTCACGGACCCCTGGCCGATTTGGCACTTGCTGGCCTTTATGGTGAGGCCGGCCTGTTGGAGGGCCTGCAGGACCTCTCTGAGGTGGTGGAGGTGGTCTGTCCAGTGGCGGCTGTATACTGCGATGTCGTCCAGGTAGGCGGCGCTGAATTCTTCGAGGCCCGCCAATACCTGGTTCACCAGTCTTTGAAAAGTGGCGGGAGCGTTCTTCATGCCGAAGGGCATCACTCTGAAATGGTAGTGCCCGTCCGGGGTGGAGAAAGCGGAACGTTCTTTGGCCCTGGGGGTGAGGCCGATCTGCCAGTAGCCCGCTGTCAGGTCGAAGATGCTTAGGTAGCGGGCTGCCCCCATGCGGTCGACTAGTTCATCTGCTCGGGGGATAGGGTGAGCGTCGGTTCGGGTGACCGCGTTCAGACCCCGATAGTCGATGCAGAATCGGAGCTCCGGTGTAGTGCCCGGGGCCGCGGCCTTGGGGACCAGGACGACCGGGCTGGCCCAGGGACTGTCCGAAGGTTCGATGACCCCGAGGGCGAGCATCTTGGAGACTTCTTCTTGGATGCATGTACGTACCCGATCCGGTACTCGGTACGCCCGGTGTCGGACAGGAGGACTGTCCCCCGTGTCCACGTCGTGCAGGCACCAGGCGGTGACTCCGGGTGCGAGGGAGAACAGGTTTGCGAACGGCAGCAGGAGGGCCCGGCAATCTTGACGCTGCTCTGGGGTCAGGGCCTCGGAGAGTCGGACCCCGTCCACCGAACCATCTCTCTCCCGGGTCCTCAGTAGGTCAGGGAGGGGCTCGGAGTCTCCTTCTGTGCCACTGTCGGTAGCCATCAGCAGGCTGAGCTCTGAGCGCACGAAGTGGGGTTTGAGTCTGTTGGCGTGGAGGACCCGGAGGGGGTTCCGGGGGGACTCCAGGTCGATGAGATAGGTGACGGGACTCTTGCGCTCGATCACCTTGAAGGGCCCCGTCCATTTGTCCTGCAAGGCACACGGTTCGATGGGGGACATGACCCATACCTGCTGACCCGGTTCAAACTCGATGGAGGAGGCATGTTGGTCGTACCACTTCTTCATGTCCTCTTGACTGGCCTCCAGATTGGCTTTAGCGATCTCCCTGAATTTCCGGGTCTGATTGCGGAGGGTCAGGAGGTATTTGTAGACGTCTGGAGGGGTCTTTAGGGGGGCCATTTCCCATTCCTCCTTCACTAGGCTGAGAGGCCCGCGAACGGGGTGTCCGTACAGGAGTTCGAAGGGGCTGAAGCCGAGGGACTTCTGGAGGACTTCTCGGTAGGCGAAGAGGAGGCACGGTAGTAGCACGTCCCACTGGCGGCGTAGGGGTTCTTCCAGCCCCATGATCATCCCCTTGAGGGTGCGGTTGAACCGCTCGACCAGTCCGTTCCCCTGGGGGTGATAGGGTGTTGTGAATCGGTAAGTGACTCCGCACTGCTGCCAGAGGGATTTCATATACTTTGAAATAAAGTTCGTACCCCTGTCGCTGACGACTTCCCGGGGGAAGCCCACTCGAGAGAAGATCCCCATTAAGGCTCGACCCACTACTGGGGCTGTTATAGTACGAAGGGGGACCGCCTCAGGATAGCGGGTAGCGTGATCCACCAGGACCAGGATGAAGCGATGCCCCTGTGCTGTTCGGGGGTCCAGGGGCCCCACAATGTCTATTCCCACCCTTTCGAACGGGGTGGTCACCACGGGGAATGGTTGCAGGGGTGCCTTGAGTTTGCGGCCGCTCTTCCCGCTGGCCTGGCAGGTCGGGCAGGACTGGCAGTGGTTGGAGACGTCATTTCTCATTTTGGGCCAAAAAAAGTGAGTCACCAGGCGGTGGTAGGTCTTGTCTTGCCCCAGGTGCCCAGCCAGGGGGACATCATGGGCCAGGTTCAACAGGAAGTCTCTGAAGTGGAGGGGCACCACCAGCACTCGCCCGGCCCCCAGTTCTGCGATTCTCTGCTCGCTGTACAAGAGATCATTGTCCCAATAAACCCAGTGGGCCCCGGTGGTGTCTCCTTGGCCCTGGGCGAGCGCTTGCTGTCGCAATCCCTCGAGGGAGGGGCAGGTCTTTTGCTCCTGCCGGAATTGTTCTTGGGTGGGCCCCCCTTCTTGACGCCACTGAGCCAGGTCGGGAAGCTCGGGGGGCTGTGTGGACCCCTCTGTGGTGGGGTCCGGGTGGTCGGTCTGGAGGAAGTCTTCTTCTGGAGCGATCGAGGGCGGAGGTGCTGCCCATTCGGGTTCTTCTGGTCTAGGGATGGTGCGGGTGGCCATGGACCGGGTGGTCACGCACGCCCAGTCCGGGAGACCCAACATCCCCAGATGCTCTCTTCTTTCAACAGCGGCCCACGGGGAGCTCTCGAGATCGTTCCCCAGGAGGCAGTCCACGGGGGCATCGTCGCGGACAGTTACTTTCAGCATGCCGGACACTCCTCCCCATTCGAAGGGGACGCAGGCCATCCGACACAGGCTCTCCGAGTTATCTGCCGATCGGACGGGGCAAAGCACGTTTGGCAGGATTTGTTCTGGGGTCACCAGGTGACAACGGACGGCCGTCACACTGGCCCCGGTGTCACGCAGGGCCTCGGCCTTGCGCCCATTTATGCTCACCCATTGGCTGTACTTCCGAGTGTTGGCGGGCAGGGGAGTCCGCGGGACCATGTCTCTTCCTCCCAGGCATGCCAGGGTCATGGCGGCGGGTTCCCACTCGAACTGCTCCGACTCGTAGGCCTCAGAGTCTTCGGAGACTTGTTCTTCTCCTAGGGCGGCGGCCACCACCTGGCGGGGCCCGGGAACCTGGTTCTTCGGGCAGGTCGGGTCACTGGCATAGTGGCCGACTCGCTGGCATCGATGACACGTCACGTTGGCTCGGAACCCCGGGCGCATCGGGGGGTTTCCCCGGCCCGCTGGGGGCGGGGTGGTGTTAGCGGGAGCGGCCGGGACGGCGTCTCTGCCCCGGCCCGGGCCTCCTCCTCCTCCTCGGGGACGATGATGACCTTGGTTGGTTCTGTTCTGCTCATTCGGCCCGCTCCGGGCCACTCGGGTGCTCTCCCACCGGTCAGCCTCGGTGGCGAGCTGCCGTGGTTCAGTCAATTTACTGTCGAGGAGGTGCTGCCTGAGCTCGACGAAGCAGTTGTTGGAGAGGTGCTCCCACACAATGAGATTGAAGAGTTGTTCGTAAGTGGTTACGTTGTTACCCTTGATCCATCCCTCGAAGGCCCGGCTGAAATAGTTCACGTATTCCAACCACGTTGTACCTGGGATCCGGGTGCAGTTGCGGAACCTCTGTCGGTACATTTCGGGCGTAAGCCCATATCGACTGAGGAGGGCGGCCTTCATGTGGTCATAGGACGTCATTTGATGGTCCGGAAGCTGCAGCAGGGCATCACGGCCCTCGTTGACGAATCTCCCCCATAGACCGGCTCCCCAGTCACTTCGAGCGACCCGGTGGGCAGTCATGGCGATCTCATAGGCCTTGAACCACTGCTGTATGTCGTCGTCATTGTGGTTTTAGTCGTAGGGTGAGTTACTGTCTGTACGGTACGCGTTGGTTCGGATCGCGCCGCTGGCCACCAATGTTAGACGGGGACCTGGAGGGTCGGCCGAGCACAAGGGAGAGGCCTCCAGTGAGGACCGTCTCTAGCGATCGCACAGACAGGTAACTTCCCCCCCACAGATGGACACCACACGAAGATCAGGGTAACACCTTTTATAGGCAATTCTTTGAGTAGGGTGGTACGATACAAGGCGATCAGGACACGATGATTCTCTCAATTCTAGTCTCTAGTAAGGGAAGGGGGTAGCGGGACAGTCTTGGTACCCACAGGTACTGAGGTGTAACGGTGGTAGCTCACAATCCTCGAGCTTGGTGTTCGGACGGGTCAGACCGCAGCAGCGCCAGCAGGTCCCGAAGAGGTCGTAGGTGGCAACGGGCCGCGGCAGCGCCAGCAGGTCCCAACGAGGATGAAGGTCATGACGGGCCGCGGCAGCGCCAGCAGGTCCCACGAGGATGAGGGTTACAACGGGCCGCGGCAGCGCCAGCAGGTCCCACGAGGATGAAAGTTGCAGAGGGCCGCGGCAGCGCCAGCAGGTCCCACGAGGTTGAAGGTTGCAGAGGGCCGCGGCAGCGCCAGCAGGTCCCACGAGGAAGAAGGTTGCAGAGGGCCGCGGCAGCGCCAGCAGGTCCCACGAGGAAGAAGGTTGCAGAGGGCCGCGGCAGCGCCAGCAGGCAGGACAATAGTTCACAGGGCAGGGCTGTGGCAGCGCCAGCAGTCCGTCAAGGATGAGTTCGTCGCGGTGTCTCTCGACTCCAGGATACAACTGCCTTCCTGTCCTGGGGCTGCCTCAGTTATAGGTCTGGCGCCCTTTGATGTCCGGACTCTCGCTCTTGGAGGTCGGGAGGTCTGGGATGAGGGAGTCCAGACACCCAGCAGGGGGGTGGAGCCAGCGCCCGAGGAGGCTGGGGGTGATCGGCACCTGGCGGGGGAGAGCCATCGACACTTCTTACTCCCATTGGCCTGCCAAGTGGTCCATTCACCTCCTGGGTGGATGGTGGTGCCGGGATGTCGGGGCCTGGCCAGGCCCAGGGTCGGGGTCGGGCTGAGGCCGCGCGGCCGCGTGGTGCCGTGTCCAAGATGGCGGCTGGGCCGGGCAATGGTGCTGACGGTGGCCCGGGCCCGTGACACAGGGACATCCGGGAGCAGGCGTCCCATGGGGGACGGGTTGCGGGTTTGTTCTGTGGGTAGTACCTGGAAGGCCGGGACCCGGGCCCTGTCCTGCGGGGAGGGAGCGAGCCCTTCATGGGGCCTGTCCAACAAACGCGTTTTGGCTACTGCCTTATTTTTATGTTACATTGTTTCACGCTTAAACGCCATTTTAAAAGAATCCACATAAAGTCACATGATGCACACAGTATGAACAAAGAAAAGGGGACTATTGCACCCTATTTTGGGCGCCATCTTATAACGTGTTGAATACATTTAGAATACGCTTTCTTGCAACATAGAATAGCTCTTATTTATACGAACTTTCTAAGCCTTCATTTTTATACAACGAATTTAAAGGAACCGTGATCTAATGATAACAAAAAAGCATCCAAAAGTAACTCAATCCATAATTATATTGCCGTATATCAGCTTAGCCAAACTCTCAGAATGGCATCTGAGAAATCAGGCCGTATATCGGCTTATTCACGTCCTCTAAATTCAAAGTGCTTAAGTGACCACAAAAAATTTCAACAATTAAACATAACATATCAAGCATTTCACATAACAGAATATCCCAAAAGTTTTTTCTCAAATAATTCATTGCTGTTTTCGTATCGCTACATATCTTATTCATTCTCCTAAATGAATTGACAGTTCCTCTCCAATGTTCTTCCCTATAGGGGCCTTTGTTTCGTAGTCAATTATGTACCTAGATTCTAACCTGCGGAGTTTCCTGATCCTGTCTCCTCCCCTTATGTCTGATGGGACTGTATCGATTCCATAATATCTTAGAAGTTCTCTATTACTGCCATGTTGTTCAGCATAGTGCCTCGCCACCGGATAAGTTGGATCATTCTTGGCGATAGCCCTCATATGCTCAAGTACTCTCATTTTGATTGAATTGACCGTACTCCCTATGTACTTTAAACCACAGGGGCATTATAGGCTGTAAACCACAAAGGTAGTACTACATGTGATAAACTTCTTTATGGGCCGTGATTGTTTGAGTCCTGAAACTGAGTAGCTTAATGTTCGTTTACTTCCTGCACAGGCCTTGCATTTGCCGCAAGGATTAAAACCCCTAAGATCCCTTAGAGTGTTACCTGTGCTTTGAATGCTATGAAAATGACTATGAACTAGACTGTCTCTGAGCGATCTTGCTTTCCTATATGTAATCAAAGGAACAGGTGGTATATCTGGACCGATGATTTAATCAGATTTTCGAATCTTCCAATGCCTTCTCATGATTCTACTTATTTGATTGGCCTCATTAGAAAAAGTAGTGATCAATCTAAATTTGTTTTTAACTTCGGTAGTTTTGATTGCCTTGTTACTCTCTTTGAGAAGAGATTCCCTAGGAATATTTTCAACCCTTTGGAGGGTTGTTTCTAGGAGATCTCGACTATATCCTCGATTCACAAACCTCTGCAGACTGGCTGAAGCTGCTTTTTTAAATTCAGATTCCTGTGTGCTATTCCGCTTCAATCTTAAAAATTCCCCATAGGGGATACTTTTGACTAGTGTCGGTGGATGGTTGCTAGCAGCATGCAATACCGAATTCCCAGCCGTGGGTTTGCGGTATAGAGACAAATTTGGTTTGTTCCCAATCACACTCACTCTTAAATCCAAAAAGTTCACCAAGCTAGAGCTGACCTCACCGCTAAATTCCAGATTGACAATATTGTTATTAAGATCTTTTATGAACTCAAAAGCTGTTTCCTCAGTTCCGTTCCAAACAATACACAAGTCGTCGATATAGCGGTAGTATGAAACCACCTTACTCATATCGACACCACCTTGAGCCCTGGACACCTGCTCCTCCCACCAACCCACGAACAAGTTTGCGTAACTGGGGGCGAAGCAGGTGCCCATGGCCGTACCAGAGATCTGCCGGTAGTACTTATCTCCATACACAAATATATTATTTGTCAAGCAAAACTCAGTAAACTGTAAGATCATTTTGTTATGCTCAGTGAACTTCAAAGACTTTTTATTCAAAAAGTGTGCAATTGCTTCCAGTCCATGTTCGTGGTTGATTCGAGTGAATAGACTCGTAAGATATTACTAGTCTATACGCTCGAATCAACCACAAATTGATATATATATATATTTGTGTATATATAAAACCATCTGGCGGCCACCAGTAGGTAGTTATAGTTAGGAACATGTTTCCTTAGGAAAAGTGTCTTTTTTACTTGCCAATAACTTTGCCGCTGTTTGACGAATCTTCACGAAATTTGCCAGAAAAACTCCAGTGATTTCTGTTGCTCATTGAACATTTTGGGGGGATTCGTGAAGTGAGGGCTTAGAAAAATGGGTTTAAAAACAGGGTGTGTTTCCAATGTTAATTCCTATAGGAACCTGTCAACATGACTACGGCCCGACCCAATGAATGGAATTACTCTTAATTTGGCAGAAAGGTAGATGTTGTTATGCAGATTATGTTATTTATGAATTATTTAAAATCCATCAAGTAGTTGTTGAGAATTTTAAGGAGAAAATTATAGTAATATCTCTGGTTGCAGATATTTTTCAAAAAAACGAGCTCCTGTAGGGAAATGCACTGCTCTAATTGGCTGTCAACACTTCAACCAAGAAGTGTTGGCAACCATCTTGGGGCTCGACTTCAACGAGTCCAAAGAAAACAAGCATTTGCAATGCAATAGATCTCGCATTTGTGAGGGTTTAAGCTATTGGCATTGTAAATGACAATGCCTTTCATTTATGTTTTAAAAACCAACATGTAAATAAAAGGCATTGCCATTTACAATGCCAATAGCTCAAACTCTTACAACTGCGAGACCTATTGCATTGCAAATGCTTGTTCTTCCTAGCATCTCCTGGGCCTTCAGCCGCGTGCCCTGGCAGAGGGAGCAGAGCGTGTCCGGCTGCTCCTCCTCTGACGCCTGGAGAAGCGGAGCGCGCACCACTGCTTGGGCTGCAGTGTGTATCTAGGCAGCCGGCTCTTAGTGCCGTACCGTTACATGCCAAAGACAGATTTGCTGCAGAGGAGACAGGCAGGGGGGAAGGAGAGACAGGGGAGATGGCGCCTCATAAAGAGACTGAGGAGAGGGTGGGGGGTTCTGCAGCGATAGAGAAGGGAGAGGAAAAGCAAGGGGAGATAGAGGGAGAAGAAGGTACAAAGAGATAGCGAGAGGAGGAAGGAGACAGAGCGCTGAAGAGAGAGCGCAAAAGAGAGGGGTGGGAGAGACCGGAAGGAAGGAGACAGCGAGAGGAGGGGGGAAGAAGGCAGAGAAAAAACCAAAAAGAACAGTCAGGTTAAAGAGGCAGCTAGAGGATGGAAAGGGAGGGGTCAAAAGTGGAAGGAGAAGAAAATAGAGAAAGAGGGAGGAGACGTCGGAAGGAGAGAAAGAGGGATATGGAAATAGAGAGATAAAGGAGAATGTTGACATAGGAACAAAGAGGAAAAGGGACAGTATAGTAAATAGTATAGAGAGGGGCAAGGAGAGAAGCAAAAAGAAACAGAAGGAAAAGGGAAAAATAAGAAAAAAAATCTGAGTCATTCACAGCTAAGGAAGAGGCAGAAAGATGGGCAGCAAAGCAGCAGAGGAGGGGGAGGGGTGTAGAGAAGGAGAGGGAGAAATGGTGGAAGGGAGGGAGGGAGAGGGAGAGAAGGGACAGAAGGAGAGGTGGCTTAGCAGCGAGCACCCGACAGGAATGAGAAGTGGGGGGAAGGGAGATGGCCTGTAAACTTTATTTCTCGGTTGGCACCCAGAACTAATATCTTCAGCATATGCAAGATCATTCTGTTGTGAGCCATCAAAGTACACAGGTCGTTCCCAATCATGCACCAGGCAAGGCACAAGCGAGACCTTCAAATTCATACCAGTACACCATGCATTGTGGCCCCCTTAATCTTTCAGGGCCATGGATGTGTCCTTCATCCTGTACTGGGAGACAGGAGTAGTACTGCAACTGCCAGCAGTTTAGAAACTCCTTGCACTCACCTGGGGTGGAATTTAAAGATTGTCACCCCTGATCTAAAGAAGTGGCCGTGGCACACTCCAGCCTAAGTGACTCAACTACCTACAATCTATAGCTATATTTACTTGCCACACTATACAAGAAGCATGGCAATTATTTCTAGCTCGGTACCGCCAACTGACAATATTACTAAATAAACACAGCCCTAATCCCCCCTAACTTGGAGACAGAGTTTACCGATGCCAGCCGTGTTTTGAATTTGCAACATGCCAGACACCGAAGTAATTTATAAAAATAGTTCTGCAATCACTCCCATTGTACTGTGAGTTTCTTCAGAGAAACCCATAAGTTTCCGGCACATATTTGCTCACCTTCTGCTGGGATGTTTCTTTTCTGACTTTCATCGTAATAACTCTGCGGAATATTTTAGTTTACTAGCTGTACCTCGGCGGAAAATGAAAGACGAACAAGAGTGCCGTTGTGTGTGTGGAAAGCTCGACAGTGAAAAACTAAACAAACCCCGCATATATTAGTCTCTTCTAATAAAACCCCATCGGAAACACAGCTCCGTGAGTTGTCAAATGCCCGTTTACCTAAGTGACTTAGAAACAGTTAACCGAGAAAAGACAGCCCATGCCGAGAAGAACAAGCCTACGTGATCGCTATTGTAAGCAAGCTGGCTCTGTGGAGCCGACGGGGGAGGGAAACTGAAAGCGCGCGATGCATGTATTAACAGGAAGCAGAAGGCATCACAGTTACTCGTGCACACATGCATTTCTGACGTACTGAGCATGCTTGCTGAGAACCTTGCCTAGGACATGGGCGGAGCATGTGAGCTGAGGGAGCCCCACGTGTTGTAGCCCGCGTGAAGGAGCCCACCCCGCAGAGAGAAGTCCAACGGGAGTCCATCCCGCCTTTTTGAATGCCGCTTCAGGATTTCAGGTGGGGCTCCTGTGAGCATGACAGAGCCCCGTGTTTTTCTGCGCCAGTGACCGGGTGAAGACCCCCCCTTCCACAAGGAGACCACCCGGGGAGCAGCGCAGAGTCCCCACAAGAGCCGGTAAGTGGGGCATGCTGTACGTGTGGAGCGCACGTGAGCGTTAAAAAAAATGCAATTGCAGGAGGCTATCTTGCCTCGGACGCGGGACAGGAGATGTGCACACCATGTGGCTGTACGTGCTGATGCACCAGCTCCAATCGCCAATCGCCCTGCGCGTGCCCATCTCCTGTCCTGCTTCCGAGGCAAGTCAGCAACAATAGATCTCGCTGGCGACAGCGCTTTTGCTCTGCGTTCGCCAGGCTCGACCTAAAAAGGGAAAATAAAGAAAAGGGAGCAGGGTAGGAATACCCAGACTCCCAAGCCATAATCTTGGGGATCCATTGGGCTCCTGCGACGGCATGAACACATTTTTGACAGCAAAAAAATAAAAATAAAAAAAACAGCGTGGGCTACCAAGCTCGCTTTTCAATAACCACGGGGTGGGCCAGGTCCCGGGGGCATATCATTAATATAGGAGGGGCGCGCATGTGCCACACTTCCAGGGCTTATCAAAGTCCCGGGGACTGCCACCATCCCGGGGCACTTTTAATTATGTATGTGGTGGGCCGAGTGGGCCCGCCCATGGCCCCCGGGTCCGCCACCTCCCTGGGGCTAATTATTATTTTATAGAGGGGCATCGCAATCCTTACCCCGGCCCTGAGACTGCCACCTACCTGGGGAATTTTTTACTTGTCTTGGGAGGGCCTTATGTACCCCCCAGGCCCCTGTGGACCACCACCTACCTGGGGCCAAACATTAAAATGGGAGGTGGCTGCATGGCCCCTCCTCCTGGGATGTTCTCAGCCTGGGAAGGATATGGCTTTTGTAGTTCGGACTGGACTGTTCCCATGGGGCACAGGGTCAGCGCTGATTTGCATATCGCCATTGTCTAACCCAGGGTGGTGTGGAGTGGAAAAACGATGGATTTGTGCCCAGATCTTTGGACTGGGGTGAATGTGTGACATTGATCCACATTCTGTCCATCACTGTTGTGTTTGCAATTACCGCTCTAAGTGTACTGGGGATGCTCAGACGTGAGTCCTAGGCACTCCACACCACTGGAATCAAGCTAGCCGGGCTGATGAGAGGTGTTACCTCGAAACCGGGCCGGTCCTCGGATGCTTGATTCCATTCTGGGAAGGACATGGCTTCTGTAGTTCGGACTGGACTGTTCCCATGGGGCACAGGGTCAGCGCTGATTTGCATATCGCCATTGTCTAACCCAGGGTGGTGGGGAGTGGAAAAACGATGGATTTGGGCCCAGATCTTTGGACTGGGGTGAATGTGTGACATTGATCCATATTCTGTCCATCACTGTTGTGTTTGCAATTACCGCTCTAAGTGTACTGGGGATGCTCAGACGTGAGTCCCAGGCACTCCACACCACTGGAATCAAGCTAGCCGGGCTGATGAGAGGTGTTACCTCGAAACCGGGCCGGTCCTCGGATGCTTGATTCCGTTCTGGGAAGGACATGGCTTTTGTAGTTCGGACTGGACTGTTCCCATGGGGCACAGGGTCAGCGCTGATTTGCATATCGCCATTGTCTAACCCAGGGTGGTGGGGAGTGGAAAAACGATGGATTTGGGCCCAGATCTTTGGACTGGGGTGAATGTGTGACATTGATCCATATTCTGTCCATCACTGTTGTGTTTGCAATTACCGCTCTAAGTGTACTGGGGATGCTCAGACGTGAGTCCCAGGCACTCCACACCACTGGAATCAAGCTAGCCGGGCTGATGAGAGGTGTTACCTCGAAACCGGGCCGGTCCTCGGATGCTTGATTCCGTTCTGGGAAGGACATGGCTTTTGTAGTTCGGACTGGACTGTTCCCATGGGGCACAGGGTCAGCGCTGATTTGCATATCGCCATTGTCTAACCCAGGGTGGTGTGGAGTGGAAAAACGATGGATTTGGGCCCAGATCTTTGGACTGGGGTGAATGTGTGACATTGATCCACATTCTGTCCATCACTGTTGTATTTGCAATTCTCAGCCCTAAGGACGGCAACCTCCTCGGGACAGGCCCTAAAAGAAGAAACCAGAGCCTCCCCTTGAGTCATACATGGCCCTGGGGACTGCCACTCCCCTGGGCAAGATCCAGCAATGTCCTGGGGTGTCCAACCCGGGACATTGCAGCTTGCTATTGCTTGGGGGGAGCACTACTCTACCAAGCCATAGCAAACTCAGCTCTGCTTTCAGGAAGCCAGAGCAGAAAATGCTCTTGCTTGCTGAAAGCGGAGCATATCTGTTTCCCTGCCCGCTGTTAAGCGATCAGGGAAACATTGCTTTGAGATCCAGGGGGCTGCATGTTAGCAGCTCCCTGGGTCGCAAAGCAATGTCGGCTTCCGTAAGAGATGGGTAAACAGCAGGGACCACTGGGGCCTTCAGGCTCCACTGGTGGCTCCCAACTTTATAAATGCGGATGCCCTGGGTGGGACTAGGGCAGCCACATTACAGGCCGGGCTCTGGGGGATGGGATTCCCAGTGCTGAAATCCACCCCCTCACTTTCAAATATATAAGATAAATAAAAGGCCCGCGGATAAGGAGTCGGAGAAGATACTCAAAAGTCCGGTGCTTATCCCCTGAAATATGAGATTCCGCCAAATACAGTTGGTCATAGTTCATAGGGCATATCTCACGCCTGCGCTAATCATCAATGATGCGACGTTTCCCAGGTGTGGTGAACAAGGGGCGGAGTTGTTACACATGTTATGGACTTGCCCTAGACTAGATACATACTGGCATACAATCAATAGACGGTTACAGGTCTGCACAGGCCGCAGCATACCCCTGGAGTGGCCGGTGCATCTGCTACATCACTTCAGGAGAACCCCCACTTGCAAGGTGATATCCTGGTTCCTTGATCTGGGACTAGTGGTCGTGAAGCTTCTCATAAAAAAATTATGGAAGGCACGGGACCCACTGCATGTGTGAGCCTGGCGCTCTTTGCTTCTGGCATGGGCTAAGGCGGAGGTAGTTGCCATACGGAGGGAAGAAACACTGAGGTTGCGGAAAGTACCCACAGCGGCCCATTGGGTAAGAATGCTCGAATCGCTGCAACAGATGGACGAGGAGAGTTGGGGGGGTGCCCCAACAGACCTAGTTCTGAACACATGAGGGGGGACGTGCCTTCCACCAGCGTAATGCTGCGATATTCTGGCTAGGGTCTACCTATTGGTTGTGACTTTCAGCAGAAGTAGTAGTAGCTGGTGCCCAGACATAATCGCTTAGTGAATAGGGAGAATGGGGAGCGCGGAGTGTGGGCGGGGGATTGATGTATACATCGGGCAATGCTGCTGTTGTTATGGTTTTCTTTGTTTTTAAAAATGCCATCTGCTCCAAAGCCCAAGATGAATGAACAGGGAAAGACTTTATACACCGCGGAATGTCAGACACACTACTACTGAGATAGTTGGCATATAATCTGTAACATGAGCTAATTTTGCTCCTGCAAGAGTGAGGCCCTGAGCACATCAGACATCCCTGTTTTGCCTGCCAACCGAAGGGCAACACACGCCAGCTGTGGGCAAATGACCTCATGTACGGCTGTAAACCTGCATATATATATCACCTGTTGTTCTTGGCCAACTGAACTCAATAAAAACAGATTTGAACAAAAAAATAAATAAAAGGCCAGGCCCCGGGGATAAGGCCGAAATCAGCGTGTGCCCTCCCTTTTTTTTAGATAAAATTTAAAGGAAAGGGGCATGCCCCGGACATGGGGTCCGGGGGATCAAAATGCTCCAGGAAAGGGGTGCCCTGGGGAGTGTGTGGGTGCTTCAGAGATTCTGTGGATGACGTCATCACTAATGTCATCAGTGATGTTATTTGAGATGTATTAATGATGTCATTAGTGATGACACTAATCATGTCATGAGTGATGTAATATATGAGGTCATAAGCAGTGCGTTGCAGGAGCGTGAGTTATAGTTAGCGTACCTAACTATAACTGCTGAATTATTGTTTTTTTAGGAGTGAAACCTGAGCCTAACTATAACGTCTCTGTAACCTAAGTCCGCTCCAACTTCAAACAGATTTGCAGCCATCTTGGGACTTGGACCTGGCCAACGCCCAAGGAAAATAAAAAAAATAAAAAATGAAAAGAGGCAGGGTGGCAATACCGTGAACCCCTAGAACTGGTGGTGGGGTCCCATTGGGGCTGAAAAAAAGTTATTTTTTCAATTTTTCCCGCAAATTTGTGGAGGATCTGAGAAACCCATTGGGGAAATTTAGAAGAAAAAAAACACAAGTGCAGTTTCCTGCACTTGTGTTTTACTTACCACCCAGGTGGGCCAGGTTCTGCGAGCAATATATTATATTCATTAAGGGGAGGAGGGCACATGTGGCTGCCCTCGCTAGGCCAATTACTGCCCCATCGCCACTCCCAGGGCCCTGCAATCAACAATTAATGGGAGGGAAGTCACACGGCCCCCTCCTGGGTTGATTTTTGCAGAGGATCCTTATATCCATGGGGAAAAAAATAAAAGCACAGTTTACCTCGCTTGTGTTTTACTAGGCCCGGATGGGCCATATCCTTGGGGTAATATAATATAAATATTAAGAGGAGGGGGTGCACATGGCCTCCATCCTCAGGCAATTATGACCCCAGGGACCGCCACCTTCCCCAGAGCTTGCACATGAAAGATGAACGGAAGGGGGGCATGGAGCCCTCCTTCCAGGTCGATATAGGCCCTGAAGGCCTCCTCCCCGTAGGCCCAGCCATTAACATACAGGGGGAGAAGGCAGCTAGCCCCCTTCCATGGGCCATTTTTGGCCATGGAGACCTCAAAGCCCGGAGCTGACTCCAGCTATGTCCTGGGGTGCCCACTCGCGAGACATAGCAGACTCCCTGCCTGCACTGGAG
Source organism: Lissotriton helveticus (assembly GCF_964261635.1). Lineage (NCBI taxonomy): Eukaryota > Metazoa > Chordata > Amphibia > Caudata > Salamandridae > Lissotriton > Lissotriton helveticus. The sequence goes on from NC_136069.1 coordinate 713,834,910, forward strand.
CAGGCAGGCATACCTGTGTTTGTTCTCGCTTGGCTGTGCAATTTTAAAGCTTCTGCCAAGCTAGCGGAAAACACTAAGTCCACTCCCAGCAGGCGGGAGAAGAAAATATTATCCCACCCGCCGGAAACTGACAGTGAAGCGTGCAGGGAAACAGATAAAACAGTTGTTCCCATCTGCAGGTGGAGCACTTTTTGCTTCTCCCTGCCATCGGGAGCAATGCCAGAGGCTATCCCCTTCCAATATTATTGGACCTTGGGAGATGTGGTCTACAGGGCTGAAATATGGTCCAGGTGGGGGGCCATATGCCCCTCTCTTCCTTTTAAGGATGGCTAGGACACCGTTTCCCCAGGGCCAGAAATTGGCCCAGGGTGTCGGGCACGGCAGGCTTAGGCGCCTACCACATTCTCTCAGACAGAAACAAAACTACAATTCCCATGATGCCCAGCCGGGTGCATGGGTATTTCTGCAAGAGTGTGCACGCAACCGGCATGCGTAATTCTTTCAGGTTTGGATTCCAGCACCCATATCAGCAGTGACGGAGGCTCGGGTTGTTCTCTGCGTGATGCTGAGAGTGCGATCCTCCGCTACCCCCTCCAGATATCACATCAGTTGTTCGTTGTGTGTGTGGGGCTCTATACAAACGTACTCAGTGAAGACAGGAGACTTCACGTTTGTTCTTATTTGCGATTACCTCGTAGTTTTGGATTCGAGGTAATCGTTTGTGTTATCATTGACTGTTCTGCAGGCTGCTTCCTGTGGATGTCTATTTCTCTTCTTTTTGGTGCATTTTGTATGCAGAACCTAATTGTCCATAGGGTGACGTAACCTTATTGGGGAATAGTTGTTTTTCCAATTGGTTTTGTGGTCTTGATACTTTCCTTCCTGCAATTCATTTTGTGACCAAAATTGGATTAACTTTCAGGTGAACGTGAAGAGTTCTTTTGTTGCATCTGGGGAAAAGGTTCAGTGGTGCGAGACTTTGAGATTAACCAGTACGGACCTCATCCTACTATCTTGTTCTTTCCAGTTGATTCCATGATGTTTGTGGTATGTTAAAGGGGTGATTATCAATCCGATCTGTCAGATGATGTGTTTGGAGCATTTATGTATGAGACAGACTTCTGAGGTAACCTTTTGTGTTCTTGTTTTAGCAGTAAACAACAAGGAAAAAACGATTGGATGGTTTTTAGTCCAGATGAAAGTTCTTCTATATAGATGGTGTTTATACATTTAAAGGTATACAGCATTCCTGGCTCTCAGCAAGATTAATGAGGGTAGAGAGCTTATTATTTAAGTGCTAATGTGTTGTTTAGTTTCACAGCTTACTATTCCCTGAAGTTCCCTTCCCCATTCCCTACCCCTTGCTTGACCACTTCACTACTCTATGAATATATTCAAAACCCTAGAGTTGGAGATGTCAGCAGGTGGACCATTTTAAGCAGCATTCCGGTTCTGAAGTGCTCACATTCGCTGAAAACTGCCACAGGAAGGGGGGTTGCTTGCCCCTTCCTCATTTAGAATATAGCCAGGCCTCGGGCGATGGGTCGAAAGGGCCAAAATTGGCCTAGGGAGGGTGCTGCTTGCCCCCTCCCCTATAATTTGAGCGATGGGCCACTGAGGTATGGGTTCCCTGAGGCGAAATATGGCTTAAGAGAGGGGTTCCACTCTTTCCTATCGGACCGCCGGCAGGTGATCTGGGCTCCCCCGTTCTCCGCCGAAATGCAAGCGCTAGAGGTTGGGGTTCCTCAAGGGTCCATTCTGAGCCCCACCATATTTAATATCTATATGGCCCCTCTGGCGCTTGTAGCGGAGGCTTATGGGGCCCGGGTCATCTCATACGCTGATGACACCCAGCTTTTGTTCACCTGCAGCAAAGGTGAGGCTTTTGACGGCGACAGGATTAAGGGCTGTTTGAGCGCAGTCTTTGCGTGGTTTCTGAGACACAGCCTGAAGTGCAACTCGGATAAATCTGAGTTGCTTTTCTTTGGCTGTGCTCCTGATCCGGACTGGAAGTCCTGGTGGCCCCAGGATATGTTTCCCCCTGAGAAATCATCTTCCCAAGTGAAAAATCTGGGAGTGATGTTTGATGATGCTCTCTCTTTTAGCCCCCATATCATGGGGATACCCGGGAAATGTTTTGGCATCCTCAAGATGCTGAGGAAGTTTCTTCCTCTGCTGTCCCTACAATACCGGAAGACAGTAGTCCAGGCGTTAGTGGGATCTAGGTTAGATTACGCTAATGCGCTCTTTGCAGGTCTGCCCAAGTATCTTTTGGCCAGACTGCAAATTGTCCAAAACTCGGCGGCCAGAGCTATCTTCGGCTTGCCAAGGAGAGCCAGCGCACAACTGCTTCTGAATAGGCTGCATTGGCTGCCTATTTCTAAGAGAATCAGATTTAAAATTCTTACGCTGGCCTTCAAAGCCCTTCACTTTATCGGTCCCAACTATATTAGGAAGCGGATTGCTTTCTATGTGCCGCGGAGGGTGTTACGATCTGCCGATTTGGCTAAATTGGAGGTGCCCCCGGCTAAGCGTGTTCGGATGGGAGAACGATCCTTTCAATTTGTGGCAGCCCGATGTTGGAACGAGCTCCCTCTCCCTCTACGCAAAGCTATGAACCTCCTGGCCTTCAGGAAAGAGCTGAAGACTCTGCTCTTTTCTGTGTAATTTTTGTGACAATAGTGCTGCTTCCCTTTGTGTTTGTAGATCTCAGGCCTCTTTGCCAAAGCGCCGGGACGCCCCTTTGGGCAGCCGTGCGCTCTAAAAGTACGGCCTTAACATAACATAACATAACATAACACGTACCCCTCCCCCACCACAAAAATGTAGAGGGCCCCGGGGAATGAAGTTTCCAGGGCCAAAGATGTAGTAGGGGGGCTACATGCAGGGAGTTGGTTGCAGGGTCTGGCTGCAGGCCCTTCAGCCCACACCCACCATGCACAGCCAAATGCCTTGTGCAGTGGAGGTTGGCAGTAATTAATAATTACTTTACTTAAAAAAACATAGAAATTCACTGAAGAAACCAAAGGTTACTGGGGTGTTATGTTAGGAAATATGATTTAAAAAATCTTAGAAATCCACTAAAAAGAAACAACATTATAGTTAGGTTCAGATTTTACATACACAAAACCAAATAAATTCATCAATTACAGTTATACTTATTGCAATAAACTATAACTCATGGGATAAGGTATGTATAACTCACACCCTCACAATGCACTACTAATTACCCCACCTTTTACCTCAGTCATGACATCTTGTATAACATAATTGATAATATTACCTCAACATTTGCAATAAAATTATTGATTACAAAACTGTGCCCTGCTGTAGTCACTGAAAAAAGAAAAGATTGCAGGATGGTATAGTTAGGAGAAAGAATTTTAAAAAACTTGGACATTTACTGGAAAACAATAGGTTATGAGGGATGTTATAGTTAGGTTCAGATTTTACTCGCACGAAACCATAGAAATTCAACAGTTATAATTATATAAAGAAACGATAACTCATGCCTTTGTATAATTTCTAAGGTCTATTACATTTTATTTCCTAACTGTAACACCCTTGTAACCTTTGATTTTTTCAGTGAATTTATATATCCTTTTAATGTTAAGTAATATTTAACTAACTTATGTAAATCCAACCCCTGGTGCACACTACTTCAAGGCCCTGCGCCAAACCCCTGTAGGCATCCAACCCCGTGCCATGCCTTCGGCCATGTTCCTTGGGAAGAAGGCCACAGGATCTTGCCTGCAGCCAGGCACTGTGTCCCACGCTTCATATGTAGGCAACCCAGGATGGGGAACACAGCCCCTCTCCTCTGATCATCCCCCGAGGCCACCCAATTACTAAAAGGGGAGGGAGGGCAATTTAGCCCGGGTAATGTTGTGCTGACATGTAAACAACAACATAACAAAGAGCTCAACCCCAGTGCAAAATGTTTGTAAATCTACCCCAAAGTAGATTTACTTTGGGGAAGTCTGCATAACTCTTGCATTTGGATACGGAGCTTCAGAAGCTAGATTTAAGTTTCACCGGATTGGATCGCACCCCCCACATGCAGAAGAAGCTGCTGATTAGGGGTGAAGAAAAAACATAATTTGCTTTTGCATAATTACATGACATTTTGGAAATTTTGGGGAAAAATATATGTAATTACTCAAACTGCAGAAGGCATTGGGTGCTCTATTTTAGCCCCAAATGCCTCCACTTGTCCAATTTAGGCAAGAGATTTTATTTCACGCAAAAAAGTGGGATCAATTAGATTCTGCTATGTACATAGCTGAATGGTCCACAACTTATCAGTTCCACTGATCACAAACCACACTGTTAAACAGCATGTTTTTTATATGTGTCTTACCTTAGACACACTCAGAGGATCCCTGCACTCAAGCCCTCCCTTCAGGGTGAACCACCAGGGCGAGCACCCTGAAGCGGCACATGGATGCACAGGAAGGATACCAGCATGTTCTCCCCACCTCAAATTCCGGTATTGGAGACAACTCTGATTTCCTGCAGTGTATCTATTAATACTGACAACCTTTTTCATTAATTCACATCACCTCTCCCACTAAAGATCACACCTAGCTCCTATTAATGTAATCCACCTCATGGAAACTGGAGTAAGTGCATGGAATGATTTCCTTGCTGAAGTATAAGTCTAGTGAAACTAACTAAGCCAGCCAAACAAACACATTTGTAGTTGGGAAATTTGGGGAATATATAATTCTCTTATGCTGTTTAATACACTCACATAAACTAAAACTGCTATAGGTCATGCCCATCAGCCAGTACTGTACAGGTCCACAGCAATAAATCACCCATCCTCAACTGAATAACTGAAGAAATTTGCCACATGGCGCTGGCCACTAGAGGATTTTAATTTAGTCTACCACTGCAGGTCTCAACAATTTACACATTACCTCTTCTTGACATCTCACAATTAAAATCTGAAATGGGATGACATTAACAAAGTCTATCGCAGCAAATTTGTCCACCATGTCTTCCTTCTACCAATGAGTGCTCAGGACCATACACGTACAATAAAATATTTCACAATGGACATTTTTTTTTCTTTTTTTTTATTGTATTAGCTTTATTCGATATGAAATATCATGAAAGCATTTACAGGATAAAAACCATACAAATGATAGAAAAAGACATACAACATGAATTTACACACATGTTATAAATAAATGTGTATTAATCATTAAATATAAATCAAATCGGATAACTCCATTAAAAACAATGATATAAAAAGGGATAGTTCCCAAACGTCCAAAGCATAAAACATTTAATTCAGGGGGATACTACAAAAAGGATCATAGAAGAGCCAGGCAGGAATGGGACAGTATTTCATACTGGCAATTCCGCTTCAGAACCAAGAGGCTGGTGCACTTTGAAAATTTACATGAAGGGCCATATGTTTTAATGGGGTCCCAATCAGAAGCCTCTGGGTTGCTTGGACTTTCACTTCTTTTCTTCAATCTTTCTCCGTGTTAGCCAGGATATACCCAGAAACTTGGCCACTCTGCAAATCATTATTGTTGATGAAGCTTATAATGCGGAGGGCTGCACAATGATTCATTGGGCCCAACATTTTGCACACTGGTTTGAGCCATTTAGCTCTGGCCTTTCTATAGGCCGGACAGGCAAAGAGGAGATGAGCAATTGACTCATTGTGACAGCGACAACCTGGACAGGGCACCAATAGCCGATTTGGCCCCTTCCAGAGCGCTGTCACACTATTAACAGGGAGAGTCCCGAGTCTCAACTTAATGTACAGAGACCTATCCCTCGGGACCTGGATGAAATCAAGATATGGTTCCAAGACACAAGTAATTTTATGGTCAAGGAAACCCTCAGTCAGTTTTCCCAGCTTGGGGTTCAAGAGCTCTTGTGTCTGCACCCAGTCCCAATAAGCTCTCTTCAGATCTTGCTTTGTGGGTGGGACCTGAGTGGCCCATGCCTCCTTGAACCCCAAAGCAGATAAAAGCTGACGAATGTCAACTAGCCATTTGATTCGGCTCCCAGAATCGGCAAGTATTAATTCATCAAGGACGGCCGCATAATTGGAAAGCTCAGGAGTCCTTCTTAGGTGCACCCAAAATAACAGGGGACGCAAAGGGGCGATGTCCTGTATGGAACGTTTCCCTATATCGTAAAATAAGGGTTTCAGCGGGGTGGATGGAGGGAGGGAAATGGGGTCTCTAAGAAACTTGTTTTTGGATTTGGCGAGGTCACTCGCGTTCTCAAAGCCCCAAAGTTTGGCCCCATACAGGGCCGAAGGGATCGCCTTCCCATCGTAGACCACTAGGGCCGGGGCTACTAACCTACTCACAGATTTACGCTGTGCCTTAGCAATTGCCCCTGAAACCCGCTTGTGGTACAGGAGCATTTTGGCTAAATGGGGACCCCACCTCGTGTTCTTGGAGACACGGATTTCCAAGTAGTCAAAAGAGTCAACGCAGTGCAGAGGGGAGTCGTTCAGAGTGATACCATTTATGAAGCGTTTGGAAGGATTAATTGACATCAATTTAGTTTTATCAGTGTTGATTGTCAACCCACGGGCTTTACAGAAAAGGTCAAACCTGTTCAGAAGCCTTTGGAGGCCACCCGGTGATTTGGATAACAGAAGAGTGTCGTCGGCGAACAGGAGGGTTGGTGTCTTCTCGCCCGCCAGGGTTGGGGCATCTGCCGGCTCCTGCCCAAGATAATCCACCACCCTGTTGATGAATAACGAGAACAGGGTGGGGGCCAGGACACAACCCTGGCGGACCCCCCTGTCCACCGAGATCCTCTCTATCTTTTGCCCCTGAGATCCCCATCTGATTTTAGCATAGTTTCCGTCGTGAAGACGTTTAACCATGTCGAGGATCAGTGGGCAAATGCCCTGTTGCTGGATGGTCTGCCACAATTTTTCCCGGGGTACTAGGTCGAACACGGTCTTTGAATCTATAAAGGCCAGGTACAGACTACCTTTCCCTAGAGCCACTACTTTCAAGTAAATCATAAAAAATCTGAATACTTGGTCTATAGTTCCCACCTTCTGCCTGAACCCCGCTTGATAATGGGACAAGACATTATCATCCTCCATCCATGCTCCGATTCTGGTGAGAAGGACCCTGCCAACTACCTTCTGGATGACATCGATCAGACTGATCGGTCAGTAGTTGGCAGGGTCCTCTCTATCCCCTTTCTTGAAGATTGAGACGACCTTGGCTCCTTTCCAGGAGTCTGGGACTGATAATCCGTCTGCTATAAGGTTGATTACCATCAAAATGAAGTGAGCCCATGGCTTGGGGTCATGCAACAACAGATCCCCAGGGAGTCCGTCAGGCCCCGCAGCCTTCCCAGGGGTGATACTATTTATAGCTTGCTCCACCTCATAAAGTTCGAAGGAGCTCTGAGTTAAGAGGTCTCTTGATACATTTAAAGGGGAAACATGGGCTAAAGTCATTGGACGATCATCTCCCGAGTAGAGAGTGGAAAAATGCTTGTACCATTGATTGTCTGTTATATGGTTGGGAATTGAAGCTGCCCCTTTCCTATATTCTTTGGTAATTAGGTCCCAGAATAATTGTGGGTCCCTCTGTTTGGGGGCAAGATTGAGTTCTTGCCAGTGTGCCTCGTCCCAATTTCGCCTGGCTTCTACCTGTGCCCTGGAGTACTCTTTCCTTGCAGCCCTGACTGATGGGAGATCTTTTTTCCTCACCGCCAGGGCTAGTGTCGCCCTCTTTTCTTTACAGTCTGCAGAGTACCAGGGATTGCTAGGCCTTGCTTGGGCATGCCTTGGGCCCACTTTCCCTGTAGTGATGAAAAAAGAGCTCAATTGGTCAATCGAGTCCTGATAGAATCGATGGAAATCAAATCGGTTCCCTTCACTGGAAAGCCCCATATGTTCTGTGCTCTTCTGCTCCAACACATGCTTAATATGCTGCAGTTTGTCGGCCTGTTGGGAGATTTTCAGCCATTTAAGGAGCCTATTACAATTGGAGGGGCTTACCTCTCTAGTTGTTAATGCGAGAGGGGTATGTTCATGTCTAGCGGCCGTTGACCAAAGATTATTAATAGCTAGGTAGAGGGGGTTATGGTCACTATCTATGGAGGGTTTAACCTCCATATCCTGTATATCTCCCTACAGACTAAGATCAAGAAGGATATAATCTATTCTAGATGGCGAGCTAATCCTGTTAAAGGTGTTCGCGCCATTTGGGTCCGATCTTGTCCTCCCATTAGCGGCCCTCACATTAAATTCCAAGGTGAGGGCATTAATTTGGATGGCCCTCTGTGACCACTTTTTAATGGGAGGGAGACTAAGTGACGGAACGGCCCATTTGGCATCTTCTTCAGTGACACTCAACAGATCTTCTGTACACAGCGGTTCGTACGTGCAGCTGAGGTCCCCCACTACTATAATATTATAGTGTGGTGAAATGCCGGAAAGCAAAGATTCAAAAGCTACTATGGTCGGGGATATCTGGGCACTTACAGAGCCTCTAGCATAGACATTAAATAGTTCCAGTGCAGCACTATTAGGTGAACCTTTAATTGACATATGTAAAATGTAATGTGATGAGATCATATGAACCGTGATTAACCAGTCCAGGGAGATACTAACCCAGATCACTAGCCCCCCCGAGGGGCGTCCCTTGCCTGAGCTGGTTGCCGGGATAGAGTAGGAAGATAAATCAGATTTGTGGAGAGATGTTAAATTCCAGGTCTCTTGAAAGATACAAATCTCAAATTTCTCCACAAAGTTGTTCCATTCTGGGAGCAAAAGCTTCTTCTCCAGTCCTGCCACATTCCAGGAGAGAAGGTTGATAGTTTTTAGGTTAGACCTGGCCTCCCCAGATGGAATGTTCCCAATACCGTGTGGTGGCAGTACTTCTCCGGCCTCGCAACCCTCACCCTGACAAATCCCAGTGTGGCTAGGGGTTGTGGCGATGGCAATCTCTGGGTAATTAGCTTCTAGATTATCTAGGCTCGAATATTCATTTGACCTTGCATCTAGTCAATCCACATTGCTCAAACACGATCCTCCCCCAGTTCTCCCCAGTGTCTCTAGGGCCTCCTCTCCCATTTAGGCCCATATAGGGAAACGTCTAATTTGAATAGAGGAGTACTCTGGAGAGGACGTGCGAAATTCCAGGGCTAGCAGGTTCTCAGCAAGAACTGCATTGGTTAGCAGTAGCTCGATGCAGTCTAGCTTCGAATTACGTGATGTGACCCTTCTTGCTCTTAGAATGTCCTCGCGGATTACGGATCTACATCCCCTCACATGCCGTAACCAATGGGTGGCCTTATTACGGAGGGATTCGCCACTTTCGTATTCTTGGTTAACGGAAGGTTTGGGGACTTTAGTCATAAAGACTGTAGCCTGGGTGTTTTTGATCGAGTTAGTGGCTCCATACCCCTGTCCCTGGGAGTCCCCGGTTTTGGCAAAGGTGCTTCGGGCCTGAGATGTTTTTACTGACTCGGCATAAGATTTGCTGGGTCTAGGGGCTAAGGCCATCAGGGTTGATGGCGTTCCCTGGCCTCGCCCCCCAGGACAAACTCTGCCACTCCCCACAGTGTAGACGCCGGGCATTGGCTTGCTCTGAGCGAGGCCCCGCGTCAAAGAAGGTCGTTGGATTGGCAGAGCACAAGATGGAACAGAGATGTTGTCCCTAAGATGTAACACATCAATCGCTTGCCTTAGGGACACTACTTCTTTTTGCAGAGATTCCACTTTCTCCAATAGACCTTCTAATGGTTTTTTACAAGAGAATATAACCAGGGTGTCAGTAGTGGTGCAAGATATATTTACCACTAATTATGGAGATCCCTCCCCCGGGTGCTCCAACACCGCGAAGCGATTGGAGCAGGGGAGAGAGAAAGGATGGGCCTCATCAGGTGTTCCCTTAGCAAGTGAGGCATCTGCAGTGGTTTGGTAGGGGGGAGGGGGGGGCTAATTTTAGGAGAGGTAAAGGCGGGTAGAATAACAAAATCTCACCTGCTGAACTGGGAGAGATGGGGTTGGTAGGTTGTGCAGACTTTTTTTTAAACATTGAGGGAATTGATCTGTGTGAATCGCTAGCTGGAGCCTCCTCCTGGCAGTCTAGGCCAATACCGCGTACAGGGTTATTATCTCCCAGAATTGCTTCACATTCGTTGACTATAGTCTCAATTCTATCTAGAACACAGTTGCTTGCTGCATGGGTTACCTTTTTTACCTTTTTGCCTTTCTTATTCGCATTCGTTCCCCCCTCCATTGCCTTCCTTTTACCCATTAGTGATCAGACAGTTGGTAATACTTGTGAAAAGGAGCAATGCTAACAATCAGAGACAGTTAATCCCTAATCAATTACATGCATTCTGGGGGGAGCAGAGAATATCCAATTATACCAGATCCTGGGTATAAGTCTAAATGAGTCACAGGGCATAGGCAAGGGTCGGCAAAAACAGTACCTTAAGTCCAAGGTGCAGAATAAAAGAGGGGGGCCCCGCCCCGCCTCTTCCTCTCGATGACGGGCGCAGGACGGGCCCGCGCTTGGCCCGCGCTTGGCCCGCGCTTGGCCCGCGCTTGGCCCGCGCGCGTCCCGTGCTGCTGGAGCCCTGCGGGGATTTAATAGCGCCTCCTGGCGCTTCGGGATGACGTCGTCAGCGTGCGCCCCTGGGGTCTCTGGGTGATGTAGTTCCGGGTAGCCCCTTGTCGCTGATCACGGTGGCAGGCAGCAAAACAGTTCCCCGATGACTGAGGGGAAGAGTAGCAGGCGCTGGAGCAGCTCACGGTGAGCTGCGAGGGCAAATGCTGGCTGCAACGTTGGCAGGGACCTTTGAGAGTAGTAACACGCTAAATGCACTATGATCACAAAAAATACTATATCGCAACCCACAGAGAGGTTCAAAGCATCCAGATTACTGAAAATGTTAAACGACATGCCTTTTTTTTGCGCACACTTCTTCATCCATCACACTGCTAAGCACTGACAAAACATGGCAATCATTCCTCGGTGGTCATCACAGACAATATGGAAACACTTCCCACACAGAATAAAAACAAAGACAACACCTTTCCAACCAACCCTCTACTTGGTGGGGCATGCTTGGAGGGGCATGCTACCTAATCAGGCAAAAGCTTCAGTACCCCACATAGGGATAGAAAGTGCCATACAAATGTTGCAGGACTGTCGGAATGTGGATACTGTCCTTGCTAAAATCATACTCCTCAGTGCGCTTCATAGAACAAACCTCGTTCCAACTGCTGTGGTAGTGATATGAGCAAAGCACACTAGGTAAAGTACCATTCATGCATGATACCAGGTAACTTTTTTCATCCAATTAAAACGGGATTTAATAGGGAATTAAACATGGTATCACCCCTACGGCATTTTTTGCCTGATCACAATTCCTCAGGTAGAACGCTGAGAAAGTTGCAGCCACCAAACGCTACAGTGAATGCATTTTGAAGCAATACCATCATAGATGCAAAATGTAAAACTGGGTGCAAAAAAACGTTTGCACCCAATTTTTCACAGCATTGGGAATGAAACCTCAAAGTTTATTTAAAAGCACTGAAAAAGTGTAGCACAATCAATTAGAGTTACCTACATTGATTGGTTCATTATTGAAAACACGCCCTTCCTTTCAAGAACATGCAGCAGGAGGCCATTAATTTATACATTGCCTAAGATCCATACAACTTTGATTACGAATCTGCACAGCCTATTATTTAATTTGGCCAATTCATCAGCAGCACCCTTGTTGAACAATCCGAGCTTGATTTCATTGAACCGCTAGTCAATAAACAACCTTCCTACATGAAAGAAACAACCAACTTCCTGCAGAGAAGTAATAGAATTGAATTAGAAAAAGACACCATACAAGAAACATCCTAATTCCCCCTCTTTGAACATCTCTTGTAAGCGGAAAATACACTTTACTGAAAGCTGTGCTGCTGAGAACATGACATTATCAAGCACCTATTCAATGACAGGGTGTCACTGTGGTGACCCTAAAGAGGAAAGAATCAAAGCAGGAAACTGCTCTACCCCACAAAAATCGAGCCGTTACGGAAAACAAAATTGCTCCTGCCAGAGTTAGTACTGACACTGGTGGATGAGACAGAACATATCACTAGAAAGGCTGAATGGAAAAAAAATAAGAAAAAACGCTGACGTTATACGTAAGCAATAGAATATCAACAAGCATATGGAAAATGTTTGGACCGTGCCATGTGCGTGGTAAACCAAAGGTTCAGCATAATGGTATCTCCGAAAAACTATGAAATGGATAATGTAAAGTGTATTACTTCAATTACAAAATGGGTTTAAAAGGTATGTTTTTATCTGGACTTACATGTATTTCTAAAATAGTACAGCGGAGCTGCTTAACATTTTTTCAGAAGAAAAAGTCGCAAAAGTGTATCGTATTGTACCGCTCACGTTTTCAGGTTTTAAAGTCTTTATTTCGATTTATAACAAATCATAAAAGACACATTGTAACATATTAAAAGAAATCTTTCATGCTATATAGTTATATTAACAATGTACATTTATAAAATGTATGAGTTTAAAACATAACAATATCAACCTAGTACAAAAATAATAAAAGAAAACTGGGCAAAAAAAATAAGCAAAACAGAAAAAAACAGATTAAAGTTAAGAAGTTATTAAACAACTAGGAATATAAAGACAAACCTGTCGAAAACATATAAAAAAACTCTCAGATACCTTGAATTTATTAAAAATAAGATTAAGGATTTAGCAAAACCATTCCAGAAACAGCAGATGTTATGTAATATCCTATGCTAAAAGGGGGTGGAAGCAGGTAACCACAGAGTGAGAATATCGGAGGATCTATTTAGCAATTTTAACTTCATTTTAATAATCCAGGCCCAACCTAGGAATTTAGCTAGACTCACCACGAACACCTCTGAGGTGTTAGATCTAAGAACCATGACAGCCTCTGCTGGCTTTCTGAAAGGAAGGCGCTGGAACAGGGGTTTTAGCCATTTGGTTCGCGGTGCAGAGTAGGCAGGACAGGCGAACAAGAAATGGCCCTCGGTTTCCTTGTGGGATGGGCACCATCTACAAAATTCGGTAGCACCGTTAGTCCACTTGTTCGTAAAGGTGTTTAATGGCAAGGCTCCCACCCGAAACTGGTGGTAGAGTTTCTTGTCTAGTGGTTTGGTAATTATATCCCAATATAACTCCCGAAGGGGATCCAACTTGAAGGTCAAGAACCGTCCGGTGAGACTAGTGGTACCCGAGGCAAGGACACGTGTTCTGCGGAGTGAGGCCCAGTAGAGTGCCTTAAATTCCTGTTTGGAAGGAAAGGCACTGATACCGGGAGATGTCCATAACTGTTCCAACCCCATGTCAACTAGGATCTTTTTTACCATTCGGAGCAAGGGAATTCTCCCAGAACCCCCAATTGACCTTACTTCCGCCAATTCCTTCGCGAAAAGAGCAAGATCCTGAGAGGTCCATATGCGCCGTCAAAAGGCCACCAGCCTAAATCTGGCCATCTCATCGATAGGAAGGCACCCCAGATCCAAACAAAGGGGAATGGAAGGGGTCGATTGCGGTAATCCAATCAGGTTTCGTAGAAACTTACACTGAGTTTTAAAAAGATTGGAAAGATCCATATAGCCCCAAAGATCGGCACCATATAAGATTGCTGAATTTATTTTAGTGTCGTAGATCTTAAGAGCTGGGATGACCCGTTTAGTTATTGATTTCTTTTGTTCCTTCAAAAGACACCCAGCAAGACGGGCGAACTTAAGCTGCTGAGCACCAACTTGGTCTTTCCATTTCAGACAGCGATCTAGGGTAACTCCCAGGTATGTCATGGTCTCAACTTGTTCCAGATTTACTCCACTCATGCTTACAGAGCTCCGGACAGGATGGTTCCATGTGAGGACCATGAACTTGGCCTTGTCCACGTTTACCTTAAGGTCGCTAATGTCACAAAACTCCTCAAAGCGGTCCAGCGCCCGCTGAAGTCCGCTTCGTGTTCTAGAGAGGAGTAGGGTGTCATCAGCGAAGATAAGCATTGGGAACCTAGTCCCTGCCAACATAGGGGCATCGGTGGGAGTGTCCGCAAAGAATTTAACTAACTGATCCATAAATAAGATAAAAAGGGTAGGTGCCAGGACACACCTCTGGCGAACGCCACGGGTTACGGGGAACGGTTCCGTCACTTGACCCTGACCACCCCACCTCACCCTTGCAAAGTTGTCTTCATGCATTCTAACTATTAGGTCTAGTAGCTCCATGGGTATACCTCGTTCCCTCAGGACACCCCATAATTTATCCCTCGGCACTAGATCGAAGGCGGACTTCAGATCGATAAATGCTGCAAAGATGGTACCATTGCCAAGCAAGACCAGCTTCCAGTAGATCAGACAAAATCTGAACACCTGGTCGATGGTACTTGTTCCCGATCTGAAGCACGCCTGCATGGGGCATAATATGTCCTCTAATTCGATCCATCCTTGGACCCTGCCCAGAACCATGCGTGCAATGATTTTTTGGATTCCAAGATTTGGAGTCCAAGAGACTAATCGGACGATAATTACCCGGGTTAGACCTGTCCCCTTTTTTATGGATTGGGAGTATCTCCGCCCCCTTCCACGACTTGGGAATTCTGGCACCCTTGGCAATTGCATTAGCGATCTTGGTTATATAAGGCACCCAGAGGGCAGGCTTATATTTTAGCAAATCAGCAGGGATGAGATCCATACCTGGTGCTTTCCCCCGCTGCGTCAATCCGAGTGCTAGTTCTACCTCGTCTTCGGAGAAATGAAGTTTCTCCGCGCAGGTGAATGGCAAAAGCGCCTTGCCCAAAGTGCAAGGGGGATTAATATTCTCAATACTAAATTGTGCCGCATAGAAAGTCACCCAAGCCTCGGGAGGCACATGGTTGGAGGGGGTACGTAAGTCTGGATCCTTCCCCCATTTGACCAAATTCCAAAATTTAGTCGGGTCACTCATGGTGGAAGCGTCCAGAAGATCTGACCAATACGTGTCCTCCCACTCCCGTTTGGCCTCCCACTGGAATTTCTTATATTGTGATCTAGCCGCTTTAATTACATCCATATTCCGGGATTTTACTGCCTTGATAACGTTACCGTGGGCCTCCCTACACTTTTTATTATACCATTTCTGGCGGGGGACAATTGGTTTGGCAGTTCCCTTCTGACATGGGAGAGAAAGTAGGTTCTTAAGATGGTCAAAACAGCATTCATGAAGATCAATGATTATGTTAATATTAGTATTTTCAGAGCTACCCTCCGGCAGATTATATAACATTATTTCATCCAGCGTTTTTAAGACCACAGAGTTAACATTTTCCTGTAAGGACTCATCGTTCACAAATCTAACCCATTTTAACCTTTTCCGATCGTTAGTCAGATACACATCCCCTGTCTGTGAGGAACCAGGACCCTCCAATCTCCTCGTTCCTGGTGTCCCTAATTTAAGTACCAGGGGGTTGTGGTCACTTTCAGGGCGAGATACCACTTCCATGTCCACCAACAACTGCCAATATTCCAGCTTTAGCAGAAAATAGTCAATCCGGCTTTTCCTCTGACCATTGTCAAAAGTGAAATTGGCTCTTAAGTCTGATTTGGTACGTCCGTTTGTGGCCCGAAATCCTCGGGTTAAGCAAAGAGCCGTCCAGCTTACTGCAGCCTCACTCGCTTTAACAATTTTAGCAGGTAATAGATCGGGAATACCCCAGGCTGCATCCTCTGCTGTTCCCCAGTTGTCCCCTATATCATAGAGTGGCTCGAAAGTGCAGTTTCAATCACCTGCTAAGATGGTAACAATTCCACTACCCAAGCCAGCAAGTTTGTGGTCCAAAACATCCAACAAGGGTGGGGGGGCAGCGACCGCCAGGTAAACCTTGAGCATATAAGTTAAATACTACCAGATCACTTTGGCCTGCCTTACTTAACTTAATTATCAAAAGATCAGGTTCACTACGTGTATCTCAGTGGGGTAATAACCGAGTGACTGCTTCACCCAGATCAACAGACCCCCGGAAGCTCGCCCCTTACCACCCTTGATTGCTGGTTTAAAAAAGTTGACATATCCCAACCTGTAGACTGGGTCTGGTGCCCATGTTTCCTGTAAAAGGATGATATCAAATGTGTCCATGAACTCCAGCCAGTCCTCAGAGAGCATACGACCCTTAACCCCGGAAATGTTCCAAGACAGTATGTTAAATTGTTCCAAAGAGGGGGCAACATTGGGGAGCAAAGGGGCCGGAGCTTCCATAGATACCAATTCACCCCCTATGCCCGGCCTTCTCTCTGTTCCTTTGTGGTTCTCCGGAGTTTGTCCCACCAACATAACCTCCTTTGGGACCCTTGGTACTGAGACAATGGCTTCTTCGGTTTCTTCGGTGTCCAATACTCCCGAGCATTCCTCAGCATTATTAGTGGGCAAAATAAACTCCAGACATGGTGTCGGTAACACAAGCCCACAGTTCTCAGCTAAATTAGGCTGCCTGAATGATATGTGATGTCAATCTACGGCCTCAAGATCAGAAAGGGGGCCATAGTGGTTGAAGAGAAATGAGAGTGATTGGGGATATGGTGTCATCGCTATGGGATGCCTCCTGACAGGGGGTCTCCCAGAGTTTTTGACAGGTGCAAAAGAACACTGTCTCTGGGGATAGAAATATGCTAGCCCAAGAGTTTGAACATCACCCTGTCTGGCAAACCTTGCTTCTCTACAGATGGTGTCTACTACCCAAGGGTCTTTAAATGAGGTTAATATGCAGTCACCCTCTAAATCTTTAGTCCCGTGACCCACCCAATCAACTCTTCTTACGAAGAGAATTTCCGTTGACAAAGATTGCGGCAGGGGACGGTTTTTATTCAGCCAGAAGATCACCTTATTACGTAGATCCCCGTCTGACTCCTTGTAACCAGGTTTTAGAGGGGCAACACCAGTTAATACTATTGTGTATTGTGTTGCCTCCGGAGGGAGATCTGCACGGGGGTTAGTGTACCTAGAATTTTTCCCCACCCTAGGGATGTTTGGGCTTCGGTGGTTAGATGTAAACCTTAGTGATTGCTGGCGAGGAGTGCTGGGATTGAGTTTAACAGGGTTAGATTTATCATTTACCTTCGTCTTTGGAGCCTGTGAGGAATTGCCCTCAATTGCCTTATTAGGGATGTCTCTTGGTCTCCCCCCCCTATCGATTTGTTGTTGTCTGCCCCTGTAACTATAGGTTTGGTAGTTTTACTAGTGAGGGTATTTTTAGTGCAGGTAATCTTTGTTGTTGGCTGTGTACTAGGGCCTACCACAGAACAAGGGCTGGCTAACCGTTGTAGCAAACCCAGATTTGTCCTTACTGTAGACTCCAAGGTATCTATTTTAGAAGTCATCAATCTTGTACGTTCCAATACGGGAAGTAGAAGAGTTTTAATGATAGCCTCCATTTTTGCCAATAAGATTTCATCACTATTTAGACACAAGGGACAGGGGTTAGAAGATCCTAAGGAGTTAAGGGAAGGGCATAGCACATTTGGGAAAACTGGTGGTATTTGTGTATCCCGGGGGAGCTCGTGGGCTGAAGCAACTTTGTTGGATGTGTCTTTTAATTTGGGCATCTTGCTATCTTTCCCTCCCCTGTGACTCATCTCTTGCTTCCTCTTACGAGAACTTGGATCTGGACCCAAGTGGTCTGCCTCTACTGGGGAATACGAGACGGTGTTATTGGCATTAGAGACATTAGGAGATAGGTGACAGGAGTTTAGACTGGATATAAAACTAGGTTCTTTACCCCTACTATCCTGGGTTTCGTCTCCCCCGCTTGAAAGAGTATCCTTCAAATTGTGGTGTACATGGGACGAGGAGGAAACAGGGAGGCCCTCTCCAACAGTATCAATATGAACTAATGCCTCAGTGGTAATACAGTTAAAAGCTGCATGTGTGACAGGGCTAGTAATCATTGCTAAACCACCCAGAGAGGATCGCTTCCCACTGACAAGGTCAAGAGAAAGTCTTTTTTCCACCATCGCGATTTCCTTTTCTAGAATCCCTGTGGCTCGGGTAATAAAAGCGTCCAAAGGGCCTGAAACAACTCCGTTGGTGGTTTGGATTTGGACAGTGCGTTCTTTACCTGATCTTAGAGGCATATTAAAATCTGCTTATAACTGTATAGTGTTTCACACACTAATCAGTGGACTCAATGTACAGGGAGCAAAGGGAAACAAAGAAATGCAAAGCAGGGTCGGGCAAAGAGGATGGGCCGGGGCCGGACTCTGCCGTACTCGAACGGCCTCAAACGGCCCGCTCTTTGCCCGGTCTTCGCCCGCGCTTCCGTCCGCGCGCGTCCCGCGTTCGCGTCTGGTAGGAAGAAAATATAGGAGGAGGAGGGGGCGGGAAGAGGCACCAGGTGTGCGCGATGATGTGGCGCAAGCACCTCTGGACCTCGCAGTCCCGCTCCCACTGACTGCTTCCACTCCCTCAGCTGTGGCGCTAGACCTCTGTTGGAGCACACGGGCTCAGGATTCCTCAGGGTCCAAAATCCAGTCCTTTAAACTGCTGGGCAAAACGAACAAGGTATTTCCTCCGCTTTCTCCGTTTACAACAGGGCACAGGAGACGGCTGCGAGCGGCTCCCGCGGAGCGGGGGCCGCAAGTCGTTAAGAGCCCTCGGGGAGGAGGGGGGCGGGAAGCGGCACCAGGTGCGCGCGATGACGTGGCGCAAGCACCTCTGGACCTCGCAGTCCCGCTCCCACTGACTGCTTCCACTCCCTCAGCTGTGGCGCTAGACCTCCGTTGGAGCACACGGGCTCAGGATTCCTCAGGGTTCAAAATCCAGTCCTTTAAACTGCTGGGCAAAACAAACAAGGTATTTCCTCCGCTTTCTCCGTTTACAACAGGGCACAGGAGACGACTGCGAGCGGCTCCCGCGGAGCGGGGGCCGCGAGTCGTTAAGAGCCCTCGGGGAGGAGGGGGTGGGAAGAGGCACCAGGTGCGCGCGATGACGTGGTGCAAGCACCTCTGGACCTCGCAGTCCCGCTCCCACTGACTGCTTCCACTCCCTTAGCTGTGGCGCTAGACCTCCGTTGGAGCACACGGGCTCAGGATTCCTCAGGGTCCAAAATCCAGTCCTTTAAACTGCTGGGCAAAACGAACAAGGTATTTCCTCCGCTTTCTCCGTTTACAACAGGGCACAGGAGACGACCGCTCATAAGGTGTCGAAGCGCCTCACAGTGAGTAGTAGGTCAATCCGGAAACATAGGTTAGTTGTTAGACTAGTGGAATTATTCGGTATCATGTTCAGTATATGCATTTAAGAAAATCCTTTCATCCATTAGGTTCAGATTCTGTGTGGTAACTTCAAGGTAATTATTAGGAGGTGACATTGTTAGCAGGGAATTTGAAATATCCTGCAAGTGATTGGTGGGATGAATAGATGGCTGGAAGAAGTTCAGTAATATTTAGTTTCAGAGGAAGGAGACGTTGTTATCTTTAGAACGAGATGTAGGTAGTTCCTAGAAATACATACGAGAAACAAAAGGCAAAAGGGCAATCAACTTAGACAACGGCATGGACAGGTAGAATAAGTACCCTTGATGAAAGGTAAGGGGGGTATTTGCTAATAGGAAAGGTGAGGAGACGTTTGATTGTATTAAATGGAGGACACATTTTTATGAAGGTTCTAGCCATATAGGGGAGAAGGAATTTGGAAACTGCATGCAATCTTAAAGCGTAGAAATAGTGACTTTATTCGCTTGAGAGTTAGTACTTGTAATATGTACTGTGGATACTCAAATCAGATTTGTCTGCAAATAGGATTTAATCTTTTCTCCCATAGGTTCCTTGGAACGTTTAGTCAGGCTTCGCTCGAGTCAGTCAGTTAAACAAATGTTCATTTGGACCTTAGTCTTAAATTAAACAACAATAAAAACATTGTTGATATTAAATACACTTACGAATTTTACATTTGATAAACGTCAAACATACAATTTATAAATATAACTTAACTGACCCCTCTAAATACCTTAAAAAATAAATTCCAAAAATCAGCTAAAAATTCATTGACGGCAACCATGAATCTTCCTAAAGCATATATCATGTTTTCCTACGTTCTTGAATGCCATACTTTTTAAAAAGTGGATTTAAAACTACTTTTTGTACTCTCCAAAAGTTATGACAATCTAAAAGCAGTCACTTTTTAACTTTTGTCTCCAAGTCCATTTTCCATGTACATCTATCAGTGCCATTGTCACCTTAGGGTTTATATAGCACGAGTTTAAACCTATTCTTAAACTTACACCTCGGATCTAAGCAGGGGTTAGGTAGGGCATTTATATATCAGAACCATTCCTCATTTTGCCATTAATTTTCTAGGAATTGGGTAGATCTCTTACACCTTAGAGGCCTCATTTTCTGGTCTCTATTGGAAATTTGTATTAGTATACGGAGTTCCCCCATAGAGGTCCCTATTTGTAGGTTTTTAATTACTTTATGTAATTCCAATATCCTAAATATTTCTTCCAGGTTTTTTCTAACTCCATTAACTCATTTCCACTCACTTCGTATGATCTAATTTTTACTTTTGCCCTGCTCCCGTTTTCAAGGGTAACCAGAATCTTACTGCCTCAGCATATGCCTGATATCTCCGAGATGTTATGCCGATTTACATTCTTATTGTGTGGGTTATTGTTGACTTTGGTAATAACAACAGGCTTTTAGGCAGTTCCCCTTTTCATCCTCCCAGTTATGTTTAATACTTAGACTTAACAGTTCTACTCCATAGGGTAACTGTAGGCAGATCATAGCCGCAAAGGCTGTTAGCAACTGTCTTATGGACATACCTCTGTAGTATTTATTGAATGTGTCCACTTATTGATGCCAATGCTCTTACTTTGAGTGATTCGATATGTTCTTTCCACAATAATCTCGTATTGAACCACACCCGTACATATTTATATTTTTTTACTGTCCTTATTTTATTAGATCTTAGGTGCAATTCATAGTTTACTAGTTTTTTTCCCAAACCCCATCAATTTGGTCTTATTCAATTTGATCTTCACTCGAGTTGATGCAGTGGCCAGACATTAAATTGTGAAGATGGCAAATCAGGGTGTAGATGAGAGTCAGGTCGTGAATAATCCATTCAACACCAATGCGAGCATACTTGCTAGGAAGCACATGCACTGTTCTATTAAAAATGTGTTAGGAGTTTTTGTAATTAGTTAAATTTTTTATTGTGAGCACGTTCTCTTTATTTTTCTTTTTTGATGTTGTAGCATATGCTTGAAATCCGAAATTTTTAAAATGCTACAAAACACATCAGCAGACGAAGGCCAGAGCTAGTGACTTTGCCAATGCTTGTTTCATAGCTTTGCTTTTAAATCATCTATATTTTATGGACTTCCCATGCATTGACCTCCTTTTCCATGTGTAACTATTATGATTACTTTTAAATTAGGCTAATACTATTGATTTAGCTGAAAGGCCCCCCCCAATTCCAGATTAAAATCTTACAGCCTGTGAATAACTGTTAAAGTTTAGGTAAAAATAAAAGTCTACTGAAGTCATTTTAAAGATTGCTTTTCATTCAACATAAATCCTGGGATAATTATACTTTGATATTCTCTTATACCTAATTCGATATAACCACCATACAAAGTTTGATATCTTTTTACCAAACTACATACGGGTCGATTACGATGCTGTACTTACTCTAGTCCATCCGGCATCATTCTGTAACCAAACGACTGTGACCGGGTGCAGGAATCAACAAGGGGGCATCATAGGTGCCCCCTGGGCTGCCATTCAGTGGTCTTGCACCCATGGGGGCACTGCTGGGGGCCCCCAAAGCTGTTTCCCAATGCCTTTTTGTGCTGGAAAGGCCAGCACAAAAAGGAAGTGGGAAACTGCCATCATAATCCCTCGGCCGGAAAGAGCTGGCCGGGGAATTACTGTGGGCCTTCTGCATGGCGGACCGGCGCTCCGAGCCCATAGCAAGCCACCCGGAACACAAATTCGGATTCCCTTCCGACCGAGCCCATCAAAATGGCTCAGTCGGAAGCGAATCCGAATCAGTGATTACAATGCGGGCAGGAGGAGCCCTTCTTGTCTGCATCGTAATTGGGCCCATAGTCTGAAATTTTGTAGTAATAATTGTCACCTAGTGTATGGATTTGTCTCTGCAGCTCCATTGGAAATCGATAATCAGATCATCAGCATTGAAAAGCAGCTAAAATGCTCGCATGGGATCTGTGATGTAAAACCTTGAACTTCCCGAAGGGCTTGGAACAAATCTTCCAAAAGAGAGAAATAGAATTATGGCAAGGACAAAACCTCACTTAGGGCAGTTAAATGTTCAATTTGTATTGCCAGTGTTGATTTTTGGAGACCACAGCGCATGGCATTACCACCATCCACCTGCAAGGGTACAAAAGCTTGAACAGCAATTTTGAAGGAGCTTTCTGGAAGAAACAGTTCCACTTTCTTTAGACAAAAGAGCTGGTACCAAACCATCTTTGTGTTTTTTGACAGTGTGTTCTAACTCCACTCCACTGGCAGGGTTCACGGAGTTTTGCCACTGCACAGAGTTCAGCAAAAACTCCACCCACTGGCTCGTGGCAGTGTTTACATGCACCCATTGTTACATGAATTGATGGTCTGCAAATACTTTATTAGTTTATTTGTTCTAAGGTAAATGCATAGAACCATAATCTAAAATGTATCATAAAAATGTGCACTAACCTTCTAGATCTACGTATAAAACAAGACCAGGATGTGACTTTCCTAAATGTCACTGCTGAAGCTACTTTAATTTGTTGCACTTTACGTGACCCCTCTCTGACAACGTCGGACTGCAAAGGAAAGGTGTGAATCGCATATATAATTAAAGAAATGCTGCCAGAAGCATAAACACCTTGTCAAAAAAGATTCTTCTCTACACAAATATGTGTGAGAGTGATACAGCACATAATAGTCCCTAATTAATTATACAACTCACTAGCATTTGGAATACAGGTTGAAAGAGGACACCAGATGACATCCGATTAAAATAGATACTTATAAATGATGTAGAGCACAAATAAAGGAAAAGAAAACAAGGGGGCATATTATCAAGGGGGTTTATCTCTGCTTTTTTGGCTTTAAAAGCCAAGAAAGCGGAGATAAAATTATCTCCCTATTACCTAGCTGTCGCTAACACCAGTTAGCGACCGCTAGTAGGAGATAGCGACCATCTTGGGCCCCACTTTGCATGTCAGTGATATTTATCACTAATGACATGCAAAGTGGGCGTGCCAAGATGTTAGCCACTGGAAACAGTCGCTAACATCGCTATCTCCTATTACCAACTTTTGGAGATATTCGCGCTAAGCGCGAATATCTCCAAAAACTAACACCTGCCCTGAGCAGTTCTTAGCCATGTTATCCAATGGGAGGTGGATAACATGGCTAAGAGCATTAGCTCGGTAATGCATGAATATCGCGGACTTTTCAGCGATATTCATGCATTGCGGCCGTTTTTTATCGCATTTGCGATAAACCTTGATAATAGCAAGGTTTATCTGCGATAATTTCTGACGATGCTTAGCGGTAAAAAATTCGTTGCTAAGCATCGTTAGCGATAAATATCGCTTAACGTTGGTAATATGCCCCAAGGTTTCAGAGCATAGATACAAAACATGTTTCGGTAGCGTGCGTGTCGGCTTGCAACTTATTCATAATGGGCTGAAAAAAACAGGCGCTCAGAGGGACTGGCAGTGAACATCGCCTCTGACTCGCACCAAAATAATGCTTCCTGCTACTGTTCCTCAATGCAACAGGCTGACTCCGGCTTAGATAAAATGCTAACTATGGAGCTCAGGCCCCACCTGCTGCCCTAGCACAGTGCCAGTGAGCCATTCTGCCTCACCAATGTGCATTTCATTTTAATTAAATAGGTGCGTTAACCTACGTATGTCTTTTTACATAGTACTGGGGCCACCCAAGTGATTACTGAATTTCTAAGGGATGTCAAGGTTGTCAGAGACCACCATTCCATAATATGGGGAGCAGTAGGGGAAATCCAAGCAAGGGCGATTATTAGCTTAGCACATGACAGTATAATAGTGATTAAAATTTGCTGTGGGACGTTAGCAGAATGGATATCAAGTAAGATTAAAGGTGCTGTGAGAGGTGTGAACATATCAATTTTTGTTTCATTACTTTGTCCAGAGCCGTCCAAAATTCTAATAACATAGGACACGAGAAAAGCATATGTTCCAAGTCCGCAGCAACAAGGGCACATTTGGGACATTTGGTTCGATCAGTAAATGAGGCATTTTTAGACCATTTTGATATCTTTTCTGGGGTGTGATAAAGCATACAAGTAGTTTTAAATTGCTGAAGCTTTAAGCTAGTAGAGGAAGTGGAGTTATTGCTATTACGAAGAGATAGGTTAATCAAATTTGGGGTAATGTTAATCCCCAGCATTTGACTCCATTTTCCCGCCAGTTTGGAACAATCACTAACTTTATACGTGTTAAAACATTTATACCCAATACTGATTAAAGATTTATTCTTATCAGAATACAAACAGTCCCAGATATCCGAGTCCAATAAATCAAAAAGTTTCATCTTACGAATAAAAAAATCATGTAATTGTATATATTTAAACCTCATTGACTCCGTAACCTTATATAAAATCCTAAGCGACTCAAAACTCAAAAAACGTTGCGCCCCATATGAGTCCTCCAGTGTCTTTATACCATATGTAAGCCAGCTTTTAATTGTGCCATCATTAAAGATTCCAGGAAGACCAGGATTCCCCCATAGTAAAAGTTTAGGGTGGTAAAAAGAGGTATGACAGAAAGCCAAAACATTACGCCAAATTTTGACTAAGTCCTTAGCAGTCTTAAATTTCACCCTTTTGAAATAATTGGGATCGTTTACCCTGAACAAGAATAAATTAGAGTCCAAATTTAACATGAAAGTAAAAAACATAAGGTTGGTTATCTGTATTAAGTAGGCCCCGGAAGCGTCCTAGAAAAGTTGCCCAAAAATACAACTTAAAATCTGGGAAGCTCAATCCCCCTTTATCAGGTGCAGCCTTAAGCAGCTCCATAGATCGCCGGGCTTTACGATACCCCCAGATGAAGCTGCTAAAAATTCCGTCCAATTTTTAAAAAAAAGAAATACTAAGTGACAAAGGAATAGAGCGGTATAAATAAAGAAATTTGGGTAATGTTTTCATTTTAATAAATTAATCTTACCTATAATATTAAGGGAGTTTTATGCCATTTTTTTAACGATATTATCGTAGCTTTCACTAAAAAATCATAATTTATAGTTATTGTTTCTTTAATTTTGGCTGAGATTTTCATCCCTAAATATGTAGTCGTCTGGCACAATCCCGATATTGCCACTTCTGGTTTATAGTTAACAATTATTTGGGTTTTATTTAAATGCAATTTATAGCCAGAGACATCACTGAATCTGCTAGCCTCCCCAATGATTACTTTGACTGCCTTTGTAACATCAGTAGAATATATGGCAATGTCTTTTTTATTTTTTATTTTTTATGAATATATGGCAATGTCATCGGCATATACCGTGATCTTCAATAAATGAGGGCCCCTCTTAAAAGGAATAATATCAGATTGTAACTGTAACGCATAAAGAAAAGGTTCCATTGATAAAGCAAACAAAAGCGGTGACAGAGGGCACCCCTGACAAGTGCCCCGAGATATAGAAAAACGAGTAGAAGTCAAACCCGCATAACTAACTTTCGCGGTAGGGTTATCATACAAAGATTTAATCCAACTTAAAAATTTGCCACTGAAGCCAAAGCTAATCATTACCTGCCAGAGGTAATCCCACCCCACTCGGTCAAACGCCTTTCTGCATCCAGAAGAATCATACCGAGTGGGGTGGACTCTGTCTCTGCAATGTCGAAAGCGGTAATAGCCATATTAATATGAGCCGTAGTATCCCTACCTATTACGAACCTGTGTTGTTGCGGGTTGACTATCTTAGGTATAAGAGGGGCCAGTCGGGTGGCTAATACATTGGCAAAAACCTTAGCATCAGCATTAACTAATGAAATGGGGCGGTATGAGCCAATATCCTCAGCCGGTTTATCTTTTTTTTTAAAAGAAGAGCAGTTTAACAACATTCCAAGAACAAGGTGCCTTCCCGTTGTCCCCAATAAAGTTAATGACTTGATGAAAAAGAGGTACCAGCTCCTCAATACAAATCTTGTAAATTTCCATGCGTATGGCATCTTCCCCGGTCGCTTTTCCCGATGGTAGGGCAAGAATCGTCTGTCTGATCTCTAGCTGGTTAATATGGTCAGACAGCTGACCGAGATAGGGTAAATCTAAATTTCCTGGAATGTTGTCATCTAAGAAGTCCTGGATGTTAGTCAGTGTCGGATAGCTTTCTGGGGTATATAGTTTCTTATAAAATTTTGAAAACTGATCCAGTATCTGTAATGATTGTTCATATGTGATGTTATTTGGACCAATCAACTTTTTAACCAGGGTATTCGCTCTCTCATCCGCTACTTTATAGGCTAATAATTTCCCAATTTTGTCCCCGCTCTCATAATGAGTAACATAATGCTTGTGCAATTTTATACTACTTTTTTTCCAAAAGATTGTCTTAAGTATCGTTTTTAACCTCCCTAGCTGTAATCCCAATTCCAGAGCATTGGATGACCGTGCCCGAAGAGCCTCCTCCAACAGAAGTTCGGCCGACAGAATTTTATTAATCAACAATTTATCTTTTTTACAAAGTTCAAAATTCTGTCGGAAAAGGAATTGTTGAGTGAAGCCCTGTATACTTGCCTTACAGGCATCCCACACTATGATACATGAAATAGAATTAAGATTAAGTTCTATAAAATCTGAAATATGTGATTTAAGTTGAGATATAAATAAAGTATTTGTAAACAAGTGTCTGGGAAAAGAAAATGCCCGCGGTGTTGAATAATTGCGTTTAATATTAAATGAAAATAATATAGGATTATGATCTGATGTAACACGAGGGAGAAGTTCTGTAGAGCAAGAATTCACAAGATTATTCGATGACCAAACCATATCAATACGAGAGCAGAGTCTGTGAGGGGCCGAGTAATATGTGTAACCAGGTAAATCAGGGTGGATGCTACGCCAGACATCTTTAATATCTCGGCGCTTAAGATTCTGAAGATAGACAAGTGGAGTACACATTAGTGTGTAAACAGCCAGGTTTTTAGTTGCTTCCTGAAGCTGAGGAGGGTGGGACAGGTTTTGATGATGAGGGGAGAGAGTTCCACAGATTAGCTCTGGAGATCACAAAGCATTTGTCGCCCCAGTTGGCTTTTTTAGTTCGTTGAACATTAAGAAGGTGTTCTGAGGCTGAGCGAAGTGTCCTAGAGGGTACAAGTGGATGGAAAGCATATTTAAGGAACAGCGGGCAAGAGTTGTTAATAGCCTTATAGGCAATACAAAGTGCCTTGAACTTAGTCCGGCTTTTGACAGGAAGCCAATGGAGCTGGCGGATGAAAGAGGTGATGGAGCTGAATTTGGGGATACCTAATAAAATTCTCGCTGAGGCGTTCTGTACAAATTGGAGCTTGTTTAGAACCTTTTCCTGTGCATTGAGGTGGAGGGCATTACAATAATCGGTTCTAGAGAATATGAGGGTGGTGATCAGAGTTTTACCTGATGAGGCGGGGAGGTAAGGGAGAAATTTCTTAATTTTTCTTAATGTAAAAAAGGAGGTGGATACTACCGTATTGACATGCTGATTGAAGAGCAGTCTGTCGTCAAACACGACCCCGAGATTTCGGACTTTAGTGACGGGTGGAGGTGTAGGACCCATCTCGCTAGGCCACCAATGGGGGGACCAGCTAGGCTTGAGCTTCCCAAAGGTCATGACCTCCGTCTATCCAGAGTTCAATTTTAAACAATTGGAAGTTATCCAGGAGCTGATGGCAAGCATTCCCTCGCGAAAATTAGCTGCAACTGTGTCTCCATCATGATGAACTGATAGGACCAGCTGGGTGTCATCAGCGTAAGTTGTGAGACTGATGCCATGTGACTTAATCACCCTCGCTAAGTCCGAAATGTAAATGTTGAATAAAGTCGGACTTAGCGAGGATCCCTGCGGCACTCCACACGGAAGGGAGAAGATGGGAGAGAAGAAAGGGCCTAATTTTACGGATTGGGTGCGATTGGCTAAGAAAGAGGCAAAAAGATCTTTACCTTTGTGTTGGATTCCCATCGCTGAGACACGGTCGATCAAGGTGACATGATAGACCGTGTCAAAGGCCGTGGACAAATCAAGCAGTATCAAAACTGCCGCCCCGCCTTTGTCTAAGGTCATCCTGATTTCGTCAGCCGCTTTTATGAGGGCCGTCTCAGTTCCATGTCCTGGCCTGAAGCCGAACTGTGTGTCATCAAGCAGATGATTGGTGTCAATGAATTCGGATAGTTGTCTGTTCATTAGATTTTCAAAAATCTTAGAAGGAAAAGGGAGACAGGCAATAGGTCTATAGCTGGAGGGCGATGCGGGGTCCAGAGTGGGTTTTTTCAAAAGCGGCTTAATGATGGCCTTTTTCCAAACGGAAGGGTAAGAGCCTGTGAGGATCATGGTGTTACAAATGTTGGCTATGGCAGGGGTAATGACCTCCGGGATGATGTTAAGAATGGAAGGAGGACAAGGATCCAATGGTGAGCCTGATCTGATCGTGGAAATTAAAAGAGAGATCTGTTCGTAAGGAACCTGATTAAAATTAAGAAAAGTAGGGGAATTGATGGTGGAAACATGCACAGAAGTGTTCTGAGTGGGGGGAGGTTCGTGAACAAAGGCAGAAAAAATAGAGGTAACTTTGTCCGAGAAGAATTCTGCCAGGGAGTTGCAAAGAGCTTGGGAAGAGTCAGGGGGTGGGTTAGGGGGATTGGAAAGATGGTTGACCACCTAAAAAAGTTTTTTAGCCGAATTGTGTGCCGAGTTGATTTGGGTAATGTAGTAGTTGCTTTTTTCAGAGAAGATCAGAGTTTTGTATTTGGCCAAGGCGCATTTATAGATTTGTTTATCGAGAGGGTTATAATGCTTGCGCCAATGTCTTTCAAGGTTTCTGCAGTATTGTCTTTGTAAACGAAGGGATTCGGAGAACCAAGGGGCAGAAGGAAACCTCTGGTTAAGGAGAGTAGTCTTAGGGGGTGCCAAAGTGCTACAAGCAGTGTCCAAGTGTATGAGGTAGTTGCTAGATGCAAGTACCGGATCCGACTCCACCGCATTGAGGGAGTTTGTCAGCATGGAAGTAAGAAGGGGGATGTCGATATTTTTCCAATCTCTGGTTAATCAAGGGGACATGGGTTTGGCTTGTGAGGGAGGGGACCATCTAGGTTTGATGGTAAAGAAGACTGCAGAGTGATCTGTCCAGGTGAGAGGAATTGGAGTGGATACCATGATGTCAGGGTTGTTGGTAAATATTCCGTCAAGGGAGTGTCCTGCCTTATGAGTGGGTGAGGTGACAAGTTGGCGAAGTCCAGCTGCCAGCAAATCACTGATGCGCCCGCCCGCTGCGCGGACGGGAACTGGTGTTCCTTATATGTTGGTAGAGGAGGGCGGGAGTCATCCCAGACCTTGTGCGCTAACCTACTTTCACCCCCAATATGGCGGCAAGCCCTGTCTCCAATCGCGTCAGCTCCTAATCGTCTGCGCGTGGAGCAGGGTTCTGGATGCGGCGAGGGAAAAGGGTGAGTGGCGATTTTAAAATCAAATCAAGTTTTTACAAGGCGCAACACAAAATATCTAATAACTAATTCTCCTTCCCACCCCAACAATTCCATATTCAATTGATCAAAAATAAAAGCTTCATCGATATTAGATCCATAAACCACACAAAAAACAAACTTTTGTTTCTCAATCATTAATTTCACGGGAGCCCATCGGCCCTTCTTGTCACATGCAGATTTAGACATTTCAGTTTTAAAACGTGCGTCTTTAAGAATATCGACTCCCCTTATAGAAGCATTAAAATTAGAACAAATTATAACCTCATACCCCAACTGCTCCAAGACCTTTTTACCTTTATAAGCAATATGTGTTTCAGACAAAAAAACAAAATGAGGGTTAAACAGGGCTAATTCTTCCCTTACCAAGCGTCTCTTGCTTTTATTATTAAGTCCTGCAACATTCCATGCTAAACATCTTAATAATAATAACGT
Organism: Lissotriton helveticus; assembly: GCF_964261635.1. Classification (NCBI taxonomy): domain Eukaryota; kingdom Metazoa; phylum Chordata; class Amphibia; order Caudata; family Salamandridae; genus Lissotriton; species Lissotriton helveticus. The sequence continues at coordinate 713,865,087 of NC_136069.1, forward strand.
TTGAAAATAAAATGCAAATTAGTCTTTTTATTCTGTAACAGCGCTTCGTGCAGCCTTCCCTCAGTCAGTTTAAAAAAATCTTCCTTCCTGAGAAGCATTTTCCAAAGAAAACCCCACCGCCCCAACCACCCCCCACCCCCCTCTCATCCAGCCCCCTCCCCTCCCTCAAGAGGGAGCCCCCCCCCAGAAACTGCTGCCGGAGTATTGGCAGCTAACTTGAGAAGCAGCGTTCGGCTCAACCTACCTCTACCCAGCAAGTTAACCAGAAAGAGTCAGGAAGAACAATCCACCCCTGAAAAAGTATATAACCTATAAGCTATAATGACCTAATTTTCCTGACCATTTGAATTAAGAAAGTGTGGCTAATACCCTCTCAGCTTCCTTTACATCAGTAATAAAATATGTATGTCCTCCCCTTTGATAACTTTTAGGCCAGCAGGCTCCTGTAGGAACACTTGACCGCCTAGGGATTTAAACGGATCAATACATTTGCGTAATTGCCACCGCCTATCCATAGTGGCCTTGCTAAGATCTAATCTTACAAAGAAGGACCAATTTCCTACAGTGACAGGTGAATTTGATTTTGCTTTTGATGAAACTGCCTGTCTCAAAAGGAAATTCCCAAAATGAATAAGGAATGGCCGGGGGAATTTACTTTGTTTATTCCTCTGATCAAGAGGTAGCCTATGGACTCTCTGGAGTTGGGAATCCCAATCCCAATCAGACAGGTCTGTAAAAGCCTTCTGAAATAAACTAACAACAAATGCCCTAGGATCTGCCCCCTCGATTCCCTCAGGTATACCAAAAAGTCTCAGATTGGATCGCCGTTGGCGATTTTCCAAATCTTAAACTTTTAATTGTAAAGCTAAGAGCTGGGAATCGTGTTGGCTAATAGCAGATTCTATTCGGGTCAAACCCTCTTCAACTTTAACCACCCGCTGCTGTAGTTCATCCATTTCTTGAGACAATCCCCCTATCTTAAGGGTAATATCCTGTAAAAAACTCTGCAACTTAGTATTATCGTCCCATAACAACAAAAAGTGTTTTTGGGCTTCCTTCCGATGGTTAGTTAATGTTTGCAGAATAATGTCAAAAGATGAATTAGCAGTTCCCTGCTCTCCTGTTAAGATTGATCCAGTCGTATTTGCGACTGTAGGAGATCCCGAAGAAGATAGTAACACAGATGAAGTTGGGAACATTGCATTAGCAGGGTGTGTAGGAGCATTGGACATTAAAGTATTTGAAGAGGCTGCCCCGATAGGTGTACCCATTTCAGAATATATACCTTCAGAAGTCAATTCCGGGGATACCACAATAGGAACAGAGTCTGTAACGGGGGAACGGTATACCAATAGTAGATGAGAGATCTTCTGATAGTCCAGCAGAAGTCTGGGCACCTTCATGGTCAGTAGGGCTAGTGCCAGATAGTCTCAGCGTCATACTCTTTACCAGCCCCTTGGCCTGAATCCATTTCCTTAAGTGGCTTTTCTCCACCAAAAAAGGCTTCTTAATGAGAGGGGCAGAGATTAATGGGGAAACCCCAGTGAGACCGAGACCGCGCCCTTTTCCCTTCTTACTTTTGCTTTTTGACCTTGACTTCGCCTTATCTCTCCTGTTTACCAAATATTTAGCTGTGTCCAGTGGGGAGCCGGTCTCAGTGAGATCTTCAACTTCATATTCATCGTTTGATATCTCCTCCCCCAGCTGCTTCCCCCTCCAGTTGTGGCAAAACGGCAATGGCATCGCATACACCCATATTCGGGACCAGTTGACTTTCACGAGTTCCAGCCTCGGTGGTAGACGTAGCATCCTCCACCAAGACATCAGAAGGAGTCAAGATTATACCTTGACCCCCTCCCTCTGGTGCCAGCCCAAAGGAAAAAGACTCTATATGACCCACTTCATATGCTTCAGAACCCCCAGAGGTCTCCGGAGATATGACCCTAGTGGAGGCAGCGTTCCCAGGTACTTCTTCTGCAGTCTTATCTTTAATAGAGGTAGCAGCAAGCACTACCAATACTGGGGGCCGAAGAACTTGCTTACCCGCACCAGGTACAGCCATCTCCCCTCCCAAGGACGGAGGCACCTCCTTTATAGCCACCGTCTTCAGCGACCCGACGGCAGCCTGCAAAGTTGTTACATTCCCGAGAGCAGGGGCCCCCACCGCGCCCGAGGCCGTCGGCGTATCCAACGCTGTATTTTTGGTCGCCCGTGTTGCCCTTGGGGCATTCTTGGGCGCCATCATCCGTCCCACAACCAGCGCCGATCCCTTCAGCTCCGAGCGCACCTGTGGGACAAACTGCGGCTGAAGCCCAAGCCAGCCAAACACCGAGCCCCCGATCAGCCGCGGGATGGAGTGCCGGGTGATCAGGGAGCAAGACCGCAACAGCCGCAGCATCCGTTCTCGTTCTCCGTTCTGCTCACAGCTCAGCTCCGCCCCACTCTCCACTCTCCAAGGCAGGGCAGTTGCCGGCTGAGATAAGGCGAAAAAAGCCCCCGGTCAGCTTCACACCAACATTCAATGCTCAATTCTCCATGCTGGATAAAGGTAGGGAGCACCAACTAGCCGCTGATACTCCATGGCGTCTTCAATCCGCCATCAAACAGACATGAATTCCAACCATTAATTATCAATTAAGTTCTACTCACCCCTACAATTGGATGTCTGAGGAATAGGAGACTTTCTATTAGAGTTGTGTATCAAAGACATTTTGTGATTCTTGATGTCACTTGTGAGTAGAGCAACAAACTGCTCCATGTGGAGTTTGAAGATAAAAGGCGACGGTATGGCACCCTGAAGTAAATTAAACAAATATCAACCACATGCCACTCCACTCTATGATATGCCACTCCATTCTACAATATGCCGCTACAATCTAGACCACTCCACTCTACGACATTACAGTTCACTCTATGACACTCCTCTCTATTCCCATCCACTCTTAGACACTATACCAAATGCCACTCTATGACACATCACTCCACTTTACTGTACCAGATGCCACTCCACTCTGTCACTCCACTCTACAACACCCCTCCACTCTAAGATACTGTATGACATGCCACTCTATGATATGCCACTCTACTCTGCTATACAACATGCCACTACACTGTATGTCACCCCACAACACTCCACTCTATGCCCTTCCACTGTACGCCACTCTACTCTAAGACACTCCACTTCATGACACATCACTCCACTCTATGACATGTGAATCCACTCTGCAACATTCCACTCCACTTTATGACATGCCACTCTACTCTATGCCACTCCAGTTTATGACATGCTAATCCACTTTATTCCACTCCACTCTACATCACTTTATGAACCACTCCTCCACTCTAAAACTCTTGATGCTCCTCCATTCCACAACACTATAATCCACTGTATGCCACTCTGCAAACTCTACTCCACTTAATGCCACGCTACAATACTCTACTATACCACACTTGACTCCACGCTACCCCACTCAATGCCACTCCACTCTCCAACTCTCCACTGTATGCTATGATGCTGTCCTCCATGACACTTGACAGCACAAAACAGTATGTTACTCCACTCTACACCACTCCACTCTAAGCCCCTTGTTGGAACCCAGAGACCCAGTCCCGCACTACTGTCACCGAGTGCGAGACCCGGGCTCCCCACTCAATGTTAAGCCAAGTAAGGACACCGTTTGAGATAGCCTTGCTCACCCCCTTTGTAGCTTGGCACGAGCAGCCAGGCCTATCTCCAAGGCACGAGTGTTCTGTATGTGCAATAACGTCCACAGCAATCCCCTGGTGACACCACAAATGGACTCCACACGAGTTTAAACAAAACAAGAATAAACTTCATACAAAAGGATATACGATCAGACAACACAATACATATGCCAACATAGAATAAAGGGTGATATTAGTTCCGGCTGGCTGGTAGGTTCAAATCCCAACTACAGCTTCAAAATGCTATGCTGGTCGCAATGCTAGAATAACACACATTGCAATGGAAAGACAATAGTGCACTGCGTAATGATAATATCCTGTGCTGGGCAAAGAAGATATAATACAATGCGTAACGATACACCCCAGTACCTTCAAAGGGAGAAATAATGCAATGCGTACCGCTATATTTATGTACTGCGCAAAGAAGGAATAATGCGGAGTGTCACACCCCAATCACGTACTTTGCAATGAAGAAATAATGCAATGCAGGCCGCTACAATCATGTACTTTGCAATTAATAGTGTCAGGCGTTATAAGATAGTCCGGCAGTTGTTAGTAGCAATATTGGCAATTTGTTTTGCGACAATCAGCCTCTTCAATAACAGTTGTCCCCAACACGGTTCAACGATGACAGAGAGTACAGCATATTAATCTGGCCCCTGTACTGCCACTCCTTTCGTATGTATGGGCCGCACTCTGAGCAGAAGAAAAGGCTCCCGTCATCAGAAGGACTGAGAGGCCGAGACAGTGTCCCTCCGAGCCCACAGCCAGTCCAGGTAGTAATCCACGTTACCTGGGGGCCCGACCCCACTCTCTTCTCCTCCTTCCTTGAACTGGGCCTTCCTGTGCAGAGCTCTCTCAACGGGGCTCAGCGGCTCCACCTGCCAGCTCAGCTCTTCTGGGGCTGCCGGTCTGGGCCTTGACTGTTAGGAAGGTCTCCGGGGGCCGCAGGGCACATGTACCCCACGCCCCTGAGATTACTTTTACTCCGTGTGCACATTTACCACCGCACCCTCCGGGTCTCTTCTGGCACGAAGCCACACACACAACGCTGATGGGACTTCATGTCGACTCCAAGTGCCAGCTCACCAGACACTCCTCCTTGCGGTCTCAGTTGGCACCGAGACCCGCACACCGCGCTGCAGAGACTCACTTTCTTCCGGTGCACATAATGATCACAGGGTGCACCAAAGCACGCAGCACTTGGCCCTTCTTCCCTCTCTGGGGCCCTTTCAGGCCCCTAGACCCATGATCAGGGGTCAGGTTCTTGTGCAGGCTCCCATGAATCAAGGAGCCCACACCCTTAACCCGGGGTGGGGCAATCCTGGAAAATTATTTCTGAGCCTAGGCTCCCCTGGGGACAAATCAGATAACCCCTCCAAATTATTTACCATGCTAACCACTACCCAATCTTCCAGTTCACACATGTACTCATCCACACTGCCCTCAATCACACTGGACTCTGTTTGTCTACCCTTAATGTCCATTTCCCTCATGCTTAACTCATGAGGGAAGATAATCTGTTTCTCTTCCAATGCGAAAGCGTTCCTGCTCTCCTCTGCTCGAGTTTTAAGTTTTAACACCTCCAACTCATGCAGTCTGACCCTTTGGTTTTCCCCCAACTCCTCTAGTGAAAAACTCCTCCCTGAATGCCTAATACCAGCCCTTGCGGCTGGTCCCTCCACTGGCAAATCGTGTGGACCAAATCCATTCCCTGGGTCATCCTCATCCACCTCATCATCACCTTTCTCCTGGGCCACTTTGGCTTCCCACCAGGCCCTAAAAGCCACTTGCATCTCCTCCTTCTTGGTGCTACCCTCCATGGGACATCTCAAAGCTTTGCAGAATTTCTTCAACGTATCAACCTTGTAGGTAAACAATGCCTCAATGTTAAACTCTAATTCTGCAGCCTCAGCCTAACCGGCTATCTGGCTCCCCCGAGACATGATGATGGGTTTAAAGGTTACTCAACAATAGAACCACCAAATCAAAACAATATGTTGTTGCGTCGTGGTCTGCAATCAATTTATGATGTACACCAATTTCTGTGAGTGGTTTTGCACATACGTGTTTTAATTACGTTAGGATTGTATCCCACCGCTGTCACCAAATGTTAGAAGCCAGAGTCCCGGTCCCACACTACTGTCACCAAGTGTGACACCCAGGGCTCCCCACTCAATGTTGGGCCAAGTAAGGACACTGTTTGAGATAGCCCTGCTTGCCCCCTTAGTAGCTTGGCATGAGCAGCCAGGCCTATCTCCAAGGCACGAGTGTTCTGTATGTGCAACCACGCCCACAGCAACGCCCTGGTGACACCACAAATGGACTCCACATGAGTTTGATAAAAACGAGTATAAACTTTATGCAAAAGGATATACGATCAGACCACACAATACATAAGCCAACATAGAATAAAGGGTAATATTCCTTCCGGCTGGCTGGTAGGTTCAAATCCCACCCACCGCTTTCAAAATGCTATGCTGGTCGCAAAGTTAGAATCACACAATGGACAAACAATAGTGCTCTGCGCAACGATAAGAACCTGTGCTGGGCAAAGGAGATATAATGCAGTGCGTAATGATACACCCCAGTACCTGCAATGGGAGAAATAATGCAATGCTTACCACTATATTTATTTACTGCGCAATGAAGGAATAATGCAATGAGTCACACCCCAATCACGTACTTTGCAATGAAGAAATAATGCAATGCGGGCCGCTACAATCATGTAGTTTGCAATTGATAATGTCAGATGTCATAAGACATTCCGGTAGTTTGTTAGCAGCAATATAAGCAATGTGTTTTGCGACAATGAGCATTTTCGATAACAGTTACCCCCCCACGCGGTTCAACGATGACACAGAGTACAGCTTATTACTCTGGCCCCTGTACTGCCACTCCTTTTGTTAGTACGGGCCCCACTCTGAGCCGAAGCAAAGAGCAAAGGCTCATGTCATCAGAAGAACTGAGAGGTCGAGAGAGTGTCCTTTTGAGCCAGCACCCCTTCCAGGTAGTAATCCACGTTACCTGGGGGCGTGACCCCACTCTCCTCTCCTCCTTCCTTGAATTGGACCTTCCGTGTAGAACTCTCTCAATGAGCCTCAGCGTCTCGGCCTGGCTGCTCATCTCTTCCGGGCCTGCCGGTCCAGGCCGCGAGTGTTAGGAAGGTCCCAGGCGGCCGCAGGGCACACGTACCCCATGTCTCTGAGTTTACTTTTACTCTGGGTGCACGTTCACCACCCCACCCTTCAGATCTCTCCTGGCATGAAGCCACACACACAATGCTGATGGGACTTCACGTCATATCCGAGGGCCCGCTCACCAGCCACTACTTCTTGCGGTCTCTGTTGCCACCAAGACACGCACACCATGGTGCAGAGACTCACTTTCTTCTGGTGCACACGATGATCAGCAGATCACCTCCACAGTCCCAGGTTGCACCAAAGCATGCATGCTGCTTCACTGAGATTAACTCCAACTCCGTTGCCCCGATATCCAGGCGCTCTTCACCAACACCTTCGGTCGCACCTTGACACGCTCACCGTGTCAGAGCCTCACTTCTCCTCCGGTGCACTTGATCACCAGGCACTCTTCACCAACATCTTCGATGCACCCGGGCAGGCACCCTGTGCGTACGAGACTCACTCCCCTTCCAATGGTCATGTTGGTCGGGCGTTCGTCATCATCACATCCTGTGCACCACGAAACACACCCTGCACGTCCGAGACTCCCTCCATCTTCGGTGCACACGCCGGCCAGAAGCTCTTCACCATCGCCTACGGTGCACCATGACACACACTCTGCGCATCCGAGTCTAACTCTAGCTTCGGTGCACATGCTGACCAGGCGCTCTTCACTAACGTCTCCTGTCTACCATGACATGCACTAAGCTCGTCTGAGTCTCACTTCTCCTCCGTGTGTCCAAGATCACAGGTCACACCTTCCGAGGGTCTCAAGCTGCCACAACACGTGCCCACCGCGTTGCTTGAAACTTCTCAGGAAACTTTTATGTTCCTGTGTTTCCAAACAGGGAGCCAGCTCAACTCAGGCCCTTGGGGTTACAAGACACAGCACAAAGCACAGTCTTCGTCAAGCAGGGGGACCCAGTGCCCCCAACCACAGTCCCAACAGCCTCTTCCTTGATTAGAACAGCAAACTGCAGACCAGCCCCAGATCACGAAGCAAGGATTGGTCTTTCCCCAGCAGGCTCTTCGATTGCTCCTTCCTTAGCAGAGGTTCCTCTTGACCACGAAATGGGTCCAAGCCTTTTCAGTCTCAATCCATTTATGTTTCATTCCAATGTTCAGGGGTTTCAGCTCTCATAGTTATACCCCTTAATGTCTTTGAATTTGTTTGTGCTCAGGGGTCCCTGATCCCTCCCAAAATCAGTTCTAGGTGTCTCCCTCCCAGTGTCACCTTTCTCCTTTGATACTGGGGGTCTGGATCCTTAATCACTCAGCAGGAGATGGGGAAATTGGTTTATAGCACCAGCTCAGGGCTTTTCACCTACCAGGCTTCTCCTCCCTCTACTCTCCAGATGCAGGGCAGCCTGGTACCACCTTAACCCTTCCCTGGGTCAAGTCCTCTCCCAGCTCCTCTCACCTCTCATATCCAGACAGTCAATCCACATTCAGCAGAAACACACAGAAATGCTTATCACAAAACCTTTTCTGTATCGTTTTTGGCCACTATAGGTGTGGCAGGGTATACTCAGACATGAGTCCCTTTCTCACTGCTCCATCAGGATTCAAGCAAGCCGGGCCGAAGAGGCTGAAATGCCAGAAACCGGTCCCCGGTAGCTTGTCTCCTTTCTGGTGAAGAATTGGCTTGGTAGTTTGGTCTGCCCTGTTCCCATGATGCACTGGGCCAGGGACAGACTAATTTGCATATAGCCAGGTTCTGAGCTGGGATGGGGCAGTGAGATAAATAACGGTGATGGATCAAGCCCTGATCTTTGGACTGGGTAAGAGTGGTCTGCTTAATTCAGACACTCTGTTCATCACCACCCCCTTTTCTGTATCGTTTTTGGCCACTATAGGTGTGGCAGGGTATACTCAGACATGAGTCCCTTTCTCACTGCTCCATCAGGATTCAAGCAAGCCGGGCCGAAGAGGCTGAAATGCCAGAATCCGGTCCCCGGTAGCTTGTCTCCTTTCTGGTGAAGAATTGGCTTGGTAGTTTGGTCTGCCCTGTTCCCATGATGCACTGGGCCAGGGACAGACTAATTTGCATATAGCCAGGTTCTGAGCTGGGATGGGGCAGTGAGATAAATAACGGTGATGGATCAAGCCCTGATCTTTGGACTGGGTAAGAGTGGTCTGCTTAATTCAGACACTCTGTTCATCACCACCCCCTTTTCTGTATCGTTTTTGGCCACTATAGGTGTGGCAGGGTATACTCAGACATGAGTCCCTTTCTCACTGCTCCATCAGGATTCAAGCAAGCCGGGCCGAAGAGGCTGAAATGCCAGAAACCGGTCCCCGGTAGCTTGTCTCCTTTCTGGTGAAGAATTGGCTTGGTAGTTTGGTCTGCCCTGTTCCCATGATGCACTGGGCCAGGGACAGACTAATTTGCATATAGCCAGGTTCTGAGCTGGGATGGGGCAGTGAGATAAATAACGGTGATGGATCAAGCCCTGATCTTTGGACTGGGTAAGAGTGGTCTGCTTAATTCAGACACTCTGTTCATCACCACCCCCTTTTCTGTATCGTTTTTGGCCACTATAGGTGTGGCAGGGTATACTCAGACATGAGTCCCTTTCTCACTGCTCCATCAGGATTCAAGCAAGCCGGGCCGAAGAGGCTGAAATGCCAGAAACCGGTCCCCGGTAGCTTGTCTCCTTTCTGGTGAAGAATTGGCTTGGTAGTTTGGTCTGCCCTGTTCCCATGATGCACTGGGCCAGGGACAGACTAATTTGCATATAGCCAGGTTCTGAGCTGGGATGGGGCAGTGAGATAAATAACGGTGATGGATCAAGCCCTGATCTTTGGACTGGGTAAGAGTGGTCTGCTTAATTCAGACACTCTGTTCATCACCACCCCCTTTTCTGTATCGTTTTTGGCCACTATAGGTGTGGCAGGGTATACTCAGACATGAGTCCCTTTCTCACTGCTCCATCAGGATTCAAGCAAGCCGGGCCGAAGAGGCTGAAATGCCAGAAACCGGTCCCCGGTAGCTTGTCTCCTTTCTGGTGAAGAATTGGCTTGGTAGTTTGGTCTGCCCTGTTCCCATGATGCACTGGGCCAGGGACAGACTAATTTGCATATAGCCAGGTTCTGAGCTGGGATGGGGCAGTGAGATAAATAACGGTGATGGATCAAGCCCTGATCTTTGGACTGGGTAAGAGTGGTCTGCTTAATTCAGACACTCTGTTCATCACCACCCCCTTTTCTGTATCGTTTTTGGCCACTATAGGTGTGGCAGGGTATACTCAGACATGAGTCCCTTTCTCACTGCTCCATCAGGATTCAAGCAAGCCGGGCCGAAGAGGCTGAAATGCCAGAAACCGGTCCCCGGTAGCTTGTCTCCTTTCTGGTGAAGAATTGGCTTGGTAGTTTGGTCTGCCCTGTTCCCATGATGCACTGGGCCAGGGACAGACTAATTTGCATATAGCCAGGTTCTGAGCTGGGATGGGGCAGTGAGATAAATAACGGTGATGGATCAAGCCCTGATCTTTGGACTGGGTAAGAGTGGTCTGCTTAATTCAGACACTCTGTTCATCACCACCCCCTTTTCTGTATCGTTTTTGGCCACTATAGGTGTGGCAGGGTATACTCAGACATGAGTCCCTTTCTCACTGCTCCATCAGGATTCAAGCAAGCCGGGCCGAAGAGGCTGAAATGCCAGAAACCGGTCCCCGGTAGCTTGTCTCCTTTCTGGTGAAGAATTGGCTTGGTAGTTTGGTCTGCCCTGTTCCCATGATGCACTGGGCCAGGGACAGACTAATTTGCATATAGCCAGGTTCTGAGCTGGGATGGGGCAGTGAGATAAATAACGGTGATGGATCAAGCCCTGATCTTTGGACTGGGTAAGAGTGGTCTGCTTAATTCAGACACTCTGTTCATCACCACCCCCTTTTCTGTATCGTTTTTGGCCACTATAGGTGTGGCAGGGTATACTCAGACATGAGTCCCTTTCTCACTGCTCCATCAGGATTCAAGCAAGCCGGGCCGAAGAGGCTGAAATGCCAGAAACCGGTCCCCGGTAGCTTGTCTCCTTTCTGGTGAAGAATTGGCTTGGTAGTTTGGTCTGCCCTGTTCCCATGATGCACTGGGCCAGGGACAGACTAATTTGCATATAGCCAGGTTCTGAGCTGGGATGGGGCAGTGAGATAAATAACGGTGATGGATCAAGCCCTGATCTTTGGACTGGGTAAGAGTGGTCTGCTTAATTCAGACACTCTGTTCATCACCACCCCCTTTTCTGTATCGTATCACAAAACTCTGCCACTTTCTAAAAAGTGGTTTCTGAACACACAATGACAAACCACTTTCACAGAAAGATGTGTTATGACACTGTGAGTTCATACATACTACTACTACATTATAAACATATAGGAAACTACGCTAACAAAACACACTACCTAGCCTCCCCCATTCTGTCCTATGGGCGGAATGGCCTTTCACCAGTGAAAATGAAATGGAGTGTTCTTCACTGTTAGGACATAGCACACACCTCATTATATGTCCTGCCTATTACCTACACTGCACCCTGCCCAGGGTTTACCAGGGACCTACCACAGGGGTGCCCAATGTGTATGCAAAAGGGAAAGTAAGGCCTGCCAAGTGGTTTTAGTTGTCAGGACAACATACTAACTTAGCAAACTGTGCGCAGGCCCTACACTGCAGGCCTGAGTTTCCTTCTCTGCGCACCGACTAGCCCTGGCACACACAGTGCACATCACTAGGGACTTTACTAGTAAGGCAAACATACCATTACACTTTACACAGGGAACACTTGTACTTTGACGCTGATCAGCACTGGCAAAGTACCAAAAAGCATCTAAATTGGCAACTCTATGTCAGAAAAACCGTCTAGTGGGAAATCAAAAGGTTTAGGGAACTTTAGGCAAAAACGCCAAGTCCTACACCCCTCAACTGTAAGACACTGTACAGCACTGTACAACACACCATTTTGTAACACCACACTCCATTCTACTCTATGACATGCCACTCCAATCTACCCAAAGATACACCATTCCACAAAATTGCACTTCACTCTCCGCAACTCCACTATACTTTTCCACTCTATGCCACTTCGTTCTGCACCACTCCAGTCTACACCACTCCACTCCATGCCAGTCCACTGTATGCCTTTACACTGTATCCCACTCTACTCTACATCACTCCACTGTACTCTGCCACAATCCACTCCACTGTACACTATTCTACTCCAAGCCATTCTACTCTACACCACAACACAATAGGCCATGACACTGAATGCCATGACACTCTACGCCGCTCCACTCTACTTCATGACACTCTACACAATGACGCTGTATGCCACAATATTCTCTGCTGTGACACTTTATGACATGGCACTGCAAGGCACTCCACTCTACGCCACTCCACTGTATGCCACTCCAGTCTATTCTGCACTACAACACTCTCCACTCATTCACTCTACCACACTCTACTCCATTGAGGGTCTCACAATACTATAGCTTTTCAGTTCTTCATAGTGTTGGTCTCTGTAACATCTTCATCAGGACAAATAATCAGGGGATTGGCTTATAATCATATGAGATCTTGAAGTGTACGGGCAACTGTCCAAGACATAAGTCACTGACACTTAATGCAATCACATCTTCTGCAGGGCCTGACACTTCCAAACATGGACCTGCATTATTTGACCTACTTTCTCTCACAAACAGTCTACCTGTTTTCGAAATCAATAGTCCATCCTATTGAATTAGAATAGAGGAACAGAATCTCATGGTTAACATTATATGGGCATCGTATATAGTTTTGAGCAATGGTTCTTAACCTTTTGTCTTCTGTGGGCCTCTTAGTAAATCATTGCCGGAATCTGGCGACCCCCATTAAATGAATATTGGAATTTGGGGACCCCCACTGATTCACTATTGGAATTCAGCCTAAGCAATTTCCACGTCATTTTGTGTATTACCTCAAAGTAATACTCAAAAATACTGAAACATGCATTGATCAAGCAAATTCAGATAGGATGACATTTTAATGGGACATTTTTAGCTTTTCTAAATGCTATTGATGCCACCCATCAGCTATACTATCTTCTGTTTGAAGCACTAGCACTTCTTCCACAAATCAGTTTGTGGTAGTTATCAATTTGTTGTAGTTATCTCAAATGGCATATGCATTAAGTGTTGCTGCAAAAAAATATGCAGGCCAGGAGTATTGAAAAAAGTAGGATGAAATATGTCACTCCACTAAGGCCAAAGAGTGTGCAATAATACATTCAAGAAGTACCTTGGAATTCTGCCGATTCATAAACCGGTAGAAAAACCTCAGGGAAATTAAAGTTCTTACCATAAGGAAGAAAACAATGAAAATAGACTCATCATATAAAATTGTTGTCCTGTTGCCCCTAGGACAATTTCACTTTAGGACGGACCAGCTACAAGCATGATGAAAATGTAAAGAAGTTGAATTTCCCACCACAGACTGATGGTAGGCTTGTTTTGCACAGAATTATAGTGTGCCCTCGGCTCACATGCTGAGAGAAATGATGACACGGCCACTGCTTGTATGGTAACTCAACTGGCCCAGTGCACGTGCACCCGACCTCATTTATTGGCAGGGTCACATGACTGGTGACAACTGTGATGAATGGGTGTGAGGTGGGTATTAGTGTAGCCCCTAGGGATGTACTGCTCTATGATGTGTCCAGCAGGATTATGTGATCCTCCCAAAAGGACAACGAGTTCAGTATGTGCAAACAAAACAAAAAATCAGTCTGTCGAGTCAATCAGCAGGACAGAATTGGATGACTGGTCTGATGATGCTGGCTGCAATAAGCCATCTTTGCTCAGTTTCATATAATTTAACCTGTGTGAGATACAACACAAACGCTGGTTCAAAGAAGTGCATAGCTTTCTGGAAGCATACTGGCTGACGTAATGTCCATGATATAGAGTTGATCCGCTCTGCTGAAGCTCCAGATGGTTTGTGGTTGGTGTCAACAGTTCAAAATGGGTGCACCAGGAGTGTTCTTGGAGTCTATTGTGAATCTCGACTGCTGGTGTTGATTATTTGACTGAATACAGTCTTGGTGTGCTGCATCCTGTTGAAGTTTCCACTCTGAAGCTTTAGAATCTGACCTCCCAGTTGCTCTGAGGCCCTAGAATATGACCTCTTTAAATCCGTTGCTGGAATGTTATCAAGTCCATCTCTCCTGCTTGTGGAGGCCCCTTGGACTGTTTGCCACAATGCTGTATGTGTTCTGCACTGGGTTGCATGTGTGCGGCATTTGGACCACTGCAAGGATGCCTAGGAGACACTGCCTAGTCACTGGTTCAACCGCAGAGGTAAATGGGTTATAGCCAAGACGTCCGCTCATCACAGAGATCATAATGCAAGTGGAGTGAGCAGGTAGTCGCTGGTTGACTGATCCTTCAGATGGTCATTGGAGCTTCTTTCCTGCAGATAAAACAACAGTGTTTTAGTTCCCTCTGGTTATTTGATGATGCATGGGTGGTAGTGATGATGCACTTGACGACTGGTGTGATGGTGTCGCCAGCCATGCAGTGAGTCTGTACAACAGGTGATGACAAATTGCCTAGATAGTTGCAGGCATTCTTTCTTGAGTTGTCAACACCTTGGAATGATGAGGGCCAGGTGCTTACATCCTTTCTTTGTGGAGGCATGTGCATCCTTCAGCCTGGATGCTCTGTGAGTTGATCAGCCACCGATTACTGTGTCTGGATGGTGAAGCTGGGAAGCATGGGGTAGAGATTTGGTTTGAGCATGCTTGCGGCTTACTCTTGGTTTTCTCTCTCTCTGCTGTTGTCAGGTCATCCTTGTTCACCTCAGAGGTTTGTTTGTGTCAATAGATGCACTTTGTCAATGGCGCAAGTCTTCTCAAGTATGTCTTTCAGACCTGGCTACTCTTGATCTTCCCTCCTTCTGGGCTTGGTCAGTCATCGGGTTTCCTACTGAGAATCATCTTTTCACACTTACAGTTCCTTCTCTTCATTTTCCTTGATGGTTTAACATGCACCTTCTTTCCAATTATGCTGTTGAAACTTCCCATTTTCTTTTTTTGTTGTTGCAGATTTATATAGTGCAAACTCGACCCAAAGGTATTGGAGTGCTTTACACGGGCTCCAGTTACGTTAAACAAGAACACATTCATTTTGGAAGGCACGAAAGATTAAGTGATTTGCCCAGAATCACAGAAAGCTGAGCCGACTCCGACGCTCAAACCTGGTTCCCCAGCTCCAAAGTCGGCAGCTCTGGCCATAAGGCCACAACTTCTTCTCTCATTGCGCGAGTCTCTTCACTTTCTGAGTGCAGCAGCATGCAACTTCTTCGGGATCGGACAACAGGACCTCTCAGTGGTCAACTGCCTCAGTAGTACGACCACCGGCCTTAGATGTTGAGATCCAGCTTCATGATGACCAGGATGGTTGCTGATCAAATTCTCCACATCTTCTCTGAGCTGTGTTGGGTCCAGCCACTTGTTATCTGTTCCTTCTTCCGAGACCTTCTTGGAGCTACTACTCTGTCGTGTTCCCTCTTCCAGGACCTTCTTTCATGGGCAATGGGAATTTGTGGTTCTGCGTCCTTTCTCTGGCTTAGCACACACTTTGTACTTCGAGGTGCCGCTGCCTACAGACATTGTTGAGGGGTGTAGCACAGTGTCCCTTGAGGGTGTGTGAAAATGTGGCCCTAGTGTGTGGCCAGGGTCTCTGGTGTTGTGTGCTTCTGTCCACCTTTTGGCCTGGTGTTGCTTCCTTGGACGTGCCAATGGCTGGAGACATGTTCACCTGGCAGGCATGAAGGGTCAAGGTGGTGGCTCTGGGGTATGTAAACTCAGTCTCTTTAGACAGTGGAACTTGGTGAGTTGCACATTATGGAAATCCTGGCCCTGAGCACATACATATGAGTGCTGTCAGCGCTGTCTGATGTTAATGTCAACCTCAAGTGTGTGGTGATCCTATCTGTTGAGTCATGTTTGTACTTCAAATCCAAATAGGTAGATGTTTGTGTGATTATTGTTGACTCTTCCAGAGTACAGGAAACGGAGTCCACCTCAGTCCTTGTAATCCGTACTGACATTCAGGCACCTGAAGAAGTCGTAGGGTGACTTGAACCCAAGGACAAAACACGTGTTGGCTGGTGGGAGGCTGATGTAACTACATTAATAAAATGAAGTCTGCTTGAAATCATGATTGAAGATGCAAAGATTATTTGGGATACAACAATCTTTGGACACTCATGTGTATGTGCTCTGGGCCAGGACTTCCATTTAAGTGTATTTAGGGTGCT